>NW_024429186.1:59339303-60696803 GCF_017639785.1 Mesocricetus auratus
TACATATAGAACCATTTAAAGTGATCAGGGATGTAAAGTCTGTTCAGCAATCTAGAAAATATGTTTGTACAGCTAATTTATAAATTACCAAGAATTTAAGTTAAAAAAAGTGGAATTTGCTTGTGTAAAGGGAGATACTGGCTTTGGTGTCAGGCTGCCCAGAGAAGAATTCTTCTCCACTGCAGAGGTGGCTGGAATAGACATGAGAACACAAAGTCAGAAGGCTGGATATCATAAACCCCAAACTCCCAATGGACAGCCATGGGTGGTGGTGGCACAGACCTTTAATCCCAGCACTCAAGAGGCAGTGGCAGGTAGAGCTCTGTGAGTTCAAGGCCAACCTGGTCTATAGAGCGAGTTCCAGGACAGCCTACAAAGGAATACAGAGAAACCCTGTCTCAAAACACACACACACACACACACACACACACACACACACACACATATATATATATGTATATGTATATATGTATATATATATATATGAATTAAATACGAGTCACCATGAAAAGGCCAAATCTAAAAATAATACCTTATATAAGAAGGTAAAAAAAAAACCCAACTCAAAGGTGCAGAACACATATTCAACAAAAATCATAGAAGAAAACTTTCCCAGCCTAAAGAAAGACATGCCAATGAATGTATAAGAAGCTTACAGAATACCAAATAGAGTGGACCACAAAAAAGTTCCCTTGCCACATAATAATCAAAACTCCAAACATACAGAATAAAGAAAGAATATTAAGAGCAGCAAAGGAAAAAGGCAAAATAACATATAAAGGCAAACCTATCAGAATTACACCTGACTTCTCTATGGAAACTCTGAAAGCCAGAAGGTCCTGAATAGATATTCTACCAACACTAAGAGACCACAGATGCCAGCCCAGACTACTATACTCAGCAAAACTTTCAATGACTATCAGTAAAGAAGGCAAGATATTCCATGATAAAACCAGATTAAAACAATACATATCCACCAATCCAACCCCACAGAAAGTGGTGGAAGGAAAGCTCCAACCTAACGAAGTTAGCTACACTCACAAAAACATGGGCAATAGATAATCCCACGTGGCCAAAAAACAAAAGAAAAAGTGCGGTAAATCCACACACAACACCATCAACAACAACAAATCCAAAACAAACAAGAATTAACACTCAATGATCCTTAACTTCCTTCAGTGTTAATGGTCTTAACTGGCCTATAAAAAGACACAGGCTAACAGAATGGACATGAAGACAGAATCCAACCTTCTGCTGCATACAAGAAAGACACCTCAACTTCAAAAACAGACATCACCTCAGAGTAAAGGATTGGGAAAAGATTTTCCAATCAAATGGACCCAAGAAACAAGCGGGGATAGTTATCCTAATATCTAACAAATTAGATTTCAAACTAAAATCAATCAAAAGAGATGAAGAAGTTCATTTAATATTCACTACAAGAAAAATCCATCAGGATGAAGTCTCAATTCTGAACATCTATACCCCAAATACGAAAGCACCCATGTTCATAAAAGAAACATTACTAAAACTCAAATCACACATAAGATCTCACACAGTTATAGTGGGAGACTTCAACATGCCACTGTCACCACTAGACGGGACCACCAGAAAATTAGCAAAGAAACAAAAGAACTAACAGAAGGTATGACCTAATTGGGTTTAACATACATCTATAGAACATTCCATCTAAATAAAAAAAGAATATAACCTCTTCTCAGCACCACATGGAAACCTCTCCAAAATCGACCACATGCTAAGCAACATAGCAAACCTCAAGAGATTAAAAAAATTAGAATAACCCCTGTATCTTATCAGAACACCATTATTTAAAGTTAAAATTCAACAACAACACAAATTGCAAAAACCCTACAAACTTGTGGAAATTGAACAATGTGCAATTGCACCATTTCTGGGTCAAGGAAGCAATAAAGAAAGAAATTAAAGACATCCTAGAATTCAATGACAATGAAGACAGAACATACCCAAACTGATGGGACATTTTGAAAGCAGTGGTAAGAGGGAAGTTCATAGCACTAAGTGCCCACATGAAGAAACTGGAGAATAGTCACACTAGAGAATTGACTGAAAGCTCTAGAACAAAAAGAAGCAAACTCAACCCAGAGAAGTACACGCCAGGAAATAATCAAATTGAGGGCTGAAATCAATAAATTAGAAACAAAGAAAACAATACAAAGGAATCAATGTAACAAAGAGTTGGTTCCTTGAGAAAATCAACAAGATAGACAAACCTTTATCCAAATTAACCAAAATGTAGAAAGAGAACATGCAAATTAACAAAATCATAAATGAAAAGGGGGACATAACAACAGACACTAATGAAATCACAGAATCTTCAGGTCATACTGTGAAAACCTGTACTCCACAAAATTCTAAAATTTAAATAAAATGGAGAATTTTTTGGATAGATATCACTTACCAAAATTAAATCAAGAACAGTTAAGGAGAGAAACTCAACATGATTCCTCTAAAATCAGGAAGAAGACAAGGCTGTCTACTGTCTCCACAGCTCTTCAATATTGTACTTGAAGTTCTAACTAGAGCAATAAGACAACAAAAGGAGATCAAGGGGATACAAATTGGAAAAGAAGAAGTCAAACTTTCACTACTTGCAGATGGTATGATAGTTTACATAAGTGACCCAAAAAACTCTACCAGGGAACTCCTACAGCTGATAAACACCTTCAGCGAAATGGCAGGATACAAGATCAACTCAAAAATATTCGTTAGCCCTACTATATACAGGTGATAAGAGGGATGAGAAAGAAATCAGAGAAACATCACCCTTTACAGTTGCCACAAAAAACATAAAATAACTTGGGGTAACACTAACCAAACAAGTGAAAGACCTGTATCTCAAAAACGTTGAGTTTTTAAAGAAAGAAATTAAAGATGCCAGAAAATGGAAATATCTCTCATGCTCTTGGATAGGTAGGATCAATGTAGTAAAAATGGCAATCTTGCTAAAAGCGATCTACAGATTCAATGCAATCCCCATAAAAATCCCAGCACAATTCTTCACAAACTTTGAAAGAACAATTCTCAACTTTATATGGAAAAACAAAACCCAGGATAGCCAAAACAACCCTGTTCAACAAAGGAATGTCCGGAGGCATCGCCATTCTAACTTCAAGCTCTTTTGTAGAGCTATAGTCCTGAAAACAGCTTGGTGTTGGCACAAAAAGAGACAGGTAAACCAATGGAATCGAATTGAAAACCCTGATCTTAACCCACACACCTACTAACACCTGATTTTTGACAAGGAAACTAAAATTATACAATGGAAAGAAAGCATCTTCAACAAATGGTGCTGGCATAACTGAATGCTGGCATGTAGAAGACTTCAGATAGATCCATGTCTATTGCCATGCACAAAACTTAAGCTCAAATGGATCAAAGACTTTAATATACATCCAGCCACACTGAACCCCTTAGAAGGGAAAGTAAGAAGTACCCTTGAACAAATCAGTACAGAAAACCACTTCCTGAACATAATACCAGCAGCACAGACACTGAGATCAACAATTAATAAATGGACTTCCTGAAACTGAGAAGTTTCTGTAAGGCAAAGGACACAGTCAACAAGACAAAAATGTGGAAAAGGTGCTCACCAACTCCACATCTGACACAGGGCTGATTTCCAAAATATACAAAGAACTCAAGAAGCTAGTTACCAAAATACCAAATAATCTAATTAAAAAGTGGGGTATAAACTAAATAGAGAATTCTCAATAGAGAAATCTAAAATGGCTGAAAGACACTTAAGAATCCTTAGCCATCAGGGACATGCAATTTAAAACAACCATGAGATGCCATCTTGCACCTGTCAGAATGGCTAAAATCGAATACACCAATGATAGTTTATGCTGGAGAGGATATGGAGAAAAGGAAACACTCTTCTACTGCTGGTGGGAGTGCCAACTCATACAGCCACTTTGGAAATCAGTATGGTGGTTCCTCAGGAAAATGGGAATCAGTCAACTACAAGATCCAGCAATTCCACTCTTAGGAATATACCCAAAAGATGCACATTGCTACAACAAGGACATCTGTTCAACTATGTTCATTGTAGCAGCATTATTTGTAATAGCCCAAACCTGGAAGCAACCTAGATGTCCCTCAACTGAAGAATGGATAAAGGAAATGTGGTACATTTACACAATGGAGTACTACTCAGTGGAAATAAAAACAGTGGAATCTTGAAATTCACAGGCAAATGGATGGAACTAGAAGAAATGGTCCTGAACAAGGTAATCCAGTCACAAAAGACAAACATGGTATGTACTCACTCATATATGGTTATTAGACATAGAGCAAAGGATTACCAGCCTACAATCCACACTGTCAGGGAAACTAGGAAACAAGGAGGACCCTAAGAGAGACACACAGGGTCTCCTGGAGAAGGGAAAAGGGACAAGATCTCCTGAGCAAATAGGGAGAATGGGGGAGGGGAGAGGGAGCTAGGAGAAAGAGAAGGGGAGAAGAGGAGTGGAGAGGAGGACATTAGGGAGCAGGAAGGTTGAGTCAGGGGAAGAATAGAGGAGAGTAAGATAAGAGACACCATAATAGAGGAAGCCATTGTAGGTTTAAAGAGAAATCTGGCACTAGGGAAATGTCCAGAGATCTACAAGGATGATACCAACTGTCAATCTAAGCAATAGTGGAGAGGCTACCTTAAATGCCCTTTCCCAGTAATGAGATTGATGACTACCTTATATGCCATCCTAGAGCCTTCATCCAGTAGCTGATGGAAGCAGAGGCAGACACCCACAGCTAAACACTGAACTGAACTCCGGGAATCCAGTTGCAGAGAGGGAGGAGTAATGAGCAAAGGGGTCAAGACCAGGCTGGAGAAACCCACAGAAACAACTGACCTGAACAAGGGGGAGCTCATGGACCCCACACTGATAGCTGGGAAACCAGCATAGGACTGACACAGACCCCTGAACATGGGTGTCAGTGAGAAGGCCTGGGCAATCTATGGTGTCTCTGGCAGTGAATCAATATTTATCTCTAGTATACAAATGGACTTTGGGAGTTCATTCCAGAGAGGGATGCTCTATCAACCTAGACACACGGGGGAGAACCTAAGCCCTGCTCCAAAGGATATGACAGACTTTAAAGATCCCCCATGTAAGGCCTCACCCTCTCTGGGGAGCAGAAAGTAAATGGGATGGGGGGTTAGTGGAGGAGGAGGAGGCGAAGGAAAGGGAGCTGGGATTGACATGTAAAACAAGCTTGTTTCTAATTTAAATTGAAAAAAGAAAAAATATGAATATGCCTGATAGTTGCTGTATTTATTAAAGCTGTTATACTATAAAAACAAAATAATATTGCACAAGAATCCTACTGGAATAAATTCAGAATAACAAAACTTAAAATACTTTAAATATTTGTTATTTCTAGAAACATCAGCTTTTTAATTTTAATTTGTACAGTCTGTGTAGATTCCATTGCATGAGAGTTGGCACAATAAACATGTAGAATTAGCACCCTCAAAGGCCTGAAGATAAAGAGTTCTGATTTCAACTTTTGGCGTTTTGTCTAAAATTTGACTTTAAAATAAAGAACATTTATTAGTAATAATGACATAAAATCTTTTGTGTATCCTAGAATGTGCAATTCAGAAGAGTCGTTTTTAAGACCTCTGTAGCGAACTCTCCATCCTCTTCTTCTTAAAGGCTTTGCCTGAGAGTGAGCTGAAGGAATAATTTCATTTTGCTCTTTAAATAGTGTCTCGGTGTCACAAAGAGTGATGTTTGTTAATATATAATCTGAGGCAGTTTACAGAAACCTGCGTTATGAACAGAGGAATCAAGAACACATGCACCTACAGAGTAATTAATTATATCTTTAGAATGTACAAATGTTGAGTTCTTTCTATCTATAAAGCACTTGCTAAACTAAACAACCAACTCTTTTTATGTACAGAAACCTGAAGTCTAATAGAGAGCTTTATGAAAAGAACACAAATCACTACAATAAAGGGCCTAAAGTGACAAGCTGCTTAAGGAACACATAGAACACCTTCCAAGGGAGGGTGCCCCTGCAGCTGGCTGCTGTGAAGCTTGGAGGCAGGCATGTTAACCCAGGTCATCCACAAATACCCATCATACAGGCACTGAACTTGCCTCAGTTTATTGATGAAGCACTATTACACTTCTCTTTCCCCACTGTTATGTGGGGGTGGGAAGGGCATGTATGTGTGTGAGATAATAGTGAAAATTGTTTTCAAAAAAAGTTGTTAGATACGTTCTTCAGCTTCTTCAATATTCAGTCTCCTCGTTTGCCGTGAGTTGGCAACAGAACAGTGTAAGGGATTATCACTAGGACTAATGGAAGTCTGCCCATGGTGCTTCCGAGGGCCTCTGGAAGACTGTTACGTTTTCTACTAGTGACTGCTCTTTGTCAACACAAGAATCTGAAAACTGTGAAGGAATACATAGTTTTTTTTCTATAAGATATATATATATATACACATATATATATATATAATATCTTTTCAATCACCATTGCTTTTAGTTTTTTAAAGAGTTTGATCTCTTTGGGACAAAGGAATAGATAAATATATTTTTATAGATTATTTAAAATAAGTATTCGATAATTTTGTGTTACTTTAACTTTAAAACTTTCTAACCTTCCCTCTGAGATCACTGAAATCTGAAAGTGAGTCAATCGTGGAATGTTCACCCATCACATATTCTATTACTGACTTGGGGATTGTGTGCCCTTTGGTGTTTTTCCCAGATAAAAGTTGTTTGATCGGACCTTGGTGCTGTGGGTGCTTTGCATGGTGAGTGTCATATCCTAGCACTGTCTGCTAAGACTAACATATCACTCAGCTGTGAGGATACAAACATTCCACTTGTTTAGCTACCCAGTGACTGATTTTTTTCATCCAAAAATCTGTCATCATGCATACAATCAGGCAAAGTATTTAAAGTTTATTTTGAAAGAACATGAAATCCCTCAAGAATGCTGGTAGATGTGGCATACTTTTTAGTAAGCTGGTAAAGGTAAAATATCTTTTCTTAGCATAGCACCTCAACAATAAATAAAGAGACCTTTTATCTGCTCTTTCTCCTGAACATGTTTGGCAATTACAATTTCTTAATTCACAGTATCCCTTTCTTACTGTGCATAGTGAAGATAGCAATCCACAGAGACAATTGCTGTGCTGGTTTAAAGTGGAGTTTTCTTTTATTTTACTCTGCAACAAAGGAAGATGCAGTTTATGATCGTTTCCATTCCCAACAGCAACCTGGATTTCTCACCCCAAATTATGTAACATTGAAGTGCCAGAGAGCTATGCAGGAGACTCTGGGTATTTGCAGATTTAACACTCTAGGTTTTGAATATTTGCAATCGACCATGAAGGTTTGTGATGTGCTAATTGGCAGTTTTGCTAAGGTTCAAATTCGAATCATATGTACTTTGAACCTAGTGAGTGATGGAGGAACCAGTGCTTAGCCTTGCAGCCATGCAGCCTCCCTCTCCACTCAGACTTCTGTTGTTGTTTGTTGTTGTTGTTGCTTTGTTCTCTTTTCCTGACAGGCAGCATTTCCTAAGTGATTAAAAATTTAGGTCCTCACATGAAAGATTAAATATAAACCTTTAGATAACATTTGCTTAGTTTGGGGAAATGGTGTGCCATAAAACTATGTGTGTCTCGGCAAAGATTATTGGAAAAGTCCAGAAATCTAGATAAATTCCTCCATGGGCAAGGATTTGGAGATTTGTTTTTCATGTCTTTGGATTTATCCCTTGCAAATAGCAAAACTTTCCAGATATATACTTCAGATGATCCAGGGGAGATTTTTAAGGACCAAAAGATTTTCCTGGCTTTGATGCACTTGGAATATGTCTTCTGAGCCTCAGACAAGTGTCCCCACCCTTTTCCTTGGGGCTCTCAGTGCATGACTGTCCTCTAAGACCCCCATCATGCCACCACAGTTCTGAAGCAGCACAGACAAGGAAAATGGGGTCTTAGTTTTTGCAAGTTTTCCCATTGCTTGACCCTGAAGGAGATCCGGCCTCCCCATGCTGTCCTGAGCTCAGACATTTGCTCATTGTCCACCAACATCCATCACACAGGCTATTGCAAGGCTCAGATTCTATCTAAAGGGCTACTATTTGTTAATATGTGTTATCTCAAATGTATTTTCATGAAACAACTGCAGTCAGTGGTTTGGGTTTTTATTGTCTCTTATTTGTCAAGATTAAAATCTGGCAGCTTTAGGCAAGTGTCCCTGAAGTTTTTGTTATCTGGGAATTCAGTAACTCGCACATGGTTCTAAGGCTACACAGAGAGACTCTACATCTTACAAGGATGACCTTCTTAGGAAGCCTCAATTTGTCTTCACAATCAGAAAGAGATACAGTCTGGACTTTGGGATTCTTTTGCACAAAAGCATGTGAGTTCCTGGGTTACCCTTAAACCCATCTCCCTTCCTTGCCACTCAAACTCCTGGGCCAGCTGTGTTTACGTATCTCGAGCCATTCAAAGCGAGTGATCTTTGTTCCAGTAACAATGGAGGGAGGTGTGCTTCGCATTCATAAGCACCATCAAAACATCACTTCTTGGCTTTCATCCAAAAACGACAATTGTAAAAATAAGATTCAATCCGTGATTTATTTTGTATTTTGCCTGTGTGACATTTGCATTTCTGTAAGACATTTGCGGTCGTTGAATAATGCTCAGGTTGGAAAATGAAGAGAATTAGGCAGTGATTTTTTTAAAGCACATTAAATATTTAAATGCAGTAGTCATGCCAAAGACCAGATGAACTGTCAGATAACAAACTTAAGCTGCCTCTTGAATGGCTCTTGAAAACCTACATCTTCACCTGCTGCTCATCATAATGGAATGCTGATGTATTAGTTACTGAGGAGTCTGTGCCGCATCTAAGGTCTTATCCCCAGATAGTATCTTCGTATTTATGTTTACTTGATAAGAAAGATAAGTGGACTAGCCTTGCATTTAAGCATAAGGTGGACATTGTTGTAAAAGTTAGATCAAACAGACAGAGAGAAAATCAAAATGGCTAATTACATATGGCAAAATGAAACACAGGCAACATCCAAAGCTACAATGTTCCCAGTAAAGGTAACCTAAGTGAGGGACATAAATCACAACTGATTTCCTCATAGAAACAGTTATATTAGAGGATTATATGCCTCACCAAGAGTCTGATGCCTAACATTTTATAGAAATCACAAATAATCAGCAACAAATGCTATGTATAGAGCATAATACTTTCTGAAGTCCATACAAAGCAAGCTGTCCAGATCTTGCACTCAACTGGAAATAATCTGTAGCAGTTTGCCCCAGCCTGGACAGGTTATGCACGTAGCTTGATTTCTAAGGGAACAACGAGAAAAGGCCTGGTTAAGACAGAAGAGGCAGTCGGGTCAGCATAAGAAAGACATGCAGTGCCACTGTGAAAAAGAAAATGTGTCATTAAAATCCATTTAAAACAAGCTTTAATAATCAAATATAACCTAACTAGGAGTCAAGCCCAAGTCATTGTCAATTTCGTGAACTGACTGTTGCCTTTGTTATGTTAAAGCTGTAAATTGGCCCAGTTGCTGCCCACCACCTTCCTTTTGCCAATGACACTGATGAGGGGAGCATCTCTCTCTTGCTTGCTCTTTCTCAAACTGCAGCTGGCCCCTTGCGCCACCCTGTCTCGATTGAGAGGCTTGGACCTGGGCCGCTCCTCTGCCATCGACAGTCTGAAGCCCAAATGTAGTAATGTCTCTAAGCAAAGGCAGCTTCCAGTGTGCTACTCCAGGGCCACAGAAATGTGTCGCGCCGACTGGAAGGCTGCAGGTTCCTCGAGGAGAGGTTTTCAGGCTGCTACATGTTTCTCCACACTGCATGACTCAGTGAAGCAACACGGGCTCAGCCCAGATGTGAGTCACAGGAGAGGCTGCAGTGCCAGATGTCCAGTGTAAAGGGGTTAAAACTGCAGATGCAAAGCGTGTTCTGCCACCTCCTTGGTGAGACAATCCTTTGTGATTACCTCATTATTCATCACCTCCCGGCAGATACCAGCAGACTTGATTTGCTGAGCTAGAAATCCGTCTAGGTGTCATGTGTCAGCTAAACAGGCTTAGTTACAATGGAACCTGATTAGTTTTCACCTTGGCCTCATAAAATGTGGCATTTGTATTAGCATAATGGATTAAGAGGAAAAGAGCATTCACTACAAGAAGTGAGTAAGTGCAGTCCTGGGATTTACGCGTTTGATCTCCAGTGCTTTTGACTCGCCCTAACTTTTCAAGATTTGAAGGCTCCTTTCTGCCTGAAATAAGGAGTGTTGTGTTCGTCCTTCCATTTCTTATATGGCTTTCCCAAAGTGTCATACATAATTTAGGGACTGGATCTCCCTTACCTGTCTCTTGAGCAAATAGGACGGCCCCAGTCTAGGAAGAGGGTCTTGGCATTCCTACCTGAAGGGACAGACATGCGGCCATCCTGTGAGGTCAGAATCAAGTCAAGATAAAGGGACAAGACTCACTATAACGGGTGTAGGCAGGACCCACAGAGGCAAAACTTCCTGCTGTATAACATTTACATTTTATAAAGCTCATTTTTCTAAATATCATAAAAACGCACCAGATAGCTCTTACTCTTCACCTTCTTACTCTTCACTCTCTTGCTCTGCCCTCCGGCCCCCCTCTCCCCCATGTCTCTCTCTCCCCCCTCTCTCTCCCCCTCTTACTCTGTAATAAACTATGGTTAATGTGAAAAAATCACCAGATAGCATTGAAAAAATAATCCATGATTTAGTAATAGGAAGCCTCCCCCCAAAAGGTTAACCAATACAAGAATTAAGATATATAAATAGAAAGCTAAAAGTGACAAAAGAGCTGAGTGTCTTCAATATGCCGGATATGCTGTCATTGTTTATGCTTAGAGAAATATGAATTGTAGCTATATAGTTATGAACATAAATATTACCACACACTATTATTCTGAAAATGTTATCAGGAGAACCTGAATAAAATATGTAAGATATTTCTGGGTGCCACATTTTGTTCAGAATGAACCATTAGCATGGACTCTGGTAATTTCCATGTTGCCTTACAGGGTCACCTTCTCAGGAACAAGGAAGTTTTGTCTCTAGATCTTAAAGTCGGTCTAGGAAGTAAATAGTAGACCCTAGAGTCACACTCTGGGAAGCATGGTTGCAAGAGTTGACCCTTTCCACTCCGCCACATGACATCTTCAGCAGTAAACTGTGGATTTGTGGGTAAACCAGAGCAAATGATGGGAACACATTAACTCGGATCCCAGCATGGATTGATTCAGAAAACAGAAAATGCCATGCTTGTGGAAAGGAAGTAGGTAGATTCGAGCGAAGGAAGACCTGAGAATGGACACTTCACATCCTGTAATCAACAATGGGTAGCCATCAGACACATTTGAACAGGGCAGACATCCAACCAGAACTGAAGCTCTGGCTCACCAGTTTGACTATCACCTTTCTTCATTCAAACTCATTGCAGGGAATACATTTTCTTTTTTTTTCTTTTTTTTTTTTTTTAGGGAATACATTTTCAAGTAGAATCTGGTACAAGCATATTTAAGAATATTTTAATGGAAGCAAAAAATGTAAAACATAATAGCTTTCCAATCTGCAAGATACTGATATTTACTGTTCTATTTTATTCTGCTCTATTATTTCATCTTTGGTTGATTTTAAAACTCACAGAACAGTAAGGCAAACACTGGCTTAGGTCATAGTTGGGAGAGATGGAATGAGGTGGGGCAACCAATTACAAGTTATTGCAGAAGTCTAGCTAGGAATTGAGAAATGAGATAGGCATATTTTTAAAAGATATTTCAGAAAAGAGTGACTTGGCAATTCAAGAGGCCCCAGGTCTGATGGCCATTAGCAGAAGTTGGAAAGATGATGAAAAATTAGCTTTGTGAGGGAAAGAGTTTGATTTGAGACCTGCTGGCATTTCTGCTACAAGAAGGCAGATTCTGCCTTCTGAGTGTATCTGCATGGCAGTGGAGAGGAAGAACTAACAGAAAATCTGTGTCACCATCATTATGGAAGTGAACAAATAGTGTTCTAGTGAGAGATGGGGACAGTTCAGGGACAGAGCTGTTTGAATAGTGAATACGTGTGTTGGGAGTAGCAGAGGAGAAGGACATCCCAGAGGACTGGGAAGGAAAGCAACTGCTTCTTTCTGTTTCTGTTTGGGGTTTTTGTTATTGTTGTTGTTTCTTCTGTTCTAGTATAATCTGAGTTTCCCCAGGCCACAGCAGAGTAGAAACAAGCAGCAATAAGCTATGTTAACATCTGTTCTCTGGCACCTGTCCACAAAAGCATTGGTGCTTGTACTTTTCCTTCAGACCTCTGGTTCCAGGCGTCTTTTACTGTCTAATAAGCTATCCCAGAACACTAAGTCTTCAGAACAGCCCTGTCATTTTGTTCAGCCCTTTGTGGGTGAGGAATTCTGGAAGGGCTTAGCTAGGCACAGACTCTGCGCGCCACATGAAGCACTGAGGCAGTTAAAGCTAAGCGTGTCATACAGCTTTCTTGTTTGCATGTCTACACTTGGACGGTCCTTGATATTTCACTCTGTTTGCATGGGATCTCACCCTTCAGAGCCCCTTCCTGGAACCTGAAGCCTCTCAGAGCATGGCAGCCTTGGGATACCCTGGTTTTTTTAAACATGGCAGTTCAGAACACCAAGAATAAGCATTTCAAAAAGCTAAGAGCAGACATTTCTACTTGTGTAAGGATATTGGTCCAGTCTCATTTCTCCCAATACGTAGTCGAGCTAGCCACAGAGCTCACCCAAATTTGTTAAGAAGGGATGGAAACCTTCCTGCCTCTATATTAGTCCTCCCAAAGTTCTCATTTAAAAAGCAAGATGACCAGTAATCTTATCCCAGTCTTCCTTCTCATTCAGATATGTGTAGAATGACATCTCCTACTAATAAAGCTATGTGGGGGAACTTCTGCAATGCCCTAGTTAGTAGGGATTTTCCATATACACAGTATTTTAAGGCACTGTCTCTCCTTTCCTTGGAAGCTTGTGAAATGTGTGACATTAGCTTCCTGCCTGAGCTATTCGACATCTGAATCCATCAGAGATGCCCCCACCCCCAGCCTGAATTGCTTCTGTTTATGTATCATGGCTGAACTCCCCAGGACACAATTTCTATAGCAGACTGTGTTGGAGGAGAAATCTCAGTGAAAGGTAGCCCTACCCTAGAGCCATGGCCTTATCTCTGAGTAAGTTAATGTTCCTGTCTGCAGATAAATTTTATCTTTGGAGGCTACTGTGTCTATGGTAAAGGGTGTGGTGTTTGCTTTCTCTGGTCTTCTGAATGTGCTCTGTGTGTTTGATTCCTACATGAGCACCACTTTTAATCAGAGATCCCACTGCCCCAAGTGCCTCTTTCCCTCTACCACCAATATTCAAAGTGATGCAACAAGAATTTTCTTTAATTTTAAGTTTTTTCTTGTGCAATATACATACACACTGTGTGTGTGTGTGTGTGTGTGTGTTTTCCCTGTGTGTATGTCTATGCACCATCAGTAACCTGGTGCCCATGGAGGGCAGAAGAGGGTTCCAATCCCCCAGGACTGGAGTTATAGATGATTTTGTGTTGACATGCATGTGGGTGCTATAAATCTAACCTGAGTCCTCTGGAAAGGCAGTCATTGCTCTTAACTTTTGAAGCATCTCTCCAGCCCGAGAAAGAATGTCTCATGCAACACAACAACTCAGTGTTCCTTCTGTTCTTACCTCCAGTGATAGAGGTCAATACCAATATCTCTGGCACCATCCAGGCTCAGCAGGGCAGCACTCAATAAATATTTGTTAAATAAAAGAGAGAATGACTGGATGAATAAAAAAAAATGAATGTGACACTCCTTAAGCCATGCCAGAGAAAACTCCACATCTGGGCCTCTGTAGTAATAGCTAAGTCCCACAGTGGAATCAGCATTTCCATTTTTCATGTGACTTTAGGAGTCTAAGTATGCTTAAGTTAGCATGTCATGCTTGTGCTTAAAATATTTGAAAGTGTGAGACTCACTCTCTTTGCTTGGCTAGTATTTGTAACCTTGTGTGTCGTACAAACACCAGGGTCTATATAATTTAGACAGTGAGTTTATCTCTATTAACCTGTCTGAGTATGTTGGATTAACTCAAGTCTGTTTTGTGCTATAGACCTAGAATAGTACCAATAGTTACGAAGGGCTTACTGGGACCAGACACAGATGTAAGTTCTTTATAAACATTGTCTGAATTAATCCCCATGATAAGTCAGAGACAACCATGACATACCATCCCACTGACAGATTTTTTTAAGGGAAATCTTAGACATCCCCATGTTCAAGGTTACATAGATGCTAAGGAATTGAACTCTAATCCAGTTCCTGATTCAAAGTTTGACAGGGACTGTGTTACCTTCAGTCTATAATAAAATACTTCACATGAATAGCTTTAAAAAAAAGAAAGAAAACATTCATTTTTGTTCATTATTTCAAAGGTGCAAGCCAGTGACCATTTTGTGTTTGTGGTATGGGGCAACTTGGGGAAGAGGGGCTGTTTATCTCAGTGCTAGTGAGAAGTGAAAAAGGCAAAAACAGGGGCTAGCATGTCCTTCCAGAGCACTCTTCCAGTGATTTAATTTCCTCCACTTGGGTGTCACTTCTTACAGGCACTACAGTCACAGATAGCCAAAGAAGCAGACTGGGATCCCAGTCTTCAATGCAGGGGCCTTTGGGGTCACTCAAAGTGCAAACTGTACCATCCACATTATACTTACATCGAGGGTAGTTTATATTTTCAAATTCATGCCATGCTGCAATGTTGAAGGAAATCGGGGTTTTCAGAATACTCCATGATGGGTGTTATATTTGTCATTTCAAATCCAGGCTATTTGTGTTACTTTCCCCAGGCCCAGAGTTTCCACTGGGGCTGGAGCAATGTCTACAGAAAGCAGCGTTTTCACTGGGGCTGGAGCAATGTCTACAGAAGGGAGCAGTTGGGCACCTGTCTCCTGGCACTGTGACTGCACTCAGATTCATTCAAAAGTGGAATTAGGAAAGTATCTCAGGATGACTGTGAGAATGGGGTGGGACAATTAGTATGAAACAACTAACCTGGTGTCTCAGAGGTTTAAAAGTTCCACACTCTAATACGAATTGTCATTCCTGTGATCACTGTTCCTGTGATAGGTGTGACAGGTCTGTTGTATTATCAGCAGAGTGAAAGAGCACGTCACTTCTGTGAGAGATTACCTGGTATTTCCTGTCCCCCTGCCCTTATCTCTCTTAGCCTGGCCCTTGCAAAGGCAATTTATAATCCATCTTGATATTTATAATTTGAAAGATTTCAATTGAATAAAAATAAACTTATTAGGGAGGCTCTAAGCTTTGTCCACTCTTGTCTATATGCTAGTTTAAAACAGTAATATAAACAGAAATATGGAAGCAGGGAGGAGAAAAAGAATAAGCTAAAATTAAGCCTACACATTTCTTTATAGGATGAATAACCAGCATCCTATAACAAGAGCTCATTAAGCCCTGAAATCTTCCTTTCTATGATTAGATAATTTGACTGAACTTTTCTAACTGCTACATTAGTCTACATTTTTATATATCTTTCTTTTACTAGTACAAGTCTATTCCACATTAATTCCTAAGTTACATTTATGCAAATATATCCTAATATCAGGAGTCAGATGATGATTCATGAGCTGGCTCTTCTCCAACTTGCTGTGGGGCCTCTGAGAAGTCAGTGAGTATCACTGGGTTGTTACTGTAGCTACACAAAGCACTTTATGATCCCCTGTGAAAATTTGTGGAGATTAACCGACTTTCAGAAATTGTTACAAATCACTTAGAAGAACTCTTTAGCCGTCTGTGCGTTGGGATAAGATGAAGGAGGCCAACTTTATGGAGAGAGAATACCAATTTCCTTTCTTTTTTGGGGGGGTTTGAGTCTTTTGAGGGAGAGGATCAGGGGTGCAACCCCCTCAAGGAAGTTGCCTGAAGCGAATGCAGTCATGAAGGACATATCTGGCACCAAGCAGGACACTAATGTATTACGTGCTCAAGAGAACAAATAAAGAAAGAGAGTAGCAAAGCCACACCCCCTGGTTTGCTGTGCCAACCTAAGCAAGGGAAAATACTCAAGGCTTCTGTGTGGATGCACAAACTGAATGGTGAGGCCGCGTGTCTAACCTTTCTGGAGATGATGGCAAGGGCTGATCTCCTCAAAAGCACAGATGAAAGAGAAGAGGAACATCTCTGTGGCTGTAATTAAAGAAAAGCTTTTAACCATGTCTAGACATTGGTTGGCCTTCAAGGAACAACCCCTACAGTCTCCAAGGATCTGCCAAATGATTTTGTCAGGAGTGAAAAGTAGTGATGAGGGAAATCAACCTCCTCCACCTCCCCCCCCGCCGTGTCTCTCTCTCTCTGCCCTCTCTCTTCCCTCTCTCGTTACTACTTACTAACCAACAAGATTACAAAAATATCATAATTCATCTTTCTAATAAGTCTTCACTGTGACCAGCATCTCTTCCTTCTACACAGTAAATTGTATTTCTCTCCATTTCATTTTATGAAGATCATTTGAAGGGCTACAGGAAGTTTCCTGCTTCCTATGGAAGCATTTCCCAAGAGTATAGACCTCACGAATCAGCAGACAATGCCACATTTACCAAGAACCCAGTAAGCAGAGAGCTGTCAGTCAAGGCAACACATTTCATATTCATTTTGCCATAAGAACGCATTTGTATTAGTTTATTGATATTGACTATACAATTGTTTCTATGCAATGTGTGGTCCCACCGGTCTTTAGCATGGTAATTGAAGCCTGGGGAACTGAACAAAAGTTTCACTGAAGATCTTCTGAAGGTGAAGAAGCTGTAACCATTTAGGAACCTGTGGGCTCACGCCGCTGATAATCTCGATTTGATGACAGTTGCCACTTTGGCTTCGGCAAATGCATAGGAACTTCTGGCTTTCCTCACTACCTACATTCTAGGCTGTTCAGATCTGTCTTATGCAGTTGTCTGTATCCCTTGTAATGATGATATGCTCTTTCCTTGTCTTTCAAAAAAACTCTTGTGGGCAAATTTCACCCTTAGACACTTCAGCTCTGTGAAATTCTTTAGTTGTTTTTGTTTTCTTCTTAAAAGATTATGGCTTCCACCCATGGTTCCAGCTGGGAAGGATCTCCTTTCTCTTTCCTTGAGATCCACTCTGCTCATTTCTTTTTTCCGGGTCCCCTGGGCTTCCATTCTGGATAGGGTAATCAAAAGAAGCTGTTTCCCTCTTAAAAACACACACTGGCAAACTCTGTTGTCAGTAGATAGAGAAGTAAGGGAAAGAGTGGGAAGGCAGGTGTAGGGTTTTTCAAGAATCATGTGAGGTAGCTTTCTGCTCCCAGACGCCTCTGACAAAGCCACTCACTTCACAACAGACAAATCTTGAGAGTTAAGCAAACTCTGGGGAGCCCGGGTGGAGTTAGCAGACCCTTCCTTATGACAGGCAGAGAACTGTACTTAGACCAGTGTTTAACTTTTTACTTCCACTGAATTTGAGAGACTCTCCCCAGTAGAGATCAAGATTCTCCTTGCCTATCAAGAAAATGAAAAAAATTGTGTATTTCCCCCAAAGCATTTAATCTGTAAAACATTCCTTCCTGCCTTTTTTTTTTACATTCCAATCTCAATTCCCCCTCCCTCCTCTCCTCCTGCTGTCCTCCCCTTCCTCCCATCTCTAGTCCCATCCACTCCTCAGAGAGGGTAAAGCCTCCCCCTAGGGTGTCAACTGAGTTTGTCCAATCACCTCTTGAGGCAGGACCAAGAATGTTACCCCCCATCCCCACCCCACCCCACCCCACCCCACTCCCCACGCACCTTGTTGAGGCTGAGCAAGGTATCTCTCCATTGAGAAGGAATTGAGAATGAGCTCCACAAAGTCAGTTTATGCATTATGGTTGCATCTTGGATATTTGTTCCACTGCCAATGGCTTCACATACTGCCAAAGCCACACCATTGTCATCTATATTCAGTAGAGGCTACTTCTTCCTTCCTGCCTTAGTTTGGAAGCACCTTGACCAAAATGCAATTTAGGGAGGAAAGGTTTTATCTGGCTTACACTTCATAATAAGTAAATCCACCACATGGCAATTACTTGGTGGTAATTTAGTTCTTCCTGAGATAGGTGGTTTGGTATGGTTTTGCCACAAGAGATGGTTATGTAGGGCAAAGGGGTGCCCAAGCCCATATCACAGGTTAGTCCATTCCCACTGCCTCTCCCAAGCAGCCTCATCGATCAGCCAGGAAATGCCCAGTTTCTTTTCTCTGTACCCAGAGGAAAAAAAACATTAGTGAGAAAAATGCCGATTTACCTCATGAAGTATCACTAAAACAGTTGCCCTTGATGTAGCAGTTTACCTTCCTAAGACTGCCACTGTCATCTGGAGGTGAGAGCTACATGCTGATCGAAATCACACAATAAAGTGTTTTCTACATGTGTTCTCTGAGGGATTCTGTGGTCTTGGCATTTCTCCTTCTAAGATGCAGCCATCTTCTCTGTAAAATGCAAGTAAGGTCTCCTCAGGCCAAAGAGCTTTCAGAGAGCATGCATCCTAGTCTCCCCTGTAACTAAGGTTGTTTCAACAGCAGAAGGGCATGTAGCATGTTCTCCCCTGGGTGGTCTTTAAGACAGAGAACATGAAGTCATGAAACACAATTTCGATGTCAGGATAAAGTGTCCCTTATAAGAACTTTGAAATAGAGGCATTTACAAGGAAAATGTCTCTGTGCTTTTTGAAAAAGAAACTCTGGACACATTGAAGATTGCTCTCACCAGACTGAGAAGAAAAATTTGCTTGAAAACAAAAGAGTCTGAGAGAAGGAAAGGTGCCCACTCCAAAGAGCACATTCAGACGAAAAAAGAAAACATTTCTCCAGGGATCTGTAAAGCGGGCCTGCCGAGGCAGGTTTGCACTCAAAGGGCTTTTTGCAGTGTATAAAAAAATCTGCAGGAGTTCTGCATTGGGGGCTGGCAGGTCACTGAGAAAATGTCAACTTAAGACCTCTCCCACAGCAGGTAATGGCTGGGACACAGGTTAGCATCTCAGAGCCCAGCCTGAGTGTGAGAAGAAAACATGCATCTGTAGTTCCTGGCACAAACCCCTAATTCACACTGGGACCCTTGATGGGATTTACTCATTCTTGATTGCACTGAATTTCAGCAGAATCAGTCCGGTCTCTGTACCTGCTCTCTCTCAGTGTGCATCTTGTTCCCACACAGGGGTTCCCAAGCCCTTGTCAGCCTTTGGGAACCATAGCATTTCTACTCTGTGTTGAAAATGCCTAGGGAGTTAGCACTGCCCCCTCCTCGAGTCTGACTATGCAAACTCACATAGGTGAACTTCCTGGTCTAAATCTGAGCTAACCCAGTGGAGAGGAAAACTTGTCTTTCTGCTTAGGCAATTTTTGCCTTCAACACAAAATCTTCCCCGGTACATGCCCAGAGACCTGACATAATGGGCTGTGCTGGAGACATCTCAAATATAAACGTCAGAAATGCTACACCCCTCTTCCGGGTCATGCCCTGTGCCCAAAGTAAGATTGCCAGGACCAAATGCTCAGGTTCTAGACTAGACCTGCCTGCCTGGGAGTGGAGTGCAGCTTACCAGCAAAATACTAACTGCTGCCACAACAGAACACATAAAGCTCTAGTGACAGTGTACAAACTCAGAGACATAATGCTGCCCAGTGCCAAATTTAGTTCTTCAGCAAAAATACACTGAGAGGTATTTATCCCTAGTGCACGAATGGTTTTGGGAGCCCATTCCCTATGGAGAAATACTCTCTCAGCCTAGATACACGAGGGAGGGCCTAGGTCCTGCCCCAAATGATGTGACAGACTTTGGTGATCCCCAATGGGAGGACTCACCCTCCCTGAGAGGGGATGGGGGTGGGATGGAGGATTGGTGGGGGGCATGGGAGGACAGGAGGGAGAGGAAACTTTCATTGGTATGTAAAATAAGATTTTTTAAATTTAAATAAAATGTATTTAAAAGAAAATACACTGAGAGAAGAATCTGGGCTTAAGCAAAGTGAATTATGAGACTCAATTCCCATTATTCAGGCTTTTGGGATGAAGTCTGAGGTGCCTGTATGTTTGCCAAGGGGGCAGAGTCTGAGTTTGGCTCTCTGGGCATCCTAGAGATTCTGTATTCATGACTGAATATGCACTTTTCTGTCCCTTGCTGAGAAAGCCTGTCTGTGATGGGATCCACCTTCCTGATATGACATGCAGCTCTCTTCTCCAGAGGGTGTGCCTTATCCTGTGTGTGGTAACAAATGTTGTTTCAGTCATTCAACCACTGGTGTGACTCTCACAGAGATGAACAAGAGCCTTCAGGCTACAAAAGAGTTTGCTTTTGCACATAAACCAGAAATTCCAGGAGGTGCTACTAGCAACTGGTATATTAGAAGGTGTATATGGGAGTGTGTTGAGAAAGCATAGCTTGCATGTGCTAGTTCATCACCAGCACTGATGTGTGTGTGTGTTTAAATTTGACTATAAACAAAATCTAGAAACCAACTGTTTGTAAATGTTCAGGTTAGTTTTTTGTTGTTTTGTTTTGTATTATTTTAAGTGAAGCCTCTATGCCAGGAAGTATCAGAAGCCCACAAAAATGAATCAGCTAGAGGCTAAAGAGAAGGCTCTAAAGGTAAGAACACTTACTGCACTTGCAGAGAACCTCGGATCAGTTCCCAAAACCCACATCCCAACTCACAGCTGCCTGTAACTCCAGCTCCAGAGCATCCAGTGTTCACTCTGGCCTGCCAAGGCTCTTGCATTTTTGTCCACACACACATATATGCATACTTGATTTTTTAAGAACACTTAAGAAAAGAGCAGGTAGATCTCTTAAGAACTAATATGAAAGATGTCCAAATACTAAAATTTAAAAATGCTAAGGTTAGGAGGCAGAGTGTATAGTCTGTTCTCCTTATTTTTTTTAATTCTGTATGTTCATTCGTTTGATCCATACAGAATTTTTGTGATCTCGAGATGAAAATGGTTTTTCCAGTGGCTACCAAAATTGGGCGTGTTTAGAAGTTCTAGAGCTGTTTGTTGTTGCTGTGACTTGTGCCATTGCCGAGGTTAGAACTTTTTAAAAGTGTGTTTGCCCTTAAATGTATATGGATGCTTTTGGTAATTATTCTAACAACTCTTTTATGTGTTGTACGAACATATTGGCCATGACTCCTGGAAGCAAGGAAACATCATTCCTTTATCACAGAAAGTTTGGGAACTATGAAGGGTGGACGTAGGAAAACTACTCAATCCGTGCTTCTTTTTCCATCCCTACTCATTGCTATCCCTATTTTTTGTTTGAATTTTATTTTCAATGTGCATTGCTTTGATGGTTAGACATTTACAAGTGTTTAGATTTATTCTTAGAAACTGTATCAGGTTAATGGTTTTGTCCAGCACATTCTTCACTTATTTGACCCAACACCTCAACAACAAAACTCAGAAATGGCCGAAGCTTCAAAACGAAGTTATCTCTTTGGGAAGAAAGCAAAAGAGAGCCAAGAGAAATGAGAGGCAGCAACGAATCAACAAAGACTGCCCACATTGTGAAAAAAAGAAAAAAACAAATCTGTTTTTCTGCACCCTTGAGCACAGCTGGAGTGTGAGCCTTGCTCACAGATGAGAGCAAACTCAGGTCTCATTAAAATCTCCTCACTGGATTACAGACTCCAAACCCTCCAGGGAGCCTTGCGAACCTCGTAATGTTTCTCGATTTGCATCTTCAATTATGCATCTTTGATTTAGTTGAGAGATGTGAAGCAGTGCGCCTAGCCAGGCAATCCCCTGGTGGCCACACATGGGAAGAGGGAGGCTGCAAAGCCCTGTCTTCCAGCTCCGTCTGGCACCGGCTCCCACTCACGCAGAACGTTTCTTCTCCATCCACCTTCTCTCAGCCCCTTTCCCCCCTCCACCCAGGCCCTGGCACGGATTGGACGAACACACCCGCTTGTACTCAAGCCCACCCACCCTTGGAGAGACTCCCAAAGCAAATGGGAACGGTGTGCTGATCAGAGGGACCACCTCTTTTATTATAGGATGGCACTACCCCAGCATTCCATCAAGCTTTTCAGTGTAGAAATTAGGCCAAATCCTGGCCCTTCCCCAGGACATGGCTGCCAGGATCGTATAGAGAAACATCTGGCCGGACAGTTTGAAGTACTTGGCTTGGCCATGAAGGAAATCTACTTTCAGCCTTGTGTTCCAGGTTCCCATTTGCCTTCCCAGTTAGAGACGCCAGGCTTGCTACAGAGGATTTGCCTTCCAGGGGAAGGGAGAAGCAAAGCTCTGGAGCCTTCGCCAATGGTGTTCCTTAGTTGGGTAACTAAATACCTGTGAAGAAAAACTTGAGGGAAGAGTTCACTTTGGCAGGTGACCGCAAGGTGCACTGCATCGTGGCAGGGGATAGATGCCAGCAGCAGTGTAAAGCGGCTTCCGCCACATCTGAGAGGATCAGGAATTGGAGGTCTGACCCAATATGGGGCTTGGCTGTAAACCTGCAACCTCCAACCCCCTGTGACCCACATCTTCCAGCTAGGTGGAATCTCCTAAAGGTTCCACAACCTTTCCAAGCATCAACGCCTGCTGAGGATCAAGTGTCCAGACACGTGAGCCTGAGCCTGTGGGAGACATTTTACATTCACGTGGCAACAACTGGGAACATCAGCAGGTCCGCTACAGCACGACTGTGTTGTCATGCCATTCCACAGGGCACTGACAGGGATGAAGGGAGAAACTGCATGGCTGTGCTTCTGGGAGGCTCACAGAGCTGTTCATGTCCACACTGATCACTACAGAGCTGTTCAAGGCACACTGCTCAGTACGGAACTGTCCGAGGGCACAGTGCTCACTACAGAGCTGTTCAAGGGTACACTGCTCACCATGGAACTGTTCAAGGGCACACTGCTCACTACAGAACTGTCCGAGGGCACACTGCTCACTACAGAGCTGACTGCATGCGCACTGCTCACTTTTGGAACAGAGTTGTGTTTTCAGGGTTGGCAATGATTAGATCCTTCTTGGCAGAAGTGTTACAATTTCTTCTGTGAACAGAGTCACTCACTGAACTTGTGGTTTCCAGACATTTTTCTAAAATGTTGTCAGGTAGCAAATTTATCCAATTCTTTATTATTGGGGACTGATTGGGAGCACAGTTTTTGAAGGATTCAGACTAAATGAAATTCCCTGGCTTATTTACTTATAACTTCTACTTTTTTGTGTCATTTTAAAAATTGTATTAACATATACCTAACAAAACTTGTCATTTTAGCTATTTTAAGTGTGCATTTCAATGCTATTAAAGGCATGCACACTGTTGTACAACTTTCACACTGCTCATCTCCAGGACATTTCCATCTTCCCAAAATGTAACTCTGTTTCCAAGCCTCCCATTCCCCAGCCCCTGGCAAACTACATTTCATGTTCTATCTCTCTGGCTTTGGTTACTCTAGGTATCTAGGAAAATATGCAACATTTGCTGTCTTATGTTTAACTTATTTCATGTAGTATAGTGTCTTCAGATTCCATCCATGTTGTAATGTTTGCCAGAACTGCCTCTCTTTTTAAAGTCTATACTGTTTTTGTCCCATTTTCACCTCAGTGGCATTATGAACAATGATGTTATTAACATGGAGCACTCCATCACAAAACAACGTTCTGATCAATGACAGATGGACACATATACAACTGCAGTCTCATGCGGTTCCAATGGAGTACCTCCTGATGCTATTGTGACGTCACAAAGCAATGCATTTCCTGTGCTTTTTGCAGCATTAATCTAAACACATAACAGTAAAGCACACAAGGCTGGAGACACTCGTATATATTACGAGTATATACTACTCTTGCAGAGAACCCAAGTTTGATTCCAGCACCCCTGTCAGACAGCTCACATCCACCTGCAGCTCCAGCTCCAGGGAGTGCCAGTTCCTCTAGTCTCTGCAGACAACTTCACTTATATGTATATACCCTATACACACATACTTAATTGAAAATAAAATAAAAATTTAAAGCATAATGCATAGAATTACAATATAAATTCGATAATGAAAATTAATGACTATGTACTTGCTTACAAATTACATATGTTATACTGTGTATTGTCATTATCTTAGTATTACTTAAAAACAAAGGTCAATATAAAACAGTGATCTTGCACATCTTACAATTACTTCAAGAATCTCTCAATTACATCGAAAGGCCATATAGGGAACTGACTTATACTACCTAGTTCTGTTCAATCACACTATGACACTTGCCAAGCTCCTTCAATGGGGCACAGAACAGACTCTTTGAGCATGAAGAATGTATCTGGTTTGTTCATATCTTAAACCTAATCCACTGAGCCCTATCTGTCATATGACAGATACTTAACTATGTGTTAATGAAAGAATGGATAAGTGACTCAGAGAAAAATTCAAGCTCCAAATATGGACTCCAAGTCAGTCATCAGGAATTCAGTTTTGGTCTGAGATAACTAAATGATATCTGTCACTCGGTCTTTTACGGAAAATAGGGAGGGGATTATATCTGGCTTTCTTGTCTTATAAAAAATTATCTAGATTAGTAATAATGTTGTAGCTGGTTCTTTCTAGGTTCTAGACTTGGCAATCAATAAAACTGAAGCATGTTTGCTACCTCAATGACAAAACTAGATGTACTATTGATAACTTACATACTCATATAGTGGGTACTCAATATATGCTGAAGATAGGTGATGAGTGGATGAGCCTGGAAACAATCATGAAACATACAGATTGGTGTGAAGTAATTAAGAGAAAATGGTGGTAGAGGCTTTGATGGGAAGTATAGATAATCTAGATCAGTGTGTAACTCACAATCTTCATTTTTCGTCTAAATACCCAATGGAGAAGCTAAACCTGCCGCCACACTCCCTGTTCGGGATTGGTTATATATCATTGACCTTCCGAGAAGCAGAGAGAAATCTGACCCTTTGTAGGTTCATTCCACAAAGCATAGGTGAGGTTTTCCTACATTCTTCACGTCATACAACTGCAGGTGTAGTCCTGCTGGCTGTGTAGCTGTGTGACCCTTGTGTGTTGTGCAAAGCTCTAGATTCTGGAATAAGAGGAAAGCCACCTCATTTAAAATGTGTCCAGTATTGCTTAAACAGAGAATATGCATTATGTCAACTGAGATTCCTGTCTGTCTTGATGCACAGTGGTGGAATGAAACATTAATTTCATTTCAACTGGTGAAGGCAGGATAATAACCTAGGATTGGTATGTCTTGTGTTCTCCTTAAAGGAACAGAAATGGACACCAAGAGGTAGGCCTCAGAGCGGCAAAGCCCCCAGCCAGCCAGTGTTGGGGATTGCAATAAACCACCATATTTGGTGAAAGTAGGTGGCAGGATCGTTGTAGCGGTCCGGTCTCAGAGGCCAGAAATGGCCACAGCACAAGCATGGAGCAGATTGGCAATGAGAAGTCAACTTTCCCCAAACGTGCAAACACTCCAGCAAGGGAGGAGGATGGTCTCATGAAACTCTGGGAGCGTTGACTAACAAACCCGAGTCCTTTGACCTGCATCCTGTAGGTAGATACCTGGGTAAGACCAGCTCTGCTGTATTTCTACTTTTGGATAGCTAGTTCATGGGCCTTTGCACCAGTGTTAGGCATGGTACTCCCAAACCTCTCTCAGATTTACCAATCCAGAATCTCAAGAGGTGAAACTTAACAGTACAAATACTTTCAATGATGAAAAGCTTTTCTAAGAAGTTCCCTCAAGGTCATTGGATGGTAGTTACAAGTTCATATCTCATACAATTGCCAGCCAGGAAAATATGTCCAAGGATTATTATATAAAACATACCAGGGACAGAGAGGGTCCCCTAGACTGATCACATGAGCCCAAAGGTATGAATGCTGAAATTTGTTTCGCTGTTACAGTGAGGGGGTGCAGAGTACTGGAGAAGGTGAAGGTAGTGGTGGCTCTTGTGAGAACAGCACAGTTGCCGATGGAGGCAGTGACTCACATGTCGTTTTGTATTCCTTAGCTGCCGCTTTTTTTACTCTACTCTTACATATTACATCAAATGCCAAAAACTTGTTTCCTCATTAATAGCCATTTTGTGTCATCTAGAAGGCACCAGAGAAGCCAGGAAGAATTGGCATTTGGGAAGAAAACAAGTTTAGCATAATCCAAACTGCCACATATAATCTTTGTGAACATAGCCTTAGCATAAATCATTGGAATATCAGCCTTACTTGTTTGTTTATTTATGACAGGTTTTGTTACATAGCCCAGACTAATGCAGGACTGAAATAACTATATAGCCCATTATCGTCAACTTCTTTACTGTTGGAATTGTAGGCAAGAGCCATCACGCATGGCAAGTGTAATGCATATAACCTTTTATTCAACAAATACTTGCTAACTACCAGATGTCGCATGCTATATTTTGCCCTGGAGAGACATCATTAAATAACAGACAAAAAGGCCTGTTCTGTCCTTATGTAGCTGACATCCTCAAGGGAGTGACAGAAAGTAAATCAATCAGGCAAACTGGATAGCATGCTTGAAGAAATAAGATCTATAAAGAGATGCTGGGCATCCCAGCACTCAGAAGGCAGAGGCAGGTGATCTCTGTGAGTTCAAGGTGATCCTGGTCTACAGAGCGAGTTCTAGAACAGCCAAGGATGTTACACCTAGAAACCCTGTCTCAAAAAGCCAAAAAAGAGGAAAGAAAGAAAAGAAAAGAGAGAAATATAGTTAATAGAACAAAAAGGTAACCCCTGGGTGGATTTGCTGGACTAGAGGAGAGTTGAGATCAAGTTCACTGAAAAGAGGACATATAAACAAAGATGTGAAGAAAAGATATGAGCCATACAGATATGTAAGGTCGAGGACACAGACAAGATGAAGCATGTGAAAAGACACTGGAGTGAGTGTGCACTGGATTCAAGGAACAGGAAGAAACTAAGTGAGGCTAGGGGAGAGTGAAGACATAAAGAGCCCACAGTTTAGAAGAAAGGTGCATCACAGGACAGGTTAGCAGAGAACTGGGGGTCCTGCATGAGCTTAACTTACCTTGAAGAGAGGGGAGAAGAACATTGAGAGGTTAAAGGCAGTGGAGTCACATGATCCATCTTTTTTTCATTGTGATAAAGACTTTCTGGAACTTCCTTGATAATAGACTACAGGGAGACCAATGAAGCCCTGTTACACTCACTGAGGTTGGGCAAGGTCAGGACTTGAATGAAGGCATGTTGCACTCACTCAGGTCAGGTATGGTCATGACTTGGACTGGGGCAATAGGGATGAGCAAAAGAGGAATGAGTTCAGAGCCTCTAGCACTGAATAAATATAAAGGTGGTGTTCGCACTAATTGGTCCAGATAATACTGTTGGTGGAATAAGTTTGTGGAGGGAAAAATCTTTAATTTAGTTTGGATATGTTAATTACGCAGTAAACATTAGATGGCCAAGTAGATGGGCACCTGAAGGTGTACGGCAGTTGCCAGCACTTGAGCGATAATCAAGGTCAAAGGACTGGATGACAATGATTTGGCCTTGCTTTCCAAGTGTTTAGGATCTACTCAATTTATCCAGCTAGTGTTTTTCTAGGACATTGAAGGGGTTAGGCATAGAAATAGTTAAACGCCATTATGATAATGAGGTATGAAGTAAACACTTTGTCCGAGTAATCTGGAAGACTTCGTACTCAGAACCCTATAGCACGTGTTTATGTGGATTTTGGCTTGCTAAATTCACAAGACTTGGTTGGTGACTACCCATTTAACCTTGTTTTAGTCAGCTAGTGAGAACTTAAGCACTTAAAAACTGGCACAGGAGACTATCAAAGACAAAAGGGACTAGTAGCCCTGGTTCAGCTGTTCCTCTAATCAAAGCCCAATATCTTAGTGCCTTCTAGAAACTTCAGCCAATCTAGAGAGACACCGGAGGAGCCATAGGAGCTAGAGGGTAAATCAAAGTTCCCCAGAGAAGTGCTTAAGAGCTAGGCTTTGGAGATAAGTAAGATGTTCTTATCCCCACAGCGCCATTTCCTAGCTGTTCAAGTTTTAGTTTGTCCCTTCCTAAAATGAAGTTACTGCTATGTCTTCTGTGTAAGCCTTGAATGGAATAACAGTTGAAGTCTTTCATAATGGCTACTTTCATTTCATACTTTTCCTTCAATAATTTTAATTACAATAAAAGTTCAAGATGACACAGAACTTTTCCTTACAGACTTTTATTGAAAGATGACTAAATCATACTATGATCTATAACTTTTTTCTCTCTATATTTTTTTAAATTAGGAACAATCTTATATTACATGTCAATCCCGTTTCCCTCTTCCTCCCATGCTCCTCACCAACCCCCCATCCCATCCCCATTCTGCTCCCCAGGGAGGGTGAGGCCTTCCATGGGGGATCATCAAAGTCTGTCACATCATTTGGGTGCAAGGCCTAGACTCTCTCCCATGTGTTTAGACTGAAGGAGTATCCCTCTCTGGGGAATGGGCTCCCATAGTCCATTCGTACAGTAGGGATAAATACTGTTCCACTATCAGAGGCCCCATAAACTGTCCAGACCTCCTAACTGACACCCTTGTTCATGGGGCCTGGTTCAGTTCTATGCTGGCTTCCAAGCTGTCAGTCTGGGGATCATAAGCTCCCCCTTGTTCAGGTCAGCTGTTTCTGTGGGTTTCTCCAGCCTGGTCTTGATGCTTTGCTCATCACTCCTCCGTCTCTGCAACTGGCTTCCAGGAGTTCGGCTGAGTACTTAGCTTCTGCTTCCATCAGCTACTGGATGAAGGCTCTAGGATGGCATTTAAGGTAGTCATCAATCTCATTATTAGGGAAGGGCACTTAAGGTAGCCTCTCTACTATTGCTTAGATTCTTAGTTGGTGTCATCCTTGTAGATCTCTGGACATTTCCCTAGATCTAGATTTCTCTTTAAACCTACAGTAGTTCCCTCTATTAAGGTATCTCTTTTCTTGCTTCCCTCTATCCCCCCCCTGCATTCACTCTTCCTTCTCCCTCTTGTCCTCCTCTCCCCACTTCTTCTCCCCTTCTCTATCTCCTAACTCTCTCTCCCCTTCCCCCATACTCCCAATTTGCTCATGAGATCTTGTCCTTTTCCATTCTCCAGGACACTCTGTATGTCTCTCTTAGGAGCCCCCTTGTTTCCTACTTCTCTGGCGGTGTAGATTGTAGGCTGGTAATCCTTTGCTTTATATCTAATAACCACATATGAGTGAGTACATACTGTGTTTATCTTTTTGTGACTGGGTTACCTCACTCATGATGGTTTCTTCTAGTGCCTTACATTTGCCTGCAAATTTCAAGATTCCATTAGTTTTTTTTTCCACTGAGTAGTACTACATTGTGTAAAATTACTACACAATGGGGCATCTAGGTTGCTTCCAGGTTCTGGCTATTGCAAATAATGCTGCTATGAACACAGTTGAACAGATGTCCTTACTGTATGCATGGGCATCCTTTGAGCATATGCCTAAGAGTGGAGTTGCTGGATCTTGAGGTAGACTGATTCCCATTTTCCTGAGGTACCGCCATACTGATTGCCAAAGTGACTTACAAGTTTGCACTCCCACCAGAAATGGAGGAGTGTTTCCCCTTTCTCCACATCCTCTCCAGCATAAACTGTCATTGGTTTTAATCTTAGCCATTCTGATGGGTACAAGATGGTATCTCAGAGTTGTTTTGATTTGCATTTCCCTGATGGCTAAGGATGTTGAGCACTTTCTTAAGTGTCTTTCAGCCATTTTAGATTCCTCTATTGAGAATTCTCTATTTAGTTCTGTTCACACTTTTTAATTGGATTTTCAACTTTTAAAAGTTCCTGTTCAGGTGTGATGGCACATGCCTTTAATTCCAGCACTCAGGAGGCAGAGGCAGGTGGGTCTCTATGAGTTCGAGGCCAGCCTGGTCTACAAAGTTCTAGGTCATCCAGGACTATATAACACAATGAAAACCTGTCTCGAAAAAAAACAAAACAACCCCTCTCCAAAAAAAAAAAAAAAAAAAAAAAAAAACAAATGTTCCTGGTCCAATGGCTAGTTTGCATTATAATTATTTTCAGTCCTATTTGACTCTGATGCCACCAGGGGGCACCTCAAGAAACTAATTTTGGAAAAGAATATAATTGAGGACTTCAAAGAGTTCATGAGCTTCCAAACATAACCTGTACTTTTGAAGCAAAGTGCACGGTGTTCTTGATGCATATATCCTAAGACTCAGATGTGTATTAATTACAAGCTGCAGAAATCCATGCAGGGTGTGTAAATCCCTTAGACTTGGGTTACACAATTCCTTAGTTACACACTTGTGGCAAGATTCCATTTGTGAAGGACATCTGTGAATTCTGGGGCTTTCTTCCTCAGTCAAATGTGGCCCTGCAGCTAGGTCAGACTTACCCCCACACACAATAAAACCATCCTAACAAGGCTATATTAGAGCTTATGCTATAGCACATGGCAAGGACAGCATAGATCTCCAAGTATTATTATCATTATTATTTAGTTTATCTCCGTTATTTACTGATTTGAGCATATTTATTTAAATAGGTATAAATTGAAAAGTATCTTCAATGATAATTTTCATTTTATGCACTTTTAAATTTATTTCTATTACCCTTCAATTCACAGAAAAAGTGATGTTTTCTTTATGACTTTTTAACATATGTCATCACCCTTTGTTCTTATTCATGTCCTTCTCACAATCCATTTCCCTATCCTATTCCTCTCTCTTGCTGGTTTTCTTCCCTTCCAAAACAATTCTGTCTTCTAATTTCATACCACATTTGTTCCATTTCTATTTACCCATTTTAGTACTAGAAGCTCTTTGTTTTAAACCTAACAAAATCAAAGACATACAAGAGAGAAGAGTTACTTTAGTAATCAGGTATCCTCAAGCCTCCCCCAACACCCATGGGATATTTTTCTTTATAAGGTATTGGCTAGAGAATATGTCTTAGTTGCTTTCCTTGTGATTGGGTCAGGCTATTAAATCAAGTCACTAAGTCATTTCCAGAGGGCAGGCATAAAGGATGTCTCTATTGTAACAGTGATGTTTGAGAATCAGTGTGTTCACCTTGTTGTGCTGATTTTTTACCATGGTGAATAAGCAGCTATTGTGTGATTGAGCCAAACTGATGGCTAAATTGTGCAACTTCAGAGTCCCAAATCACATTACCTTTATTGACAAGTAACCTTGAATTATTAAAGGTATAATAACCTTGAATTATATGAGATTGGTAATACGTACTCATTTGTCCCTTAAGAAATTGAACTAAAAATAATAAATTGAACTAAATAAAGTAATTATTTAGATACATAATGTTTTGTGTCTATTCTGTTAAAATTATATGTCACTATTGGTAAATCTAAGTCATGTGTGTAGATCTAGCTATACATAGATGTGTGTGTATTGCATATGAATACATATATGTATTTAGTATTTAAATACCAACTGAATGTTTCTACATGCTATACCTATGACATAACATTTAAGGTAACACATTCATTAAATAGTGTAGGCAAGTACAGTATCAAGGTTTTTTTTCTGCCATGTCAGAGAAATCTTCCTGTAGAAAATGAAGGTGTCTGTTGATACAGGACATTGGAACTACTGCATTAGTATGTAATCCTAGAAAAAGGTCATTAACATAGTGCTTGGCACAGAACATATTACATGAATGGATAGATGAATTCTAGTTATTTCATGAATGGGAAGGGGAGAAATTAAATACACAGAGCATAAGATAGGTGAGAATGTGGTGTTTTCTGAATAGAACAAGGAATTCCGTCTGTGGACTTACTTAGCAGTGGGTTAAGGAGAAGCTTAGTGAGGTTTTACTCCATGTACAGCCTATCTTCTCTGCATTTTTGTTTGGCTTTCTTTGCCTTTCAGTTCCTTTCTCTCATTGGTGCCTCCATATAAAGGAAAGACTGATGTTTATTTCCAAAGAGAAATGTATTTTTTATTTTTTTAATTTAAATTAGAAACAAGCTTGCTTCACATATCAATCCCAGTTCCCTCCCTCCCCTCTTTCCCCACCCCCAGCCCTCTAGCCCCCCACCCAATCCCCACTCCATTCCCCAGGAAGGGTGAGGCCCTCCATGGGGGAATCTTCAGAGTCTGTCATTTCTTTCAGGGCAGGGCCTAGGCCCTCCCCCAAGAGTTCAGGCTGAGAGAACAGCCCTCATTGTGGAATGGGCACCCAAAGTCCATTTATATGCCAGGGATAAATACTGATCTACTATCCAAGGCCCCATAGATTGCCTAGGCCTCCTCACTGACACCCACATTCAGGGGGTCTGGGTGTATTTTTTTTCTAAACAAGGTAATTTTCTGTCACTGGTGGGCAATATATTTGTTGTGTGGTTGGTTATAAGTAAGTCATTTATAGATTAATGAGGCAGTTAGCACCTGCATTTTATCAACGTTATTTACCACTTTGGTTGCTTCCCAGTGATATTTTCCCTTTTTCTGTCCTTAGCATTTTCTTTCAGAGCTCTGGACTTCAATGCCTTCTTTCTTGAGCGGAGCAGCATGTTTAGTGCATGAAGCTCTCTGCCAGCTTCCCAGGGAGTGGAGCCAGAGACACACCTCCTAAATGATACAGACAGCCAAACATATCTTTTCGTGCTTTAGAAAAGAGAAATTACAATTTATTTTAGATATGTAAGTTTAACTGTTGTGTTAAATTCGTATTATAGATTCAACTTCCGATATGTGTTCACAAAAATTTCTATATCCTATAATGAAAGTGATACAATTTAAATCAATAAGTATATCCAAGGACGATATGAAGAAACTGGAGTCAATTAAGTCTCAGTAATGAAGAAATAAAAACTATTGTTTGTGAAACCCACAAATGAGCAATGTGAGAGAGACGTTGGAGCACTCAATGGAATGACTTCATCAAAGCCCCCTCTCCCCTCAAAGCTCAAAGATCTACACAGAAGAGAAGGCATAAAGATCATAAGAGCCAGAGGTGATAGATGACACCAAGGAAACAGTGTCTCTCAGACACAACAGGACTGATGCACATATGAACTCACAGAGACTGTGGGAGCATGCACAGGTTCAAGCCAGCCAGGGCCAGCACTGAGAGAGGGAAGCGGCCCAGGCTCCCATCTCTACCAAGAAACTGTGGTGATATTTTGTTTGTGCTTTAACAAATAAAACTTGACTGAAGATCAGAGTGCAGAAATCAGTCACTAGTTAACCATAGAGGCCAGGCAGTGGTGTCCCTCACATTTAATCCCAGCATTCCGAGACAGAGGCAGGCAGATCTGTGAGTTCAAGGCCATCCTGGGCTAGATTGATCCAGTCTAAAAGAAAAGCAGAACCAAGTAATGGTGCCTCACACCTTTAGTCCCGGTACTTGGGAGTCACATGCCTTTAATTGCAGCACTAGGGAGGTAGAGACAGGGGTGATATGAGTGGGTGGAGAGTGGAATATAAGGAGGGAGGAGACAGGAGCTCATTGCATTCAGTCTGAGGATTTGTAAGGACAGGATCACCCCTTTGGTCTGAGGATTCAGTAGAGATAAGAACAAGTAGCTGGCTGCTCTGCTTCTCTGATCGTCCAGCATTAACCCCTACATCTGACACAGGTTTTCAATGTTAAGACCCATTAGAACTCATGCTACAAGAAACTATCTGCAACTGATACCTGCTGGCAAAGGAAAAACCAGTTTTCTCCAATGGAGTCCCACTGGGTATATTAACCACACTTCTTGGTTGGTTGCCCAACACAAAATGAACTCAATTGCATTTTTGTTTCATTCTGTTTTGGCAATTATTTTAATGAGCGTCTCTATTTGTTGTTTGCTATTTTAGTTTTGTTTTGTGGGTTTTTTGAAAGAGAAAGAACATAAAATTTTGAGGGTAGGGGACAGGAAAGATCTTGGAAGAATTAGAGGAGGGGAAAACACGATCAAAATATATTGTATGAAAAACATGTCAATGAAAAAGTTGTGCCCAAAGACCTAACATGAATTCAGTAATTAAAACTTTTGTTAATTTTATGTTAGATGTTAGCTAAAAGTTTCATTACATTGGTCTTCACTTCACTGAAGGTTTCAGAATGGTTTCCTTTACTTTGAAATATACACCATTTTCCCGGTCTATTAACTACATGAAAATGGCTTCAGTTGTCCCTACAATCTTCCTAACTTTAGATCGCAGATCCTATGTCATTCTAATAGCACTGCTGTAAAGCCGTTTTTTTTTTTCATTTCCATAATCTGAACTATAGAGACCTGTGGAGTGCAAATGATGTCAAAATAAGACCCTTACGCTTAATATCAGGCCAAAATTTTGCCATGACATGACTCTACCCATCCATGATTGAAAGCCTCACACTCACAGCCCAGGACAGGATATGGGCCTCACTGTTTTAACCACCCAGCCACTGCGTGTAAGAAAGAAACTGGTTTAACCGTAGAAGAAAGAGGTTACTGTGTGCCTTCAGTCAGCTTTGTATTAGAGAGTTTTTAAAGGAGAAACGGGATGAAAACAACAAATGGGTGCAAGGTCCCTATTTCAATATAATCTGGAGAAAATGACTGACTTGGGTCGGTCATGTTGCCAAAAGAGATGACTCGAGCGTTCCAAACCAGAAATGGAAATCAGAAGGATGCCTGAAGCCTGGAAGAGGAACAAATTGTCAAGATATGATTGACTGTACGGCTTCGAAATCAACTGTACCAAAGATGTGCTTGGATAGTTGCCCAGAGCAAAACTGAATGGTGATGTTCATTTAGATTCTGACTGTTGAAATAAAATAAAATGCGGTGATTGTACTCTGTTAGATATACAGATGTGTTAATGCTTTCCAATTTCCCCAACTGGGGATCTGGTGTCACTTTCCCTGTTTCTTGCTTCACCAGTGAGTATTGCTGAAGCTTTGGATGCACACTGACTGCCAGGTTTTTGGCAAAGAAGGGGGCTCCAGGTGGAAGCATGCTTCTCACTGTGTGCATTGCAGGTGGCTTGGAGAATGACTTCTTACCTCAGGAAATCATTTCTGTATTTGAGTTTCAGCCTCAGAAAGTGTAAATTGTGGCTCTCTGCACTGGCCTTTCCAGTGTAACTGTCGCTGCCTTTGACTTATGAGTCTGGACACTTTTGAGTCTTGAAGACATTTTCTCTCTGAGAATACCAGAGAAAGTCTCAGTTTTCACAGGCGGGGGTTTTGCACGCTGATCTTTTCCTCTTTTAGTGGTGTGTGTGTGCGTGTGTGTGTGTGTGTGTGTGTGTGTCCATGTGAATGCGTGTGTGCATTTATGCACATTCATGCCTCCTCGACCACACTTCACCATTTTCAGTAGGGAGGAGGTGAGAGTTTGAGACAGTTTCTTGTGCAGCCCAGGCTGGCCTGGGATTCACTGTGATCTTAAACTTCTGATCCTCCTGCCTCCACTTCTCAGGACTGTGATTACAGGTTGTGCCTCCACACCCAGTTCATGGAGTGCTATGAATCAAAACCAGGTTCGTGCACAGTAGCCAAGCACTCATGGGGACCAAACCCAGGACTATGTACATGGCAGCTCTCTAATGACATCCCATCCCCTCCCCCTCTCCCTCTTTCCCTCCCTCCCTCTTTCCCTCCCTCCCTCTTTCCCTCCCTCCCTCCCTCCCTCCCTCCCTCCGTCCCTCCCTCTCTCTCTCTCTCTCTCTCTCTCTCTCTCTCTCTCTCTTTTCAGGGTCATTCACTGAACCCTGACACATTCAGCTAGTCATGGAGTCCCAGGAATCTGCCTGTTTCTGTCTCTCCAGAACTGGGATTGCAGGTTTTCATGTGGGTGCTAGGGACCTGAACTCTGGCCTCCTTGCTGGCAAGGACTCTACGGACTAAGCCATCTCTCAGCCCTAAGGCCGGCATATATTTTATTCACTATTTCCTTGCTTAATCGTTGCTTTCTAGTGAACTTATCAGTTGAGTCTGACAATAAGCTTTCTGATAAACGCGGTTAGTCTCTCCATAAAGGTCAGCTGTGAGACAGCTACACTGCCTTTCTTCCTCTTTTGCAGCCACAAAGAAGGAAATAACCCTCATTGCTGTTCCTACCACAAAACCTGCCGAAAGCAACTCAGGAAATTCCTTAGCCCAATTGTTAAGAGTCCAACTCTATAGAACAAATAATTTTTCAACAAATAGTTTTTCATGTACTGTATTTTAAAAATAACAATGAAATCAATGAGGTGATGACCCAGGCAGAGAAAAGGAGGGGTAGAGGGACACATGGATAGTTCTTGGATTCTGAGAATGTTACACCCTGCCCCTTCCAGTCACTATTCACCACAGTCTTCAGTTCTTAGTAGCTAACTTAAAACAAGCAGGTATTTTTCCATCTACCAAGTGGAAACAGTGTTACAAGATACACAAAATTAATTAAGGTCTATCTGGATACTTGATCCCTTGATGTCTAAAATTTAGATTTTTCAAACAGGGAAACCTAAAACTCTCCCTCCTAAGGAGCAGCAACAAGAAAGGTGTCTTTGAAGGTTTGACTTGCTGTATATGAATCACCAAACTACACATAAGCTAAGAAATCCACATCTCTGGCTTCCGTGTAATCTATGCCCTTCCTTAGTTGTTTGGTGACCTTTTAGCCACCCATATGTCAAATTGTGTTGTATCTTAAAAATGAAGATAGGAAGAAATGTGGGATAAAATTACTTCATGGTTTTGGCACAAACATTTTTTAAATAAGGTAACTGTGAGCTGTGCCTTTGAGAAGAACACGTGCAACTTAGTTTTTGATCTTCATTTTATAGACGTACATAAGTACTACAAGGCCTGTTTTGATTGTACGATTAAAAACAAATGTGATCCAATTTTGTAGCACTGCTTTCAAATAACAGGTCTTGTTTAGTATGCATCACACTAAGCACCATAAGTGAGTGGCTTTGAAGACTGGTACACCATCCTCATGTTTTACTGTGACTTTGGTCTGCTAATATCCCACATTTCATTGTGGGCTCAGGATCTCTCACAGGCAGTCATGATAATAGGGTAAGACTGTAATGCATCATGGGTACTCAGAAAGAAATAGCCTAACCCATTTCTACTACAATGACCCTAAGTCACTTTCTCCTAAAACTTTATTTAACAATTAGCAAGTATCTTTAGTATGAGTACTGCTCAAGAATTAGTTTTAAAAACTCAGGAATTACCACAGGGGTTAGCAGTACTGGCTAGTCTTCCAGAAGACCTGGATTTGATTCCCAGTACTCGAATGGTGCCTTACAACAGTCCGTCACTCTAGTCCCAGGGAGTCTGATGCCCTCTCCTGGCCTCCTTGGACACTACACATAAACACGGTGCACAGATGTGCATGTAGACAAAACACGTAAAACAAATTTTCTTAGGAAGATTTAAAGTTTGAGGGTTTTTTCAGAAAAAAAGAAAAGACTTGTGCACAATTAAATGAGAGCAATATATATACAAATGCCTACATGTATTTTTAAATGTGTGATGGGGGGTGAGTGTGTGCAGGTGTGCACTCATGGAAGCCAGAGGAGGATATGGGATGTCCTGCTCTATCCCCCTCAGGCTTGTTCCTTGAAACATGTTCTCCCTGGATGTAGAGCTAGGCATGTGCCTATAACCTCAGCAATCCTCCTGTCCCCTCCTGCCTCACAGTTCTAGGTGATAGGCACATGCTGCCATGCCTGGCTCTTATGTTAGGGCAAGAGATTCAAATTCAGGTTGAAGTACAGCAAGCACTGCGACCCACAGAGCCCTTTCCCAGCCCGTGCATGCATTTACTTTTTATGGAGTAGTTAGTACATATTCAACATTTTTTAGCATTTTACTGGTAATAATCTTAATGAAATCCCAGTATGAATCCAAGCTCATATTTTCTTACACAAGATAAAGTCAGACTGACACATCTTAGAAGTAACATGAGGAACAAAATGCAAAGAATACCATACACTTTGTAATACACTTGTCTACATTTTTATTAAATTAATTCATTCATTTTTCCAGCATGATCACAGTTTCCCCTCCCTTCCTCTTCTCCTCCCAGTCCTTCCCTACAACCTCTACTATCCCCTCCCAACCCACTCTTCCTTCTTTCTCTTCAGAAAAGGGCAGGCCTCCCATGTTTGTCAGCCAACTATGACATATCAAAATCAAGTTTCAGTGAGACTAGGCACCTCCTCACCTATTAATGTTGGATGAAACAACCCAGAATGAGGAATAGGGTCCCAAGCAAAAGTGTCAGAGACGGCCTCTGCGCCCACTGTTAGAAGTCCTACAAGAAAACCAAGATGCACAACTGTAACATATATGCAGAGGACCTAGGTCAGTCCTATGCAGGCCTTCTGGTTGGCCGTCTCTGTGAGCTTCTATGAGCCCAGGTTAGTTGATTCCATGGGTTTTCTTGTGCTGTCCTTTAACCCTCTGGTATGCACAATCCTTCCTCCCCACTCTCCCACAGAATTCCTTGAGTTCTGCCTAGTATTTGGCTATGGGTTTCTGCATCTGTTTCCATCAATTGCTGGGTGAAAGCCTCTCTGATGACAGTTGGGCTAGGAAACCATCTATAAGTAAAGTAGAATATCATTCAGGATCGTTTCATTGACTTTTTGCCAGTCATGTTTCATTCTATCCTAGGTATCTTGACTGTTCAGTCTTTGGATCCTAGACCTCCAGGCAGTGTCAGGGTTGAGCTCCCTCTCATGACATGGGTGTCAGTCTGGACCAGTCATTGGTTGGCCACTCCAATAATTTCTATGACACCTTTACATCAACACATCTTGTAGTCAGGGCAAATTGTAGGTCCAAGGTTATGTGACTGGGTTGGGGTGCCAATCCCTCCATTGGAATTCTTTCTTGGTTACAGGAGATGGTCAGTTCTGGCTCCATGTTCCCCATTACTAGGAATCTTAGCTAGTGAACCCTCAAAGATTCCTGGGAGTTTCCATTGCACTATGCTTCTAGCTCATCCCAGAGATGACCCCTGGTTCCAGTTGTCTCTCCCAGTACTCTTTCCCTCTACCCTCCCAGCACCTGATCCTTCTGTTCCCATGATCATCCCATATCAGCACACGCTCCCCTCCACCTATGATGTCTATTCTATTTCCCCTTCACAGTGAGAGTCAGGTATCCTCCCTTCAGCCCTTCTTGTAGCTTAGCTTCTTTGGGTCTGTGGATTGTAGGATGGTTATCATTTACTTTATGGCTAATAGCCACTTAAAAGTGAGTTCATATGATATTTGTCTTTCTGGGTCCTGGGTTACCTCAGTCAGGATTATCTTTTCTAGTTTCATCCATTTGCCTGCAAATTTCCTGATTGTTTTTAACAGCTGAGTGGTATCCCATTGTGTAAATGTATCACATTTTCTTTATCTGTTCTTTGGTTGATGCACATCTACGTTGTTTCCAGTTTCTGGCTATTGAAAACGAAGCTACTATGAACATATTTAAGCAGGTATCCTCGTGATATGTAGAATACCTGTTGGGGATATTCCCAGGAGTGCTATAGCTGGGTCTTGTGGTAAGTCACTTCCCAATTTTCTGAGAAACCACATTTTTTTCAGAGTAGCTGTACAAGTTTGTACTCCCACCAGCAATAAAAGAGTGTTCCCCTGACTCCACATCCTCTTCAACATGAACTGTCACTTGTGTTTTTTATTTTAGCCATTCTGACAGGTATAAGGTGAAATCTCAGAGTCATTTTGCATTTCCCTGATGACTAAAGTGTTATACTTTTCTTTTTTGGTTTTTCGAGACAGGGTTTCTCTGTGGCTTTGGAGGCTGTCCTGGAACTCACTCTGTAGACCAGGCTGGCCTCGAACTCACAGAGATCCGCCTGCCTCTGCCTCCCGAGTGCTGGGATTAAAGGCGTGCGCCACCAACGCCCGGCTTGTTGTACTTTTTTTTAAGTGCTTCTTGACTATTTGAGATTTCTCTGTTGAGAATTCTGTTTTTAGGTCTGTACCCCATTTTTAATTGGATTATTTAGTTTGCTGATGACTAGTTTCTTAAGTTCTTTATATCTTTTGGCAATTGGCCCTTTGTCAATTGTGGGGTTAATGAAGATCTTTGTCCATTCTGTAGGCTGCTGTTTTGTCCTCTTGACAGTGTCCCTTGCCTTACAGAAGCTTTTCGGTTTCATGAGGTCCCATTTATTAATTGTTAATCTCAGTGTTTGTACAATTGGTGTTCTGTTCAGGAAGTTGTCTCCTGTCCCAAAGTGTCCAAGGTTATCCCCCACTTCTATCAGGTTCAGTGTATTTGGTAAAGCTGCCAGAGTCGTGGGCCATAATATGGAGCCTATTACTTTACAAAGTAAATTATATGTAGGTGAAGGATTATGGGGGGGTGAGTGGGGTGGGAGTGTCTGCATGATAATATGTACACATGAGTACAAGTACCCAAAGTGGACAGAAGAGAGCCCTGGATCCCTTGGAGCCGAAGTTAGAGGTGGTTGTGAGCTTCCTGGAATGGTATTGGGAACCAAACTCTGGTTCTCTACAAGTGCAGCAACAGCTCTTAACCACTGAGTCATCTCGCCAGCTCCAAATTTTATAGTCCACTGTTATAAGCTGTCTTGTAGTGACTCTTAAGCCTCATCCAAAGATTTTTCTATTTAGCTTGATATAGGTTCATCTTAAAAGAAGAGTGGCCTGTTAACTGTCTTACCATGGGAGGAACTGTAAGCAAGGCTTCATGAACAAGAGCAATCTCACTATTTATTCAGCACTAAAAGCAGATATCTGCCTCTCAAGAAATAAATGAGATGAGCCATGTTAAAATGAGTGTCACCAATCTCTTTGCTTTACTAATTTTGCTCTGAAACATAGCAAACTAAACTCATACAACAAGCCAGAACCACATGAAATGGACAGTGCACATAGTTCTAGACAAGGGTAGAAATGTCTTTCACCAAGTAATACCACTTTTGGACATATAACCAAAGGATGAACAATCACACCACAAGGAAATTTGCTCAATTGTATTTATAGCAGAATTGTTTGCATAGCCAGAACTTGGAGTCAACCTGGATGCCCCTCAACCAATGAAATGATAAAAAAAAATGTGGTACATTTATACAATGAGGCTGGGCATTGGTGGAGCACGCCTTTAATCCCAGAATTTGGAAGGCAGAGGCAAAAACAAAAAAAATTTACACGATGATTTCTTGAAATGTGCAGGCAAATGAACAGAATTAGAAAAAGCCATCCTGAGTGAGGTAACCCAGTCCCAGAAAAATAAATAAAAATATGTACTCACTCATAAGTGGATATTAGACATAAATCAAAGGACAACCAGCCTACAGGCCACAACCCCAGAGAACCTAGGTAACAAAGAGAGACATCCATGGATCTGCCTAGGAAGGAGGAAAAGACAAGATCTCCTGAGTAAATTAGGAGCATAATGGGTGGTGGGGAGGGTGAAAGTGGAAAAGGGACAAGGAAAGGGGAGTGGGGAAAATGTTAAAAATAAAAGAAAAAAGGTAATAACAAACTGCAAAAAAATTAGAATAGAAGGGAGTTCAAAGGTCCCGAAGAGAGGGGAATTATTAATGCATAAGGAGCTAGATAGGCTAATTACTGTGGTTTGATACTACATAAGTATACATGCATTGAATTATCACACTGATCCCTTGAATATATACAATTATTATGTGTCTATTAAAGTTAAACTAAAGACTGGTTAAAAAGAAAAAGAAAGAAAGTCACAAAATAAGTCATTCATCCTTGAAGTTTTTAAATCCATGCACCCTATTTTCCAAAACGAAACTTCAACCAACTACATAATCAAGCCAGAGAGACAGCATCAGCTTGGGACTTCTTCACACTCTCCTTCCCACAATTTTTATGCAACTTTTCCTGTTGTCCCAAGGGACAATGTTTACAGGTTTTTTTTAATTGATCCTAAGAGGACATAGCATAGAAGGCCTACGGAAGCCATTTTGGCCATTCGACCTTTAGGCATAATTTCTGGAACCAGGACTCTGAACTATATGTAGCCAACATAGTTCAATTGTATTTAAGTGAAATTTTACTGGAGATGTTATAGGGTATCTCAGAGAACTAATATCAGAGGGAAATATTCAAAAGTGATCTATATGTAACTAAGTCCAAAGAAATCCTGGTGGTAGAGTCATAATCACAGACCAGAATCTCTTCCCTTTCTTGCTTCTAGTTTTCCTGAATAGGGGCTGCCTTTTCTTTTCTTTTCTTTTCTTTTCTTTTCTTTTCTTTTCTGTTCTGTTCTTTCCTTTCCTTTTTCTTTTTCTTTCTTCTTCCACCACAGCAGATTGGCTTCCTTCAAATGACAGACATATGTCTACTGTTGATATTTTGGTTGTATATTTTAGAGCTTTAACCACACCAAACAAGACTTTTGTTTTCAGTGCCAATTCCTAAATCCTGAAGAAAAAAATCAAATAGGTCTAGCTTGAATTGCATTAAAGAATTAGAATGTGACTATTAGGTCCATTTGAACAAGGTGTCTGACCAAGCCCTGCATGCCAGCTGTCTCCTACTGTGTTCATAAATTGGTTACCATCATTTTCATAGACTGCATGTGTGACAATGTTGGCATTTCCACCAGCACAAAAGTGATCTATATGTAACTAGACTATGTTAAATGGATAGTCTGTGAAAATCTAGAGCTTTATTTACCACCCAGAGCTGCCTAGAATCCCTTAGAACTTTCAGTTATAACTGCTCATGTACTGTTTTAAACTTCAGGATGGTGAGACAAGGTTACTGTACGTAGAAGGGGCTGAGCAGAGGAGAAGGAAGGGGGCCACATCAATGAAGCAGAGAGATCTGAACCTCCCAGCTCTTTACAGATGAAACCCTTATGTTACTCCCAGCTGCCTCGCTGTTCCCTCCTGCCTTACACGTCTTTTAACATTTTCTTCCATCACTTTTAAAATGAAGTCCTTGTGTTACTCACAAGACTTCCTCTTCCATGGAAGCCGTTCTATACTGGAGACAAAAGTCTCAAGTAAGGCAAAGTTTCTTGTGTTCTCTTGTTCTCCTCTTACGATTATAGAATCTGATGATTGAGAAAAACTTTGAGAATCAACAAGCCCACCCATTGCCAAATACATTTCATCTCTGGTACCCATGACAAGTGGACATCCAGATTGTTTGATCATATGTCATAGAACTCACCACTTTTCAGGAAAAGCCGTTCTATTTCTGAACATTTTTGCATATTAGAAGTGTTTTCTTAATCCCAGCACTCAGGATGCGGAGACAAGCAGATCTCTGTGAGTTCAAGACCAGCCTGGTCTACACATGGAGTTCTAGGATAGGCTCCAAAGCTACAGAGAAACACTGTCTTCAAAAAAAAGTGCTTTCATTGAAATCCATCTGTCCAAAATCTGTCTTTCCTTGTTGCCTCAACCTCTTGGCCCCATTCTTCCACCTGGAAACAAGGGAATTCCAATATCTTCCTCACTTGCATTGCCTTTCAAGAGAGCCATCATGTTCACTGCATTTCTGCCTAAGATTGTTGTCTAGTTTAGTATCTGTTCTTTCTGACTGCTCTCTGCTTCTGTAATATAAGGCATAAAGTCCACCATTACCTTGAATACTCCATTCTTAAAACTTTTCTCATGTGTTCCTCTTAATTTCCCCTCATATTTACTAATCATTTTTCAGATATAAAAATATCTGCACAAAGAACAATACTAGTAACTACTTTAATTACAACTGTAATACTTCTAGTCACAAAAATTACATGTATCTAGTGGGAAGACCAAAACTGTACTATTGTGCTAGAATGAAAAGTAATTTGCTTAAGTGAAATGTAAATGACTAAAAGTATTTAAGTTTTACAAGCATGTTGCATTAAGGGGGATGTGAAAATTGGAGGCATCAGTAGTTAAAATGAGAATGAAATAGGACTTGACAATTTGCAAATCTTGTGATAGTTCAAATTGAGTTTTCTTTATTTCCAATCATGACACTCATATGCTCTATTGAGTCAAACCAGTTGACAAAGTAAGCCTGTATCCAGGAGTCATACTTAACAAAATTTTGTTATATGCTCAAAAAGGACTCTAAGGTGAGAGCCCACAAAGTCCCCCACCCTAAAGGCACTAACAATTTAGAACCAACCCAAACCTTTGCTCTCTCCTTAAGCTGGGCATTTAAGTCAATGGGTTGGTAAAAGCAAGAGGTCAGCATGTTTGTTTGGGTGACACAGGTAAGCTGGAGTAAGCTCTCAACATTTTGTTCTAGAAACATAAAGAAAAGCAGACTCAATGTGAGGAAATTAAAGCAAAGCTTGGCCTCAATGAGAGGAGCTTCTGTCCCATGCCAAATAAGCTTCCTAAGTCAGAGACATATTGAGTATTGCCCTTCTCTGCATTCACTCATCAAGAAGATTGATTATTTCAGAAAATAGAGCAAAATATTCTATTTGTATGATAGCAAGGTGGAAAGGGACATCTGGTATGTGGATTAAGTTTCTTAGACAGTATAGTTTAAATTTTTGACTCCTAAAATCTAGTAAGAAAAAAATGATGAGTTTTAATTAAAAGCGTTTGACATGCATGCAAAATGTATTCTTGTCTACAGTATCCTCAACGTTGACATGGAAGGACTTTTCCTCTGCCAGTCTACATAACCTCAAACCTGGCCTTCCTCACACTTCTTCCTCTTCCTGGGAAGTTCAAAACTGACCCATGATGGTATGGGGGACCTAATCTCAGAGACTCAGAATTAATAAAACCAAAATTAAAAGTTACATCTACTATATTTGTGTATAACCCTAATCTCATTTGGTTACCAAAATTTAAATAAAAGACCTTAGATAAGTTGAAGTGACCTACAACACAGAGAAAATAGAGCTCCCTTGGATTAAGAGGAATCAATCTTGTCTCTGAGGTAGAGGTTGTGGCCACATTTCTCAGTTTACTTATGGAGTTCCAGACTTGAAATCACTTAGCCATCTTCTCAGTGCCATAGCTGTGATAGCCACAGAATTCTTATATTCACTCTAAAATTGCAAGCTTCGTCATTGGTGTGCTAGATTAGATAGTCATTTTTTATTCATAAACAAAAGCATGTCACTTTCCTTATATGAAAATATTTTCTTTCTCCAATAGGTTTTTTGGCTTTTACAAAGGAATTCTACCACCCATTTTAGTTGAAACACCAAAGAGAGCAGTCAAGGTAAGTACTGTATACTTTCTTACCAAGTGTACACACAGTATCAAGATACCTATAGTAATCAAGGGAACACTAATTTTACTTAACAGAAAACACTAAAAGTTTTAATGCAGAAATTGTAGCATAATCTGTGTTATAATTAGACATGTTCGTTATCTCAAATATACATATTTGTAGGGTTTTATTTTCAGGCAAAGCTGTTTCTTTCTAATGAGGAAATTACACACACACACACACACACACACACACACACAAAGAGAGAGAGAGAGAGAGAGAGAGAGAGAGAGAGAGAGAGAGAGAGCAGTGTATGAAACTCAAGTAATTAAATCACATAACCCACAAAACTGCATTCAGAAATGTTCCTTTGGAGCAATGAGTATTAAAGAAAAAGAAGTGGAAAATCACTCCTGAAATCATTTCTGTCTCACAAAAATATACTATTTTTGTGTGTATGATTCTTAATGTTTTGGGAAAGTCAACTTTATTTCTCCCTTTAATATTTTCCACTAAAACTCTCTTCTGGTACTTACAAAATTATGATTTCCATTTCTTTAATGTGTAGCTCTGGAGGTTTATGTACTAATTGCTAGTGCTGAGTGTGTGACTGTGACTGTGTGCCAGACCCTCAAAGGATAAAAGACCTCCACACTGTTTCCCACGTGTTCTATCAGGCAAAAATCCTTATTGCAGTAGCCCTGACTGGCGTAGCCCTCCCACCTACCCCCATCGCTGACATCACCAAATATGGCTTTGTCTTTATATAAAAATAACATAAACATAGACGTAAAGACTTCCTTTCCAACTTTATGCCATTTATTTTAATGGCATAAAGCTTTTTCACATACTCAATTTCTATCCCTGATATTCCTGAAAGGCAAGAAGGAATGGCTTTCATGCTGTTACTGAGTAAATCAAGGGGCTGACTGGGTTTTAAAACATGATGAAATAACCAGCATATGTATACAAACATCAAACTTTTGCATTATGTCAAATAGTAAGGTAATGGAATTTAAATTCAGGTCTCAAGTTCAGAAGAGAGTGCTTCAAAACATGCTTTCTCTATAAACGTGTCTTCTTTGTTGCTGCAGTTTTGTGCTTTCATATTATTGCCTCAATACAAATTCCATTATAAGAATCTGAATTGCAGTAGAGGATCTGGAAAAAGTTCACCAAAGTACACAAAAGGGCTGAATTGAATTATGAAACGGCTTCACTTGATAAAAGATTGCCCAAGTAAACAAACAGAAGAGTTCCTGTTCAAAAGGAAAGTCACTTTGTCTCCCTGAAATAATATATTCATTTGTTCAGTGTTTTCCGTGTATAAATAAAGTAAATTGTAATTAGACTTCTTCCTGCCGTCATTTCCCTTAATGCTATATATTGAAGACAATTTACACTTTAAGAGGATTAAGTTTTATCAATGTTGAACAATCCCTTACAAAAAAGACGAAGAAAATAAAAACCTTGAGCTTTACAAAACTGGGTTACTCTCTGAAAAAAATAAAATAAAGCAGTGCTCTGTGCCAGAACAATGGTTAACAGATGAACTGTGGGCAACTGGATACGGTGGATGTGTACCAGACATCTTGTTGCAAGTAGATTTTACCTTAAAATTATTGAGACATATGGTAAGTACATTGGCTTTTTAAGTAGAACTTGTAGTTAAGTGTATCTTTGCCAGATGGATAACACTGGCTTTCCAACACAATTTATGAAAACATTCATTTTATAGATATTTATCTTAGGATTTGGGAGTGAAGCAACCATCTGATTGTAACAATTTCATACCTCATAAACTATCTCATTGTGTGTCATTGAAGTTTACCTCTGAATAAAATATTCAGTAATTCCTGTGTGTGTGTGTAAGTGTGTGTGTGCACGCACAAGCACATGTGCACACACCTACATGCATACACCATGTATGTATGCTTTTCTTAGAATGGACACTTTAGTTACAATTGTTACCATAATCAGAAACAAGCAACTTTATGCTTGTCTGTATTTTATTCCTTGAAATGCGGTTCATCATTAAAATAGTAAGACTTGTAAATAAGCTATATTTCTCTTTCCAAAAATTAAGATCGGAATCAAATTGCAATTAACGAAAAGAAATGAAGACTCAGGCAGAAACACTGAGAGATGGGAGACAGTGTGTTCTGGGTTCTAGGGTCTGCTATTCAGCTTCCCAGTACCAGAAAGACAATAGTTTTCTATGTTCAAATGTTCCAGGACTCTTGACCCTGCCCAAACTCATGGGAGATTACGAGCATGTGAAGTCTGTTTGTTCACTATTGTATATCTATACCTCCTGTGGCATCTACACATAGTTGATGTTCAAATGAGTAAGTGAAACAGGAAGAAATTTGTAGGGGAAAAGGTTAATATTTGGAGATAATCTCTTCCATTTCTCCAAATCCCCACATGTACTACTTAAATTATCTTGAAGACCCAGACTTCCACTTCTGTTGAAGGTGCAGTAACAGCCAGACTAACACTCCTACGAGAGCAACATCATGAATGGCAGCAATAAACAATGTACATGAAACAACAGTTTTGTTTAAAGATACTGACAACACACAATGAATAACAGTAACATCTGGGAAACAAGCAAGATGAGCCCTATGAATGTCCCAATGTGCTGTCTTGAGAGGGCTTCTAGGCCCTAAGTAAGAAGGAGAAACAGGCAGAACCCAATAAACTCCTTGAGTAAAGATTCGACTCTAGGAATAGTAATGTTACTGGGGCTGACAGAGAGAGAGAGAGAGAGAGAGAGAGAGAGAGAGAGAGAGAGAGAGAGAGAGATTTTCAGTGAAACCCCCCTCAAGTATTGGTAGTTTGAGCCCATGAGAGAACTACCACCCAGGAAATAACTATCCCAGAGGACTAGCGAATCAGAACTTGCTAGTGCACGGGGCTAGGGACAGGGCCTGTGCCTGCCAATCCATCTGGAAGCCTCTGCTTTCCAAGGGCAATGAGAAGAGTGCTCATAAGGGTCTTGCCATTAGAATAGACATGAGTGTTGTGGGGAGCATTTCTCAGCTCCCACTTCTTAGAAGCAAGATTTAAAAGGCTCATGCTCTCATACAACTCAATGGTGTCTGATAACAGAACATCTAGGATGTAAAGTTTCTCAGTGGGTTGTTTAATGATCATACTCTGAAAACAAAAAGAAAAATGGAGACAAGAAAATAAAACTAGAATTGTCCCCAGGTTTATGTTTGAAAACCTTCATTGAGCACTGATAAGAGTTGTGGACTGAGTCCATGTCCCTATACTTCATCGACATCCTATTTTTGTCTTTAACCCCTGAAATGACAGCCCAATAAGAAAAAGTCAAACAAACATTGAACAAATGCATCTCATACAGTACATTACCAGGGTAGTAGAGATTTCTAAAAGGCCCATCACCTCCCAAAACATTCAGGACCCAATGCCAGCATAGATAATTGTTTCCAAAATGGTACTTGGGACAGGATATCAACATAATGACTATAATGTGATGTAGCTCATGAGTACATCCTAGCCCTCATTTTTTAAAAAACTAGAAATTTAACTCAGGGCATTGTATGTGCTAGGTAATCACACTACTACTGAGGAGTAACCACAGCCCATACCCTATCCTCTTGTCTGATAAAATTGTCATATGAATTCACCAGAGTAGTACATGCATGTTCCTGGACCACAGTAGACGTTCATGATTTAAGCATCAGTGGTTCCTCTGTTAATATAAGTACAGACAAGAAACAGAAACAAATTTTTCTAAGTCTCATGTCAGGGAATCCTACTTAAACCATACTATTTCATGACAACTCTGATAGCTAAGGTTTTTGCAGTTGATGGTCCGATAGTTGAAGTGATGCTCTCATGCTGTCATGATGAAGTGGCATGGCATAGCTAGTGTTCACTTCAAAGTTCTGGCAAAGTCATGGTCTAAACACAACGATGGTGATGACAATCAAAAAAAGAAGTAAATGTTCTTTAAAAGAACCAAGTGGGTAGCACGCACCTCTAATCTCAACACTTAAAGAGCTGAAGAAGGAAGATTGCCATGTGTTCAAGTGCAATGAAAACTGCAATGGTGTGTTCTAGGCTAGCTTGGGTTACATAATGAGTCTGTCTCAAACAAACAAACAAAACATGCCTAAGACTTTTGTTTTTCCTTCTGGAATGACTTCTATGGTTCCTAATGTGTCTCTCATCAAAAGAGCAATAGTGCCTACTATGTGGGGTCAGGAAAGCAGGGTATGCATGATGTGTTTACTGTATTCGGAGAGCCTAGAATGGCAGGAATCTAATAAATATCTAGTAATTGAATGAACAAATTCTTGTTAAAGAAAAGACTATCAATACTTCATCTAAAATATCATGGCAATTACTTCATTCTTTAAAAGAATAAGAAATGTCAACTTGTTATTAAATGATTCTTGGACTATTCAAAGATTCCACAGACCATGTACACAAGAAACCAGCTCTTCGTAATGATAGAGTGTAACTAGTCCCCCAAACTGTACTTTTTTTCTTTACCTTGCTTTATTTTATTAAGCTATAAAGTAATACCATGATTTACCATCCCATTTCTTGGTTCTTGAGACTCAGACACTGCAGGTCCTAAGAGTACAACTTATTATCATTGATGTTGGTAGTAACCCAGTTCAGTACTCAGAAGAAAAATACCCTGCCCAAACAGACTTGCTTCCCAAAATACAGAATACAGGGAATGAAAACAAAAGAAATATATTATATTAAGGAATTATTTCATTTTGCCCTGAAAAATGCATCTGTACAACTGAATATCATCCTCTGAAGGTACCATCAGTTATGGATCCCTGTTCTTCACTGTTCTCATCTTCAGATCCTAAAGGAAGGAATAATGTTGGGAACAACAGTCTTTCTTTGATACAAGGAGGTGAACTAGATAAACTTGGTGAGCCCTTCCCTAGTTTATCACGGCATCTTTGCAATCACAATGTTTAAAAAAATCTGTGGAGCTATAAGCAGAACAAGCATTATACACGCAAGGCTAAGGAATGGATGTCTTCTACAAGTGTGTTAGAAAATGGGGCATTTTCTTGGAAAGTGGTTCACAGAAAAAACATATAAGACCAAGGATTTCAGGTCTCTGAGCCTATAATTTTGAATCACTGCCATAAGAAAGAAGTCTATTGATGTCTGGGGAAACTGAAAATGGTCATGGTAAATGGAAGTTGTATGGTTCATTTACTGCTATAAGGGATTCCATCAGATTTTCTGTAAGTTATTATAACTACATGTGAAAAATGGGAATGTTAAATCGACATCTTCCAGCAACAGCCCCAGACAGGATTAAAAGCTGTGTGAGATGGTTCATCATTTTTAAATGCTGATTAATGCAATGATTTACTGAAGGACTTTTAGCCAATTAGAGAGTTTGTTGCAGGAAATTGTTATAAATCTCTACGTTTGGTTTTGCTTCACAGTTTTCCACCTTTGAGCAATACAAGAAATTGCTGGAATATGTGTCACTATCACCAGGCCTGGTAAGTGAGAATATTTATTATACTTAAGTGTGTATGTTATTTCATAAAGCAAAATCCTGAAACAAAAACCCTTTTGATTCCCAAATCCCAGCTACTAAAATATGAATTTGAGTTATTCAATGTTCAGCTACTTGTTGAAAGCCATCTTCATAATAACTCACAATCTGGCTATTTTATAGCTCCCAGTGATGAATTTATGATAATAACGATATGTCTGGAAAGGCCTCTATGAGATATGGTCAAGGATATAAAATAAAGACTGCATTCACCTTTGGAAACCAAAGCATGCATTTGTTTACATACACACTGTGTGTATCTATTTATGCAAAAGTTAATATGCCTGTGATTATTTCCTAACAGGTCAGTTTCCCAGCTGTTGCTCAAGCTGTAGTAAATATAGGACTTAAAGTCACTTGGGATAAAATCATTCTGTGGTCAGAGGCAGACTGAAGGGCCTTTTATTGGAATGACTGTAAACAACTCAGCTGGGGAGAACAGTGATCCCACAATGACACAGCTCAGGTATTTTACAAAGCTCACTAGGCCATTGCCAAGTGACTGGCCATTGCCCTGTGTCATCTTCCCCTGCCTGGTGACTTTGTTTCCTTATAAAGTGAGTCAAATTGTATTTACCAAATGTGTGTGCACAGAGAACTCCAGAGAGAGCAACTGCCCAAACCTCCCTCTCCCAATCTGTAAAAGGAAATATGATGCCATGCATCATTGCTCTGAATAGCAATGTACCGTCTATCCTCTAGGAAAATCCCTGTTTGGCTGCTAAAGCCTCAAAATTCTACTGGAAAGGCAATATTCTTGCCTTCATCTCTTTAATCATGAAAACACTGTAAGCTAAAAAAAAAAAACCAGATGCATTGGGTACATCCACCGAGCCTCATAGGTGTCTGCATATGCTTTAAAGAACTGGCTGCTTGCTTTCCTGAAGGGACAACCCGCTGAGAGTAGAGAGCTTCTTCTACCCAGCAACACGGGTGTTTATGGCACTTTTGGCCTGGGAAAAGATCAAAATCTAAAGTGTGAATTGTGTTTCATTTTTGTACCATCATAAAGACAAACAAAAATGTATAGATTAGGCTGTTGTGTATCAAGGACCATATATCCTTTCCTTGTAAAAGTTTATTTCAGAATGTTTACTCTGACAAACAGATTGTCAAAGAAGTCTTTCTTAGCCTCAAAATTCTTAGATGCCTACTTTCTAGAAAGGATGTCCTTTTAGATAAAGCTTCCAGTCCCCCCTCCTGACTAAACAGAGTAGGAGTGAGGCATGCTCTCCTGGAAAGGAGTAGTTATGCCCAGAATCTCAGGTGGGTAAGATTTTGTTTTAAAATACATGCCTGGAATCGTGGTGGTAGTGCACACCTTGAATCCCAGTGTTCAGGAGACAGAGGCAAGAAAATGGATCTCTGTGAGTGCAAAGCCAACCTGGTCTACCTAGTAAGTTTCAGAACAGCTAGAACTTCATCATGAGACCCTGTCTCAAAAATGTGTGTTTGTGTGTGCATGAGTGTGTGCACCTGTATGTGTGTTATTTTTTCCATAGTATCTTCCTTTGGAAACATCTTGAGAAAACGAAGATTAAAGACTTCCTAATAGGAGTAAATAAAATACGGCCCCCGAAGGACTTGCTGGCTGTTTCAGAGCTGCACAAGGGTACCATGTGAGGAGATACCACAGGTCTTTTTACTCAAGATTTGAAATAGAAAAGTATCTGGACACTCCATCCACTATTAAATGAACTCATGCAAGCCATATACGGTCCTTTTCCTTTCTTGAACTCACTTACTCCCTTTTCCTTTTTGATACAGTGAGGTAGTTAGCTATTAAATATGCTCTGGTACTCACATGAAAGCCAGGGACTCTGGAGATCCGACAGCAAAGGCATGTCTCTTCAACAGTCTGAGTAACATGATCTGCTGATATCTGATCAATTCTTTTGACAAGAGACTGCTGAACACTAGTTCTGACAGCAGATGTAGCTGAGCTTTATAGAGGCACAAAAAAGTGAATTACTTGGAAGGTTTCAGAGTGAGTAATAAAACCCTAACATCTGGATTTTAGCTTTTCCAATCAGAAGAGTTTGGGACTGGTTATTTTTTCTCTCTCCTCGTATTGGCCTCCATGATGGAAGTCTGAGATAAATGAGAAAATATTTGGTCAGTTACCCTATACAAATTACGCTTAAAATTGTAATGAAGTGGGATAAACGGAAAACATCATTAGTATTCCTTCTCTCCTAGAATCTGTTTGCAACTCCATTCATTCTTCCTCTTTTTCATGGGAAACCAGAGCAGTCATGTTTGGGAAGTGATTTAAAAGACTGTCCATGCATTACTTTGGCTCTCGTAGACGAATGAGATGTCATTCTATTTTACAGATGAGGGAACTGGCTTATCCTGAGTTCTGCGATAACTGCACAGCCCCAGCAGCACAGATGGTGCCTTGTGAGAGCTCTTCCTCTCTCCTGACAACTGTCACTCTGTGGCTCTCACTTGACTCTCACTTGGCCCTCAGTCAACCCCAACTCTACCTTAATAATACAGAACATTTCTTATTCCCATCTCTCTTCTTATCTCTTACTTTGAGATTACAAGAGACACTAAATAAGGGCCATCTGAAACCAGGCATGGTACATTCTTGTAATCCAAACACTTGGAAGGCTGAGTGAGGCAGATGGGTCACTGTGAGGGTTCAAGGCCAACCTGGCCTATAAAGGCCTTGTCTCAGAAACTGAAAAGAATGAGTGAAGTAATAGAAGATTTCTGTCTTCCCTGGAATTAGTTTAGCAGCAAGGGATTTTGGAGGGGGAAGGTTTTGCTTTGCCACTATGCTTGCATGCGTGCGTGAGTGATTTCATTGTTGTGTTCATGTCTAATATATATTTTCTAGAAAAACTTCACATTATCTGTAGAAGAAAATTGTTACTTCCTGTTGCTAAAATTCTTTTTTTTTCTTTTTTGAGATAGGGTTTCTCTATATTGTCCTAGCTGTCCTGAAACTCACTATGTAGAACCCATTTGGTCTCAAACCCAGAGAGATCTGCCCTCCTCTGCCTCCCAAGTGCTAGAGTTGGGTTTCTATTGCTGACACTCAACACACAGACAAAGAGAATCTGACATGCTCCTTTGATAAGTGTTCCAGATTTTAGAGAAGCTCATCAGAACGACCAGCAGCCATTCCTGATCACAGTGTTTATTACTTGGGTCTTAAGTGTAAACGCAGAGTGATCACTCCTTTAAGAACAAAATACAGGCTGGTTTAACCCCCAGAAACAGCTGACCTGACAAGGGTTAGCTCTTGAATCCCAGACTGATGGCTGAGACTCTAGCATGGGACTGATCAAGACCCCTGAATGTGGGTGTCAGTGAGGAGGCCTAGGTAATCTATTGAGCCTTGGGTAGGAGATCAGTATTTATCCCGGGTATACAAGTGGACTTTGGGCATCCATCCAACAATGAGAGATTCACTCTCACCTTGGACTCTTGGGGGAGGGTCTAGGCCCTGCCCTGCATGAAATGACAGACTATGGACACCCCCATGGAGGGCCTCACCCTCCCTGGGGAAATGAGGGGATACTAGAGGGGTTGGGGGAGGGCACGGGAAGAGGGGAGGGAAAGGGAGAGGGACCTGGAATTGACATGTGAAGCAACCTTGTTTCTAATTTAAATTTAAAAATAAAAAATACAAAAAAGGAACAAAAGACAGTGGGATGTACCTCTGTGACAAAGCTCTGCCTACTGAATAAAAGGCCCTGAGGCCATCCCCAGTGCTGGGAACAAAAGCAAAATAAGATACAGAATGAATGACAATAATTGTTTTTTAATAATCTAAAGCAGTGCTTCTAAGAACATAGCTGTCATATGAATGTTTCCAGTTATGTACCTGGAAGGCGACTTTATATAAACATTTCATTTGTAGTTCTATTTAATAGGTGCATTTAAGTAGCATTTTAAAATGGAGCTCTTCCTTTACAACTTAAACTCTTCCATTATATACACGATGATGTTTTAGGATCCACCTTTAACCAGTCACACAGCCTCCCCTTTTGTTAAAGAAAAACATCATTGTTGATGGGGCTTTAATGTTTTATTCTGAAAACATTAGGATGTGGTTTGTGGCTTCTGTAGTTTCTTCTCCATGAATTGTCAGCATCTAATCAAGAATTCAAGATGTTTGGTAATGCTATATGATGCACTTGGAGCAGGGGGTGTTCCTTCATTCTTGTCTTCACTTCAGCTGCATTTCATAATGAATAGAACTTTTAATCTAACATACATGATCAGTTTTTAAAGCACTTATTGACTTATTTTTCTAGGTATTTGCCATTGCTGGATTTGGATCTGGACTAACAGAAGCAGTCGTGGTCAACCCTTTCGAGGTGGTAAAAGTTGGTTTGCAAGTCAATCGGCACACGTTCACAGAGGTAACCATTTAGTTTCCTCCTAGTAAGGGAATAAAAAAAATTGTGTATGTGTGTGTATATGTATGTGCACGTATGTGTATGTGTGTATGCATGTGTATGTATGTGTGTCTGTATGTGTATGTATATGTGTATGTATGTGTTTATGTGTGTGTGTGTACCATACATAAAATTATGAACCCAGAACTTAAGCACTTATAAAGCCACAGCAAAACATTCTTTAAAAAGCAGAATAAGAACAATTCTGGGATAGATAAATAGGAATATACATTTTTATTTTAGAGTACTAATGAAACTTATAGTGACTTGCTGGGGTTCCCCCCCAAAAAATCTCTTCTACACTACATGAGAAGAAACTGTAACAAAACCACTGAGGTGATGGTATTATTGTACTTTTAGAAAGATGAAGTCATTTTTTTTGTAAGTTATCCCACTTCACCCATCACCCTCTCCAAAAGTTTGTGATAATCTGTCAAAGTTGTCTGTGGGTTATATCTGAATGAGCAAGCTATGAAGCCTGTGTAGATGTCACCACTTGGAGAAGGATGGGCCTTGACATCTAATCACTGGTACACAATGTTTGGCGTAGACAGCTTCTCTTGGTGTGTGCTGCGTTCACTTCCTTCTAGTTGCTTAGTAATACCCTTTACACTGCCAAATCCAACTGTTCCTGCTGTATTCTTTTGGATTCCAAACACAAGTCATGGGAAAAACAGGGGATTAACATTCCAGGTCCCTTCCTCACTTTTTAAATCCATAAGTGGGTAGCATGTGGTGTAAATTGGTCTGTGGTATCTGCTGACCTGGGTACCCCTGCCTACTACTTAAGCAGCTGGTTATGGGTGGAGACCTCCTCATCCCCAGCCCATTTCCTGCCTGCTAATATTTCCTGAGAGATATCTGACAGCTTCTTTGGCAGGGAGAAAGTGGGCCCTACTCACCTGTCACTGTCAAGACCTGGAGAGGGGGAGGCTGAGGAGGTGTGGGGCTTCTGGAACAGATGGTATCCACTCAGGTGAAGTCAGCCTGATTCACAGAGATTTTTTTGTTGTGACTGCAAATGGTTTTGAACATCAGAAAGGGCTGAAAAATCTCTGTGTACCCCTAGATGTTTGTTTATGTTGTTACCCAGTCTTACTAGCTTAAGAGAAAATGAAGGTGAGGAGTAGAAATAGGAAAGGAGAGGGGAGCTTTTCAAATGCCCCCATCAACATGCAGCACTTAAAACAGAATCTGTTTAAACTTCAAAATAAAATCTTCCCAAGAAAACTTAGTTTATTAGAGTGGGAAAACTACCAGCAAGAAGAAAATTTTGGAGGTCACTACTCAGTGACTGATTTTGCCCACGGGGAAGCCTATCTTAGAGCAAATGGGGAGCCAAGGAACAAAGAGGTCCTCTAGATGCAGGTCTCTGTTCAGGCAACATGTGACCACAGGAACAAGAATGGGATAGAATACCAAGGAACACTCACTAGAATAAAAACAAGGCGTGTCCACAGCACTGTGTTCATTCCTAATGTTCTTTTCATCTCTCCTGATCACAGGAGAGTCTACAGAGCCCATGTTTCATACGCCAGTGATTTGGCTAGGGTGTGATAAACACAATGCCCATTCAACACAAAAGCTTGATGCATGTGAACACACTCCAGGCCCCTTTGCACAAGTGCAATCTGTATAAGCTGTTTACGTATTTCAGTCACTTTTTATATGAGCGATGGATGAAGTTTACTTTGAGTCAAAATGATAAGATTTTCCGCAAAATGACTGGATATAGAGAGTGCCATATTAAGTGAGGTGACCCACTCTCAGAAAGACAAAAAGCCTGTGTTTTTTTTCTCATACAGAAATCCTAAAATGTAATGCTTGAAATACTAGTATAGACTTGGACTGGACAGGAGACCACAGGAGAGGAAGGAAGATGGGGAGGAAAGAGAGTTTTATGGGAATGAAAGTGCAATGAAGGCTACTGAGGCTGGGAGAACCCAAGGGAAGGAGGGGGCTGGGGAAAGGGGGAAATAAAAACAAAACCCAGTTTTTTAAAAAAATGAAATCTAATTTTCTGTAACTAATAATTTTTAGCTGAGTATACAAATGAAGAATTCTTTTTCTAAAATACCAAAAAAGTGTATCTTTCTGCACATAGTATAAGTATACAAAAGCATAAAAGATAATCCAGACTCTAGGGCAGTCAGTGCTGGCTCAATAGAAACATAATTCCAGCCACTTCCCTAGTAGCGAAACGAAGAAAACCTGGTGAATTTAATGTAATAACATATTTTACTTAACCCAATATAACCAAAGTATTCTAGGAAGTTATCTTTTTAGATCAACTTTATAATTTTAGATTAGTAGGAAGAAAAAAACACACCTTTCTATATGAATACCTTAGTTGTTGTTGACATTCCCCGCCAGTGTAACCCATTTATTACTGCTGATAAACCTATATTAGCACATCACCATCCAAAGTCTGTAGCTTACAGTAGGGTTCACCCCTGGTGTTGTATATTCTATATGTTTAGATAAATTTGTAACATATTTACCATAAAAACAGGGTAAAAAGCTTGCTGCACATGTGTGAGGACCTGAATTCAGATCCCCAAAACCCATATAAGGTCAGACATGGTGCCACACATTTGTAATCCCAGCACTCCTATGATGAGATGGGATGCAGAGATCATGGGTAGACTGGCATGTGAATCAGTGGCAAAAGAAACCCTGTCAAATTAGATGGAAAATAAAGAATGACACCTGAGGTTGTCCTCTGACAACTACACATATACTATAGTGCATGTGTATCCACACTCATGATTGTGCATACACAGACATATCATAATACATATAGATGCAAACAAAATGTAATGAGATATGGCTTTGTTACTGACATATTTCTTTGAAGGGACACCATGACAAAGTGAACTTATAGAAGAAAACAATTAAGTGGGGACTTGTTTACAGTTTCAGAGAGTATGCTCAGGTTTCTATTGCTGTGAGAAGACACCATGGACAGAGCAACTCTTGTAAAGGAAAATATTTAATTGAGGCTGGCTTACAGTTTCTTAGGTTTAGTCCATTATCATCATGACAGGACATGGTGGATTGCAGGCAGACAAGATGCTGGAGAAGGAGCTGAAACCTCTATATCCTAGACTCCAGAAAGCAGCCAGAGAGAGAGAGAGAGACGCTGAACCTGGTGTCGGCTTTTGAAACCTCAAAGCCCACTCCCAATGACACACCTGCTCCACAAGGCCATACCTCTTAATCCCTCCCAAATGGTTCTATGCCCTTGCGACTAAGCATTCAAATATAGAGTCTATTGGGGTCATTCTCATTCAAATCCCCACAGTAAAGAGTGGTTTTACTACCTAAGATTGCTCTATGCTCCATATTCTCTGTGAACACTTTGTAGCATGTGTACTAGTTTGGCTTAATAAAAAAAACCGGAGACAGATATTGGGGATAAAGCTGAATATCAGAAAAGCAAAACAGCCAACCACTAGCTATCTCAGACCCGAAAGTCGATCCTGTCCTCATACTGCATCTCCAGACTGCATCTGTCTCCACCAAACCTCAGACTGCTCTGAGCTCCTGTATCCTCCTCTCTTGTATTCGTCTCTAGTGCTGGAACTAAAGGCATGGGAACACAAGTGCTGAGATCACCTTTGTGTGATCTGTTTCTCTTTTTAGACGGGATCAGTTTCATGTAGCTCAGGGTGACCTTGAATGAACAAAAAGCTGTCTGCCTCTGTCTCCCCAGTGCAGGGATTAAAGATGTGTGTCAACACTACCTGCCTTCTATGGCTAACTAGTGTGGCAAGCTTTGCACTCTGATCGTCAGGCAAGCTTTATTTGTTAGATCATAAGCAAAATATCACCACAACACTTGCTTTTAAAAGCGGTACCTGCTCATTGTAGGAAATTTAGAAAACACAAAAAAAATATAATGAAAGTATTTAATTTCAAAAGAATGCTTATAAGGGTTCTGTCAAGGCTAAGACTCACTTTTGCAGGTACTCCACTACTGGTCAGATAGGAATGACTTGCCAGCCCATCTTAGGGCTCAACCTTGCATAATTTGCGTTTCATGACTTAATTTATAGTAAGAATACCCATTTTGTTTTGTTTTTACAAGGCAGGGTTTCTCTGTATTGTTTTGGAGGCTGTCGGTCCAGCCCAGCCTCGAACTCACAGAGATCCGCCTGCCTCTGCCTCCCAAGTGCTGGGCTTAAAGGCGTGCGCCGCCACCACCCGGCTAGGATACCCATTTTTTCTGATATAATTTTTAACAAAGTTAAAAACAAAGTTTAAACCTTGTGAGCAAATTATTTCAAAATGTGTACAATCAGAGCTATCTAGAACAGGAAGCCAGATATAGAAAAGGCAAAGCTGGCCCATGGTTTGGGGGACACAAATTATAACTCCCACAATGCTTTACACTGAGTAGCCTTGAACACAGTAGTTGCAGTTCCCTCACTGGCAAAGTTGTGATGCTCAGTCCATCTTCCTTGTAGCAAGACATTTCTATGTAGAGGTTACAAGCACAACCCTGAGGAGACTTCTCGGTCATTAACTACCTAGTGCCCTCGTATCTCCTATGTCAGATAATACAGTGAGGTTCAATTATACATGTGTATTATGAAATGTGTGTGATATAGGAAGCTGCTAAAGCAATGTGTGTATAGTGATAGTTTTATAAATGTTGTAGACATTATAATATGCTTTTTGCAAGAACTGAAAAGTGGTAATGCACACAGTTCTTCACATGAGCTTGGAAAATAGTAGGCCTAAACCAGTGATAACTATTTGTGGATATAAGTTGGTCATATAAACCCTTTTGTTCAAGAAAGGACAGATTCATCTTGAAATAGTTCACTCATTAATATTGAGCAGCGCCTCCAGTCACCAAAACAAAAACAGCTTATTTAATGATGGCCCGTCTTCTTCTTGTCCACTTTAGGACCTTCTCAAATACCATCCATTCAGGCTGAATTCTTCTTGTTATTTCATTTTACTTTTACATTGCTTACAGCTCACATATAATTGCACAGATTTAGGACTACATCATGTAATAATCAGATCAGAATGTTAGAACCTATCTGTGACCTCCTATATTTATCATTGATTATTATAAAAAACATTTGGGATCATCTTTAAAGTTCTGAAATATTAAATACAATATCATTTACCATAGTCCTCCTACTATTAAACAGAACACTGTAGCATGGAAGCTCCTTTTAAAAAATGTAAGCAGATCCTGAGCAGCAGAGCTGACACTATTGACCCTAGTGAACCAACATGGAGAAAGTGAGCATGGAAGGTCTGGTCCTGCCCCTCATCTGTCAAATGGTGGTATAGACAGGGGAGGGATACAGACAGCATCACCACTCCCCAACCCCTCCCCATCCCTCACTCCCTGTGGCTGGTGCAGAACTGTCCCTGCCCTTCACCAGCTTCAGCACTGAGAATGGCGCCTGAACCCTGCCTGGGCAACACAGTAGAGCTGGCTCTGATGGTCCAGGTGTGATAGAGCTGACCGACCGTGAGCATGAAAGTAGAACTGGCCCCGCCCCTTGCTCTTTGCTGCAAGGGGTGAACTAGCCTTAACCTGGTGATGGTGACAGGGGAGAGCTGGCAGACTGACCAACTCTGCAGCTACCCAGGCCCAGAACCATGATTATGAGTTAGCCCATCCCAACATCCACCCCATCTATGACTGACAGGAGCAAGTGAAGAGGCTGGTCCTGTAGACCCAAATCTGCAGGTCCCCACAACACCAGGGTAACAACAGGATATCCAAGAGGAGTCCCAGTGAGAGCCCAGAAAAAACCAGAGGCCTTGAACCAGACCAATGAACACTTGCAAGGAAAGATATATGGGCAAAAGAGGGGGCTGATTAGAGGCTGAGTGGTAGGTGTGCACACCTTTATTCCCACCACTCAGGAGTCAGAGACAGGAGGATCTCTGTGAGTTCCAAGCAAGCCTGGTCTACCGAGTGAGCTCCAGAACAAGCTCCAAAGCACACAGAGAAACCATGCCTCAATACAAAGAAATAAAAAAATAATAATTAAAAGCCGAGCTATCATTTCATTCAACAATTCCAAAGAAAATGAAGCTTGGTGTGACAGTGCATGCCTTTAATCCCAGCACTCAATGTGTAGATGGTGAATTTCTGCTAGTTCAAGGTCACCCTGATATATATAACAAGTTCTAGGCAGACTAGGGCTGTTTAGTGAGGTTCTGTCTCAAACAAAGGAAGAAACGAACAAACAAAGGAAGGAAGGATATTAAATCAGTATATTAAAGAGATATCCTCACTTCCATATCAATTGCAGCATTTTTAATAATAATCAGGATATGTAATCAACCTAAGTGTCCATTGACCAATTAATGGTGAAGAAATAAATACAGCACACTTGCATGCAAGATGGAATACTATTCATCCTCGAGGAGAATGAAGTCTCATCCTCTGTGGTAAAATGGATGAACTTGGAGGACATCATGTTAAATGAAATAAGTCAGGTGCAGGAAGACAAGTGTCACAGGATCCCAATCACATGTGAACTCTGGAAAAGTTTGAACCCACAGAAATAGAGAGTAGTAGAGCTGTTAACAGAGTTGGGATGTAGGGAATGGGAAAAAAAAGGGTTGGTGAACCTAAACTTTATCCTGGCAAGAGCAGCCCACGATCAAGCTGTTTACAGGTTTTAAATTACAGTGCAGGTATACTACCATAGCAAGTAGTAACTAGCAATCTGTTAGCTGTGAATTGCAGCAGAAACTGAGGCCACGGCAAAAGGAATTCTGCCACAATCAAGATACTCTGCTTCTGCAAGAGTTGTGTGGTGTGAACATGGATTCTTCATGGAGTCTCTTCACTTCAGGCAGTGGGCTCAGAAAAGGCTGAGTTTACCTTCCGCCACTCATAGCTGTAGTTGTGGTGGAGCACGCATGCACGGGCTACATGCAGGATGAGCAGCTGGCTCAACACCTCCAGGAAAAGCAGGATGGGTTTCCCCGTGGAGGTTCATTTAGCTTGTGTCCTGCCAACTGTGTGAATTTCTCAGGCATCCTGTCCACACTCCTCACTGCCCTCACGTCTGGGATATGAACTGCCATGGAATCCAACACAGGTTATTTTAAATTTTCTTATTTCCTCTGCCTGAGGTGGCAGATCTTTTAAATAAGAACTTTTCCAAGAAGTTCCCACAGCTGCGAGGGTTTCGGCTGTAGTGGAAGGGAGCCTAAGAAAACAGCAATCTCTACTACATTTTCTATTACACTTAGCTTCTTTTAAGCAGGGGAAGAGTGATAAAGATATGGCCTAAGGGCCACCATGGTCCCTACTGAACAGAGCAAGGTCTGGGAGGAGATGTGAGATGTTAGGTGGATGGCCCTCTGGATGGCATAACCAACAAAGGGCAGGCACCAGGTCCTCTGAAGCATGGGGTCCAGGGGTAAGGCCACCTGGCAGCGGTCCAAAGACTAAGTGAAAGCAAAACCTCCCTTTTCAATGATGCTGGCAGGTCAGTGACAGGAGCCACGGTGTAGGGCTCCTAGTACAAGTCCCATCAGAGCCTCTCAAGCATGGCAGGCGCTGAGCTGATTCCGGCTGCCCCAGTTGTGTTCTCTGTGGTCTATCAGATTCTTTAGCCAGTCAGAAATATGTTACCCACAAAATGTGCCTTCCCACACCGGCTTAACCATGAACTATTCCAGAAATGTAAAGGAAGTTGTGGTTACTTTGGTTCCTAATACAGGCTTGACATCCTTAGAACTTGTGTATAAAATGTTTCAATAGGTGTGCTTGTCTTCTTTCAGATCCTTAACTACCACCATATCACTTAAAGACTGTAATCCCTGCCACACTTCCATCAATTCCAACACCAAAACCTTGACCAGCATCTTAATATTTGCAGCAGGTAAAGAAAACCAGCCTCTAATTTAAATACGCTCAACCTCCTGTGGGGAGTAGAGTAAGCACCACCCTGTCATGTTCCGGTTTGGTTCAGGGAGTGTAAAAACATGTTTAGGTAGACCCAAATATTCCCCTGTCCATCAAGCTAAACCCGAGTGAAGAGATCCCCCATCTGTAATCTCTTTGGCTTAGGACTAAGCTTGCCCACAGATTTCTGTGTTGGAAATGGTTTGCTCATCCGGAGTTGCCAGAAGTATGACATTGTGGCTTGTCCCTGATGTCCCTTTCTGTCCTCTACCCGAATGCACTTTTTTGTCTGTGTGGTTCTAACAATTAGAAGCCCTCTATCACTTGCACTAAACTGAGTGATGTTTGGCATGCTCTCTGCTAGCCTGGAAAATGTGACCTTTTCCCCAGGAGCAAAATCCTGTATGAATTGTTTCCCAGTTTTTCCTCTCTGCTTTGAAATCTACTTCAAAGTTATTATTTGGCTAAAGGGTTATTTTCCTTCCCTTGAGGTCTATAGAATTTGCCTCTGATGTGTGACTGGGACACAGGTTTTTCTTCTCCTCTGTCATTTTTGTCTACATTACACATGAGCATGATATTCTCACCCCCAAATATTAAGCTAAACCTTTAAAAATTGAAAAGGCCTGTCTTACTTCTATTTAGCATTTCAATATGTCTAATCAAAGAGGAATAGTCTCCTATATACTCCCTCTGTAATTATAATTTTAGGGCTTGATGAGCGGATAGCAAATGGATGGTGAATCTTTAAAGGTAGAATTTTAAAATCAGTTCAGCATTTGCTTGTGGCTTTAGAGAATACCACTAAATATAGTTCTGCACACATTACTCTAGAAGCTTAGTCATCTACCTGAAACCTATTAGATCATATGTAGTGTGACAAAGTTTAGTGATCACTTTCTCTGTAGATAATCAACAGATACGTAATTACACTAGGGTCAACATAATCAGGTGTGTTTTGAAAACAGTTCTTTCAATAAAGAAAATAAGAAGCTGAGTAACACATAGAATGGGTATGTGACTGTGTTTACAAGTGTGAGAATTCAGTGACAAGGGTTCACAATTGTGTACCAAGTTCAGCTTCTTCTTGCATCATCATATGAAGCACTGACTGGCGCTATTCAGCATCTAGGTTGTTCTTTTCAGTCCATGATGCTTACAAGCAGAACAGAGAATTGTGCCTGTGTATTTGTTTCTCTACCAACAAAGCCTAAAAGAGCAGCCAAGTTGTCTCTCTATTATCATTCACAGAAAATAGACTTTAGTCTTCCACTGGGCTGTTCCAGGAACCCTAGGTTTTTGCTTTCAAACCCAATACTTTGAAGTAACGATAATAGCTCCCATTTGTAGAAGATCTAAATGCCAGACACTGCAAGGCAACTTACATGGTTTTCCCTTTTATTTAATATTGAAAATGTGCTGTGTACAGTTATAAACTACCGAAGAATTATACTTTGCTTTCATGAATCAAGTCATAGCTGATCTTATCCCATGACTTCTCGCTGATCTTACCATGCAGATCATCATGCAAGCTCATGCACTACACTTGCTTGATCTTTCAGATCCTCTGAGCATCTCTGGGAGGCTGAAGTTCGTTACTATTTCCTAAACGGGTACAATAAGGCCCCTCTCATGCTAGTAAGTCTAAGAAATTGGCCATTAACATGTGTGTCACTCTTTAGTCAGCCATGTTCTTCTGTTGGCATGAAGAAGTCTGGGTAATCAAGAAGTGCAAAAGAAAATCCAAAGGGAGTGTGTCTGAAGCTTTGATGAAGCAAAGACCTCTTTCTTGTTACCAGTCTCCTTCCAGCAGTGGTGTCTGTGGCCACAACACTGTCGTTTTCCTTCATGCTCTACCAAAAATGCAGGGATGGATAGTGTTCCCACCAACTCTTATGAGTGATTGTGGGACAGCAGCTTGGTGTTGACATAGATTGTGACCCAGCATCTGGGAGGGTTTGTTGACATCAGGTTGTCCTCCATACACAGAGTGCTTAAAGAGACTATTTCAGGACTGGAGTGATAAACCAGTGGCTAAGAACAAGAACTATTCTTGCAGAGGACCTAAGCACAGTTCCCAGTACCCACATGGCAGCTCACAGCCATCCTTACCTCCAGTTCCATGAATTCCAGTGCCCTCTTCTGACCTCTGTGGACACCAGGCATGTGTGTAGTACACATACATACATGTAGGAAAAATACTCATACACATAACATAAAATAAATATAAATGAATAAATCAAAGAAAAAAGAGAAAACAACTAAAGAAAACTCAAGACAGAATGTCATTACATTAGGAGAATCTTTTTGCTCATAGACATACCGTATTAAAATAAATTATAGTGGTAAATTAATGAACTAGCTAAACTAAAATAAATGTGTACTTTTAAGACCAAATCCTTTCTTTCACTTACATTTTATTCTTAGGTGAAAGGAAGGATTTTCTTTCCTTTTTTTTCTTTCAAATTTATGAAAATTCTTCAAAACCTGATTTGAGTAATGAAAAGTGTAGATGGTTGTCTATCTCCTGAAGAGCCAGAATATTTTCCTACCTAAATGTAGCAACTGGGTATCCTTGACAAAAGCAGCATTCCCCCCAAGGTTCACTTTTAGAGCCTCAATCCATGGACAAACCTCATCCAGTTTGCTTTCCAGCCACATGATGCTACACAGAGCAACAGCCCTGTTCACTCACGTTAAGATACAGCACCATTCAACCTACCATCTCAGGCAGGTCAAGGATTGCAAGGGTGCTACCCTTTAATGGTGTGCTTAGAGCTCTACCTTGGCCTCAGCGATGGAGGAATCTAGATACACAATGTGCTTGCACTACTGGATACGTTCTGATAGCTATTTACCCAAGGAACAATGCCTAAAACCTCTGTCTGTGATCTGGCAAGCTGATTGGAGTCAACTCTTGTCAGCAGTTAGATGGAACAGCTCCAGGAAAAATAGCTCAAGCTGCAATAAATGATCTTTGCAATTTGTTGGTAGTACTGAGTTCTCGAAGAGTAGGGGATCAGTGCTGCAGTGGTACCTGAAAGCTTGATTTAGGCAAAAGAGTCCTCTCTTGTGTGTGTTCTCTGAACTTTTAATGTTATTATTTAAATAAATTTCATGCTATATATTTGTGATTTTCAAGATAACATTTAGGTATCCTTGTAGATAATAAAATGGTTACAAGGCAGGAGAGATGGGTCTTCCCAGTGTTCAGTTCCTAGCACCCACATTGGGCAGCTTACAATTACTTATGACTCCAGCTCCGGGGTACCCAATGCCCTCTTCAGGCCTCTATGGACACCCACACAGATGTGCACACATACACACATCAGGGTTAGGTGGGGCACATACAGATAAATAAAAATAAACCTTAAATACTGTACTGAAGCAAAACACCTTACGTAGTTACTTTTGGTGTCACAAGAGCAACTAAAGTCTACATATTTAACAAACCTCCCCCCAAAGCACCATCTTCTTTTTTTTTGATGTTTTGAGACAGGGTTTCTCTGTGGCTTTGGAGGCTGTCCTGGAACTAGCTCTTGTAGACCAGGCCGGCCTCGAACTCACAGAGATCCGCCTGCCTCTGCCTCCAGAGTGCTGGGATTAGAGACGTGCGCCACCACCGCCCGGCAAGCACACTCTTCTTAATGATGGTCCTAGCAGGACTTTGAATCTCATGGACTTTGCATCCCACATATCTGCAGCTCTTTGACCTACATCCCTCCATTTCCCTCTCCCATGCCCTGTAGTCATGGTTCGATTCTCCATCTCTGCATATTTAACCTTTGCTTTTGTTTCTAGATTTTGCTTACCTGGGTAGAAAAGGATCATGAAATCCTATTGCAAGCTGAGGATGTTTTGGCACCTGATCACTGAGTGGGAGGGATCAACTGTTTTCTTCTGGGGATGTGGGTCCTGAGTGGCTAGACATACTTCACACAAACTTCTCTTTAAAAAAAAAATAAAAGCAAGACTATGCAAAAAATTTTCTGTGATTTAGTTTATCTCACAGAGTTCTTTTTTATTACTCATTTTAAGGACTTATTAAACAAGAATTTTATTTCATAGGACCATAGCATTTGTGGAATGTTTTGATGATATGTGTGAAAGTTACAAGCATATCTCACCAAATATAAGCTACAGCAAAATATTATTGCTCCATTTCTAGAATAAGAGCAGAGCACTATGTTAGGCCTTCTTTGTCGTCTCTAGAGGCATTCAACATACGTGTGGAAGAATGTGGAATTTCCACTGTTGCATTTGACAGTCACTGAATCAAAGTTAAAGCTGAGGCGGGGCTCACCTCTGTCATCCCAGTGCTCAAGAGAGACTTGCCTATCAGTGTCACCTATGTCCCATGACATTCCCTACATCCCAACATCCCAATCCACTTGTTCTCCCACCATACAGCTCTGAATCTGACAGGGGAAGGTACACCTAGGAGAGTTAGAATGCAGTTGGCCCACAGTCGGTAACTAAATATGAAAATTGGACTGAATCTAAATTTCCCAAGGAAATTGACCTGATGCTGGGGTGGACAGTATTGGAATCATTTGGCTGATGATGCTAATCACTCACCATTTTGTTTAGAAAAGGAAGCCCAGTAATCAAATAGGTTTAGTAAAATCTCCTGTGTTTACAGAGATCTAGTCAAAATGACTCTACATTTTACTATTTCAGCATCCACGTGGAAGTCATGCTTTGCCTTTCTAATTGAGTATTTGCTTACATGTGTGTGACACAGATCCCTGAATGATCAAAATAGTCTATCATACTTCTAATATTTGTAGATACTGGAATTCTGATTGTTTTTTATCAAAAACTCCCAACTTTTCAAAAAAAAAGCATGTATATACTGTTATGCATCTGCTACCTATGGTAGTTGAATTAGAGGGCCTGGAAATCATATCACCTATTACATGGATGAGAATGGGGAAAGACCACTTAAATGCATTTTACCTTAGGAACTCGGTTTAACTAAGCTAATTCCCTCACTCCTCCCACTAAAATACTGATAATGTAGGATATCTGCCACTCACTTTACACGGTCAGTGACAGAAACAATCTAACATATTAGAATGGCAGAACTGAGTAGATATTTCAAGCATCTCTGTTTGAGCTCTGACATTACCACCTACTCTGTGATATCTGGTGCCTGAGAACACACACACACACACACACACACACACACACACACACACACCCTGAGCTGGAGGTTCAGTGTGTGCAATTCTCCATCCCAACCTTCACTCCCCACAGCCCTTCCTTCCTGTGGGTTTACCAAGCACAGTCCCTAACAAGGGTAACAACTCCAAGGACAGGATTTGCTGCTGCACAAAGGAGGGCTGGCATTAAAGTGAGGTGCTCTGCCTAGAGGGAGTCCTCAGGCAGACCTTGGATTAAGTTGAGTCTCCGAGGAAGTGAATCTGTAGACTACTGTCCTACATGAATTTCTGGAGGATTTCATCAGAATCCAGGAATCTGGAAAAAGGACAGAGCAGCCAGAAGGTGTTGGGAGAAGCAAGTCCTTCCTTGCCCTCCAACCAACTTCACCTTTTTCATTTCATGGGTGCGAGTGTCTTGCCTGCAGGCACTAGGAATTGAACCCGGGTTCTCTGTAAAAGTGGCCAGTTCATTGTCACTGCCTCAACTATCCAGACATTTATATCCATTGTTTTATTATCATAACTTCTATCATTGTCAGTAGTAATTTCTGTTATTATAAAAGGCAAACACACAGTGAATGCTTACACTGGACTAAGTCCACCTACTTAGGTATCATAACAGCAACCCTATAAGAAAGATTCTACTGCTATTCTTGTTTACAAATAAGTGAAGCAAAAAGTCAGCGAGGGTGAAAACTTAACAGAGATGGTAAATGGTGATGCTGAGGTTCCAGCCTACAGCTGTCTAACTCCAGGTTCCTGTTTCTAATTAGTCTGCTGCCTTCTGATGTACTTAGTTACTAACAGTTACACTTCAGACTCAGAAAAGTATGAATTCAAAATCTATGTGTTACATTTCATGGTGCCACCCAGGACCCACACAAGTAAATCTCATGGAATGGTCAGTCAAACACCATTTGAGTATTTCATCGAGATACGTTTTCAAGATGAGGGGAGACAATACTATTCAAACTAATATTTAAATGTACTCATTTCAATTCTGATGACTCAGCAAACTATGGGACCATTGGTGTCTGTATTTTCTGGAAGTGAGGAATACACGTCTTTAATCCCAGAGTCTGGGAGGCAGAGGCAGATGGATCTCTGTAAGTTCAAGGCACACATGGTCTATGTAGTGACCGCCAAGACATACCTACATAGTAGAGAGACCCTGCTTCAAAACAAATAAACAAAACAGAATATCCATTGGAAAGAAGGCTCAGTGTTGAAGAGCACTGGCTGCCCTTCCAGAGGACCCAGGTTCATTTTCTAGCACCCACTTTGTGGCTCAGAACCAACTCCAGTTCCAGGGAATCCTAGGCCATCTTCTGGCCTCCTTGGGTTCCACACATACAGACACACACACACACACACACACACACACACACACACAGTACAGCAATCTGAATGAAGACAGAACATCTATATGCATAAAAAAATGAATGAAAACTGACAAGCTCGCCCCTGCCCTCTACCCACTCCCCAGGATGTAGATTATGGAGAATGGAGATAAAGAGGGCACACCTTCACTGGTCAGTCTAGCCTGGGACTCCTCATCTCTGCCCTGTTTCCCCTGTCCCTAAGCAACCCCTCATCCTTCCCCACCTCTATGCTGCCTTCCTTAGACAGGGGAAGCAAATGCTTCCGTGATTTTCTCAGCACTCCAGACACGATCTGGTAGACAATTCTCATCCTTTTTCAGAACTAGAATGATTTGGGTGTTAATCAGCACACCAAAGCACACATAAAAATGACCCACACTGTAGAACCCAGAATATACATTAACCTCAAGAGAACTCTCTGAGCTTCCTTGTGAAATGAATTTTGTTGCTTCAAGATATATTCTTACATGGTGTTTTCACATTACAAAGAAGGACTTGCTTATGGTGACTTCTAATTAATTCCTCATGAGTGAAAAAGGTAAAGCTAATTATAGAACTGTCACTCGTTGGAATTTTAAATATTTTACTAGCAAAAGCAAGACCATTTACTATATTAAATGTGTTGTGTAGTCATATAGCATCAATTGCCAATTGAATGATAGGCCTTGGTTGCTTTCTTCCTTTATGTTCAGCTGCTGATGCAGTTTTAATTGCAAATGGTAAGAGGACGCTTGGAGTCAGAAGTGTGGCGTACTGCTGCGGCCACTGAGCAACCTGCTCCAGCTGAACATTGAGCAGATGTCATGTCAGTGCTTGCCTCATGAGGGGATATTTAAAAGCCAAGAGGAAAAGGGGGATGTCCTTCATGACATACCTCCAGAGAGGAAACAATCACGCATAAGCTCAGAAACTCGAGGGAATGGTTGTCAATGTGTTGAAATGAATTGTAAACCTCAGAGAAAACCAGAGTGGGCTGTTTAGCAAGCTCCAAAGGCTCCAAAGGTTGGATTCCAGCAGGCGAGGCATTTCAGCCTCCATAATAATCAGAGGGTGGGAAAAGACTAAATTAAAGATAACCTATTGCTCCCAGTACCATTTATTGATAAGGCGTCTCAGCAAGTGATAAACACATTAATTGTCCACCTCTGTGAAGAGATATATTATCAATAGTTGTTTATCCATGGTCAGTTTCTAAACTAGCATGAGTTAAAATCATAGAGGCAGTGGATTTGATACTAAGTTTAACATTAGTTTGGGAAAAAAAGCATAATTTATAAAGTAAACATTCTAGACTGGGAAGCCAAATATAAATTCCTTTTGGATGACATGAAGTTATGGATTACTAAAGTATCTATATGGATAATCCCTCCTTTAGAGTGGGTAATCCATAACTGGATGCAATTATTTACATGTTAAAAGATGGTAATTATTACATGACATTAGTTTCACTAACTCCACAAAAGATGTTTTTTCTTTGCCAACAATTCCTTATTAAGACTGCTGCTATGCATAAAGTCTTGGGGATTTTTGGGTAGGTAAGGGAGTTCTAATTTTTAAAAGCACAGATATAAACATGATTTTTCATGTTTGTGGAAATAGTTCCTCGTAATTCTGGCATTAAAGGATGCTAGTGTAGTGATTTGCTGTGTTCCATGGTCCCAAAGATGATGTCTCTTGCTTGGTTTCTCTCTCAAACAGCAACCATCTACTTTTGCTTATGCAAGACAAATCATTAAGAAAGAAGGCTTGGGGTTCCAGGGCCTCAACAAAGGACTTACAGCAACTCTGGGACGTCATGGAATTTTCAACATGGTTTATTTTGGCTTCTACCACAACGTCAAAAGCATTATTCCAGCCAGTAAGGTAACTATATAATCATTTAAGATTTGTTGGGTGGAAAGTCTACCAATGTTCTTAGCTTCATCTATAGAGCATTTGTCGTGGCCCACCAAATTCACATCCATTATCTATTTTACCCCATCAGACTATGTATTGAGTGCTGGTATTTCCCTCTCAAATCCAGAACCTGAGGCTTACGGAGATCAATAGGAAAGCTGAGCCTGAACCCAAGTCATGGTGGAAGGACAAACTCCACGAAGAAGGTCTCATTTAGATATGAATGCTTTCTATTCATCCCTAGCAGAAATCTCTACAAACTATGCTATCATTCATTTCTACATCACTCACATAACTTTCTCAAAAACATGGAGTTTTTTGTTTTGTTTTCATACTTTAAATCAGTTCAGCTCACAAGGGAAATGTCAGGCTATATTTTTATGTGTTGATACTCACTTATAAAATCACTTAGCTTGATTTAGGTGAGGGATAAACCAGCTTCTCTGTAGTTATTTGCTCTTGTTACAATATAACAATGATGATTATTACATTATCTTTTGATGATAACTTACAGACGCCAACAGTCTTCCAACTCCTACAGTATGAAACTAGCCTATGGTATACTTGCAAGTCACACACCACAGTGTTTTCCCTCCATGAAGCCTGACATTCGTGACGACAATTCCATGTTTTAGACTCCTAAAAAAAGCAACTCATATAACATTAGAGAAGCATTTATTTCCCCAAAGACTTGTGATAACTGTAAATTGCATACAATTAACTGTATAAATTTTATACAAATTAAGAACAGATATATCTTATTAAATGTATGACTATTTTAATGTATTTATTAAAGTAAAATGAATTCATTTATATTTAAGAAAAATTCAGAAAGATCAGTAAGGTATACATATAGTCACATGTTACTAGATATTTTAAATGGAAGGGTAAGAGTTGGTGATAGAGGAACCAGCAAGTGTTGGAGAAGATTAGAAAAGATAATGTTGACTATAATCACAGTGCATTCCATACATGTGTGGTAATTTGAGAGAAAATGCCCCCTCAAAGGGAGTGACATTATTAGGAGGTGTGGCCTTGTTAAAGGAGATGTGGCCTCGTTGGAAGAAGTGAGTCACATAGCAGGTGGGAGCTTTGAGGTCTCCTATGCTCAAGCTATGCCTAGCCCAGTTCACTTCCTGTTCATGTGGATCAAGATGTAGGACTCTCAGCTCCTTCTCAAGTATCATGTCTACCTGTCCACCACCATGGCCTACCATGATGATAATGGACTAAACCTCTGAACTGTAAGTCACCCCATTTAACATTTTCCTTAATAAGAATTGCCTTGTTCATAGTGTCTCTTTACAGCAATAGCAACCCTAAGACAATATCAAGTGGTTATTCAAAAATAATTAAAGAATCCACAAGTAATGGCTCATGCCTATAATCTCATCACTCTGGAAGCTGAGTGAGGCAGGAGCATCACCAGTAATTTGAAGACAGCCTGAGATATATAACAAGACACTGTCTTTAAGGCACAATAGATAAATATCTACAAGTTCAAACTTTACTCTAAGTTAAGCACTCTACAGTTATTATAGTTATGTTCTGCTCAATTAGACCAGAAACCTAGCAGTTACTTTATTTTCTTTAAAAAAATCACACAATCCTAAAACAACAGAAGGAGCCATTTTTCTTGCCTGTCTTCAAGCCCACTTTGTTACTAATGTGAATACAACATTTTATTTCAATAAGCACTTTAATGAAGACGCACATCTCTTGGCTTAAAGAGATGGCTCAACCATTAAAGTCTAGACTCCCAACCCAAATGTCGAATGCTTCTCTCTATATATCCAGTTCTCTGTAAAGTGTACCCTATTCTCAAAAGGACTCTCAAGAAACCAGGTAAAAAAGGCCACTGAACAGGCATATTGAAAATGTTTTATTGGATTTAGGCAGGCAATGTGTTGACAGTCATTAGTTAATAATGCTCTTAATCATATATGAAAAATGCTTTATAAACTCTCAGATTCTGTTTTTCTAAATTTGGGCTGCTAGTCTAAAGAAAACCCCATCACAGTTTTTAGCTTGTAATAAATCACTATTGTATAAAAACAATGGGTTTTTCTAACATTTATCCCTCCAGCCTGCCAAGGTCTGCACTGCTGTCATCTCCCACACCCATATATAATGCACATATAAAAATGGAAGCTAATAAAGACAGGGGTTTTTCCTGGAGTTTTTTTCACTGCTGTATCCTCGGAGATTAAAACAGTGCCTGGAGCAGAGCAGGTCCTCAGAAAAATCTCTATTAAATTGACCACATTAACGAAGGAAGAAATGACTAGAAAATACCTCGGCATTTGGGAGAGCCACTATATTAGCTGATGTTAGTGTAAAGGAAGCTGGGAGAAAGTTTATGGTCAAAGGGCTTAGAGCTAGAGAGGGTCTTACCTTAACCAAACAGAACCCCAAGAAAAAGAAAATACCACAATGGGATCTTTGTGTCCAGAAAGTGAGATGTTTGGTTTTGGAAATGCTTCTTAAAATGGAGATTTTCACATTGCTGAGATAAGTTTCCCCAGGCTGCCTCAGTAGACAGCCAGAGCAGGCATCATGGCAATAACCAAAATCTTAATGACATCAGAAGTGTAGACAGGCTACTGCTGTGCAGGCAAGGCTCCAGAGAATAGAACGGAAAGGCAAGGCATGAACTGTTCTCACCATGTCTCCATAGACTCGGTATCTGTCCATTCTTTTGGAAATCTGGTTAGTGAAATGTGAATGGGTATTTAACAAGTAAGTTTCTGTTAGATAGCATTTCCTGCACTGAGATTAGACTAATAAACAGAGGCTTAATTTATTAACCAGAACCCTAAGGGATATTTAGTTCTCTCCCAACTCTTTAACCAAAAGATATGGGCTGGAGAGATGACTCAGAGGTTAAGTGCACTTGTTGCTGTTGCAAAAGGTCTGGGTTCGATTCCCAGCACCCACATGGCAGCTCACAACCATCTGTAACTCCAGTTCCAGGGATCAGACACCTTCTTCTGGCATCTGTGAGCAAGCATGTGGTGCTCATAAATTCAGACAAAATACTCATGAAGGTAAAATAAAAATAACTCTTAAGTTATATTGTTTTCATTGTGTTTTTAGCTTTTTTTCTCGAGGGATAGTCTTGCTCTCTAACCCCACTCTGACCTTGAACCTACAACCTAGGCCAGGCTAGCTTTAAACTCATAATCTTCCTGCCTCAACTGCTTGAATGGTATTGGAATTGACTTTTTAAATTGTGTTATAACACTTATCAAGCTGAAAACTCGAGGCAAGACACTTCACTCTCTCACACACCACCCAAGGTAGCATATAAGGAAATTGCCGAAACACTGTTTATAATTATTTTTAAAGTAAGCATTATAGGTATGGTGGCTCACACCTATAATTCCAGCACATGGGAGACTGAAGCAGAGGAATTGCAGCAAGACCAAGGAAGCCTACATTGTGAGTTCAAGTCTAGCAGAACTACAAAATGAGGTCATATATATAAATATAGTTCAGAAGCTGGAGCGATAGCTCAGTGGTTAAGAACACTTCCAGAGGACCCAGGTTCAATTCCCAGCAACCACATGGCAGCTCACAGCTGTTTCTAACTCCTGTTCCAGGGGATCTAACTCTCTCATACAGACATACTTACAGGCAAAACACCACTGCATATAAAATTAAATACATTTTTAAAAAGTAAAAGTTCAATAAATCCTACTGTAATCCTTTCTCTACAGCTTTACAGTAGTGAAGAAAGCCAAGGAATTGCTTCCTAACTATTTGATTATCAACAATTTCAAATCTTGACCCACTTTGGGCAGTGCTGAAATCTGCCACATAGGCTCAAAATTTTGTTTCCATACTTCAGTTCCCAAGCTAAAATAACTTGTTCTTTTTTGTTTAATGATCTTAGCACTTGGGCCCCCTATATGGGAGTGTAGGAGGAATTCTGGGCATAAAGTGTGGGGTCATAAGGTCTGAATGTCACTCTAACATGAATTTTTTGAGTGCTTGACAGGTGGCAGGCCCAGAGGTGGGTACTAGAGGATACAATAGTGAGAGCTACCATAGAGCTTTCAACGTAAGAGACAATAAGCAAGGAAACACAGTTACGAATGACCCAAGGCCGGAGTCAGGAAAGACCTCTTCCCTAAGGAAGTGGCTTTGGAGCTGACTAGAAAGTCAGCCCTTAGCCAGTGACAGTGCAGGGACACAAGCTTTCCAGACACATGGCACATACAGTGTCAGGCTCTAAATCTGGAAGGGGTTGGTAGTTCTGCCTAAATGGAAGACGTCTCCATGTAATGAAAGCAAGAGTGTCAGGCCAGAAATAAGGCTATATAAGGCCATACTGAGGATTTGTGTCTTCACCTAAAAAGCCCTAATGTCTTAATCCATTATCTGTTATTATAGCAAAGTGTTTGAGACTGGGTAATATATAAAGAAGAGGTTGAATTGGGAAGCCAAAAATTAGGTGCCCCCATCTCCTGTGGTTCTTCTGTCTCACAATAAAATGGTGGGAGAAAAACAGGGAGTGTAAGTGTGTACTTTGGGAAAGGAGTTTGAGCACATCACAACAGCCCCTTCTGAGATTTACACTCGAGAACAGCATTGTCTCCTTGCTAAGGTCGAGGCTCCATGGCACAATCACCTCTGAGACCACCCTCCGCCTCTCAGGGCTGTTACACTGGCAATCAGATTTCAAAATAAATTTTTAAGGAAATAGCATTTTCTGGACACAGCAGGCAGACACATCACATGCATAACAAGACCGCACAAGCTCAAGCCACACAAAATGGCCCCAAGACGCAGTGGAAGTGACCGTGCAGACCAGACACCTATTTATAAATGATAGCTCCTGGGAGTGGGAAAATCAGTTCTCTTCAATGGGGTACCACTGGATACATCAACCACACTGCAGGACAGGCCCCAGCTTAGGAGGTGTCAGCCTACACAGATGGATTCCATGTTTGTAGTAGGAAGAGAGAGAGGGGGGCCAGGAGAGAGAGATAATGCGAAGGGTTGAGTAGTTGGTCAGTTCAAAAGGAACTCAATGTTTTGGGTTTGGTGTGTGTGTGTGTATGTGTGTGTGTGTATGTACTTTTTGTTTCATTTTTGTTCTGTTTTGTTCTTTTTATTTCATTTTTGTGGGTTTTTTAAGAGAATGGGGGAAGAGACATAAGGAAATAGAACACAAAATTGGGTAGATGGGAAGATGGAGAGAATATGGGAGGAGTTGAGGGAAGGGGAAAACATGACTAAAATGTATGAAAATTTTTTAATGAAAAATAGTAAAAAGGTGAGAAAGAAATTGGGTGGAGGAAAGATCTGGGAGGAGCTGGGGAGGAAGAAGAATATTATAAAACTACATGAAATTCTTGGAAAATAATTTTTTCAGTTGTAAAATCCATTCTAATGAGGGAAAAGGATCCAAACCAGACTACCTAGGAAGGCAGCAAGAGAGTGTAGGCAGAGGAAGTACCTGACCTCTTTGGTTCCAGTGTGGAAATGGATGGGGTGGTAATGATGAGAGAAAGGCAGAACACATATGTGGAAAGTATTTCAATATGAGATTGTAGGGTCTGGAACTGTAGGGCTCGTGGTGAAAACAAGGTAAGGTAGAGACATAGTCATGAGAAATCTCCAGGATGTAGAGATAGAATTTATGTGTATGTTGAGGTAACATGTTGAGGTGATAAAATTGATACTTAGATTTTTGGTTAGTCAGCTGAAAGGGCAATGAGGCTCTTCACTGGGGAAAACACATACTAAGAGTGAAAACAGCTGATAGAAGAAATTGTAGGCTCAGTAGGGAAACTGAGTCTAACTGTATTTGGGCCTGCAGAATGCAGACATGGAGTCTATTGGCTGAACATGGGTTCTGGGGCTTGAGAGAAGAAGTCTTAGATGGAGATACACAGCCCAAAATCATCCATTAACCTCCATGGGAAGAGAGGGTCCATTCCTTCATACGTCAATGACCTTGAGGCAACCACTTCACTGCTCTGAGCTGCAGACATTTTCATCTATAAATTGAAAAGCTATGGTTGTTCTTTATAGTGGGTAAAGTCATTTTGAGAATTAAAATAAACAATACACAAAGTAGTTTATAAATGTTAAGATGCCATAAAAGTGTTAAGTGTGGTGATGCTGATGACGGCAATGGGAAGCAGGAGAGGGGGTGGCGGCTGTGGTGGAAGCAGCTAGCATGTAGAATTACGTGAGCAACTTTTCCCTAGGACTATTCTTTTGCACTCAAATGAACACTATGTTTTCCTTGCCTAGAACAAAGTCATTGATTTTATGTGCTCTGTAATCTAAGCCTGACTCAAAACTGGGAAGCCAGTATTCTTTAAATTTAAACCATAATAAATCAATCCTTTGTGAAGGGGAAGGTATGATAATCATTAAAACATGTTGAAGAACGTCATCGAGTTGTTGTAAACTAGGATGAAGAGGTGGTGCTCCTTGAAGGCATTATCCCGTCTTTGCTGTAGGCTGTCTCTTGCCATTCACTTTGGACAGTTTGTTTACAGGGTTATTGTTTCAATTCCCTCAGCCAGCAATTGGTCACTCTCTTGTTCCAAGGGAATTTGAGATTTCATCAACTCTGACTGGCATCAGATATTTCTGGATTTTTCTTTAATTTTTTTAATCTCTAATGCCTTGCAGAATTTTTCCATCTTCAAAGCATTTGCTTTTGCAAGAAACAGTTCATAATGATTAGCTCTGGGAGTAAAACTCGAGAGACGCGCGTGCGCACATGTGTGCATGTGAGAGAGCGGTGGGGGGAGGGAGGATTGAGTAAGAGAAAGTAAGTGGTAGTGTGGGGGGGGGTCTTTCTATACACTATCCTGAACTGTTGAAAGCTTTTACATTTAGTATGCATTAATTTTTATAATAGAAATAAATCAATAAAATTTTAATAGAACCTTATAAAACAGATTGCCCAAATCACTTTGGAACATTTTAATCAATTGTAAAGTATGACTGCAGAGGTAAAGTAAGAATTTGAAACACTAAGCCAGTTAATTAGGGTCAGAAATCCAAGCCATAGACTGTTTAAGTAGCTCTTCAGGTTGGTGATCTCTGGTACATACATTTTTCAAATATCATTATTCTGACTTTTTACTCCATTTTACTGCTAAAACCACTGGTTTAGACTTTATTATTTTACCCGATTCTCATCATGATAACTCATGTTCTGCTAAGGAAACCAAGTGGGAAGTTTGCATTCAAAAGTGAAGGTTGCTGTTATAATTGATCTGAGCCAGATATCAAAATTCTGCACTATATCTGTAATGCCCTAGCTCCTAACTGTGTTTTATTTTTATAGTTTGCTACACATAAATTCGTTCTTAAACAATGGTTATAACATTTATAAGCTGAAGAGCTGGCTCAATGGTTAAGAGCACTTCTTGCTCTTCCAGAGGATCCCAGTTTAATTCCCAGCGCCCATGTCAGGCAGCCCACAATCACCTGTTAACTCGGGATCTCAGGAGACCGGATGCCACTGGCCTCCTTGAGTACCTGAACAACCCTTGCACACACACACACACACACACACACACACACACACACTTTAAAAATCAAATTTTTAAAAGCGGTTCTAGCCGTTTTTACATTGTTCTGAAATTTTTTAGCAAGTAGTCAAATGTCCATATAAGGTAATTAAATTCTTCTCCTTCATTTGGACCTGAAGCCTGGTCCTCCTTCTTCACATTACACAACTACAGACATAACCTGGACATTACCAATTGGAAATGATGCTGCTCTGTCAGGTTTGTTTCCGGGAGCCAGCATTAGTGTTGTGTAGGGAGCAGCTACAGCAGAGAAAAGACAGCTTTGGCTAGTGACTGACCACAGAACTCAGTTAATGGGCATTCATTCGCATCTTGCAGAAATGAAACAGAATGCCAGCATGAAGGATTATCCTCCCTCCCCAGAAAGAGGGCATCACTTCTCCTAGCAAAGCCCACTAGAAACAAATACTAATTAACTTCAATACTGACATGTTTTTCAAATATCTACAGGAGTAAATTTTCATTGCAAAAAAAAATCTTCCCTTTCCACTCCATACTGGGCATCTTCAGAATATACTATTTTTTATGTTGACACACAAATTAGAATCCTAAGATTAAAGTACTCCTTGCCTCTAGTAATTTTGTTTTCTTTTTCTGTGTTTGCTTTTCCTCATACATTTCCATAAGTAAAATAACAGTAGATATCATCATCTAAAAATAATAGCTGTCAGAAGTATTAAACTACGCTTTTAGCTAAATTCCAACTAAGGATGTTTTCAGGTATTATGCCAAGAATAATAGAGTTTTGTGTTAAATTCTGTTGTGACAAATTACATGTGTGGGTTTGAGACAATAATTTTTCAACCATTCAATATTTCTTGCTTAATAAACCGTTTAGGCCTGTCCCCGTAGTCATTTAACTAGGGACAGCATTAAGTCAAGCAAATTTTGCTTTCTTCCAAGGTAACAGTCATAGAAGACTGCCTTCCAGGGAAGCAAGTCTTTTTCTCTTTTCTTCTTTTTAGTATTTCTTTGTTTCGTGAGTCCTATAGAACGTCTGACGGCGATGCCTGCCATCCTCCTGTTTATCAGAAGAAGTGTGCACTGTCGCTGGCTGCATGATTGAGAACCACCTCTTTCCCCAAGGTGTGCACTGAGCTGAATGGGAAATACACATTTGGGGTCAAGTAGAGAACTTAGACTGAGCTGTTTGTATTTTGAAAGGAAGAATCTCAATAGAATTAGTTCATAGTAGGGTTTAATTTATGACATTTTCTTTCTCTGATTCTGTCTTGCGTGATCATCAGTCTTACCAGTCATGCAGCAATGGGAAAGTCAGGGCATTCAAGTTTCATTAAGAACAACCCTCCTTTCAATGAACCACTTGGGAGAAACTACAAATGCCTAGTTTCTATGAAATTCCAGGATATGTGACAAGATTCTGTGGTAAAAGAATATCTTTCATTGGCAGTTTTCACAGACTCCCTGGAGTGTATGCATTGGGAGAAAGGGGAAGGAAAAGGCAGAGAGGAAGGGGCACAGATTCAGACACTTTCTTAAATAAACGTCAGGCAAAAATTTTCCAGTCAGGCACCACCCAAGTGGATGGAAATGAAGTACAAGTAGCCTAGATTCTCAGTGAATCCATTCTGTTCGTGCATTCCACAAGTATTAGTGGCGCCATCCACCCTGAACCTGTCATCGTCTTCCTAAGTACCTCCACTGCCTCTGCCTCTGTGGGCTATATAGTCCAGTAGAAAAAGAAACGGCGATAACCCCATCATCTGATGAACTGAATCTTCACAGTTGTGGTAAGTGCCATGAAGACAGCTATAAAACTGTGAACATTGACAAGGACTCCACTCTCCACCCTTGGTAGAGTAGGGTAAGGAGGTAGGGAGCCCTTATTTAAGAAAAGTGTGCACTCCAGGAGAATGTTAGTGGGGTATATGACTGTGATTATGAACTATGATAGTAAACAGTGTGCTGTTGCTTTGAATATGCCTAAAGATTAAAATTTCACAGGATGTTTCTTTTTCTCTTTCATTTTCCTCCACACCATTATATGCTACTTGTATGACACTTCCACAAATACACAGCTTTAATTGAATTACATCATGCTCTAAGACATAACGAATGAACTGCATATACCCCAGACACAATACCACACTGCCAAACTATCCAACTTTTAGCTTTGTTAACACAGATGGTGAAATTTGCAATGAACAAATCCCTGTTCTTCAGTCCTACCACAGTCCCATATTGATTACTTCCTTAACATGTATTGATTCTCATCATCCACCCACACAGTTCGTCTGTTCCCCTTGTATTAATGAATGATTACTCTCAAGAATTTGTAAATACACCTTGCAATCCAATGCTACTTTCTGCAAAATTCAAAAAAAATGCCAGACTAAAAAAAAGAAGAAGAAGAAGAGAGGGAGGGAGGGAGGGAGGGAGGGAGGGAGGGAGGGAGGGAGGGAGGGAGGGAGGAAGGGAGAAAGGGAGGAAAAGAAAAAAGAAACAGTGTGCATACTTGAGCTCAAGATGAGGATTAGCCAGGCGAGATGAAGAGAAAGGGCATGCCAGACTGAACAAACACCGTGCTACTGCTCTAAAGCAGAAGGGGACTCAGGGTCCAGGGAGGGGCTGGAGCTGGAGGACAGATGGTATATAGAGACTCAAGGAGGTGCGAACTGCCAAAGTTAACTGGACTGGGACATTTTAGAGATGTAGTTTTTGAGATAATTTCTTCCTCCTAAGTGCTTTGATTAGAAGTATATCAAACATATTATGTTATCTAAGTGAGTATGGGAAATTTGCATGTACAGAAGTACAGAAGTGAATCTCAAAGAAAAAATCAGTTCAAAGACTGCGGGGTGTTTGAGACAGGGTTTCTCTGTGTAACCACATTAGCTTTACTGGAACTCACTCTGTAGACCAGGTTGGTCTTGAACTCATAGAGATCTTCCTGCCTCTGCTTCAAGAGTGCTGGTATTAAAGGTGTGTGCCACCACCGCCCAGCTCAATTCAAAGACTTCTACTTGATTATGCCTAACTTAGCATCTCAGGCTGGTCCCTGCCTTGACAGCAACCTTTAGAATTTTGTTTTGGACTTCTGGTTGGCTAGTTTTCCTAGGAGTCAGTGTTTACATTGAGGTAACGAACAGACAAAGCATGCCAAAACATAAAAAGTCCAACTGACTTCCAAGTATAAACACTGAACTTCTATTTTGTATGGTAATACCCAAAGACTTAATTGGCTCTCAGAAGGTATTATCTAACCATGTAAATGTATGGGTAACACATAATTACAAATAGCGTATTGTGTATGAAACTTACATGGAGCAATCAAGTGATAACTGTTATGCTTAAATCATAAATCATTTTGACGTTTTGTACATTTTGTGATTTGAGTTAAGTGGCTAAGGCCTTGAAAATTATTTTACATTTCAGAACACTTTAAAGAGCAGATAGCTTAGCAGGGGGAAGGAATTTTCATGGCTATTTTCTGAATGGCTACATTTAGACGTGGAGCTCTTAACAAGACTTTGATTTCCTTCCAAAAGCCAGAGCCCTGCAAGGATAGAATCTTGGGAATACTCCACATGCCTTAAAGAATGCTTATCAATTGAACCATCTCGGTTTAGTTTCATGACCTTTTGTGGAGTGAGGAGCTAGCATTTCCCCCAACTTATCTCACATGAAGAGAAAACAAACACTCTAATAGATTCTTCTGATAGCTGTCAAGTGGAAACAACTGTATTTTTTTAATTAAGCTTCAATAGCAGGTATTTTCACTGAGGACAAAAATAGCATGATGCCATGACATTAGGGAAAATGCTTTTGCCCGAGTGTTTGAACAAAACAACAAAGAAGAGCCAAGGCTAGAAAGATTGAAAGGGTGATGGGACACTAACTACTCCCTGTCGACTTGAACCCATGAAGACTAACAACATATACAATACAAATCCCGTCTACAAAAAGGAGTATAGTTCTCTTACACAGGCTGCTTGCTCCTCATCCAGTTACCAGGAGACAACTGTGATTTCAACACGCCACATTATTTCCATGGCCTCCACTGACAGCTGTGGGAAAGGCAATGATGAGCTGCCATTATTTGCCTTGTGGTTGTGACCAGGTGCTTAACCAGTGTGTATATATGTACCTCCTTGTGATTTGCTTCTGAACCTGTGGTCTTTTGTTTACTATGCCTTCATATAGGAGAGCTAAGGCATGGATTAAACAGCTATGATGGGCCTAGCCTGGTATATATGAAGATGAATGTGACATGGCATATCGCTTTCGCTTAAAAGTTTCCAAAGAATGCTCTCCCAAAGAGTATAGGGCACATTTCTACAAACCTCTATTAGACTTGAATCTAGACAACCAAAGGCCCATGCTCTAGCCATTTTTCTGTATACCTCTTCAAATGTGTGGTTACACCAGCCCTTGGGTCTTCTTTGTTTGGATTATATTTGTAATTCCTCAGCTACCTTCCCAATGGGTGTGGTCCTCTGTCTAGGCTTTCTCTTCCCATTATAAGGTGTTTTCAACTTGTCTGTGTCAGAGTTAAACACATACGAATACATATGATCTGAACATATATCTTTCTTTTTACTATCATTTTGAAATTTTGTACAGGTATATGATGCCTTTTTTTTTATCAAATCCAACTTCCTTTCCTCCCCCACAAATTCCTTCTCTATTCTACCCTCACTGCTTTTTCCTCCAAACTTCATGAGTACTTTTTTAAATTTTATTAAAATAAAATTGCTTAACTTTTCCCCTCCCTTTCCTCCTTTCAACCCCTACCAGGCCATCCTCCAACTTCTCCCATGTCTCCCTTTATTCCCTTGAAAGTTGATTATCTTTTTCTCTTTTTTAACATTGTTACATCTATATAAGCATAAATATATATATATATATCAAACCCATTGAGTCTGTTTATCATTGCTTGTGTGTATATGATTTCAGGACTGACCATTTGGTATTGGATAGGCATTCATCCCTGGGAAAGGCTAATTCTGTCTCTTTCAGCTTTACTGGTTGCCTGTAGTTCTCTGTCTAAGCATGTGAGATTTCATCCTTCCATATCAGCATGTCTATTGGCATTGGCATTTTTCAGGTCTTATGTAGCCAGACACATGGGGGGCATGGATAATGAGTGTAGCTTCCCTGCCATTTTTGGAAGACACAATCTTACAGCAGACTTCCTGGTCCCCAGGTCCTTAAAATATTTCTGGCCCTTCCTCCCTGATGCTCTTTGAGTCTTAAGAGTCATGTTTTAGGGCTGGAGAGATGGCTCAGAGGTTAAGAGCACTGACTGCTCTTCCAGAGGTCCTGAGTTCAATTCCCAGCAACCACATGGTGGCTCACAACCATCTGTAATGAGATCTGGTGCCCTCTTCTGGTATGTGCAGACATACATGGAGGCAGGATGTTGTATTCACAATAAATAAATAAATCTTTTTTTAAAAAAGTCATGTTTTAGGTGTATCCGTTGAGGTTGGGCACCCCAGCGTCACTGCGTTTTGACCAGTGTGATTCTTCCATAATGGTCCCCATCAACTACAAAGGGAAGGTTCTTTGATAAGAGCTAGGAGTAATTTTTTTAAAAACCCACTGAGTCCAGTTAGTTCTACCTGTGTCTTCATGGATGTACACCATCTTGGTAGCCTCTCAGAAGACACATCCCTGACAAAATCTAACTCTCCCTCTTCCAGAAGCAATCAGTTGCCAGTAGCTCCTCAATAAGGGTAGAACTCCATTCATACTGGAATTTTGGTTGGCATTGTCCTGTGTGGGTCTTGTGCAAGCAAGCAGTCATAGCCATTATGAGTTTATGAGTCTATAATGGCACTGTCATGTCCAGTAAATGTTTTTGCTGAAGTCATCCACTGCCTCTGGTTCTTATCATCTTTCTGTCCCTTCTTTGGCAATCACCCCTGAGCCTTGCAGGGAGGGGATATGATAGAGATATCCCATTCATACCTTAGCATTTCATAGTCTCTTATTCTCTATACACTAACCAGTTATGGATCTCGTAGGAATAACCATGTACTGTACAAAACATCTTTTCTGGTGAAGGCTGAATGATGCATTAATATATAGGTACAAAAAGGAATTTTTGGAGAAGTTTATTACTTTGGCAGAAAAATAATAATAGATTTTTGCTAGCATCTCTGACCTAAATAGCCCTGTTGTTGTTTGTTTGTTTTTGATTTTTAGGGTTTTTTTCTCCAGTTAATGGTACCAGGCATGAGTTGCATCTTGATGGTTGGTTTAAATCCAATTATAAAATAATGGTTGATTAGGTCCATTTAACTGGGGTGGCTTCTATTTTCAGAGCTTTGGTTCATTATTATCATAGTATGGCATGGTAGTGTGCATACAGGCATGGTGATGGAGATGGAGCTGAGAGTCCTGTATCTTCATCAGCAGACAACGGGAAGTGAATTGAGTGTCACACTGAGTGTAGCTTGAGCAAAGGAGACTCAAAGCATACTTCCTCCAACAAGTCCACACCTACTCCAACAAAGTCACACCTCTAATAGTGCCACTCCCTATTAGCTTATGGGAGCCAATTAAATTCAAACTACCATGGGTCTCTTCAGAAATAGAGTCTTACAACCAAGTTTTGGAGGGTAACCAAGAACAATGGCAATAATGGGTGATGCTTTCTCCCATGGATCGGAACTGACCCACAACTTAAAAAGAAATAATCCATGCCTATTAGTTGGATTTTTGTTTGATAGCCTATGATGTCTGGTGTAGATTGTCACCTATTATAGAATAACTCCACTTAAATTCCATTTGTGTTTTAGAAAACTTCTACTAACAATAGATTTTAAATAACATTTTCAAAAGTCTTAAATATTGGCTATCCCTCCCCATCCTCCCTCCCAGACCCTACTCCATTTAGTCATTCCTGTTCTATTATTTCCTTTCCCATTTTATACTACCTTTGCTCTTCCCCCTTCCCCTGAGATCTGCCATCATTGCCCCTTTCCTGTTTCCTGACTTCTACCAATTTAAATACACAAATCTAAAGATTCACATCTAATATCCTTTTTTAATACATAGAAATCATACAGAGATGGATTATGGAAGGATTTGTTGGAGAAGGGAATTGAAAAAAGAAGGGGGGAAGTCTGTTGCTTTACATCAAGACGTTGGCATATGTGTGATTTTATGGAAATCAACAGCTTCAGATTATATCAAGTCATCTTCAACATGTGCAATTGACTAAATTAAGAAATTTATGTTTACTACAGCCTCGAAGAAATGAAAGCCTACATCATAGCATCCTTCAGCTATTGCTTCCAAATAGCAAGTCATAAACTGCATATAAAATTAAGTTCTTCAAAGAAGCACTTTTGTGATCCTCAAAAGTCACATGACTTCTCATAGGGCCGCTTTGCTTGATGTGTTACCAACAGAAATTAAATGGTGGCAACTGTGAGGAGCAGAGAAAGGTAACATAAGATGACATGGGTGGGAAGACTCTCAGACAAGGTTTCAGGACCGAGTCCCTTAAATGAAAAGCCACTCTGCTGTGCTCTGCTCAACACTGCTTTTTGGAAAGCAGCAGACTTCCTCCTATCTCCCTCACCACCCCCAGTCCTCACTAGTAAAATGTTCCTGCTCTCCCATCTTCCTTAACCCCTCCTCCTGGCAGAACTCTGAGTAGAATGTCTTCTTAAAGCCGCCAGAACCTAATCACAAAGGTCTGTGAGATGGGCAGTGGTTCCCTGGTTATCAAGCCAGCAGCCAGCTGGCCTGTTACTGCCCAGGGCATCAGAGCCCGTGTTAGAGAAGGGAAAGGGGTGAGGGGATGACTCCTTTCATTCAGATACTTTAACTCTGTGTCGTTGATCCAGTGCCATCGCCTTAGACTGCTGCTGTGCCTTGAGCTGTCGACTATACAGTGTGAATTAGATGGTTACATTAATGGCAAATAGGTCATGTTTTGCTCATTAACTGCGTTGATTTATAGGTCACAGTTCTATTGACTCCTTTTGTGAAATTTTCATAGGTTGTAGAATATCACAGCTACCAATGCCTTGGAATCACTTATTAGTGTCTCTCAAGTCATGGAGACTCTATAGTGAGCTGTTTTGTCAAAGCAACTCGCTGGTTTCAAGGAAGATGGGATGGTAAACGCATTCTTCCACTCTGCACTCACCCCAGGATATAAGTGTGATAGATACAGCCATGAGTTCATGTAAAAGATCTTGGTGTTAATTCTCAATACTGGTACTTACTATTTAGCTGTGTGTCTTTGACAGGTCACATACTGTCTCTGTGTTGGTGTCCTTGTCTGTGAAGTGGAATGCTAACATTAGCAAATTAAATAATCAAAAAATAGCCTATATAGGCTGGGGATTTAGGTCAGAGCACTTGCTTTCATTCATGAAGCACTGGGACCCAGCACTACAGGAAAGAGTATTTTTCTCTCATGTTGTATCCCCTATTGCTGTGAAGACTAAGGTCAATATGGGTAGCATTTGCTTATCTTCAGGGTGCTCGACCCCAGGACAGTTATGCTACATTTGTGAGAAAAATCTGAAAATACTTTTTTAAAAAAATCTCTAGAAGAAAAAATAATGCTTCTTATCAGTAAATATTATAAAATACCTACGTTAAATATGTGGAAGAAAGACTACTGCAATGATGTTTTTTAAATTGTGGTAAATTATCAGAATAATGATAGTTGCTAGTCCTTGCAATTGAGTAAATACTTGGAATACATTGATTGGGGTTTATGGGTGAGGAATGTATACAAAGAACAGTGCAAGTGACAGGTGGTGGTGGCCCATGCCTTTAATCCTAGCACCCAGGAGTCAGAGGCAGATGAATCGTTAATTGAGCCCAGTCTGGTCTACAGAGTGAGTTTCAGGACAGCCAGGACTACACAAAGAAATCCTGTCTCAAAAAACAAACAAGAAAGTACAGGGGAAGTTTCCTAATCCCTAATTTGTGACAAATTGTGGAAGCCTGTTAGACATTTTTTATTCAAAACAGTTTTCATATGCCATATTTTGATGGCATTGTTTCCCTTCCCCTCATTCCTCCCAGATCGTCGCCCACATCTCTACCCACACAACTTCAAGTTCCCTCCATTCTTCTCCTCTCTCCTCTCTCAAAAAAAAACAGAAAAAAACAAATAAAACCCTGAAAATCAAAACAGAGAAACTAAAAAATAAAATAAAATAAAACAATGATAGCTTTTTCATCCATTTGAGTGTTTATTTACATAATTTAGATGCTGTCCTGACTATTTGATTTAAGCAGGTGAAATTGTGGACTCACTAATGGTTTCATAATACCGTGATTCTACTTCTTCAACTTGAGTTTTTTTCTTGGTCTGAGATGTGATGCTCTTGAAGGTTGACTTGTGTATATCCTGATACATAAGGACACACGTTGCTAATATTGCTGGCTAAGCCAAAACAGTCTCAAAGATCCTCAATATATTGAGTTCTTCATTTCTCAGTAAGAGAATCCTTTGGGTCCTTTGGGATCATTTGGATTTATCCACTTAGGAAAGTCGGGAACCTTCCATAAGTGTCAGAAACCTCACCTCCTCAGTAATGTTCTGAGGCTCTAATATATAGGAAACACCCCAGTGCCTGCCACACAGTATCTCATCAGCTTTCCTCGACCTCCAGTTTTTAAAATAAACTAATAGAAAAGTAATAACTGAAAATCCAGGTGGTAAGAGTCTTAAGGGACTAGCCATTCAGGTAAAACATGGTGATTGGCAGTAACAACGTATCTGCATTGACTTCACAGTGATCATGCATTTCAGAGACAAAAGCTAAAGACTATATCACAGGATTTCAGTAGGGAAATTCCAGGAGTAACTTCCCTCTCCTTGCCACACATTTCTCTCTGTACTCTGCTCACACCCCACTTTAGTATGATCATGGTACGTGGATAATTGGCTACACACCCACCCCATTCCTCTCTGGATTTATTCACCTTCATAGTTGGATTGGGGTCCAGGATCTTGCAAAAGAAGCTGAAAATTTAGTGGAGGTTTGGGTAGAAGCTATAGACAATCTTGACTCCCTCCTGAGTCAGGGAGCTCCATTCAGCTTGATTTTTCTTTATCCCTGTGCACTTGGCTTCACATGGGCCCTGGCCCTCTCTAAACTACATCTCCCAAAGCTCACTTGAGTTCAATGAAGCAAACTTCTGTGTATCCTCTTTCTCGGGTTCTTAAATTAAGAACCCCCTATTTTGCCAGGTGTGATGACACATGCCTTTAATCCCAGCACCCAGGAGTCAGAGGCAGGTGAATCTCTGAGTTCAAGACCAGCCTCGTCTACAGAGCAAGTTTCAGGATGGCTAGATCTACACAGAGAAACCCTGTCTCAAAAACAAAACAGAACCTTATTTCCCAGTTGTACCAGTAAAAAGTAATGGCCCATAGTCTCTACCCCATGCCTCTACTTGCCTCTTAAGTAACTACAAAATACAATGCAAACTTACCCTACCTTACGACTGTCTTACAGGGATCTCCACACTCAAAGACTAAGATTGGGCTCTGTCTATATCGTCATCACTGGCCTTGCCCTGAGACTATGAGGAGGTTGTCCATTGCAGCGTTTAACATAGGCTCAGCAGTGTTGTACTGGGGATTGTTATCTATGCCATCCATTAGTCCTGGGTAGGCAGAGTCCATAACCCTAAGAAAAACTTTGGAGGGAAATGTTTTAATGTAGCCACAAAGAATTTACCAGAATGCAAAGGAGAGGTGTGATGTGATGGATGGCCTCTTTGTGGATTTCTGGCCACAACCACAACACAAGTGGGGTTTCCTGTCTCCATCATTCTCCCTATTCCTTCCCCCACCTCCCCCACTCTGTTTCCCTCTGCCACCTGCCTCCTTCCCTTCCTCCCTTTCTCTTGTCTTTCTCTAGAGTTCTACTTACAACAATCCTCATGCTTTTTAAATTGCGTTTAGCCGGGCGGTGGTGGAGCACGCCTAAATCCCAGCACTCGGGAGGCAGAGGCAGGCGGATCTCTGTGAGTTTGAGGCTGGGCTGGGCCGATAGCCTCCAAAACAATACAGGGAAACCCTGTCTCGAAAAACCAAAAAAAATGCGTTTACCTGTTTATTTTATGTATCTGCACAGGTGTGTGCATAGCACTTCTGGGGAGGACAGCCAAGAAGTGTACTGCACGTTTGTACACTTTGTGGGCTCACAATCTGTTGTGGAAGTTAGATGTGTGCAAGAATGAACAACATACAAAATGGGTAAGAGTGGTGGTTGTGGTTGAGACAGTGTCTCAGGAATAGAGAAGAAAAGTTCCTGATGAAGATATCCAGAAGCTGCTTGTGGATGGTGGTATAGTGAAGGCATCAAAGGCAGGGTGAGAGTGTTGGCTGTGGCCCACCAACCCTAACCTAGATTAATCAGCACAAAGCAGATGGCCATGGATTAAGAAACCAGTTGATGAGGGATATTGTGACTGACCCTCCATTTTGTCTAAAAAGGCAGCAAACTCACTGTTTTCCATCATGGGTTTTAATAGCTTTCATATTTATTTGTTTGTTTGTTTGTTTATTTATTTATTTGGTGTGTGTGTGTGTGTGTGTGTGTGTGTGTGTGTGTAGGTGAGAGATCAACTCTCAGGAGTCAGTTCTCTCCTTGTGACATCCAGAGTTCAAACCCAAAGTGTCAGGTTTGTGTGTGGGCAAGAACCTCTACCTGCTGGGCCATTGCACCAGCCCCGTGTAATACCATTTCCAGTCTTCTTTCCAACGAGGAAGGAGGCTGACCTAGGAAATTGAGATGGGCCTGAAGCAGGACCCAGACTTCACAGCTGTGATTAGGAGCTACTGTGGGTCTTACTGTTATTCCAGGGAATATACAAAAACATGGGTTTGACATGTGCTCATGTCAATACACACACTGCTGGTCTGGAGGGCTCAGTGGTCTTAGACTCCCACAGTGTCTCAAGCACAGAGAGCCTTGCTAGTGTCTTAGATTACCTTCCAATACAACCCTAGTCCTTGGCAAACAGATGAGGAGATAGGAGAGACTAGATGGTAAACGAGGTTCCCCTGACCTTCCCAGACAGCTGTGCACACAGATCATCATTTTTGCTGTCATCCAGAATAGGGAGACAAACAGATTTCAGCTTTGCCACAGGGACACTACAAGTGCATCTTTTTACATGATGTTTTATGTCTTCAGAAAGCATGGTTCTTGGGGATGCCAAGATGGGTCAGGGGGAAAACACTTGTGCCCAAGCACTTGCCCCTGAACTCCATACATGGAAGCCACATAGTGGAAGGAGAGAACCAAATCTTGGAAGTTGTCCTCTGACCTCCACACAACTGCCAGTGCACACACAAACAAATGTATAATATTTAAAGAAAGAAGGAAAGAAAAAAAGAGAGGGAGAGAGAGAAATGGTTCATTCTAAGACTCTCCACTTTCTGCCAGTTTTATACAGCACTCAGAACACTTTGGCATTTACCACCACTTCTAAAAGAAATGACATAGTGCATGAAAGATGTGGATGCTAAAAACTGCCCTTTGTGCACTGTGCTCTAGGGGGGTCAATGACTCGTCCACGGTCAGACAACGTGAGCAGGTGCTAAACGTGCCCCCTCTGGAGCCCAGGTCCTGCTTCTGTGCAGTTATGCGGAAGGGCAGCATGAGGCATTTTTCTCTCCTTGTAAAAGAGAAAAACTAAGGATGGAGAATGATTTAAACACACCTCAGTCGTTCTGCAGTCACTGCATTGTTTCTCCTCTAGAAACACCCTGTTGATTTTTAAATCCCTTTAAACCTCCCTGGCACCTGTATGGCCCCGGTCCAAAAATTATTAGCAAATCCCTTGCTCGTGCTTTTTATATTTAACCTCATAGGAGTCTCAGTGATTGTGCCTCCTGGTTTAGTTGAGAATTTAGGGGCCCCCAGAAGTTTTCTTCTTCTGTAGAAACTAGAGTCATGTAGTGCTCAGGCATCAATATAAGAATGTATTCATCCTCACCCTCCCACCCCTCATTTTCTTAGTCAAGTATGGATGTGCGTGTGCGTGTGCGTGTGTGTGTGTGTGTGTGTGTGCGTGCGCGTGCACATGTGCTTGTACACACACACACACACACACACACACACACTAGTTCTTCTAGATTTTCAAAGAAAAAGTGTAGTCAAATAACCTTGTGCTCTTCCTGGATGACAATGTCTCTGAAATATTGGTGAAAAGAGTCAAAGGAAAGTGACATAGGGAGATTGTCAGAGTTAGCTGCTCATAATATGTGACACAGTTTCCTTTTAGGGCAAACACTGAGGCTGCAAACATAATGAGAATTTCCCAGAAAATTCATTATAACAAAGCATAATACAAGCTCTCTGGGCACAAAAATAGACCCAAGGAAAGCGACTCCCACATAAGACCTAATTAAATACTTTGATGTCAGAAAGCAAAGCAATGAGGATGGGAAAGTCAAGTCAGACCCATGTGAAGGGCCTACATTCACATGGAAAAAGAGAAGTAGTTCCCTAGTTCCCGTCCCCCCTCCTCCCTCAGTCTCTTCCCTACCCTTCTCTTCTTTTCTTCTCTTCCATGAAGGAAGAGTAAGATTCGGGAACAATGAGTTGTAAATTCTTCAGCCAATTAGCCCAGTGACTTACTACTGTTTCTAATGCCCAGAATGTCACAGGCTGTTTTGCAGCCGCCCCAAGTCGGTTTGTTAATAACAGGAAGCTAGCACCTCTCAGTACAGTGGATCAAGCTACACGGGAAAATAAATGCAAAAAACCTGGAGGGGAATAGCAGCAGACCGAGAGTAGCCTTGATTTAATTTAACATTTGGGGTCCGCACACATGAGCGTTTTAGTAGGCTTCATGGTGGAAGTTGCTGTCATTTGTAAAATATTCTGGCCAATTAGCTAATAGTGTGCTTGGATTTCTCCTGTTTTGATACAGTAATACTAAGTACATTGTGAAGCCCAATTATACAAATCATCCCCAGATGCCGTACCAGTCTTTCTTTATGAACTGTGTTTATAAATCCTGTGTGAGGAAATGTGTACTTCAGCAATTTAGACCATGTGTAAAAACATAGCCAATGGGATTGTCAAGAAAACAAGTTCCAGCGTAGGAAATCCTAATGTGCTCGGCTGGAATAACAGGGGGGTGCCGGGAGGGCCATGGTGCCAGGAGGGAGGACAATGGTCTGCTGGAGGACTTGTCGCTTTGCAGTGTTTAACCAATTTAGGAGGGTCCACTTCCCTTCTGTTGTTTTATTCTTGTCTTTTAGGATTCGACCTTGGAGTTTTTGAGAAAATTTGGAATTGGTTTTCTCTCGGGGACAATAGGCTCAATCTTTAACATCCCCTTTGATGTCGCCAAGACTAGGATCCAAGGGCCCCAGCCAGTTCCTGGAGAGATCAAGTACAGAAAGTGCCTTAAAACGATGAAGACGATCTACCAGGAAGAAGGGTAACAGATTGTTGCTTCTATAAATGTGCAAGCCCTAAGGGTTGTTGTTGTTTTTTGTTTTTGTTTTTTGGTTTTATGAGACAGGGTTTCCTTTGTGGCTTTGAAGGCTCTCCTAGAACTCACTCTGTAGACCAGGCTGGTCTCTCCTAGGCTGGGCTTATGTCTAAGGAGGTCCGTGGAATATACAAGTTTTGCAAGGCCACAGTAATGAGATGTTGACACAGGCACAGTGTTCTCCCACCACCGTGACCATGCAGAGAGGTCCAACTATACAATACACTAAATGTTTGCCTGAGAATACTCAGGTAAACTCCCTGCCAATGTATAGGATGCTATTGTACATTGTATGTCTTATTGACATGCAGGCAGAAACTTGTCTTCTGCCTGGAAAAGCTAATGAAAATTTTGTCTAATTGTGTTCACCTGTCAGATCTAATATGAGCATTCTGAAAATCTGGATTTTTGCATTTTTAAGTATTTGATTTTTTCTGATCTTTTTTCTAAGTTTTAGTTTCTGTCTCTTCTCTCCCCTTCCCACCAATATTCTCAGGCAAACAAGTGGCGCTTCATTATTTCGATCTAAACTGCATGGTATTTCCTAATGTGAAGCCTGAGCTTATGATCTTTTAAATTCAATTACAAATGTCATTTTTACCCATATATATGACTGCCTTGAAAGCAAGAACCGTCTCACTGATGAAAGATGTGTTTCTGATTGGTCAGGACTGATACAGCCTATAATAAAGAACCGATTAACTCTTTTCCTTCATCTAATTAGCTGCAGCAAATACCTAGCCAGATACTGTCAGGTTGTGGATGGGTGTCATTTCAAGTAGTTTCTTTGCAAACACTAAAGGAGCCTCTCAGTGACTCTGGGGTCTAACTACCTATTTCCTAAATAAGAGTTGTGCCCCTTTCTCTCTCTTCTGTTACAGGATCTTAGCCTTATATAAAGGCCTGCTTCCCAAGGTCATGAGACTTGGACCAGGTAAGATGCTCTTACCATTTCTGTCCTCCCCTTTATTGTCATGGTTCTGCTTCTTTTGTTACCTATGTAGGTCAGAAGCATAGAGGTTTGCCATCCCAGGAGAGGGAAAACGTGAGGGTATAAAGTTACCAGTGTCAAGAGACTGAAAGCACGCATTAGAAACACTCTACTTTTGCTTATAAATACTACTTATGGCTTTTCTGGAGGTCAATGAGCGCTAACACATGTCAGTAGGAAGAGCTCCACAGCTGCCAAAGCCTGAGTGAGCTCCAAGGCATACACAGTGGTTTCAGGCTGAGTTGAGGACTTTGTGAAGAAACCCATCTGCTGAAACTCTCCCCTGGGCTCCAGGGCTTGCTCCCCTGAGCATTGAGAATTCCCTGAATGTCATTCCAGTCACTTGTATGGCATGAAGCACTCACTGTCTCAGCCTCAAATCAGTTTGGTAGTGAAGACTCCTGGCTTGGGGACAGGAGACAAAAAAAAAAAAAGCTTGACATTCCCACAGGGAGAGTCAGCTGCCTCTATGTAAATAGATAAGAAAATGTGTGCTGAAGACTTCAACTGCCTGGGCAAATAGCCCTGGATTACAAGCTACCCTATGATTAAGTATGAACGTATGTTCTAAACCGCACGGACATTTTTTTTAACCAGATCCCATGCCCCTCCTTAGATATCCTGGTAGTCTTCTCTGGAATAGTTTCTTCTCTCTAGTACTAGTGGAAATCACAGGTCCAGCCCTAACCAGCTTCACCAAACACTAGACCCGAGTAGACCTAGTATTAGTGAAAATCGCAGGTCCAGCCGTAAGTTGTCTCAGAGACAGAAGGAAGATCCAGAGAGGATGGAGCTAACATGGAAATTGCCTGAAACCTTGAACCAACACTCTTCAATAATCTGGCCCCCAGTTCTGCTAGAGGCTTTCAAATGTTTGCTTGGATTTTTAAATGTTTCTGCATGAGGTATCCTAAGCTACTCTGGTGTTAAATGCAATGGAAAGGGTTGTGTTACCATCCTGCCTAAACCAAACTGTGAAGAACCCATCACCTATGGGAATGAACACTGGCCTCTCCTGCATTTCAAATGTGTGAGTCCTAGGGAGGATTTACAAGGACAAAGGCGGGGCTTTTGAGCTAAGGCCGATCATATTTAAGGGAGAAAAGAAAAGAAGACACCATAAAAGAACATGGGGGCCAGAGAGATGGATCAATGGGTAAAGATGCTTCCTGAGTTGTATCCTCCAGGGCCTGCACAGGGCAGGGAGAGAAGAGACGCCTGAAGTTGTCCTCTGACCACCACCCTCACCCTAGCGTGTTAAGTTTAATTCACAAATTAAACGTAACGATAGCGTGGGGCTGGGGGTAGCTCAGTGGTAGAACATAGAGCTAGTGTTCACTAGGCCCTGACCTTTGACATGTAAGGAAGGTGATGGGGAGGGGAAGGGAGAGGACTAGAGAGAGTGGAAGAAGGCTAGAGAGGAGGAAGGAAAGCAGGCAGGCAAGGTGGGGGAACATCCAGATGTCCCATCCTTCATTCTAGAGAGGCATTTCATCTTGTTGTTGGAAATGCTTTAGCAGCATGGCTAACGGTGAGGTGCAGCCTACAGAAGAGTCAGTCTTTGATTTCTATTCTAGATCTCACCAGGTTAAAAACTAAAGTGGTCTCTGTCTTTCTCTCCCTCCGTCCCTCCCTCCCTCCCTCCCTCCCTCCCTCCCTCCCTCCCTCTCTCTCTCTCTCTCTCTCTCTCTCTCTCTCTCTCTCTCCCTCTCTCTCCCCCGTCCCTCCCTCCCTCCCTCCCTCTCTCTCCCTCTCTCTCTCCCCCTCTCTCTCCCTCTCCCTCCCTCTCTCTCTCTCTCTCTCTCTCCCTCCCTCCCTCCCTCCCTCTCTCTCTCTCTCCCTCTCTCTCTCTCCCCCCCGTCCCTCCCTCCCTCCCTCCCTCTCTCTCTCTCTCCCCCCGTCCCTCCCTCCCTCCCTCCCTCTCTCTCTCTCTCTCCCTCTCTCTCTCCTCCTCTCTCTCCCTCCCTCTCTCTCTCTCTCTCTCCCCCGTCCCTCCCTCCCTCCTTCTCTCTCTCCCTCTCTCTCTCTCCCTCTCTCTCCCTCCCTCTCTCTCTCTCTCTCTCTCTCTCTCTCCCTCTCTCTCTCTCTCTCTCTCTCTCTCTCTCTCTCTGGGGTACTGCACACGCTTTACATTGTGAACAGTTAGTCAAAGCAAATGCAGTGATTACACACACACACTAACAACCCTCTGTAGGGCTTCTTGTTTGTTTGTTCATTTGTTTGTATTTTTAGAATTCCAGGAGACTTTTACCAGCTGAAAGGAGTTTAATAAGAGTATCTCCATGGGTTAAAAATGAAAATTACAGGCAGATAATTATCTTTGGTTTATGGTTACACAAACATGTGCAGCCTGTTGAATTTTTTGTTTTTAAATCATATGGCAGTGTGTGCAAAATAGCTAAGATCCAAATCAAGTTTCTTTTCTTTCCAAGAGAAGTCAACCTTCCACCCATGGATCCAAGACTGTTCTAAGTCATGCTCTGAGTATTTGTCCACATTTGGGCTTTGTAACTTTTTTTTCACATAGGCCATTCCAAGTTACAGAACACATCCTGTTTGCTACACCAGGCCATGTTAGCTAGGCAAATGCCTGTCCCGGTGTGCAGGTGCCCAGCATCCTCTGTGCTTACTCTCCTGAATCACGTTCCTTTGGTATCTCTAACAGCAAACCACTTCACAACCAGTTACACAACAGTCTCATCTGAAAAAAAAAGGGGGGGGTGGTCCCATGCCACCCAACTCTGCCTCCAAATTTTCAAGTTCAAATCTGTGTATATTTGAGGCAGACATGTGGAATGATGATGCTTAGCTTCCAACTTTGTGTTGTTAAGGTTTGCAAAGCAGAGTTTTAAAATATTCAGAAAGCAACTTCCAAACAAGACAATCCTCTTTAAACGCCAGACTTGTCTGTCAAAGTAGTCTTGGAGAATTCTTTCTTAAATGCAACTAAGACAATGCCAATTGTGTCTGAAAAAGAGAAATCTATTGCCTAGATGTGAAGAACCTGAAAGTTTTTGTTCACAGAAAAGTCACATGCCTTTATATGACTAAATAAGTCTTTATTTGTTTACTTTTTTATAAAGCTGAAAGTGCCTGAAAAAGAATCTGATGAGAAATGATGAAAGTTGCAGAAACTCATAGGGGAAAAAATGTATTTGGAAACACAAATGGTCTTGATTTTACCCTGAGAATTTTCCACAATTGTTGGTTTCTATCTGTGTATCAGGGCCCCAGAACTGATGATTGCAAAAGCCCCAGTCTGATAAGGCCTTGGTGGCCTGGGGCAGAAGTGGGGAGCCATGTCAGCGCCTGTCTCACAGAACGGTGGTGAGATGCAGCTCTCTTCTCTCCTAGGTGGTGGGGTGATGTTGCTGGTGTATGAACACACCTACGCGTGGCTGCAGAAGAACTGGTGATGGACTAAGAAGTGTTTTCCCCTCGACGTAACAGAGATGTGATCTGCAGTCCCATGAAGAGAAGACAGTCAGCTAAGCTAGACAGACAATGAGGAGGGGAAGACAGCCTGTTCCGATGTTTTAAAAAGTTTTAGACAGCAGGACATGGCACTTTGGGCCACAGACATAGCACTGTGAGAAGGAAAGTAACATGAAGCAATGGAGGATGTAAGTTAGGTAGAAATAGGGTAGAGGTCAGATGCAGTTCATAAGTGTTACACAAACTGTGGGACTCACGCTGCATCACAATGAAACCTCACTTAATTTTTCTGAGAAGTCTACAAATACTTAAAGTCTTGAAAATAAATTGTTCTATGGCTGATTTCCTGAGAATTATTCAAAGACTGAGTTACAAGCCAAATTTTAAATGCTTTTTATAAGGAATTGCTTTTCCCTAAATCATATTTTAAAGGGAAAAAAAAGAAAAATGTAAATATACCAACACAGCCTTTTCAGAATGTTTAATTTTGTGAGTGCTATGTTAAAGTGTGAGTTTGCTGGTTTTCTTTAATAATAATACCCAGTTAGGGTCTATTTTCCTAGATCTATTTTATATTTTGTGTGGTGGTTTAAGTGGGTTATTTTTAAATCATGCTATTGGAAGTCTTTCATTACAAATAGAATGTATAATATTATATTAAACTGATTTCCTTTACATAGTTCATTTTGAAGACAAGTTTTATTACTAAGATATTTTTATGGTAGGTTACAAGTTGGATGCACTCCCTGAACCCCTCTCTGTTGCCTGTATTTGCCTCCTGAGCCCTTACCTACGCCATTCTTTAAAGGGATGTAGGCAAATAAATCTGTTCTCCAGATTCTTAGGGTTAGGTAGCATCTTTAAGTATAAAAGCAACTGTCTAGAATAGTAAAATGTCTATAATAAAGAGAAAATCTTTCAAAATGAAAATACATTCTTAGCATTTCCAAACATTCAACCACTAACATGCACTCAAAAAAAGAAGAAAGAAAAGAAAAGACATACAGACAGAAAGAAAGAAAGAAAAAAGAAAGAAAGAAACATAGCTTTTTGGTCTTGACATAACCGAAGCTTGTTTGTAAGTCTGCATCCTCTAATGAGACTACTTCAGTAGCTAAAGCCAACAAAAAATGTCAACATGTTTTAGATGACACCTGCTCTTAACTACTAATGTGAGGTATTTCTACTATGGGGGATTCTCACCAAAACATTTTGAAATAAACAGTAAAAATGACATGGTAATTATTTGTATTTATTAATTTAGAGCATTTGAAGTATAAAAATAAAAGGCTTTTGGCATACTGTATATACATACATCGCCTTCTCTTGTACATCTTTTCCAACATGCTTTTTTTCATTTGTATTTCAGCCCAATATTCAATTTGTGAGTCATTAAAAACAGAAAGCCAGGAGCAGGATGTTTTCGTGTCATGTGATTGCTTTCTGCCCTTGAAGGTAACACACACTGGCATCCCATGAGAGAGGGCCCAAGGCACAGCACGGGGAGCAGAGGGGACTGTGAAGAATGCCTGTATCAGTTAGAAGTCTTTACCCTGTGAGAGTCGAGAGAGCCTTAGCTTTGACCAACAGCAGCGGTTTAAAGATCAAGCAGTCCTGGCTTGACTGTTTTCCTGCTGTTAGTTTTTAAGTGGCTTCCAATCATAAGCGGTCATGAATAGCCAACTCTATTTAGGCTTTCTGTTGTCTTAAAAATTGCTCCGTGTGGATTTACTGCTATTAATGAAAGACCTGGGAAGAGAAGTGAAAGTGGAAAAGAAAACTTTGATGCCATTAATATTAATTTCTTAAAATACAGGGAAATATAAATAACAATAAGATTTCTTAATTTAGATAAGGAAAATAACATTATTAGTTGTTTCCATACAAACAATTGATATTTTTCAACACCCCTAATAACCACCTAAAAACATTAGATAAAGAATAATTCTGTACCTTAAGTCAATTTTTCTGGATGGCAGGCAAGTTCCTCTATTGTATGCTTTGCAAGTCTCCACCAGAATATTGAGTTAGATCTTTGTGCCATTCGGTTATAGTCTATCTTCTCACCACACTGGAAACTCCAGACGTCAACCTCAACCGGGAGTTTTACAAGATCAAAGGAATACTATGGCCCTGAGAGTTCATTGGCTCCTTCTGCTTTTCTTCTCCTGAAGTTATAATCCTGTTTGTAGCAATGAATGTCGGTTGCTTTACAAAGAAATGCAGTGTGAAGCTCTCTATAAGACATCTGCTGTTTGAAAAAAAGCAGTTCCTTGAACATAACTGTGTCAAAAATCTGCTTACGGTTTATATCTTAAGAACTCAAAGACTAGCTGATGTAGCCATCTGAACTTTAGAAGAGGCGATGAAACCTGCAGAGCAGGACTGGGTTGCTCTGTCAGCTGTGCATAGCACAATTGCAGAGAAACCAAATCTGCCAACAAACCGGCATCTTTAATATCCACATCTAGGGAGGTACCTGTTTAGTTATTGAATGAAATTAATGCCAAGACACTCCACAGTACAGTAACATCTCAACAGATGAACTTTGCCAATGTTCTTTTAACCCTATAGGTTACTTTTAACCCTATTTTGCCAAGCAAGAGGAACCTCCTAAGCAGAAGGAATGCAAACTGTAGACTCTTGCCAAGGAAAATGAATTAATCTAAAGTAAGATATATAATCACAGGGTCACACACATATATGCATATCCCCAAAACTCTATTCATAACATTAAAGTGATAAGCAAATCGGTCTAGAAAGGTTTAGCAGTTAATCTCTGTTCTGTAATTCTGTAAATGAATAGAGGGAATTTGCTAAAATTTAAATAGCATTTGTATTTCTAATAACAACACCAATTGACCTAAATGTGAGACATGATTCAGTACACAATGTAAACTTCACAGCAAGTCATTGTTACATTCATTAGAGAAGAATTCTCCATTTCCTTTTAAGTTACAAGATATTTTGGGGCTGAGATTTCTAAACACACAGGTAAGCCAACAGTAACAGTACAATTTCGTTTCACAGTGGTTTTTTTATCACGTAAAGTTCATTTTAAGTGTCTCTGCAAAAGAAATATTTCACATTAGACTTGTGTCTAGGTGATTTCCCTCAGAGCCTTGTGGTACAGGTAGGTATGTTACAGCCTCTTGTTGCCCTATGCTTGGCATGTGTGTTCTTTGACTGGGATACAAATAGGAAAGTGGCTTGTTTTGAGTCATCTGCTGTAGAAAGAAAGTATCCTTCGTGAGATGCAAACCGTCACTGCACACACACACACACAATTTGGGGGCAAGTCCAGGTCCAAGAGCCCAAGTGACCCACCACCAAATAGAGAAAAACACATTGCCAGAAAGTCACCTTTTCGGTAAAAGAAAAAAAAATAGAGGTGGTAGTGTTGGAGGAGGGGTATCCCATAGAATGAAGACAAAAAAGCATCATCACAGTCCATATTTACAAGCTAATAGAAATATAAACATTATTGTATTAAGAACCAAGTCAAAACACCAAAAGGAGGAAATTTCCTATCTTGCTTGGGTTCTATATATATTTTTCAACAAAATATGTCCTCTTAAAAATAAGCAAAAGATCACACAAGTCAGTTATTGATTGGTTTCCTAATGGTGAATTAAGGCTTATCTGGTCACATTATTTGATTAAAGGGTATATCTGTTTTCCTTTATTGATTTTGCAAAATATCAACAATTGCACATTTCAAAAGTTCAGGTTGATTTAGAATAAATATACATGTGTGGTTTTACCAAAGATAGGTCTTCAAAGTCCCATAAGCCCTTTGAGGGGTAGAGATTTCTTCACTATGTTAAAACAGTGTGTGGGCAACACAAATGCCTCATTCAATCTCTAGAGTTGCTTTTGTTTTTAAATCCTATAGTCATGCCAAATTTCTGCAAAAAAAACAAAGACGTTACGACAAGAAATATTTAAGTGTCATCAGCATAGAGATTATGAATCCATAAAGCCAGCTCTTGAGGCAGGCGGGCTGGACCACTGGGGTGTGAGAAGGGGGAGGATGCGCTGAGAGAGGAGACCAAAGTGAAGCTGCTGGAAACGGAAGTTCCCATCAGAGTGCAGAAGCTGTGACGGAATGGCTACCTTCTCTGGCTGCCTGCATTCCCTTGAAAGCCAGCGATGCGGGAATGTCACAGTTGTGGGGGGACAGTGGGGTGCTGCCAGCATGTTGCCACCCATGCCCAGCCACATAACCAGAAGGGGCAGCACTGTAGGTCATGTAGGGTGACACTTGAGCTGGAGTGGGGTAAGGGGCCATGCTGGATGCTGATACAAAACTGCTCACAGCTGGGAGACCGTTTGGTGCCTGGGAGGAAAGACAGAAGAAACAAAAGAAAATCATATTGCAGTATTCAACATCTCTCCGGTCCTGAGACACAAAACAGAAATTGCGAGGCAGTTCACAGTATCGCGATTCTACTTCAGGGCTGTCTTTTTTTCCTAGACTTCCTTTTAACCTTACTTTGACCTAAAAGTATCCAGTCTTGCTACTTAAACAAACACAGTGCTGAAAAGCAAGATACTGTTCTTTATACAAAGGTTTTTGAGGAAGCTCTGGGCAGAAAATTCACAGTTCTTACTTGTGTGATTTGAAAGTGTATGAAGGTGAGGCAGGGTGAGAAAGAGTCAACTGTGATTAAGCGGCTCTCCACAGCCTTTGTCAACCTTCCTGGAACTTGGGTTTTGTTCAGCTCTTTTGTTGAGGCATTGTGACAGGCCTGTTTCATGTAGCTTTCATTTCCAGGAGAGAAGGGTGCAAGGTGTAGGTTGTTATGCTAGAAACTCAAAATGAGCAAACCTTCTGTTAAATAAAACATGGGCCATATTTTAAGAAGTCATATTGAAAATGACATTTGGACTAAGGACATGTATGATTGAGGTTTTTCTAGTAAGGATTATTGCTGTTGAGTTTCTTACTGTTGTTTAGTTTGGAGTTTGTTGGTTTTCTTAATGAAATTTGGGGATATGTTTTTTCATAGTTTTATCAGAAAGGAAATTTTCTCCTCAAATATGAATGAGTAAGTGTAGCTTTGAAATGAAAATTTTGCATTTGCAAAGTTTGGGGTTTTTGTTTGTTTGTTTGTTTTGTTTTCAAGGCCATATGGAGAAATCCCTTTAAATGAATTTAATGTGAAATCTTTGTTTGCAAACAAAATGCAATGGCTTTGGCAGACAAGCTTGCCTAGAAACCAGTGCTTCCTTGGCATTCAATAAATCATTGTTGGTATCGTTACTATTAACAACACCAAAACACCCTGATTTCTAATCCCTCTCTGGCTTGAGTATTCCCCACCCTTCAAGTGGTTCATTTTTTCCTCCCAGTTTCTACTCTGTTTAAAGATAAAGACTAAATCTTGTTTCCTGGAAATGACATGACTGAACTAACATGTCAACATGTTTCCTAGTGAAAAAGTAATGTAAATACCAGAATCGTATAAGAAAACATTATTTAATCCCTAGAGCTCAGTAAATCAGACACATATTAGATGCTTTGTCCAATTAAGTTAGGACAGAAATGGTGCTTTTCTTTTGTGTACTCAGATTGAGCCCAGGACTTTGAACACACCCAGTATGCCATCCACCAAGAAGCTGTATCCCTTCTCATTTAGTTCCAGAAACTGTTTTCTGAAGTAACTCATTTGGTCATCATTTTTACTTCCATGTCTATGAGAATATAATGGTGTGTGGTCTAAGGGCCTATTTTCTAAGTGTAAAAGGAATATCTATACATACATATATGCATACACATGTATGTGGGAGAGTATACATGGATGCACATTAGCATTGCCTGTAGAGTTCTGACAAAATCTCATCTTAAATCTTTGGTCTATAGGAATACATATATTGGGCTGGAGAGATGTCTCAGAGGTTAAGAGCACTGACTGCTCTTCCAAGGGTCCTGAGTTCAATTCCCAGCAACCACATGGTGGTTCACAACCATCTATAAAGAATACATATATTATATTCTTCTTTTTGTCATTGTATATTATTTTAAAATGGAAGAGAAGGGCTAGAGAGATGTCTCAGAGGTTAAGAGCATTTGGCTGCTCTTCCAGAGGTCCAGAATTCAGTTCCCAGCATCCATACGGTGGCTCAACCACCTGTAAAGAGATCTGGTGCCCTTTTCTGGCCTACAGACATACATGCAGTCAGAACACTGTATAAATAATAAATAAATAAATCTTTTTAAAAAATGGAAGAGAAAAGAAAAGAAAGGCCCTTGAGTACCTCGTATGTCCCAGGCACCTAGAAATATCCAACTTATTTTATAATATTATAAGGATTAATAAACAATAGCTCAGCCATGTGATGGTAATGCACACCTTGGATCCCAGCACTCAGGGGGCAGAGGCAGGTGAATCTGTGAGTTCAAGACTAGCCTGGTCTACATTTCAAATTCCAGGACAGCCAGGGCTACAGAGAGAAACCCTGTCTCACAAGAGACAAAAAAACAAGAAACAATAGCTCATTCTAAGCTGTTCAGCTTATCAAAATTACAAGATTATCTATATCATAATGTAATGTTCAAATGGAATTTAAATGTTTTTATTTGGGGTTGAGGATTTTGTTTGTTTTTGTTTGGGTTTTTTGTTTGTTTTTGCTTTTACTTGTTGGTTTTGGAGGAATTTGGGCTTTATATTAGTTTGTTTGCTTGTTTTTGAGACATGGCATCACTATATGTCCCTGATTGTCCTGGAACTCACTATGTAGACCAGGTTTGCCTCAAAACCACAGTGATCCACCTGCCTCTACCTCCGAAATGCTGGGATTAAAGGCATGCACCACTATGCCTACTTTTCGTTTTTATTTTTAAATGGGGTCTCACTATGTACCCAGGCTAGCCTCGAACTCATGTCCTTCTTGTCTTAACCTTCCAACCAGAGATCACACGTATACACCACTATAGCCAGATGAAATTAAAATGTATTTCAAAGGGCCTCCCAAATGATGTCCTTTTAAGTAAAGTTCATTCATTCAAAGTCATTCAAAGGAATGACTTCATATTGTTGTCCAATAAAATTGGAATTCTATCTTTTTACTTATTTATTGGGGGGATGTTTTCGAGACAGGGTTTCTCTGTATTGTTTTGTAGCCTGTATTGGAACTCGCTCTGTAGACCAGGCTGGCCTTGAACTCACAGAGATCTGCCTGCCTCTGCCTCTTGAGTGCTAGGATTAAAGGTGTGCACCACCACTGCCTGGCCTATCTTCTTTTTATGCACAAAACCATTTAGAAAGTTGGGAAATGACCACACATTTAAAGACCATCACTCCTGCCTGATGCTGCAAAGTCTTCTGTAGTCTGCTGTGGTGTTTTTCCTAGACATTCAGAAGGATGTGTAATTTAACCTCAAGCTACAGCACTAGTAAAAGATTCTTCCTTCTCCTAGAACTCAATTCTCTTCACTAGATACTTTTTTCTCTTATGAAAAAACAAAACAAACAAACACTTATGTCCCCTTTTTTAAGAATAATTATGTCCCAAAAGAACTTACTTTAGAGTTCTTGGATAATAAAAATCTATGCAACCATCAAATTACAGGAGAAGATGGGGGATAGCCTAGCATTGCAGAGATTATTGATTTAATTGCTTTTATCCACTATTCTATTTTCCCCAAGATGTGTTAAAATTAGTTTGAAATGTAATTATTCCAGTAGAATTATGGAATAGTGTCCACTTCTGTGTTCACCCCCTACCTACCATTAATTAGTGTTTAATACTACTAATACTGATGTGTATCCAGAAAAATAGAGTAAGAATATTACGGGATGATAGCATAGCTCAGTGGTGGGATACATTCTTGGCTTAGCATGCATACGACCCTGGGTTCAATCTCTAACACAGGAGGAAAATGTTAAAATTAGTTCTAAAATAATAGAAAACTTGACTCTACATTTTCTAAGTGCCTAATGTCAAAAGATTTAATATGTGTGGCAAAATAATGTTCTACATGGGAGAAAATATCTGTTGTTGAATTCTATTTTCCATCACTGCTAAATGTTTCTTATCTGTGCTTTTGGTGGGGTGCTGGGGGTGTGATTCACTATGTACACCCTCATTCTCGATGCAGTATAAGCTCTTCTGTTGTGTCTGAAATCGGCTTACATGGGCCCACTTATTAACCCACCCCTTAAATATAACCCAGAAAGAATGTATCAGACTCTCACCTCAGATAATGCTCCCTTCATGGGGAGGCAAAGCATTGGGCTTTAACCTTACTTTTATGTGCCTTATTCACTCCATAAATATATTCATTTATCAAATATAATATCTCCTATTAAGTTTTACATATCTACCCAACTTCTCATACCTAAAGTGCCAAACTTGCTTGTTATCATCTGTGGTAATACTGAGTATTTCAAGGTTCTCAAAACACCATGGTATTTGCTGGTTGTCAGTTTGGTGGTATGATCCCCTCTGTGTTGCAGAAAAACCCAAGAGGCAACAACAGGTTGAGGTAGCTTCATCATGTACAAAGTGAGACAACGGGTCACTTAAATGAAGAGAAATGGTAGAAATCCTCAGCCTTAGCAGAGTAACTCTCAGTTTATCCCTGTGTTTATGACTTGACCAGGACAAGCGGGAGTTTCATTCTGCTATTGGGAGTTCAGATTTCGAAATAGGGTTAGGTGGGGGGAGACTAAGCAAGAAAAAACAAAAGTGCTTAAACTAAAGTGCTTTAAAACGCCTTTGCCCCAGCTACCCTCATTGTTCATTCATTCCAGTGACCCAATAAGTACCAATTTTCTCACTATTAATTTTGAAACATGACATTAGCAAAAGTAATAAATCTCTACTGGGTAAAATGGTCATTATTCATGAAGAAATCACTTAAAGGGTCAAATTTTCCACGGCAAAGGAAAATAACCACAGGTAGCACTGGTTTGCTTATGCTCCCCAGTAAAGGAGTAAACGTCAACACCCCAAATCTGCTTAATGTTTTCAGTGACGGGCATGTAATTAATCTGAAAAGCTAATTAGGCTGAGTAGAGACTACCAAATGCACACCATAAATACAGTAGGAGCAAACATGTTAAATTACGCTATTTAATTGGATTGTAAATATGATTTATAAATCAACCAATATACAGAATCCCGAGGGAAAAGTAAACAAATTTTTCAAATGAAACCCTGCAAAGGAATGTAATATCAATTCCATCTCTGAAAATAATTTTGCCTAAATATTTCATAAATAAGACTTCAACCCTTTTGCCCCCTTATCACAAAGATCTTCCAAGAAAGCAATAATAATTTAGAATTCTTTTCCCTGAAAGAATGCTGTACCTTTCCTCTTCACAATCAGCTACCTTTACTTAATTTTGGAAATGAGATTTACTGATACAAAACAAAACAATACAATTGCATGCTCCAGAAAGTGTTAGTTCAGGAACAAACAGTTTTTATCTCACGAACACCTAGGAGACATCTTCTAGAGGAATACTGACGGTGTAATCTAGATTCAAGAAATGTCCGGTGGTCACATGGCTGTGTTGGCAGGCTGTTGGAGGACAGGGACCTGCATTAATCACCTTGTATCCTTACAAAATGGGACATATCAGGAATTTCATAAATGACTTACTGAATGAAGACTTGTGAACACAAAAGATACGATTCTCCTGCTGTAAGAACAAAACAAAGAGCTAGCCTCCTCCCCCCTTCTATAACAGAACAAGTATTTACTTCAAGCAAGCCAAGTGAGTAAAGCTGTTGGCAAAAGTAAATAAAAGTCCCAACCAGCCATTTCACTATTTGATTTATGGCTGTTCCTTGTATTCCCCCCCCCAAGAAAATGGGAATGCATTAGTATCCAAACACTTGTGACCATGAAAAAAGAAAAAAACTGGTGTGACAACTCTCTGGAAATTACAAGTTAAAGACTATTTTTCAAATTCTGGGAATTGTCTACTCAACAGTTTCTTTCTTGAAGAAAATGCAAATAACAGTCTAGTGCCAGGTTCTCTGCTCCCAATCTGTCTGTCAGCCCCTCCTCCAATCTACTTGGCCTTTCCTTGCTAGTAACACGAGTTCACCCTGGCTTCATGACAAAATGTATTTGTCCATAAAAACAATTGTGTCTCACATATATCTACAATATCAGTTTCATAGACAAAAAAATTCACATCTGAAAATAAGCGGGTATTTTTGAGAAATTATTTTTCTGAGATTATCTTTCTAACTACTGTTCTTCCCTTCTTTATTATGTAACAACTTAGTAAAATAAACCTGGTAATGTGAAATGACAGTCAAAAACATGGCTCAACATTCATCCGAGAGAATTACTTCTTGTTTCATCATTGTCTCTAGGTAATGGGGAGCTAGTATGGCTTTAATATTTTCTAAATTTTATGTTTCTAAAATGTTATCAAAATTGAAATAGCCTTACACTGATTTGTGTAATTTTATTTTGTATTCTACTGTCATACAACAATAATTACATGTACTTAGCAGGTACAGTGTGATGCTTCAATACATGTATACATTGTACAGTGATCAAATCATTTAGCATGTCAATCACCTCAGATAACATAAGATAATAGAAAAACATTCAGAATCCTTTCATCTAGGGATCTGGATTTTATAGTCTTTTAAACTACCTTTTGTTGCTATTTCACATGACACATTTTACGTATATATAATTATTACTAGCATTGTTTAAAAATACTATTGTTTGAATGTTAATCAAATTAGACCATGTATGTCATAAACATTATGAATCTTAAGAGTATTGGGATGTTCCTAAAATTCCATTCTCTGTAAAATTATAAATTAATTTAACAAAAGCTTAACTTTATTTACTGTGAAGAAAATTCAGTGCAACTTCATTTTTGTCTTCATGAAAATATTATGTTTAGGAAAACAGGTTTTAAATTTTTTGAATTTACTTGTGTTTTAATTATCAAAGTTTTAAAATATTTCACTAGGAAGTTATATACAAGATGATTCAGTTTTATCATCATTTAAAATAATGCACAAATGAATACTTTATGAAAAATTTAGATTGAGCTACATTTTTAACTCAGCTTTTTCACAATTCATCTAATTTGAACATTTTAGTGCAATTATTTATAGACTCTTCTCTATTTCTGACTTCTCAATTGCTAAGGAATGGTTTATCTAATTTATTGTCTCCATTAACATATTCAACCTCAAAATGAAAATACTGGGAACCTGTAAATCTGTCATTCATATTACTCTGGAGTAGCAGGTAAGTGGTGTGTTTGTTCTGAGGAAACACGCCTATTTGGAGAAAACTTTTCAAAAATTATGTATTTATTTATTAATTGTGTAAATAAAATCAATTATTAATTTGTCAAATTTCATGTAAAAGGATAGATATAGCACATGTTTTGTTTTTCACTTGATAACATTAAGTCAAGACTTTTTGCCTTCAACAGAAGAAAACCAAATAGAAAGAACAAGAAAACATTGTTTCCTTTCACAAGTAGATGAGAGTAAGCATTTCCTACCCAATAGTAACTGTGGCTGAAAAAATATCTAATATAAATAAATATTCTATCCTAGTTAACAAAGACTTCTGACTGGGATTCCAATACGATTTACAGCATGTTAATGTGTAAGATGAATTTACATATTCTAAACTAATTTTCAAACACAGTGAATAGTCATGATTGAAATGTGCACACAGTTCTAATTTCTGGTGATCAGCCTCTTTGACGTTTAAGCTGAAAACAGGAACTCTAGATCATGGTAGCTAATAGACTCAGTACTCAGCTCCCAGCTTGTTCTGTGGTCATTTTACAGGTGTATTCCAAGAAAATATTCTCTGAGCTCTGAGTCTGTTCTCTCAATGCATGCCCCCCCCTGCCCAGTGCACCAAAAGGAAACTAGCATTTAAGAATAGCACAGTAGTTAATTATAACTGCAAACACCCAATTTTTTTTCAGCTTTCCTTTGTCAAGGGCTTTTAAGTTTTGTTGGCCAGAGGGGCAATGGGTACCTGAATTAACCCTTTTTATCAGAAATATGCTGACAACACTTTGTAGGGGCAGTGGCAACTTATAAAATTAAAGTTGGCTCTTAAATATTGCAAGAGAAATACACCCACATGCAACTCCTATTCATATTAATTCTTATGAGCTTACGTGTAATTTTACATCAAAAAATCAATGTCTAAAGTGCAGTGTTTGCCTCCTTAGCATATCTTCAGCCTTCATCATAACGTTGTACCCACTGGTTTAGGCTGTGCTTAGAAACTTCCAGCATTTGAATTACCTTCCTACATGGCAGTATGGGACAACATCTCAATTCAGAGCTTTTCAAATATTAATTTGATGGAAATATCCTTTGATTTGGGGGCCTGTTCTCTTAAGCATTATAACATTTAAAACAGCATTTATTTGGCCGCCTTTTCCTTAAAGTACTTGCTTTTGTAAAACGTAATTCAGACATCTAAAATTCTTTGTAAATGAGTTTTAAGGAAACAGCAAATTACCTGAAATGCTATTTATTTTAAATAAACTGTCAGCTTAGTTTTAAAGCATATTATAAATTAGCCATTTCTAAACAAGTTTCACTGACAGATACATCATTCAAGGGAGGGGAAAATGAAAGTAGCTAAGCAGCTATGAAGGTTTTTGGATGAGGAAACTGCCCTTTTTTTAAAGCTGGTTCATTGACCGCGTGTGGGAATTGGAGCTTATTCTGAAGTCTAGACTTCACAGGGTGATTCCCCAAAGCAATGTGCAACAGAAGGCGCTGGGTCCCGGTTAAAGTTAACTGCTCTGGCTCTACTGTTCCTAATGCTTTGTCACAAATGCTTGGAGGAATGCTTCTTGCAATGGATTTTCTAAACAATGCGTATTACGAATGTCGCTTGTTTTTAAAAGTCAATCTCTAACTGCCATTTGGAACCACAGGGGATATTTAATGAATGTTTCCTAAGGGCCCTATCGATGTACTGACTCTTGACTTTGGGACTATTATTTCCTTATTTTGAAAATTAGGAAACTTAGGCTCTAAATGAGCCAACAGCTTGCTTCAGAAGCAGCGGTACCAAAGTGCAAGGCGTCTAACCACTGTGCACCACCGCCTCTCTGTGAGCTGATTGCAACAGGCAGGTCTTTGCAAAAGAAAATGGCGAATTTGGTTATGATACCTCATGGACATTCTTTACAGTGGAACCAGACTAAGATAGCGGCTCTCTTTCCTTGCTGCTTTTGGTGCTATTTGCCTGGGACTAGCTAGCTACTAATGCATCCTGACAACACTTGAGAGGGACTAGGAAATAGAAATGTAATTTGTTAGAGAAAATGATGGTTGGGATGTCCTCCGGTGGATAAGGATAATAAGTTCCAATAATTATTATAACTTATTTTGACAAGAAATAGAAAGGCTTTGAGATAACACTAAGTACTTTGACGCTTCCGAGGTGGAATCTACTCCATAAATGCCTTACACTGCCTTAAGTCCGCATTTGAGTTTTGAACTCTTCATTCTAGCACACTGACATATTTGGACTCACGGTTTTGTATGGAGGCTGCTTAGTTCTTTTCAAGGGGGGGAAGAAAAGGAAACACGAGTGTTTTAAATTTTCCTTCAGAGAGTAGAGGGAGGGCCAGGGGGAGGGAAAGGAAAATTAAACGGTCTATAGCCAGTCCGTATAATTTGAGGTTTTCTCACTAACCTCCCTTGGGAAATTATGATGTGACCTTTAATCGGGAAATGGTAACTTTATTACGTTTATCTGGCTGCACCTCTTCCATTATCGCCGGACAAGCTGCTCTCTGGAAGCCAGGCCTGGGGAACTGTCTTTGCACAGGGCCCCGCCGCCGCCCGCAAGCCTTGCGGTGTCCAGGCTGCAGCCCACTAGCGGGGCGCAGCTCTGAACCCCAAAGCCGGGCCACTCCGAAGCTCGGCCTTGGGTTAACTGAGATCGGCTGGGCGTGGTGGAAGGGCTGGGGGCCCAGACTTAGTCAACCCGGGACCCGTGGCCTGGCACCAGTGCGCGTTTCTCTCCACGGCGGCTCTGCAAGGCTCTGAGTCCCCCACCTCCCAATCCCCCGCACCAGGAGGCCTGGCTGGCCAAGCCTCTCCTCCTCACCTGGCCGTACTTGGCCTCCTGCTCCAAGGCCCCCTTCTCCAGTCCGTTCACTGCGTGCGGGGCGGCGGCCGCGAAGTTGTTGCGGCCCAGGCTGCTCCACTCCTCCACCTTGGGGCTGTGGTAGGGGGAGCTGTCGCTCACTCCTAGGGAGGTGGAAGAGAGTCGTCAGCCTCAATCCGCGCGCCCCCTCCTGAGACAAGACCCGAATCCCTAACCGCAAAGCTCCAGGGCTAAGACCTCGGGTCAACTCCCGTGCGCTAGGCCTCCTACCGGCGCTGGGCCCAAGCATAGACCTCTCGGTTTTCAGCCTAGGGCCTAGAGAACTTTTAATGGCCTGAAAGTAGGCCTCTGAGTTAAGTTTCACCCACGCCTTACGGAATTTTGTTGTTGTTTTTTTTTTTAACCAGCATTAGATTTCCTTTCTCCTTTCTTGATCTCTCAGGGAACGGATTGAAAGAGACGAATATTTTTCCAAATGGAACAAAGAACCCAAGTTGTGAAGTTGGATATTTGTTCCTCACCCCTGACCTTACTGGAGGAGAGTGGCAAAGCCCTACCATTGGGGAGGACTGATTCATTCGGGAGAGAGAGTAGTGGTCTAAGTGTGTCTTGCTCAGAGACAGCCTGAAAAATGCTCACTACTTTGTGGGGATCTGATAGTTCTGTCAATAAGACAGAACAAAAGACCTGCAAAGTCCTTTGCAAACAAATAACAAAATGATGTCCACAATACACATGCAAAATATGCATGCCCAGATTTCCACGCTGTGTGTCTGTGGGACTTCCCTACATTCTCTGCCTCGGCCTGCTAAATGAGTAAGTCTGTATGCATATTTTTAATTAACTCTGGAAACGACGTGAGTGTTAATGGTCAGCTATAAAGAAGGGTGTTTATAAGTATCAGAAAGAGAAGATGAAACAAAGCATTAAGAGACTGAAAGTAGAATTCAATGCTAAGGGGTGAAGCCATGTGCCAATCTTTCTGTTCTCCAAGGAGACACAAACCAAAAAAGTTATAGAATAAGGTGATTGTCACAGCATCTAGAGTTATGCATGTTGAAGAAAAGTACTTGAAGACTACACGCATATATTTTGTTCCTTGACCCTGTGTATAGAGTTTCACAGTGTCATTTAAACTTGATTTTAAACACTTCTGTCTGGTATAGGTCCTTCAAAGAATGGTCATCTGGGGAAGTTACCTTTTTAGCTGCACAAATTTGTCAGAAACCTGGTTGTCTAAAGGTGACATCAAAAATAAACAACAATATCTACAAGGAATTGTCACTCTCTTCCATAACCCCACACTTTCCTACCTGACATTTGGTCTGACTGCAGGATTCCCCAGAGAAGAAACGTTTTCTTTTCAACTGTCAGCCGATTTTCACCACACCACCCCCTCCAAACAAGTAGGTTGCCGGCTCATTTCTGCAGCAGGAAGCCATGGCTGGTCAGGCCTGATGGCCTTTGCCTTCCCGAACAAAAGGCAGTCGGTGGGCACAAGCCTGAAGTTATCTTAAGAAACTGAGATTCCCCCTCTGAGCCCCATTTCTGCTGATCTCACGCGTTCCCACGGACAGGGCCTTCCTCAAATGTCAGTGAGGTCAGTTTATCCTATAAATCACGGGTGATGTCTCCACCTAAGGCTCCAACTAGTTCCAAATAACTCAGAATTTACTCTTGCCAATTCCCGGTCAGAAAACAAGATGAGAAATCATGCACTGCTTTAATTACTTTAAAAGGTCATTGTGCCGGCGTGATGGAAACCCAAAAAGCCAGAAATGGTTATAGGAAATATTTTCCTCTTTCCTATTTAATTTTTCCTCTGCCTGTCTTAAACTTACACTGAAAAACTAGGCGGTAAATTGAGCGAATAAAACATTTTAAATGTCTTTTTCTTCTCCCTGCACCAAGAAAAGAGCTAATGTCTTTTAGATTGTATTTTTAACAGCACAATAAAAGAAAACAAACTGAAGCCTCGGGTGCTGGGAGATCTTTCCGAGCAGGCAGAAAAGATACCCAGGACAGCGCAAGTTCGGGCTGAAAACTCTGTGGAAAGGGGACCGGCAGTCACTGTCATTTCCTAGTACCCCAGGATGCTTAGAAAAGCGGGAGCCGGGGGGGGGGGGGCAGCGGAAAGGACAACAGCGAATCATCAGGCAATTGTCACCTAACTGCAGGGTTGATAATTCACGTCTGTTGAAGGGCAGAGGGAGGAGGGAGGGAGGGAGGAAAGGGAGGGAGGGAGAGAGAGAGAGAGAGAGAGAGAGAGAGAGAGAGAGAGAGAGAGAGAGAGAGAGAGAGAGAGAGAGAGAGAGAGAGAGAGAGAGAGAGAGATTGACTAGGAACCCGGACCTCCGTTTCCGAAGAAAATGAAGTGAAGCATAAGAACGAAACCAATTAGGTGACATTTGAACTTCCTGCCTGAGCAAATTTGGCCTGATTGCCAGAATCCGAGAATAATAATACAATTTCCACAGCGTGCGGGGCGCGTAGCTGCTGCGTCTGGTCGGCAAGCTAGTTACGGGCAGGCAGCGGTGTCTGCGGCTCGCAGACCCAAGCCTCCCCCACCGCTCCCCAAGTTGGCCGGCTGAGCTCTCCAAGCAGGATAGCCCGGCTGAGGCGGCGAGTACGCGAGAGGCGGGGGAGGGTGGAAAATGCGAACCATGTGTTGGGGATGGGGGATGTTATGGGTCTGGCAGTTTGAGATGAGGCTGCAGACTGTGTGTGTGGCAAGGAAACGGAGGGGCAAGAGTTTCAAGTTAATGAGATCAGGACACCCCCTGGGAAGACTCCTTAGGTTTCCAAAAGAAAAAGCCACAGGTGGCGGGGTAGACACTGGCTAGAGGCCGGAGGTTCTGGGGTTCCCAACAGCGTGCAGGAGCCCACTCTGCTCAGCACCCCGTCTCCGAGCCCCTTACCTTGGTCGGTGATGGAGCGGATGCCCAGGATGTCGGTGACAGAGTGAGACGAGGGCCAGGTGCGCGGCATGGCCACGGAGCCGGGGATGGCCGGCACCCCGGGTGGTGTAGGCACCTTAGCAGCCGCCGCAGCGATGGGACTGGGGTACGAGTAGATGTGGTTGTAGGGCAGCGCGGGCTGTGGCGCAGGCTGGTGCTGCTTGTACGAGTCGTAATGAGCCTGCTGGGCCAAGTTGCCGATCTTGTTGCGCAGAATCCGGCTGATGGAACTCACCGAAGGCACGTTGTACTTGTCGCACACGCCGTCCGCCAGAAGGCGGTCCCGGATCTCCCAAGCGAAGATGCCCGGGTCCCTCTGCTTGTAAGTCCGGATGTGTTTCACCACTGTAGGAGTGGTGACCCGGGGTTTGCTGCCTCCGATGGCTCCGGGCAAAATCGAGCCGGTCTCGTTGTAGCGCGCCAGGATCTTGCTGACGCAGCCGTGTGAGACCCGTAGCTGGCGGCTGATGTCACAAGGTCGGATGCCCAGTTGGGCTAATTCCACGATGCGAAGTCGAATGGCGTTGGGCAGCGGCCTTCCGTTCACGAACACTCCTCCCAGCTGGTTCACCTCCCCAAAGGCTGGCTCTGCAAAAGGAGCACAGGGAGCGCGACAACGCGCACCCACTGCTTGGGACAAACGCCTGTCACTCGGCCTCCACCAGCGAGCATCCGGGGACAGAGCTATGACACCCTCCTGATAGAACTGTGGCTGCCCCGAAACCAGACGGGCCCCGGCCTGGGCCAAATGGTCCCAAACAAGACCTCGTTCCTGCTTAGCACTTTCCAGCTACAAACAAGTAGAAAGACCCAGGGCAGCTCGGGGCACCCAAAACTCTCCGAAGCAGGCGGGAAATCGGTCCTGATGTGCCAGCGCGCCCTGGTTGCCTACTCGGCACCAAAACGTTCAGCCCCTGCTCCCCTCCGCCGTCGTATCCCCCCCCCCCGGGCAGTTAGACCGAGTCCAGGGAAAGCTGGGGGGTTGTTTTGGTTTTGTTCTGTTTTGTTTGCATGTGTAAACACGTGAGCAACAAAACTTGGATTGGCACTGCAGCTGCCGGACTCGCCCGTGCCACGGCCCTCTTCTCTTAAAATCAAAAAATGGCATTAACTGCCACACTGTAGCGGGAGTTCCCACTGCACCCCTGTCGCCTCTGACCCTTGGCATGCTCGCACAGCTCTTAGAGACGCGGTCTGAGTCAACAGAGCATGGTTGTGCGCCCCAGTTCCCTCCCTCTCGCCCTCGCCTGCTCACTCCCTCCCTCCTCGGTTCTGACAGCGTTCCCCGCCGCCACTCACCCATTGCTCCGAGCAGTACACCAACCCGGCCCCAGTTCCGCACTCCCGGAAACTTTTCTCCTGATCTCACTAGGCCGACCTGTCGCTGCTCCAAGACGCGACTGCCTCGGCTTCTCCCCGGGAGGAGGCGACGAGAGTGCCAAAGGAAAGAGTAAAAGGAAGTCTGTGCCGGGCAGAAAGAGGCTTGAGTTCTGCATTTCAATCTAAGCAGCAACGTGGGCTGGGCTGAGCAAGGCCGGGCGGCTCAATCTATCACTCACTTGTGACACACCCCAAAAGAGGTGGACCCGCGGGCACTCTGCGTTGTAATTGGTGCCGGCCGGTGAGTGACAGCTCAGTTCGGGGAAACTCCTTCCGCTGTCTGTTTCAGGCCGGCTCCGCACCTGGGTGACTAAATACAATAAATATGAGTGTTTGACATCTCCCCTCAGGGGCGCCACAAACACAGTGCAAAATCAAGCTGGTAAAAATGCTGAATAAGCTTTGGTCTCGGTTTGAGAGACTTTAAGCGAGTAGGGGCCGAGGACACAGCTCCGGGAAGAAGATAGACTTCTCAGAATTGAAATTGGAGGTTGGGACTCCAAGGTAGCAAGCGGGTGCGCACGGTTGAGGGAGCTCCGGGACACGACAATGACTGAGAACTTCCTGCAGTGCTGACCTTTAGGGACTGTCAAAAAGAATCTTGCCTACAAACTCTACCCCTTTCAGTCCACTCAGGATGAGGGGAGTTCAGAAGACAGGCCGATCGGAGAGACAGAAAGACCAGAGGCAGAGGGGGAGAAGCTCGAGGTGATGAGGACAAGGAGACCCGTACCTGTAGCCTGCCTGAGATGGTTAGCCCCGCAGTCACAGGCTAAACCTCAGTCAAGCAGGATGCTGGCTGGGACCGCCAGCTGTGGAGAATTTTTAAACTCCAGACTAAAGAGAGCAGGACCTCCACCGGGAAGGGGGGTTGATACCTGGAGCGCTGGTGGCAGAGGCCATTCACCCCCACCCCACCCCGTCTCGCCTCATTCACCCGGAACGCAGGGTCCTGGGTTCTCTGTGTTAAAATTTGCCAGAGTTCTCAACACCAGTGAGCCACCTTGAAAGATTTTTGTTTTTAATATGAAAGACAGTCCCAAGAAGGTAGACACCGCATCTGAGCATCTGCGTGTAATTCCCGTGACTTCATACCAGAGATCGTACAGTTCTGCCTACCTGTGGATTTTCACTTTCACTCACCGGAAGTCCAAAGAGGAGAAGAAAGATTGGGGATGAAGCAATACATTTATTTATTCATGAAGCCAAGGTTGTGAAGAATGTGAATAAGATAAGGAAAAGAAGCACTTTGAATAATGTGGGGGTTTGTATTACACAGGAAAGAGGATGGTTTTAATGTGTCTCTATCACGACTGGTCCCTCTTGTACACATAGGATGTGGGGTGGTGCTCCCATCCTTCCGAGCATTCAGGCTTACACACAGGGAAGTCAGACGAACCCGATGGGTCGCCACTCACAAGAGCCCAGGAAATCTAGTAACCGCCTGTCTTGAAAACGAATGCTGATTTTCAGGTGCCTGCTTCTGTGATGAGCATGCACTCTGAATTCAAATGACTGAGTTGCGAAGGATTTGAAAGATTACTTCAAATATCTTGTGTCATATCAGGAACATCGCAAGGTTTCACAAACAGAAATGCCTGAACATAGCCCCTAGTTTTCGTTAGTCGGTTTCAAATGTTTAAAGTCTTTGCAAAGCTTTGCTTGTGGTTTTACCCTTGTCTCCCGCTCAGTGTGTGTGTGTGTGTGTGTGTGTGTGTGTGTGTGTGTGTGTGTGTGTGATAGTCAGATGCCCTATAACAGGGAGAGCCCCGGGGAGCCAAGACTTCAGAAGTAGCACCCCCATCCCTCTGTGGGATCCTGTAAATGTCTTGAGACTCTGAGTCTGAGTAGAGATGAGAACTTTGCCTGAGACCTGTGCAAAGGAAAGATTATGTTCTGCCCCAGGTGAGGAACCTTCGTCCCGCACAAACCCATGCACACAGTGTCCTCTGGGTGTGCTCTTTGCTTAACTTCCGTGCACCAATGAGTGTTTCACACCCTTCTGGAGTGGTATGGTGTAGGGACAATGTGTCCAGCCTGAGTAGCAGCAAGACCCGGTGTCCTAATGAGACTCTGACTAACTTCTGTCACCCAGAGTGATCAGGAGATCTGTGTGTCTAGCTTGGGGACTGAACCCACAGCATCCCCTTGCCACTGCTACTCCTTTAGCTGGCACTGTGTCCCTCACTCTTGCACAGCACAGACATCTATATAGGTTTCTATCCGCTGAATCTGGCAGTTGGTGGCTTGTGGTCTTAGCGATTGTAATGCCCTGGGCATGCTAGGCAGCATCTTACTGGGCATAGGTCCTTGCCTCAGTGTCCCTTGGGCCCTCCTAACAGCATTGGGGGAGCGGGACACAGAATGAATCAATCTTGGATGTTTTGGGCCAGTCAGCACCCATGACAAACCAAAGTCGGTGCTTAGGGACTTTTTGAACTGGAGACACACGAGCAGAGAAGAGGCAAGTCACCTGTGACACTCAGCTAGTGCTGAATCTCCCCTTCCCGTGGGCACGGAGTGCCCTAGAGGCCAAGGAGCCTGTGATTCCTGAACTCCTAGCAAAAGCTGGAGGGAGGAGGTGTGAGAGAGAAGACAGAATGCACAAATGAACCCGAGAGAGGGGAAAAGGAACTTAGTGCCAGTGAGCCTTCCTGAACTTAGAGATGCAGGACTTCAAGAAAGTGTCACCCTGAGGGTCAGGGCCCCTGGTTACTGAAGTCTGGATCCAGGAGGTCATACAGGAATCGGGAGAATTTCTACTAAAAGGATAAACTTAAGACCAAAACCAAAACAGAGCCAGAAACTTCTGCATCTGGCTCAGGCCAGAGAAGCTAAAAAACCTTTCTCCCTAGGCGCTAAGGCCTCCTCCGGGGCGACCCCTTCTCTGGGTAAATATTTACTCAGTAGCAGACTGGAAGCTGGATGACCAGAGGGTGTGAGGGAGGAGGCTACACCAGGATCCTACACACTAGGCACTTGGGCAGCCTCCAGTGGAAGACAAACCCAGAGATGCAGGGGCAGCTAGGCCCGCACACGGCTGCCTGTGGAGCTTTATCCCAAGGGCTTCTCCTGCTCTGCTGAACGCAACCCTGCCCACAACGACCGAGGCTAGAAGCTTGTAAAGTCTTCATGAATCTGTCAGTGGTCCCAGTGGTCTCACCACCTGTGGCGCGGCGCGTCCCTTTCGGCACCAGCAAGGTCTGGGAGATGCGCAGGAAGTGGAACCTAGCTCTTCCCAAAGCCTCACACTAAGCATCGCAAGGCTGTGAGCGACTCTGGGAGCCATCGTTTGATCTCAGCCAGCACTTTAAGGGCAGCTTCTATTCGCTCGCAGATCCGTGGTAGCCGCGGAAGGGAAGGTAGGGAGAGAGGAAGGCGCCTGATAGTTACAGTGAACGCAGGAGGTAGGGCGAGAGTATTTAGGATCCAAACTCTGCAACTTGTCCCCCGCTAGAAGCAAACTGGGCCAAGCCAGGCTCAGGCCACTATGCCCTGCTGAGGATCAGTGGGAGTACAGAGAGGCAGTCAGAGTCGAGCTCCTGGACATGGAATTTCGAGTCAATGAGTTCGGGAAAAATTTTCAGGCAGTGGCTGGTCCTCGAGTCCGCAGGCCAGTGCCTATGTGCCGCATTGCGCTTGACTTAGAAAAGACAATTAGGCTCCTTCGGATCTGGTCACTCAATCAGCCTTGCAGAATCTGCGTTCCTTCACCCCCTGAGCTTCCCAGAAAATGTCGGGGCAAGCGGGGCACCCGCTCCCACGGCCAGGCCAGGTCCACCCGAGGAGGCTTGTCCAACAAATTTGTGTCCCGAGGCCCGGGTGGCGGCAGCAGCTAGAGGAAGCAACCACTGAGGTCTGTGGACAGGGCCAGCCTGCAGGGGTCCTCAGCCAGGCCTGGGGTAGGGTAGAATAGAGCAGGAGGGGCGTGCACACTGACCTGCTGGCCTTGGCTCGCCGGCGACGCTACAGATGCACCAGCGCAGCTAGAAGCTGCAAGGGACCTCAAGTGGAGCCCGAGGACTCCCGGACGTTGCTTCCTGGCTGTTCGGCCTTGCTTCGGCCCCGACGAACCACGCACACCGAGACCCTTTCCTCCTCTGTGGCAGGTAAGGCTGACCAAGGGCGGGCAAGAGCTAGGAAGATGCTCCCGGGGCGCTCGGGCTGGACGGTCGCGAGAAGCTGGTGCTGGAGGCTGGAGGGTCCGATGAGCGCTCAGCGCCGGCTCTCTACTTCCCGGGCCAGGGGAGGGAGGGGCCTGTTGCGGCCTGAAACCCACTTTTCATTCTCCGCCTGCCTGTTTCCGATCAGCCGGGGTTGGTTTTTCTGTTTGCTCACTCCTTCTATTACAATAAAAACAATCGACATTTCTTTTCAGTTTCCCCATATTAGCGTCACTCAGTAATTGTTCTCCACCTCCAGCCCCCCTCCCGCATTGAAGGCAAGCGGGATTGCTCGGGTTCTCATACTGGAAGGTTTCTGAGCATATAAGCAAATCTTCCTTAAAGACTTTAAAAATAAATAACGGCCCGGGAAATTGCTGTGACCCTAACATCACTTTCTGAACGCAAATTACACCCATTTTTCAGTTTTCAACGGTGGAATTGCTTTCAGAAGGACGCCTCTGAGCCTCCTGTGGTACGATTGCTTTGTTTATTAAAGCCCCAAATGAAAGGGAACGCATTTTTATTCAAGGAGCAAAACTCGTGGCTGAGAGACATCAAGTGCAATCATGAATCAGGTCTCCACTGAGGGATGGGAATAGTGGGCAGGCGGCAGGCTGACTCTGTAGCTGTCAGAAGGGGACCTCGCTTTGACACGGTTACACTTCTAGTAAGGATTTAGGGCGGTGGCGAGGACACAGTCCACGGTCACTCAAAACGACGTTGAGCTTTGACTCGGAAAGCTACAGCTGGTGGCAGGGGTGGGGGGACATGCGGGGGAGCATAGTCGCGGGTCCTTTAGCACAGCTGTTTGTGAACCTCCCCCTCGGAAGTTTGTGCTAGCGCAGTGAGACAGCCTCCTCGGAAAGACAGACCCAATTGGCCTAAAGCTTTCTGGAAAAGATAAAGGAGAACCAGGCCGCGCCTCTAGTCCTGGTTTTGGGGCAACACTTGTGAAACCCAGGAGTGGGGTGCGGGTTACCATGCTCAGGTTATGCGTCACACGGCGTTATTGGACGAAACTGAGTTGCTTGCAGGCTAGGGATCTAGAGAGCGCGCTTCCTCTCCTTGGCCCGGCTGCAGTCCTAGACCCTTGGATGGGCGTGAACTGCTGAGGTAGGGACAAACCGCTTAAGACCCGATTTATGTAGGGCATTTAAAGGTTCTGAATCAGCCTGCAAGAAGTTTCTTGATAATCGCGAGCATATTCGTTGATGCAGAGACCTGGGAATCAATCACAGTTGGTGACAGGATATTGAACTGGCACCTACTTAGACACTAGACCTCTGGGTCCAGCACTCTCCAGGTTCCCTCATCCAGCAGCCCTGCATGATGAAACACCAGAGCCTATAGTCATGCGGGCGGTGTTGTCCCCGTTATCCTCCCCACCCCCGAAATAAAGGTAGCAGGCTGGCGTGAAGAGGCAGAAAAGGAGCTATGGAAACTTTCTTAAAATTTTTTTTCTTTCAGTTCTCAGCCTGCATTCTCTTCACTCAGGCTCCTCATCGCTGCGCCACCTACAGGCACGGGATTATGGATCCAGCTCCGACTAGTCTGGGAAGGGCATTTGAAAATCAAAAGGCTTCGATTCGCCCTATACTCTTTAGCTTTTTGCTGGAGTCCACATAGCACACCATACTTCATCACTCGCCACGGCATTAATCCTAAGCACTGCTCTCTTCATGATAGCACAAACACCTACCACTCATATCCCCTTGCGGGACCTTTCTTTCGCCGCCCTTAGGACCCCCTGGGATCACTGATTTGTTGTTGTCCTTGCCCTGTGGACTGGGGAAGCTACAGGAAGGGGAGGGGCTTTCTTTGCTAGGTCCTCTCATTATTTAGTGAGAACCCGCGAAGTAAAACACAATAACCTTCTTAGGAGCAAAGCTCTTGTCTCCACTTTACAATAGGTAAAACACAGGCGTAGGTTAAATGTGATCACCTAAGACACTTAAATGAGGTTGCACATTGTGTATCAAGGAGTTAAGTCAGAGGCTCACTAGGCTCCTACTATACGTGCTCACGAGCTCTCTCCATTCCCCAACTCTTCTGAAATAGCTTGGTCCTAAAGCCTCCCCCAGAAGACCCCCATACTACAACTGTCTATAAGGAAAGTGGACACTTTCCAGCCTCCCCGAATCTTAGAAAAGAGAATCTCCCCAAAGTCAAACTCCAAAAGAGAACCTGCTTCCTAGGACACCTCAGTGAGAACAGAATGCCGACTGAAGAAAGGTTACTGTTGACCAGAAGAGAATGGGAAACTGAGCTTGGTTTGCTATGTCCCTTCCTAGGATGAAGTAAGCCAGAGCAGTGAGACAGATTGTACTGAGAAGAGGACCATGCATCCTCTAGTTACACCTAGCCTTGTAGCAAAAAGGGGGCCAAGGAAGTACCAGAAGAAAACCTGCTCTTTCAGTTCAATTTGCTTTGCAACTGCCAGGACAGGTCCACATGGCATAGCTCTTGATGTACTTACTCTCAGCTTGTCAACCCAAGCACAAGAAATAGTCACCTTTTTCTAGGGATTTGTAGTGGTGTATCTGTGTGTGTGTGTGTGTGTGTGTGTGTGTGTGTGTGTGTGACAAAACCAGAAGGTACCTAGAACAATAAAATTAGAACCATTATTAACACAGCTGGTGAACCCAAGTGACCAGGAAGAGCACAGGTGCTAGACAAGGCTGCTGCGCTTCCTCTGAGGATGTTTCGGGAATTGGCTTCAAGTCCCTCCCTATTTACATCTCCCCGAGGACAGCGAAGAAATGGATTGTTTCATGTTTAATGACAAAATGATTCTAGTGAGCTCTAGGAGAGGTGGCAACCCAGGGAAAGGAAAGCTTTGATTTGGTCCCTCCAGGCAAGGGTCTTTACTGGCTTGGCAGAGTTGGTTTAGCCTTGGACCCTGGTGAATTCGTTTTGTTGTGGTCAGTAGGGGGGGGGAGGGGAAGATGAGCGAAGTCACTTCCCAGTTGGTCCGACTGTGGAAATTTCAAACTGGTGTTTCCACCTGAAATTCCCTTCCAGACTAGGGTGTCACCACCCGCATCTTGACATAAGCCACTAGGGCTCTGCAGGCCAGGAGCAACATTCCAAGTGCAGCCCACCCTTCTGAAACTTCTCCAGCCAGGTCCCAATAAGCTACACATGGCGTTTTGCTTCCTTGCCTTGACAAGAGATTGGGCAGGCGCAGGTAAGACCTGCAGACTGTGTGCCCCAAGAAACTCCCTTCTACGAAACCACAGAAAATCTTTCTTTCTTACTTCTGTCAACTCTTGTCTAAACATTCCACCCAAGTGGTGCCTGCTGAGGAGCTGACCTTGCCCCCACCCCCAGCAGACGGTAGTTGTGAACATAGGCTGCAAGTCTGAGCGAGTGGGAGGCAGTAAATCGCCGAGGGACACGCACACCAGCAGTTTTCCATAGAAACAAGGACGTTTAAGGAAAACTCACTAGACACCCACCCATGCACCTAACCCTTCCTTTACTAAGCTAAGATGTATATAATACAGTATTATATATTTGCAGAATAAATGAATTTGGACACCGGGCACAGTTGTTTTTAAGGGTGGAGTTGGGGAGATTCCCGACATTGCACGATTTACCTTTCAACAACAAAATGGAGTAAAGTTAGTATAAATTGCCTCTCATCTTTTTATTCTTTTGCAGTGCTGAGCGCCAAACTCAGGGCCTCATAGATGCTGGGCAAGAAACATCCTACCACATGCCCATTTTGTCTAGATTCTATTTTAGTTGAAAACCAAACAATAATGTTGACTTTTGTCCTTTGCACAGACACAAAAATTGTTTTTTAAGGTTATGTATATAGCGAAACAATTTACTCATCTAATAAAACTACCTGTACATTTTAAAAGAGATACACAGGTGTTTAAGGGCATATTTTAGTCATGTAGCATTTTGACAAAGCATTTTTTAAAAACCTCCTAAGTCAGAAGCATGGGCACAGAACACAAAAAGCAAGAGGGTTTCCTGAAGGGGAGCATATAGGAGAGGGGGCTGTGAGACAACACTCACAGCTCTATAGCTCTTCTGCATTTTTGTGCTAATTCTTGTTAAAACTCTGCCTTACTGGGGTTTTTAGATAGCAGAGCCTTGCTGCTGTGAGGTTTCTGTTGCTGCTCTATACTCAGCCCGGACGGCTAATGGTTGGGGGAGGGGTCTGATGATTTCAGATTAGCACCCAAAATGCTGAGCCAGTGTCCTGCGTATACCAGAGCTGTACTAGGACTACCAATCCTGACAGAGACTCTCTGGGTAGAGCTGGAGGGCTGGCTGGGGAAAGAAGCCTGGTCCTGTTTCCTGCGGGGTCAAGAAGGCAGTTCAAGGCAATGGCCAAAGGGCGAGCTGCTACATAGTGGGCTGGAAAGCCAAGGTCACAGCTACAGAGGATTTTTAAAGCCCCCTAGCACCTCTTGCAGGACCTAAGGTGTGACTCCGACGCTCTGGTGAGCTGACAACACAAATCCCCTTAGCTGCTTTTATTGCCAGAGCGATTCCTATCCGTTTCCTTTGGGATTGCCTTCTGCCCTAACACATGGTTCTGTTCGGAGACACCCTTTCACTAGGGGGAGAAATAATGACCCCATTACTGGATGTTGGAAGAAAAAAAACTTTCATAATGCCAGTTTAATGCTAAAAGTGTAGTGCCCTGAAAGTCAGCAAATAGAAAATCCAAGATTCTGTTAGTTGAGTTAAATCTCCCTGACTTCATTTACAAGTCTTTCTAGCCAGGCCACTCCAGCAACCAGGACTGCCACCAATGCCACTGCTGTGCCCAAAAGGAAAGCCTCTCCACCCACTAGATTGGGCAGGTTCCTTTTGCAGTGTGAGTGCATCGAGCTGGCAGATTTCAGCGTGGCTTGTTAGATTAAAAAATAAATAAAAAAACATCACATTGTATGTATGGGTGAATGGGTTTAAAGCTAAGGAGAGCAAATTAATTTATAATTCACAAAAAACATCAATCCAACAAAGACAGAAACATGCTACAATTACTCACAGGCTTCCCAGATTGCTCAGATACTAAAGACAAAGAGCTTTGTTGCTCAAAATCAGTTCTACACATCTCTTCAACTCCTGACACAAAATGAAGTCCTCAGGTGGGTACTGGTGTAAGCAGGTACAGTTTATTTGTTTTTCACATTCTCATATTTTTTGGTTTGTTTTAGAACAACTAGTAGAAACATTCTGCCATCCATAGTTTTCCCACTAAGAAGAGGCTATACTAGACAAACGTGCTATTTATTAAAGTTCTGGAAATTCCAATGTCGCCAAATTATTTAAAGATTATGACCTCAAAAATCAATCTCTTCTTCCAATTCAAGGATAGCTAAAAACCTGCCTTTTAGAATTAGGCTTACTTGTAACGTTTAGCTGTGAAACAAAGTCATCTTAGGACTTGGCAGTTCCTTCCACTACAGAAAGGAAGAAGAAAGAAAGGACAGAAAAGACAGGGTTAACCTTGCAGCTTCCCGTAAGATGAGCCATGGCTTCTGGCCACAACATGCACATGATCAGTGTGTTTCATCATGGAACCGCTAAAGCACATGAATGTTTAGGGATAAAGGTATTAGGTGCATAGGAGACACCATTATTTCTATTAGAGCAAATTAGTCTCATTGAGGAAAATGTACCCCTGGGGTAAAGACAAATAATGTTGAATTCTGCAGAAGGAATGAGTAACACACATGTGGATGACAATACATAAAACCTGCACTTTCCCTCATCTTCTGGGAAAGTTTCTCATGGCAATAAAATATGAGGGCAAAGTTATGCAGTTTGCACATGTCACCAGAACCCAAAATATAATTTGAAATTTCATAACTCTATCATCTATCTGCCAAAAAAATTGCAAACAAATGTATTGCAAGGCATCCGGGAGACACACGCCTCATCATTTACTTAAACCTTAGCTAACCAGTCATTCCGGGAAGCAAATGAGAATGCTTGAAGAAACAGTATCTCATGAACATTTTTTCTAAAGTTTTTGAGCAGAACAGAATATAAGCGATGAAAAGTGGGCCTCACTGTATTTTACAATCTTCTTAAACTTGAAAAGTCTTTCAGGAGCCCACTCAGATACTGTCCATAGCCCCCCTCCTCAGAATCTGGTAAAAGTGACAATCAAGAAAATGAGTCCAAGTGAACACTTTCTGAGTAGCCAAACCTTGAAAATAAAATGCTTACATAGAGCTGCCTAGAAGTCACTAGTGACCTGTTCATATGACCATAGTTAAACACTGGTGTGGAGTCTGAATGGCCTTTCTTGAATAAATGATATTTATTCTGAGAAGGATGCTGAGGGAGAAAGAGTGATCTATTTTCTGCTTAAAAAATAATAACTTTTCTTTCTTACATCATCCACTCCAAGAACAGCTCAATGGATGCCTGGATCAACAACAGAAAGGTATATAACCACCATAAGTTAAATTTCTCTGCTATTGCTAAAGGACATATTATTGCTAATAAGTTTATACATTTATGCAGATCTCAACAAATAAATGTAATTATTTCAATTATTAGGGCAATTTGTCAGTTTACCCCTGAGGTTAGCCCATTGTGAGGACTTCCCCAAAATGTCCCCAAGCTCAAAGGTCTGAGTTTAAAATCCTTGCACTTTGTTTGTTTTTTTCAATACTAGAGATCAAATGTAGGGTCTCACACATAAGAGTCAAGAGCTCTACCACCCAACAACATCTCCAGTCTCTGGTTTGTTTCAAAGCCTAACAAAGATATCATACTCAGTCTGGAGGCTGTTGGACCACAGTCTTCCTCCCTTCCACATTCCTGGAAGTTGATACTAACCTGAAGAAATACAATTGCATTTTCTTGATTCAAGGCAACACTTGTGCACATGGGCTCAAAAGTACCTACCAGCTTTGAGGGGTGGACACCAGGAAAGTTAGCTCTTTCTAAGGCTTCCTCCTATATATCCCTCTCTCCTTAGCCAAGCACGAGCACACGCATGCGCACGCGTGCACACACACACACACACACACACACACCATTGAGTGGAAGAAAGTAAAATTTTGCACCAAGTTTTGACTTTTTAAGTTGTTCTTTTCTGGTTAAAATTCCATGAAATCCCCAAAATATTTTAAGGCACACCAGGAAACTAAGTATAACATTATCAAGATTAGTTCCGGTGAGGTCATAAAGCCATTTACTTTTTTCATTTAGATTCCTTAACCACCATAAATGCATATATGCTTGGATCTATCTTGAAGCTTATATTTTAAACAACCCATGAAAAGTGTATCCAGACCTTTACATGTCCGAGAGAAATTAGCACACAGCTAGCACAAGGTCAGCTTTACCCTCCTTACTGGCTCACAGACCCCTTTGCCCTAAAAGCAGGCAAATTGGCCATGTGGCATTCACAGAACATGAGCTTCAACCAGACCAAAGTGAAGCACAAGCAGCTATCTCGGTGTTCTCTGGCTGGGTCTCTGATCTGTGGCTTACGTCCACACATTCACGGAACCTAACCACAGTGACATTTTTTGACAAAGCCTGGTTTCCTTTCTCTCACAGGCTTCTTGGCATATGGGTCTGAATTCTCTTCTGCAGTGGTGGCCAAAGATCCCATCTGAGCCAGGGCAGTTGCCTTCCTCCTTCCTCTCCATTCATGACTGAGGGTGGAGAGATTGCTAATTCTTCATTGATCTCTCAATTCCTCTATGCTCCAATTGTATTTTTAAACAACTCACTCCAAGGTCACATGACAGACAACATGTAGCCATTTGCTCCTTAGACTTACAACCCAAATGGCCTTCACAACTCCTAAAGAAGATGCACAGATCTCCCAAAGGGAAACAACACTCATCTACACTTGAAGTTGGGCTACGTTCCACAAATGGTTGGTTGAACCTAAAACATAGCTGTTGTTAGCTTCCCTATAGCCATATTTACAGGGAAGACTCAAATGTAAATTTCATTGTTTATTTGTAGACATAAAGGTCAGGATGTTAAATTGCAAATCTTGGGTCCTCAATCAAAGGCTGTTGTGCTTAGCCTCCTTGAGCTCCTTTCTCCACTTATAGGAAGGAACAAAATAAAATGTTTTGTGGAAGTTTATATTGAAATGAGGTCAGGTAAACTAATGACTGCTTGGTATTTTATGGTAAGTTTTATAACCTTGGAGTTGCTATAACTTTCAAACGATCATCAATAAAGTTTTATTGCCAAAGGGTCGCCATGTGTCTGAATGCTTTTGCACATAGTAAAGGCAGACTGCCCCATTGGCTTAGCTCACCAGCTCCTTTTCACCCCAGCAATTGAAGGTTGACAAGTCTTCAGAGCTGCGATCTTCATCAGGTCAAGTTGACAATGCAGGAACTTTGTGAAAATTATTAACTAGTTGTTTGCAAGAAATTTTCAAAAACATGTAATGAGACTGATAAATTTAGATCTTTGAAATTGATTTATCTTGTTGTTTGAGAAAGGGTCTCACCATCTAGTCCTAATTAACCTCACCATGTAGTGGGTAGGGGGCTGGGTACCCCCTTACCTCTGCAGTACTGGGATTACAGGTATGTGCGGTTCAAGCCCACTTTTAAAAGTGAGATCATTTTATAAAGATGAGTGACAGTCTTGAGGGAAAGCTGACACCATTACGGAAGCATGGGATTTGAGTGGTGCTCACGTACACGAGGTCTGTAAATAACAGTGTGCTTAAGGATGAAAATGGTCTCAAAGAAAAACTACAGTATGCAGGACTCTTCACGACATCAGAGAACCTTTGGAGGCCTCCATTGCTTCCTTGCTTAAATTTGCCTAAAGGAGGTGGAGGTGTTGGGGGGGGCGTGGTGTTGATGACGAGCTGTTGAATGTTGGCTTGGGCTCTGACTTGTCATGTTGCTTTCCTTTTAAAAAATACTTCATTTAACTTTATTTTATGTGAACTGTTTGCTATAAAGGTGTCCCATCCCCTGGAATCAGAGCTGCAGACAGTTGTGAGCTGCCATGTGGATGCTGGGAATTGAACCTGGGTCCCCTGGAAGAGCCATCTCTCTGCCACCTGTCATGCTGCTTTCTTAACACATTCTGAGAAAGACTTTCCAGGGTCGAACCAAGACTGTAGGAATTCCTCAGCTCTCAGGCTCAGGTTCCAGTCAGAACGCAGTCGGTGCTTGTTATCTGTCATCAAATCACTGTGTAAAGGAGCAATCCGAGAATGATGAATGAAGCTAAGAAACAGATAGTGTCCTATAGACGTGTGTGTGTGTGTGTGTGTGTGTGTGTGTGTGTTCAGAGTAGTATAAGGAGGGGGAAAGGGAGCTAGAGATAGACGGGAATGTACTTGTTCCGTCTTGGGGTTTGAGTAAGAGAACCTAATCTCTCAGCAGGCCAGCCTTCCTTCCCCTCCGCTTCAAACCTTTTTTTCATCCAGCGCTATCTCTAGCCACTCCCACTTTGCAGTTGCTCTCAGGAAGAGCTTGGTGAATATCGCCCCCTCCCGGGCTGCTGGAAGCTCCTTAGCACTCTGAATCTGCTCCTTCCAAAGTTAGCGCCCACTGAGTATCCTCCTGTGTGTGTCTGAGGGTCCCTGCCTCGGGTCCCTGAGTCGCAACTGCAGCGTCCGGAGGATCAGAACCTCCCTCTGCCTTGTACTGCTGACTCGGTGCTGCAGCAGGAGGGATCCCCGCAGACTTCCTAGGCCTTAACGCACCCACCTTGACGGTCCTTAAATTTGCTGGCCGCCAGGAACAGCCATGGACACTGGTTCGCAATTACCCCTTGGGTCACCAACCCAGTCCCTTCCGGAACACTGGGATCGCAGTACCATGAGGGGCAGCAGGACGGACACCCGCGAATGATGTATCTAGGCGCGGATGCGCTGGTGCGGGCTGGAGGGTCACCCGAATGACCTGTACTCGCCAGATTCTGAGATGGCTTCGGTCACTCATCACACACGCACGCTCTCGGGGGCCGGCGAAGCTGCTTGGCTGGGATCCCGACCCTGGGCTTTGAGCTGCGGGTGGCTGACAAAGGGAGCGGGCTGTGGCGCCACCTCCCGAGGAAACCTGCTCCACCGCAGCTTCCAGGTAGCCTTAGCCTCTTTGCTAACAATTAATTACCTGGTGTAAACTGACAAAATCGAAACAGAAGGACTAGGATGAGAGGAAGCGGCCATACCCGGACCCACCAAAGCCCGGGCTCTAATGCACACTAGGATGAAGGGGCAGAAAAGAACTCTCCTGGAAATTAACGATCCTCTTCCCTCCCACAAGTCTTCACAAAAGGAAATGGCCCACTTCCCTTCTACCGCAGGTTCCAGGAGTAGGGGCAACTTACAGAGAGGCACCCCATTAGTCTTCACCACCTGGAAGGGACAAAGGGACAGAACGGTTTGATATTTTTTAGAACAATGTCCTAAACAATACATTGAGTCGAGGTCGAGGACGGCGACGACAAAATCTCTAGCCTCCTCAGAAATGCAGAAAGAACAGTTTTGAGAATTATGTGCCTGCTGCTAATTACATTGCCGTCTGTGCTCACAGACGCCCCACTCCCAGTGTCGCTTTTGCTCTGGCTTCCACGAGCTTCTGTTAAAGATTACTATTCTAGCCCAGCGTTGGTGGCTCACGCCTTTAACCCCAGCACTCGGGAGACAAAGGCAGGCAGATCTCTGTGAGTTCGAGGCCAGCCTGGTCTACAGAGCGAGTTCCAGTACAGGCTACAAAAACAATACAGAGAAACCCTGTCTCGAAAAACAAAAGATTACTGTTTTTCGGGTGTAACAGTAGCAGAGTCGGAGTTGGTTTCTTCTTAAACTCTGCTGTAAGCTCGTTTCTAAATCAGCTGAAGCAGGCTGGAGAGGTAAACTCTCTGGGTGGAAAGCAAGATCTAGCTCCCCTGTCCATTTGTCTGGGTTATATTCTTGCTAAAATGATTCTTTCATCCTACCCAGGTCTGAGGAGGCCTTGCTGGCCCCTGTAATTTGGATCCTAAATGACTCCACCAAGCTGGTGGCTTGGTCTCCAGCTTCCAGCAGTGAAAAAAACCGTGGGAACTTTTAAGAGGTGGGGCTTTGGGAAGTTCTAGGCCTTTGAAGGGATGGGCACTCTCAAAGGGACTTCTGAGACCCTGGTCTCTTCCTCCTTCATCCTCTAATACTTTCCAGCTATTAGATGAACAGCGGTCCTCCTCCACGGCCTGACATCTTCTGTCAACTGGCCATGGAGAACTGTGAGCGAGAATAGACCTCTCTCTCTATTAGCTGACTGTCTTGGGTATGTGATGAAATGAGAGGTGGCTGATGCTTGTTTAGAGCTCTGGTTCAAATACCCACTTTCATTAGTTCAGAGAGACAGGCTCATATATGCAGAGCACTCTTATTAAGTACCTGAAGTGTGTCAGGCACTGCCTTGGGTGCTGGAGAACACAGTGACAAAGAAGAAAAGTGTGGCTTCATAAGCGTGCTGGGCCAGGTGGCTAATACAGTATTGCCTTCACGGGGTTGGTGAGATGGCTCTGTAGGTAAGAGCACAGGCCATCAAGCCTGATGGTTTGAGTTCAATTCCCAGGACCCTCATAGTGGAAGGAGAGAAGCAGCACCCACAAATTGTCCTTTGACTTCTGCACGTTCATTGTGGCACACGCATGCGTACACACACACACACACAGATTCAATTTGGGGTTCCTTGTAGGACTAGTTATTTCCTCTTTTATTTCATCTTCATATATCCTCAAATGCAAGCGTCCTCTTTGTAAGCCAAGGAGAAGGAAGTCAGGGACACAAGGGAAGTGATTGGCCAACAGAGCCCAAACTTACCTTTCAAATTCTTTTCTTGTTTGTTTTGTTTTTTGAGACAGGGTTTCTCTGTGTAGCTTTGGGGCTTGTCCTAGAACTGGATCTGTAGACCAGGCTGGCCTTGAACTCACATAGATCTGCCTGCCTCCGCCTCGGGAGTGGTGAGATTAAAGACGTGCGCTATTATTTGGTTGACTCACCATATCCAGTGTACTTTTTCCTTCCAGCATCTGTAAGACAGCATCAAAAGGCTGCGCAACTTCCTGCCATAGACAAGGAGATGCCCTGGACTGGAGAGATGGTGTACTGGTTAAGAGCACTTGTTTTTGCAGAGGACCCAGGTTCTATGCTCAGTACCCATATGGCGGCTCACAACCATCCAAAACTCCATTTCCGGGGGGTCCAACACCCTCTGGCCTCCCAGGCACTGCGTGCATGTAGTACACAGCCGTGTGTGCACACACAAGGCCCCCACCTCCACAAAGAGTAAAAGGAGATGTGCGCAAAAAGTGACAGGCAGAGCAAGAAGTACACACAGCCACAACCAGTCAGTTGCGACTCTCTGCTTCTATCTCTGCTTTTCTTCCTTCTTCTCAAAGAACAATGTCCTCATTTACACAATGCAAGGCTTTTGATGGCCAAAGAGCAGTCATGAGGGAAAGCCATGAATCACAGTTTTCAGTTCTCCCTCAGAGCCCTCCCACAGAAGCTGAAGGCTGTGGTGGGTTTGGCTCCAGGCATCATCCCTTTAACCTTTCCCTGCCACATTGCAGAGACCTCGCTTCCTGCCTCAGTGGAAGCCACAAACCACAAGCTCTTGCAAGGTCAATAAATTTAATTTCCTTTTTCGATAAGACTGCTAGAATGAGGAAATCCTTACATCATGTTTGCACATTTTGCAGTCTCCTAGAGCACATTTGCATACATCCTTTCTTTTACTAATCTTGGTGAACTTCAATAGTCTGCATATGGAGATTATGAATCACAGATTCTTACCCAAAGTGGAAGGGAGGGAGTAGAGTTGGTATAATTTTCTCATACGTTATAGAACATTTGACAATTTTTAAATGGTAGTCTTAGGCATAATTTTGTCTGGGTGATATAATGGAACAGTTCATTCATTTATCCTTTGAAATAGGTTTCTCTTTTAAGCATAGTCTGTGCCTTAGGATCTGGGCTTAGTACCAGAGATACAAAGATAGGTAAGCCATTGCCCCGAGCACATTCAAGGTTGAGTTAGGGGTAGGGCATGTAAATACACAGTAACATTAAGATAATAATATTGGAGGCTGGAGAGATGAGTCAGCAGGTAAGAGCTGTCTTCCCAGAGGATCCTTTTTAAATCCAGAACCCATATGGCAGCTCACAACCACCCAGAACTCCAGGACCAGGGAGTCCCACACCCTTTTCTGGCCTCTTTGGGCACTAGCCATGCACATGGTTCACAGACACACATGCAGACAAAACACTCATGCATTAATAAATTAATAAGTAAATTAAAAAATTCTGATTCATTGGTCTACCTGTCTACTTTTGTGCCAATACCAAGCTGTTTTCAGGACTATGGCTCTATAATAGAGCTTGAAGTCAGGGATGGTGATGCCTCCAGAATTTCCTTTGTTGTACAGGGTTGTCTTGGCTATCCTGGGTCTTTGGTTTTTCCATATAAAGTTGAGTGTTGTTCTTTCAAGGTCTGTGAAGAATTGTGTTGGGATTTTCATGGGGATTGCATTGAATCTGTAGATTGCTTTTGGCAAGATTGCCATTTTTACTATGTTGATCCTACCTATCCAAGAGAATGGATTTTCCATTCTCAGGTTTTTCCATTTTCAGGTATCTTCTTTAATTTCTTTCTTTAATGACACAAAGTTCTTACTATACAGGTCTTTCACTTGTTTGGTTAGCGTTACCCCAAGATATTTTATGTTGTTTGTGGCTATTGTAAAGGGTGATGTTTCTCTGATTTCTTTCTCAGTCCATGCATCATCTGTATATAGTAAGGCTACTGATTTTTTTTTAGTTAATCTTGTATCCTGCCACTTTGCTGAATGTGTTTATCATCTGTAGGAGTTCCCGTGTAGAGTTTTTTGGGTCACTTATGTAAACTATCATATCATCTGCAAATAGTGAAAGTTTGACTTCTTCCTTTCCAATTTGTATCCCTTTGATCTCCTTTTGTCATCTTATTGCTCTAGTTAGAACTTCAAGTACAATATTGAAGAGATATGGAGAAAGTAGACAGCCTTGTTCCTGATTTTAGAGGAATCGCATTGAGTTTCTCTCCCTTTAGTTTGATATTGGCTGTTGGCTTACTGTATATTGCTTTTATTATGTTCAGGTGTGTTCCTATTATCCCTGATCTCTCCAGGACCTTTATCTTGAAGGGGTGTTTGATTTTGTCAAAGGCTTTTTCAGCATCTAGTGAGATGATCATGTGGTTTTTCTTTTGCATGTTTATATGGTGGATTACATTGATAGATTTACGTATGTTGAACCATTCTTGCAACCCTGGGATGAAGCCTACTTGATCATGGTGAAAGATTTCTCTGATGTATTCTTGGTCCTATACTGGTTTCTCAGCTGTCAGACTGGGGTCTGTATGATTCAGATTTTTAATTCCAACCTTTTCCTCACCTGTTTGACAAGGAACTTTTTGTTTCTTCCAGAAAGATTCTTATTGCTGAGGTGAGTTGACCTTAATGACTCTTGGATGGAATTCTAATTCCATGTGAACTGTTGAGCACCTGATATACAGAGATATAAGAGGAATTCAAGAAACTGTAGATTGGACCTTATTTTATCTTAGCCATAAAGAGGTCTGAAATGCAATCATTTGAAGAAATTAATGGAACTAGGGAAAATCTTAAGTCAGACACAGAATGGCTGTCATATGTTTTCTCTCATGCAGAACTCTTTTAAAAAGTAGTTATCTAACAGTAGAAGGTAGACCATTGGACAAGGGAGGGGAGAGGGAAAAAAGAGAGAGGAAAGGAGGTAGAGACACATTATCAATGAATGATATATGCACGTATGGAAAGTCACAATAACACATGAATTTGTACAATTTGTATGTGCTAATAAAACATTTTGTCACTCAAAGATAGAAAATACTGAGATTCATTATTATAGTTAATGGATTAATTATGCAATCTGTTTTTCAAGGAAGTGGGTGAAAATTCTCCAACTCCTCAAATAGGTAGATTTTAAGAAAAAGAGTGTTTAGAGCTATGCATATTGACTTACATTTTTGATCCCAGCATTTAGGAGGCTGAGGCTGAAGCACTGATTGGCAGGAGTTTAAAACCAGCTTGGCTAAAACAGTCAATTCCAGGCCTGCCTGGACTGTAGAGAGAGAGATTATGTCGCAAAAAAGACCCAAGCCAAAGTCCTCCCCTCACCCCCTATTTAGTGACAAAATCATAAGGTTCCAAACTGGAGTTTTGAGTAAAATATTCCCTTGGTGGGAACAGTAAATTATCTTCTTAAAAAAAAAGATCCACCCAGAAAATGTGAATGCTTAAGTTCATTCATGGATTTAATCTACATATTTTTTGTCGTCTACTTAAGGGGTAAGAAATGTTGCTGTTCAGTGGTTTACAAAACCCACCTAGGCTGGGTGGTGGTGGTGCACGTATTTAATCTCAGCAGAGACAGGAGGGCTCAAGGCCATCCTAGTCTACAGCGTGAGTTCTAGGACAGCCAGCCTACAGAGAGAAACCCTGTCTCTAAAAACAAACAACCCCCCCCAAACAAAAAATCACAAACAAAGCCCACCTGGGATGCCTCTTTTCATTTGTATCTACATTTTCTTAAAATCCTAATTGTCGTTTGTCTCCCTACCACTAGCAGATCCCCTAGGATGTTTGTGTTTTCATGTTCAAGTACATGATTTTACTTACACAGTATTCAGAGTAGCAAGTAGAAGGTTACAGAGTCTCTCCCACATGCTCTTTTCTTCCTGTCTTCCCCTCCCCCTTGTGGAGCCTGCACTGGTTTCCAAGAGTCACAGATACACACTTGCTCTTTATTTTCTTTGCAAATACTTGAGAAAGAGCTGTATAAGAAAGCACAGCCTTCTCGTCTCTGGTGTTAGAAATACTCAGGGGTCAGAGTGAAGTGTGGAGGCACATGTGTGGCAAGAGGCCTCTTCATATGCCTCCCACACCTTTCAGAAATAGGTCCCATTTTCTCTAACAGAGGATGCCGTACGGTTTCAATCAGCAATTCGCCAGAAATAGCATACAAGGCGTTGAACTCCACCTTAATTTTTATGCATTGCTATGACCCAAGACATGAACGTGCTGTCTTGGCCTCGGATACCCATATGCTGTCTCTGCTGGTGAGGCTGAGAAATGACGGGCATCTGAGTCTACCTAAAGCAGGTGTATTTCCAGTTGTCTGACAAACTAGCCTTGCTTAGTCAGGTTTCTTATCTATGTAACCTCTATGTTTCTAAGAAAAAAATACTGATGGAGGGCAGGGAATCCTATCCGGAGGACTCTGTTTGTAGTAAGGGTTAGATGCTGACAAAGGAGAAGGAATTCAAAATCAAGGCAAAGGAAATAGAGTTCACAAAGTGAATTCTGGGGGTTTTATGCCTTTTCAAAAAAAGCATCATGTAAACTGGAAGATAAAGACAGACAAATACTGAAATTAAAGCATGAACTAGGCATGGTGGTGCACATCTATAATCCCAGTATTTATGAGACAGAGGCAGGTGGATGTCTGTGAGTTTGAGCCTGGTTGATACAGAAAGTTCCAGGATAGTCAGTGACTTGTCTTCATAAAGAGACTTGTCTCAAAAAACCAATAAACACATGTAAAAAATTATAGCTCTGGCTTTCCTGGAATCAGGTTGTCCTCAAACTCACAGGCAAAGGAAATAGAGTCTCTGCCTCCCAAGTGCCTGGAATATAGCCATATTCTTACCAACAAAATAAATACTGATAAGCCCTAGTGGATATCCTTGCAGATCACTGTCTCCCTCTGAGTGTATGTGTATTTCACAAGTAAAATCACACTGTCTTTGCTTTTACTGTTAATAAATCATGTTTTCATATTAAGCCATTCCTAAATTGAGTCTTTGAAACAACTGGATTAATTCAAATTCCCAAGTGCCTTCAAAATATCCTTTATATGGTTAACCTTCTGACATTTGATTGAATCTGAACATATGAAGAAATGTCATTCTTAGTCCTGAACTTTTTGTCACCTAAATAAGAATGGTCTACTGCTGAGTCTAAAGGAATGCCTTCAATTTTCTTCCCTGCTTCCAAAAAGTCTTTCTAAGTCAAACAAAGAAGTCTGGAATCTCATATTCTATCCTCCTTGACTTACTGTTGGTGATGCGTTGTGTTACTTTGAATGTAGTATTTTCTTACTACATTCAAGCATACAAATATGTTGAATCGTTATCTCTTGAGTGTCTCTTTTAGCCCTAATACTTCATTAAAATTTGACAAGGTCTAGACAAATAAATTAACCTCAAAATAGTTTTCCCTCCCAGCTTAGAATTCACTACTGGCTGCCCTCTGGAACTCCATGCTGCTGTTACCCAGCAGCATTAGAGCCAGGAGGACACCCCTCTGGCTACAGGTCTTCAGTGTCCCTGCATTCCCACATGAGCTGTTGTTGCATGAGTTTCTTGTTCTGCCAGGTCCTGTAGCTGATTTTAGCTCCAAATAAACACATAAAGACTTATATTAATTATTAAACTGTTGGCCAATAGTTAGGGCTTCTTATTGGCTAGCTCTGTCTTAATTATTAACCCATTTCTATAAATCTATGTATTTCCACGTGGTCTTGGATGGCTGTTACTCCTTTGGTGGCTACATGGCATCTCCTCTTGGTCTCTCTCTGTCTACCTTTCCCAAAATTCTCCTTATCTCCTAGTCCCACCTATCTTTCTGCCTCTATTGGCCAAACAATGTTTTATTCATTAACCAATAAGAGAAGCATATATACAGAAGGGCATCCACCATCAAGCTGTTGAGAAGCCTCAGACTTATCTAAATGCTGGCATTGTTTTTCTTTGCTCCCAACTCCTTCATCTATATCCTTCCCACACAGATTTCCAATGACCTTTGGGAGTCAGAAGTCACCTCACTTGCTCTATTTCTTACTAGGGAAAGCTCCACCCACCTCAATTGTCCTGAACATAGTTCTTTAAGCCCTGGGTTAAAGAACTGAGCTAAAATCCAGCATGTTCTGGGGACTTCCTGCAGAGGTTGGTTAGCTTTTGTCTCTGGGGTTGGGACATCTGTCAGTTCTGTAAATTAACAGGTGCATGTTCTATAGATTGCTGCCTTATTCATGAATTTTAATCTTGTTTTTTATTGATAATGACTTGAAAACTTAATATAAAAGAAAAATCATGTCAAAGGGGCCTTTGCAGACATAAGGGAAGACTAGAGTGATTGTATATTGTCTGACAGGAAAAGTCTATGTCAAGGATGGGGACCTCAGGAACATGGGCATTAGAAGAACTTTTTCCTCATCAGGTTCTGAAAGGCAGAGCCTTCCTCTGACAACTGGGAGAGCTATGATGGTTTAAGTAAAAATGGTCCTCATAGGTTCATATACTTATATGCCTAGGGAGTGGCCCTATATTAAAAGATTAGGAGCTATGGCCTTGCTGACAGAAGTGTGTCACTAGGGGTGCAACTTGAAGTTTCAAAAACCTCAGTTAGGGCCAGTATATCTCTTTCTTCTTGTTGCCTGTGGATCCAGATATACAACTCTCCAGCAACATGTCTGCGTGCACGCCACCATGCTCCCTGTCATGATAATGGATCAAACCTCTGAAACTGTAAGCAAGCTTCAGTTAAATACTTTCTTTTATAAGAGTTGCCATGGTCTCAGTGTCTCTTCATAGCAGTAGAACATTGACTAAGATGGAGTGGTTGACCACTTATACAAGGACTAGCAACAACAGCTTTCTTTTCCAGGATGAGAGCAGCCTGAGACTGCTCCCCTGCAGAGCAATCCTACAAAGACTGGCCAGTCACTTCCCTTGTATTGTACATAATAAACATTCTGAGGCTCTGAGTTGTTGCAGTGTTGGGGTAACACCATCAGCTTTTCTGTATCCGTGGGTCTGTCATTTCTTTAGTATCTGTCTTTTATTTGTTTCCACATTACCCCAGTCAAGGTTCCAGACACAAACCACACAGATCAAGAGGGTGGGTATATGTTTGTAGAAATGAAAGGCACTGGTAAATGACAAATATAAAACAGCGTATACACTTTCACACATATGTACTTTTGGCCATGGTCTTATGGCGGAAATCTTAACACTGGCTATATCATGAAGCAGGAAGATGCTTGTGTTTACTATTTCTTTTACAATAAGCATAGTTTGGGACTGTGGAGGTTGCTCAGTGGTTAAGAGCACTGGGTGCTTTTCCAGAAGACCCAGGTTCTATTCTCAGCACCCTCTAGGTAGCTCATAACCATCTGTAACTCCAATTCAAGGGAACTGATGTTCTCCTCTGGGTGCCACTGTCACTGCACATGTATGATATACAGATAAACATTCAGAAAAAATAGCAGCACGTAAAATAAAATGAATCTTTTTCAAAAAGCACAGTTTGCTCTTGTAATTAAGAAGAAAATAAGATATACGTATATGTAGGTGTGTTTGTGGGTCAAGTATACACTTGTTTTTGAAGTGTGTACTTTTTAAAGATTTATTTATTATTTATTATGAGTTCCATATTCTGCCTATATGCATGAATGCCAGAAGAGGGCATCAGATCTTGTTACAGATGGTTGTGAGCCAACATGTGGTTGCTGGGAATTGAACTCAGGACCTCTGGAAGTGCAGTCAGTGCTCTTAACTTCTGAGCCATCACTCCAGCCCGAAGTGTGTACTTTTTAAGGAACTAAATGATGGATTCTGCTGTGTGCAGATAAAAAGCAAAGGCATAAATGGCAACATAAATAGAGATTTTCTGCTGGCTTTATCACTACTCTCGTCTTCCCTCAATGCCAAAACTTTACTTGTGCAGTAACTTCATTTGAGTTCCTCAGCAAAGTTAAGCCAAATTAAGAACACAAAATGTTGAGGCTGGAAAGATGGCTTAGTGGTTAAGAGTACTGGCTTCTTTTCTAGAAAGGACTTGGGTTCAATTCACAGCACCCACATGATAGCTCCTGATTGTCTGCAACTACAGACATACATGCAGGCAAAAATGTCAATGCACATAAATTAAATAACTTATAAAAGGAAAACAAACAAACAAGCAAGAATACAAAATGTTTACTGATCACTGATACATGCAGTGCTGGGAAAGCTAATCCAAGGGGTCTGCCCTAGCTGAGGCAGACCTCATAGGAGGACAGTAGCAAAAGGAGGTCTCTGAATTGCATTCTCCAAAGAAGGCCAGTTTGCTTTTGTACTAGAGGCTCCCCACGAGACCTGGTAAATTCTGGGCCTTGTTCCAGGTGTTCTAATCCCTGAAACTATAAATGTCACATCACCCAATTTAATCGGATTCTGAAAGGACTTCTTGGCACTCAAATATGGGACCTACTGTGGCAAGTCAACTACAAAGACAAAACAGTTTTGATCAAGGCTTCAGATGAAACTAAAATTTGCTCTAAGAAAAATGTGATAAATCTAGTACTGCTTAAAAGTCTCCGAAGCATCCGCAAATAACGACAGCAGCGAGTTGCGTGCCTCTTGCACGCATACAGCTTCTTTCTGCTTGGAACTTCAAAGCAAGCACCTCAAGTCTAGAGGGAGATGCTCCATTATGCTGAGGAGATGTTTATGGGGCTGTTAAGGCACCTAGGTGTTCCTACTCTGCTCACCATTTGAGTCTTCAGATTTCCAGAGCCATAGGAACAGAAGACAGGAGGCCTCTTTTTTTTTAAGCGACTTTGTTTTATTCCATCATACAAATGATCAAGTTCCCGTTGTTGGCGTTGATTTTGGATTGATGTCATTAATCCTCCTTACAGTACTTCACCCACAGACAGATCTGAAAACGTCCTTCATAAAATGGCCTAAGAGGAGCGAGGAATGGGTAGTATGAGGCTAATTTAATAAACATCACAAAAGAATATCATGTGTGGTTTGCACAATAGCAATTAGTGAAATGCAAATAATCTACCGAAATTTTGAAGATGTTCCTTCCTGTTTTGATGCTGGCTGGAAGACACCGACTCATTGGTGGAGAGTTTGAATTTCTTTACCTGTACCGGCAGCCTTAACCTTGTGACCTCAACTACACAAAAACAACGCGTGGCACTGTCAGCACCCAGATGTTTCTATCTCCTCATTCAAGCACAGTATCCGTAAATTTAATGAAATCCATCATAAAGAACAATGAGTGAAACTCTCCTCCCTGTATTCTGTGTTCCTATGTTCTTTCTTCATCCTAAAATGATCCATGTAACTAGAAAAACTGCTTCCCCTTCAAAAATTTTATAAATTACTTTGTGTATCAGAGGAAAATTTGGCTGCACTTATTTAAGATGAGTCTGTAGCATACACCTATAGATTCATTCTTCTAGTGAAGTCTTCATTTTTTTCTCTTGTTATATAATTGACTGTTTTCTTTTTTCTTTTTGGTTCATCTTGAAGCAGTCTAAGATATTATCATTTCATTGTTACATATGCAAAAAACAGGAGCCATGTGTTATGAAGTCACATTACTATGATAACTAACCAAAATGTTCTTGGTATCTTCCAAAATCCAGGCAGTTTGAATTTCCATGATTATCTAAAAAGTATCTGTTAGAAAACAAAGATATACACTTTGTTTGTTGCCTGCTTCTTTTGTGTATCTTAATATTCCTTCCCTCTTCTCTTTAAGCCATTGTCTAACTGAAGATACAGTCAACTGTAATGTTGACTACTACAGTATCTTCTAATCTACTAAATTTAGAGTAAAAGTACCTACTCCTACATTGTAAGAGATCCCCTGAAACAGGAAGAGCCTGTATTAGCAACATCTTATTGATGGAAAAAAATAACAGCGATATCTTTGAGTGATGCACCTATGGTCTAAAATTGAATCATCTATGATGTGTTATCTGGTTACCTAAATTTTCTTACCTTTGGGGGAGTATGTGAAAGAAGAAGCATGTTGGAATGTGGCTTCGAAAAGTGTCTTTGTCTAATTTGTTTTGTAAATAGTTAGTTACTAAGGTTTATTATACTTTCAACAGTGACACATTTGGGTCTGTCTTCCTGTAATATACCTAGCGCTTGGCAGAGGCTGGCACAGTTTAATACTCAAAGAATATCTGTTGGATGAATAAGAGAATAAATGAACATGTGTTGTGTTTCAGCAAAGTGTGACAAAGCCTTGAGTTTGAATAGCACCTCAGGCTTTACAGATCTCCTGTGTATAGCCTCTCATTTGATCATGCAACAACCGCAAAAGACAAACACTGTAATCTCCATTTAACAGACAAGCAAACAAGATGGAAGTCATTATTCAAGCATGTGTTAGGGAAATAAAAGTGAGACTAGGTCCCAGGGCATTTTCTTTTCATCAGCTGTCTGACTCTTTACACAACTCCGTGCACTGTGTTAGGGCAGGCGTGCACAGCACTTTATAACTTGAAAGTCCCCTTAGATCATTTGATTTCTACAGTAACCAATCAAATCAAGGGTAATCATCTCAATTTTATAGATAAAGAAACTAGACGTAAGCCCTAAGACTGTTAAGATAAAAAGTCTAACAATCCCAGATTTTTATTTCAAATTCTTTTGGTTTCTACCACAGAATTTGTTCATATTCCAACTCTTGGTGTTCCTGCTTTACTCCATAATGTAAATTCAGCTTTTCTGTCTTTCTCACCCGCCAAGTATACTCACGTCTAGCTAGGTAGCAATCACAGCTTGTAGATATGTTACTATATTGTACTTTACTCTCAATTGTGTCACTCCAGACATGTTCCTATCATGTCCTCCACCTATTTCTGTCCTCAGAAGTAGACAAAGCCTACATACATGGAGTTGACTGGACAAGCACTTTGCTCATCTGTGTTTTGGATGCCTCTCTGTCTAACAGGAATCAGGGAGTGAATTAACTATATACTGATAGTGCTATTTGTCTGGTGTGAGTTATAATGCAGGTGAGTGGTTGTTTGAAAGGCTGATATAAAATAATTTTATATTTTTTAAACCAAATAAGAAAATAGAAAAAAACTGTTAAACCATGGATTTTTTCAGCTTTATCTTGAACTCAGACCTCAGTGACAAGAAAATACAGGACTTCAGTATCTACACCCACCGCTCCTTTTGAAAGATACTTTGAAACATTTGGAAGATTTGTATTGGAGGAAGGATTGGCATGGCATGTGGGAGCATTTTTATTGTGCACATTCTTTTATGGGTTGTGGGTAGATATTTTCAATGTGCTGCTTTCCTAAGTTTTATGGAGTTCTTGGACCTTGTGGATATAAACATCTGGGAATAAATGGCTAGATGTGAACAAAAAAAACTATACGCTATTTTTCCTGAGAAGAAATACTTGTTATGTTAAAAAATAATAAATTATCCACAATGGACATAACAATTTGATAAGTATACTAACAGCATACAAGCCAAGTAAATGAAAACATTTTAAATGAGAGCCTTCTACTGACTGAATGTGAGTGGCCCATTATGTTTTATCTATTTACATATGGTCACATCACCCAGACGTCTGTCTTCATGAATGCCCACAGGAGCCTTGGTGGAAGCCTGGTGACGAAGTCTAATAGGGAAGGGACGAAAGTGCTCTGACACTGAGGTACTTCTAGAGCTAATCCGAGATGGTAAATGAAATTTAATTTCATGGCAGTCACCACTGGAGGGGAGAAAGTCAGTGTATCCATGGTGAATTCTTCTTTGAAAGTCTTCCTCGTTCTTTTCCTTCTCAGCCCTTGAAACTGTAATTAAATAACTCCAGAGCATTTTCTAGTGCTGTGTCCTTTTCTTAGCCCTGCTTTCTTCCTTTCTATATCCTTCTCTCAAACAATCTGTGGGAAATGCTGACACATCTCAACATGTAGAGATTGGAAATGCCATCTCCCGTGTATGCCATTGCAGAGCCCACATGACCTACGAGTGTGGTTTCTGCTCTGTCCTGCTGACTTCATTTCTATGCCCATTCTCATCAAGAATAGTATGGATAGTATGGACAATAACTCTGCTCTTCAGCTCCCTGGTAGGGTATTCCTGCTGGCATGGCCTTGCAAACTTTCTCAAGAAAAGTGTTCTTCATGGTTCCACTTTGTCTGAGACAAGCTTTGTGAAATCCACGAGTATGCTTCTGGAAGAAAGAGTTAACTCTGTCCTCGGTGGCTGCAGCCTTAACCAAACTGTCATCATATAATAGACCCCAATATAACAGAAGCTCAGATACGCATGGGAGGATTGAGACTACGTTTTACAGAGCTTTGATTTTACTCTGCTGATTGAAATTGATCCAAGCTGAAAAAAAGCAAGAGGTGACAGAGGAAGAGAAAAGAGGGAGAGGAAGTGAGAAGGAAAGAGGACAGGAACACATGTGCATGCTGAAAACCCTAATAAGATGGGGTGAGAGCCATCGAATACCTGGCCCACTGCAATTGCAAAGTCTGCTTTCACCATCAGGAGTGGGGTTTGACATCTGGAAGTGATTTCATTCTGTGATTACCTTTGGACCGCAATGCTTGTTGGTTCTTTACTAACAAGCACAGACCCAGAGCAAGCCTTTCATGCTAACAAGCAAACAAGCCATCAATCTGCAGATTCCAAAACGAGAGGCAGGAGGCGGATGTAAAGTGGGTCAAAATTCTGTAGCTTCTCAGGGGGGAAAGAAGTTCAGAGAGAGAGAGAGAGAGAAAGAGAGAGGGGGGGGGGGGCTTTATCCTCCTAAACCCTTTTTCGCAACACATGGAAATGAACAATTATTTCATATATCATATGTCCACTCATTGTGGAATGCAACGAACACTGCCCTCAGGCAAGCTGTGAGATCTTAACTCTGCTCAGTGAAATGTAACTTACATGAGCAGTGTCTGCAGGCCATCTTCCTCCAGAGCAGCTGGGGCCTCCAGTCCCATTGAGAAAATCTTAGACCACAAACCCTTCCTCTGTGTGGCCTCCCTCAGAATGGACCAAAGGGCCCATGCGGCCCTGGCCATTCACCTTCACAAGACATCCATCCAAAATGTGGACAAGAGCTGGCGACAGTGGGCTATAATCCTAGCACTTGGAGGCCAAGCAGAAAGATTTGGGATCTGAGGTCAGCCTGGAAGACATAGCGAGATTATGTAAAAAACAAAACAAAACAAAAATACCCAAATAACCAGAAAGTAGGAACGGACTAAGTAGAAGATATGAAAGAGGGTAGTTTTGTTTTTCTCATTATAGAAGGTTTCCTTGATTATCCCTTTAAATTTTAGGTGTTTAAATACTTAAAAATAGATCTTTTCTTCTAAAATATTTGTCACATTTTAAGTACAAAATAGAATATACTGATTCAGATGTACGAGCCACATTTAAATATGTGGCTGCATCTTATTCCCAGGCAATCCAATCTGTACGTTCTACTTTACCTACCAACACTATTTGAATAGAAGCAACATAGCCATAAAACAAGAGTTGAGGATCGGCAACACCACAGGATAAGCTGCGTACTATTTCTTAAAGGGGTAGGAACAGACGGTCCGCAGAAGTTGGATACTAAGTGTAAATCCTGTTTGCAAGATGAAGCATGTCCTTCAAGGATGATTCACAGATGACCCTGTCAGCCTTCGGCCATTTATTTGATGCTAGATATCTCTAGTTATGGTCAGATGGTTTAAAACACAACCTTATTCTAACAGTTCAGGTTATAGTTTTATTCTTTTACTTATTTATGTTTTGGCTTTTTGAGACAGGTTCTTTAATGTAACTCAGCTTGTCCTGGAACTCACTCTGTAGACTATGCTGGCCTTGAACTCACTGGTATCCAACTGCATCTGCCATCTGATTGTGGGGGTGGATTGTAGTTTGAAACAAAAAAGAAGAGAAGATTTTATTTTGTCTGATAGCACAGAATTTCCAAGTCTGTGAAGTGAAACCAAGAGGTTGCCTAGAGATGTCCTACAGCTGTTAACTAGTCACTTGTGAATGGATCTAATATTTATTTATATAGTTAGTTATTTAGTTGGTTGCTTAGTTAGTTTTTTGAGACAGGGTTTCTCTGTGTAACAGCCATGGCTGTCCTGGCTCTTGTTCTGTAGCCAGGCCGGCCTTGAACTCAGAGATCTGCTTGTCTCTGCCTCCCAGTGCTGGGATTAAAGGTGCGTGCACCACCACTGCCCAGCTGGATTGTTTCAGAAGTGGAAATGTTAGACTTGCTAGATACAGTATACATGCCACTCAACACTCAGGCATCCTGCTCCTCACAGACACTAAGCCACGGTCGTGTCAGGCTGTAGGCACTAAGCCTCAGTGCCTACATATCCCTATTACAGACAGAGAACTTCACCAATGCCTACTTCTGTAACTGGGGACACACAGGCAGACACAAGGGTCACCACCAGTTAGACAGCTTCACCAGAGCCACAATAAAGCCACTCAATGTCCCATTTCCACAGGAAAGATTACTCATACACTGTACACTTCATTCTTGAAATGTGAACCCCCCCAAAAGTACACCTTTTAGTACTGGTGAATTTGGTCATGATCCTAAACCCTCAAAGCCTGATTTGGCAGAACAAATGTCCTTTCTTGGCTTTACAACACTGTTGATAAACTTTGTCTCATTGTAATTCTGTTTGATTTGGGTGTCCGCTTCATGATAATAAAGAAAATAAATTTAATTAAATAATAATAACAGAGTAATAATGATAATGACAAGTACCAAACTTTAATAGCATATAAAATATACCAGACACAGTCCCAGTCAAGGAGAAAAAGAAATATGTTATACACTTATTACCTTTAATATTCCTAATATGATCACATTATTATCATGCACTACTAAGAGCTTAAGATAGAAATTACACACACACACACACACACACACACACACACACACACACACACACGAGTAAATAAACAAACAAAAAAAGCCAGGATTGTTAGCATGCACCTGCAATCCCAGCATTTTGTGTGTGTGCCCGTGTGTATAGTCAGGCAGATTCCTAGGGTGCTCTGGCCAGGCAGCCTTGCCTAATTGAAAGGTCTAGGCCAGTAGAGCAGTTAAGAGTGCATACTGCTTTTGCGGAGGACTTGAGTTTGGCTCCCAGCACCCGTGTGAAATGGCTCACAATTGCCTGAGTAGAGAGACAATGTAAAAGAATGTATTTCCTCAACAGCCCACAAGGACATGAGGCCTAGTCACAGTCAGGAAAGTCAGTGTGGACATGGATCCTCCTTTAGCTGAGCACTGAGAGGTTCACAGGTCTGACCCTCTCCTTAACTTCATCCCTGAAAGACCCTAAGTGAAGGGCCACTTGCTTGCTCGATGACCTCAGAATCTCTGATAACCGGAAATTAATGCAATAACTTGGTTTGTTTTTTAAATGCAAACTGAACTTCAAGGTAGTTGTTCCATATCATAGATAGCTAATGTACTTGTGCAGGTTGAAAGGGGAATAAAGCCTGACCCCTGAGTGACCTTGGGAATAGCTCGCAAGAAGCTGAGCAAAATATGTCTTGCCTGGGCTCTTCCAGGTACTGACTCCAACCTCTCAAGGCGTGGCTCATAGACTCAGAAGCAGCCTAGTGTATTATCCTAACTTGGATTTCCCAGATTTTTCCTTCTCCACTTACTATATTGTGATTGCTTTGGTTGATCCAGGGGAAAGTGGAACGACAATACACTAAATGTCAGTGAACAAAGAGCCAGGTCTAAGACACAGACTAACTTCAAGAAATGGTGTTTGACTTCTGCTTTTAGATGGGATGGCTGATACATCAAATAATCACACATGTGAATCATCCATCCAGAAGCCAAGCAGTCACATGCCTCTGCATCTGCGAGCCTCTGCATGCTGTGAGCAACTCCAAGATGCTCTGTCCACTCCTCAAGGAGTACCCACAAGAGCTAGTCTCCACTCAAGTCTCTCCAGACAGCATTGGAATAAGAACTCCGTTCTTTGTTTTCCAAATGTTTATCTTATTTTTAACTATGCCTGTGTGGGGAGGGTAGGTGTTGCATGTGAGTGTGAGTGCCCACAACACTGGGTCCCTGGAGCAGGAATTACATGTTGTTGTGAACCACCTGCCATGAACTCAAGTCCTTTGCAAGAGCAGCACATACACTAAGACAGATCTCTTCAGCTTGGAGAAGTCTATTTTTTTTTAACTTTTTATTGATTCTTTGTGGATTTCACTTCATGCATCCTGATCCCACTCATCTCTACGTGCTCTTGCTTCTGCCCTCCGTCTTTGTAACCCAGTCTCAAACAAAACAAAATCTAAAAGGAAACCAGAAACAAGGCAAAAAAATCTCAGCATGGGAGCTGTAGTGTGGCCCAGTGAGTCACATAGTATACGCTTTGGTGTATATAGCTTTACTTCTAAGTGTTCCTTGCAATGAGTCCTTGGTCTGGTTCAAGGCCTCTGGCTTCTGCTATACTCTTGATACTGGGCCCTTACTGGGTGTCTGTCCCGCGCTACCGTCTCGCCAGCAAGAACGACGCAGAACACTCGGATCCTTCTGCAGTAAAGCTTTAATGCATCTTGAGAGATAGATGATCAGCTTCTTAGAGGGAGACCCCAAGCTAAGAAACCCAGCCCCTTATATAAGCCTAGGAGCTCCGAGTGAGACGTGTAGAGCCGGGATTGGTGGTTTGCACATCACCCCAGATGACGCCACGGGAGAGGCACAGCTTAAACGGTTAACTCCAACTGACAGCAGATGTCAGCGCCATCTTCTAACGGCAATAGCGATAGCGAGGGCGGCTCCTCACAGGTGTCCTCTTGGGTATCCTGTTGTCCTGTGTCATGGAGATCTTGCAGCTTTGGGTCTGCAGGACTAGCCCCTTCCCATGCTCCAGCAGTTCATTGATGAGGTGGATATTGGGGTGAAGCAACTCATAGCCCTGGTTCTGGGCCTGGGTGGTGGCTGAATTGGTCAGCCTGCCAGCTTTCCCTCATGTCACCACTAGGGAAAGCACAGCAGCACTGCTTGGGCTAGCTCACCCAGTGTAGCAGGCAGCAAGGAGCAGGGCCAGTTCTCCTGGGGTCTGGCTCACCCGCACTCACACCACCAGGGCCAGCTCTACTCTTCTGCTCAGGTGAGGTGCAGGGGCCACTCTCCCGCTTGCTGCACTTGATAAGGGGGCAGGGCCAGCTCTCTGTTCTCACACCCCTGAGGACAGATATCCTGCCTGCTGCAGGTGGCAAGGGGTGGGTGCGTGGGCATAGTTCCCTAACCCTTGCCACCACATGACATACTAGGAAGGGGTCGCAGACAGCTCTCCTGCTCTTACTCCCACTCACGGGACCAGCGCGCCGGTGCCCTTGCCAACAGGGTCAGGTCTAGTGTGCTACCCAGTTGAGGTGTGGGGCCTGCTCTCCCGTGCGCTGCTGCTGGTGAGGAGTAGTGCCAATTTTCCACTCTCATGACCTCAGGGCAAGCTCTCCTACCCACCACAGGTGGAGGGGGGCAAGGGAAGGGGGAAGTCATCTCTCCCACTTTCAAGACTCTGGGACCATCTTTTCTCACCTTCAGTAGGTGGTGAGGGTGGTATGTCTCCCTCGCCCGTGCCACCATGTGACAGACAATGGGGCTAGCCATCCTGCTCTCACATCTTCAGGACCAGCTCACCCATATCCCCACCAACTGGGACAGCTCTACTGTGTTGACCAAGGGGGCTTGCTTTCTGGAGTGCTATAGTTGGTGAGGGGCAAAACCAGTTCTCCCTAGTGCTGCAGTCAGTGAGGAGTGGGCAAACTCTGTGCAGCCCTAAACTCACTGCTTTAAGTACTAGCAAGGGCTACAGACATCAACACAGACTGCAGCTATAGCAGGACCATGAACTCAGACATGGCCCTTGGCAGCAGCCCAGGCCCAGACAACAACATAGCCCTGGATCACAGTGCAGACCACTCAGATCTATATGACCCTGGCAGAGGCTCAGCCCTCAGACACCAACATGGCCCTTTGTGGTGACCCAGACCTATGACATCGGTGTGGACCTTGTTGGAAAAATGGGCCATGGATATCAACACAGACTCCAGCTGTGATTGAACCATGGACCCAGACATAACCCTTGGCAGCAGCCTGGACCGAGATGTCACCATGGCCCCACTGGCAATGTAGATCACCCAGATCACCATAGACCCAGCAAGAGTGTGGCCCTCAAACAGCCACAAGGCCCTACATGGGGGCCTAGATCCCTAGCATCTGCAGGACCCTCAATGGCAACTGGAGCCTCGGATATCAACATAGACCCTTGTTGCAGCCAGCCCACAGACCCAGACATGGCCCTGGCCGCAGCTCGGACTGTATGGTAACAGGTAGCAGCACCTGTCACTCAGGTCTGTATGGGCCCAGCAGCAGCACAGTCCTTGGACACCAACATGGCTGCAGGTGGCAGCCCAGATCCTGGGCATCTGTGTGGCTTTTGGTGGCAACAGGGGCCACAGACATCAGCACAGACTCAGGCTATGGTAGGACCAGAGACCCAGATATGGTCCTTGGCAACAGTGTGGGCCCAGATGTCATCTGGCCCTAGTCTGATTGCAGATCACCTAGAACAGCATGGCTCCCAGTGGTGGTGTGACCCACAAATGTCAACATATCCCCAGTTGGCAGCCCAGACCCCAAGCATCCTCTCTGCCTTCAATGGTAACATGGTCCATGGACATCAACACTGAAGTATGGCCAGGGACCCAGACATGGCCCTCACGAGCAGTTCGGGTCCAGATGACACTATGGCCCCAGGTGGCAGCACAGGCCACCCAGGTCTGTATGACCCCAGTGTCGGCTTGACTCTCAAAGACCAACATGGCCTCAGGTGTTAGCCGGACTGCAGGCCTCTACATGGCACTTGGTGGCAACAGGAACTCTAGAGCCCGGCCACAGCAAGGCCACAGACCTTGACATGGTTCCAGCAGCAGTCCAGGCCCAGACATCACCATGATGCTGGGTGGCAGCATAGGCCTCCTGTTCTTGCTGGTAGCACAGGCCTCTTAGATCAGCATGGCCCCTGTGGGGGACATCCCTTAGACACTGACATGGTCACAGGTGGTGGTCCAGACTCTGGACATTCCCAGGGCCCTTGATGGTAACAGGAGCCACTGGCATCAACACAGATATCCACAACTGAGTGGGGCCATGGACCAAGACAAGGCCCTTGGCAGCAGCCCAGGCCCAGATATCACCATGGCTACTGGTGGCAAGCGGCCATCTATGTCAGCCTGTTTCTCATGACCCTTGCTTCTTCCCATCTGTCTCTGCCTGGAACATAAATCATCCCACCTTTCTTTCTCTCTCATCCCCCACCCTGTGCTCACTCACCATAATGATGCCAAACAGCCCAGTGCCAGGGCTCCTGATTGATTTCTGCCCACCTAGGCCAAGAAGAGGCCTGGGGCAGAGCTGTGGCTGTCTTCTGTGTGTCCAGGCCCGGAGCAGAGCTGTGACTGTCCTCTGTATGTCCAGGCCCGGAGCAGAGCTGTGACTGTCCTGTGTGTGTCCAGGCCCGGAGCAGAGCTGTGACTGTCCTGTGTGTGCTCAGGCCTAGGGCTTAGAAGCAGATCACGACCTTGGGTAGAGCTGTGGCTGAGAAATCGATTCTTTTTTCTTGTTATTGTTTTGCTTTGTTTTTTGTTGTTATTGTGTTTGTTTTTTGTTGTTGTTGTTTTGTTTTTCTCTTCTTTCTTAAGATGTGTTTATTATGTATACAATGTTCTGTGTGCATGTATGCCTGCACACTAAAAGAGGGCACCAGATCTCATTACACATGGCTGTGAGCTACCATGTGGATGCTGGGAATTGAACTCACAACCTCTGGAAGAGTAGCCAGTGCTCTTAACCCCTGAGCCATTTCTCCAGTCCTTGTTTTTTGTTTTTTGAGACAGCGTTTCTCAGTGTAACCTTAGCTGTCCTGGAATTCACTTTGTAGACCAGGTTGGCCTCGAACTCATAGAGATCTGCCTGCCTCGGCCTCCTGAGTGCTGGGATTAAAGATGTGCTCCACTATCACCCAGTGAGAAATCCATTCTTAATGCACAGACAAACATCTCTAAGAACTCCTCTCACAATTTCAGCTGTTGTCAGACTATCTTCACTTTTGCAAGCTGCTAATTCCCTCGGCCTCTCCATTTAGGACCTAGCTCCTGACCCTGTCACCCTATCTCCCTTTCTCTGGTCCCTCTTTCCAGTGTACACAATCTCAGCCAGGGTCACAAACTAGCAGGTCCAGACCACAAATGGCACACAGGCTGTTTTGTTTGGCTTTCTAATAACTAAAGAATCTTGTACAGATCTGGTGCTGTAGCTTGCTGGTGGTACAGCACTTATGTGCAAAATCCTGGTTTTGATCATTGACAAAAATAAAAAAACCTTATTTTATGCAAAAATCCAAATTTAGAAGCTGACTTTCAAAATGGTTCGATCTGGCTACACTGAACCTGTGTTCTTAGGTGGAGCAGCAGGTGGGATTGAGGTGGGTTTGCTTCTTTGCCCTTTCTTTGGAGTCACGGGTTTCAATCCTCCATTGCTTCTACACTGTCCCCTTCACCAGTTACATCCTCGCCTTGTTGTCCCCGGCCACAACCGAGTCTGTGAGCTCTTTACCGCCTCAGTCCTTGTGCCGCATGCCGTGCCTGGGTTGGAAGGGACAGAATGTGCCAAGCAGACAGTGCCAGGATATTTTTAGAGGACTAAGTGGGAGGAGCGAAAGAGATCGTGGCGATGAGGGATGAAAGCGGTTGTCACTATCACGCGTAGAAGTCCCGTTTGGTAGAATTCATGAGGGAAAAGTATAAATTCTCGCTATCACGCGTACAAGTCCCGTTTGATAGAATTCATGAAGGAAAAGTATAAATTCTCGCTTTGCTCCCTCTGAAACCTACTATGGTGACAAAGCCTGAGTCACAGCAGCCTGGGCTGAGGCCAGAGTTGGAAAAGCAGCTGAGGACTTCTGTGCCCAAGTCAATACTGTTAAGGGGCGTGAGAGATGCCTGTGTGCCACAGGAGCCTGCTGAAGAGTGCAGTCCAGGGGGTGGGGCGGGGGGGCACTGGATCTGTGGAGTGTCCTGGTTCCCTGTGTTTTGAGAAGGAAGCCAGGAATGAGCTGATGGGTTTGCTCTGGCAACAAGATCAGGCACCGACTTAGGAAAGGAAAGACCAAGGTTTATTATGATTAGGGAAAACCCCTAATTGCCACTTTGGAGAGAGCTCAGTTTTAATATTTGTATTCTGCAGCCAAGGGTCTCTCTTCCTATAAAAGCTCTGCAGGTAATTAGTGGCTGGGTATCATGGAAGAAATGGCTATTTGTTTTATTTTTAGTAAAAGCAGCTCAGAGCTTTCCTGACTTCTGCCTGTTTTCGTTTCTTCTGGCTACCAGTGGAAGTTAAAGGGAGTGAGCGGGGCTGGGATGCTTGCTCCCTGCCAGCCAGCCTTTGCCAGGGGCTGTTTTCTTCCCCAGGGAAAAGCATGCCTTCTCCCTCTTTCCAGTTAGCCCATCTGAGGGACTCAACTCAAGAGCCAGATTCCAATGACAGTCCCTATGAGAAAGCCAGAGCTTTTCCCTCGGAGGAGTCCATACCGAGATAAGCATGGAGAGCTGATTTTCCTTCTGAAGAGGGGCTAGAAGGTGTAGGAAAGGACCCGAGGCACACAGCTACTCACTGGATGTCTTTATTATGTCCCCACACTCATCTACCACATAGTGGGCCCCAGGGGAGCTCACCTGTGTGGACCACACCCACCTGCTCCATGTCCTCTGGTTTCAGTTTGGGCTAGGTAAGTGCAGTGCACATTTGGGTTAGGTAAATACAGTACATGTTTGGGTTAGGTAAGTGCAGTGCACAGGTAGGAGCCTGGAGAAGTGATGGTAGTATTCGTGTCCTGGGTTCCACGCGAGAGACTCTCTTCAGAGCTGGGGATGTAGCTCAGTTGCAGAATGGCTGTCCGTCCACCATGTCACAGGTTTTGTGTTTGATCTCCCTAACTGGGAAAAAAGACCCACCTGCTCAGTATCGATTCTAGTAGCCATGCCTTCCCTCTTCTCTTTGCTTGGTGCATCAATGGAGGTCTTCTAGAATCAGCCTCTACCTTGTAGAGAGACGATGATTAACTTTCCTCAAATCATCCTAATTTGATTGTGCCATCTCTTTCCTGCAGGGAAACAGATTCCCGTAAGAACCTTGACGGACATAGCAATACTGCCCGCCATAATTAGGCCCTCTGGAGCAAGGCTCCCTTTCCTCAGTATACGGCAGTATGAATCATGAGTGCAGAGAAGGGCGATTCTCCCACCAGCACCGGGGATGGTGAATCCCAGTGACGACTGACTGGTAGAGCTGAGTGGCCCCAGGGTCCCTTCCTTCTTGCAGGACACACCTTCTCTGGACTAAGTGAGAGTCACTTAAGGAACCGTTTCATTTGCAGACAAATGTTCTTTCCATAGCCTTAGTCCAAGGCCTATGCTGAATTATATAGGTGACTCAAAGATTCAGATGTGGCCCAGTCAAGAGCCTTGAAAGGATGCATCCCGACTCTCACCTCGGCTTCCCCCCTTATCAAACCAGGGGAAAGCATCATGTGGAACACAGGAATTCCTCTCCCAGGAGTTTCAGCTTGGATCCTGTGTGTTTCAGTAAATCTCCAAAGACAAGCTTACATGTGTGTGACCTTCCTCCAGGGTCCTTCATCCCCTGTTGAAAGAAAGGACGATGGTGAAAGTGCGAAACCACAGTCTTTCGCTCCAATCTTCTTCAGCTCTCTGCAATCATCTTTGATGGGTACCAATAACTACTGCGTGGTTTGGTCCTGTAACCCTGCCAGGGATGGTATGGGAATGAAGAAAGAACAGACACACATGCACATTCACAGAAAAGCTGGGACCAGTTGGGATGTGCTCACCATGGCGGAGTGGCCCCAACTACTACAGTGACCCAGAACCTCAGAGAGTTTCTTATGTATAGCACAGGGTTAGTTTATCTCAGTAGGTCTCTGTAGGCAAGCAGTCTCGGGCTATAGACATTCCAGACAGTGTAGTGATATTTTATTTATGATTTATTAAAGCTTGCTTGAGGATTCAGAAAACAAAGTTAGCCCCAAGCTATAGAGGTTAGGCAGTGGTGATACACACCTTTAACCCCAGTATCCATAGATCTAGGTGGTGGTGGTACACACCTTTAATCCCAGGACTCAGGATTAAGCTGTAGATGGACTTCTGTTAGTTCAAGGCCACACTGATTAGGAAATTGATCCAGTCCTAAAAGAAACAGCTCACACAAAGGTGATCTCAGCACTTGAGATCATACACTTTAATCACAGCGTTAGGGAGGTGGCAGGAGGGAGGATACAGCTGGGCAGAGAAGAGAATATAAGGAGGAGGAGACAGGATCTGAGAGCCTTTTGCCTCTGAGGATTCATGGAGACAGGCTTGCCATTTCAGCTGTGTAGAGATAAGATCTACTGGCTTGGCTGCTTTGCTTCTCTGATCTTCAGCTTGAAATTTGAACCCCAATATCAGTCTCTGGGTCTTTTATTTTTCGTGCTATGTGACAGGAAGCTGAAGTTGTTAGTTTTTTACATGCTGATCAATTGAATTTGCACACACTGTAAACATTTGAATTTGGACCAGAGGAAGGCTTTGGAATCTCCATGGGTGTGAGGCATTGAGTCCTTACTGTTCCCTTGTTATCAATACATATTTACTCAAGGCTTCCTCTGCTACCTACAAGTAGCCTAACCTCTGGCAAGTTTTGAGACAACAGCAAAAAACAGATCAATGGAATCTATAAGAAAAAGATTGTGTTTTATCACTCTTTTTAATAATATTTTTTGAAATTATAACTGTCTCTTTCTTCTCCTCTTTCTAAAACCTCCCATGTATCCCACCCTGGCTCTCTTTCAAATTCATTCCCTCATTAATTGTTGTAGCATGTACACCTGAACGCATAAATAAAATCTGTTCAGTCTGCATGATGCTGTCTGCTACATATAATCACAGGGCTGACAACTTGGTATTGAATAACCAATTGGGGAGCTCTTCCCTGGGGAAGACCATTTCTCCTGCTCTCAGCATTTCTTAGTTACCTGTAGTTCTTTGTCTAGGGTTGAGGACCTATGAGATTTCCCCCTTCCATGTTAGCATGTCCATTGGTGTTGTCATTGTTCAATTCTCGTTAGGTAGCCATGTTGATGATACTCCATGGGTGTTGAAGGGACTCGGGCCAGATCAATCGTGGTGAACATGACTTGGGCAGCCTTTCCCTTCTCTCCCATTCCCTCTGCCTTGCTCAAAACCATTAGATGGTATTACTAAAGCTAGCCACTGAGTTCTATTCCCCTTTTTGGTTACTTCCTCCTCCTGAGGCTGACTACCAGGTCTCCAGCTATCAACGCATTGAAGTCCAGCTATCAGATGCCCACTTTGGTTCACCCAACTAACATGCCCAATTGAAATCAAACACGACATTTCTAGAACACAGAATCTCACAGCAACCTTCCTATTCTTCGGGCTTTCTTCCTCCTCTTTCTCAATGATTCCTAAGGCTTTGATGCAGGAGTTGTTGTAGATGTATCTGTTGCTACTGGGCACCACACAATCTCTTGTTCTCTTCATTTTGATTGATTACGGTTTTCTGTAGTGGTCTCAATCTGTTCTAAAGAGTGTTTTCTTTGAAGAGGGGTGAGAACTGCACTTATCTGCTGGATTAAGGATAAATGTTCAGATAAATGGTAGTTAGGGATTATTCTGGTTTGGTAAGGTGGCAGTTGTAGGTTCTCTTCCAAGGTCCATGACACTCTAGCTTCAGGTAAGGTAGTTGGATAGGTTTCTCAGCTCCCTAGAAAACTTTTATTTCAAGGGAGAAGACTTCTGAGGGTAATAGAGGGAGATGGAGCCATCCTTCAAGAACAGACAATTTTATTAGCCATTTTAAGCCCATGTCTTACTTCAAAACATAGCTTAGTATAATGTCCTTATCCTCTGACATCAGTTTTTAAAAACTCAGAAAACTAGATATCAAGAAAACAGAATCCAATTTTAAAAAATGAGGTATAGATCTATACAGAGAATTCTCTCTCTTTTTTTTTTTTTTTTTTGGTTTTTTGAGACAGGGTTTCTCTGTGGCTTTGGAGGCTGTCCTGGAACTCGCTTGGTAGTCCAGGCTGGTCTTGAACTCACAGAGATCCGCCTGCCTCTGCCTCCCGAGTGCTGGGATTAAAGGCATCGCTTCTCGGCCTTTTGGCTAAGATCAAGTGGAGAATTCTCAATAGATGAAATTCAAATGGCTGAGATACACTTAAAGAAATGTTCAACATCCTTTGCCGTTGGTGAAATACAAATCAGAACCACCTTAAGATTTCATCTTATACTGATCAGAACAACCCAAATCAATAACAAATGACAGTGCTAGTGAGGATGTGAGTATCCATTGCTAGTGAGAGTGCAAATTTGTATGACTACCATGGAAGGCAGTGTGGCAGTTCCTCAGGAAGCTGGGAATATCTACCTCAAGATTCAGCTATACAACTCTCAGGCATATACTCAAAGGACTCCACATCCTACTACACAGACACCTGTTCATCTATTCATTGCTGCTCTATTCATAACAGCTGGAAAACTGGAAACAGGCTAGATGTCCATTAACAGATGAATAGATAAAGAAAATGTGATACATTAACACAATACAAAATTACACAGCTATCAAAAAAATGAAATCTTGAAATTCACAGGTAACTGAATGGAACTAGAATGGGCTTTTATCTGTACTTGATTTGCAACTAGTTGAGCTTGATGTATTTGACTAGCATCTATGCTGTTTAAAATTAGAAATACTAGGATCTAATTTTCTTAGATCAGTCAGTACAACTAATGAATGTATTACTCCCAGTTTCTTCTTCTTTCTTCAGTCCTGTGACGGAAATTCAATAAAACATTTCTTGGTAGATTTTGTCTTATTCTATCTCCAACTTTAGTCTAAACTCTACCTCTCACCTCCTTCAGTAATTGATAGTGAGCTCTGGTCAGTCATCAAGAAAGGACAAAATGTTCTGAATGGATAACAGATCCCATATACCCCCATATCCTAGTGTAGAAATGATCTCTCTCTGTCGCTGTCGCTGTCTCTGTCTCTCTCTCTCTCTCTCTCTCTCTCTCTCTCTCTCTCTCTCTCTCTCTCTCTCTCGTGTGTGTGTGTGTGTGTGTGTGTGTGTGTGTGTGTTCTGGGAGTCAAACCCAGGGCTTTGCACATGGCAGGCAAGGCCTCTGTCAGTGAGCCACTTCCTAACCCTGAACCATTGGGACTTGATGGGTCATTTTCTTGGACTGGTGACTTTATGAACCCTCAGATTGGTGACATTTGTAAATGGGGAAAGAGTTGGCATCCTGGCAGAGGCTTTGGAGTGCTCCCATTTGGCTTTGTCTTTTCCCTAACTGTAATGTGTAGTCTTCCCACTAGCTGCTTGGGTCTCGCTGCTGTATCAGCCCCCAAGTAACACACAAGACACTATATCAATTATGAAGCTATTGGCCATTTGCTATGGTTTCTAATTGACTAGTTCTGACTTAATTACTTAATTATTAACCCATAACTGCTAATCTGAGTATTTCCATGTGGTCTTCTCTTACCGGAGGAAGGGTTCAGACATCTTCTACCGTGTCCTACATCGTGACTGACTGTGCCTCTGTTTCCCAGAATCCTCCTATCTTGCTTCCCTATTGGCCAACAGGTCTTATTCATTAACCAAAGAGAGACATATACACAGAAGGATCTCCCCCATCACCTAACATTATCCTGTAGCATGTAAAATAATGTAAAACTTTTAAGCCTTGTTTTCCTCTTTTATGTCATGGGGAAATGATGTCTGCTTTGCAGGATGGCTGAAAAGATTATGTGAAATCATACGTGCCAATAATCTAGCACAGAGAGTATTTCGGCCAACAATGTCACCCTCAACATCCTCTTGGTTATCTAGTGAGCCTTGATAAAGAATGGTTGAGGAGATCCAGTGAAGCACTCAGCTAAAAAAGAGTTGGGATGGCAATTTGATTTTGTTTATAGCCAACTTTGTTCTACAAAGAACGTACAACAACTTATAAAATAACTATAAATAAAGGCTAAAAATAAACAGAGGTTAGAACCTACGAGAAGGAAACAGGTAGAAAATAACAATATTGGCAGCAAGAAATGCAAATTCTAAAGTGCTGATAGCTGGTGTGAAGAAGTCACACTGAAATTTACAGCTTATCTCTTCACTGTAGGAGCAAGCTGAGTCCTGAGGAGAAGCCTGCTTTCCCCTTATACTCCAGAGACCTCATCTAGAGGAAACAATTGTGAAATGGATCGTTTCTCAAAAACCACCCCCATAAACTGAACAGCAAGTTTCAGAAAACCCTTTAGTGTAGTCCAAAACATGGATCCACACCACTACAAAATCACATGGCCTGGAAAAGCTTGAAAATGTCTTAGAAGAATTTCTGTATGCCCTTTCAGGCCAGACTCTAACTACTTCCTGAAACTGGCTTTTGACAAATGTTGGAGAACAGAGAGCTCAAAATGGTGATTTCCAGTAGGAGATTGAATGTGGATATTTTGAGTTTTTTAATTAAGATAAAAGTCAAGATGGGCTAAGGTACAGGATTAAGACTTTTTGAATATTAAAACCTGTAACCAAAACCCACTGCTACATAGAAGTAGGATACAGAGCACACTATGGACAAGGTCAGAGAAACTCCCAAGAAGTAGTCCTGGGACCTATGACACATCAAGGAAAGAGTCTCTAGGACCCAAATTTCTAAGCTATAGCACAAGGCCATAATGATTTTGGCATGGAAAGATTTCAGAGCATATGTAAGCTATCATCTACCATAGGCACTGAGAAAATCTCAATAAAATATACATAAAATTTCTAATTTTAAGCAGTGTAGATTCTGGACAAACACTTCAATATGAATTAGGTGCAGATCATATTCTCAGATATTGAAGTGATTTGACCATTGGTCAGGAGTTGCTGGATATAAAAGACATGAAACACATAGCATATCTGCCAGGCACAATGAATTCAACTTAGAGTAGTTGATCTTTTCTTCTGGGGATATTTAGCTAGCAAGGTCAAAATTTTCAGTCAATTTAGTAACCATAAAACTCTTTAGGAAGAGCTGCACTGGATCATTTTTAAAGGGATCAGCCCAAGAAGGCTACCCATGGGGGAAAGAGACTGACAAAGACGTAGACTGGAAACTCTGAGCTGAAAGTCAAGTTGGGAGGCAAATTGAGCCAGAGGAGACACCTGCCAGACCAGATCTCCATTGGCGACTGGACCCAAAGGATCCATAAACCCAATAGGAACTGGAATTGGGAACTACACAGGGACCTTCATTTTCCTCTCAGTGGAGTATCTGTTTACTTGATCATTTGGTGGGCAGGATCCTGTTATGTAGACAAGGTTGGCCTGAAATTTACAATTTCCCTGTCTCAGCATCTGGGGTGGTTTTATAAGGGATTACAGACATGACCACTATAACTGGATCCCCGCAATTTACTTTTGTATGTTTTATTTTGTGTTCTTTTGTGATGCTGGAGATCACACCCTGGGTCTCATGTATGCTAGGCATGTTAGTAAGCCACTTAATAACGCTAACAACTGCAGAAATAGGCAGTAGTACATTACAGGCCATGACATAGCAGGGTAAAGGAAAATTCACAAAGGAAACCTGATGCACTCATATTTAATTTCAAACACACTTTAAGCCCGGCATTGGTGGTGCATGCCTTTAATCCCAGCACTCAGGAGGCAGAGGCAGGCGGATCTCTTTGAGTTCGAGGCCAGCCTGGTCTACAGAGTGAGTTCCAGGACAGCCTCCAAAAGAATACAGAGAAACCCTGTCTCAAAAATTAATATTTGCATATGCATATAACATTTTGATCACATTCACCCTTATTCTCTCTTTCCCCCTTCATTTCCTCCCCTAGGCCTCTACCACTTTTCACTCCCAACTTTATGCGCTCCATGTTTTTCTTTTTATACCCACTGAATCTAGTTCGTGACACCAGATTTTGAATGACATATGTAGGTGTCACAGAGTACATTGTCACAGGTAAGTGGAAGAACTAAGGGGGCTGACAGCCCCACTGCACACCACACAAAGGGGAATTTTAGGGCAAAAGAATTATTTTTAGAAGAAAGAAAAACATCAATACATGGGTAAATCTAAATTTTGGATGTTATATTATTTGTGAAGATTGGAGAGAAATGAGAAGTTTAACTGTTGGTGTCTTCCCTGTCAAGGAAAATAATGTTCAGACAGAAAAAATTCAATTGACTGTAGCTTGAAGGCATGTACCCGTCAGAGACTGGGTATGCTGCAGTACAAATGTCTCCAATCAGTGACTTATACAGCAAAGACTCAACACTGATTTGTGTAGTCTTTTTATAGGTCACATTCATTCAACTGCCCTTTCTATGATCACACAGCATTCCAAATTTCTTTGATCTTGTAAACATTTTCATAAACAAGTGATTCTCTCTCTCCTTCCCTCCCTCTCTCCCTTCCTTCCTTCTCTCTCTCCCCCTCTCTCTCTCTGTGTGTGTATATGTGTTTGTGTGTGTGTGTGTGTGTGTGTGTGTATGTGTTTGTGTGTGTGTGTGTGTGTGTGTGTGTGTGTGTGTGTGCATATGGCATGTGGGGGCCCACGAACAATTAGGCTACTCTGGCTAGCTAGTAAGCACTAGAGATATACTTATCTCTCTCCCCAGTGCTGGGAGTGTGTGATATATATATATATATATATATATATATATATATATATATATATATCACTACACTGACTTTTTGTATGTGGGCTCTGTGGTTGAAATAACACCCTTAAGTTTGCATGGCAGGCTCTTAACCTACCTAACTTTCTCCCTTATCCCCAAGAAATGGTAGTCTTTTCTTCCTGTTACATTAATTGACTGGGGTCACTTGACTTTGTAGGAAAGGGCAGTCCCCCTGAGAATTTGGAAAAATAGACCTGGCAAGTTGGAGTGATGGCTAACAGTTTTCTCTACCTCTGCCTCCTCCTTTGACTCTGCTATGAACATAGCTACATTCATGACACATGGAGGAAGTTTCCAGAGCCTGCTGCAGGATGGTGTGCACCAATTGTACTCTTTCCTTCTGAGTGGCAGAAACTACTCTGGACCATCTGTGCTCTGATGACTCCTTCAGTCTGTCCTGTGAAAGTCTGTGTGGTCTGGATGGACAGCATGAAAGATGACCTTTGATCATGCCAGGAAGAAGGGGGCAAGACTCATGGGTATAGGGTAGTATTGGGGCTTTGCAGAACATATGACCAACATTGAAAGCCAGTCCTTGAAACCAGACTAGGTCTTTCCATGTCCTCTGTTCCACAGGGATTAAAGGTGCTGTGCCTTGGCTAAAAAAGGGACAATGCTATGTTGTAGGTTGACCCAGTAAGTGTTTCTATTGGATGAATAGAAAACCATACTTGCAGTCAAATATCTTACAAAACAAAACACTAATGATATCATAATTAACCACTGAGTGTTAAAAACTTCTAGGTTATTTATTTTACTTGTGTGAGTATTTTGCCTATATGTTCGCATGTGCACTATCTCACGCATGCTCAAGAGGCCAGAAGAGGGCATTGGCTTCCCTGAACCTGGAGTGGTTGCTTGTGAGTCACCATGTGGATTCTAGGACTGGAACTCTATGCTCTGCAAGAGCCATTTCTCCAACCTATGAAAGTTCTTCTTATGATCCTAAACAGTGGGGAAGATTTGCAGCCCCACAAATCTGTCCCTAATGCTTCACTCATTTCCTGATGTACTAGAGCCTAAAGAGGTTTGTGTAGAGTCCCCAATGGGCCTGACTTCGTACCCTGCAGAGTGGATTTTAGATTGGTTATGATGAGTCTTGGGGGTCCTCTTGAGCAGTAATCCATGAAACAACAATAATCTGACCTCTAAGTATCCTAAGGCATTGATAAGGTGTTTGAATTGATAATGGGTCACTAATCCAATCAAAGAGCAATATTTTTACCTTAAATGGAGATTTTGCCAGTGTTAACAAAATACAACTGGGGCTGGAGATATGTCTCAGTGGTTACGATCACTAGCTGGTCTTCCAGAGGTCCTGAGTTCAATTCCCAGCAATCATATGATGGCTTACAACTATCTGTAATGAGATCTGGTGCCCTCTTCTGGCCTGCAGGGATACATGCAAACAGAACACTGTATATATAATAAATGAATAAACTCCCAAAACAAGATACTGAAGCCCCCTCCCCCGTTTTAGCAGCCATGACAGGCTAACATGTGCTCACCTGACCTTGACCCTCCCATCCAGGTCACTCCTCATGGAAAGGAACCAATCAGAAGTTAGTTGACGGGGCTGTGCTTTACAGACTAGTGTACAGCAGTGTTGCCCAGAGCATAGCAACCACTCTGGGAGAGCCTATGGGCCACAACAGCCAGTACCCCTAGACACTCCCCTTACTACACTGCCCTATAAGATCCCTGGGGGTCTTTCTCCAGCCATCCACCACGGTGAATGGACGAAAGGCCCGAGATAATGGGGTTAGTTCATTAAACAATAGCAATAAGACTCTGTTTTTGCATTGAAATGGGCCTCTTGGTGATTTGTGGTTTCAGAATTTGGGTACAACAGATTCAACTGGTGAAGATATTGTTCTACTTTTCTCTAAACCATCCTTTCTGTGTAGCCCACCAACCAGCACAGTGAATAGGTAAAACACTGGATTTCCCATAAAAAACAAAACTCTGGGAGAGGAGGGTGAAGCTCAGTGTTACAATATTTGCCTGACACGCACAAGATCCTTGGTTCAGTCCCTGGTGTGCAATGGATGGGGAGAAGATGTTATGGGGTATTTGTACACTGTGTGAAGACTGGTGTAATAAAAGGCCAAACAGCCAATAGCTAGGCAGGAGAGTATAGGCGGGACTTCCGGAAAGAGAGAACTTGAGGAAGAAAAAAAGATGGGGTTGTCAGCCAGATGCAGAGGAAATAGGATGGGCAGTATAGAGACGAGACAATGAGCCATGTGGGAGAATGTAGGTTTAAAAAGATGGGTTAATTTAAGTTATAAGAACTAGTTAGGAACAAGTTGATTAACTAAGGCCAAGCTTTCATAATTAATAATACCTCTCCATGTCATTATTTGGGACTGGTGGCAGAAAAGAAAGTCTGATTATGCATGGTACCCAATGTGGAGCTTAGGGAGCTGTCTTTGCAGGGCTGCAGTCAGCCTGCCCAGGGTTCCTACCTGAGAGGGGGCGTGTGGATTGAGAAAGGCTAGCTAAAAACGTCAAAAGAGTTAAGAGAAAAGATGAAGACACTGGGTAGTGTCAGGAGGGCAAATCCAGTCAATACTGAACACCCTTAGTTTATTCTTCAGCATGCTTAAGTACCCAACCAAAAGTTGGGACAATGGCAGAAGACTTCTATTATCATGTATAAGGGACAAAGAGACTTACTTCCCTTAATCCTCCAGGTATTTGGTAGGCCCACCTGCCACTCAGCCTTTAGGGTCTAGAGTAAACATACCTGAGCCCAAGTCTGTTGTTATTTAGATAAAGACATCCGTTACCTAGGCGAAACATCCTGCAGCAGCCAAGCTTCAGACTTACATGTCTAAGAACAGTTTTGAGCTCTCTGATCCTGAGGCCAGATGAAAAGGACTCCTCTTTCTGGGCCCTAAAAGTGGAGACTTGAATATCCAAACATAGGGCATGAGAAAGCAAAGAAAGGTTCTGGACAAGCAGCCTGATGTGACTTCATAGTCCCACAGTCTTGATGCTCACAGCTTCTTCCGTAGCTTCCTGCAGCCTTGAGCGGCAGACCGGGCCATGTGCTAAGCATACAGCAGACAGACTGGCCCTTTAAGGCTTGGCTCACGTGGTCAGAGAATGCTGCAGGTGAGTAGGAAGCCATGTCCAGACACACACACAAAAAACCTCTCTGAAAAGATTCACTATGCTTTAAAAAGTGCTTAGGTGCTGAAAAAGGAAAAGAAAATGGGTTTAGACAGTTATAGAAAATAGTTTAAAAATAATAAAGTAAAGCCTTTAAAGAGAGAATAAAGCAATATAAAAAATAAGCTACATAAGGATGGAAAATATTATAACACAGGGTGTTTGAACCTTATATGGTGCTTTGTTAATTTTGAATTTTTTAATGCTAATGAACAGAGACAGACAGCTGCTAAGAGACACTGGATTGTGGAAGGAACTGCTAATTAAACCAACCTAGATACTTGAGTGGTATCTTGGCTTCAGAATGGAAGGTGGGAAATATGTTGGGGGACAGGTTGTGCTTCCCTGGGGAAACAAAAAGCTATGGATTCCTTAAAAATTAATAAAGGTCAGATTTGATCGGGGAAGACCTCCTGAGGATCCTGGCTACAGACTTGAGGGGAAAAGCCAAGAAATACTAGAGGACAGGGAGACCATGATGGGGAAACCCACAGAAACAGCTGATTTGAGCTAGTGGGAGCTCACTGACTCCAGACTGACAGCTGAGGAACCTGAATCAGACCAAACTAGGCCCTCTGAATGTGGGTGACAGTTGCATGGCTTGGGCAGTCTGTGGGGCCACTGACAGTGGGACCAGGATTTATCCCTAGCACAAGAACTGGCTTTTTGGAACCTATTTCCTATGGAGGAATACCTTGCTCAGTCTAGATACAGTTGTGGGGGACTTGATCCTGCCTCAATGTGATACGACAGGCTTTGTTGACTCCTCATGGGTGGCTTCACCCTCTCTGAAGAGTAAATATAGGGGATAGGGTAGGTGAATGGTGGGAGGAGTAGGAGGTGGAAGGGAGAGGGAACTGGGATTGGCATGTAAAATTTAAAAAGATTAAAAAATAGTGGAGAGGCTACCTTAAATGCCATCCTAGAGCCTTCATCCAGTAGCTGATGGAAGCAGAAGCAGACACACACAGCTAAACACTGAGCTGAACTCCTGGAATCCAGTTGCAGAAAGGGAGGCGTGATGAGCAAAGGGATCAAGACCTGGCTGGAGAAACCCACAGAAACAGATGACCTGAACATGGGGGAGCTCATGGACCCCAGACTGATAGCTGGAAAACCAGCTGACCCCCTGAATGTGGATGTCAGTTAAGAAGGCCTAGGCAATCCATGGGGCATCTGGTAGTGGATCAGTATTTATCTCTAATATACTAATGGACTTTGGGAGCTCAGAGAGGGACACTCTCTCAGCCTAGACACATGGGCGAGGGCCTAGGCCCTGCTCTAAATGATATGACAGATTCCCCATGGAAGGCCTCACCCACCCTGGGGAGGAGAAAGGAGATAGGATAGGGGATTGGTGGGGGGCAATTTAATTTAAATTTAAAAAAGAGAAAATGTAACAATAAAAAAGAAATGCAGGTTACTTGTAGTAATGTTAGGTTTATTTTCAAGGTTAAACATATATTTTAAACATATGATGGTCTTCAAACACTTCAGAGATCTGCAGAATATAGCATTTAAAATGTTTTAATAACTGTTTACTCAGGTAATATCAAATCTGTCTCAAGTCTTTGAAGACTAGATACTTGTAGTAACAGATTTCCTTACCAAATTCAAAAAGAAAACTCCCAAAAGAGGTGTGACGTATATAAGGTTAAGAGACATAAAAACTTAAGTTGTTTATCTAAGAAAATGTTTTAAGGTCTAAAAAGTTATTTTTAAGATGGTAATACAAGTTATGAGAGAAAGCAGTTTAGATATAAAACTTCATCAAGGTAGGATATATAATCGAGTATTTTCTCTGAATATGCCAAATACAAATGGACTGGACATTGTGAATGCAATTCTTACCTGATAATTGTTCTTATTTTATATAGAATTAAAACCTTTCCTTTTTATTTGGACAAAAAGGGAGAAATGTTGTGAGATATTTGTATACTGTGTGAAGCTGTATTGCTGTGAATGGTGTAACTAAAAAAAAAAAACCTGAATGACCAATTAGCTAGGCAAGAGAGTATAGGCAGGACTTCTGGGCAGAGAGAGAACTCAGGAAAGAAGTCACCAGCCAGATGCAGAGGAAGCAGGATGGGCAGTATGGAGATGAGGTCATAAGCCACATGGAAGAATGCAGATTTAAAAATATGGGTTAATTTAAGTTATAAGAACCAGTTAGGAGCAAGCCTAAGCTAAGATCAAGCCCTTACATTTAATGATAAGTCTCCATGTCATTATTTGCAGGCTCGCAGTCTTGACAAAGTACTTGTACACGAAGGAGAAAAGGAAGGTATATATGGAAGGGAAGGAGAAGAGGAGGAGTAGGAAAGAGAAAGAAACCTTCTCAATTGTGATAATATGGAACACATCATGGTAAGTGAAATATGTAAGGCCCAAAGAAATAAAGACCAACTGTTCCCCTGTGGGAAAAAAGTTGTTTCCACAGAGGTAAGGAGTAGAATAGTCACTGCCAGAGGCCCAAAGGGGAGAAGGAATGGAAGATGGAGACTGCTTGGATAACGGGTATCAAAGTGCAGTAAGCAGAAGGAAGCTACGCTGTGTTTGCTGGGGCAGTATAGGGTGACCATTCTTCGTAACTTTTCATTGTGTATCAAAATTCATAAGAATATAGAAGCTTGAGGCTACTAACACAAAAACGCTAATTACCCCGATTTAAACACTACAGATTGACTGTATCAAGAGACCACAATGTTCTTCATAAATACATACAGTCATAAGTCAATAAAATTGTTTAAAAGAGAGAGAACACTGGCTGTAAGCCTGAGATAACATAAGATTGATTATGACTCAAAGAAACTTCGGAGATGGTCCCTCAGCAGACTCCTGCAACAGCTGGGTGTCCTTTCAGTAGCTCGTGCGGTGCAAGCCTGCTACACACATTTCTTTTATTGTATTATATATTATATCTATATTGTATAAACCGTGACTCCAGGAGTTGAGATTATCCTCCACAGTGTCCTGCACGGCTCACGAAGAGGAGATGAACCACAGAGCAGAGAATCCTCCAGAAAGATTGCCCTTCCACACACACACACACACACACACACACACACACACACACACACACACACACACACGCACGCACGCACGCGCGCGCGCACGCACGCACACACAGACTGGCTTTAACTTCCAACAGGAGTGGGGATGAAGGAGGACTCTGGGAAAAAGTTGCGTCGAAGTGAATTGTGTCGGAAGATGTGTATAAAAACAAGCTGAAAAAATGAATAATATGTTTCAGAAAAGAAAAGGAAAGAAAAAATGCACCTAGGATTTCAAGGAGCAGCCCGGCTCTCCAAAGGGAGAGAGAGTTCCGCATTTGGGGCATTTTTACATAGAATTCTTGCAGGATACAAGATGAGCTCTAGGGGGCAGCAAAGACACAGATTCTTCGACAAGAAATTCACATTCTCAAATGTAGGCTACCAATAATTTATTGAATATCCTGCCGTGTGTGTGTGTGTGTGTGTGTGTGTGTGTGTGTGTGTGTGTGTGGTGTGGATTTAAGTGGTGTGGATTATCTAGAGAAACACCGGATTTTAGGGCTTAGAAAGCTGTAATGTTAAATTAGTTCGATCCCCTAGTCTTATACGTAGGAGGAGGAGATTTTGTGGATTGAAAGGATCTCCCAAGGTTATTAGACAGATGGCGGCGCCGATCGTTCCCACCCACTCCACAAGCAGTCTTTCGATGTGTTTTCTCTCGTTTAGTCAAGGTTTAGAGACAACTGATGTTTTTTCAACCTCAAATCATTCAGTCGTCCTGGAGGTTTGAATTCAAACACGTATTCATGCCGGTTAAGAAAGGACTGATTGGCCCGGGTAAGCCTGAGACTGGTGTGTTTAAAGTGCCTTAATTAAACTTGGACAGGGAATTTCTACACCGAGCCAGATAAATTTAAACTTTTCCCAGCCGATACTTCCAGGCTTTGGACTCTAGGTGGCGACAAAGGACCTCTGTTTCGCTTTGCAGGGCTCCACAAAGACATCCTATAGCAGAGGCTCCTCTAGGCTTCCATGAACTAAAATCATTTTCCCCTAGCTAAGCTAATGACCAGGGCTTGAGGCCTGTTGTCCACATGCTATAATTATTTTCATTACAATTCTCTGACAGTGACTGTTATTTAATAGGGCTTGCTCTCTGTCATGTTGTATGTTTGGCAGGGTCACATCTAGAGAGAAGAGTATTTTCATTGATTTTTAGACCCCAGCGCATTCATGTGTCTGCTGCCTCTCATTTTCCTGAGCCCGTTTCTGTCACTTCTCTTCCCAGGACAATCACATTATTTGACTACCCCCCCCCTCCTGTCACCACTCGCTGCATCCCCGTGGTATTAGCTTCAAATAGGTACAAGGGGCCCACCTGGGAGGAAGAAAGGGGATTCCGAGTCTTACAGATTGAAACATGGAGAGCGTGGTACATCACACATTTAGTTTCTGGCTTGGTGGCTGACACAGGGAGAGAAAGGCGTTGCATGAGGGGAATCCAAGTAGAGAAAGGACGGGGAGACGGGTTCTGTGAGAGTCACAGAGGAACATGTGACGGTGTGTGGAGGGCGGACATGATTTTAAAATGCACTATGCATGTATGGAAATGCATGACAAACCCATTATATGTCACGTTGACAAAAATGAATTGTAAGAAGAGGTGGTCTAAGAATGGCACGGGGAGCTTGTGAAAACGAGGGACTGAGCATCATTCACCTGCACACAGCTGACCTACGGGGTCACAAGGTCAAACAAGGTGGCCACTAAGTCCGTCTGTTAACAACCAAGTAGGCTGTTCTTGAACCACTGTCTGAAGGAGCTGGAGGTCTTTTAGAAATCAGCAGGCTGGCAGTGTAGCCGCCCCTTCTGGCTCCTCTCTTGGATTAATATAATTGATTTCTGTGGCTGACCTTGGAGTCTTACAGTCTCACGAATAAACAGCCATTGTTTCTCCCATAACCTGCTTTTCCTCTTCTTCCTCTGGTGATGGAGGACCCACGGCGCCTGGGGGGGACACGTGTCGGAAGGTGAAATGACATGGACTGAAAGGAGCATGTGTGCACTGTGAAGTCGTTTCCAGCGATTTTTCTCCTCTCCTTCCTCTAAGCCTTTAAAATATGACTTTAAATTTCACAGTCTACAAACAGGTTCCCATGATAGAAAGGCAAGCTGTATCGTTTTAGAAACCCAAGTTGTTGTAGAAGAGAGTAAGGGTCCCTTAGCCTCCCCTCTCCAGCATTCCTTTAAGAGAGACGTGTGCAGTCTTGGACGCTATTTTGGAGCAAGCTTTCCTGACATCCTGTCAAGACTGGGAAGTCTTATTTGAGTACTTAGATCCATCCGCAGAACCCAGTCTTTTCTTGAGGGCTACATATTCTAAAAAAAAATGTACAATTTTTCACACTACCACTTTGCATTTCACAGTGACTATTTCATTAGATGCTCTTTAGAAAAGCAGAGTTTTCGGCGGGCGGGTGAGATGGCTCCGCAGGTAAAGACAGTAGCTATCAAGTCTGATGACCTGAGCTTGACTCCCCAGAACCTGAATGTCTGAAGAAGAGACCCGACTCCCTAAAATTGTCCTCTGACTCCCATAGGCATGCTGGTGCATACTTGTGACACACCTCTCTCTCTCTCTCTCTCTCCAATAAATAAATGTAAAGCCTTTTTGTAAAATAAAATTTTAGCATCTAATCACTCAGACACAAGCAGCACTGTAAATAAGAATTTAACCTCCTAAACATCTCCTGAGACTCCACTCCCCTCAGCCAAATAACCAGTAACATGAAGCCTATCTCTGGAACTTTTGCTATGAGGAGATGAGCAGAACATGCCTGAAAGTGAAGTTCCTTTGAAGCCAGTTTTTGTAATTTTATGACATTCATCCGTGAATCCCTCAAAGAAAGGAGGACTGGCTGCAAATGGTTGGATTAACAAGGGTTTACCATCATAAACTCCTGGGCACTCAGCACCACTGATGGGTGGCTGACGCAGGTCTTCAAGCCATCATTCACCATGGGGTAGCACTTGGCACAGAACTATCGAGAATTCAGAGCCTCCGGGATTAGAATCAATTTAACCTATGAAGAGAAATGTTCCACAATTCTTTACTATAAAGTGATAGCTTAATGGCCCCTGCATCAGGCAGAAGTGTACAATCAGACACAGCTAAATGTAAATGCTAGACGGATGCAGGAAGGGTGCCATGGGATTCAAATAAAACACGAAGGTGAACCTCTGTTTAGCCCTTCTACAAAGAGAAGGACAGCAGAAGACAGCCTCTGCCCTTGACATTAATCAAATATCACTGCACCTCGATATTAAAACACTGAGCAAGAGCCTTTCCTGGCAGACTGAAGCCTAGCAGTGACTGACAGTAGTTGGAAACACAATGAAGGCTGAGGCAATACTATGCTTCGATTTCCACAGGAAAAACCAGTCTAGATATCCTAGAGAGTCATTGCTTTCCCTAGAAATTCAACTGCTCGGCTCAGTCTGGGGAGAGTTTGCGCTTGATGTGGGCTTCGGGGTTGCCACGGCTCAGCATCTCTGTCTTTGGGCATACGAGAGAAAGATGCCTCTCTGTTTCTTTGTTTCCCCTACTCTACCCTCCACACTGGGCGGCTGCTGGGTTCAGCTGGCCGAGAAGGGGAGAGAGCAAGACTGTGGGTTTGTACAGCACCATTCCCTGTGGCACCTGCGATGTGAGACAGGCTTGGGAACGGCTCTCTCCATTTCCCTGGGAGGAGAACGAAGCTCAAAAGGGTGCATGACTTCCGGCTACCCAGCAAGACCTTGGCAAAGTCAAGACTAGGACACCGGGTTTGTTGTTGTTTTTAAAATGTCGTGGTTCTCCTCTCTCTTTTCTTCGTCTTTCACACGCTGGCCCAAACTTCTTTTGGGGGTGGTGGTGGTTAAAAACGTGTTTCACTTGTTTTTATAACCACTAGTCAAAAGCTTTCCCTTCAGCCAGGTCCTGAGTGGAAACTTATCTTCCGTCATTCACTCTGACACCACAGGGAGCTGAGACTGAGTAGCTGGGGATTTTTGCCAGGGAGCCTGAGGGTGAAAGGTCATCCCCTGCTCTTCTTTGGCGAGTTGTCAACCAGCCTCTCACCACTGATCAATCAAGTCCTGACCACCAAATGCCTACCATGTGGCCAGATGATCCTGTCAAAACAGGGCTCCCCCTCTCTACCCGCCCGCCCTCCCGCAGCACCTCCCCTTCTCCCCACCATCCTTTTTCTGCCATACTCACTTCATTTGTTCTCCCGGATCCCCACAGTTGCACTAATTCTAACCTCAGGAACGAAACAGTGACTTTCTGCTGACGCAGCGGTTTCCATGAATTCGCACTCAGTGCTTCATATACCTGTTGCTTTCCGGCAAATGTGGATTTTTATGCAGTTGAGACGAATAGTGGCTACAACAATGGTTAAAAGTCAGGAGGAAGCTTGAAGATTATTAATTAGCTCATTTGCTTCCCCAAAATAAGGAAACTTGGTAGTATAATTCAGACAAAATATTACTAATCAGATTTCTGACCCTTTATATGCTATTTTCTCCCTGATGAAGTCATCCAGCTTCTACTTATAATTCCTCTTAGTGATATGTATTTAACTCCATTTATTTTTATATAAAAGGGTACATTTTATTTAATTAAGACATTACGCTTTTCCCCAGGTGGTGGTGGCACATGCCTTTAATTCCAGCTCTTGGGAGGCAGAGACGGGTGGATCTTTGTGAGTTTGAGGCCAGCCTGGTCTACAGAAAGAGCTCCAGGATAGGCTCCAAAGCTACTGAGAAAGCCTGTCTGGAAAAACAAAACAAAACAAAACAACAACAAGAAAAAAAAACAAAAGAAAAAAGAAAAAGAAAAGATATTATACTTTTCAACTTTGTTATTTTATAACGTTATAGCTCATATAGTATTATCAAAATAATTTCCCCTAAATCTTAAAGTAATATATGTTCAATATATAAAACTTGGAAAGTTAAAAAAAAACTTATAAAGAAAAACTTAACCAATATCACTAGTCAGAGAGTATCACATTTAACATTTTAGTATATCAACATCTAGTTTTATTTATATTTTATTTTACATTGTGCAAATTGTGTTGTTCTAGAATTTATATCCTGGAATTTTGTTTGTTTACCATGATATTTCAAATCTCTGCTGTCATTATAAATTCTTTGTACACGCGATATAAATTGTTGTATCTAGTTCATAACTTGATGGTAACTGTTATTTCTAGCAAGCTCTCACCCTGGATATTTTAACTTGCTTCCCTTTCCCATTCACTTAAATAAGCTACAATTAAATGTGATAAATGTGCATTTATTTTATACAGTTTTGTGTTTTCCCTGAGGAAAAATTTTCTAGAAGGGAAGTGGAAGTGGGTCAAAGCATACTTATAGTTTTAGGTCTTTGATACATTTTGTTCAATTTCAAGAACTTGATGCCAACAGGCTTTGTAATACTTCTTAGGGCATTTTTGCAAAACCACTATCTCATTTTTTTTTTTTTTTTGGTTTTTCGAGACAGGGCTTCTCTGTATTGTTTTGGAGGCTGTCCTGGAACTAGCTCTGTAGACCAGGCTGGTCTCGAACTCACAGAGATCCACCTACCTCTGCCTCCCGAGTGCTGGGATTAAAGGCGTGCGCCACCAATGCCCGGCCCACTATCTCATTTTTATCTATTGAGTCTTGACAAGACTCAAACTACCTTGGATCATCATCCTGGTTAGGGTTCTGCCCAAAAGTTATGACAGCCAAAGAACAGGTCTGGGGATGACCAAAGGGCTGGTGTGCGGGGAATCACTACCTTGGTAGCCTTCAGCTGGCTTTAGTGGCATTGACCATGAGCCCTCTCTTGGATCAATCGTTTCCTTCCTGTTCCTCATAGCAAGCTGGTAAGAGAGACTCATTTTGCTGTCTCATTTATAGATAAGCCACATCACTAAATATAGCTTTATTACTTTATGGGGAAATAAATAAATTTCCCTGAAATGGTGACTAATTTATTATTTCTAGTATATTATAGATTTGCCCAATCAGAACACTTAAGAGAAAAAGAAGGTGCCCATTATAATTAGATGAGGACAAGTGACACAAACTGAGAGGAATAGCTCGATATTCCTCTTCTATGACTTAACCCCGATCCCTCTGTCCTGAGAGAAAAGGCAGATGTTTCCAGAGACAAACTCACCTTCGCTGGGCATTGCTGATGTGTGCGAGGGACACAGACAGACTGAAGCAGAGAGGCCGTGGTGGGGAACAGGAGACAGCATCCTGTCTGGCTTGTACCAACCAGTTGGTAAGAGATGAACCTAGATGGGGGAGTTGGGATGTTTGCTGCAGGTGTATGGCTGTCTTCCCACTGACTTGTTTGAAGCTAAAAGCAAAAGGAGATAAAACTCAATAGATTGACTATTATTGGACAAAATCAGTTTGGCAAAACTTTACTTCTAGTAAAATCTCCCTTACTGGGTAGAAAGTCCCAGATATTTTTTGTTTGTTTGCTTTTGAATAAAAGTCTTTTTAATTATATTTAATTAGTGTACCTGTGTGCCTGTGTGCCTCTGTGTGTGTGTGTGTGTGAGTGAGTGAGAGAGAGAGAGAGAGAGAGAGAGAGAGAGAGAGAGAGAGAGAGAGAGAGAGAGAGGATAACTTGTGGGAGGTTACCTCCTTCACCCATGAGAGTCTCAGGAACTAATACAGGTTGTCAGGCTTGGTGATGGGTGCCTTCAGCCACTAAATGCCAGCCCTGGGGGGCTCTTTTAAAAAAATACAATTAATACATTTACTACCTAAGTAAAAAGTTTAATATTACTGAAGGAATTATTTTCAGTGTATGAGCGTTGACCATTGAAAACTCTAGATAACAAGAAGACATCTTTCTTTGGTTATTGACATAAAGTTAAACGAAAAGAGTTCTGTTCTGTTATTTAAGGCTGTGTGCCCAAGATTGAGACTGAGTTTGTTTGCTTTCAAGTGGGAATTTTCTCAGAGCTGGAAGGAATTTGAGGAGATTATAGGTTCAGCCTCTTACCTCTAGACAGTTAACCCTAGAACTCCAAACATACTTGTGAGGGACTTAGAGATTTCCAGGTAAGTGTGCTGCAGAGGATCTTTATGGGTGAACTAACTGTGGCTCCCACCATCCCCTATCCTGCTGCTGCTGGTGGTGATGATGACAGTGATGATGATGATGATGTCTATTTATGATGACTGATGGTGATATCTGACATCTCTGGGTATCTTAGAACATACCAAGCAGTTTCCTAAGCACTTGTATTACTGCAAAAGTGCTGATGAGCTGGGTGAGTTTTCTTATTTTATTACATTTGTTTGTTTAGTGGCATGTGAGTGTGAGAAGTAGGTTGCATTCATAGTATTTTTATATGAATTAGATGTAAAGCTAAGTAGGTTCCCCAAGGTCTACATATCCCAGCAGAGTACTGCAGTTACTCTACTATGACAATCCTCTGTGTAAGCCAATGTCTCCTCCGTTATATCTCTGCACACTCTTCACCTCTGGAGACATAGCAGAAGTCCTGTACCACACTCATCAGCTGCCTGTGCCTCTGGAGAACAGGCTGCACTCTGCAGGTCTGGTGTCACCTGCACCCTGTGCTCTGGCTCCTCTCTCTGTTCAAAGACAAGCTTGAGGCTAGGAACTTCCTAATCTCTGAATCGCTGCACATGCCCTGCTTCACAGGCCTTCAGCACAATAAAGTGTACACTGCCAGCAGCATATTGTAAATTCGCCCATTTGCTATGTTGGTTAGGGACTTGTCTAATCCACAGGTTGGGCCAGCCGAGAAACAGGCAGGAGAAGACGCGGGACATATTTGTGACTTTATGGTAGAACTGGTGTTTGGAATTGGCTGTTTTTGAACATGGACCAGTGAAGACTTGGGGCAGTTTAAGAGTCAAAGTAGTTCTTTTTATGCCAGTGTGTAAATTCCTCTTCTCTTGCAAGACCTATTGCTTTCTTGACTGGTGGGTGCCATAAAACTCTCATTTATCTTTTTTTCTGATTGAAAGAAGAAAATGCAGTCATAAAACAAAGCATTGAAGTAGGTTTGCTTTCACCACAGATGATTTAGAACTACAAAAGTTTTACTTCCACTTCAGATTTTATTTTCAATAGCTAGAACACACACATGGGGGGGGTGAGTATACAGAAGAGTGGGGGAGGGAAGAAAACTAACAAAGAAACGGGAATCTCATAAAACAGCATTAATGCTAATTCTGTACATTTTCTCTTAACACTGGAATTGACCCCAGACTAGTTCTTTAGACATTTTGTAGCAAATTATTTTTACAATATAAATTATAAGAGATATGGGATCTTTGGGGAATGTAAGATGTTGGGAATGAGTAAGCCAGGCCCTTTGTTTAATGAGCAAAACAAATCATGCTTATTACATTGATTAATTGATCAATTTATTGACTGGTTGAACTATATCCTCTGACCTACACACACACACACACACACACACACACACACACACACTGGCACCTGCAAATGTGTGCATGCACACACCAAAACAAAAAACATAAAAACAAACAAACAAAAGCCCGCAATAGAATAAGAAAACTCACCCGGCTCACAAAGTTGGAATTTTCCATTGATTATGTTAGTTAGGCATGGCCTGCCCTGAGTGCCACAGACTGAGCAGATATCATTTTGGAGCTCCATGGGCACTGCTGGTCATGTGAAGTCAATGACAGGAGAAGGCCTTTTCCTCACTGGATCTGCTGTCAGAAGGCAGAAATGACAACCACGCCATTGTTCTCAGAGAGCCAGAGCAAGTGGCACAACAAAACAATGAAATGAAGGCAGAGGTGTAGCATGCTGAAGGGGAGAGGCGAAACCTTGCTGCAGTGAGCTAAGAGCAGGTATGGTCGCTCCAGGACCCCGAAGCTGAAGTCAAGTACGAGGTTCCCCCGGGTCAGTGTCATCAAACACCTCTGGGTGCAGGGCAGGTGCTTCTTAGCTTGCTTTTCGGTCAAGTCTGTGTCTAGTTCCTGGGCCCATTCTCAGCCTCTGCGGCTTGCTTTCCTTTGTGGAACCACTAAGGTGCCCTAATATTTTTCTGCCTTGATTTTCTGGGGAGCCCATCTACAGAGTCTCTTAGAAAATGATTCAGTCAGCATTGGCCTGGTCAATACAAGTCTCCAAGCTCTTAACTGATATCCCTTTCCTAGGCGCAGAAGACACTTAGCAGGGATGGGAAAACCAGCAGAGCTGAAGCATCACGGGAAACAAAGCATTCGGGGCCAGACTGAGAATATCAGAAAACCAGAAGTGGCAGCATGAAGCCAGCTACCCGATGGTTCTTCCGAAGATGTTGGCTTTTCACAAGTCCTACGGGAGTTTCTGTCTTCTCCTCCGGGGATATAAAAAGCATGACTCCCACAACTTTGAGGTATGAGCTGTTGGGCCCCAGCCCCACGGGGTCTCTGTGAGTTGCTGGTCAGCCTACAAGTGCAACTTGTTTTCCAGTCCAAGTGCTTCCTGTTTTCTAGTCCTGGCTTACTGCCCTGGCCTTGACCCTCTGACATCAACATTCAGCAGGAGGAAAACAGGCTCTCTTCTACCTGGGGTTTTTCCACTGTGCTGTAAGCCTGTATATAAAGCTCCTCCCTCCTACAAGAGAGAGACCTCTTTTAGCACTTGCAATGAAGACACACACACACATATTCTCCTGGCAATAAAGGCAGCAATGCATTCTCTTAGTACAAACAGCTGGACACCTTGTCTCTCTTTTCCTGATACCTTATATAAAAAGCATGACTCCCACAACTGTGAGGTATGAGCTTTCTTTTATAAAATGTCTACCAAAATCCTTGGTGTAGAGCCATCGAGATGGCTCAGCGGATAAAGGCTACTGTCACAAAAGCCTCAGAACCCCTGTAAAAGTGGAGAGAACCAACTCCATAGAGATGTCTGGTGATCTTCACATGTATGCTGTGACAATGCACACCTCTCCCACATGCACACCATGCACTCACATTCAGTAACAGTCACGAAAAAATAATCTCTAAATGCTTGGCATAAAGTCATTGCTTTTGTAGAAGCCTGGGAAGAATGGCCTTAAAGAGACACTTGTTGGTCCCCTTATGCAAGAAAGAGTTGCAGAGGATCGGTTCACTTGGAAAAGTCTGCCACCATTAGTGCTACGAAGATAACAAGACGGTCCTTGTGAAGCACCGATATCAAGGAAAGACCATGAAATGTTGTTCATGAAAAATAATAGAAGAATAAGGCATTCTAGTTAAACACATAGTCTGGTTAATAGAGTTCTTACCATGATATTTTCACATGTGGAAGCATAATGCAAATTCCTTTACTATGCCATATAATTATGTAGTATGTACTGATTATATAATATGTATCACAAATTCTCAATTCTTCAGACAATATTATGCTCTTTTTACAATGTTAAAACCATGTAATAACACACATTACTCTTGAGAGAAGGGCAATTGTTATAGTTTGAACACTTGGTCTCCAGTAAGGTGGTGCTGCTTGGGAGGATATGGAACCTTTGGTAGATGAAGCTTTCCTGGAGGAATTATGGGGCAGGGCGGGGAGCTTTGAGGGCTCATAGCCTCTCTTTATTTACTGTTCTCTTACTCTACTCTTTATGTGCAGATAACATGTGATCTCTCAGGCTCCTTCTCCTGCTGGTACGCCATGGCTTGACCACCACGATGGACTGCGGCCCTCTGGAAGCATATGCCTAAGTAAATTCTTTCTTCTGAGGGTTGTGTTTGGTGATGTCTTTCACATCATATCACAGCAACAACTAACAAACACTGAAACAAGGAGAGTAGGGATGCTTCTGTGGGAAAAAAACTGGCCATGTGCTTCATGGAGGAATGTGGAAGGCTTTGGAACTTTAGACTGAAATGTGGTTGAATGCTGAAGACAGAGATTAATGGACCATCGTAGTAGAAGCCTGGAAGACAAGAGAACTGAGGGTAATACAGACAGTCATGAAGTTTCAGAGGGGGAATGAGCACTCTAAACCTATGCTAGGGGCCATTTGGGCATTTTCTGACCATGTCCTGAGAATTTATGTGAAGATGAATTAAAAAGTAGTGATCAAATTTGCTCAAGACAGGATAACATTGAGTCTGTGGGTAGTTGTTGCTGATTACTTTTTATAGGTCTGTAATGAATAAGAGAAGGCAGGGAAAAAGAAATATAAAATGTGCGTCTGGGAGAGAAACAGAATACTGGCAATGTGAGAATGTTACCCTTAAGGTGTGAGCTAAAAGAGATCCTGTAATTGTTGAGATTAGCACTATGAAAATCTACCTACTCTGCTTTGAAAAGATAGAAAAGCTTCCCTCAGGATAAGACCCCACCCAGCTGAAGCTCCAGTTAATGAGAGCATAGTGTTTTTCCCTTGGAAAGTAATTGCAAATGAAAGCTGCTATTAATGTGGTCTATGGCCAAACTTTCTGTGTGGTATTGGATTTGGAGGCAAGAAAGATGCAAGATTTAGATGGTCGCAGATTTCTCCTCATGATTGCAGAAAACTGCTTAAACCAAGCAATGTGTAGCAGAGTTGGGGTACCCATGAGTAGTCCCTGAAAGGCCATTGTGTCAATCTATAAAGGTGAAACCTGAGTTGTGGTGGGGAAAGATCCTAAGAAGTTGGAGATACCAGAGCTGTAGGAATCTGTCAAGGAGAGCTGTGTAGCAGGCTTTCTTGGACTGCCAGCCCTAAATCATGACACAGAGACTTATTATCAAGAATGAAAGCTTAGAATTAATTATGTATTATTACTAATTATAGCTTAGGTTTGTCTCACTAGCTCTTATAACTTAAATTAACCTATTTATATCAATCTATGTGCTGTCACGTGGCTCGTGGCTTTTCCTCTCCCCCTGTATGTCTTGCTTCCTTTGCATCTGGCTGGCAACTCTGCCTTTTTCTTCCCTGAGACCTCTTTGTCCCCAGAAGTCCTGTCCAACCTCTTCCTGCCTAGCTATAGGACATTCAGCATTTTACTAAACCAATCACAGTGACACATCTTCACACAGTGGAAAGGAATATTCCACAACATTTCCCCCTTTTTGTCTAAATAAAAAGGAAAGGTTTTAACGCTAACTTAATAAAAACTATAAACAATAAGAACAATTATCAGGTAAGAATTACATTCACAATGACTAGTCCATCTGTATTTGCTAAATTCAGAGAAAGTACTCTATTATCTGTTCTCTCTTGACAAATACAAAGCTTTGTACCTAATTTACTTTCTGCCATGACTAAGGGAAACTGTCACTATAACTATCTAGTCTTCAACCCTATCAGATGCCCAAGGAGGATTTAATATTTCCTGAGTAAACAGGAAGTTCGGAGCAAGCAACTCGTCTGAGAATCAGGAAACTCCCACTTTATTTTAGCAAAGTTCAGCAGTTGCTTTCTTTTGTGTCATGTGTGTTCAGTTTGGACAGCATACTGTCAACTCTTGAGGCAAAGGCAGTTTCTTGACCAAATGGCTAGTTTTTGCTACAGAAAAGCAAACTCCATATGGAGATTCTTTGATGCTCATCATCCTTTTTTTTTTTTTAAGCAGATTGATGCTGCCAGAAGCAGACATGTATCATGGTCATGAAAAACCTTTTATTATTATAACACTTTAAATGCTATATTCTGTAGGTTTTGAAGATCACCTATCTAAAATATGTCTCTGTATGACCTTGAAAACACACCTATCATGACTATAAGTTTGATAGTTATAGATGACTAACTACTAACCTGTATTTCTTTATTATCCTCAGTAGCTTTCAAGGACTAAAACTTTACTTACATTTTAAATGAGCTGTATAGGTACAATGCCTCAAACAAGAATAGGAACATATATAGTATTGTGCAAATAACCTTAAATTTGCATCAATATACAAAAATTAATACCAATGTAAAATATTTGAGACTAGTGGTTGCTCAAAATTAGACTCAACAATCCACCCTTTTATCCCATCATGTTTATACTATATCGCCTCTTTTCCCTTTAGAAAGATATCCTTGAATATAATCTCCTTTCTTTAGCTTTCTCCCTAAATGATGACCCTAAGTGATGAATGACAAACATTCATGACCTACAAAACTACAAAAAACAAAACAAACAAACAAACAAAAAAACACCCATCCCACCTCTTGGGGATGTCATGTTCTCTAGACTGTGTCCTGTTGTGTGGGAACAATAGCATCTTTGGGGGACCCCGAGAAAACTGGGATAATAGTCATGTCCTGGGAAAACTAGTCATAATATTTGTTGTCCAGTCTCTGTGCAATGGGAAAGTGCAAAGCTTATCTGTAGTCCTGGCTAGAATAGTCTGTGAGGCTGGACCATGTCAGCCAGCAGCCTTGAAGCTGTTCTGAATGTGGGACTCTGAGGAAACTATAACAGAGGCACTCTGGGAAGCTGGATCACCCTGGCCCCCAGTTTTCATTGGTGTCTTGTCCCCTGGCTCTGAAAACACATAAACTTTCAGAGGTAACATACATATCTGAATTAACACAAGTTTGTTTGAGCAGGTAAAATATATTTCACCTGTCTTGTGGTTTTTATAGGTTTATTTCTTTATGTCTGTAGCCAGGATTTTCAGGAGGTCTCCCCAAATCAAACCTGATTCTCTTTAACCTTGAAAGAATCCATTACCTTTCATTGCCTGTGAAAACAAAAAGATATCCTTTTCCCCCAAAGCAATACATTTTCTAACTTCCATTTTAAAGTTAAGGTATTCCTAAAGTATCTAGGCTAGTTTAATTCAGCAGTCCCTTCCATCATCCAATGTCTCTCAGCCTTCTCTGTTCATTAGCATTCAAAAATTCAAAATTACAAAATTATATTATAAACAAATATGTGTTATATTTTCACCTATATATGGCTTATTATTTTTTATATTATTTGATTATCTCTTTAAAGACTTCACTATTTCTAAACTATTTATTATATGACTGTCTATAGCCATTTTCATTTCTTTCTTTAGCATCTAAGCAAATTTTTAAACATACTGTTCATTTTTAGAGGTTTCTTTTGTGTCTGGATCTAGCTTTACTGAGCACCTGCAGCATTATCTGACCATGTGAGACAAATCTTAAACTCCCATGTCAGCTGCCGCATGACTTGTCTTAACACCGCATGGTGATGGCACACGGTGCTGGCAATTGACTGGAAAAGACCCAGCAGAAATTATTGTACCTTTAACTAACGAGGAAGTTTCCTCCTTATGGAAAGATAATGAGTATTGGCAGATAGCTTGCAGTAACTTTTTATTACTTGTTTTCCTAAAAGTAGAATAATCATATGTATTTTGAGCAGGGATGGTGGGGTCTCACTATGTAGCCCTGGCTAGTCTAGAATAAGCTATGCAGACCAGACTGGACTCAAAGTCAGAGATTCACCTGCCTCTACCTCCAGAATGCTAGGATTAAAGGTGTGTGCCACCATGACTGGCCTAAATAGGTTTATATTTTAAATAAAAATGTTCCTTAGTATACTTAGAAATATACTCATTTATTGATCCACACTTTCAGAGAATGAGGTATTATCAGGATACTGTCTATCAAGTTATAGAAAAAATAATAATTTTTAATTACCCTCAAAGTTTTACATCCAGTACAAAGAACTGTAAGACAATTCACCCACCGTCCTTGTATAGGAAAGTTCCTGAAGTACACTAGCAGAGGAGTATGGTCTCTTCTACCACTTCTCTGTCAGCCATGCTTATTTTTAAACTTTTGCCCCTTTCCCATTGAATTAGTGGTTATTTAGACCTCCTAGAATTACTAAAATTAGGTATCATTTTGAGCAAAATGCCCCTTTTTCTGTTCCCTAGAAACAACATAAAACTCTAAGCCCGAGAAAGTTCGGGTTGCCATTTATTTACAGTCTTTATCAAGCAAATAATATTCATATTTTGAATTATGCAAATAAGCATTTACATGATAAATCGTAATTGCTCTCAGACAGCTGTTTATAATTGGGTAAATGAGACACACTTTTAAATTGTCTAAATACATACTTAGCCATGTTTACATATTTATACCCTAGACTGTTAACTATTCTGAATCAGCTGTTATCTTCTATTGTGTCTTACTCAGTTCAAGGGGTGAGAACTTTTGAGTGCAAATGGCAAAACCTCCTTGGTTTTGCTCTGAGAGTCCAGGGATTGCTTTACTTCAAAAGGGGCGGGTGCTCTCCCTAACCTTGCCTGTGGCATTCTGCACCTCAAGCAGGAAGTGGTTTTATACAGTTCTGTTGGGTAGGAAATGAAGTCACACCCATTCCCACCTAATTGGGGCAACACACTAGTGTAGTTATTTATGATGCAATGTTTTAACATCTAAACAATCCATGGGTCTTACGGTCAGTAACTAAGTTTTGTACTAAACCCCCTCACGAAAAGTAAAGAACAAACACTTTGGAGACAACGACAAGTGTGCAGAGCAGGGTTCTGGAAAGGGTCACAATCTAGTGAGGAAGGGGAATGAGCAAGTTGGAAATATTCAAGAAGCAGCTAAGAGGAAAACACTTTTGACCATCAGAATGGGGTAGAATGTGTGCATGGGTTTTAAGGGCAGGCTGGCAGGGCACTCACTTCTCATAGCAGAGCTGACTCTCCAGCCTCTGGAGGGCAGGCGCCACAGGGAGGAAAGAGAAAAAAAATCCTCTTCCCAGATCATTTGCATGTCTTCCCGGAAGTGAGCAGCACCAGCCCTTAGCCTCTAAATTGTCTCTAAAAATGGTTCCTGCCCCGGAATCCCTTTAACCTTACTGTGTTTCCCTTTGCTTCTCTAAAGCGATCAATATTGCTTTGCCTATATTCCTTTCTAGACAAACACACTTACTTCTAATCCATCCGAGTCTATTTCTTACACAGTGCTTCATATGTACTAACGTGCTTTACTACATACATCCCAAAACACAGAGATGCTGGGGGAAAACATGAAGCAGCTGCAGAGGCACGTAAAAGTGCAAACATCAGAGCTCCAGTCCTTCCCCTTGCCTAGCGTGGTGAGAGCCTGCTTGCAGTTTGCAGTCTGCTAGATGAGGAGCCTTGAGGCCTAGAGCAGAGCACCTGAAGAGGGAGGGTGCCGGTGATGTTGCTAGGCTTGAGACATCTTTTCCAGAGGCAGTTATTTTTTCTTACTCTGTTTGGATAAGAAAGCTGCTTCTGGACTCACAGTGTAGGGGAACACTTAAGGACAAAGAGCCATAAGCTAAGGAAATCTGAGCCCAAATTTAGCTCTTGAAATATTGGCCAAATCACCCACGTTTAGTTTATTTTCTCATTCTTGCTCTGCCCTTGTCTCTCTCTGTCCTGTCTCTGTCTCTCTGTCTCTGTCTCTCTGTCTCTGTCTCTCTGTCTCTGTCTCTGTCTCTCTGTCTCTCTGTCTCTGTCTCTCTCTCTCTGTGTGTGTGTGTGTGTTTGTGTGTGTGTGTGTTTTCTTCTTCTGAAAAGGAAGGGCTAAGCTAAAGTTCTGTGACTGGTGAACCTAAATTTATCACAGGACAATATGAGGGTAAAACCCAGTTTCTCCTTATATATCCCACTTCCCCAAAACCCCTTAGCATAATAGCAATAATTACCATAATAAATAGAGAACTTACTAAATGTGGGAAAGCACTGTGTCTGGCACTTTACACACAATACCTCACTAAATAACCAGAACACGTGTATGAATTGTTGTTTCCAGTTTAAATGTAAAGAAACTGGTGTTAAGAAATTGTGTAACTTGATTAAGGCATCATTGTGTGACCCAGATATTAAACCTAGATCTAACCTCTCTATGTGATTACAGAATATGGTGGGTGTTAGAAAGAAAACTCAGATTGCCTAGTGTTTGTGGTTCCTTATGCTTGACTAGATGAGTCTTAGTGCTAACTCAATGCCTGGTGCTCATGAGTTACATACTATATATTTGTGGGTTACAATTCAACATTCTGCCCCCAGAGAAAGACTTGTATGCTACTGATAATAAAGCTATGTGGGTGGCAGTCTTGTGGTGGGGATGCATTGGTTGTATATTTGTGTAACTCAATTGACTCTAGTCTAGTTAGTGTTCATCAGTCTCATTACTAGGCTTGGTTTTCTCCAAGAATGTGACAGCTGGCCACAGCAGCCAGCCAACAAACCTATTGATATTTTTGTTGTGCTTGGAAGAAAAAAAATGTCTGTGGATACAATGTAGCATGAAATGAGACAATTTTCTGTCCATCCTGATAGGACTCTGGGTGGCTGGCCTAGCCAAGCTATGGGCTCCAGGTCTCTGTCAGTTTCCAGAATTGACTGAAATCACCTTGGGTGGTCGCTCCCAAGCCCATTGTGCACGTGGGGCTTTCTGCCTATTGACATTAGGGGATGTGCCGCCACCTTCCCTTTGTCTCATGCCCGATTTAAGACTCATTTGTTCTCAGTGGCTTTTAACTGGTTTTCAATCTATGTTCATTGCTAAAGAGATTTAACCTTTCAAAACTGCACCTTCTAAAGGGGTTTCTGTGCCACCCAATTAGCATTGTAAGGGACTAAGCTGTTTGGAAACAAACACAACTTAAATCACATGAAATCACATGCTGGTCACTGAGATTCGGACAATACCACAACAGGATCCCTAGAAATTAGCCACTGTGTCCTACACCGACTTTTAAAATGCAGACCTTAGGACCCTAAGCTATTATCTGAACAAAACCACAAAGCCATCTCTCTGCTTTCTGGTGGGTAACGTGGTCCATAAATGTTCAACCTGATTCTGCACTGTCTTCTGTTTCCTACCTACCTACTAGGCCAGGCTAGCTTTTCCAGATCACCAAACTGCCACAGGCAGCGGTCACTCTCTCACTTTGACCTCCCTCTGTCCCTTCCTTCACTGTATCACCTGTACCTCACGTTGATTATACACACTCTCCCTTGCAGGTGTTACTCCCCAATCCCGGCCTGCCCTTAGGAATGTCCTTGTGATCAGTCAGCTAATGGGGCAATCAGGATTTGCTCTGACTTTTCCAGGATTCATATAACAAAAAAAAAATCTCAATAACAAAAAAACAAAAACCAGAATCTTGAAAGGAGAAAGTTGAGTGCTTTTTTTTTTTTGGTCTAGAAAATAAATAATTAAATTCTTAGAATCAAATTAGCGTTTACTTTATCCTTTATAAGAAACCGGAAGGGCAAATTTACCAGTGTTGGGTGCTTGCTGAGTGTGTAACTCTGGAGTTCTAGCGTCTGGGCTTCTGCAGGGTTCAATAATGTAAGACTGTTTTATATTGCAAAGCAATAGAATGCTTAACTTTAGGCCCATGTTACATTTGATTTTCTCCTTCTAAAGCTGTTTTGAGACAATCCTTTGGCTTAATGGGAGGACAAATGTATTAAAAGGAATGTCTGGTCCTCGGCAATTACTCTGTACTATGCTTCAGTAGTTCAGTCAAGCACAACACACTCTGAAACAATCCCTGATTCCCAGGCATTTTTGCCACACTTTTCTGTGACTCAAAAAGTCCTCATTAATGAAGTCACAGGATTGAAAGGGGATAGTTTTAGAAACACAGATTTTCAAAGTAAACATCAGTTACCAAATATATGCTACACACATATTCTTTTTCTCCCTTCACTGTCTAAGTTGCCTGAGCTCTTATGGGATCACTAACCCCAGGAACTAGAAAAGGTTGGGATGGGAGACAGCTGCTCTTCAGCAAGAGAAAGTGTTTCTGTTTTAACAGAATATAATAGAGTAACCCTACAGAGGGACCTTGCCTGCACCTTCTGGTAACATTTGCATAACTGTATATGACTTTCAGGGCAATTAGTGAGTCATCTCTCATTTCTCTCCTATGTGTAATCACACTGTTGCTTCTTTGTGGTGCTTACATTAAAAAAAAAAAGTCTCCTGACTTTGTTTTCAAGCAACAAAACCAAAGAAGCAACTATGATGCAAATTGCCCAGACACACATCTACTTCCACTGACCAAGAGAACAACTGTTTGGGTTAGGTGTGTGTATCTTGATGCTGTAACCATCTAGGGTAGTCAGTCCAATTTGAGCCGGCTGACGCAGTGTGCTGAGCTGGTAGTGTAAATGAGCAGTCAAGACACACTGCTCCAACTGCTCCAGGGTGGATGCGCCTGTCACTGATCCTTGTTACCCTTAGTTCAGGTGGACCGTGACAGAGAAGAGCTGAAAGGAAGATGGCTGGAAACCCTGGGGAGAAACCTGGAGTTGGTTGTAAGCTGAGTGAGAGCTTGCCAAGAAGGTGAAGTAGACAAAAATACAATGACAGTCTTCTCAAGTGCTTTCTCGTTTCCTCAGGTACCATGGGACACAGCAAAGCGTGCTGTTTTAAGGACACGCCAGTAGTATTTAAGGAGGGAGCCATTATGCAAGAAACAGGTACAGGAGAAGGAACTCTGGGGTTCTTACGTGTTTTACTTCATTAAATCTCAAATCAATTCAGAAAACATTAATATGTATAAATGGTAAATTTATTATCTTAGAGATAATGAAGCTATCATTTAAAAAAGCCATCTGTAAGAACTATTGTTTTATCAGACATAAAAATTGTATAAACACATAGTGCATATATTTTAGGACTTGGAAGAATGTGATTAGGTCAAGTCATTTCTGAGAAACAAGTTCAATTTATAGTTGTCTTGGGATTTTTTTGTTTTTGTTTTTGTTGTGTTTTACTATTTATTATTTATTTATTTACTGGTTTTAAAAAAAAGGCCAACAGGAGGAATACATTTCTCAAGAAGTTCTAAACACCTTTCTTCATTCCTGTCTTTGACAAAGCTAAACCTAAAATGCCCAGTGTGTAGCCTTGCCATTTCTGTATTTGCCTGTGGGGTCCAGAGGCAGTTTCCATGGTAAGCTCCCTGTGCACAGAAGCAGGGTGAGTGGAATGTCTCTTCCAATGAGCAACTTTTCACTGACAGTGATAGAGGCTGAGAGCCTCCTTCACACAAATGATTGAAAAACAGAACACGAAGGACATTTTTATTTTGTGTTGTTTCCTTTGTGCAGTATGTGACTTCAGTGTAAACACCCATTTAATCAAGAACACAAAGGCAGCCACCTTGGCTGGGTAAGGGGTTCCCAGAGCCGCAGGACACAGATAGAGCCCCCCCATTTTGTTGTAGGACATTCCTCCAGGCTGTCATTTCAGGCCTGCCCTTAGATAAGGAAAAAGACTTTTCCAAAGGACAATTTAAGAGTAAACTAAATAGCACAACTTGAGAGAGTTCGAAAGCCAAAGTTTATCTACTGTAGTTGATTTTTAGAAACATAACAAATGGGGGTGGGAATCCCACTGTCATCTGGAATATTCCATTCACACTTCTCTCCCCTGAGTTCATCAGATCAGGCTGAGTCTGTAGCTTTAAGTGAATACTTATTCCCTTTTTAGGTTTACTTCCTAATACTTCTTTTGAATACTGTCTATATTAAAGGGGCCCTCTTTTTTTTTTTTTTTTTTAGGTCCTCTTTATCCTCAAACTAATTTCTGGCTGCCCATCTTCCAGGCTCTCCTTAAAGCTCCAATTCTCCTGGACAATCTAGCCTGACTCAGGGAGGAGCACAGATGGGAGTGCACAGAGAGACATTCTCAAATGTCTGAAACTGAAGTGGCATTCTTATGGGTGCTGTCGAAACTGAGTATCTGAATCTTTAGTCCTTGAGAAATCTCCTTAAATAAAGCATCAACAAACACTTACCTAGAATGACTAGTGTGGTCTGTAATTTAAGCTGCTGCCAATAAGAAGAAATAGTACCTCACTTTAAAAATGTACAGCAAAATTTTGAAATTGATTTCAAAACAATATAAAACTATTTCTAAGCACCTCATTATAATGTTTTTTTATAATGTATGGGTAACTTTTTTTTCTTAAATGGTTTCAACTGCAGTGTTAGTCTTTGGTTTCCAGCATGCACAATAAATTAGACTGTACAAGGTACTAGTCATAAGATGTGGTCCTGGGGTCAGTCTTTCTTGTCAATAACACCATACATGGTCTGTACATAACACTAAGTGTGATCTAAGGCCTGGATATTTTATTATGTAAAACTCAGAATTCTGTATTTTACAATCATATTTATGCCAGTTAAATTACATTTGTATCTTTAACAATGTACCTTTAACAAAAACATTTTAAAAAGATGAAACCAAAATAGGAATTTTAGATCTAGACAAATAGCATTTGGCATACTACTCCACGTCATATAGTTATTCTGACTGTGACAACTTACAAATCATGTCAGCACAAATATTTTTATGCCACTGGAAGGCACGAGAAAGATCAGAAGAGTGATAAATAGCTAGTCTTTCAAATTAAAAGCTTTTAGTGAATGGAGTACAGTGGTATTTAATTAAACACAGTTTTAAATTCACAGAACCATTTTACTCTGTGTGTGTGTGTGTGTGTGTGTGTGTGTGTGTGTACATTGTCTGCTTAATTCAGTAGATGAACATAAGAGAAAAAGAAAAAAATTCCCCAGAGACCAGAAACAACAGCAATATCAATGAAAAAGTCTTTTCTTAAGAGATTTAATGCAGAGAGGCTCAGATCTTGTCACTTGATGCTAAGCAATAAGATCAAAAGTCAGTTTTAAAGATGGACCAAATTCCCAGCCTGTCAGTAGCTGCTGCCCTTTGTCATCTGTGTGTACATCAACACAGCCAGGAAAGGACTGAAGCCAGGCTGGGAGCATCACTGAGTGTTTGTGGCAACTAGCTTTCAGAATGAAAAGTGAAGAGATCTGATCCTTAAATGCTGTCTCTCCTTTCTGTCTTACGAGTGACCAAGATCATCCCCTGACACTTCTTGGAGGTGCCAAAGACCCATTTCCCTTTTCCTTTTGCTGATAAAGATGGGGAAGCAGTTGCTATGAGGGAAAATGCCCTGATAGTGGAGGGTCCTCCATCTGTCCAGAGGATTCCACAGTAGTGCCTCTCTTCTGCACTGTATAGAGTTGCAGGAATCTGTGAAGCAGCAAAAAACTGAAGGATTTAAAAACACAACATAAAATATAGACACAATTTTCCCCAAACGATTAAGATATTTCAGTTTCATTTTGGAACTTCCTAGTCCCAATATCTTAAGCATCCTGCAGTGATGAGCATCCCTGGGTAAGACTTGAAAGGATGATTGGTGTGGATGGCTTAAATACACCATGTCAAACTATCCTCTCCTCCTAAAAAATAGTAAAACTCACTCCAATTGGGTTGCATACTAGACCCAACTGCAGGGAAACAAATCCTCACAGTTAAGTAATAGTACTAACAAACTTTGCTGCATTGCAGAGTAGAACACCAACCAACATTTGAAAATCTGGAAAGAATGACCCATTAGAGAAATATTAACTTATAATCCCAATAATTCTTGTGTATGGGGCTGGTGGGGGGGATACATGTGCATGTATCTCCACTATAGAAAAAGTCTCCACTCTTGTCCTACTGGTCCAGTGTGCAAACATTTTCTACTCTCAAGTCTTTGGGTTTTTGAGGTGAAGAGGCAATGAAGAGAGCCCTTCCACTAAGGATTGCCTCTTCTCCATTTTTTTTTTCAGAAGGCACAGTTTACATGGAACAACCTCCTTGGGTGTCCTTGGGTGCTGATTCTGGGAAAGAATGGGTGTCAGGTTTCAGAAAAGAGTTGGGAATAAGGGCAGTGTTCGAGGGCATGTTTAAGCAGGGAGATGACTGGGCTTTGTGTGACCAAGAAGTATGGGGTTCCCAGGACAAACACATGCACACAAGACCCTGGGAACACTGCTCCCAGGCCGAGAACATGAAGTGAGAAGTGATATTAGGAATTCACCCGAAATCCAAGTTCTCTCTCCGACACAACTGCTGTATGGGGATGGATCTCTGCTTGGGAGCCAAACAGTAAGAGTAAAAGCAAATATTTGGTGCTGAAGAGCTCTCAAGAGCTGGAGTGTCATTACTTCTGCACATTAGTGTGGCCTTAGATGGTAAATAGATTAAAAGGCTAAGGAGGTCAGTCATTCCAAGGAAGACTCTTGTATCTTTCCTAGCACGGTTCTTCTTAAAATTGTTAAATGCCCTGCCCCAGTCCTGTGGAGGATCCTTCACAAACTCAAAAGTTGACACATCTGCTCCTAGAAAGTCCAGCAGAAGGCAACATCAGCGTTCACTGACAACACATCACTGTCGAGAGGGGCCTATACTGTGAAATGCCAGGGGAGTGACATTCTAAAAGCGATCGTCTCAGAAATTACCAAATCGATTCATCAAGGGAGGGCGGATGAGAAGGGGGGAGAGGGGAAGCAGAGAAGGACAGAATCTTAAGAGTGACAACAGGTAGCTAGAGGCTGAGCTAGGACGGCCTCACCTGGCACAGCCTCCAAGTTCTGAGGTTGCCTCCCGCTAGCCGCTGGCTCCTGCCTGGGTCTTGACTGCAAAGGGGTCAGCACAGTCATTTCAATTTAATCTTATTTAAAAAGACATAACTAATAAATCTATTGCCAGGGCCGCAGAAAGATGGCCAGCAGAGTCGATCGGTCTCCCAGTCCCATTGAATCCCATTGAAAACCATGACAACACCGGACAAGCTCCGATTTATCCCAGCGAGCTAAAGCGCATTGTGAGCAGACGTCAATCACGCATTATTCCCGACTGAACAAATGCAAAATCTTTGCTGGAACAAATGCTTCCAATAGGTCCGGGCGTCCCAGCTCCATTTCCCCTTTGTTTGCGGCCTAGCAGTTGGCCTGTAGTGGGCTAGCCTCCTCCCGACCACCCAGCGTGCAGGCACGCACGAGGTGCAGCCAGGGCACTCCAGACAAGCTTGGTATGACCGCTGCTGGGGAAGACAGATAGGCTGGGTGGAGCCCAGGGAGGCACATCCTGCCAGGTTCGAATTCAGCCCCAGCAGAGCCAGGTTTTTCGGGTGTGGCTGCCCAAATGCATCTCTAGTCCCTAAAATTTAGAAACTAGATACCCAAACCTCTAGCTAAGGGAAAGCGGCCTCTGAGACCGCAAATCGAGCGCTAGACTTAAGTTAGAGATAGGCTAGGCGCCTTCTACGTGGATCATTTTCTCTGTGTCACAGAGGGGACTAGAGGATCTGAGAGGACTGTCTTCCCAGGCACATTTTGTTTTGGGCAGGCCTAATTCTGCCTGTCCGCCCATTCCGATGCCAGGCTAGGCAGCTGTGCTGTGGTCTGCTATACTGCAAGCAGCAAGGGTACAGACCACTGCCCCTTCCTACACTGCTAGCTCAGAAACTGGAACTAACTTGGGAGTCAGGGGCAGAGACGATGCCCGAGTGGCATGCCAAGGCTGCCCTAGAAAATTCTACTACCCATATGCCCTTGAAAAGCTTGGCCCCAGAACCCCAGGTTCATGACCCATAGAGACCAGGTCAAGGATGGGCATTTCGGAACCCAGAGGCCTGGATTTTGCTGTCTCCAGTTCTTTTCGGGCCAGGGGAGACACTTCCGCAGTCTCCCAGCCCTTTCCGATGGTGGGGTGTGTGAGGAGCTTCCCTAGTGATCTGCAAACCTGTGTCCCACACAGCTAGAAAGACCAGGTCACAGGCCACCCTCAGTTCTCTAAGAGGCGCTACCAAGGGGGGGTGGGGACGAGAGTGCCAGTAGTGTTGTAAATCACTTTCCAAATAACTGCGAGAAACTACCAACCAGCAAACAAGCTCTGAAATAAAACAAACAAGGACTAATAAGTCATCCCCCCCACCCCCAATTTCCAACGCCACCACCCGGCCCAGGCACGGGAGGAGAAGGAGGAAGTTTGGGGCTCCTTCGCAAGGACCACGGTCACTGTTCGCCACCCAAGATGTTATTCACTGGTAACAATCCCCATTATCTGTCCTCACTTTGGTCTAATCGGACAATCGCTAAAGCCAAGGGCTGCTTCCTGCGGCCTCGGGGAGGTAACCCGTGCAAAGGGGCGGGGGCCGGGCGGGGCGGGGCGGGGGCGGGGATGGCACCTTCCGGACTTGTTCCGGCTTCGCTTCAGCACTCATTCAGGTACTTAACACCCTGGACACCCGGACCTCGGCTTTCAAGTGGTGAGGGCCGTTTATATAAACAGGGATTCCTCCGAAAAGGCTCTGGCATCCCTGAAGCCAGCGCATGGCGAGCGCCTCCTTCTTCTACCCTTAGGAGCGGCGTCCCCAGCTGGCCCTGGCTTCCTAGCCTGCCCTGCCCCCGCCGTCTTCCCCCCCTCCTTAGCCATGGCCACCTCTGGACGCCTCGGCTTCACGGTACGCAGTCTCCTGAATTTACCTGAGCCGGACGCGCAGCCCCGGGTGAGGAGCGAACCGCAGACGTGCGTTTCTCAAGCCACCGCCTGGCTGGAGTCAGAGCGCAGCCACTATCCTTGTGAGTGAGCCAGGAGTGCCGGCGGAGGTGGGGGGGGAGGGGGAGGGAGCAGCATCTGGCGGGCTCAGAGACCGGAGTAGAGATCCCCGGGTCAGGATTCTTCAACCTCTGGGCAAGCTGGAGGCTTTGTAGTCCTCAAACCGCCAGGTGGTGCATCCGTGCTTACTGAGCGTATACCCCTGCACCTCGACTAGGAGATAGGGGTTTTGGTGTCTGGAGATTCCTAAGGGTCAGAACATTTTAGTATTTAAAACACCTCCCTTCGGCGTCCCAGAGTTTTGCAAACCTTAGCAAAGCAGAAGTGGCCCGCATTGGTGACCCAGCTTGTGGGAAATTGGTCTGCTAGCTCAGCTACCGTTGCAGAGCTCATTTAGGAGGACCCCCAAGGTGGGTTTCTCGTGGGGCGTCATCTCAGGCGTGGTAATTACTATTTGTAGCATAGATGAGGTCGTAGGAGCGGGAGACGTTGGTACCCAAATGTGAACCCAGCAAAAGAAATGGCTCTCAAGTCCTGGTGCAAGGGGATGGGGCTGCAGCTGGAGGTACGGGGGAGAGGCTGGTTCTAGACCACCCTCAGAGGACTGCCTCTCATCCGGCGGTGTCTGCTTCGTGCTTCCCAGCCTCTGATGAGAGCGGCCTGGAGACCAGCCCCTCAGACCCTTCGAAGCTGACGTCCCTCGGGCCGGCATCTCCAGGCTCCGACACCGAGAAGAGGAGGAAGCGGCGGGTGCTGTTCTCCAAGGCCCAGACCTTGGAGTTGGAGAGACGCTTCAGGCAGCAGCGCTACCTGTCAGCGCCAGAGCGGGAGCAGCTGGCTCGACTCCTGCGCCTCACGCCCACGCAGGTCAAGATCTGGTTCCAGAACCATCGCTACAAGCTGAAGCGTGGGCGAGCGCCAGGGGCCACGGAGTCGTCGGATCTGGCAGCAGCACCACCTGATCCGCACTCGGCCGCTCCCAGCCTGCTGCACCGTGTGGTGGTGCCCGTGCTAGTGCATGACGGGCCACCCTGCAGCGGCAGGGGTGAGGGAACCCTTGCGGTAGCCCAGGACAAGTGTGGCGCACGGCCGGCTACCGCGTGCCCTGTGCCGAGCTATGCAGCCTTCGGGCCAGGCTCGGCACTGGGCCTATTCCCTGCCTACCAGCACTTAGCACCCCCAGCTCTGGTCTCCTGGAACTGGTGAGACTGTCGCGGGATGCCTAGAGTCACCACGGACTCGGGGACACTGCTGTTCGGCTGGCCTCAGTAACGCTTCAACCGAGCTAGGCCCGAAAGTGAGTGGTTGGCCTTGAGGGACCCTCTTGAGGGTCCCTGGCACGCCCTAACCAGATGTGGCAAAAACACTCACAGGGGACTTTGGCCAAGACTCCCGGTTGTTCCCCCTCTCCCCCCCCCCCCCCCGCCGCGAACCCCAAAGCTAGATTTTATTTCTTGAGCCTTATTTGTATATTTTCAAACAGCGACTTGTATGAAACAACTTATTTTTAAAAAGAGAGTATTTTCCCCTTGATTTGTGGTGCTAGACTGTAACGTGGAGGGTGGAGGGTTGGGTCCCTGGTGCGCCTGCCACTAAAGGAATGAAGGCTGGTCTTCCTTGACTGGACCTGGGAGAACCCGCAGGCTCCTAGCCTTTTGCATTGAGGCCCACCACCGGTTAGATTGGAGGTCAGACTGAAGTCCCAACAAAGCGTTAGGAAAGAAAGTGAATGGAGGGAGGCCACTGAGGCAAATCTGGGGACCCGATCAACGGGCGGTGTCTTTGCCCACAGAGTGAAGCTGGTGATTCTTTAGGCTCCAGTTCAGACACCAAAAGTGAACCCTGCCCACCAGGCAGGGTCCTGCACTCGTGCCTTTTTCTAGAGTGCAGAATAGGCAAGGGACTGAGGAGCATCGAGAAACTTGGAACCTACAGTTAAGCTCATGAGTGTGAGTGCGTCGTTTCCTGCCTCCTCATCCAAGCAGGCCCCTGGCAGTGGTGGGACAGGACAGGGAGGGTCCTGAAGAAACAAAAGGCAATGATGACTGGCGAGGGCACTTACCCCGGGGAAGGAGGAGGGCCTGGGACACTCAGCAACCTCACCTTGTGGTGTGTTCTACTGGTATGAATCCTGCTAGCAGCCACATTGAGGGCTCTCCTCCCTTTTCCACACCCGGGTTTGCACCTGCTCTTTGCCTGAGCTTTAGAGAGGAAGAACCTCCAGGTAGGCAGTTGCTATCTCAAAAGCAAAAGCTCGATGACCTTATTTCTGGGTACCCACTTCAGAAAGACAGGAGGAGAGTGGTGTCCACCAGGAACAGGGACAAGGCCTCTGATGAGGTCTGGAGAACAGGCATTGGGATTGTTTTAGGGGCCCTAGCTTTCTGGTCCAAAGTGGAAGGAGAGGAGTGGACAATGTTGTCACCTGGGATGGGGGTGGTGGATGGCATGTTTGGATCTCAGCTGCCTGCCACCTTGTCTTCCATATGGATGTGGCTATCTTAGAAGAATCTCCATCCTTAAACCTCCTTTTGTGTTGGATGCTGAAAAAGGCATTGTCAGGCCTAAAAAGGACCTAGACAAAATCCGCACTGTTTCAATTCACAACTCTGTTTAATCGGTCTCTGGAGACAATGTAGTGGGTGTTAGGCCAGACAATAGTATCTTTTTAAACCTTGTGGCCTTCAGGAAGACAAAGGGCTTGAATTTTATGGGTTTACAACTTCAATTAGAACAGTGCCAATGTGCATGGGAGATTATCAAATTTGTATCATAAAACCCCTTTCTAACAAATGATTGGTAGGGAGGGAGCCCCAACATTGTAAGACATATACTGGGACCTAGCAGGAGCTTCCCCCGTTGGAGTTGGCAGGGCAGATGTGAAAGAAAAAGAGGAAGGGATTTCAGAGGAAGGCCCGAGTTGGGATTTGTGGTCAGCTGGCTGTATGCTTGGCTCTTCCATGCTCTTCCTTCATGGACCGGTGGGGAAACAATTGCAGCTTCTTTCACTCGCTGGTGACTATGGCAAGTCCCTCAAGGTCCTTAGGAGAAAGTTGAAGAAAGCACTACCTGTTCAGCGGATCCTGGAAAGGACTCCAGAACAAAGTGATGATTGTCTTAACCAGGAAGGTTTGGGGGTGAATGCATTCACAATCACATTCCTACAGAGTGAGCCAAATTAGAGTCCCAGCAGGATGCCCCCAGTGAGCCACCTATGCTCTGGGCAGGAAACGGACAGTGGTATCTGCAGCCACAATATACAAACTGCTAGTTTTAACTCTGCATTCTTTTATCATTGCCTGGAAAGCCTTCTTTTAGAAATAAAAGACCTCATGGGAAAGGGCAAAACGCACTTTATCATCTTAGAGACTCAGGTTAGCATCTTATGTTATTCTGTCCCTATCTACCATAAGATAGAAAACTGTCCATTTCCTGTGTGACCCAAAAGGTCAATCCTCCTCAGTTCTGACAAAAGCTGAATCCAACTCTTCTACTCCTCTGCCAACAGCTGTGAAAACAGCCAGGGGCTCCCTCTCCTGCCACCCACTATCAAAGTCACATGGCAGATTCACACCCAGAAAACTTGTAGTGAAATCTGCTGTGTTTCCAGGTACATTCACAGCCAATCTCACGAAACCACACACACACACACACACACACACACACACACACACACACACACACACACACACAAACGGGGGGGTAATTTGGGGTGTCAGGATCTTGTTTTACATATAAGAAACCAATACAAAGTAATTGTAAACCTGAAGGAATGTTGCTATTGCCCTTGCCTTTACCTTAACTCATATTTAGCTACCCCCCAAGCTTCCCTTTAGAGGACAGTTGTCACCTTACATACATTGTGCAGCCATCATACATATGCACAGGGATCAGGAACAAGCTGGAATTATTTTATGCAGATCAGGATTACTACTGAAGCTGCTTAGAGTCCAGCAACTTGCTAACATGTTTTAATATCTCCTGTATGCCAGTGGGTATATGCAAGATTTTTTTGCATATAATAGCACATTCAGTCCTCAAGAGATAATACTGCCAGCCCCACTGTCATATGTGGCATCTCAAGGTCAAAGAGGTTGTAAGTAGTTAGTCTCGGGGTAAGTGGTAGGTTGAGAACTTTAAATGTGTGTGTGTGTGTGTGTGTGTGTGTGTGTGTGTTATGTGCGTGTGCGCATGTAGGTGTGGGGATATTCGGTGTTTATGTGTGCACGTTGGGCCAGAGATTGATGCTGGTTGTCTTCTTCGGTTGTTTCTACCTGATTTTATGAGACAGGGTCTCTCACTGAACATGGAACTTCCTGATTCAACTAGGTTGGGTGACAAGAAATCCCAAGAATCCCTGTCACCACTTGTCCATAATAAGCAAATTAATGACTGAACCATCTCCCCAGCCCATGATGGTAATTAGTTTGTAGTCTTTTTTGTTGTATGATTTTCATTCTCTCTCTCTCTCTCTCTCTCTCTCTCTCTCTCTCTCTCTCTCTCTCTCTCTCTCTCTCTCTCTCTCTCTCTCTCTCTGTCTCATTTTTCGAGACAGGGTTTCTCTGTGTGTAGTGCTGGCTGTCCTGGAACTTGCTATGTAGACCAGGCTGGCCTAAAACTCAGAAATCCACTTTCCTCTGCCTCCCGAGTGATGGGATTAAAGGCATGTGCCACAATGCCCAGCTAGAGATATGGTCTTTGGCATCATTCTGCCTCTCTCTGTTTTGAGCCCACCTCAACCCTGTCTCCCAAACCAGCTTTGGGGACACAGCCTCAGTGCTTCTCCTGGGTCTGTCAGTGTACATTCTTAGCTGTCAGTGAGACACAGCTCTTGTGCAAGTCACAGTATTCTTCTGTGACTATCATTCCACCATTCTTCTTCCAGAAAAACATCTGTTGCCACTGCCTTGACACCAATTGTACACTCAGTGTTCAGTGGAGTTGTTGCTGACTCTGATGAGCCCCTTTAAGCGTCTCCCAACCCCCATGCCTGGATCCCTGTGGAGCTGTGTGACTCTGCCTTTCCTAGAGCCCTTTTCTAGGTCTCCAATTTAATCTTTATTATTAAATATCATCCTCTTCACATTTCCTCGCTGTCCTTCCATTGTAAACATTTTCACTTCATCTCACTTAAATCTCTTGCTGGTGGAGATTGCAATTTTCTCTTCAATTTTCTCTCCTTGTTGTTCAGATCGTACATCTTAGCACGTCTCTTATCTGACCAATTTAGCACTTTAGTATCTTAGGTAATGTGTTCCTGGAGGGTTAGAAGGAAGTTTTCTGAGTCCAGGTTAACCTACACCTTCCCTTTTAACAATGAAGTTTTAATGTTTATTATTCTCTTGCCTTGGTTGGTGCAATTCATTAGCCTTTCTGTCTCTCTTTCTACCCCCTCTTTGTGTGTGTGTCTCTCCACGCATGCACAAACATACACATTAAAATGTTTGCCTCGTGAATAAGATACACAAACATGTGCCTATAGACTTGCCATGGTTGGCCATTTTGTTAACTGTTTATCTGCCATGGATGTTTCAGCTAACCAGCATAGGTAAGTTGTCAGTGAATGTGAATAACAGATTGTCAAAGTTGCTTTTAGAGGATGTAGGGTCACTACCTCCAGGCACAGCAACTTCTGCCAATGTGAATATCTCGCTTAGTGTTCAAAATCTGCCTGGGAAATTGCATCGCACAGGACCACCTATATTTCCAAGTCATTCTGGAGGTAGAGACTTCGTAATGTCTCCTTAATTGCTTTCAGAATTTCATTCTGCACCTGTTCACCTCCTTCTGATCCTCCCCAGACATGAGTGCAATAACCAAAAGGTATTTCACATTCTCTTTGCACTTGCCGCTCATATTACTCTGTAAGTTCACCCAAGAACTGAACAATGGTTGACGCTAAACTACATAGGGATGATTTGGCCTTACAGGGGGACCAGGAGGAGTCACATAGGCCATTGAACAGTCAATTGTTCCTTTTACCCAGACTCTGATCTGAATGTTCAAGCTTAAGGGTGCTCAGATTTTCCAGTCATGTCCAGTACATAAGCTTTAATGCTTATTCGGGGATGGGGGACACATCATTACAAATTAGAAGTAGAAAGTGGTTTTCTCATTAATAAACTGCCTTATGAACCAAAAGCAACAACAAAAACCCTGTAGGTCTTTTTTTGAGGTTGTGTAATTTCAAAACCTGCTGCAGCTCCACATAACTTCAGTGAGTAGGATGTGACAGAAGGAACATCTGAGGGACTGGTCATGCTTAACTTCCTCCTGTATTCTGACTGGGTGGTCCTGTACGAGTAACAGGTTTTCAAATGCTTTTCTTCAGCGAAAAGCTCTGAATTGGGCTCTCTCTTTTCTACTCTTAATACCAATTGCCCTGTCATTCTTCTTTTTTTTTCTTTTCTTTTTTTCTGTTCCTCTTTCTCTAGCCTGGGGATGGGTTAGGTTATTTGGAAGAATTCTCTGGGAAGAGGAATGTAGGCTGTTTGCAAATTAAACTGTGACAAAGTGTCAAGAAAATCCACTAAGAGGGCCCTTGACTCTCACCTAAGATGCCATCTTCCTGCTGCATCTTCCTCCGAAGCTTTGCTGAAGGATGAGCCCTAAGCAGCAATTCCTCTAGCCCTAAAGAAGTCCTCAGCTTAGGTTTAAATGACCTCTTGGGAGGTAAATTCTCAGCTGGAGGCAACCCAAATCACCGTAAGCTCTCAGGATCTGATGCAATCTCATAAGCATCATCACAGATACAACAAAATTCAGATGTGGAGTATGAGGCGTGGAAAGATGAAAGAACCGAGGTGGTCAGCAAAGAGCTGCTTGCTTTGGGGGGAACTGTTTTATGTTCTCTGAGTCTACTCCTAAGACTCCTTAGGAGTCTACTCCTAAGAAAATGTGGATTTTCTTATTGTGCATGTGCATGGGTGCATGGGTGGAACATTAGGTATTAATAAAATGGAGGGCTGTGTGCAGCAGAGGGAATTAACAAAACACAATAAACCTCCTAGAATTTTTTTCCAGAAGAAACTACAAATATCTTTTACCTCTTCACTGAACTTGTTGATTGAAAAAAAGTAAATGTATTCTCAGATGCTTTATGCCTTGAAACAGAATAACCTCAACTGTATTTAATAATGTAGTTATAAAATGTATGTGATGCACATGCGAACAGATGTGGAGAATTTGCAAGTCTTTTCCTTAATGAGAGAGAGAATCTCTGATCCATCGTCCCATTTGTCATTTTGTTTTTCTAATTCTGAAAAGGACCATTTTCCCCTAAGATAATATGGGTAGCCTAGAAATGTACAAATAGGCTATGTTCCTAAGGTCTAGTAGTTGCTGCAATAACCCTTGGTTTCTCATTAATGGTGTAAGTTGGAGACTCGGGTGAGTTGGTGAAGTGTAGAGGGTAAATTTCATCTGTATCATCGCAAACTATAACCGGCAAGAGAGAAGGCTGGGGTCATATTGACTTGGCAAGAAAAATTCTTCAGTTTCCTCTTTGTCCTTGAAGAGTCATGTGCTGGGAGTGGCAGCAGAGAGTTCTGTCATTAACAAGGTAAAAACCAAACTAGGAACCTAAGAACAAGAATGCAGAAGGGGACTCCTGTTTGTGCCTTCCTAGGCAGGAGTTTGAACAAGACTCCGAGGTTTCTGGGGAGACTCTCTGGGTGTGAAACAACTGCACTTCTGAAAGTTCCACAGCTGAAAACTGCCCTGAAGTCTTAGCACATAATGAATTTTAAACATTAGAATGTTTTCTGTTGCTTTCCATACCTCTGGGGGAGAGGGGGGCAAGGTTGCAGTTTGTGTCACCCTGAAGCGCCACAGGGTGCTTCAGTCACTTGACTTGTAGGCTGCAGAGTGCAAATGAAAAAGTTACTGAAACACAGGTATCTGGGCTCTGAGGAAGGAGGAGACCCTATCACCCTATCATCTCAGCAACTAATGATGCCTGAGGTGGTGGTGGCTACAGGAGCTGTTTTACTCTGTTAGACTGCTCTGTTCTCACACAACCGCAGACTGACTATAGCTGACTGGCCTCATTTAAGATGTTTCCGTCACAGCTGTGAAGAATCAAGAAAGTAATCTGCGCAGCAAAGGAAGCAATCAACAAAATGCAAAGGCATCTTGTAGAATGAAAGAAAGCACAAAGTGTGTGTGTGTGTGTGTGTGTGTGTGTGTGTGTGTACACTATCCTAGATATGTGAGGAACTCAGGCATCTTAATAACTGAGAATAAGCATACAATAGCAACAATAAATCCATGTAACAAAAGGATTTGAATTGCCATTCCAAAACAAACACAAACGCCCAACCAGTGTATGAAAAGGTACTTAACATTACTATCATCAGAGAAATGCAAATCAAAATCACAGTAAAATAGCACCCTGTGCTTATTAGGGTGGTGGACTATCAAACAGAGAAGGGGTGGGGGCAGAGGAATGCTTTGTGGGTGCTTTCCAAACCTGACAACCTGAGTTTGTTCCCTGGGTTCCACATGATAGAAAGAGACTCCTGTGAACTGTCCTCTGCCCCCCATGCATGCACTCTGCTGTGCTTAAGGTAAACACACACACACACACACACACACACACACACTGAATAAATATGTTTTAAAAAGAAAAAGGTGAAGGTATGAAGAAGAAACATTGGTAGGAGTGGTAATTAGTATATTCATTATGGAAAATGGTATTAAAGGAGCTGGAGAGATGGCCCAGTGGTTAAGAGCACTGGCTGCTCTTCCAGGAGACCCGGGTTTGTTTTCTAGCACGCACATGGGTAGCTTACAATTTTTGTAACTCCAGATTCAGGGGATCTGACAGCATTTTCTAGCCTTCACAGGTACCAGATCCACATGTGGTACACATATAATAACTTTTTTCTTTTTGGTTTCTCGAGACAGGGTTTCTCTGTATTGTTTTGGAGGCTGTCCTGGAACTTGCTCTGTAGGCCAGGCTGGCCTCAAACTCACAGAGACGCGCCTGCCTCTGCCTCCCGAGTGCTGGGATTAAAGGTGTGCGCCATCAATGCCTGGCTACATATAATAAAATTTAAAAGAAAAAAATTGCATGAAGGTTCCTCAAAAACTTAAAAGGGGCACTACTTATGATCTGGTAATCCCTTTTCTGGGTACATATATCAAAGGGAAATTAGTATCAGTATCTTAAAGAGATATCTATGATCTCATGTACACTTCAGCATTATTTACAATAACCAAGAGGCAGAAATAACGTAAGTGAATACCAGTAGAAAAGTGATAGAGAAAATTTTACACATACACCGAGGGTGGGATATTTTAAAACCAAAAGAAGAAACAAATCCTGTTATGTGAGATAAAATTCACAAACCTAGGGAATACTACGCTGGGCGAAAAAAGATGGAGGAAGGCATATTAACTGATTTCCTCTATATGTGGAATCGAATTAACTTCATAGAAACAGATTAGAATGGTAGCTGGGGCTGGGAGACATTGAAAATAGTGAAATGCGTAACAGGGACAAACTTTAACTTGTAAGATGTATATCTAAGGTATAGTAAGGGTGGTGATATATCAATTAACTTGGTTGTGGTAAACAAATTGCATGTTTACTATCTTGAATATATTTTTTATTTGTCATTTAAGCTTTCTTTACAAAGTAACTCATTGTTATATGTAAGGAAGACAAAGGTCAGCCTATCTACCAAAAGCATACATTTATTCAAATGATTTTTCAAGTGAATCTTAACCAAATGCTACCTGTGCTTGCTTGAAGAAGGCCATACTTTTCCTTAGCCTGTGGCCTTTGCTTCCTGTTGTCCTGTAGCAGTGACAGAGTGTGTACTCAGTTTGCATAAGGCCTTGGCTCTGGTCCCCAACACTGGAAGACTTTCCTTGTCTTCCTTTATTTCTAGGAAGTCATCACCAAAACCACTTTTGTTCACATATTATTTTTCCTTTCTCTCCTCCCTTCCTTCCTGTCTTCCTTTTCTTCTTCCTCCCCCCTTCTCTTTTGAGGTAGAATATTGCAATGTAGCTCAGATTGTCCTGAAACTCAGAATCCTCCTAAATATTGGGAGTGCCAGGTGTGAGCCACCACACACGGACAAACCCACATGCATTTATAGTCTTGAGCCCCACAGACCATGTTAGGGGAGTCTACCATGCTTTCATGGTGCAACTATAACATCCTGTCTGGAACATTTTGCTAGGAAATGCTCCCTATAGGAGTCATCAAACTCTTTCACTTTCTTCAGGAGGCTTCAATTTCTAATTTGTTTGTCCACATAGCATTTGCTAACTAACTGAAAGAAAAGTAAGGAATTCCCACTGGTCCATCCAATGTAAAGCTGCAACCAAACTCAGAGCTCTCACTTAGATTGCTATGTGACATAGTAAAGAAAGCAAGGACTTGGGGGTGAGTCAGCCTTCATTTTGAAAGGAATTGTTGAATGCTGAATGTCACACTGATTGTGTTAAACTATTTTCAGTCTCAGGTCCTTTAACCTTCTCTTTGAGATAATGCCATCTGCTAAATGTGTTAAAGGAAACCAGTGTTAAATAAATGGACAGCATCTGATAGCTGACATTGGATAGAACGTTCTTTGTTCTTCTACATTTATCCAGTGTAACATTCACTTTGTTTATTTTTTATTAAAGCAGTCACCCAGGAATAAACTTTGCAGGAAACACAATCTAAACATATCAGTAGTTAACTAAAGGTTTATTTATTATTTATATTGTATGGTTCTGCCATTTTGCTCTATTTTATTTTCATTATGGGACTCAAGCAGAAGGATCAGTTTCTATATAGTGCATTTCAGTCTTATGACAGGGGTAAGGGGACATGACAGAACCATAAGATGGCTGTTAAACTTTTGATTTTTAAATGGTGTGTATTGTTTTGCACATCTAATTAGCTAAGCATAACCATTAGATCAACCTTGACGTCAGCATGCAGTGAGGAGTAGTGGAGATTTTATGCAATATTGCATCCTGAACAGAAAGAACAATGATAAAGGCATCATAATATTTGGTTTCAAATTATGCTAAAGAGCCATAGTGACAAAATACTCATGGTACTTGCACAAAAAATAGACATAAAGATTAACTGAATATAATAAAGAACCCAGAAATAAATCCATGTTAGGCCCCAGCCCCACGGGGTCTCTGTGAGTTGCTGGTCAGCCTACAAGTGCAACTTGTTTTCCAGTCCAAGTGCTTCCTGTTTTCTAGTCCTGGCTTACTGCCCTGGCCTTGACCCTCTGACATCAACATCTAGCAGGAGGAAAACAGGCTATCTTCTACCTGGGGTTTTTCCACTGTGCTGTAAGCCTGTATATAAAGCACACACACACACACACACACACACACACACACACACACACACACACACACACACACACACATTCTCCTGGCAATAAAGGCAACACATGCATTCTCTTAGTACAAACAGCTGGACATCTGGTCTTTCTTTTCCTGATACCTTGGAGTTGCTTGTGGTGCGGGTGCCGCAAATCCACACAGCTACAGTGTGGTAGTTTGAATGTAATTGGCCTCCATAATCTCAAAGGGAGTCATACTATTAGGAGGTGTGGCTTTGTTGGAGTGAGTATGGCCTTGTTGGAGGAAGCATGTCATTTCGGGGGTTGGCTGTGAGGTTTCTTATGCTTGGGATACTGCCCAGTGTTTCAGTTGACTTCTTGTTATCTGTAAGGTTTAATACTCTCAGCTCCAGCACCACGTCAGCCTGCACACCACCATGCTTGATGCCATCATGATAATGGACTGAACCTCTAAAACTAAGTGAGCCACCACAATTAAATGTTTTTCCTTTATAAGAGTTGCTGTGGTTGTGATGTCTCTCCACGGCAATAAAAACCCTAACTAAGACATAAAGCCACACATGTTGGAAATGACAGAAATTTGCCTGATGAGGCTAAGAAAATGAAATAACTACATGAAACATAACAAAAGTAGATCTGTATCTCTCATCATACATAAAAGTCAATTCAAGCTGGACCAAAGACCTTAATATAAAACCTGAAACTTGAACCAAGAGAGGAAAATATAGTCAGACTATTGGTAGAATGTAGGCACAGTCAAGGACTGTGTGAAACAGATATACATCCTAGCTCAGGAAATAGACCCAAGAATTGACAAATAAGATAGTATGAAATTAAGAAGCTTCTATACAGCAAAGAAAATAATGATTAAACAGACATTACAGATGTGAGAAAATCTTTGCCAATTACACATCTGAGAGGGGATCAATATCCAGAGTACACAAGGAACTGCAAAACTCAAATAGCAACAAAATGCATTACGTTTTGGGTCACATAAAAATACTGATTAAAAATGCAAAAAAATGGAATAATTACAATGAAATCTATGACATTTGTATTCTTTCATGTTTCATTTGTAGCCAAATATTATGCATGCTTACAAATGTTAATTATTCCTTTAAAAATTTGCATCAGCAATGTGCTCTTTCCTAAGAGATACACTAAACTACTTTGTACACATCCTATGTACTTTATACTGTAGATTACAGAAGAATTTAGGAATTGGGTATTTCTCCTATTACTTGTATAGCAACTTTGCTTAGAGTCTTGGTGATAATTAGAAGAATGGCCATTATTAGACTGTGTAGGTAGATGGAACAGCATGAGAGAAAACCATTACCAGTGATCATCAGAAATGAGAAGATGTTGACTTGCTCGACTCGAGAACTGTTCCTATGGAAAATATTTTCCCGTGACCTCTCAACCCCTCTTTCTCTCTCTCTCTCTCTCTCTCTCTCTCTCTCTCTCTCTCTCTCTCTCTCTCTCTCTCTCTCTCTGTCTCCACATATATTGAATAAGTCTTGCATAGAATCAATTAATTTTTTCAACTTATTCTTGGAAGTTTAGAATATAAGAATGATGACAATTCAAGGTCAAACAATGATAGGAATATTGACAATGAGTTTGTCAGTCTAGCTCTGAGACAAACCCAATATGTTCACATATTACCCAGCAGGCAACACACAAACCCAAGGTCTGCTTTTAACTTAGGGCCATGATTTGCTTCACCAAGCCTCAACTGGTGAAATTGTGTTATAGACAATATAATTTCTTTGTTATATTGAATATTTACATGATACTCTTTGTGGTTTTGTCTACCTCTGCCTACGTATCTTCAGGAAATGCTGAATACAGATTAACTGTAGATTACCGGCTGAAGTACATCACACATCTTTTGATCCAGTTAGTTGGTTCTCCAGCCTTTCATTGCTCCCCAATCCTCTGATAACCCCACTTTCCTTCTTCTTTTTTTTTTCGAGACAGGGTTTCTCTGTATTGTTTTGGAGCTCTGTAGACCAGGCTGGCCTGGAACTCACAGAGATCCGCCAGCCTCTGCCTCCCAAGTGCTGGGATTAAAGGCATGCGCCACCAATGCCCAGACCCACTTTCCTTCTTGCCCAACTTAAGTTCCATAATAAATTGTTTTGGCTCCTTTGTCTAGACCCTTAACCTCATTACAGCCCTCATTCCCTTGGTAATATTATAATGTCTAGAAAAATCCTCCTGAGGGAGGCCACCTAGAGCCAGAAAGATAAACACAGTATGTACTCACTCATAAGTGGATATTAGATGTAAAGCAAAGGATAACTAGACTACAATCCACAGCCTCAGAGAAGCTGGGTAACAAGGAGGAGCCTAAGAGGGATACATGGATCTCCCTGGGAAGAGGGAGTAGATAGGATGTCCTGGGTAAACGATGGGAGGGTGGCGGGCATAGAGGAGAGAGGCTGGGGCCATGGGAACATGAGGCATCAGGATGGTCAAGTTTGGGCTGACAGAGGGGGAAAGTGATGGGGGAGATATCTTGATAAAGGGAGCTATTGTGGGGTCAAGGAGAAACCTCATGCCAAGGAAGCTCCCAAGAACCCACAAGGATGACTCCAGCTAAGACTCCTAGCAATAGTGGAGAGGATGCTTTAGCTGGCCTTTCCATGTAATCAGTTGGTGAATACACCAGCTGTCATCATAGAGCCTTCATCCCAGTACCTGATGGCAAACACTGGGTGGAGCTCTGGAGTCTACTTGAAGAGAGGGTGGAGGCCAGAGCTCCCTGCCTGAGCATACAGGGCTGGGGCAGGTAAGCCATTTGGCCAGATCCAGTCTTTCCACAGAAACAGAATGACCTTAAAGTTATCATAACCACAAAAAGTGAGGGAAAATGTAACTGTTTACTGTGGTGTTTCATGTCTACAAATACTAAATTTTAAAAATTGGTAATATAAATTAAAATTTTGATCATATTGTTAATTCTGTTTAAAAAGTTCTGTTTATTTCTCAAAAGAAAATTATGTATACTTGATTTGTTAAAAAGTTCTATCTGTGTTTTCGGACATAATATAAGTTTTATTACAAGCATAGAGCTAAAACAAAAATGGTGCAGGTCGCTACCATTTTGCAGTCAGTCACATGGCAAGCTGGCCACATGGCTAGCTGGTAGCCATTTTACTGAAGTTAAAAGAGATACCTGAACCTCCATCTTGACTGAACATGACCACATGGAAGTTATAACAAGTTTTTTATTCAGATTTAAAATGTTAATGCTTTTATGTACAGAAATGCTAAGCTTTGTAATTTAACAGTCACCCAGATAATGGTTTTAAGACATAATGGGTATTTTGATTTTAATATTACAAAAAAATTAAGGGATTTTTAAATTTATTTTTAAGAACAGTTTTTAAAATGCTTTAAATGTATAAGGTTATAAGATATTTATACTTTTAAAATGTTTTTTAAGCTAAACCTGACAGTGTAAAGTTCTAGATTTATAAAAGCTACTAACTTAATATAAGATGTCAAGAAATAAAAGTTAATATAGTTTATGCTTTCAACAATTGGGCTTAAGGCAGACAAACCCCTAATGCTTCAGAGACCTAAAGAATGTGACATTTAAAATGTTAATTTATAAGTTTATAATATCAGACAGACTGCCAGATCCTAACAGTGACCCAAAGTCTCCAAAGAAGATTACAAGGCACCCTGGTTCCTGCACCTGGATTATGACGATGCTGACCAGTGAGCTGACCAGTGAGCAAGATGCTCAAAGGTGACACCTGCTGCTGCCAGGACCTGGCCCAGAATGTGGACAAAGCTGCTGGACACTGGAAAATTGATTGTACCCCCTTTGCCTAGACAAAACAAGGTCAGTCTTTTCCATGTCCTTCTTCCACAGAGAGAAAAAAAAAACTCTCACCTTACAGGCCTAGCAAAGATTGATGCTGTTCCTGATACTTGTGCCTCCAATACTAATGGAGACTTGGGTGTGGCTGTATATGGACTGGTACCTGTCACTTTTTAATAGATTTGGAAACTATAAAATTTATCCTTCTCAGATCTCTGAAAGTATTAATGATTGTCAGCTTGACAACATCAGGCAGCCAAATCCACAAGACTATAGTCAGCTTGGTAGCTCATTTTATTTATGTAAAAATCAAGCCTTATATGGCACCTCAATAAGGATCAGAGGATGTAAAAATATAAGATCTGCTGTTGAATCACAAGCTCAACGTTTTTAGGTTTATTTTGGTTGTCAAATAAATATAAAAGGGCTTTTCATCAGGTCAAAGACACCTCTGTCCAATTCATACCTGGCTCCATGGACAGAAAGTAAATGGATACTTCTAGCCCAAATCTGTAGTTTTTTCTAGGACTCAAAATACAATATGGTTTTCAGTCCAGATTGATAATGCTAATGTGTCTATAACCTTTGTGTCCTTTTGTATAATAAAATTTACATAGGCTTCAGAGGATCAAAAGTCATACAGCTTAGATTCACTTCTCACAGGTCAAAAGGACTCCAGATAAGTACAACCTGTTATCCCACGTGTCTGTTCCTGAGGATGGGATTTTCTTCCCTGGTCATGGGATTCCTGCCCTTCCTGATCACTAATACTATGGGTGTAAAGAGTTCCAATTAAATTCATCAGTTTTAACTTCTGTTCCCAGTCTTAAACAGGTTTTTACTTCTGGCAGACACATCTGAGCATCAGTTGCTGACCACAGCCTGCTCCTAAAGACTTCGAGCCCTGGACTTGCTGTGGACGTGAATCATTCCAGCCGATGTGGACATCCCCTGTCTCTTCAACAGAGTCTGCCAACCAGCTGCTCCTGATAGATACCCCATTGTCTAAATTCCCTTTTTGCTTTTGACTAGCATTTCAGCCTTCTTGGGTCCCCTAAGTGTGTCCCAAAGCCAGCAGGAAGTAGCATAGAAAAGAATATGTCGCCCCCTTTTTCCTGGTTGAGATGATAAGTCAAAAGGAGACTCCCTTACATAGGCAACAGTATTATAATAGATACAAATGTCACTCCCTCAGAAAAATCTGTTGGCTAATGGCAGGGCCTGTTAACACCCCCTTTGAGACCCTAACAGCTAGGACTCAAGATTAAGTCCTGTCATGGGTACTTCGAGAAGGGGGAAATGTAGTGACCAGTCCCCCATTTTAGCAGCCATTACAGGCTAACATGTGCTTGCATGACCTTGAAGCTCCTGTCCTGGTAACTAGGGGTCAGATGCCCTCCACGAGGCAAGGAGCCAATCAAAAGTTAAAATGAAAAGCATAAAACTTTGTTTTCTAGAATTGTGTGCTAATGACTTGCTTATAACATACCATCTTTAACAAGCTTATCAACTTGTATATTTAAGGATAATAGGGTTTGGGTTACAATTACTTTGAGTTTATAGCCTAACCTGAGAAGAATTCTTTTTCTTTTCCTTTTTTTTTTGCTCCAGACAGGGTTTCTCTGTGTGTTTTGGCTGTCCTGGAATGCTCTCTGTAGACCAGGCTGGCCTCAAACTCATAGAGATCTACCTGTCTATGCCTCCTGAGTTCTAGGATAAAAGTATGTGCCACCACTATCTGGATAAAAATTAGTATTTTCATATTAAACTTTTCAGTTTGGGTGCTTGAATAGTTCAACAATGATCATTAAGGTACAGGTTTCTCTTCAAGATGTCCTTTCATATTCTCCCCTTGCCTTCCTCTCTCAGAACATGATCTCACTCTTATCCTAGGTTATCCAGAACTTACCATGTACCCAGATTTTTCTCAAACTTGGCATCTATCTGATTCTAACCCCCTAATGCTGGGATCCCAGATATGTGCCACCATGCCTGGCTTATGGATTCATTTTTCTTCAGGTATGTATTCAGAAGGGAAAGCTAAAGACCTATTTTAAGTTTTTGAGGAACCTTCATGCTGGCAGTCACCATGGCTACCAACTACCACTCTCACCAACAGAGCACACAGGTTCTCTTTTCTTCTTTCTGGCCACCACTTTGTATCTTGTGTCTTTTGTTGTAGCCATCCTAATGGGTAGGAAGTACTATCTTATTGTACTTTTATATGCATTTCCCTGATTATATATTTCCACCATTGCTTTATAAACTATACATGCTTTGCTTGTTAAAAACTGATGGTTGATCAACATACATTTTAATTTATAGTATGCATTTCAATTGGTCTCTGTCTAGTTACATGAAGTGAAATGCTCTTGTGATGGGGGATTTCCTTCTGTCTTATTCGTTTATTAAATAAAGCACTGTTGGCCAATAGGGAAGCAAGATAGGTGGGACTAGGAGTCCAGGAGGATTCTGGTAACTGAGGCACAGTCAGTCACGATGTAGGACACCAGAGGAGTAAGAGGTTTGGACCCTTTCTCCGGTAAGAGAAGACCACATAGAAATACTCAGATTAACAGTTATGGGTTAATAATTAAGTCAGAGCTAGCCAATAAGAAACCAAGCAAATGACCAACAGTTTCATAACTAATATAGTGTTTTGTGTGTTATTTGGGGGCTGAGACAGCTGCAGGACCCAGGCGGCTGGCGGGAAGAGTACACATTACACTCTTATATAATATATGAATCTGTGTTCCAACACTCTAACGTTTATTCTACCTGAAAATAAAAGGGAACATAACATAGAATTAAAGGCATGGCCAAAAATATCCAATTTTGTTGAAGATATTTTTGAAAACCTTATAATCTAAAACCCCAGACACAACAAAAATAAATTAAACTGCTTAAGGCATAACAGAATCAAGTTGTGGAAATCCATTGGAAATATGATAAAACTTTTAAATCTGCTAAGGGACAGAGACATATTATATTGATAAAAAGATGAAGAGTGATATTTTCTTAAAATCTATGCATGCATGAAAGGAATCTAATGGAGTCACCAAATAATAGGAAGACAGTGTTCCAACCAGATATCTGACGCCATGAAGTGAAATCTCTAGTGCCAGGAGTGGTTACATCTTATTGTGTTGTTGGCCAAAGGGGCCCCATGGTCAACATAAAATGAACTCAAGGGATTTTGTGGATTTTTGTTTCATTTTGACACATTTTTGTCATACTTTTCTTTTGCCTTTTTGTTATGATTTTTGTTTTTGTGGGAGTCTTTTGCTATTTTGATTTTGTCCCTTTTTCTTTTAAATTTCTCCATTTTGGTTGGTGAAAGCATGAATCCCTTTCAACCCTTTATGACCTTATTTTGTTCTGGACACCCTGTCCCCAGCTTTGGGACTTTTCTCCAAGGATATTCAGATCGGCCCTCAGCAAGAATTCACTTTAGATCTCCAGGGCTTACTCTCTGGCAGCACCATTCTTTTTTATATATTTCCCCGTCCTTTCAAGGAAAGGTGACAGCCTCAACCTTTGATCTTCATCTCCTTAACTTAATAAGAGTATTTTTGAAAATACCATGAGCAGAAACTATACTGTGGCCAAAATCCCAGCTCTAAACAGCAGCCTGGAAGACACCAAAGCTTGGTTAATGTGCCTTCTCCCAAGCTATTAGCCCTACTCTGCTTTCAAATATATAAAGACCAGTGTTTTACCCAGTTTGTCAATCTTACAGCTGTTTATAAGTGAAGAGGAATTCCTGATGCTGCTAATTGTTTCTAGTCAAAGACGTTCCCTTATCCTCTGTGAACTTACTCTAACCATCTGCCCCACATCAAGGTCATTCGTGATGAGACTGCTGTGGAGGCTCATAAAAATGGCTCACCTTCATCTTGACTTAAAGTTAGAGTTCAAAAGTATCCTTACTCTTCCAAGGTTAAAGTCATAATACCAAAAGGTCTAAGGCATGGCCACTGAAGGATGTTTGGTCTAAAGTGTGTGTATGTCTAGCCCAGATAACGAGATTTGGTCTAAAGTGTGATTTCTCTCAATCCTCAAGGTCAGATAATAAGAGATTTAGTCTAAGGAGTGGTTACTAAATGTTTGGAGAATTAAGGAATAAAGTCTGTTCGTTGTATCATGGTAAAGAAGTGTTTTGTCATTTTCCCCCTTTCAGCTGGGGCATAAAAGAATGTTGAAGAAGCCGGGCGATGAGGGCGCACGCCTTTAATCCCAGCACTTGGGAGGCAGAGGCAGGCGGATCTCTGTGAGTTTGAGGCCAGGCTGGACCGACAGCCTCGAAAACAATACAGAGAAACCCTGTCTCGAAAAACCAAAAAAGAATGTTGAAGAATGAACTTGGGGCATTCAGTATTCACTGGAATGCCTTCCTGACTGTATTCTATATCTTTGTCTTTTCCTTAGTATCTTTACCTGCCATTTTTCTTAATCCACACTCCCCCTCTCAGCTATGAACTGGGCAAGTCGGCTGGATCCTACTGGAGCCCCCCAAAAGACAGGCTCCCACAGATGTCCCCTCAACATGAAGCACAAACAAACTGGCTCATTCAGATGGCGTTCAACATGGTGCACAAACAAAGATGGGATCATACAGCTATCTCAACACTACCAATGTTTTTATGACTCAAAAGGCAAACGCTTCTTTGGAAGTTATGAACCACAATCATGTTATAAACAACATGACATGGAGGGACACTAAGGAGATCTTCCCAACAGATTAACCTAAGGAAAACTAGTTGAGGATTCTTAAGACTGTCTAGATATCCTGAGGCTTACAAAGGTGAAATATAACTTGTTTGAAACATTGTGTCTTAGTCATTATTCTATGACTGGGAAGAGACACAAAGACTAAGGCAGCTTATAAAAGGAAGCATTTATTTAGGGGGCTTGTTTACAGTTTTGAAAGGCTATGATCTTCATGGTGGGAAGCATGGCAGGAGGCAGGCAGTAGCCTAGGGGCAGAGGGAGGGAGGGAGGGATGGGGAGAGAGTGGAAGAGGGGGAGGAAGGGAAGGAGAGAGAGAGAACCATTGTATTTTTTAAAATTCACATCTGATAAGCCTAACAGATCAGGGGATAGTTGCTGGAGAAAAAAAATGGTTTGTTACCATTTCCAAGAGGAGAAAACAAGACAGAGGACCGTGAGTGGAGCACGGGCATGGAGTGGGAGGAGCCTGCATGAAAGGGATGACCAGCATCGGACAAGAAGAGCCTGAGTACTTGAACAACTGAAGCCATAGAGGGGCTTGGTCTGTAGAGGGCTCTGGGTTGCTTCACGTATGCGTAAGAGGTCTTCTTGAGGCCAGTTGTTTGCCATCCCTAGGTACTGGCAAAAAGTGTCCTCGAAGCCTCACAAAGCATAGAAAACAAAATACACACTACGTGTATGACTGCAGTGAACTGACTATTTCAGGGAGGTTTGGTAGCGTCATGGAATGAATGAAGGATGGAGGGTCTGGAGGGTTTGGTCCTGATGTGGGTTCAGAGGCCGAGCTCCAGAGAACTACAGTGAATGGGTCACCTTTCCCTCTCAGCTGTCCCCTCTCTGCTTCAATTTTACTTCTCTTCTCCACATACGTAAACACTGGTGCTGTTTATATGACGCACATCATTCTGCTGTCTTTCACATACTTAGCATCCAGCAAGTAGCTATGCAGAACGTGTAGGATCAAGTCCAAATTTCCCGATAGTCAATACAGTTATTAGTCCCATCCCTCTTCTACTCACAGTAGTTTCAAATACACTGCCTTTCCCTAGATCTTTTATTTTGAGACAGGCTTTCACTATGCAGGGCTGGCTATCCAGGAACTCACTGTGTAGACCAGGCTGACCTTACAGTCATAGAAGTCCACCAGCCTCTGCCTCCCAAGTGCTGGCATTGACAGCATGGGTCTCCATGCCCAGCCGTCAATTCCCCTGGATCTTTGAAAACTCTTAGTCTCTTATTTTCAGCTCTTCACACTTGGTCATACCTTATCCAACATCACAGAATCCTTCCCACCTTGACTGAAATGTACGCTTCTTAGAGAGGTTTTGCTCCCCCAATCTGCCCGCTCACGGCACTCTGAGCACTGCCATGGCTCTGACCGCACTTCCGTGTCTGCCCCTTTGCGTCTCTCATTTTGCCACAAGGACAGGGGTCCTATAAATGATGAATTATATTCACTTCTGTAGTATGAGTCAACTTTCAGAATCGCCTCACTCCCAACACTTTTCTGCTGGCGTGACTGGGATGGACCAGGGAAAGTGGTTATGTGATCATGGTCACTGAGATAAATTTTTTTTCTCTCTATCTCCGTCTCTTTCTCCCTTTCATACATACATATACACCACCAGGCCAATTTATATCATGTTTGTTTAAAAGAAGCTTCTGTTCACAAGCCACTTGTCACTCTCCAAGTCTACTTTGACTATTAAATGGCTTATTTTTATCTTCCTGTTGTAGTTCCTTTTACAAAAGAAGGGTGCCTACACTTCTAAAAATGTATCTTGATTACAGATTTCTCAGTAATGTTTTTTTTATATTTTTTAAATGACATGAGACATTTCAGAAACTGTGAAATTCACTAGTAACACACCACTCGGTCATCATAAAATGATCATGCTGGCACTCCTGCACTCCAAGGATGTACTAGGGACAGATTGTCCATGGGGAGAATGGTCAAAATTGAGAGTGCTGGTGGGAGCAGTGTTCTTCCCTAAAGAAGACAGAATTTAGGAAAATCTCATCTAACTCGAAATATTTGCTCTCAAATCTCCAACACCTACTGAAGGGATCATAAGGGCAAATTCCAGTGAATGTAACATAGTCAAAGCAAAGATTTGTGTATCTTCAATAGATTACAAAAGTAGTTCACAAAGTTCTTTTTGCATCTAAGACTCTGTGGCACCATCTGTGTCATAGATATGTGTGACATTATCAGTAGAAGTTGGTGCATGTAAAGTGGCAGCTTCCATGGTTAATACTCTGAGAACTCTCTGGGCTGTAACCGTCCACCCTAACTACTCTTAGCTAACACAGCATCTGTAGCAATAAAAAGGGCTTGATCTATATAGTTTAGTGAGAGTGGAATGGCGAAGAGGACACAGTGTAAAGGGGCATGTCTCGGTTGAGCATCCTCCAGGCAGTACATGTCCTACCTGAAGGGCCCAGGAGTCTCAGATGGCTTTTTGTGCAAGAAGCACAAGGAGGTAAGAGGTCATCGTTTCACTTGAGTGTGTGTATGGTGTAGGCATGAGAACACACCATGTCTATGCACGCTTGTGGAGAATGAAGGTCAACGTGAGGCAGCTTTCATCATCCTCCACCTTAATTTTTGAGGCAGGATCTCTCACTGAACCCAGAGCTTACCGATTTGACTGTCTGGCTACCAAGCCTCTGAGTTCACCCTGCCCCCATCACTGGGATTACACAAGTTGTCAACTCCCTGGCTTTTATTGAGTGCTGGGATCTGAACTCAGGTCCTTGTGTAGTGAACACTTTACTTTCCAGTGTCATCAATTTACTTCTAATGTCGTTGTTCTTATTATACCCTGTGCCTCCAGTGTTTCGTCTTGTAAGTTTGCCTCATAGATTTTAGGGCTTGACTTTCTTGCTGGCTCATTGTCTATATTACAATTATTATGATAAAGCATGAGGGGAGCCTTGGCAGATTCCTTGGCAGGAGAAGGTGACCAAGGTGGAGGGACAAACATGGTAGGCAGACAGAGAAGTTTTATTAGAAAGGGGAGGGAAGGATGAGGAAAGAGAGAAGAGGTACAGAGACTCGGAGACACAGAGAGGACAGAAGAGAAGAGGGAGACAGGAAAAGTCCTGCCTGCCCCAGGGGAACAGCAGGAAAGAGAGAAGAAAGAGAGTGGGGAAAGAGAGAGAGAGAAAGAGAGCAGGAAAGAGAGGGAAAGAGAGTGTACAGAGGTCTTTCTTTTAAAGGGGTCCTTTGTGGCAGCCCACAGAATGGGAAAAGATATTCACTAACCCTGCATCTGACAGAGGGCTCATCTCCAAAATTTACAAAGAACACAAGGAGCAAGTCTCCAAAACACCAAAGGACCCAATTAAAAAGTGGGGGACTAAACTAAATAGAGAATTCTCAATAGAGAAGTCTAAAATGGCTGAGAGACACTTAAGAAAGTGCTCAACATCCTTAGCCATTAGGGAAATGCAAATCAAAACAACTGTTAGATATCTTACTCCTGTCAGAATGGCTAATATCAAAAACACCAATGACAGTTTATGCTGGAGAGGATGTGGAGAAAGGGGAACACTCCTCTATTGCTGGCGGGAGTGCAAACTTGAACAGCCACTTTGGAAATCAGTATGGAGATTCCTCAGAAAAATGGGACTCAGTCTACCATAAGACCCAGCAATTCCACGCTTAGGCATACACCCAAAAGACTCCCATTCATACAACAAGGACATCTGTTCCACTATGTTCATAGCAGCATTATTTGTAATAGCTATATACTTGAAGCAACCTAGATGCCCCTCAACTGAAGAATGGATAGAGCAAAAGTGGTACATTTACACAATGGAGTACTACTCAGCGGAAAAAAAAACAATGGAATCTTGAAATTTGTAGGGAAATGGATGGCACTAGAAGAAACCATCCTGAGTGAAGTAACCCAGTCACAAAAAGACAAACATGGTATGTACTCACTCATATATGGATTTTAGATGTGGATCAGGGCATTGCCAGCCCACAATCCCATTGCCAGTAAGTCTGGGAAACAGGGAGGTTACCAAAAGAGATAAGCATGATACCCCAAAGAAGGGGAATGAGGTAAGATCTCCTGAGCAGATTGGGAGGAGAATGGGAGGAGGGGAGAGAGAACCATAAAAAAGAGAGGGGAGAAGAGGAGGAGAGAGGAAGACATGGGGGAGCAGGAAGGTTGAGTTGGGGGAAGAATAGAGGAGAGCAGGATGAGAAATACTATAATAGAGGGATTCATATAGGTTTGAGGAGAGAACTGACACTAGTGAGATTTCCAGAGATCTACAAGGATGACACCAACTGGCAAACTAAGCAATAGTGGGGAGACTACCTTAATAGCCCCTCCCTGATAATGAGATTGAGGACTACCTTATATGCCATCCTAGAACATTAATTCAGTGACTGATTAAAGCAGAGGCAGATACCCACAGCTAAACACTGAACTGAACTCCTGGAATCCAGTGACAGAGAGGGAGGAGTGATGAGCAAAGGGGTCAAGACTGTGCTGGTGAAACCCACAGAAACAGCTGAACTGACCTGACAAGGGGATGCTCTTGGAGCCCAGACTGATGGCTGAAAGGCCAACAGGGGACTGATCCAGACCCCCTGAATGTATTGTTAGTGAGGAGGCCTCGGCAATCTCTAGGGCCTTGGGTAATACATCAGTATTTACCATGGTGTACAAATGAACTTTGGGAGCCCATTCCACATGGAGGGATGCTCTCTCAGCCTGGACACATGGGGGAGGGCCTAGGTCCTTTGCACCTGGGCTCACCAGAGTACTGCCTTAGTGATTTCTGCCAGTGACAGGGGCAGGCCAGCATAGTGCCTGAATCCTTACAACAATACTTGTTTTTCATATTTAGATTTCTGTCTTGACTATGTTAGCCAAGTTGAGGTTTTATGTAAATGTGTTTTCAAATGGAAAAACTTATGGTTGTCATACTTTTGGATCTATACACCCTTTCTTTTATTTAAAAGACATCTAGTCATGACTATTGTATATCATCAGAAACACACAATGCCAGTCATTTCAATACTAAGTGCTATCCAGTGCCTTTTCATAGTGAAAAAGTCTACACCCGTTCTGAAACAGGAAAACCTGGGTTCAGATATAGGCTTTGTAGTTTCCTGCTCTGTGGCCTTTAAGACCTCTATAAATGTGAGGTGAGAGTTACAGATAGTGTTCTTGCACTACCTAGTGGGGTTTTAAGTGCGTGTACATTTCTCTCGCTCTATTCCCTGTGACAGATCTTTATTTATGTATTTTAAGGTTTGGTTTATTTTATTTTGAGGCACTGGAGGTGGTACCCAGGGTCTTATAAATTCTAGGCAAATTCTGTAGATTTCTAGCTGGACTTGGTAGTCTTTTAAAATCTCAAGAATTAGGAAGAAAAGAAAAGAGAGAGAGGGAGGGTGGGAGGAAGAAAACGATCTGTTAATCTGATAGTACCTTATTTAAGACCTTTAAAAATAGCTAATACTTCCTATGATTTTTTTCTAGGGCCGAAATGGAGTTTTATGAAGACGGAACCATCGTTTATGAAAAAGCAGACATCTGGACAGCACTCTGTCCCTCCTTGATATTGGCGCTACTGTTTGCTTCAACCTCTAGGGGGCAGCATGCCATCAAAAACTCACGTGAGGCCCAATTAGAATCTGTTCAAATGACCAGTTGCCTGAAGTTGATACATGTTGATTTTTAAAATTGGAGTGGGGGTGAAGGGTGGAAAATCCCAGTGAGACACACTACCAAAATTTAAGCAACCATTAGCTGTAATTTCTAATGATTATCAAGTATTAGGTTATCTTGAACCAATCCAATGAGCAGAACGGGAAACAAAGAAATCTGATGAATATGGATGGCTACCCGAAGGAAGGAAGTCTGCTCAGGAAGAAGTAGGTGACTCTCAGCCCGGGTTCCTTCTTCAGTTGTGACCTCAACTCTCCGGACTCCTCAAACCCTGCATCACGGGTTAGTGTCACTTCCTTCACTTAACCCTGTCGTGACCCGTTCTTGAAGAACAGAGAAGACACAGCTAGACCTCAGTTAGACACCAGGAACGCCCTTGCACTCACGCTCTCAGACAGATCCGCCCCGCCCCTGCACCTACTGGGTTCACGTAGATACGTGCCATGCCACACATCAGAGGGTTTGGTTCTGCTCTCTAGGACCTTCAGCGTCGCAGTCGAGGCTCATAGTCAGAGCCTATGATTCTAATATGCAAAATGAAGAAGGATGCCAAGTATTCCCCCCACCCCACCATCTAGGGATGCAGATGGGGATTATTGGCACTTGGATGCCAAAATTATCTTGGAGAAAACAGAACACCATTTCATCTCTTCAGAGACACACCTTTGATGTCCCTACACCAACTCTGACTGACAAGGATATTTGGTGACTCCTGTCTTTCTCAAAACATGTCTAGGATTGGAGGAGATAAAGAGCTTTCACTTATATATGGGATGTTGTCAAACAGGACACTAGAGAAACTTTTAGAAATGAAAAATAACCCTTCCAATATTGAAAGACAGTATCCATTAATTCAATCGAAGATTATTTACATAAGCAAATATGTTTGAAAAATTAGCAAGCAAATGCATAAATAAATTACCTACATTGAAAGCTGTTACTGGCAGGTATGATAACATGTTTCCTGTTAACTAGTTTCCATTTCTTTTGAAGTGAATTTCTGGCTGCCAGTGTTTATGTCACAGATGGTATCCTCACCTGCTTCATTAAGGCCTGTTTAGAATACAGTTCTAATGTAGGTTTTATTCCATGTAAAGCCACCTAGAGATAATTTTAAATGATCAGATCGACTAACAAACACGTAATCAAGAAGCTCTTAAAATTTTATTAAAATTCAGGTCTCTCACCATTAGCAAACCTGCTTCATTAACATATTAATAGATAATGTTCCTGCTCATAATTAGCGTGTATTTTCTTTGCATCATTGTAGTTGAAAGAATTCAGGTGGAGTTGTGTAAAGTTTTTTTTTCTCTCTCTCTCTTGCTAACAAAGCACCTGGGACTACAACTGATGAATTTGACCACAGTTTGCATTTTCATCTGCTTCCTTCTCTCCACATTTCACCCTCTTAAACTCAATTCTATGAGTGATTTCCACTATAACCAGCCCACTATGAATGATAATGGTAAGCTGGGAGACAGGTGGCAATCTGGCTCACTTACTGAAGACTGAATCCTAACTGCAAGAGAAACTCTGAGTTCAAAAAGAATGTATTTAGGATTTGTGAAAAGTGGGCATATGAAAAACTTAACCTTTTTTCTTAGGTTCCGGTTCTTCAATTTTTGCATACTAGAGACTGGAGTCCACATGGATGTCTCTATAAGAAGAGTGACATCCCTGTTGAGGAGTGGCATCTTACAGAGAGAAATGATTGTTTGTATTTCAATAACCCCTAAACTTGAAATGAAGTTGTGGTGCTCTTTTGAAATATTCTAACTGAAGTGATGCACTAGCTGTGACTCGTTATCAATTTATAATAAGATTGGTACCATCCTTAAAGGGTCCAATCAAATCAAATAGAAAATTATATTTACAGCCATTGTCTTCCAGCACTGCCTTCTAAACAATTAGCCTGTTGTGTTACCGCAGCCTCTCTGAAGTCATGGTTCCCTGTGACTTTGAAGTTCCTCTTGACATTTGGCAGACAGTGATCCAGGTGCGTGGGAACCTATTACCTAGACCAGAGATTAGCTTTATTTGTAAGGAGTTTGCACTATGACTCTACACTTGGAGTTGGGTCTTGGTGTCTTAAGTCTCATCTGGGCTCACACTTATTTTATCCAGAAACAAGTTCAGGTTCAGAGAAGCTTAGCAACTTTCTGTGTCTACCACCTTCTCAGAAGCACAGTTAAGCACAAGAACAAGACTTTCTAGTACGTTTTTTCTTTTGGCCACATTTTCCTTCTTGAAACTTCCCACCCTTGATTCCCTCAATAAAAAAATTAAGAAGAGGACTAGGTTCGGTGGCCTTTGACTCCATCACATGCAAGGCAGAGGCAAGTAGAACTCTGTGAGTTGGACCTCAGCCTTGTCTACATGGCAAGTTTTGGGCCAGTCAGGACTATGTAATGAAACCTTGCCTCCGAACAGATGATAGCTATGAATTATTAGAACAAAATAATATAGCATGGTTATTCTGAGGGGTAGTGAGTTGAATACAGTGTAGAGACCGTTTGCATCATCTGACCAGGACAGCATTTAAATAAGGGGCGACTCAAGCACAATGCCAGGGACATTGTCTCATTGTCCTAACACCGTGCTCCTGAACTATTTCTATATCCAAGCCTTAGCTGTACAGCACTTAGTGCAGCATACTCACTTTCTACCATGATGGAAGTTGTGGATGTCTATACTGGCCAGCATGGGAGCCAGTAGCCACATGTGGTAAGACAACTGAGGGACTGAATTTTTATATCATTTGATTTCAATAAAATTTAGATAGCCACACATGTAGTTAGTGGCCATTGTATGGGGACAGCATGGATTTAGCATATTCTGTAGAAGAGATTCAGTTATCAGTGAACTAGAGACCTCTGGTGGATGGGAGTGTCACCTACAAGACACAGAGAACAACTTGGGTAAGGTGAATGACCTTTGTCACCATCACAGGATGTGTTGTGAAAATTCTCTATATAGCAAGGGATGAGCTACTGGAGGACTGTAGACTAACTGTGCTGACTAGAGGTCACTGGGTGATACCACGTCCTTATTGGGATTATTAAAAGGACTTGGGGAATAACAACTGACTAAACATTGTTGCATTTTGGATCTTCACATGAACAATAGAATACAGGAGTTCTCATGAAAGACAATGAGTCATTCTTCGGGATTGGAGATAGTCTCAATGTATACTCTACCAGATCAAGAAGTGATACTGTAGGGTGACTGCAGTCTGTGCTGAATCCAAGACAAAGTTTGCTTAATTATCCAACTAGAAAACATGTGCCAAAGCTGTTTGTACATCCTATTACCTCCATAAATTTAAAATACCCTTGAATTCTTGTACTAAAGAGATGAGATTGGCCCTCGTACTGCTCTTACAATGTGCTCCCTAAAGTGACGTCCACTGATAAATTTGTATCTCTGACATTATTGCCGTCCACATTGCCCATTGCCTTCTTTGCTATCAAAACCACCGTCACTCAAACCACAGCCCTTACACACTCACTCACTCTCCAGGGAGTGTGAGGGCTCCTGTTTTTTCTCTAGCTAGTGCCTCATGAGCTACAGCCCCAATCCTTTGAATTTAATTTTGAGAGGAAGATCTAGTGTGTCGTTCTGGCTGACCATGAGTTGGCTACCTCTAAGCCTTCTGATGGGCTGGATTACAGACTTTATTGTCAGTGATTGATGTGCTAGGCATGCATTCCACCAAATCAGAGATGCCCCCAGCCCCAAAGAAGATAGCTTAATTTTCATCTTGGTATAAGAATACCACTATCCGTCTTCTAGTGTTCTATCTGCATCTTTCTGAGAGAGATGGAGTTTGAACTAGTAACCCTATGTCCTGTTGAAGTGACTAAGATAATGCCATCTTGTCCTGACACCATTTTGTGTCTGTGTAGACACTTCTCAGCCATGTAGCCTGAAATAGTCTTGTCTGCCTTGGCAACCCATTGAGATTTTCATGATCCTGATGGTGGTCCATGTATTAACCAAACTTATTAACGTTCACTCAAACTTCAACTAAAATAACTGAAGAAGGTATAAATCAAAACTAGTTGTCATGTGTCTGAAATAAACACTATGTTCTGGCAAAAAAAATGTAGCAAGGTTAACTCTGACATAGGTACAATTGTGAGTTTTGCCTTATTCATTATTATTATTATTGCTGTTGTTAATGTTTTAAGACAGGGTCTCTCTACATAGTCCTTCCTGTCCTGGAACTCACTGTGCAGTCCAGGCTGGCCTGGAACTCCACCTGCCTCGGCTTTCCCAGTGATGGGATTAAAGGTGTGCACCTCCCTACTTGGTGTTTTTTGCCTTTAAAAAACCTATACCCCTGAGGGATGAGCACACTCTTGATGACTGACTAATAATGGACTCATGATTGTCTGTATCTTTATCACATTGATGTGTTACACCGTCTATATAGAGGATGAACACACTCCTGATAACTGACTAATAAAGGACTCATGATTGTCTGTTGATTACCACCCAGATGTATTACACTTCCTATAAAGAGGATTCCCAGGCTATAGATTCTTTCAAATTACACAATCTATACATTAAAAGAATAACATTGAAGTTGAGAGTTTTCCATGATTTATTGAGAATTAAGAAAAATCAACCAAGAAGAACTTTAAATGCTTTGCGGTACATGAAAAAGAGATTTGCTTTCATTATATTTCTATAGAGAAGCTCATATCTATCTGCCCAGGATTTTTTATTTAAACTATTCTTTTTCTTTTAAAAAGCTAATTTAGTTTAATTACCTGGATTGTGATGTCTCTGTGTGGCTAGTGCACCCGAGTGCTATTCAGAGGCCTGAGACCTTAGGTTCCCTTAGAACTGGAGATGCCGACAGCTGTGAGTCTCCTGATGTGAATGCAAGGGATTGGACTGATACCTTTGAGAAAACAGTGTGCCCTCAAAACCGTCAGCCATCTATCCAGCAGGCCCTGCTCTTTTGTTGCTAAACTGAAATGTCACATTTGTCGTATAAACCTGGGTCTACTGCTGGATTTGTTAATGAGTTACTTGTCTCTCCTAGCCATTCAATATCATCTTATGGGGGGAGTCACCAAAGCATTATAGTAAGCTCCATACCTGAAACACATCTTTCGATTTTAAAAACTCTTTTATGGTAATGAAGAGAATATGTATTATTGTGCCCAAATTCTGAATCCCAAAATCACCAAGAGGCACATTTCGATGCAAAACCAAGGAGTCTTTTATTGCTTTTGTTTAACAAGCTAACCCTATTAGCTAGGGCCTTTCACCCATCCACCGCAGAGACAGCTGGAGAAAAGACCCCAAGAAACCACAAGGCAGGGATCTTATAGGGCAGCATAAGGGGAGTGTCTGGGGTACCAACAGTCTCAGGATTGGTGCGCTTCCAGGCTTGGATGATCTGCCCTGTGTTGATTGGCCAACTGGTTGTTATGGCCCTGCTCGCTTCAGTATTTCCATTGCAAGAAAACCCTGTTGGGTTTTTGAGAGAAACTGAATTATACATGTATTTCAACTAGGAAAAAAATGTGGCCTTTGAACCATCTTCACATCTAAGACTCAGTATGCCTCTACATTTATTTTCGCCCTTTAGTAAAATACTATGATTCTTATCTATCTGTGACTTCTGTTTATTTTGCATAAGCACATTTTAGTTCATTTCCCAGCTCATTTGCACCGTCTGAAGCTGACTCTTCCATGGGACACAGGGACTCTGTGTTGTTCACATATGACCACCTAAGTTTAATTCAGTTAAAACTGGAGCCTGGCATGGTGGCACACACCTGTAACCCCAGCATTGCAGACAAAGGCAGGGGGTTGCTCTAACTTTGAGGCCTGTGTCATCTGAATAGTGATGTCAAGGCCAGCCAGAGCTATGTAGCAAGACTCTCTCAATTAACCATAATGGTGACAATAATAAATAACAATAAAATGAGAACAAAGAAATTAGTTAAGACCTAATAAGTTAATTTAGTTCCAGCTTTAGTAGGCTACTACTATATTTTCTCTGAATTTCATAATTAGCTACTTTACCAAATACATTTCTTAATTCTAATGATTTTAACAAAATCTCACTGATTTTTCTGGGTTTGTATTCAAGACATTTCAGGTGTTTAAGAGGAAATTTGGATAACTTAACTTGGTAGGGGAGAACTTACATCAGTTAAAACTCAAAGGTCATAAATGATGGATTTGACAACATATATATTTTTTTAATTTCTAGCTGGGCAGTGGTGGCGCACGCCTTTAAGACTAGCACACAGGAGGCACAGGCAGGTGGATCTCTGTGAGTTCAAGGCCTGTCTGGTCTACAGAGTGAGTTCCAGGACAGCCTGGGCTGTTGTGATATTTTGTTTGTGCTCTGACAAATGAAGCTTGCTGGAGATTAGAAGGTGGAGCTAGCCACTAGCTAGCCATAGAGGTCTGGAGGTCTGTACAGACAGACAGGAAATGATAAGGCGGGGCATAGGCAGAATCTCAGTCAGAGGATTCAGAGAGGTAAAAGGTCATTGTGGTTGTTTCCTTTACTTCTCTGATCTTTCAACATTTACCCCAAAATCTGACTCGGTCTTTATTGATAAGATTAATTAGGGTCATGCTTCACAGGGCTACACAGAGAAGCCCTGTCTTGAAAAACCTAAATAAATTTCTTCATAACAGTAGCAACTATTACACACTAAGTGGTATCTTACAAAGTTTATACTAGAAAGTATTCTGGATATGCTAGACAGAAACTGGTTATTTTTAGCATCTTTTAGAGTCATCTGGCAGTTTGGGGCATAGATATTTTGAAGGTTTAGGCAAGAGGATCCAAAGTTCAAGGTCATTCTTGACCAGATAATGGCTTCAAGCCAAGCCTGGGCTACAAGGTCCTGCCTTGAATGAATAAATAGGATAAATTGAATAAAAAAGAATCAGAATCCTAGCACTCTAACAATCAAAGTCCAGTACTCAGTTATTTAATACCTTATAACTGGGCCAGTAAGATGTCTTGGTGGTTAAAAGTATTTGCCACCAAGCCTAAGGCATTCCTGAGTGGGATTCCGCATGTGGAAAGAGAGAACCATTCCTGGCAGTTTTCCCCTGACCTCCACATATGCTGTGGCATGGGAACACACACACACACACACACACACACACACACACACACACACACACACACACCAAATCGTACTATTCATTTTTTTCTGTTGCTTTGGTTTTAGCATGGAAAGTCCTGCTTGTCTCAGATTCTCAACCCCAGAGAGAAGTCACTTGCCATCTTCACTGACAGAGTAGAGAATTGAACACATAATGCTAATTATCAATTAACAGCCAAGCTTTGGGGACTTGATCATCATCTTTCTCATCTCTGCACATTCACTGCAACCTCACTATAGGCTCGCAAGCTAGATGAGCAGCAGGTCATCTACGCCAGAGCACATTGAAGTTCAAAGTCCCAACCCCTTGCTTTACAATCTTACAGAAGTGTAAGAAACCACTGATCGACAATAAGAGGCTTTATTTCTGATTTGCCTCTACAGTACAAGCTTGAAAATGACTTTATGCCGTGAGAAGACCCTTCAGCTTAAAAAGTGATATTAAGTCGAATCATCTTGTGCCACGTTTCTCTCTGCCCACTTGTCGGGGAATAGAAGGGTGGCAAGAGCACACTTATTTCAGTGGACGGACAACAGCAGTAAATGCACAAAACAATCGTGTGGTGTCCTTTCCACATTATTTTTCCTCTGAAACTGAACATGTCTCGTCTCTCTTTTTAAATAGACTAAGTAAGACAGAGCATCAGAAGATTATCAAAAAGTGAGGATTGTCTTTTTTTTTAAACTTTGCAAGAGTCTTTATGTCTACTCTTCAACCCTGCTATTATGATGTGAAAGCAAAACATGGAGAAGAGGTATAGCAGTGTTTTAATATATAAAAAAAACAGACAAGAGAGATTGGTCTGTGGGACACAGCCTGCTACCCTTTGCTTGGAACAGTGGTTCTCGACCTTCCTAATGCTGTGACCCTTTAATATAGTTCTTCATGTTGTGGTGACCTCCAAAGACCAAATTGTTTTTGTTGCTACTTGATAACTGTAATTTTTCTACGGTGAGTAATTGGAATGTAGATATCTAATATTCAGGATATCTGCTATGTGACCCTATGAATGGGTCATCCAACCCCCAAATGGGTTGTGACCCTCATATTGAAGACCACATCGTCCTCTTTTGGATCCAATACAGTCTGGAATATGTAGTGATAACAACTTGCGGCAAGATATTTGTATATCCTTGAGTCCTTCTGTAAGTTAATATAATGTACTTATCACATTTTAGCTGACAAGAGAGATAACAAAAACAGAGAAAAAGTACAATTTTAAGCATAGCTTTTCTTGAGTTCAACAGAGAGAAGGATGATCTCACTATCGAGAAAATCAAGAACAGTATCTTCACTACAATGTTCTAAGAGTAATTGTAAAGACCAACCAAGAAAAAAATGCACACAGAGGCACACTGAACAGGAAGGGAGACAGTGTTCTAGGCTGAAAATTCCTCCCTAACTTAACTTACTGTGATGGCTTGGGGTTGTGCCAAGAAGCTACTGCAGAAGGAAGCAGAGCACTTTGCTATAGTCGCCCAGTACTCTGAAAGACTAAATATCAGCAAGTTAGATTTTAGATTTTTTTTTTTGGTTTTATAAGATAGGATCTCTTTATGTAGCCCTGACTGTCCTGGAACTCCCTCTGTAGACCAAGCTGGCCTTAAGCTCAGAGATCCACCTACCTCTGCCTCCCAAGATTAAATGCATGCACCATCACACCTAGTTGATTTCAGATTAATCATTAAGACTTTGGCTCATCAGGTAAGAACACTGGCTCTTCCAAAGGACCAGAGTTCTATTCCTAGCACTCATATGGTGGCTCAACAACCATAACTCCAGTTCCAAGTAATCTAAAGCCCTCTTATGGCCTCTATTGTTACCAGGCATGCACATGGTGCATAGATACACATGCAAGTAAAACACTTCTTCACATTAAATAAACGAATAAACAAATATTTAAAATGTGATGCTTTACAGTTTCATTTTTCTATTTGCTTCTAAATTGTATGTATATTGCAGTATATGCATGTGTGTTCACAAGTGTGTGTGGGTGTGCTTATCCCTATGCAGATGTCAGAGAGGTTAATACTAGATATCTTTCCTTTCTTTTTTCTTTCTTTCTTTTTTTCTTCCTTCCTTCTTTTAACGATTGATGTTCTTTTGTTTTTCAAGACTGGGTTTCTCTGTGTAACAGCCCTAGCTATCCTGGAACTCTCTCTGTAGACCAGGATGGCCTCAATCTTAGAGATTCACCTACTTCTGCCTCCAGAGTGTTGGAATTAAAAGCATTTGCCACCACCAACTGGTCCTGGATATCTTTAATTGCTGTCCATCTCATATTTTTGAGACAGGATCTCTCATTGAACCAGAAGCTCACTGTTCATCTGAACTGGTTATTCAATGAAACTCTGTTGCTTTCCTATCTAAACACCCCAAACATACCCCACACCTGGCTTTACCATGGGTACTATGGTTCTGACTGGGATCTGAATACTTATACCATAAGCAATTTATCACAGGGTCACCTCCTAAGCCCTGGAATTTCTTTATACTTAAAAAATATTTTACATTGAACAAAACATTCCAAAATTCAATAATGTATTACTTATTGTGATTCTATGGATAACCCAAACAGTTTATTGCCTAGTTTCATGAGGCACATAATGTACCATTACCTTTAGTTGTGTTGCCAGTTGGACTAGAAGATTTATGGTGACCTCATTTATGTGACTGGTAGTTGGTTGTCAGATATGGGGCTGTGTGGCCTTTTATCCTTCAGTAGATACAATAGATCCTCATTTTGGTAGTGTTCCAAGAGAGGAAGTTCTCCCATAAGTCTTGGTTTCCACCAAATCTTGTCATTCACAACAGAGCCTGCCAGGTTGAAAGGGTGGGGAAAAGACTATTTTTTCCAGTGCAAGATGCTTCCCAGAATTGTGGTGACACCCACTCTGCTACTAACCACCCTCTGCATAATTCTTTACATCCCTCTCACAAACATCTGGTACTTAACTTGTGTATCTTTACCATATATGGACAAAGACCCTCCCATGTGACAACCATTAACTCATGATCAATTAACTAAAACAAGTCCCACAAACTTATTCTTTTTTTTTCTTTTTTTGTATTTTGAGATAGGGTTTCTCTGTGGCTTTGGAGGCTGTCCTGGAACTAGCTCTTGTAGACTAGGCTGGTCTCGAACTCACAGAGATCCACCTGCCTCTGCCTCCCAAGTGCTGGGATTAAAGGTGTGGGCCACCACTGCCCGGCTCACAATTCTTTAACAAGCACCGAAGTAAATAATTTGGGGGAGGGCAGAACTATGTAGTCTATTTTGACTATTCAGTTGAGCCTTTGTGAGTTGACTGAGGTGAAATAAATCAAAAACACATAGTGGATGGTTCAATCCCATAAACCATGATTCCTGACCCCTAAACTAGAGGAAACCTGAGCGTTCCCAACAACGGCATGCACCAGCTGCCGGTCATAGTGCTGATGACCCATCATCCTTCAGTCTGGCTGATTCTATTATTGACTTAACCTACATGTAATCAGTAGGGGGGAAATGTCCTGATAACAATAAAATCACGAGGAACAACTAAATCCTGCTGTTTTGATCTATGAACTTATAGGCATTTGTTATACCATTTCTCTATCCTATAGAAATAATTCATAGAGTACTTGTAATGTTTAAAAACTGAAGGAGAAACTGGTCTTTGGACATGGGGGTGCCAGTGTATAAAACAATGTAATTGCTAAATAGTAATTATCTATGCATGTTCCTGGGGAGAACATCAATAACTTCAATTAAATCTTTATAGTTATGAAATACATAAAAAATTAAAACCTCTAATCTTCATCTATCTTAATAAATGTTAATAAAAATTTACGTTAATAAAAAGTAAACATCAGGGGGTGATAAAATAAATATATCATACATTTTGGGGGTCCTAATTTTTTGTTAATTCACTGAAAAATGGGAGACCTTAAAGTTAGGAAAGGGGAAGGGAGAGAAATACAGGATAAGGAGGGAAGAGAATAAAGTAATAGGGTGTTTGCAAAAGTCATACAGCATCATACTCCTATCTTCCTATAATTACATATAACAGATATCTACATATACATACACAGTTTCAGTAAAATTTTCCCAACCTGGCTGAAAAAGTTCTTCCCAAGAGCCAGACTATCTAACAGAAAATTTAATTCAGGCATGAGAAGCCCCATTTGAGTTGTTGTTCAGGGTTGTTCAAGAGTATCCCAAACGTTATAGGCTACTGCTGCTGCCTTTGGTTTCCTCACTGAGGTGGAAGATAACTTCATGTTGCTGAAAACACCAAACATTTCAGACGCAGGGCCCAGAGGACTCGAGCTGGACCTGACCTGAAACCCTCCTCCCCGAAGACAAGTTTTCATGGTACCAGAATGTGCTTCCAAGGCAGGAAAGCAAATGACAGTCCTTCCTAGCTATGAACCACAGCAATGCCCAGCCTGGCACAATAACCCTAAGAGTACAATAGTGGCATACATATCTTAGAGGTAAACAACAACTCTCCAACTAGACTTAAGGCCTTTGCAACAAGAGGGAAACTGCCTGGCACTGGAAACACAGCTTATTACCCAGGACTAGTGACGTCATGGACTTGGAGGGGAACCCACAACTGCCACTCTACTAACCCAGAGTAATTCCTAAGTACGTTCTAAATGTTCGTCCTAATACCCACAGGTAAATGTAGTTTTCACCCCTTACAAAAGAAACATCTCTTTGCAACAGAGAGGTCACCACAGAAAACCACAGTGGATTAAAATGCAGAGAACAAGAGTTTGTGTGTTGCCAACTAGTACACCTACAACATAATTCCTGCCTATAAGTCCCAGGGATCATTGTAGAAGAGGAAATGTAGAAACATTTTAAGAGCCAAAGGAATGGAAAGTTTGCTGTGAGATTATGTCTCCTAGAAACGTCAAAAGCTACACCCATGACATCTCATTAACTTGGCTGCCTCAGCAAGACCTAAACAGCAACAACACTAATGAACATGCTAACATGGGAAGAAGGAATTTCACAGGGCCTTGTGGGAAAAGCTGAAAGCAACAGAAATTGTCCTCTTCGGGGATGAATTTCCCAACTGGTTATCCAATACCAAACAGTTATCTATGAGACCATATACAACAGGCAACCTTTTATTAACTGATCACATTATATTTATGTATTTAGGGATATATATGTATATGTGCAGCAACAATTAAAGAAAAAGGGGCCATGAATTTTAAAGAGGTGATCCATGGGAGGGGCTGGAGGGAGGAAAGGGAAATGGAGAAATGATGCAATTATTTTATAATTTCAAAAAAATTTAAATTATAAGAAAGAATCCCTGGTTCAAGTACTAATACAGTTTGTTAATTTCCAGTTATCTCTTTCTATCTGCAGACACAGTTCTTTATTCAGTTTATGATTTCTTTTTGTTATCGTTTTATCTCTTCTGTTTCATGTACCCCTGGTTTCTTTATTAGCATTAACTGTTCATATGTAGGTGATCTCCATCTCCAACTGCCACTAACTTCTGACTTACTCCTTATTTCTATTAATTTCTATGTCATTTTCCTTTGTGATTTCATCAGCTTTCTCATTAATCATTATGTGTCACTAGCTTGGATATCAGTTCTTTATTGATGTATCAGTTAAAGACAGTGCGTGTCTCTGGTTGGGATTCTGATTACACAAGCCACCATAGAGAAATGATTGCTAAACCAATTGAAGAAATCTGAGCATGATCTGGTGACGATACTAAAATGGTACTGTCAGTCTTATCAGGTGTGCTATTGAATTTATAGCCATCCTTGCAAAAAGAAAGTCTTTATGGATCAGAGACAATAAAGTGTTTTGGGTAAAATTGGGTTATGTTTGTCTGGCTTCTCTGCCCTTCTTCTTCCCAGCTTGCTCTCTGTCCTGAAAATCCTGCCTAGCTATTGGCCATTTAGCTTTTTATTAAACCAATCACAGGGAGTCTTTTCCAGCGCATGTTCTTTTTGACAGTCCTGAAGCTACACTCCACTTGGCAATTTTATCATCCTTCCTTACCCCCTGGGTTGGTTCTCCCTCTTTCTGTGTGTGTTGCCTCTAAAGGTACAGGTCTGGTTTCCCTCAAAAACAACGTCAGTGTACGTGTTTCCCTCACTGTCACCAAGGTTAGATTTTCCATTTCAGTCCCACTGTAGTTAACATAAATTTCAGTTAGCCAGAATCCTGGGACGCAAGAGAAGCAACATAAATGTGGAGAGCTTCGGGCAGAGGAAGCCCTCCTCTGTGACTAATGAAGCTACTGCGCTGCAATTCACAAAGCTAATATTCTGCTCCTACTTGGCCAGTTATTCATGCTGAATGCACGTGTTTTGCAAAGTCTCCTTGATGCTGCTGCCAGCTCCACGGGTCTCAGGGCTCTTGCTACTTGACTAGCCTGTTTCAGAGCTTTCCCATGGCCGTTCCTTGTAATAGATGCTGATTTGCCCTAGTGAAATGGAACCCAAGTGGGCCCCATGGAAACAACCACTTCTCCGATGGCTTTGTGTCAACCGGCTATGCTGAACTCAATTTCCAGAATTCTCTTTCCTGTGTCATATTTTGAGTCAGCCACACAGACGCTCTTGTATGATAATGCCAAAAATGAAGCTCCATCCACTTTTAAAAGTCACATACACATTGTCAGCCACCCTCTGGCTCACCTGGGTTTGTTGGATCTCTGTCTCCTGAGTTCTTCGGCTTCCGGGACAGACGTGCTCAGCTCCATGACTGAGGGCACCAGTTTCCCCTGCAGGGCACCTGTGCCATCAAGACACTGTGAAGATAACACAAATTGCAGTTCATCCTGGAAGGTGTCCCATCATGCTATGCGGACCAGCTTGCTCTTTCTCTCCTACACTTTACATATATGTCTTCTTTCTCAGTGGGTTATACTAGGCGCTTCAAACTCTAATACCTAGTAAAATGAACAGCCTTACAGAGACTTTTAGACCAGTTTTGTGATTGATGTCAAAGCCCTGTAATACAGCCCTGTATGTATAATATTTATTAAATATTATAAATTTTGATGGGATTCTAATCAGCCTGAGCATGGCAATCATGGCTCTGGCAGGCCTCACCCTTCTCTCCCATTCCCTCTGCCTTGCTAAAAACCGTTAGATTACATTCCTAAAGCTGCCACCAAGGTCTGTTCCATTATTGGGCCACTTCTTCCTCCTGAGGCTGATTATCAAGGTCTAGCTATCAAGGTATTGAAATCCAGCAATTAAAAAATCCCCTTTGGCTCACCTAATTGTGGTAAGCTGTCTTTTCGGGGCTGCAGTTGGAGCCAACTGACTCATCCATGGTCCATACCTGAGAGAGGAGGTGTGGATAAAGAAAAGACATTAAAGGAAAAAAATAGAGACACGGGAATAAAATCAGGAGGGCAATTCAGTCAATACTGAATGCTCTGAGTTTATATTTCACCACTCTTATATACCTTAACCGAATAGGGGAACGTAGTATCCTGTATATGGAACAAACAGACGTTTCTTCCTCAACTCTCCAAGGATTTGGTAACCATATCTCATATGTAATTTCTTGTTATCTAGCCTTGAGGGTAAAGAGTAGCCACACCTTAGACCAAGTCTTCTGTTATTTAGATAAGACTCCCGTGGCCAAGATCAAACATCCTATTGTAGCCACCCTTAGACCTTTAGGTCTTATGACTTACTAAGGGCAGTTTTGAACTCTCTGGCTTTTAGTCAGAAGTGGAGCCATCTTTATGGACCCCGACACCTAATTAACACGACCAGTTAAAAATGAAACATCTCATCCTAACACAGGGTCTCCCTCTTTACCTTTATAAACTGCCATTTGCCTATGGCCATGTCTGTCTCCTCTATCCAAAAGCAGCCCTTTGTCTTCTTTGCCTCTCCTCTCCCTTGTTTCATTCCCCCAACCCTCTTCCTCTGTCTCCTGTCTTTGTCTCTTATTTCCTGTCCTCTGTCCCTCTGGGGCAGATAAATCTCCTTCGTGCTGAGAGCCTGGTCTTGGGGGTCCTGACCAGACTTTGAGATCACTACAAATTTAACCAGAATACTAGGATACAAGAGAAGGATACATAAATGCTGAAAGTTCCAGATAGAGGAATATACAAGAGGTATATGTAATATATATTGTAATATATATTGTAATATATATCATATTGTGAGTATATATCTCAATTGACCTGTCACGCATCTTTTTGTCTATCTACCCATCTATTTTCTGTCATCTATTTATTAACTATTTGACATCTATTTGATCTATATATCATGATATTCTATGTTTCTTATTAAATATTGATTTTTAAATTTCCATATGATAAAGAGTCACTTTACTTCCTCATTCTTCATCCCAAAGTTTGAGAATATTAGTGTTCATAAGGTAATTCTATAGTTACCTTGTTTCTCATAGGGTTGTTTTACTTTAATGTCTTTAATTCTTGGCACATGATTTTATCCAAGTAAACTAAAAATAGTGGTTAAACCACAATGCATTTAGGTGGCTCAGCATTTAGGCAAAAGTGATTTCTGCCTGGCCTAATGACCTGAGATGATCCCCATGTGCCACAGGATGGAAGGAGACAACTGGTTCCTGTAAGTTATCCTCAGACCTCCATACAGGTACTCACACAGATGAATAAATACATATACTAAATAAATGCGTGAACAAACAAACAAACATGTAATAAAATATTTAAGGAAGCAGAACTTTCAAGATCAAGTGTAAATAAATATCAAGAAATTTTCATCAAGCAGTCTTTGACTGACATCAACAATCTACAACACTGCCTCACCTGATGCAGTCGTCTCTTCTTCATACAATGTTTTAGAGTCCGAAATGTTTAAGAATCCCCTAACTGTTAAATTTATAGATCAGCAGACCATGTTGGACAAATTGGATCTTTATTACAGAATTGTCAGCTTAGCAACTGCTACTGTTTCATAGACCAATTATAGGTGTTGCTCCTCTACAGCATGGGGTGATGACCAAAATACTGAACTCCAGTTCAGTCTCTACTATGTTTTAAGGCTTGAACTTTAACTCTCTACGTTAGCAATGACAAAGGAGGGACCCATGAGCTCAGTTTAGTGTCGAGTATTCTCTGCTGTTAATGCAGGAGATAAGCTCCAGGATCATACCTAGTGGTCAGACCAGTGCCTACTGGAACTTGTTCAGCTTCTGTTCACTATTCTTCAGTCTCAATTGTAAAGATGTTGATTGGCCGTGTGTGTGTGTGTGTGTGTGTGTGTGTGTGTGTGTGTGTGTGTGTGTTTGGAGACAGGGTCCCATAGGTATCCCAAGCCAACCTAGCATCTGCAGTCCTCCTATCCCAGCCTCCCAACTGATGCAATTACAATGGTCCACCATCACACCTCATCATGGTCAAATCTCTTGATTGCTATAAAGAATCTTTTTTCTTTTTTGGTTTAACAGGGGTTCTCTGTCCTGGAACTCTGGAACTCACTCTGTAGTCCAGGCTGGCTTTGAAGTCACAGAGATCTACCCCCCCCCCCCCCGCCTCCTGAGTGCTGGAATTAAAGGTATGTGCCACTACCACCTGGCTCTATAATGAAGCGTAGGCTAAGAAATACCTTCATTTAAGAGCAGTATTTAAGATGTTCATGTCAACAACAGTAATAATCTTGATTGAGGACTGAAGCAAATTGTAAGTGGAAAATTCGCTTCTGGGTGTCTAATAATATGAGAGCATAAAACTGAATATGTTTTGACCATCTATTTGATGTCCCACGTGCCACTGCAGCCGTGTCTGTCTTTATTCTTTTTCACTTTGCTTCTCAGATTGGATGCTTTCTGTTGACCTGTTTTCAAGTTGTCTCTTCTGCTGCCTCAAATTTTCTCTTCAGCTCGTACAGCGATTTCTCTTTTCCACGTAAGATGTCACAGCTCTTTAGTTCCTAAATTTCCATTTGATTTTTAAATAGGTTCTATTTACTTAATAATATTCCCCTATTTGTTCAGTACTGTTGAAATGTTTTGTCTTTGGATATAAATATATGTGAGAAGGAGGGGATGGGAAGGAAGAAGAGAAGAGAGGGGGTATTTATTAGACTTGCCTGCTATTTCCAAACCGTGGTCATCCTGAAGTATGCATTTGAGTAACTGCATTTTCCTAGAAATTATTTCAAATGTTTTGCATTCCTGGTAATTTTTATTACAACATGGCCATTATGATGAATATGTTTTAGAGTGTCTGAATTAATCTATTTTAGGATTTTTTTGATAGTCTTTCTGCCTCCAACTTTACCATTTGGTATTTCACATAGAAGTACTTGGCCTTTTTTGACTTGTCTTCCATATCTGTCCTGTGCTGTGTCCTGCCTATGGGACAGCTTGTGGAGGTAATCTCCCTCAGTTAATGATTACATTCAATGTGTGTGTGTGTGTGTGTGTGTGTGTGTGTGTGTTTTCTAGGCTATGTAACTATTATCTTGGAAGGGCCTAGCCTGATACAAGATACTTTCTGTAACTGTAATCAGAGCACCTACTCAAAAACATACACTCAAAACACATGTCTTTTGGGTGCTTCTTGAGCTCTCTGAAGCATGAGAGCAGCTGTCTTAGACAAACTTGTGTGTTTAACTCTATCTTCTGAGAGGTTATTTTCCTTACTCCAAAGAAGAAGTTAAGCTCTTAGGGTACATTAGTCACACTCCTTTACAGCTGAAAGAAGGGTCTATAAGCCTAGTGGCAATATTTCCCCTACAGTGTGTTTCTTTACTGCTGTTTCCACAAATTGACTGACAATTGCTAGTTGAAACTCAGGGAAACATTGTAACAGAGTGGAAATAGTAGTGCTAGCCCAAAGTACCTTAGCCAAAAATGTGGTAAAGTTTAAGGCAGAAATCTAGTAACATTTAAAAAAAAGCGATAACTCCTTAAAATGGCAACAAAATTTGTGTATATAATTTGATTTTTATGTATTTTTACATTCCAATCCCAGTTCTCCCTCCTTCCTCTCCCCCCTCTCCTCCCTCCCACCTCCCATTTGCTCCTCAGAAAGGGTGAGGTCTCCCCTAGGAAGTCTACTAAGTCTGTCTCATCATCTCATTGAGGCAGGACCAAGGCACCTCTCCACCCCCACACCCCTGTGTCTAGGCTGGGCAAGGTATCTCTCCATATAGAATGGGCTCCACTAAGTCAGTTTGTGCATTAGTGTTAGATCTTGGACCCACTACCAGTGGCCTCATATGTTGTCCCAGTGACACCACTGTCACCTATATTAAGGGAGTCTAGTTTGGTCTTATGTAGGTTCCCCATTTGTCAGACCTGAGTCAGTGATCTCTCACTAGCTCAGGTCAGCTGATTCTGTGGGTTTCCCCATCATGGTCTTGTCTCCTTTGTTCGTATTATCACACCTCCCTCACTTTGGTTGTACTCCAGGAGCTTGGCCCATTGGTTAATTGTGGATTTCTACATCTATTTCTATCTGTTTCTGGAAGAGGGTTCTAGCTTCTCTGCAGTTGTGGATTGTAGGCTGGGTTTACTTTAGGTCTGGTATCCACTTACGAGTGAGTACATACTATATTTGTCTTTCTGGTTTTGGGTTACCTCACTCAGGATGTTTTTTCTAGTTCTCTCCTTTTGCCTGGGAATTTTAGGATGTCATTGTTCTTTGCTGCTGAGTCTTAGATAGAGTAATTTGTTTTGCTTTTTTTATTACTTTAATTTTAAATAGCTTGCTTCACATATCAATCCTAGTTCCCTCTCCCTCCCCTCCTCCCCCCACTCCCCCAGCCTTCCACCCTATCCCCACTTCCTTCCACATAGAGAATATCCAGAGTCTGTCATTTTGCTCAGGGTAGGGTCCAGGCACTCCCCTAACAGACCAGGCTGAGAGAGCATCCCTCTTTGTGTTATGGACACACGAAGTCTATTTGTATGCCAGGGATAAACACTGATCTACTGCCCAGGGCCCCATAGGTCTCCCAGGCCTCCTGACTGACTCTCACATCAGGGGGTCTGGATCAGTCTCATGCTGGCCTAATCTGGATTCCAAGAGCTCCCCCTTGTTCAGATCAGCTGTCTCTGCTGGTTTCACCAGCCCATTCTTTGCCTATTTGCTTCTCTCTCTGTCACTGGGTTCCATGGGTTCAGTTCAGTGTTTAACTGTGGGTGTTTGCCTCTACTTCTGTCAGTCACTGGATGAAGGTTCTAGGATGGCATATAAGGTAGACATCAAGTTCATTATCAGGGATGGGCATTTAAGGTAGTCTGTCCACTACTGCTTAGCTTGCCAGTTGGTGTCATCCTTGTAGATCACTAGAGGTCTCACTGGTGCCAGATCTCTCTTCAACCCTATGACTCCCTCTATTATTGTATTTCTCATCCAGTTCTCCCCCTATTCTTCCCCTCACTCAACTTTCCTGTTCCCCCATGACCTACTCTCTCTTCCTCTTCTCCCCCTCTCTTCTTCCCAGCTCCCACTCCCCCCAACCCCCGCTGTGTTCCCAATCTGTTCAGGAGATCTTGCTTCATTCCTCTTCTCTGGGGTACCATGCATATCTCTCTTAGGTTCTTTCCTGTTTCCCAGACTCTCTGTAAGTGGAATTGCAGACTGGCACTCTCCTGATCCATGTCTAAAATCCACATATGAGTGAGTATATAATATGTTTGTTTTTTTGTGACTGGGTTACCAAACTCAGGATAGTTTCTTCTATTGCCATCCATTTGCCTGCAAATTTCAAGATTCCATTGTTTTTTTCCACTAAGTAGTACTCCATTGTATAAATGTAGTTGAGGGGCATCTAGTTTGCTTCCAGGTACTGGCTATTAAAATAATGCTGCTGTGAACACAGTGGAACAGATGATGTCTTTTTGTTGTATGAATTTGTATCTTTTGGATATATGCCTAAGAGTGGAATTGCTGGGTCTTGTGGTAGATTGATTCCTGAGGAATCTCCATACTGATTTCCAAAGTGGGTATATGAGTTGGCACTCCCACCAGCAGTGGAGGAGTGTTCCCTTTCTCCATATCCTCTCCAGCACAAACTGTCATTGGTGTTTTTGATTTTAGCCATTCTGACAGGAGTAAGATGGTATCTCAGAGTTGTTTTGATTTGCATTTCCCTGATAGCTAGGGATGTTGAGCACTTTCTCAAGGTCTCTCAGCCATTTTAGACTCCCCTATTGAGAATTCTCTATTTAGTTCTGTACCCCAGTTTTTAATTGCATCCTTTGGTGTTTTGGAGACTTGCTTCTTGAATTCTTTGTAAATTTTGGAGATTAGCTCTGTCAGATAAGGTGGTAGCAAATATGTTTTCCCATTCTGTGGACTGCCTTTTGTCTTGTTGACTGTGTCCTTTGCCTTACAGAAGCTTCTTAGTTTCAGGAGGTCCCATTTGTTAATTGTCGATCTCAGTGTCTATGCTACTGGTGTTATGTTCAGGAAGCTGTCTCCTGTACCAATTCTTTGAAGAGTAACTCCCACTTTCTCTTCTAAGAGTTTCAGTGTGGCTGAATTTATGTTGAGGTCTTTGATCCGTTTGGACTTAAGTTTGTGCAAGGCGATAGACATGGATCTATCTGCAGTCTTCTGCATGCCAATATCCAGTTATGCCAGTACCATTTGTTGAAGGTGCTTTCTTTTTTCCATTGTAAAAATTTTAGCTTCTTTGTCAAAAATCAAGTGTTCATAGGTGTGTGGGTTAAAATCAGGGTTTTCAATTTGGTTCCATTGGTGTACCTGTCTATTTTTGTGCCAATACCAAGCTGTTTTCAGGACTATAGCTCTATAATAGACCTTTAAGTCAGGTATGGTGATGCCTCCTGAAGTTCCTTTATTGTATAGGGTTGTTTTGGCTATCCTGGGCCTTTTGTTTTTCCATACAAAGTTGATTATTGTTCTTTCAAGGTCTATGAAGAATTGTACCGGAATTTTGATAGGGATTGCATTGAATCTGTAGATTGCTTTTGGTAAGATTGCCATTTTATTATGTTGATCCTACCAATCCAAGAGCATGGAGATCTTTCCGTTTTCTGATATGCTCTTTGATTTCTTTCTTTAGAGATGCAAAGTTCTTGATATACAGGTCTTTCACTTCTTTGGTGAACATTATCCCCAGATATTTGATGCTGTTTATGGCTATTGTAAAGGGTGATGTTTCTCTGATTTGTTTCTCAGCCACTTTATCATCTGTATATAATAGGGCTACTGATTTTTTTGAGTTAACCTTGTATCCTACCACTTTCCTGAAGGTGTTTATCAGCTCTAGAAGTTCCCTTGCAGAGTTTTTCGGGTCATTTATGTAAACTATCATATCATCTGCAAATAGTGAAAGTTTGACTTCTTCTTTTCCTATTTATATCCCCTTGATTTCCTTTTGTTGTCTTATTGCTCTAGCTAGAACTTCAAGTACAATATTGAAGAGATATGGAGAGAGTGGACAGCCTTGTCTTGTTCCTGATTTCAGAGGAATTGCGTTGAGTTTCTCTCCATTTAGTTTGATGTTAGCTATTGGTTTACTGTATATTGCTTTTATTATGTTCAGGTATGTCCATGTTATCCCTGATTTCTCTAGTACCTTTATCATGAAGGGGTGCTGGATTTTGTCAAAGGCTTTTTCAGCATCTAGTGAAATGATCATGTGGTTTTCCTTTGCAGTTTGTTTATATGGTGGATTACATCGACAGATTTTCTAATGTTGAACCATCCCTGCATTCCTGGGATGAAGCCTGCTTGATCATGGCAGATGATTTTTCTGATGTGTTCTTGAATCCGATTTGCTAGTATTTTATTGAGTATTTTTGCACTGACATTCATGAGGGAAATTGGTCTATAGTTCTCTTTCTTAGTTGTGTCTTTGTGTGGCTTGGGTACCAAGGTAATTAATTGTAGCTTCATAAAAAGAGTTTGGCAGTGAGCCTCCCGCTTCTGTTGTGTGGAACACTTTGAGGAGTATTGGAATTAGCTCTTCTTTTAATTTCTGGTAGAGTTCTCCACTGAAGCCACCTGGGCCTGGGCTTTTTTTGGTTGGGAGACGTTTGATGACTGCTTCTATTTCATTAAGGCTTATAGGTCTGTTTAGATTGTTTATCTGTTCTTGATTTAGTTTTGGCAAGTGATATCTATGCAGGAAATTGTCCATTTCCTTTAAATTTTCAAATTTTGTGGAGTACACATTTTCAAAGTATGCCCTGATGATTCTCTGGATTTCCTCAGTGTCCGTTGTTATGTCCCCCTTTTCATTTCTTTTTATTTTATTTTATTTTCCAGTTTAAATTTAGATAAGAAACAAGGTTGCTTCACAAGTCAGTTCCAGGTCCCTCTCCCTTTCCCTCCCCTCCTCCCGTGCCCTCCCCCCCCCCCCGTTATCCCCTCATTCCCCCAGGGAAGGTGAGGCCCTCCATGGGGGTGTCCATAGTCTGTCATTTCATAAAGGGCAGGGCCTAGACTCTTCCCCAAGAGTTCAGAGTGAGAGTGCACCTCATATTGTTCTATGGGAGTCCAAAGTCCATGTGTATACTTGGGATGGGTACTGATCTGCTTCCCAAGGCTCAATAGATTACCTAGGCCTCCTCACTGACACCCAGATTCAGGGGGTCTTGATCAGTCCCATGCTGGATTCCCAGGCTGATGCCTGGGATTCAAGAGTTAACCTTTGTCTGGTCAGCTGTTTCTGGGGGTTAAACCAGCCCAGTCTTAATCTCTTTGATCATCAGTCCTCCCTCTCTGTTACTGGCTTTCTTGAGTTCAGCTCAGTACTTAACCAGCCACTGAATGAAGTTTCTGTTTCCCAGACTCTCTGGCCATAGGATTGTAGGCTGGCACTCCCCAGATCTATGTCTAAAATCCATATATGAGAGAGTACATGCCATGTTTCTCTTTTTGTGACTGGGTTACCTCATTCAGGATGGTTTCTTCTAGTGTCATCCATTTGCCTGCGAATCTCATGATTCCATTATTTTTTTCTGCTGAATAGTACTCCATTGTGTAGATGTACCACATTTTCTCTATCTACTCTTTGGTTGAGGGACATCTAGGTTGCTTCCAAGTTCTGGCTATTACAAATAAAGCTGCTATGAACATAGTGGAACAGACATCTTTGTTGTATGAATGGGCATCTTTTGGATATATGCCTAAGAGTGGAATTGCTGGGTCTTGTGGTAGGTTTATTCCCATTTTTCTGAGGAATCTCCATACTGATTTCCAAAGTGGCTGAACCAGTTGGCACTCCCACCAGCAATGGAGGAGTGTCCCCCTTTCACCACATTCTCTCCAGCATAAACTGTCATTGGTGTTTTTGATTTTAGCCATTCTGACAGGAGTGAGATGATATCTCAGAGTTGTTTTGATTTGCATTTCCCGGATGGCTAAGGATGTTGAGCACTTTCTCAAGTGCCTCTCAGCCATTTTAGACTCCTCTATTGAAAACTCTCTATTTAGTTCTGCAGCCCACTTTTTAATTGGGTCCCTTGATGTTTTGGAGACTTGCTTCTTGAGTTCTTTGTAAATTTTGGAGATCAACCCTCTGTCAGATGTGGGATTAGTGAATATTTTTTCCCATTCTGTGGGCTGCCTTTTTGTCTTGCTGACTGTGTACTTTGCCTTACAGAAGCTTCTCAGTTTCAGTAGGTCCCATTTATTAATTGTTGATCTCACTGTCTGTGCTACTGGTGTTATGTTCAGGAAGCTGTCTCCTGTACCAATTCGTTCAAGGGTACCACCCACTTTCTCTTCTAAGAGGTTCAGTGTGGCTGGATTTATGTTGAGGTCTTTGATCCATTTGGACTTAAGTTTTGTGCATGGCGATAAACATGGATCGATCCGCATTCTTCTACATGCCAGTCTCCAGTTATGCCAGCACCATTTGTTGAAGATGCTTTCTTTATTCCATTGTATATTTTTAGCTTCTTTGTCAATGATCAGATGTTCGTACGTGTGTGGGTTAATACCCGGGTTTTCAATTCGGTTCCATTGGTCTACCTGTCTATTTTTGTGCCAATACCAAGCTGTTTTCAGGACTATAGCTCTATAATAGAGCTTGAGGTCAGGGATGGTGATGCCTCCGGACGTTGCCTTGTTGAACAGGGTTGTTTTGGCTATCCTGGGTCTTTTGTTTTTCCATACAAAATTGATTATTGTTCTTTCAAGGTCTGTGAAGAACTGTGCTGGGATTTTAATGGGGATTGCATTGAATCTGTAGATTGCTTTTGGCAGGATTGCCATTTTTACTAAGTTGATCCTACCTATCCAAGAGCATGGGAGATCTTTCCATTTTCTGAGGGCTTCTTTAATTTCTGTCTTTAAAGATTCAAAGTTCTTATGATACAGGTCTTTCACTTGTTTGGTTAGCGTTACCCCAAGGTATTTTATGTTGTTTGTGGCAATTGTAAAGGGTGATGTTTCTCTGATTTCTTTTTCAGCCCTTTTATCATCTGTATATAGTAGGGCTACTGATTTTCTTGAGTTGATCTTGTAGCCTGCCACTTTGCTGAAGGTGTTAATCAGCTGTAAGAGTTCCCTGGTAGAGTTCTTTGGGTCATTGATGTAAACTATCATATCGTCTGCAAACAGTGAAAGTTTGACCTCTTCCTTCCCAATTTGTATCCCCTTGATCCCCCTTTGTTGTCGTGTGACAATAGCTAGAACTTCAAGTACAATGTTGAAAAGGTATGGAGAGAGTGGAGAGCCTTGTCTTGTTCCTGATTTTAGAGGAATTGCGTTGAGTTTCTGTCCATTTAGTTTGATGTTGGCTGTTGGTTTACTGTATATAGCTTTTATTATGTTTAAGTATGTCCCTGTTATCCCAGATCTCTCCAAGACCTTTATCATGAAGGGGTGTTGGATTTTGTCAAAGGCTTTTTCAGCATCTAGTGAGATGATCATGTGATTTTTGTTTTTCAGCTTGTTTATATGGTGGATTACGTTGATGGATTTTCGTATGTTGAACCATCCCTACATCCCTGGGATGAAACCTACTTGATCGTGGTGAATGATTGTTTTGATGTGTTCTTGGATCCGATTTGCCAGTATTTTATTGAGTATTTTTGCATCAATGTTCATGAGGGATATTGGTCTGAAGTTCTCTTTCTTAGTTGTATCTTTGTGTGGCTTGGGGATCAAGGTTATTGAAGCCTCATATAAAGAGTTTGGCAAAGACCCTTCTGCTTCTATTGTGTGGAACATTTTGAGAAGAATTGGTATAAGCTGTTCTTTGAATTTCTGGTAGAATTCTGCACTGAGGCCATCTGGAGAATTTTGATGACTGCTTCTATTTCCATAGGGGTTATAGGTCTATTTAAATTGCTTATCTGTTCTTGATTTAGTTTTGGCAAGTGATAGCTATCCAGGAAGTCATCCATTTCCTTTAAATTTTCGAATTTTGTGGAGTACAGGTTTTCAAAGTATGACCTAATGATTCTCTGGATTTCCTCAGAGCCTGTTGTTATGTCCCCCTTTTCATTTCTGATTTTGTTAATTTGCGTGTTCACTCTCTGCTGTTTGGTAAGTTTGGACAAAGGTTTGTCTATCTTGTTGATTTTCTCAAAGAACCAACTCTTCGTTGCATTGACTCTGTGTATTGTTTTCCTAGTTTCTACTTTATTGATTTCATTCAGCCCTCAATTTGATTATTTCCTGGCCTCTACTCCTCCTGGGGGAGTTTGCTTCTTTGTGTTCTAGAGCTTTCAGCTGTGATGTTAATTCTCTGGTATAACTGTTCTCCTGTTTCTTCATGTGAGTACTTAGTGCTATGAACTTCCCCCATAGCACTGCTTTCAAAGTGTCCAATAGGTTTGGGTATGTTGTGTCATCATTCTCATTGAATTCGAGGAAGTCTTTAATTTCTTTTTTTATTTCCTCTTTGACCCAGGGATGGTGCAGTTGAGCATTATTCAATTTCCATGAGTTTGTAGGTTTTGTGCAATTTGTGTTGTTGTTGAATTCTAATTTTAAAGCATGGTGGTCTGACAAGATGCATGGAGTTATTCCAATTTTTTTGTAGCTTCTGAGGTTTGATATGTTGCCAAGTATGTGGTCGATTTTTGAGAAGGTTCCATGTGGTGGTGAGAAGAAGGTATATTCTTTTTTATGTGGATGAAATGTTCTATAGATATCTGTTAATCCCAGTTGGGTCATTACTTCTATTAGACCCTTTGCTTCTTTGTTGAGTTTCTGTCTGGTATTCCTGTCTAGTGGTGAGAGTGGTGTGTTGAAATCTCCCACTATAACTGTGTGGGGCTTTAGGTGAGATTTAAGTTCTAATAATGTTTCTTTAACGAATGTGGATGCCTTTGTATTGGGGGCATAGATGTTCAGGATAGACACTTCATCTTGGTGGGTTTCACCTGTGATGAGTATGTAATGACCTCCTTCATCTCTTTTGATTGATTTTATTTTAAAGTCCAGTTTGTTAGATATTAGGATTGCTACCCTTGCTTGTTTCTTGGGTCCATTTGATTGAAAAAATTTTTCCCAACCTTTAACTCTCAGGTAATGTCTGTCTTTGAGGGTGAGGTGTGTTTCTTGTATGCAGCAGAAGGAAGGGTTCTGTCTTCGAATCCATTCTGCTAGTCTGTGTCTTTTTATGGGTGAGTTAAGGCCATTAATATTGAGGGATATTAATGACCATTGATTGCTCATCCTTCTTCGATTTGCAGTGGTTGTTGTTGGTGGAATTATGTGTGGAATTTCACGCCTTTGTTCTTTTGGCTGTTGGTAGAGAGGGATTCTCTAATGCCTATGTTTTTCTGGTTGTAGTTAGCTTCCTTGGGTTGGAGTTTTCCTTCCAAAATTTTCTGTAGGGCTGGGTTAGTGGACACATATTGCTTGAATCCAGTTTTGTCATGGAATATCTTGTTTTCTCTGTCTATAGTGATTGAGAGCTTTGCCGGGTATAGTAGTCTGGGCTGGCATCCATGGTCTCTTAATGTAGGTAGAATATCTATCCAGGACCTTCTGGCTTTCAGAGTTTCCATGGAGAAATCAGGTGTAATTCTGATAGGTCTGCCTTTATATGTTACTTGACCTTTTTCCTTAGCTGCTCTTAATATTCTTTCTTTATTCTGTATGTTTGGGGTCTTGATTATTATGTGGCGAGGGGATTTTTTTTGTGGTCCACTCTATTTGGTGTTCTGTAGGCTTCTTGTACCTTCATTGGCATGTCTTTCTTAAGGTTGGGAAAGTTTTCTTGTATGATTTTGTTGAATATGCCTTCTGCCCCTTTGAGGTGGATTTCTTCTCCTTCTTCTATACCTATTATTCTTAGGTTTGGTCTTTTCATGGTGTCCCATATTTCCTGGATGTTTTGTGTTAAGGACTTGTTGGATTTAAGGTTTTCTTTGGTTGATAAATCCATTTCTCCTAGTGTATCTTCAACACTTGAGATTCTCTCTTCCATCTCTTCTATTCTGTTGGTAATGCTTGTATCGGTAGTGCCTGACTGTTTGTCCAGCTTTTCTATTTTCTGCCTTTCTTAAGATTGTGTTTTTTTAATGTCTCTATTTCAGTTTTCAACCCTTGCAGTGTTTGCATTGCTTCTTGCAATTTTTTGTTTATCTTTTCTTCCATTTGTTGCCTTTTATGAATTTTTTGGTTTGTTCTTTCTTCCATTTCTTGCATTTTTTGGTTTGCTTTTTGTTCCATTTCTCGCATTTTTTGGTTTGCTTTTTGTTCCATTTCTCGCATTTTGTGCTTTGTTTCTTCTTCCATTTCCTGCCTTTTTTGGTTTGTTTCTTCTTCCATTTTTTTCATTTTTTTGCTTTGTTTTTTCTACCATTTCTTGCATTTTTTGCTTTGTTTCTTCTTCCATTTCCTGCCTTTTTTGGTTTGTTTCTTCTTCCATTTTTTTCATTTTTTTGCTTTGTTTTTTCTACCATTTCTTGCATTTTTTGCTTTGTTTCTTCTTCCATTTCCTGCCTTTTTTGGTTTGTTTTTTCTTCCAATTCTTGCATTTTTTGGTTTGTTTTTTCTTCCAATTCTTGCATTTTTTGGTTTGTTTTTTTCTTCCATTTCTTTGAGGGATTTTCCCATATCCTCTTTTAGGGCCTCTTTCATTTTCATGAAAGTGCTTTTAAGGTCGTTCTCTTCTGCTTCGTTCGCATTGGAATGTTGGGGTCTTGCTGGTGTGGAGTCTCCAGAATCTGGCGGTGTCATATTTGTTTTTCTGTTGCTGAGTGTGTTTTTGTATTGTCTCTTTCCCATCTCTTCTTCTAGTGGGTGCAGAAAGAGCCCCTTACTGGTCTGGGGACCAGAGTTCCCTTTTGGTGGGTGCTAGCAAGTCCAATAATCTGGTGGTTCTTCTATTCTTTGTCCAAATGCTAGTCCCGTGGGTGGGGAAGAAGAACAGGAATCTGGGGCGCTTAGCCTCCTACTTGGTCCCCTGGACCCTATGCTGGGTCCTGTTGTACCTGATCCTGAACAGCTACTCCCCTGGTCTCCCTGGCTCCTCTGGTTTCCTGGTCTCGTTGGCAGGAGAGAAGATCTGGACTCTGGGGTGCTTGGCTCCCGCCGGGATTGGGAGCTCTGTGCAGTTCCCAGGCGATCTGCAGGTACTGGAACACAAGCCAGGAAGCAGGCCTGTTTACCTGATGCTGCTGCAGGAACAGCTGCTTCCCTGGACTCCCAGCCTCCTCTGGTTTCCTGGTCTCCTTGGTGGGAGAGAAGACCTGGAGTCTGGGGTCCTTGGCTCCTGCCGGAATTGGGAGCTCTGTGCAGTTCCCAGGCAATCTGCAGGCACTGGAACACAGGCCAGGAAGCAGGCCTGTTTACCTGATGCTGCCAGAGGAACAGCTGCTTCCCTGGACTTCCCCCCCCCTTTTCATTTCTAATTTTGTTAATTAGCATGCTCTCTCTCTCTCTCTCTCTCTCTCTCTCTCTCTCTCTCTCAAAAAACCAACTCTTTGTTTCATTGATCATTTGCAATGGTTTCCTGGTTTCTACTTTATTGATTTCAGCCCTCAGTTTGATTATTTCCTGGTGTCTGCTTCTTTTTGTTCTAGAGCATTCAGTTATGCTATTAATTCTCTAGTGTGACTATTCTCCAGTTTCTTCATGTGGGCACTTAGTGCTATGAACTTTCCTCTCAACACTGCTTTCAGAGTGTCCCATAAGTTTGGGTATGTTGTGTCTTCATTCTCATTGAATTCTAGGAAGTCTTTAATTTTTTTTATTTCTTCCTTTACCCAGTGATGGTGCAATTGTGCATTCTTCAAGTTCCATGAGTTTATAGGCTTTCTGTGATGTGTGTTATTGTTGAAATCTAATTTTTAATGCATGGTGGTATGATAAGATACGAGGGTTTAGCCAGGCGGTGGTGGTGCACGCCTTTAATTCCAGCACTCGGGAGGCAGAGGCAGGCGGATCTCTGTGAGTTTGAGGCCGGGCTAGACCAACAGCCTCCAAAACAATACAGAGAAACCCTGTCTCGTAAAACCAAAAAAAAAGATACGAGGGTTTATTCCAATTTTTTTGTATCTGTGGAGGTTTGCTATGTTTCATATTATGTGGTCGATTTTAGAGAAGGTTCCATGTGGCACCAAGAAGGAGGCATATCCCTTTATGTTTGGGTGGAATGTTCTATAGATGTCTGTTAAACCCAGTTGGATCTTAACTTATATTGTTTTTTTTGTTTCTTTGTTAAGTTTCTGTCTGGAGGTCCTGTCTAGAGGTAAGAGCTGAGTGTTGAAGTCTCCTCCTACTAGTGTGTGTGATTTTATGTGCGATTTGAGCTTTTGTAATGTTTCTTTCATGAATGTGGGTGCCTTTGTATTTGGGGCATAGATGTTCAGAATTGAGACTTCATCTTGATGGACTTTTCCTTTGATGAATATGAAATGTCCTTCTTCACCTCTTTTGATTGATTTTAATTTGAAGTTTAATTTGTTAGATACTAGGATTGCTACACCAGCTTGTTTTTTGGGTCCATTTAGTTGGAAAATCTTTTCCCATCCCTTTACTCTGAGGTAATGTCTGCCTTTGACATTGAGATGTGTTTCTTGTATGCAGCAGAAGGACGGGTTCTGTCTTCGTATTCATTCTGCTAGTCTGTGTCTTTTTATAGACAAGTTGAGACCGTTGACATTGAGGGATATTAATGACCATTGATTAATGATTCTTGTTTGTGCTTGATTTGTTGGTAGTGGTGTTATTGTGTATAGGTTCTCCTTTTTCTTTTGGTGTTTGGGAAAGTGGGATTATCTATTGCCTATATCTTTGTGAGTGTAATTGTCTTCACTGGGTCTAGGTTTTTCCTTCTAGCACTTTATGTAGGGCTGGATTCATGGATACATATTGTTTAAATCTGGCTTTGTCATGGAATATTTTGTTTTCTCCATCTATGGTAACTGAAAGCTTTGCTGGATATAGTAGTCTGGGCTGGCATCCTTGTTCCCTTAGCGTTTGTAGGACTTCTGTCCAGAATCTTCTGGCTTTCATAGTTTCAATTGAGAAGTCAGGTATAATTTGGATAGGTCTGCCTTTATATGTTACTTGGCCTTTTTCTTTAGCAGCTCTTAATATTTTCTCTTTATTCTGTAGGTTTGATGTTTTGATTATTATGTGGTGAGGTGACTTCTTTTTCTAGTCCAGCCTATTTGGTGTTCTGTAAGATTCTTGTATTTTCATAGGCATATCCTTCTTTAGGTTAGGAAAGTTTTCTTCTATGATTTTGTTGAATATGTTTTCTGTACCTTTGAGCTGTATTTCTTCACCTTCTTCTATACCTATTATTCTCAGGTTTGGCTTCTTCATGGTGTCCCATATTTCCTGGATATTTTATGTTAGGGATTTGCTGGTTTTGAGATTTTCTTTGGTTGACGACTGTATATCCTCTAATGAGTCTTCAACACCTGAGATTCTCTCTTCTATCTCTTGTATTCTATTAGTGATACTTGCATCTGTAGTTCCTGATCATTTACCCAGCTTTTCTATTCCAGCATCCCCTCATTCTGTGTTTTATTCATTGTTTCTATTTCAGCTTTTTAAAGTTCAAATGTTTGAGTTGTTTCCTTCATTTGTTTGGTTGTTTTTCTTGGTACTCTTTATATTCTTTAAGAGATTTTTTTGTTTCTAATTTTTTTGGTTCATCTTTTCCTCCATTTCATGTATTTTTGTTTGTTTTTTCTTCTATTTCTTTAAGGAATTTCCTTGTTTCCTCTTTGAGGGTCTTATCTTCATAAAATAAATTTTAAAGTCTGTCTCTTCTGCTTCTTCTATGGTGTACTTTTCAGGTCTTGCTGGCATTGGGTCTCTAGATTCTGGTGGAGTCACATTGGTCTTTCTATTGCTGAGTGAATTCTTTTTCTATCTTCTTCCCATCTCTTCTTCCAGTGGGTGCAGATGGGATCTTTCTGTCTCCACTGGTCTCCTTCTTTCCTGAAGCTGAAGATATGCACACTAGAGGGTGAGGTCTGGAAGGGCTTATGTGTTTCTTGTGTGGGCTGGTTCTCTTGATGCCATGAATGGGCCCCCAGAAGATTGAGGGAGTGGGTGGTGGGCATGGAAGAGGTCCCAAGGTCACCTGGGGCTGGGCATGCAGGTGTGAGGAGAGCTGCGGTTTGGGTCTGTGAGGACTGACGTCTTTCCTGTGTGGGCAGGTCCTCTCAATGCCCAGAGCAGCCTCCAGAAGATTGAGAGAGTGGGTGATGGGCAGGGAAGGAGTCCCTAGGAGGACCCAATCTCACCTGAAGCTGGGCACACCAGAGGATGGGGTCTGGAAGGACTGACACCTTTCCTGTGTAGGTGGATCCTCTGGATGCCAGGAGCACCCCCCGGTAGATTTTGGGAGTGGGTGATGGGCAGGGAAGGAGTCCCTAGGAGGACCCAAGCTCATTTGAAGCTGGGCACGCTGGGGGGTGGGGTCTGGAAGCCATAGAGTAATTTTTATATACACAAAAGTTTAGCAATTGGGTTAGAAATAAAGGAGGAGTAATACAGAATAAGTCTCTGATAGTGAATGGATTTCAAACTGTCTCTGTCAAATAACTCTAAGGTTCTGAGAATTGAATGGCGGCTAGGGAGAGGTCGCTCTTTGCTTGTTTTGTTTTGGGGACACAATCACCTCATAATATTAAGGCTATCAGCCTTTCTTCTTCTCTCTCCCAACTGGAGGATCACAAGTCATGTCCAGCTGAGAGTTCTTAAAGTCCCTGTTGATTAGGCTAGGGTTTCTTTTATATTTTAGAATTCATGTTAACAATAAAAACTTGCTTTGCTACTTATTACCTATGAAATATTCATCAATCTACTTAAATTTTCTACGTCTTGGTTTCTTCTATAAAATCTGGGGAAATGAGCCAACGAGATGTCTCAGTGGTTCAGAGCATGTTCTGTTTATCCAGAGAGCCTGAGTTTGGTTCCCAGTAAAACGTCTAGTTACTCAAGACAACCTAAAATTCCAGTTTCAGAAGTTTCAATGTCTGTTTCTGGTCTCTGAGGTCAGAATTCACACACACACACACACACACACACACACACACACACACCACAGTTTAATCTTTAAAAGAAAACAAAACAAAAACAAACTTTCCAATCAGGCATGGTGACGTGGGCTACTGAGTGATATTCTGTGTCAAAAACCAAAAGAGAATATGAAAGTTATAAAAGGATGTTTCTCATAGGAGTTACAGGGGAGAGTCAGGAGTGGATATGATCAAAATACATTATACATAAGTTTTAAATTCTCAATGAATAAATAAAATATTAATAGATATCAGATATTGAGATAAAATGCCAAGCTCCATCACACACAGACACACACACAAACACACACACACACTGAGTTATTTATTTTGGATACATGATCTTACCATGAAGCCCAAGTTGGCCTACAACTTGCCATCTTCCTGCTTAAAGCAGTTAAGGTAACCCTAGTTTCCAGGGTTGAATTGAAGAATGAAGACTTATAAAATAATATATGAATTATATGTTATATCATTATTTTATGTGTTTATATATTTACAAAATATGCTTTATCTAAAAGGTTTTAAAATACTTTTTATTTAAGTTAAAAACAATCTTATTTTTCATATCAATCCCAGTTCCTTCTCCCTCCCATGCCTCCCACTGACCCCCATCCCATCCCCATCCACTCCCCAGGGAGGGTGACACCTTCCATGAGGGATCATCAAAATCTGTCAATTGTAGGCCCTCCCCTTTGTATCTAGGCTAAGAGAGTAACCCTCCATGAAAAATGGGCTCCCAAAGTCCCTTTGTGCACTAGGGAAGCATCCTGGTTCCACTGCCAGAGGCCCCATAGACTGCCTAGTGCTCCTAGCTGACACCACGTTCAGGGCCTGGTTTGGTCCTGTGTTGGTTCCCCAGCTGTCAGATTGGGGTCTGTGAGTTCCCACTTGTTCAGGTCAACTGGTTCTATGGGTTTCCCCAGCATGGTCTTGAGCCTTTTGTTCATCACTTCTCCCTATCTGAAACTGGATTCCAGGAGTTTGGCTCAGTGCTTAGCAGTGGATCTCTGCTTCTGCTTCCATCAAGTACTAGATGAAGGCTCTAGGATGACATTTAAGGTAGTCATCATTCTCATTATAGGAGAAGGGCATTTAAGGTATACTCTCCACTATTGCTTAGATTCCTAGTTGGGGTCATCTTTGTAGATCTCTGTACAATTCCCTGGTGCCAGACTTCTCATTAAACCTATATTGGCTCTCTCTATTGATGTGTCTCTTTTCTTGCTCTCCTCTATTCTTCTTCCCACTCAATCTTCCTCATCCCTCATGTTTTCCTCCCTGCTCCTCTTCTCCCCTCCTCTTTCTCCTACCTCCCTTCCACTCTCCCCATGCTTCCAATTTGTTCAGGGGCTCTTGTCCTTTTCTGCTTCATTGGGGGACCATGTATGTCTCTCTTACAGTCAGTCCTCCTTGTTGCCTAGCTTCTCTGGAGGTGTAAATTGTAAACTGGTAATACTTTGCTCTATGTGTAATATCCATATCTGAGTGAGTACATACCATGTTTCTCTTTTTGTGACTGGGTTACCCCACTCAGGATGGTTTCTTCTAATGCCATCCATTTGCCTGAAAATTTCAAGATTCCATTGTTTTTTTTATGCTGAGTAGTACTCCATTGTACCACATTTTCTCTGTCCACTCTTCAGTTGAGGGGCCTCTAGATTGCTTCCAAGTTCTGGATGTTACAAATAATGCTGCTCTGAACATAGTGGAACAGGTGTCCTTGTTGTATGAATGTACATCTTTTGGGTATATGCCTAAGAGGGAATTACTGGAATCTTGGCTGTACAACTTTGCACTCCTATCCCCAGTGGAGGAATGTTGCCCTTTCTCCACATCCTCTCCAGTATAAACTGTCACTGGTGTTTTTGACTTTAGCCATTCTGATGGGTGGAAGATGGTATCTCAGAGTTGTTTTGATTTGCATTTCCCTGATGACTAAGGATGTTGAGCACTTTCTTAAGGGGTTTTTCAGCCATTTTAGATTCCTCTATTAAGAATTGTCTGTTTAGTTCTGTACCCCACTTTATAATTGAACTATTTCGTGTTTTGGAGACTTGCTTCTTGAGTTCTTTGTAAATTTTGGAGATCAGCCCTCTGTCAGATGTGGGGTTGGTGAATATCTTTTCCCATTCTGTGGGCTGCCGTTTTGTCTTGTTGACTGCATCTTTTGCCTTACAGAAGCTTCTCAGTTTCAAGAAGTGCCATTTATTATTTGTCAATCTCGGTGTCTGTGCTACTGGCATTATATTTAGGAAGTGGTCTGGTCTACTGTGCCAATTTGTTCAAGGGTACCTCCCACTTTCTCTCTCAAGGGTATCTTCCACTTTCTCTTCTAAGAGGTTCAGTGTGGCTTTGACCAATTTGGACTTATATTTTGTGCATGGTAATAGATATGGATCTATCTGCAGTCTTATACATGTACATATCCAGTTATGTCAGCACCATTTGTTGAAGATGTTTTCTCTTTTGCATTGTATAGTTTTAACTTCTTTGCCAAAAATTATGTGTTCACAGGTTACAGCAGAAGGATGGATTCTGTCTTCATATCCATTCTGTTAGCCTGTGTCTTTTTATAGGTGAGTTAAGACCATTGATATTTAGGAATATTAATGACCATTGATTCTTGATTCTTGTTTGTTTTGGGTTTGTTTTTGGTGGTGGTATTGTTTGTGAGCTTTTCCGTCTTTTCTGGCTTTTGGTAAAATGGGATTATCTATTGCCTATGTTTTTGTGAGTGTAGTTAACTTCCCTGGATTGGAGTTTTCCTTCCAGAACTTTCTGTAGGCCTGGATTAGTGGATATGTATTGTGTAAACCTGTTTTTTTCAAGTGATATCTTCTTTTCTCCATCTGTAGTGATTGAGAGTTTTTCTGGGTATGGGTTCAAGGCTCTATCCTCTCCTCTCTCCCGAATGGTACAGGGGCAAGACAGGAATGGCAGTCGATGGTGGATGCTTTGTTCTGCCTTGGGGCAATACAGGAATGACAATGTTCTGCCTCCAGGTCTTTCTGGGGAATTCTGTGGCAGGAAGGGTCTGGAGACCACAGGTCAGGAAACTCGAAGAGGAAAGGTTGGCTGGAAAGGCCCCTGGTACTCACCTCTCTACCAGAGGATGGAGGGGCAAGACAGGAATGCGGCCCATGCTGGATGCTTTGCTCTGCCTCCAGGTCCCTCTATTTAAAAATTTTAAATGAACACATTTTTTAAAAACTAAAAAAAATGTAGAAAAATTCTTAAACGAATTTCTTCTCATGGAAAGACTGTAACTCTAGGACTGGAGAGATGACTCAGAGGTTAAGAACATTGACAGTTCTTTTAGAGGTCCTGAGTTCAATTCCCCACAAACACTTAGTGGCTCACAACCATCTAGAATAAAATCTGGCATGCAGGCAAACATAGAGAGAACACTGTATACATAATAAATAGATAAATCTAAAGAAAAAAAGAACTCCAGATAGGATTAAGGGCTTACAGAAAGGAGAATGGAAACTCAGAAAATAGTGACTATGTGTGTGTGATATAAAGACTCTTTAGTATTTAAATATCCTTGAAAGATAACTATGTGGGGTTGACAAGACGGCTCAGTGGTTAAGAGTCCTTACTGATCTTGCACAGGATCCCATTTCAGTTCTCAGTGTCCATATCCAGTGGGTCACACCAACCTGTAACTCCTGCTTCAGGGGAACTGGCTCCCTCTAGTGGCCCATGGAAACCTGCACTCACATGCACATATTCCCATACAGAAACTGGCATATACACATAATAAATATAAAATTTTGTTTTTATGTAAATATAAGAATAAGATAAATTTTTAGAAAAGAAGCACAAAAAGCTAACTGTGTGAAATAAAGGTAATACACATTTGTTGTAGAGTCTATATTTAAGAGTAGGATATATGACAGTAATAACACAGAAAGTGGAAGGGGAGAAGATGTCTGTCTGTCTCTCTCCAGAGTGGGGGATTAAAGGTATGTGCCACTATATTAGACTAAGAATTTTTGCAGAGCCTAAAGAGAACTGCAGGAAACACTCTATCTAAATAAAGATGAAAAGAAAAGAGAAGATATGCAATGTCTCAGAGAGAATACTGACAGCAAGATGGCAGATTAAAACCCAACAGCATCAGTCCTGAGGATGTCACTCAGTGGTAGAGTCCTTGCCTAGCACATTCAAGGTCCTTTGTTTGTTAACTGCCAATAAGCCTTATCACATTAATGAAACTCAGCATTCAAATTACAGGTGTACAGGTGAGGATTGTCAAGGAGGCAAAATAAATGAATAAAAGCAATATTCAGATACATGCTGCTCATAAGGACCCACATTGATTACATTTGAATGGCCGAAAAATAAAAGAAGATGATATCCACTCTACTAATCTACTAATAAAAGAAATTCTATATTTTTACTTCAAGAAAAGACTTCTGAAAGTGGAATACCAGCAGAGACAAAAGCAGGATCATTTCATGGCAATAAAACACTGAATTCAATAGGCCATAGCAATTCTAAATGTTTATAAAACTCATGAAAGAACTACAAAAAAGATAAAGCAAATTCTGTTGGAACTACAAGAACAGAGAAACTCACAATTACAGCTGAAGATTTCGACATCTCTCTCAATAACTGATGAAACAAGTGGGCAGAATTACAGCAAGGGTCTGAAAGACTTGAATAATGTCATGAATCAAGTTGACCCAAATGACAGTTATAGAACACTCCGTACAACAACAGCAGTGTAAATGTGCTGTTCAAATGTATGGACACATTTACCAAGATAAGCCATATTCTGGGACATTGAATAAATCTCCATAACTTTGAAAAGATTCCAGTCAGACAAAAGATAAGTACTCTGATCACAATAAAATAAAACTAATAATCAATTATCACAACATCTCTACAATGTCCACAGATGTTTAAAATTAAAGAGGCTGAATTATATTACTTATATCAAAAGACATCAGAGACATTAGATGCCAGTATCAGGAAGCTATGAAAGGAACACCATGCATTCAAGACCAGTATACTATATACATTGAGATCTGCTTCAAAAAATGAAAATCTTTCCTTTTTCCTTTCTTTCTTTCTTTTTTTTATGTGGATATCCATAGTTGTGCTGTCACCGGACACCGTGTTGATGTCTGTGGGCCATGTTGCTGTAGGGGACCTTGTTTATGTGAATAGCTTGTGCAGCCAACTTTGGCCATGTTGACTCCCTTGGCCTGTGCTGCCACGGAGAGCCTTGATAGTGTCCAGGAGCTGTGCTGCAGCAGAGGGCCATGTTGATGTCGGTGGTCTGTACTGCCGCTGGAGACCATGCTGAGGTCCAATAGCACATGCTGATACCAGAGACCACTAGATGTTCATGGTCAGTGTTGTCATCAGAAACCATGTGAACGTCCACGATTCACTCTCCCGCTGACTGTAAAGGGCAAGGAAGCTACTTCTGCAGTGGTAGCGAAGACTGGAGACTCACAGTTGAGAAAGACGGATGTAGAAGGCTTCAGTGAATACCCCTACCCCCACCCCACCCTCCAATGAAGTAACAGTCTAGACAAAAGCCATCGATGAGAACTCTTAAAAACTGTGATAAGGATGCGGAAGTGTAGCGCTCCACAGTTGATGGCTTCTGACGGGTGTCAGTGGTGAAGGACTCAGTTTTCTCTTAGGAGCTACCCACTGGGAGTTTGACCATGCTCCAGTGGGTATGTGGGCAACACAAATTGGAATTGTTTTTGTTGTTGTTGATTCTTTCTTTTTCTTTCTTTTTTAAGGGTAAATGGATGGACCTGGGAAGACTGGGGAGTGAATGCCATAGGGATACACACTGCGAAATTCCCAGATAATCAAAGTGTTATGTTGGGAAACAAATGAAAAAGAAATTTTAAAAATGAGCCCAGGTTTTTTAGTTTTGTAGCAACAGAAAGACTAGAAAAAGCCTAAGTATAAAGACTTTTCCAAGTAATTTGTCATAGCCCACATGGGGGGGGGGCATCCGTTGGGTCCAGCTGTCTTGTCCAGTCCATACTTGAGAGGGAGAGTGTGGATTAAGAAATGGCAGGTAGAAAAATTAAAGAAATGACAGATATACAGGATAGAGTAAGGAGGGCATCTGATGAGTACCAGGAACTACCTCAAGTTTATTATTCAGAGCTCTTCTATACCCCCAATCAAAAGAGGGGGAGGAAAAACACTTCCTTACCAAGATACAAAGGACAAGCAAGTGCAATTACCTTCTCAAGACCCCAAAACAAGTAACCACACCCTAAGCCAAATATCCACTTGCTAAGGTGAGACATCTATTAGTTACTCCTTAGGTCAAATAACCTACTGTTAAGGTAAAACATCCATTAGCCACACCTTAGGCCAAACATTCTGTTCAACCTTGAAAGAGTGATAGTGGGTTTGAACTCTCTGACTTTAAGTCAAGAAGAATCGGAGCCATTTTTATGGGTCCCAACAGTAATTGTTTTTAAAAACATTTTTATTTATTGGTTGAGAACTTAATACATGTATGCAATGTGTTTCGATCAATTCCCTTACCCTTCCACCCAACATATTCTATACTGAATGATTGCAGATTAATTCATTCATGTATTCATTCATTCCTTCATTCATTCATGTGTTCATTTATTTGTTCAGATATCTTTCAAACACTCCAAGTGTTCTGAGTATCAATTTTAGGGCGGAGTTACAGAATGGGAGACACTTTAGTACCTTAAAATACATTTCTCAAGATTAAAGTTCTTAGTTTATTTTTTAATTTGTAGAGAAAAACAGCATATAAAAAAGTTTGGGATGCAGCCAACGCTGTGCTGAAAGGAAAAACTGTGCCACTAGCTGCTGGTGCAGAAGAGATGAAAATGTCACATGGTGACACCTGCCTACAACCCTGCACTCACGAGCATCCCAGGTTTGAAGACAGCTGCGACTACTTAGTGAGATTCTGTCTTGAAGAAAGAAAAGAAAGACCAGGGAAAAGGCCTCTTAGTAGGCCCGCTTGTGAGCTCAAGAAAGATCCTAGCCAATCACCAGAACCTAGGCATGTTATCTTAAGAGTAGTTATAAAGAGAGAAATCCTCCTGTCCCGTGAACCATGTGGTGAGAGGGACCCCAGCCAACTAGGGTTCAGGGGCACCCTGACCCTGGAATCTTTCCCCCGAAAAAAGAGTATTTAGAAAAAGGACTTTTACAGATAAAAGGAAGGATCTTGAACTGAGGTGACTTCCCTACTTTTCCAGGGGGCTCTCAATACCCATCAAGAGCATCTTTGTAAGAGAGAAGCACAGAAACACGTACATGAGATTACATGAAACTGGAGGCAAATTGGAGAAATGAAGTCACAAGCCATTGGGCATCCAAAGCTGGTAGGGGGCAGAGAAGGGAACACCACAGCACCTGTGAAGAGCCTGTGATCCCACTGGCACAGTCATTCCAGACGTCTGGCTCCTAGAACAGAGAGAAGATGAATTCTGTTCTTCTGGCACTTCAAAATTTGTTGTAACTTCTTTCAGCAGCCACAGAAAACTAGTTTCATATCAAATGAATTACCTTGCCTTCCACTCAGAAATGAACAAACACAATTTGGTATGCCTCTAAAAATGGAATGCTGGCACTAGAGAGAGGGCTCAGCGGTTAAAAGCATTGGCTCTTCTTCCAGAGGTCCCAGGTTCAATTCCCAGAATTCATATGGCGGCTCACAACTGTCTGAAACTCCAGTCCCAAGACATCTGACACCCTCTTCTGGCCTCTGCAAGAAATTGGCATGAATGTGGTACACAGAAAAACATACAAGCAAAACACATATACAGAAAATAGAATTTAAATTAAAAATGGAATGATATTCAAGAATCAAAAGAAAAGCTCTTTAAGTATCAAAATTGTGTTCAAAACTATTGATGAGCCTTAATAATTATAATAAGTGAATAAAGGACAAAATAATTTGATTTAATTCATGGAAATTCTAAAAAGTTACACACTGTAATATACAGTAATATACAGTGACCAAGGGGAAAATAGTGATCATGACAGGGTTGAGTGAACAAAAGAACTCATTATAAAAATGAAGGAAAATGAAGGGATATACAAACTTCTGGGAATTAGCTTGTATTTCATTATCTCTTTTGTGACCATATTTTCATAGATATACACAAAGGTCAAAATGTATTAAATTTTATACAGAAGGTGTAGGCAGTTTAATATGCATCCAATATATTCCAGTAAAGTTGCACAAAATGCAACCAGATGTGAACAGTTTAGCTACAGAATAGGTTGGAAGCAGGTAAGATGCAGATGAGGGCTTTGTTTGGGGGCATAGACTGCACTGTGAACTATGGAAAGGGTTATGGAGTAACGCCTGACGACTAAAACCAGAGCCAAAGATGAGGCAACTAGCGATGGGTGGCCATGGTTAAGGGAATGAGAAGAGAGAAGTACTTATGAATAACTGGGGGTGGATTTAGGAGACATCGAAGATGTAGAGTGAGGAGGAGGAGAGCTATCTGGCTAGGGAGCTGTGATGAGCTGAGGTGTGTACCACTAAAATGTGTATGCTTAAGTCCTAACACGATGCTATTGTACTTAGGAGTAAGATTTATAGGGTGTGCGTTAATCTATGTGCTACTATGACTGAGTACACGAAGACAGTTATTTTTAAAAACAATGAAACAATTTCTTGCAGCTCTAGGGCAGATACAAAAACCTAGGAGCAAGCTAATGGGATCTGATGGAGACCTTCTTGCTGCTTGCCCTGGAATGCTGTACGCTAACATGGCAGAAGAGCTCAATGGCAAGCCGCCAGGTGACACATGAATTCTGTTTTATTAGAGGCCAAAAACCATTAAGCAGGGAGAAGCCATGATAGCCACATAAACTCTTAAAGGCACCATCTCTTAATCCTAACATATTAATGATATCTGGATTTGAGAATTGATACTTTCAAATTGCAGCAGGAGGTAAAATGAAATCAAGTCATAAGCATGGAGCCTTCATAAAGTAAAGCTATGGTCTTATAAAAATGTTCGTCTTTCAGAACTGTAACAATGGCTCACCTGTTAAGAGCACTAGCTACTCTACTAGTAGACCTGGGCTTAACCCACATAATACCTGACAATCATCTGCTATTCCAGTTCCAGGGGATCTGATGCCCTCTTCTGTTCTCCTTGGGAAATGTAGGCATTTGGTGCACAGACAGACTTTTATACAGACAAAACACCCATACACATAAAATAAAGATAAATAAAACCTCAAAAATCGAATTATGTATCTTTCTTCACTGTAGAGAACGCGGTTGTCTACAAACCCAGGGAGTCCTCAACAGACAATGAATCCTGCTGAATCTTCATCTTGGACTCTCCACCTCCAGAACACTAAAAAGGAAATTCTGGGGATGAAAAAGAAGTCATAGCAGGTAAGAGCACTTGCTACTTCTGTAGAAGACCCCAATTAGGTTCCCTGTACCAACAGGACAACTCACAATTATATATAACTCCAGTTCCAGAGGATCTGATATCTTCCTTCTTGACCACTACACACATACAGATATGCAAACAAAACACTTGTATACATACAATAAAAATAAATAAATCTCCCTGGGCAATGGTGGCACACACCTTTGATCCTATCACTCAGAAGGAAGAGACAGGAGGATTTCTGTGAGTTCAGGGCCAGTCTGGTCTACTCATTGAGTTCCAGGACAGCTACAGAGAAACCCTGTCTCCAAAAACAAAAAATAAATAAATAAATCTCTAAAAAATGTCTGTTGTGTAAGTCATCCAGTCTGACCTTTAGCTACAGTAGCCCAAACTGACTATTAGGAGACTTTATTGGAGGAGTTGGGTAGTGGGAGCAATAACTGTACATACATATTCATGGTGTTACTACATTAATATCAGAGGCAAAAAAAGTAATGAGCTAGCCTTCATAAATTTAGATTGGAATGTGTCAAGTGTAATGGGCATGCACAAGAAAAAAACAGACAGGAAGGTAATTCAGGAGAATGAGAGAGAGGTTGACTGGAAATAGGAATTTCAGAACTTTCAGAAATAGGTGATGATTTATGGGGCCACAAGGATGAATTTACATGACAGGAGTCCAACAATGGATTCTGAGAAGATATGCCAAGGGACAGAAAGAGGGAACTATGACACAGTGGTGACTTTGAAAGACCAAATTCTCTACTTGAGTTTCAACGTAAATCCTTAGTTGTAAGCCCCTGTGAAACATTTTTATTAAGTTACATACTTTCAATATACAATGACACAAAGTTATGTTTCCTTCCAAAAAGGAGAAATGCAGGCATAGGAAGAAAAGACCAAAGCAAAGCAAGACTGAACCCCCGCAGGCAAACAACCTATAGCTTGATGTCCAGTATCTAGAGTATGTGCTAATAGCATCATGTAAGTTCCAATGGGTTTGAGCAGCCCTGCTCATATGCCTTGTCCTTTAGAGCCTGCACGCAGCTTCTTTGGGGACAGCTCTCCACAGTGCCTCCAGCTTCCTTGATGGATGTTCACAGTCCTGGCCTCTCCAACACGGAGTCTTGGGCATCACTCCCAGCTCCACACCCAGGAGCTCTCTGTACACGTTATCTGGTCTCATCCGAGTCCCCCCACCCCCGGAACCTGGCCAGCCTCTGTCCACTGGAGCCCTTGCACTCATTATGCTTGCAAAACTAATGCTATATGGATGGTGTTAACTTCTGTTACCAGCTTGAGAAGTAGCCAGGACCCTTTCACCACGATTACAATAACCTCTGTGGGCCTTCTCATGTGGCTCAAACTAGGGAAACATTTTCCTAGAGAGCCCCTTGCCTGCACAGCAACTCAGAAGTCTTTTTTTAATGAAAGTTTCTCCAATGGCTTTGTATTTTTATACCCTGGAGATTTCGCTTGGTGGGTCTACTCCCCAAAAGACCTTCACTATTGTCCCAGGGTAAAACGTGTGGCTTTTCTTTAAGTCTTTAACCATTTCTGTTGTGTTCTCTACTCTGTCCACATAATGTGTGCTCTTTTCTTATGACAATTGTTCATTTTTTCATATATTTCTGTGCTACTTTTTGCCCCGATTTTCTTGACTAAACCCAAGCAGTAACAACTGTGCTCTGGCCTGCATGATACACTGTCTTAAGATTTCCTTAGCTGAATAAATTAGTCCATGGAATTAGCCCATGGACATGTCTGTGGGTGCTGCTGCCCCTGGGCAGGTGGTCTTGGGTCTTAGGTGAAGATAGATCCAGAAAGCTTCTAGATCCCAGGGCTTTGGAAGCTTTTCTATTACTGCTTTTACACAGAGCAGAGTCCCTAGTGTCAGGCCACCCAGCAAGAACCTTTCATTTCTCCAGGCTTCGAGAGTGCAGACAGTAAAAACTATTTCACCATCACACACATGTCCACTTGCCCTCAGACTTGGAGAGCAAATTCCTGTAACACAATTGCAAGTTAAAGCCTAATTAGATGAGGAGTTTGGGTATTGCTGTGGCTTCTACAATCCTGATTTACACAAGGGCTCTTACTAGTAGGTGCCTTGGTAATTACAAGTCAATCACAAACTACATTGCAATAGCTTTGAGTAGACCCATTAAAAGCAATACATGCTGAACGAATGAGTATTATGATGAATAGTGAAGTTGAGAGAATGGCTGGCAGGTTAACCACTGCCAGTCTCTTCCAACTTACCAGGTTTTCTTTCCAAGACCCAGTTAGTGGCAGAGCTTCCCCAGGATGCTGTAGTGATGCATTTCTACTAATTACCAGTAGAGGGCGCTGCGGATCGCCACGACCTGGGAATGGAGAGGAATCCAGACTGTCAGGTGGAGATTATCAAAGCTGGCCCGACAGTACCCTGGCCATCAAAAACTTTTCCTGGGGACAGGTGTTGAACAGGAGGGGTGAGCAAAGAAAAGGGAAAGGTCGTAGAAGAGAAAAAGGCTGGAAAAGGGAAACGCGCTGTAGCGACTTCACAGGAAATAATGCAAGCATAGTATAGGCAACAATATTTGATAGGTGATAGAAGACAGAAAAAGGAGGTTCTATCGCCTAAAGCCGAATGAGAGGTGCAAAGCGCTCTCCTGGCGTGCTCGAGATCCCGAATTCCAACCTCAGCACCAAATAAAAAGAAATACAATATATAACATAAAAGCTAAATGAAAGTGCTCAGATCCTGAGGCAAAGCAACACTGCACTCCTGAGGACCTTTGTAGCATTTACTGCCTCTAATTATTCTGTAGAGCAGCGCTCCCCCGCTAATGTTCCCAGTTACCACCGTCCACTCTTTCGAAGAAACTGAGTACAGAGACTAGCAACTCCCAGTGTGCCTGGCGATGAATGCAATGCGCGCTGCATCAGATGAATGAGCTGTCTGCCACATCTTGTTTTCCCTCTTTTCAAAGGACGATGTAGCGCTCAGTTCCCATTTCTCTAGGTTTTGCAACCTACTCCTGAGACTCACTCCTATCTCAAACCCCTTCCCGCCAGGGGGAGTCCCTAGAATTTTGGAGAGAGTAAAGGTTTTGGTTGTAACTTGGGGCCAAGATTTCAAAACCATAACCCCCAAGAAAGGGCAAGGGAAAAAGCTGCATCATCACAAGAGCGTCCACCTTCTCACAGCAGAGAGAGGGGTGCAGCAACCTGGTGATGTCCAGTCCCTTCCCCCTCCCCCTTCCTCCCCCCCCCGCTCCTCCCCCCACTCCGCATTCCATCCCCACAAGCCTCCACTAAAGAAAAGTATCTCAAAGGTTCTAGCTGAGCGGTGGAAGGGTCTTTTCCTTGGACTTCTCCAAAGCTGTCCTGATGACCACCTTGCCTAGTGAGGACCCCAAGGAGGCTTTCAAAGCTGGGGAAAGCATAGGAAGGACCCTAGTTAACTTTTCAGAGGCCAAATGATAGACACCATGTTTGAAAGGTGCTCCTTGGATCGCCGAGTAAAAGAGTAGTTAACACCACCTCCATACACACCCTATTTCTGTTGTCCCTGGGCCAGATTGCCTCCACCTCACTCTTAAACAACAACAACAAAAATCATGTGTACATTGCCTGCATGTAGATGTGTGCACTAGGTGCTTGCCTGGTGCCTGCAGAGGTCAGAAAAGGGCATTCGGATGCCTTGGAACTGGAATTACAGAAGGTTGTGAGTTACCATGTGGGTGCTGGCAACAGAACCCAGGTCCTTTGTAAGTGTTCCTTCTTAACCTGTGAAACATCTCCTCAGGCCTTCAAGTCCTCTTGAGCCCAGGCCAGTCCAGTCCAGCCCAGCACAATACAGCACAGTCCAGTTCAGTCCGGCCCAGCCCAGCCCAGCACACAGCCCAGCAGAGATCGTACACCTGCAGCGGGCATCAGAGTATTGGGTGTTTCTTCTTCTTACACAGCCTCAGACTTGCTCCCCAAGTTTCTTTAAGCCCAGCATACCAAATCAAAATAATTCCTGTGTGCTAATGACTTTAAGATGATCAAACTCTGTCACAGCACCTCATCATGGGTTCTTTAAATTGACACTGCAAAGTAGTGAGTTATATGAGGCAGGCTTCTGCTTGTGGGCTCTCTCTCTCTCTCTCTCTCTCTCTCTCTCTCTCTCTCTCTCTGTGTGTGTGTGTGTGTGTGTGTGTGTGTGTGTGTGTGTGTGTGCCAGTTCTCCAACTCCAAGGCTTCTGGTCTGTACTCAAGGGCTCCTTCTGCCCATGCAGATAGCACTGAAAGATAGGGAAACGGTAACTAAACTGAGACACAAAACTTCACTGGGACCACCCCCCTTTCCCAGGGTTTGTCACAGAGTGACTGCACACCCCTGGAATGTTTTAGTGCTAACATGGAAGCTTCGGGTGGGGAGGAGCCATATCTAGACATTGGAGGCAGAGTATTCTGACCTATCCACCCAGTATCTGATACAGCACGGGTTCAATGCATAGCTGTTAACTAAATCATGAATTGCAATAAGACTTGAAGATGCGTAACATTAGAAGGAACACACTTAGTGCTCCCGGGAGACATAAAGGGTTTCCTGAGAGTTAGAGACAAGCAAGTTGAGGAGAAGGTGTCAATGGTTCTGGTTTGGGAATCCTCTCCCTGAGATCCTAGCTTGCCGAGCTCCTGGAATTGGGAACTTTACACAGCTTTCCCAGCGAGCACTCCCTCCATCTTTCAATGACAGAGGAGGGTAAGAAGGGAGTTTCCCTCTGCCCCCTGTGCTACAAATACTAGTGGTTCCTAGGCTCCTCTGAGACTGGGCGTCCGAAGCTCTTTGATACCTAACCAGAGAGATTACAGTGGCCTTTGGGGACTGAACCAGCTTCATGATGGCTATGTCCCAAGGGTCATGGGGTTCAGTCCACTGACAGCAAGTTAGCTGCCGTGCAAACGAGGACAAAACACAGCCTTGAGAGGTAGGATAGATTTTTGAATACTAATCCACAACTACAAAAGGAAGAACAAAATCTCTGGTTTAAGCCTGTTCTCGATGAGTCAGAGAGGCAGCATGCTCTTTAGCCAGAAAGAGATGCTGGGAACCGGGGAGAGAGTCCCCAGGCCTTTGCATGGACCAGCTGAGAGATAAGTACACAGCATTTTTTCCATAAGGCTCTTATGTATTCGGTTTTCCCATTATCGGCTCCAGTGCATATGGAAAATAACGCCGTGATGGGCGTCTGTGAAGCAACAGGAACGCGAGGTTTGGGCCACAGAATGCTGCAGAGCCCCCTCCCCCCAGGTCTAGTAAGGAGAGGATAGTGCTGGTGCAGCATGAGGTTGGAGCTCTTTCCAGTTCCCCGCCCCCAAAGGTAAAGCCTGCATGGCTGTCAGACGTCTTCACCCCTGCAGCTCCAACTCGACTGTGGCACCCCCACCTTGTGCTGTATCGTTGGGAATGGGGTCCCCAGTTGCTGTCCCCACTTTCCCAAACTGGCCACCTGCTGGTGTTACTCTTGAAGGCCCAGGCTGTGTGACCTAGAGACTGCGGGAAGATAGAACAAATCTTTCACTCCAGTCTAGCAGGCGCCTAAAAGGCAAGAGATTTGATAAGACCTACAGAAACTGAAATATCGACTTTGACAGTGAATTTCATTTTTTTTCCCTCAAAGCTTTGGGCGTGTTTTGCTGCGCCTGATTTTGTTTAACTCTCAAAAAAAAAAAAAGACTTCTGAGAGTGTTCACCTTTGGTAAGTGGCATTGTATCGGAGACAACGGCACTACACTTGGTGTTTTTTTTTTAATGACTACCAACAATAATAAAATAACGGAGATAAAGGGAGACAGGCGACCAGTGACTTCCTACTAAGACCTCTTTCCTAACACCGGCAGGTCTGGGTCACGCCTTCAGACAAGGTCTGCGTTCGGCTCTGCCTGCTCTCCCCATGCTTCCCTTGATCCGGCGTGGCTTCCCCTTCCTGTGCTCTGCTCTAGACGCCTTAGACCAAAGTGCTGTCGATGGGGTCTGAGCTCATCTTGAGAGCGCCCCCCAGAGAAGTCCCTGAGAAAGAGAGCGAGCGCAGAGCTCTGCTTTCCACTTGTGTTTAGCTACACAAGACGCAGCGCACCTGCCCGCTTAAAGTCAGGGCTGCCTGCTCCAAAGCCACCGTGGGGGCCGTGCGAAAATGCGGGCCCAGATGGTGCTCACTCAGGGCCTTCGCGACGGAGGTAGGTGGTGAGGAAAGCTAATGTTCGTAGAGTCGTTGGCTTTGTGATGAGGGAGTGGAGAGCTCTCTTCGAGGAGAGGGTTGAGATCTTAAAAAGCAAATAAAACAACTTTCCATGCTATAATTGCTATTAATGGAAAGGAGCCTACGCTGAATTAAGTAGTTCAAAACTGCTTGTTCATTATCGGGAGCTCCCTCACTACAAGGAGGGGAAAGAAAATGTGAAAACAAAACAAAACAAAACAAAAAAACCAAAATCAAGAAGCCTCCTTGACTGGTCGCCGCCGAAGTGTCTAGGAGGCACCTGCCGGGCCAGGAAGCGCTCCGCCCTCCCAGCCTCTAGCGCGCCAAGGAAGCTCTAACAGCAGACAAGCAAAGCAAAAACAAAAACAAACAACATCGAAAACGTTTAATTTCCAACGAGAAAATCGGAGGTGGTTTCCAAATCCGTGTCGTGCAGGGCTTGACTGGGTGGCCCACTCAGCTGCTGAGGCCGGCCTGGTAACAGCAACGAGGCTGACGCCCCCGGCCCCGCTGGGGAGCACAGCCCACAGCTCCCCCTTGCCAGGCGCCCAAGGACCCTCAAGGCGCGGGGCTCACACTTGAAGCCTGGGAACGCTCAGACAGGAAACCCACTTCCTCCTAAGCAGTTTCTTGCTAGCCGGATGAGAGGCGCCCAATTGAAGCAGAATGATCCTCATCGGCTAATATCCAGCGTGGCCACAAAGCGACCGGCCATTTACGCCGCCACTTTAGACAAAGATATTTGGTTATTCCCGGGGAAGCGAGAGCACTTTTGCATGGCTGAGCTCCGGGAGGAGGCGAGCCTCAGCCCAGCCTCCCGCCCGCTGGGCTGCGGGCGTCGAGATATTCGCCTCCTCCCGGACAGCGAGTTCCACCGGGGTTCAGATTCAATTTCACTCTGCAACGGACCCTCGGGCGCTCACGCGGCTCCCTGCCCGGGCTCTCCCTGAAGCACCCGAAGGGAAAACAACGGGGATCTGGGCTGGAGTGCTGGGACTGTGATGTCCTCGGAAGTCAGCACTAGCTTCCGAAGCCGGAGTATCCAGGCCATGGGCCAGGGTCAGGGGCACCAGGTTTGTGCGAGATGGGACAACTTCAGTGGTGGACTCTCACGTTGATCCCCGCACCCTTGTCCTCCCAGCGCAGAGGGCCAGAGGTGTTCTTGCCTGGGCCGGCAAAAGGGGTGGAGAAAGGGAGCGGTGGGGTGGGGTGGGCTGGGGGGCTGGTCCGCTAAGGAGCCAGGAGCTTGGTGGGGGGTGGCGCGGGGATCGGTGACAGCCTCCCGGAGGCAGTCGTTCCCTTAGTCAGCTCCCCCTCCGCCCGCGGGGATTCTCTCGGGTAAGGGGAAAGGGGGCGGGGAGCAGAGGTGTCCCTCTGACGGCGGCAGAAGAGGCAGACAGACTGACAGACACACAGACCAACAGTGCAGCCCCAGGGTTCATCCCCAGACTCGCACACTCTTTTGGTGGTGACTGGGCTCGGCGCCGTGAAGCCCGATGTGGTCCGGAGGCGGTGGGAAGGCGCGGGGCTGGGAGGCCGCAGCGGGAGGGAGGAGCAGCCCCAGCAGGCTCAGGTGAAACCCCGCTCCCCGTACCTCAGCCTCCTCTCCCCCAAAGACCAGTCCCTGACCCCGGAGCCCCGTCCGAAGGGGACCGCGGTTCCACTTTGTAACTCCTCAAGTTGGTTGCAAAGCAGCAGTCACCTTCCTGCTTTCCATTCCTCCCCTTAGGTTACTCTCTACCCCACCTCTGGCCCTCCCGCTCTCGGTTCCCTCCCCCTCCCCCCCTCCGCCTTTTCCTCGCGCGCCACAGGCACCCCACAAAAATGGGGATGGGGGTGTCCAAGGGAGGGGAAAGTAATCTCTCTCTCTCTCTCTCTCTCTCTCTCTCTCTCTCTCTCTCTCTCTCTCTCTCTCTCTCTCTCTCTCTCTCTCTCTTCTCTCTTTGAGACCTAAAAATCCTGACAAGTGAAGCTTAAAGGTGTTTACCTTGTCATCAGCATGTAAGCTAATTATCTCGGGCAAGATGTAGGCTTCTATTGTCTTGTTGCTTTAGCGCTTATGCCCCGCCTCTGGTGGCTGCCTAAAACCTGGCGCCGGGCTAAAACAAACGCGAGGCAGCCCCCGAGCCTCCACTCAAGCCAATTAAGGCGGACTCGGTCCACTCCGTTACGTGTACATCCAACAAGATCGGCGTTAAGGTAACACCAGAATATTTGGCAAAGGGAGAAAAAAAAAGTAGCGAGGCTTCGCCTTCCCCCTCTCCCTTTTTTTTTTCCTCCTCTTCCTTCCTCCTCCAGCCGACGCCGAATCATGTCGATGAGTCCAAAGCACACGACTCCGTTCTCAGTGTCTGACATCTTGAGTCCCCTGGAGGAAAGCTACAAGAAAGTGGGCATGGAGGGCGGCGGCCTCGGGGCTCCGCTTGCAGCATACAGACAGGGCCAGGCGGCCCCACCGGCCGCGGCCATGCAGCAGCACGCCGTGGGGCACCACGGCGCCGTCACCGCCGCCTACCACATGACGGCGGCGGGGGTGCCCCAGCTCTCGCACTCCGCTGTGGGGGGTTACTGCAACGGCAACCTGGGCAACATGAGCGAGCTGCCACCTTACCAGGACACCATGCGGAACAGCGCTTCGGGCCCCGGATGGTACGGCGCCAACCCAGACCCGCGCTTCCCCGCCAGTAAGTGAGGCCGCCCCGCCGCGGGGCCGCGGGCTGAGCACAGGAGGCGCGGTCACTGAGACCCGCGAGGTGCGGCGCTAGCCGCTCGCCGGCTATGCTAGACATCGGGGTGGGCAGCGGGGCAGCATCGTCTAGGAGTGGGGTGCAGGAACTGGATCTTCTTCCCCACGCTGGGCTAAGGTTTCAAAAGAGGCACTTAGTTGAGCCGGGGTCCTGCGGGACAGGTGCTGGCACCCAGCAACCGCAGGCGCCAACTATCGGCTTGGCCCAGAAGACTTCCGGGTGCCGAGGGAGGCCCACCCTGAGCTGAGGGCTTGGGCCAGCGGAGTTGGAGGAAGCCAGGCCGAGTCCGAGTCCGGAGAGAGGATGCCCTGCTGGGACGCATCCCAATGCCTAGTCCGGCTGCTTAGCTTTCTAGAAGTCTCTGGGCGGGTTGGGAGGGCATGCAGTTCTGGAGACGAGCAGGTGTCCTTACCTAGAGCTCACCAGTGAGAAAGCAAGAGGACAAGCGCTTGGAAGCCGGGGCTTTCGAAATTGAAAAAATTCCCTTTTGCAAACCCCCTGAAGTTGGGGTCTGCCGTCCGACCCCAGCTCTCTGCAACCCCGGGCTTCCCACCCGACTCGGGCACGAAATGAGTAGAAGCGCCCTTTCCCCTCACTATACATTCTAGTTCTAAAGAAATACTGACACCGATGAAGAGTAGCTAGGCTTGAAACCCTTAAACTCTTCGACAGCATGGCCCGGGCAAGGCACTAGACGTTCCCCAGCTAGCTGGGCCTCTCTCGGGAAGGAGTATTAGGAGGCCTAGGTGAGGAGGATGCCGTCGAAGGTTGGGGCCGGCGGGCCAAGGGCAAGGAAAGCAGGTTTGGCCCGGCCCCGGCCCCAGCCGACGCTGTGCGTTTGTCGCTTACAGTCTCCCGCTTCATGGGCCCGGCGAGCGGCATGAATATGAGCGGCATGGGCGGCCTGGGCTCGCTGGGGGACGTGAGCAAGAACATGGCCCCGCTGCCTAGTGCGCCCCGCCGGAAGCGCCGGGTGCTCTTCTCCCAGGCGCAGGTGTACGAGTTGGAGCGGCGCTTCAAGCAGCAGAAGTACCTGTCGGCGCCGGAGCGTGAGCACCTGGCCAGCATGATCCACCTGACACCCACGCAGGTCAAGATCTGGTTCCAGAACCATCGCTACAAGATGAAGCGCCAGGCCAAGGACAAGGCGGCGCAGCAGCAACTACAGCAGGACAGCGGCGGCGGCGGCGGAGGTGGCGGGGGCGCAGGATGTCCACAGCAGCAGCAAGCTCAGCAGCAGTCACCGCGCCGGGTGGCCGTGCCGGTCCTAGTGAAAGACGGCAAACCCTGCCAGGCGGGCGCCCCTGCGCCGGGCACCGCCAGCCTGCAAGGCCACGCGCAGCAGCAAGCTCAGCAGCAGGCTCAGGCGGCGCAGGCGGCTGCCGCGGCCATCTCGGTAGGCAGCGGTGGCGCGGGTTTAGGCGCACACCCAGGCCACCAGCCGGGCAGCGCGGGCCAGTCCCCGGACCTGGCGCACCATGCAGCTAGCCCGGCAGCGCTGCAGGGCCAGGTCTCCAGCCTATCCCATCTGAACTCCTCGGGCTCGGACTATGGCGCCATGTCCTGCTCTACTTTGCTTTATGGTCGGACCTGGTGAGACGGGAGGTGAGACTGCATAGCCTCACCGCTTCGTCTCTGCCCGCGCAAAGACCACCACTCGCCCGCTGCTCCACGCGCTTCGACTTTTTCTTAAGAACCTGTTTGTGTTTAGACCAAGGAAAAGTACACAAAGACCAAACTGCTGGACGCCTTCTTCTTCTTCTTCTTCTTCTTCTTCTTCTTCTTCTTCTTCTTCTTCTTCTTCTTCTTCTTCTTCTTCTTCTTCTTCTTCTTCTTCTTCTTCTTCTTCTTCTTCTTCTTCTTCTTCTTCTTCTTCTTCTTCTTCTTCTTCTTCTTCTTCTTCTTCTTCTTCTTCTTCTTCTTCTTCTTCTTCTCTCGTCCTCTTCCTCCTCCTTCTCTTTCTCCTCTCCTATTCCTCCTTTCTTTCTCCATCCTCCCTTCTTCCTTTTCTCTTTACTACTTAAAACTTGTGGATTATTTTTTAACGTAAAAAGAAAATAGAAACAGCCAAGCAAATTCAGCCCTTACGGATTCTTTAAGCAGAGAACGGCACAGAACAAACACGGGGTGTCTTTCTGTGGTTCAAATGGGTTGGGCATGGCACAGTTTTGGAGCCTGCTCTCCGCTACCATGACCCCGGACTCTAAAGATGGAAAGCTTCCCTCTGGATGCACTCTGCCAGCAAAGCGGACTTACTTGTAAATACCAGGATTTTTTTTTTCAGAAGGAAGGATAGGAGCTGGAGAGGGGAGAGTCTTCTTCATAACCCACTTGTACCTGACACAAAGGAAGTGCCCTCTCCCGGCGCCCTCTGGCCCTATAGGTTCAGTCCAGGCTGGCCCCTCAGAAATTGTTTTAGGTTTGATGTGAACATGTAGCTGTAAAATGCTGTCAAAAGTTGGACTAAATGCCTAGTTTTTAGTAATCTGTACATTCTGTTGTAAAAAGAAACCCAGTCCCGGTTCCCAGACCCTGACTTTTTTAAGGGCATTGGCAAACCTGTGTATATTATTTGGCAGTTTGGTACTTGCAGCATCAGTTTTTTTTCTGTTGTAACTTATGTAGATATTTGGCTTAAATATAGTTCCTAAGAAGCTTCTAATAAATTATACGAATTAAAAAGATGCTTTTTCTGATTAAAACCCTTTCTTTTTGTTTGGTTTTGATTTGGCTTTAAATGGATTTGGGAAGGGGTTAGGGGCTCATTATTAAGCCTGATGGGGTCCAAATTATTGGTGTCTGAGCTCCAGGATTCTAAGCTCAGATAAAGAAGCCAATTCCAGAGTTTTCATCCCACAAAAAAGGGGGAATTTTGTTCAGCCTTGAACTTTAGTGGAATAAAATCTTGAGCGGTCTTGGAACTATTTGATAGTGAGGATGAAAAGTAAACTACTTTTCTAGAAAGGGGAGGTAAAGGAAGGAAAGGGGGAGCAAAATGGACATTTTTATTTTTTTAAGAGCCAACCTTCTGTTTTTAGGAGCCTCAAGAGCTGGTCTTACACATTCGACCCAATGTTTAAAGTGGTGGACCATTTGCAATAACTCTGAAGGACCTATCTTTTAGTGAAAGCATTGCCTTTGTATATATAAATGCCAAACCTATATTCCTAGTTCCCACCCAGTCTCCTCTCTTTAGAGTTTGTGTGGTGGCTGTTTCCAGCAGTGAAGTGGTTCTGGGTTTTATTTCAACACTCCAAAACAAGATCCCTCCCTGCTCAGGAATCATCAGCTGCGGCCACCCCCCCCCCCCATCCTAGAACTCCCTACCCTGGCTTCTGCTGAAGGCTCTGTCTTATCTCAGCATGAACTTGGTGGCCAACTTAGGGATGCAGTTTCACTCTTTATCCCATTACTTTCAGTATCTGGGGTGCCAAATCTTTGCTGCAATGAAACCTCCTACCCCCAACTTTCTATCATCCCTCAAAACAAAATCAACTGTAATCTTAAACCCCCATCTCTGATTATTTTCTCATCTTCATTTTATCAGACTTGTGTGTGTGTGTGTGTGTGTGTGTGCGTGCGCGCGCGCGCGCGCGCACGCGTGCTAGGGAAACTACTAAGGCTGTAAGGGTTAAAGAGTGACCATGGACAGAGACGGAAACTACAGCTCCTTAGATGGATTGTTGCTTTTTGTGAGTTACCCCTGCAAATGAGTTCAGACAAGGCAGCCTGTGGGCTTCAGATAGAGAGCCCTACCAGGCCTGGCTGTAAGCTGCTCATACAAGGGTTTCTTGTGGTGATTCATTGACTTTTGGCACGTGTTGTATTCATTTTTCACTCAGGTGTTCAACCATTTTTCCTTTCACGCCTCCCTTTTTCCCTTCTTTCCTCCCCTTCTCTCTGCCATACCCTCTAACAAGTTTTCCTGGTTCTACACTGCATCCCTTCCCCCAGGGTCTTGCTTTTTTTTTTTTAAGAAACAATATGAACTTAAATCCAGCAGTCTTTCACTGATGTCCAGGGGATTTCTACCCTACAGTGCCTTAGGATGGGGAGCTAGGAGTAGCTTTCTTCCTCAGAAAACTAATCCTGGCCACTGGGGCATGTCTTCTCACATGTCTTGAAGCTGCTCTGATATTCTGAAAGGATGGTGGTTTGTCTACTGAGAGTCTACATTGAGGGTGTTAACTCTCAGCAGACTCTGTATTTTGGAAAAACAAAACCAGGGCAGTTTAATCGTTTCTGTTGGGATAGTTGCCTGTGATTTGGGAACAAGGACTGCAGGCTCTGGCTGTCCTGGGGAGGTAGGTGTTGGCAGCTGCTCTTCAGCTCCTAAGTGGGGGGTGAGTTCAACTCAAGTTGTCTCACTGGACAGCACAGGCCCAGGCAGAGCCTAGCCAGCAGCTGTAGACACCATACTGCCCTGTACCCCGGCATTCTAGCAGAGTTAACAACTGTAGCATTTCCCTGTCTTATCTTCCATATGTAGTTGGAGTTTCTAACAAATATATTCTTCTTCAGCCGGCTTAGTTAGAAGTCTGTTTATTTGTCTCTGGAATAGGTGAATTCTGAGGCGCCTTGGGGAATGAGAACCAACAAACAGAGCTTTAGCCTTTCTTATCATCAGGCACCCCGACTCCTCCAGCTCCTGCCTAAGGAACTTGTGGCAGCTGCTGAAGCAATCTTGGGACCCAGATTGGGGCTCTCTCTTTAGTAAACTAGCTCAAGGTGAGAGCTTCCCACAGCTTGGGGACACTCTCCTCCTACACAACCTGCTACAGGTGAGCATCTGGAAGGGGCACTCGCTTATTTTACGCTTTCAATAACTCAGGCTCAAGTCGGTTCTGACCTCCCAGGAGAAGACAGAAGTATTTCGGAGATGCCCCTGGCACTGAGATGTTAGAAGAGGGAAACAACTTCCCCAATGAACCTACAGAACAAATGCCTTAGAAACTGTCCGCTGACAAGTACCCCACCCAACCCCAGGCCTCGAAGGTTCAGGCAGTGGGGGGGATTCTTCAGACAGCATCCTCCGCTTTGCTCCTCTTCCCCCACCCCACCCCAACCCCGCCATGTAAACACGAGGACTTTCTCGAGAGCCCTGGAGAGCAGCTCTAGTGGCATCGGGGCCTGAAACCCCAGGCTTGGCTTGTTTGATGTTTAGCATCCCAAAGCGGCTCCCCACCCCCGCCCCAGCCTGGGAACCCGGAGCTGTGGGGCCAAGGAGAAGGGAAAGCAGTTCTCTCAGCTGACTGGCGGTGGACTGGGCTGGGCTCAGAGAAGAGGCGAAAACAACAGGACAGAGATGCCCTGAGCAGGGAAGGAAGGGGTCCTGAGATACTGTGATCACCTATAAGGACACAGCTGGGGTCCTCAAGGCCAGGGGGAAAGATAGATCCCAGCTTGCGGGCACACCCTGGGGGGGGGGGGGAATAGCCCGGTGGAAATAGCTTGGGGCCCGCATGAGCAAGGTAAGCTGAGTCTCGGTCCAGTTAAGCGAGCATCCGGACAGTGTCCAAACCTTCGGGCGGTCAGGGCCTCGAGGAGACAGCGCTTTGGAGGAGACAAGCTCAGGACTTGGCCTTTCGTAGGGAAAAACTTGCTTGGGAGTCTTCCAAGAGATTGTAAATGCTTCTGAGTCTGGACCTGGAAGCTCCAGTGACGATGCTTGGATGTGGCTTCATAGTCTTTGATTTTGAAAGCCCAGGAAGATTCACAGACTTACAGAGGCCATATAACCTCCGAGCTGCCTGGAGTCTGGGCGGCGGTGAGCGCTGCGGAGCTGTCGCAAGGAAAGCATGGGTCTCTTCTCAGGCGATCCCAGACAAGAGGAAATGAGAGAGAGGTTTTCTGAGTTCCAACTCATTAGGGACCAGGTAAGGTCAATGCTTTCTCTATTATGTCTTTATCTTAAAAGCAGGTCAATTTAAGATAAGGGAAGGGGGAAAAATCCACAATCTGTGTGAACCGTGCTGATATAGGCTGACCTCTTTCCCGAGCCTAAGTAAGCGAGACAGACCTTCATTTCTATAAACAAGGGAGTTGGGGGACGCTGCCTTGAATCTGGGCATAGCTTCCCCGCCTCCTCCCTATCCCTCCCCAGTTATTAGTGTGAAGCAGGGTGAGCAGACGATTTTATTAGTGGGGAACGGGAAGCCCATTGGGAAATGTGAATCTGTGATAACATGCTTCTTCCGCGGTTTGGCTAGCTTGTTTCTAAAAAGAAGTGGGCTAAGGGTATTGGGAAAGATGAAGACGTTTTCTGGCTCAGCCTGTTCTAAGATGCCTGAAACCACCTTCCTCCATTCCTCCCTACTTTGCTGTCTAGCGTGGACTGCACTGTATGGTTGTGTCTCTGGGACTTGAGCTCACCTTCGGCGGCACCCAGTTTGGAAACCTACCTTAACAAAAAGTTTTCTGGTGTCTCTTCAAGTGAGTGGCTTTTGGAAGGTGTGGCTTCGTTTCAGCCACCCTCTCAATGTCTCAAGAAATTGGCTCGGGTGGAAGTAAAGCATGTATGTTATTGAAGGGGTGGGTCAAGGATTGCATGAACCCTTACCCCCACCCCACAGATTTGCCTTTCCGAACTTTCTTTAACGGTGCCTTAAAGGAAGGGAGGAAGAGCGGGGCTCAGTCAGACAGCACAGCTTTTGCCTCATCTGCTACCATAGTTTAAGTGTCTGTATTTCTTTTCAATAGTGACCTGATGCCAACTTAGTGGATATCTAGGTGCACCCCTGATCGTCTGTCCCTCTTATTTGATAAGTTCTCATTCTATTTCTGCTTCCTTCATTGCTGAGACTTCTTGAAGCATTTTGGATAGTATTTCAGTATATTTGCTTATTTAATTTCTTTCACTCGCTGGTAGAACATTTCAATATAAGTTCATCACTGCTGAATCAAGCCTGAAATACAAATAAAAAACAAACACAAATGCTGTCAGTGCTAGGACTTAGTGAGTTCTTTTCTCCAATAGAAGGAACCATATCTGTTTCTACCTACTCAGTAAATACAGATATGTGCATAGATGTTTAAAGATTTTTCTAAAAGAAAATTAAACTATGGAGCTGGATGTTACAGAACATGTTAGTTATATCGGAGAAAGCTGAATTCAATTAAGAAATCAAATGAAATTGAGTTTCCTTTAAAGATAAACACAAAAGTCCTTAGTTTTTCCCATTTTAAGTTGTAATGTTTATTTCTTGTTACATGAAACTCTAGAAGGTTACTTTTGCTTGGAGAGGAATTACCATTTGTTGTCAAAGTATCTGAGATATATCCGTATACAAGACATCTTGTAACAATCTACAGTAGTGTCTTACTGGACTGGAGGTGTCTACTCATAGATGAGTTGGGAAGAAAACTACCATCCAGATAACAAAACCAAAACAAGATGCAAAGAAAACACTCCTGCTTTTTATTTATATCAAATGGCCTCTCTATGTCGGTCTTTCCATAGTAGTGGAAATAAGAGAGCCTGCCTGCATGCTGCTGGCAAACTGCCCTACCCTTGCCTCCCTCACTCTAAGAAATCTTGTCTTTGATAGCTAGCTCCCTGTTCTCAGTAGCAGAGCTTGTTGGTGGCATGTTAAACGTTGCATCTCTAGGACTTCGAGTGATTGCTGTTGAAATTTATCTCCAAAATGTAAGAGATTATCCCACACACGAGAAGCAATCCTTGGGTGCCCTTCCCCTGCAACTTACTGTGTTCTGAAATGATTCTGTAGGAAATCACCCAGAAACACCACCTTCCTTCAGTTTCCACCTCCCAAAGATGTTGCTTGAGGTTTCCAAAGTGCTAAAGAGACAGGTTTATTTGGTCTGTGTGCTACCTATTTGCCCTGTCTGTCTAGTATAGACACTGCGTACCCTGTGCCCTGTGCCTGTCAGAGGTGTAACCCTGAGAATTGCCTTAATGATCCAGGGAATGTTACTCTGAGCTAGTTGCTTATTAGGCCCTAATTCAGGACACCCGGACAATATTTACTGAACAGACTATCCTGCCTAACCCAGAAAGTTAGAGTCCCATAGATGTTTCCACAAGAACCACATTTCTAAACAGGCTTGCAGGGGTAGGCCACTTCAGGGGATTGTTTCTCCAGACCTGGCCACTCCTTGGTGCCTCAAGGTCTGCAGGCTTGTGTGGGGAATACAGGAGGTGGGTGGGAGACTAGCAGCTTATTTTGTCCCATGGACTTTGTGCCTGCTGAACAATTGCAACCCAAAAATCAAAAGCATGCACACATCCTATGTCTGGGCAGCCAGTCAGAAGTTGTGGCTAGTTAGCACTACCATCAACCTGCAACATTACTTGACCATTACTGCTCCCTGGCTGCAATGTGGAGGCTAGGATGGGTGCAGTCAATTTTGAAAGTTCTGTATTATATCATACCCATATTTAACAGAACAGGTAAAACTTGGATCTTCCTGGATAACCGTAGAATCTATCTGAAACTAAATGGAAAACTCTACTGGAAATACTTAACAAGAAGCAGCTATAACGCAGCATAGATGGGGAGAAAGAGAAAACACTGAAATTTGTGGTGGTATCCAAACGCCTTAGCATTAACCTTTCAGTAGGAATCCTTTCTAACAATGCCAATGTCACAGCAACACAAAATCAATTGTTTAAGGAAACATCTTGCCATGACTTAGGACTCAGATTCTATCAGTTATGGACTCTGAAAGTTGGAAACTTTTTAGTATGTGTTTGTCTTTGCTTCCTAGTGAAGCAGAAAAAGAGGAGAGGGGACTGGAAAGGACACCTGTGCCACGTGAGAGTGTGGGCTTCTTTCCCTAGCTGTGACTTCTGAGAGGTTATTGGGTAAGGCGTATGTGGTTTAAGGGTTAATGATGCTGAGGCTGGTCTGGAGATGACTGGGAGACCCTGTGCGTATGGTGTATGAGCTTTGGACCATAACACAATGGTAACGTAATTATCTGGCTGAAGCATGTTCAAATGGCAAGAAGTTGCAAAACAGATAGGTCTTCCTGAGCAAAGAGGGCGCTGGTTACAGAGGCCTGCAGCCATCATCCTTTCTTCAATACATTTTAAACAAGAGGATCTAGCGAGTGATTCTGATTCAATACACATAATCAGTTTGCAAGTCTTATTTCCATTTGAAAACAGGGCCATTTACAATCATAAGAGCTGGACACGCTGAAAGATTCGGAGTGCATTAAGAGCAGATGATGGGCGACAGAATCTGTAGGCACGCACTAAATATTTTCTTCTAGCCCCAGACCTGTGCATCTTGTGTGTCTTTAGTCCCAGTGTAGTATGAATGGAATATTCCTGTTGGATATATAACTTACTTGCTTAAAAACTGGCACTCTGTAATCAGGAAGAGGAAAACAGCTCAAGAGAAGCCATGCTAATTGTGTTGCTCCAAACTGCTTGGTAGTCACATTTTTAAAAGGTGTTGCCTAGAAGTCAGGCACTTGAGCCCTTCGGCCCTGCACTTTGTGAAGGGTGCTAACTTACCCGAGGCTTGGGGGCAGAGGTGCAGAGCCTGGAAGAAAGCACAGGGACTACTCTTGCAATTCCACAGCTCAAGACATGGGGGCCCTCTGTGGCCTGGTGGCTCCAAATTGGTTGTCAGGGGTCTCAATGAAAAGTAAGAAGCCTTTTCATTGAGCCTCTTGAAATCTCAGGGCTGTTTTATGGTCTCTCGTTCAAAACCAAGACAAGCAGCTGCCTGCAGCCTCCCACTTCCGGCCGGCACCCCCCATACCCATTCCTCTCTCTCTCTCTCTCTCTCTCTCTCTCTCTCTCTCTCTCTCTCTCTCTCTCTCTCTCTCTCTCTCTCTCTCTCTGCAATTCCTGCCCAAGGCTTCATCTCTCCCATCGGAGGCCACTTCTGCAGCACCTAACCCCACTTCCCTGACTTCAACTCACATAGCCCACCACCCTGTCCAATCCCAGCAGGTGACTCTCCATCTGGTTGTGAGTTTCCAGGAGGAACAATTTTTGTTGCTCACTGCCTGCTGACTTCACCTTAAACCCTCTTGGAAACCACACACACACACCCCGTCATGCTCAAGAGTAGAAACTCCGATGAATTCTGAACCCCAGAATATTAGTTCATTGGTTCAGGATACTGATGCAAGAGTTTAACCTGAAAGGATAAAACAACAACACTTTAAGAAAACCCAAACCAGGGCCACTGGAGAGATGGCTCAGCAGTTAAGAGCACTAGCTGCTCTTCCAGAGGACCCAGGTTCAATTCCCAGCACCCACATGGCAGCTCACAACTGTCTACCACTCCAGTTTCAGGGGATATGACACCCTCACACAGACATAGATACAGCCAATACACCAGTGCACATAAAATGAAAATAAATAATCCACTAAAAACTGAAAAGAGCAAAAGAGAGGAAAATCTAAAGCAAGTCACAGCAGTTTGATGGGGACAGAGAAGAAAAAGATAGGTCAACGGTTTCTCACTTACCAATGCTAAACTTTCCGGTTGACCGAACCTCTAATAATGGAGTGTGTCTCTTGTGTCCTTCATTTTGATCTCAAATAGCAAATAACGTGTCAACTTTAGATTGGTGTCTCCTAAGCAAATGTAGCTTTAGAATTCTTTGTAAAGTGTTTCCTCTCAGGAGATCCAATAGACAAATCAGGGATGCGGGAGGGTTTCTGCTCCAGGTTTTTCTCAAATTTCTGCAAATCTGTCCTAAAATCAAAGCCAAAAACCATCCCAGTATTCTCTTAAAGAGGCACCAAAAGATAAAGACCATAGGGATCTAAAGCTAGCATTGTCACACCTTCTCCGAGGAAGGATGAGCTAGATAGAAGAAAGGCCTATCCAGCAGGAAGGGGTCAGACTCCCCAGTGCTGCAAACTAGAGGAAGTGAGGAGGAAGCTGGGATCGGGGAGAGTGGCTTTGGCTGAGAGGAGCCTGGTAACCTAGAGACACAGAGAGCCAGGGAGGGAAGTTTCAGCTCCCAGACACCTTCACAAGGTTACAGCAAACTGTGACTCCAGAAGTGGAGACTGATTTGTGCTTATCCCTTCATACCCTCTGGGGCCAAAGGTACTAGGATCAGGATTTCTAGGCCAAGGCTTTAGATATAGACCCCAAGAGAGGAGACCTTGGCCTGCCTTCCCCAGGAGGCCTTGGTTGCCTTCTGTGGAGTCCCAAGGACCACCTGTAGGGAGGGGCATCTTAATTCTTGTATCCATAGCCTGATGCGACTTTGTCATCAGTTTGTGTGTTCCCCCATCCTCCCCTTATTTTCCATCTCTCCATTTCAATGCCCATTTCACTTGCTTTCTTATCCAATTCCAGATTCAGAGCCGCAGTCTTATTTTGTAGGCAATTCAGTGTCATTTTCTTAATGCCAGTAGTAAAACGAAAAGCAGATAAAGTGGATGGACTAAACTGTAAAGAATAAAAGCCAGCGAGGTCTACACGGGAGGAGGCAATTTGAGGAGTAAGAAGACCAAAAGAATGACCAAGGTCTGCCCGTCAGGGAACATGCAAGAAACATAGCAGAGGAAGCAACGAGAACCCTCTGTCTAAAGGAAGTCAATTAATACCAGTAGCGGGGGAGGGAAGAAAACAGTCCCTACATCTTGCTGTGTCATCATAGGCCCCCAAATGGAGGGGTAGCATACCTATCTGGAATAATCCTGGGGGAAAGAGGCAACCTTAGAAGATACTGCCAGGACTCAGGAATGGGAACCACTTTGCCAGGTCAAATTAGAATCCGGAACCCCTGGTTTCGGATCCAAACCCACCTTTTCTAGTCCATTTTGCTATTCCCACCTAACAACTCTGGGCTCTGGGCCCCGAGGAAGTACAAATTCTGGGGTGGTTGGAAGCAAACGATACAGTTATGGGGAGAGAAAATAGCAGGTTCTTTATTTAAAAAAAAAAAGCTAAAAAAATGAAAGAAAAGAACATGACTTCTGGAAACTTCTATGGAAGCAGACAAAACTTTTCCTTGGAGACGTTTGTTTCACTACCCCCCTCCCGCTCTGGGAGACAGGCTTTGGAACTGACTAGAACAGCTTTAGTCCTGGCAAGCTTGACCCGGAGGAGGCATCACAGGAAAGGGAGGCCCAGATGCCTAGGAACTGGGTGGGAAGCCTTGGCTGGATCTAGGACAGGGTCCCAACTCATAGCCCTCTCTTTGGAGTCCTTAGCTTCCCAGGATGGAAGACTTCGACCCTCTGGGGCTGTGTTTTGGCAAAAGCCGCACCTCTTTAAAATGAAACAAACAAAACAACTGACCAACTATCACCAACAGAAACAACAGGCTAGGGCAGCTGGCTCCGCTGGATGCGCACAGCCTCGTAGCCCAGAGACTGACCTGGCCTACTGGAGGGGCTCCATCCAGCAACAAGGAAGTCCCCACCCCGTTTCGGCTCCCTTAGGGGGCATCTCTGCAGCTCCGGGGCACCCGGACTCTTTCTATTTTAAGGGTCACACACGCTGTGAAGTATTTTAGCTGCATCACAATCTTTTAAATACCCCAGCATGACACTGCCTGCCTGAATAAGGGCCTCATTTGGGTGGTGACCGGCCGAAGTGCTCATTTGAGACGCTTGGGCAGCTGTGAAGCATCGGCTCGCTCTGCACTGGCGGGGCCAGCAGGGTGAGGTCTACCAGAGGGACCGCGAAGCTGCCGGCCCGGCTGGCAAGGAGGGAGGCGGTCTAGGTTGCTGGCCGTCGGCGCCCTTCCGCTCAGCTCCAGACGCCAGAGGTCGTGTGCATCGAGAGCACCGGCCGAGGCGGCTCTGCCGTCGGGCTTTTTCGTGCAAGAACCGGGCTCCGCGCGAACTTCTCCTGGCCGAGCTGAGGCCTGAGTCCTTCCTCATCTCGCGGCTCGCCCTTGCCTCCCCGGTTCTTATTCTCTGATCATTTTAGAGGCAAAGATTTCCATCTTTGGGACGAATTTGTTTCCTCTTTCCTAAATTCAGAAACGGTGTCTTCTAAAGCCTTTGTGTGTGTGTGTGTGTGTTTATTTTTTTCCTAGCGTTCAAATGAATGCGAAGCCACGGATCGAATCCTGTCACTCATTTGGAGTTAGCGTCTCCCGATATTTCACACGGAAAACAAAACTTGGTCTCTCTTATTTGTAGTTGTCCTTAACCTTTGCAGCAACTGCTGTAGATGCGGCTCTGTCCATTCTCTAATAGATTTTACCAGGGACGGGTGACAGAGAACTGATTTCTTTTCTATTAGGGTTTAGCACATCTTTGTTGAAGGCCTGTAGAACGACCAGGGATTAGATTTGCATCTCTTAGACGCCCTGTGTGGTCTTTGTGCGAAGCTTGTAACTGTTAAAAATGACTTGTTAGGAAGCGTGTGGGCTCTCAGCGCTTTCCTTTTGACAGAAGGATTGAGAAATTCAGATTGGCCCTGTAGGATTTAGCCTGCGGATTCCACCTGAACCCTAAGCAATTAGACCCTAATCTCACGGCAATCATATTTGAGTTAGGATTTGTTGCACTTTGTTTACTTCAATTAAAAGCAGTGGAATAATTTTTTAAAGTGAAATCTTCAGAAATAAAACCTCAGGATTTCTTAGGAACGGCTTTGGTGGCGATGGGGATTTTCTTGTGAGCTCTTTTTCCTGGCCCTCTTGCCCGTCCCCTCCCCCATTTAAATTATTCTTCTGTCGCTCGATGTCTCTGCGATCATCTTCCTGGGGGTTGAATTCGGTCGCCACGACTGCATCGAGAGGCTCCCAGCAGAGAGAGGCGCCCTAGCCCGGAGAGCAAGGGAGAAGCGGGCTGGGGGGGGTCCCCACCAGGGCGCTTACACCTGGCTCCACGTGGAGCTTCCCCGCCGGTGCGCGCCCAAAGGCTGCTGCCTGAGTAATCTCCTGCCAGTGGACACCCACCCGGCATCTCGTCGTTCTTCTCGCGGTGGATCAGGGCAAGGTCGGCGCAGCACCGACAGGGTTCTTACTGTCTGGGAGCCTGGTGGGATACTGCCTTCTGGCTAGCCCCGCTTGCTTCCCCACCCCACCCCATCCGCCCGCCCCAGGGGGAGCATCTTCTCTTGTTGGGATTTGGATTTAGCTTCCGGCCTAAGGCCCTACTGCGCAGAGTTGGCCAGCACAGGGAGACCGTGCAGTGGTTTTCTCTTGACCTGGTCCTCTTCTGCGCTGGCTTCTGTCCTCGATCTTCCCAAAGCCAACGACCCTCCAGCATTGAGCGCTATGGGGGGAGGGCTCTCAGTTCTGATAGAAAGGTGTTAGAGGTCCAAAGCCAAGCCTGTCTGGGTGATAACTCCAACCAGCCTGGGGGGAGAGGGGGAGTTGGTCACTCAACCCTTCCGAATCTCGTCCATTTAGTCCTTAGGCAGCTCCAAGGAGTAGGCGGTAGTTACTGTCAAGTCAGCAGAAACCGGGATCTGTGGCGAGTTTATTACCTTCATTGTTTAATCAAGTAGCTCAGAACGTTTCTTCATTTGGGAGATAGAAAGGACTCGGAGTTACTGCTTCTTTTATTTTGATTCACGACTTACCGCTTTTAGTTCGTTTGATTCCGTTTCCCAAATTACCTTTCCAGTTAACACAGAACGTAAACACGAGGACTTCTCACAAGTAGGACGTCAATGCCATTTATTTTTGGTCCGGCAGGTGAAAAGCCATGCTCTAAACTTTTAAACAGTTCTTTTATGATCACTTGCCCCAGAGTGAATATTTTAAGTTTTTCTTTGTTTTTGAGTCCAGCAGAACGAAGAGAAAAAGACGCAAGTTGTCTCTGATTGTGACTGAAATTCTTTAAGTGGGGGAGAAAGCATTTTGCTGATACTAAGTATTAAATATTAAGCCCCGAGTAGTAGTAGCTGGTTTAAGAAAGAAATGTTTTCTCAAATATGTATAACATAGGCCATGTCTTTAGGATAATTGTTATTCCTGGTTACTATGAACGTCATTAATAATTATGCATCCATAAAAAGCAACCCAGAAATTTTCTTTTCTGAGCTTGGATGTGGGAGTCAGAACACAGTTGGGGGGATGAAAGATGAGGATGCGGCTGTAGTAACAATCTCTTTGAGATCTTCCAAGGGAAGTCTTGATGGACTGCTGAGTGAGGAACCCAGCTTCAAACCCATTCTGTGTTGAGTTTAGTGCACCCTGAATAGGATCTGTATCAAAACCCTAGTGTGACCATGACAATTGGGTAATCACACACAAGGCGTCTTTGCTAATGGAGAGATTCTGTAAATATGTTTCTAGTGAATGCAGAGATAACAGTCATAGTGAAAGGGTCAGGTGCCCCAAATCATAGATTACGCTGCCAAGGGTTGCCAGCCATCTGAGGTTTGGAAGGACATTAACTGCCTCTGCGTTCTCAGAATGCTCTCCTCAGTTTGTGATTTCGCTTACTTGACCCTACTTCTGTTATTAAAAAGCTGGCAGGCACAATCAAGGGCAAGCAGGTTGGCTACCTACCCTTCTGGCAGCTCTCCAATAGTCCCATTTAGCTGCCAGGAGACAGAAAGAGGAGTGAATCACTCATGTCACCCTGAAGGAGCATCTAGAACATACCAGGCAGCTTCAGTGGGTTTTGCAGGCCCACCATTGCCCCTGTTTCCACATCTTCCACCTCAAATTTTGAACAGGGGGAAAAAAAGAGTAGAAGTGACCTAGATAAAGACATTCCCAAACAGTTCCTTGGGAAAGTAAGTTGTGTCTTACTAGACAGCCTCGGTCTTGAAAAGTATCACAAAACCAGGATTCTCATTATTGATAGTGGCAAAACCTAGGAATTCCCCTTGTAAAGGAAAATTAAGTTCTGCCTATGGAATTTGGAGGGGTTCTATTTCATGTCAGTTGGACAAATTTCTAACTTATAGTATTTGCTTTAATAAGGTTCCCCCTCCCTCATTAAATCCCCAAGAGATTAGGCATTGGACTTTCAGAGAAATGTGAAATTGGGATAATATCAAAAGTTTTTTCCTACCTCAGGTTGAAACAAGCTGCTATTTGGTATACCTGGGGCACTGTGAAATCAAAATACATTTCTCTCAAATATCAGTGCTCTGTATGTGAGGCTACAACATGTAGGAGTGCATCATGAAGGCGTTCTACAGGCAAAATAAAGCTGAGAAGATCCTCTGGGTTGGGAGGAGAGACCCCTTTCTCATAGTCTCATTTCGGAAGTGGCTTGGGAACCTAAAATGAGCTATCATCACCAAAGGTAAAGCCATAACTTGCTAGTAGGTGTCAAGAAAATTCCATGGGCGTCACTGAATTTTTTCCCCAGGGAACTTGCCTGCATGAGAGGGCTTGGAATGCTTTTGAACAAAAAAGAAAGGTACAATTTACTGAAAGTGTTAAGTGTTCAGGAGAATTAGCAGATGTATTTAAATAATATTTTCTAACATTCCAAGGGGGTTTCTAGACGTAAAATATAAAATCTCCAAATTTAATTTTCCAAAAATTATATTATCATATTAGTATATTCTTAAGGATCAGAGATAGACATTAGTCATCTACATTACCAAAGGGTGAAAATATTTTAAAACCAGATGACAGATTTGTGCTTTATAACTTAAACAATACTGAATGATGGACATTCTTCCATGTTCATTAAGCAGGAAGAAGAGTGAGTGTCTGTAAAAGTGAAGAAAAGAGACTTTTATTGAACAAATATGCCTAAACCTCATTCTATTAGCTGATAATACAAATCATTACTGGCTCTTGCTCCAAGAGTCATTTTTGAACCTTGGTAAAGCTAAAGCCGAAGTCCCTTTGTGAGGAACTTTCAAATGGCCCCACCCAAGTTGAAGACATTGTTTCTTGCTTACTAAGTTATAAAGTTGAATTTTTTGCTCAAGAACATTTTACAGCTTGACTAGTACTTTCTGCCAGACAAGTTTTCCCTTCAAGATGACATAGAACAAAAGGAAACTCTCAGTCTATATGACTTAGGTGGTCACATTCTATATCCTTAAGTAGTGATAAAACAACCAGTTGTTTTTCTCTGTGTTTTTGCTCTTTATACCTTGTGTAGTGCCTTATACATAGATAGTATTTTCTGAACTAACACTTTCTAACTCAATTTATGGACTATCTTCATTATTTCCATTATAATTTTTACTCACTTCTCTTTCTTCTCCTCCCCCTTCTTCCTCCTTTTCTCTTCTTCCCTTTTCTCTTCCTCTCCTTTTTCTTTGAGACAGGGTCTGGCTATGTAGGCCTGGAGCTCACTATGTAGGGCAAGTGCACCTCAAATTCACAGAGATCCTCCTGCCTCTGCCTCTGCTGGGACTAAAGGTGTGAATTACTATGCCTGTCTATGGTATTTTGTTCTTTTCATGTTAATGAAACAAATACAATTCTAGGTAGTTTTGATAACAAACAAACAATCAAAACTAATAGTAAAAAAGCCCCATACTTTGCTAATTGGTGAGAGAGAATTCTGGTATTTTCCTATTCTAATTATGACTGTGTGGTGTGACACTATTTTGTTTGAAACAAACGCAATATCTCAGATGCAAGACAAAATGAATTTAAAGAAAAATGGCCTTCTTTTGAAATTATGACAAGACTTGAAGTCACAAACATGATTCCTCCTTCTGCAGACAGGTTTAGAAACTTATTGGCATGGCCTTATCAACCAGAAAAGAATTTAAAAACTAGGGCTGATTGCTAACCATAGTTCCACATAGGACTCTTTTTAGGAATGTGGCCCAGTAACCACTGGACTGTATTCCCAACCTCCATCCCTAAGCAAGTGTATTTCACATTTCAGTATGGAGCATGGGGGCATGATGGGATCAGTGGAAAGAATGGGGTGATAGGGGGAATCTTGAGTGTAGAGTGGTCTTAAGCTTGAGATAAACTGTGCCTTCCCTTAGTCCAATGAGCTACTGGATGTCTCTTCATTTATTTGAGGACCTGGATCAAGATTTTTTACAGTTTTGAAGGATGAATATGAGGTTATCATTTCATGCCATCATTCATTGATGAATATGAGAGTATCCTTTCAAATGGAAAACATGTTTATGTACTAAGGACATTCTTAGCTTCCCCAGGCAATCACTCAGAGCAGACATCTGTATCTAGGCAGTGTCTACTCATCAAGATGGACAAGACTGACAGCACCACCAGAATCAGGAAACCTTACATCTGCTTTCCACTCCTTTAAACCAGAGAATCTACTGCTGAGGCACTCACTCAGTGAGGAGGTGGTGTTTACATCTAAATGTGCATGTACAAGCTTCACGGATTTCAAGTGGTCTTTCAAGTTGTATTCCTAGTAAGAAATGGAGATGGCAGTGCATTTCTGTTATCTCAGCACTTGGGAGGCTGAGGAAGGAGGGTTAGGAGTTCAAGGTCAACCTCAGCTATATAATGAGTTCAAGACCCTGTCTAAAACCAACCAAACAAATAAAATAAAAAAAATAAAGGACATCTCTTTACCAATATCTAGAACAGTGACTCATTTTTTTTTGGCTCAGGAATTCACTGTTCATTCACACGAAGGAAGGAGCTGGTATTTCAAACCTGATATCAAAGTCAATTTTCTACCTTGAGAGAATGACTTAAAAGTTCTACTTGGGGGAAGTGGTTGATAGACTCTCAAACCAAGTTGTTTCAAATATCCTGTTGTCAACATACAGTAAGTTTAGAGATTTTAATGGAAAAACTAGGGATATCATCCCAAGACAAAGATGCTGAGATAAGAAAATACAGTAGTCTGCTTAGTGATAGACTGAATGCTTACTCTAGGCAAAGTACTAACCGTGGAGAGGAAGGCAGATCTTTAATCTCAAAGACACCATGGGAGATTGTTTTAGACAGATAATTTTAGATGTTTTTGGACAGATTTTTAATATGAATTTTTAAGACGGATAATTACAGTTCAGTCCAATAAAAAGGAGTCATGTGAAGTCTGTAAAATGCAGTAGAATCTCAGGGGAAAGTTATTTTTATGACTGGCAGGAGGCAAAAGTGATGCTTGAGTTGACTCCTGAAGAAGGAAAAAGGTATTCTAGGTAGAGGAAATGGTATGTACAAGGCCCAGAGATGATGGGAAGCCTGCCATTGTCAGAGAATCATGTCTGCTTTGTATTGCTGAAGCATAAAATGCAAAGAGAATGTTGGAAGTAAAACTGAGGAATGGTCCAAGTTAAAAGTCAAAAACCTTAAGATGCCAGAGTAAGAAGTTAATACTTCATCCTGTGTGCCAGACCAAAAAGCCTTTGTAAAGTCTGAACACAGAGGAGCAATCTAGGAAGGCCTTGCAGTCTGACGAATAGGGAATGTGGATTGAAAATAGGAGCCAGTGAGTAGCAGCAGTTTCCACAGCTGCTGGTGTGCTCTAAAGATGCTAAAGCACACTTCATTAAATAGTTCTGTGTCCTAGAAGCAGAGTACAAGATATTTTCTAGAGAAATACCTTTTTTTTTGAAGAAAGTGACTGCTCACACTGTGCAATGCTTGTTAAGTTGGTGTGACCTGCACACACCTTTTAAATGCATGCATTGTTTTACTTATGTGATTGACAAGCAACTGGGCTATTGTAATGGAAGACTGTGTAGTTGCAGAAAGAATGCTACCAGAAGCCAACTGACTTGCCTGCCCATCTCATGCTTTAGTCTTTGAAAGACATTGGGGGAAGTTGCTGTATCTCCCTGAGTCACACTGTCCCCTCTGTAAGGTGAAGAGCACAGTGTAAAGGACTCTGAGTCTCACAACTTTGCACTCACTAATCACTCTTAGTGTTCATTTCTTACTTCATCTTAGTACTTTTTATTTACTTATTTTTTCTTTTTCCTTTTACAATTTTAAGAGGAATAGAAGCATTTCAGAAATAACACCTCAGGGTATCATTTAGATACAATTTCATTGTTGTTGCTCCACGCTTAACTCAACCTGTGTCATTTAGATACAATTTGATTTTTGTTGCTCCACCCTTAACTAAGCCTTCTTCAAGGCAGGGAGAGGATGCTGGTTGTTTTGAAGAAGCAAGCTTTACTGCTCACATGAATCACATTTCATCCTCAGATGAACAAAAAGAGGAGTACTATTTAATCACTTTCTAGGTCTACTCAGCTAAATGGACAATTTAAGCTCTAATATTTTGGTTATGGATTTTCCTGTCTAAAATGATTCTGTTTGACTCAGGTCAAATGATTGCATGGTTTCAGGAAGGTTAGTATTGTATAAAATTGTAGTCCTTAAAATGACCTAAAGTGTGCTGCTTCTAAAAATAGCTCCTTATTTTAACTTGTGTATTTCTTTGGAAACTTCCTGTAACTTAATGCTTTTCCCCCCTCCCACTTAAAGGCTGTTTGCTTTAGTCATGTATCTCCTAGTGATGGTGGAGGTTCCTGGGGTTTGTACCTACAAAACACTGCAGCGGAACCATTACTGTGCTGTAGAGGCATGCAGGAGTCCCAAGGCAAATCAAAACGTTTTTTAATGTATGACATGTGTGAAGTTGATGAAAATTTATGACTTCTCTCCATCATGGCTGTTTCAGCTTAAGTCATCAGAGAAAGGTGAGTGCAAAGAATTTTATTTCATATTTTAAAATCCTGGAATCCTTCCCAATGCAAGGAATCCATGCAAGCTCCCTGTTTTGGCTCTGTTCTGTTTAATAGTCTGATTAAAAAGTGAAAGGAAATTAGAGTTCCCAACTGTCTTTCAGAACTTCCTGCTTACACCATTGCCCAGATACACAACTTTTAAAGAGAAATTGAAATGTGGTTTGAGAATACAGTCACCAAATGTAAATATACAAAATATGTGTGAAGGACCATAGGAATATAGTTAACATTTATTATTTTTATGGTGCAGGAAATATCTTCAAATGTATCTTTCAAAATGGAAAATAAAATATTCAAGAAAATCCTGGGGGGGGGACAAAAGGCTGCAGATACAGTGATCAGCTGTTATTAAGTAAAAATCCATTGAAAGCCAAATAAAAGGTATTGTGTAGTGTGTCCCGGCTAAAACTGAGAACACAAGAGCATCACAGTTAATTAGAGCCAATCAACGGCATGCTTTGGGACACCTTTCACATCGGTGCACCATCTGATCCTCATGGCCCTCATTTCCCACAGCCTTGTCCCAAGAAGGACGGGAAGGAAATGTCTGACTCATTACACTCTGTGGCACTTCTTAATTTCTCTTCCTCTTAATTCTTTTTAAGTAGATGTTTTAGAAATAAGATCTTGAAAAAAAATCAAATGTTGTTTTATGTGTGCTTTAGGATAATGTGACTCAAATTTTTGTTTTAATTTCTCATGCATTTGAGCTTGAGAAAAATACTGCTTTTAAAAATAAAGTTTAGAACATGAATTTGAATAATTATATACTTTTAAAAAATGACTATAGCAGTTGTGAAAAAGAAATGAGCCTTTCCTGAGCCACTTAATACAGGCATATTATGAATGATTAATACATTGCAAATAATTAACACATTACATCTATTCTCATGCTAAAATGGTACTGAACTAAGTATATAATATCGACATTACCTCTCATCCTAAGAGAACACACAGGACTTAATACTGCCTTATTTTCACAACTCATTCAGCACTTGCTTCTGCCCAGAAAACTTTAGCTTTAGGTTGATTTCTTACTCTCAGGAGAAGCATTACTAGGGAAAAATGCTGCTTTTATCCTATTTTCATGAAGCTCACAGTGTGTTTATCGTAAGCAGTATTTATAGTTTTGTCATGTAGCCTACACAAGGGCTGTCTGGTGGTTTGTTGTTGTTAATCACCCAACATGAAAGACAGAATATTCTCAGCCACTGAGGTGCTTCCGAACATTTTAACACACAACCTGTGAAAAATATTTGCATGCTTTGACAATAGTTTGTTGTCAAGTTTTGCCCCCTTTGAAAAGCTAAATTTATGAATGGTTAGCAAATACCCTTTTGGAGGTAAAACTAGCCATAAAACTGGTACTGTTGCTATAAGTGAGATGTCTAAGTTAGGAGTCCACAGTCCAGTCTCCAGTGTTTACCCAGCATGGCTTGTCATTGCAATTGAGCTGCTCCTCAGCCTCTGCAGTTATCTCCTGGTAAAGGAAACATGTTTGGAGGAGAGTTAGGCTGTCTGATGTGCACCATCTAGTTTTTTTAAATTTTTTTCTGGTCTGCATATTGTCTCCTCCTACTTCATGCAAGATGTGTTCTTTTCCCTGTTCCTTACCAACCTCACCTCAAAAAATAAGTAAATAAGGAAAAGAAAAAGGCCTTTGCTAATTATTCCATTTCTTGAAAACTCCATATGCCTGCAGAAAGAAAACAAGTTTGAGAACCATCCTCTGTCTAACATTAACCTGTTTCTTTCTCCTCTCTGCACAGATTTACTCTCCATCTCAGCGACAGGGTCCATTTGTGACCCTTAGCAACTCACCCTTCAGACCACCAGCCTCAGGACAAATACTTTAGTTTCGATAATCATTCACAGATAATAATAAAAAGGTATGTTGGGATAGGATTTTCCTTTCCTACTAAAGACGCAGTAGCACTTGTGTTTAACTCAAGACTGCTGCATTTGTTCCCCAGCGTGGCTGTAAATGTTAGCTGTTTCCTCAGAAAACAGTTGCTCTAAGCATCAGCCCCAAGTCTGCTGGTGCCCACACACTGATTGTAGGAATTGGGGTAATCATGGTCTAAAATGTGCGTTACAAAAACTCTGCTTATCTCTAAAAACCCCTATTTCTTAAAGCAAACAGTTTAAGTAGAAAAGTCATTTGATAAAAATAATTGGTTCAGTCGAAACAGGGCTCACATTCTTCTGCCAGATAATGACGCAGTGGCGACTCTAACCTCAGTGGTACTCATTACACACAGTTCTCATTCAGCTTAAAGTCCTGGGCGGCGGGGTGGGGGCTGCATTAGTTTAAAAATAATTTTAAAGAAGTAAACAAATGTGGGGGTGGGTGGAATAAAACCTCTATAAGATTGTCTTCATGTGATTCAGTTCCTCAAAAATTTTCTCAAAGGGCAGGAATGTCGTATGCTTTGCGTCAGGACAAGAACGCCTTTTAAATTGGAGAGCTTAAAGAAAAGATGTTTGATTAACGGATGGCAGCTTAACAGAGCCGATAAAAATGATCCAGGCTACAGTATTAGGAAGACCCTAAAGTTCCATAACTTTAGAACTCCTGTAATACTGGGCTTTGATAAGTGGCACCTTTGGAAAAATAGTAAAGCTGTTAGAGCGACTTCTGAAACTCACAAGTCTAGGGGCACATTATTTTATCAAGTTTCTTTGACGTTCTTAACTTGGGGAATTATGAAAAATCACATACTTTTAGATTGTCTTCAGTCAGTGGTCCCATGTTGATGGTATGTCATTAAAACAAAAGTTTATAAACCAGACTAACTAGCAACTATATTGTTATGATTGTTGTAGTTTGATTTGGTAAATAACCAGCCTATATGGAATGAATAGAACACAATATAAACTCTTAGCAGTATCAGAAAATATTCTTTAAATACTTCAGCAATTAATTTAAAAGCCCCTTGCATGTGATTCATTAATATTCATTCATGTATCTTGAGACCTATATGGACTTAAATTTTACAGATCAGAAATGTTTTAGCTGCATTTTGTATCAAGGTGAAGTTAGCCTGTAGCAAGTTAGTTGAGTTCATTTTAAAAAGCTTTGACATCTAATGCTGCTTTTAACAGCTTTGGTTTAGATGCAAAGCTATTGTTAATTTGCTAAAGTTGCAAACATTTTTATTGAAATACCTCAGCATTGAGAACAATACCACGGTGCTGATAAATATTCTCTTCCTTTACTACTTTATCTTACACACTTTTAAATCTCTTTAGAAGCATAATTATGTATTATTTTCAAGGGACAAGTAAATAAATGTACTTAAGATCCAAATTTACTCTAATGAAAGGGAATTCAAAACCCTCAACAGGACCCTGGGTTCCTCACTTGGCTTCAGTTGCTCTATATTGTATATAAAACGAGTTGGCAAAATTAACTAGCAAACACTAAGCAAAATGAGAAATCCATGGAGAGAATAGCCAAGAAGGAACAAGGACGAGCTTCAGGAAATGATATTTTCCCATCAGTGGATAGGCATGCATACATTAAAGGTATAAAAGGCAGCAGGGAGAGAAACAAAAGCTCTACGCTAAGGATCCTGTGAGTCTGAATTAACAAAATGGGGGAAAAATGAAATCATTCTGCTTAAACCTGCTCACTAATAAAAGGAGAATCGCTTTTGTTAAATATGCTTGGTGTGATTATCAAGCAAAATTTTTTTCTCCCAGACATCTATGAATAAAACATGCAGTTTGAGCATTAGGTAAACAAACAATAAATGGATGAGTTCAGTTGCAACATAACAACATTTTATTTAGAAAACATATATAATCATATTTGTATTGGCAATCCAAATTTAATGACGTCTTTCAGTAAAGGCAAAATACCTTACAAATAACATCTAATGCATTAGGGTTGCTTATTCTTTGCCCATTTTTTCTGTTCTCCCAAAGAAAGAGAATTTAATGCTCTCTGTTGAACCATACATATAAACTGGATGAAGTCTGGTAATTTTGGAAATTCTTCTTTTAAATCAATTTAATTGTAGTTTACAATGCTGCCAAAACAAAAAACATTTCTGAGACAGAAGAGAAAATGTTTCTCGTCTGTGTAGCGTGGGCTGACTGGAACAAGGCTGCAGCTGAGAAGCGGTCTGTTTCATTAGTGCCACATCTGTAAAATATGAATGAGAAGAAACCATTTACAACAAGGAGAGCAAACAACGGAATGAGTTTCCTCTGTTGGTGTTTTACAAGACTGTTACACAGAGAATGGAGGGAAGGACTCTCTTTAGACGATATCACTTAATTAAGTAAAGCGTCCTAATCAGAGTCCCCTCCAATTGTAATGACTGTAGGGAGTCAAGTACATTTCTGTCTATATTAGAGTATCTAACTGCAATGATTTATTGATATTTATTTTAGAAGTACAACACAAAAGCAATAAAACAGCAGACACAGGGAGAGAGGGAGTGTGCCGTTGCTTTCTGAGGTGTGGCAAGAACACTTTGAAAACATTCCTAATTTTCTCGCGAGAGGTTTTGCTGTTTAATACGAAGGCACACCTCTCGAGAAAAGGGTTACTTTCCCCGCATTTGATTTTCTCCCCCACATGTTCGCTGTGACGTTTCTTTGTCCATTGGGAGAATCATTGATTCACTTTCCTCACTGTAAGAATCACTGCAAATGAGTGGATGGGCACCTGCTGTTTTCTGCAGTGACATTACTGGATTGCATTCCACACTGATTTTAGTCTTAAAATGCGGCTTCTCTGTATGGGAGAGAGATGCAGGGAAGGAGAGTAAACACACTGTATAGGCAGGCAGATATTGGCCGTCCTCCAAGTTGCACACAGCACAAACCTGTTTATCTGCCACATTTCACAAATCTCAAAGGCATGTGAATAATCAGACAAGCAACTGGATAAATGATTCACACTGGGAAGCCTAACCAGTGTTCTGATGAGAGGACATGAGGATGCTAAGACACTGGTACCCATAGATGTGAATTGTAGAAATGGCGCCTAATAAAGTTGATTACTGGTTCAAAGAGGAAAGCAGTCTGTACTAAAACAAATGTGAAGAGCTACCTCAATCCCATGGACTTGGTTTGGTATATTTATGTGCAGTTTTCTGGAGAACAGAGTAAAATAAAAATATGTACACATCACCCACAGGCCATCTAAGTCATGAGTGCCAATGTGCCTTGGGGCTTTCTGTTGGTGGTTAAGATCATTTATTTCTAAGAACTCAAATCTAAATATTGGAGAACAGTGTTTTCAAACTCAAATTCACACCAACACACACACTTCAAATTGAATTGCCAAGTGGGCTTGCAACCTGTCCATTTCAAGGAAGCAACTTTTCTTTGAAAGTTGCGTTCCTTCTTTTTTTAAACTGCAGAACATGAATATTTGGGCATCGAATGAACTAGGGAAACTTGGCTTTTGCTGTGTTTCTTTGTTTTGCTTCAGTTTCTGCTCTTTCTTCTTGATTTGCTGATCTTTTAACCCCTCTTGCCTTATCCCAGTGATCACTGGGTGTGAGCATTCAGTTGTAAAGTGGAAGCCTTCCAAGGCTGCAACATTGAGCTCCAAAGCTCACTAAGAGAAACCTAAGGTTGTTTATGAATTGTAAGCTTGGTTCACACCTATGAGCTAGACCTGGCTATAACTACAGTGAGATAAATTGCTTACTTTCTTGATATGCCTATATCTTTTTGTTTTGCTTTGTTTTGTTTTTCAAGGCAGGGTTTCTCTGTGTAGCCCTGGCTATCCTAAAACTCACTCTGTTCTTACCAGGCCGGCCTGGAACTCACAGGTACACCTGTCTCTGCCTCCTGAGGTGTAGGATTAAAAGTGTGCACCACTTTTATTTTTTTATTTTGGTTTTTTTGGAGACAGAGTTTTTCCGTGTAATAGCCCTGGCTGTCCTGGAACTCATTTTGTATACCAGGTTGGCCTCAAATTCACAGAGATCTGCCTGCCTCTCCCTCCCAAGTGCTAGGACTAAAGGTGTGAGTCACCACTGCCCAGCCAAAACTAGCTAGAACTAACTTTTAAAAACATTTATTTATGGCCGGGCATTGGTGGCACACACCTTTAATCCTAGCACTCGGGAGGTAGAGGCAGGTGGATCTCTGTGAGTTCGAGGCCAGCCTGGTCTACAGAGCAAGTTCCAGGACAGTTTCCAAAACAATTCAGAGATATCCTGTCTCGGAAAAACCAAAAAAATATTTATTTATTTTATGTATATGAGTACTCCATCTGCATGTATGCTGCACACCAGAAGAGGACATCAGATCCCAGTATAGATGGTTGTGAACCACCATGTGGTTGCTGGGAATTGAACCTGGGTCTTCTGGAAGAACAATTGATGCTCTTAACAGCTGAGCCATCTCTCCAGTCCCTGTGCACCACTTTTTTTTTTGGTTTTTACGAGGCAGGGTTTCTCTGTATTGTTTTGGAGGCTAGCGGTCCAGCCCAGCCTCAAACTCACAGAGATCCGCCTGCCTCTGCCTCCCGAGTGCTGGGATTAAAGGCGTGTGCCACCAACTCCCGGCCCTGTGCACCACTTTTAATAAGTTACATTTTATTGAAGACACCAGCTTACTACAAAAAATTATAGGCTTCTCTACATTTATAAACACAAGATACTCTTCCACACTGAAGAGTCATAATCCAACAAGACAATTAAATAGACACTATGATGTCTTTCATATTGCAGAAAGTAAACTTGCTAAAACTCTCCAACCCTGAAATTTATGTTATAAGCAAAGATATCAACATCTTAGCAACAGGTAGGTGATCTATAACTTGATGTCCCAAACAATATTCTGCTACATTTGAGCTTTTTAATTTAGCCTTGCCCCAAAAGAATGTATGTTGAGTCTATTGCCCATTGTACTGGTCAAGTGTTTTTTCTTGCCTTGCCATTTTTCATGCCCCTCCCTCCCTCCCTCCCTCCCTCCCTCCCTCCCTCCCTCCCTCTTCTTTTCTCTCTCTCTCTCCTCCTTTCATTCTCTTTCTTCAAGACACAGGACAGAGATGAACTGAATGGCGCCAATGATCAGGATGTGAAGTCTACATCAGAACCAGTCTATCTGGAGTACTCTCTTCTTTAGCAAAGCAGGTATTTGTATAATGTGGGATTGTCTTTTCTTGGTCACTTCTCCCTAACCTTACAAAATATGATACATTTCTTCCATTATTTCAAGTGAATTGCTTTGGAGCCTTTGCAGGAAGCAACAGAGGAACTAAATAAAATATACTTTAAAAGATGTGTTCTGGTGTTCCAGGCGGTGGTGGCTCACACCCTTAATCCCAGCACTCAGGATCCTCCCTCGGTCTTCCTCTGTCTCTGAACAGGTTCTACTGAAGGGTGCACTCACCCTCTCCCCCTCCTTGACTTGAACCCTAAGTATGTTCTAGTCTCAGTCCCCATGGCTTCATCAGGAAGGAACGCTCTAGGTCTCCTCTCCACCTTGTCATTCAGCCTCTGTGTATAATTAACCTAGAGATTTACCTGACAATGACCCAGTGCCTGAATCGAAGAGTTAGCCTTATCTGTGAAACTGCCATTCCCTATTCAATACTTTTATCTTTATCAGTCTCATTTTCATCTTGAAATAAAAATTCAAAAATGCCTCAATCTGCACCAAAACCTAGCCCCTAAGTTTAAGGTTATGCCTGTGCTATCAAAGTTATACTTACAGTAGGACATGTAGTTTTTATTGAGTATTAACATCCTAGGCACTATGGTGGGAACTGTGGGTTGCTATCCCTTTGGGGGTCCAACGACCCTTTCACAGGGGTCATCTAAGACCAAGTGAAAATACGATATTTACATTATGATTAATAACTTGCAAAATTACAGTTAGAAGTAGCAACAAAAATAATTTTGTGGTTGGGGGCATCACTACAACATGAGGAACTGTATTAAAGGGCTACAGCATTGGTATGGTTGAGAACCACTGTTCTAGAAGCTTATAAAATCACAAGGAGACAGCAAACAGTAACGAAAAAACCAAATGTAGGCCATATTTAGGTAAGTGTTAAAAATAACCAAATTAAAATCCTACGAAAACTCAATTCTGGAAACATTCTACAGCTATACCTGTGCGTGAACAAAAGGCAAATTGCTCAATGCAGCATTGTATGTATGGTAAGAGTTAAGGGACCTTTTGGTTATCGACAAGGACAACCTGTCAATTAGGAGATGCCCTCCATGGAGTAACATTGAGTGACCCAGGATAAATTTCACATGAAAAAAGCAAATGATGGGCTGGGTGGTGGTGCACACCTTTAATCCCAGCATTCAGAGGCAGAGGCAGGCAAATCTTTGTGAGTTTGAGGCCAGCCTGGTCTACAGAACAAGTTTCAGGACAGCTAAGACTACACAGAGAAACACTGTCTTGAAACAGAAACAAAAACAAAAATCTCAAACAATGGAACATGTATAACATATGCTCTCCTCTGCAGAAAAAACTGTAAAATAATGTGTATTAATGTCTAGATTTTTTTCTCTTTAGTAAGAAAGAGTGAGCAAAAGACAGGATTCCATTTCACTCTAGGAGTGGCTTTCATGTTCATCTCATTTTTCTGCTTGCATCAAGGGGACTTGTCAAGTTAGTCTGAGCAAGTACACTTTATGTAGTTACCTTGGTGGCAAAACTGCTTAGTGATACATTTCTCAGAAATAATCTCTAACCTATGATTCCCTCTTCCCCCTATCCTACCCCCCACTCAATAGGTTAGAAGACAGATCAGGCACCAGTGTGACCTCTAGTGATCTAAAGGGATGACACCAACTGGCAAGCTAAGCAATAGTGGAGAGACCACCTCGAATGCCCATTCCTGATAATGAACTGGATGTCCATAACCATCCTGGAGCCTTCATTCAGTGACTGATGGAAGCAGAGGCAAACGCCCACAGTTAAACACTGAACTGAACCCATGGAACCCAGTGACAGAGAGAGAGGAGCGATGAGCAGATTGGCAAAGAATGGGCTGGCAAAACCAGCAGAGACAGCTGATCTGAACAGGGGAGAGCTCTTGGACCTCAGACCGACAGCTGGGAGGCCAGCATGGGACTGATCCAGACGCCCTGAATGTGAGAGTCAGTGAGGAGGCCTGGGCAACCTATGGGGCCCTGGACAGTAGATCAGTGTTTATCCCTGGCATGCAAATAGACAGCGTGTGTCCATAACCCAAAGAGGGATGCTCTGTCAGCCTGGACTCTTAGGGGAGTGCCTGGACCCTGCCCTGAGTGAAATGACAGACTCTAGATATCCCCTATGTGGAAGGAAATGGCGATAGGGTGGGAGGCTGGGGGAGGTGGTGGGAGGTGTGGGAGGAGGGGAGGGAGAGGGAACTGGGATTGACATGTAAAACAATTTATTTAAAATTAAAATAAAAAAGTGACTAAAAAAAGAAATAGTCTCTATTGTTAAATGATATGTGACTATATATAAAAACATTGGAAGACCTCCCCAAAAAACAGTGTGAGAGTAACCTATAGTGGACACTGGAGTCGGGTTAAATGTACCTTTTCAACCGATATCTCTTTGTGTTATTTTAATTTAATTCTTTTTCTCTTCTTACATGTATATAATTTTGTTATCATATGTTAACTATATGTAACAATGGGTTTATAATGGCATTTCATTAATATGTCTGCATGTTTGCTATAATCACCCTCTTTTGCCCCCTCTCCCATTTCCAGTGACTGCCTTCCTATGCTCCAACTAATCTGCACCCCCCTTTCTCTCTCTCCTTACCCCATATGCTTCATTATGTTTGTTAACAGGAACATGGGTGAGGGGAACACAAGCAACTTACTGTGGTTACACCACGGAAGAAAATGTCTCCCCTCCCCCAGAAACCAATGACTGCTTATGAATCCTTAGGATGGGGCTTCACCCTAGAAGGTGTTAGTTGTTTCTGAATCCTCAGGGAAGGGTGGGTCATTTAGTTTTTCAAGCATTTCAATGTTGTCTATAAAAAGTCTATGAAATACTTTTAAATTTTAAAATGAAATTCCTCCTTGGCAGACTGTTTCCTGAGGTGTTTGGAAGTGCTTGGCTGCATTAATATTAACATGAGATAAAGAATTTTATTGGAAGAAGTTCTGAGCTGAAGACAGACGAGCCTTGGAGTTTGTTACCTATGCATAAACCCACTGCGTATTTTTAGCAGACGTAGGGGAAAGAATGCTATACAAAGTTCTCAAAGCTGTGATTTCTCGTGAGCCTGGCACATGTTAAGACAGGTGAACTGTGTTAGGAGGATGGCTCAGTCTTCAGCCTGTTCACAAGAACATTCTAAGTGGCTCACAGAGGTTTCTCATGAGAACTTGGCCAATGAGGCATGACTTGCCCATGCCTTGAGTTAACCTGCTGAAGTTCCCAAGATGAACAATGGGAATGTTGGTTCTCTTCTTCAAGCCTTAAATAAAAACCTTATGACAAGTTTCAAAGAGGAGGAATTAACTGCTTTACCACTAAGATGCTGCTGTTCTGTAATAACATTATGCTCCACAAATTTCCCAGAACATCACATTAAGGTGATTTGGGGAGAGAGGTATTGGGATGAAATTAGATCTGGAGAATTCTTTGGACTCTTCCATGAACTGAAATTAGGATGTTTCACAAGTAGAGAAAAAGACGCTGATGATCTCACTACTGTAAATGACATTGTCAAATGAATGTGAAATTTTAAAATCATCACACAAGTCACACAAGGACATGAATGAAGAAAACTTTAGGTCCTTGCCTGTCTCTGCACTGTGTCTCCTCACTGCTACTACCCTGTCTCTTCAGATCCTTTTAATCATAACTGACTGCCCCAACACTGTACCTACAAGACAGGCTTGGGCTAGGACACTTATGTCAAATGGCTGGAGGTACGGAGGTCGGTGGCCATAAAGCGGCGACTCCTATTTCTTTGCTTGCTCCACACTCCACCCCATCTCACCACCATCTCTCACAAACATTTGTTTCCCAGTGATAAGAGAGTTTCAGATGTGATACAGTGTCCATGCAGCTTATCTAACCCACATCTCATGCTGGTTTCCTTTCAGGAAAAACTAGTGGTTCATTATTTTATTTTTATGAGCTTACCGTGTAAATGCGAGCCTGTTAAGTGAGTTATTGCCAGCAATCAGAACCATTTGTTACATAACATCAGTAAGAGGGACTCAGGTCAGAAACAACCCTGATTGTAGGTGTTTAGTCCCAATGTACATCAGTTTGTAACTCCTTAAATGTATTTCTTCTAGTAGCTAATTTGAAATACTTTATCAGTGAAAGTCTTGACACAACAGTTATACAAACATACATAGAAAAACATGAGGAAATTAAATCAGACTTATAATGTAAACCTTAACAAAATGATGGCTTAATTTGTACTCACTTTGTAATTTTTAACTAAATATTGTGGTAAGTAGTTCTTACTTAAATCCTAAGTATATGGCCATTTATTATACACAATATGAAAATACTTCAAGAGGCTTGTGATTAACGCTGTGGTATTCAAGCATAGTTTACAGCGACTTTCAATCAAAGACAAAAGGCTCAAGCAGATGATGAAACATGTTAAAAAGATGTATGTGTACACCCAAGGGCTTAATTCAGACCTTCTCACAGTAGCTCAGTTCTAGGTTTTATCCCCTAACAAGTATCCCTGGCGCTTGACACAGGACTATCCATAGAGCAGAGTGCCAGACAAAGTCCAAGATTGCCTAGTTAAGATAAATTTCAGATCAACAAAGGATATTTTTCATATAAAATTATATTCCAGTCATTGAATGTAGTGTACTATACCAAAAATGTGGGTTAGTAGAAAGTCAACTATCAATGAGTACCTTGTGATATTAATTTTTTCTAGATATGGCAACTCTCCCCTAAGGATTCTGAAGGGTCCCTGCATATCTCCTTCCCTGATTTCCATATCTTAACTTGAGGTCTCTCAATCATGCAGACATGTATGTGAGCACACACGTGCCCATTCTTTAGAGGATGATGCCTAGAAGATTGAAAACCCCCAAATTCAAATGTCAGTCAAGCATGATCTGACTTACATTTTATACTGATTGTCATGATATGTATGGAGTTTGTTCCCCAGTGATCATATGTTGGAAGCATATTCTTCAATGCAGCCAGGGCGAGGTGGTGGGGTCTTTAGGAACTAGGACTTCAGGAGAGTCTGTTAGGTCCTTGAAGGCATTGTGCTTGGATGGGATTGGGAGAGTTCTTATGGACTCTGGGTTAGTTCTAGGGAAAGTGAGTTATTGTAAGAGTAAGGGCAATCCCTGAGCTCCTAAATTGCTCTATAACTTCCTGTCTTGGGATACTATCTCCAGAAGTGTTCCCACTGTTTTGATATTGACTTTCAAGGGAACCCCACCAAAGCTGAGCTGAAGCCAGGGTCATGGTGTGTGTGACAATGCTCCTGGGAAGAAGTGAACAAGCATTTACTTCCCCCACCTCCCAATAGGGAACCAATATAGACCAAAGTAAGGGTGTCATCAAAGTCCAGTGGGTGAACCAGGCATTTCAGTGGGGTCACTTACAGGAGCAGAAGTAACTCAATACAGATGCATCACCAAAGTCTACCCCAGCATGGGTGAAAGATCATGAAAGCTGGAATCCTGGAGGATACTGCACAACCTCAGACAGCTGTGAGATTGGAGATTGGAGAGAGTTCTTTATAGGAAGTTCAATTGGTCTGAGTCTCTTCCATCCAGCTTAGAGGGACTCTGCTTCTTCCAGACATCTCAGCTTCTCTGAGAGTGTCTCTCAGCAGTCCTTACTGTTTATGCATGTTTGTCAGAGGGAGGAATCCAGTGAATCTGGTCAGTTTTAGGGATTTCCTGGAGCCTTTGAGTTGTTTACTTCCTGAGCTTAATGAACTTTCTTTCAAGATAGCATGTTTTATCTTCCCTTAGAACATCCTATGTCTTCATGAGCTTCACTCCAAGGAGGAAGTTGGCTATAGAGGAACTCACTATGCTCTGGAGTCTCTAGAAATATGAGCTAAATAAACATCTTTTTTAAAAAATTACTCCGCTTTGGATATTTCATTATAGTAACAAAGTGGAAGGTAATATAGTCCCTCACTCCCTTCTACTTATGCTTGTTTCCTCTTGAGAATTTTGTTCATATTTTCAAATAAAGATTTAAACATTAGCAAATGGAGAGAGGTTGCCATGTCACTAGTTGTAGTGCCAAGTTGACGTTTTCTTTGTCTTTCTTGCTTTCTCTCCTTAAATTTGAATGATAATATTAATTCTTTGAAAGCTTGTTCTTAACATTTGATGCTACATTTCAAAGAGCACACAGATGTGAAATGAGTTAGGAGAGCTCTTCTCAGCTTAAATCTACACTCATGGATTGGTCTTTTAGAGCTCTGGTGAAGAAGGTGTCTGGTCAAAGGTTTGATTTAGTATTTTCTATGTCAGACCAACTGATAGTTCTACAAGTGTTCAGCAACAAAAGAAACGGAATAACATCACAGTAGAATAGCAAACAAAACACGTTGAATTGGTAGATTTGAGAGAGATTTATTTCAACTAGCTCGAGATTTCATGCAGATCATTTAACCTTCATGATGCCTGGTTTTCTTTTCAATAAAATGGATATATTGCCAGGCAGTGGTGGTGCACATCTTTAATACAAGCACTCAAGGAGGCAGAGACAGGTGGATCTCTGTGAGTTCAAGGCCAGCCTGGTCTACAAAGTGAGTTCCAGATCAAACAAGGCTACACAGAGAAACCCTGTCTCAGAAAACCAACCAATCAACCAACCAACCAAACAAAAAGTAAATAGGATATTATGTAACTATATGGCAAGAAAGTACACGTAGAAATAACTTATAAAGTTCAAGTCCTATCTAGATGTCAATGAGGAGGAGGAAAATCATGGTCAAGACAAAAAATTACAGGTAGTCTCTCACACACATACACATATATGTGCATATGTAATATATTTATGTATAAATTATTATGTGTTGTAGTGCTAGGAATTGAATTTCTGCTCCCATGCATAGTAAGAAAATGCTCTGCTATTGAACTGCATCTCCAGTCCACAAGAGACAGTTTAGAGCTGTTTTTAAATTATATTTGTTTAGCGTTTATGTGTCATTGTGTATCTGGGAACATGTATACCATGGTATATGAGTAGAGTTCAGAAGATAACTTACAGGAGTTCATTCTCTCCTTCCACCATGTGTAACCAGAGCTGTCCTCATGCCATGCAGAGCTTAGTCATCAAACTTAAGTCGTCAAGTTTGATGGCAAGAGTGCTTATTCACTGAAATATCTTGCTGGTCTTTATATTAGAGTTTTAAATGTTTATTACTTACTCAAGTCATAAGAACTATACATGTAAGATCATTGTTGTTATATGGGTTGATAAAATAAAGGCATTGAAAATAAACTCAACTGAATATACGTCATTCATTCATTCATTCACTTATTTAAGACAAGGTCTCTTATAGTCCGGGTGGCCTCAAACTCTATATAGGTGAGGATAACCTTGATTTCCTGATCCTCCTCCCCTCCCCTTTCAAGTGAAATTATAAGTGCATTCCATTATGGCTAGCCAATTCCATATATTTTAGAAATATTTTTATAGGAAAGACACACCTTTATTTATTTATTTAAAAATATAACAAAATAAAAATACAACGTGATAAAACAAAAACTATCAATCACATCCAAGTTGAACAAGATAAATCAATATAAGGACAAGAGCCCAAGAGAAAGCATAAGAATCAGAACCCCACTCGTTTGCATACTCAGGAATCCCATAACAACTGGAAGCCATTATATTTTCACTGAGGACCTTGTGCAGATCACTGAGGGCCTGGGTGCTCTGCTTCACTTTCTGTAAGTTCAGATTAGCTTTGCTCAGGCTGATATAGATGGTCTTGTTTTCTTGGTGTCCTCCACCCCTCTAGGTATCAAGTTCTCACACTCACTAATGCCACAAAATGATGGCACTTTTCAATAATTTGATTAAATGACTACTGGACTCCAAGACCTCATCTTGTCTTCCTGTTAACTTGGTTTGGATTTGAGCATCTCTGCCTCCTACCCCAACTTTATGATCTAACAGTAGCATTTATCCTATAGGGTTCTCAGCAAGATTCAACAAAGTCATATCTCCCAAATAAGCTCTCATGCTTTGCTCAGGATGCTTAGGGAGAAATTGACTTGTGATTCACAATTTATGAGCTGTATGCTCTTAGGTAGATCACTCAACATCATGGTTGAATTAATTCTAAATGACTCTCACAAATACGGAGCACACAATGTGCCATTTACTGTAACATATGTGGCATACCCAGTGATGAACGGCTCAAATGTGAGCCCTGCTTTCAGTGTGACCTGGAAGATGGGGTAAAGGAACATTAAGAAACAATTGTACCTCAGAGCTCCAAGGATATTAAATGCTTACTCTTCCAACCGGAGTAGGACCAGTGGTTTACCCTAAAGAATACAGTCATAATGCCACCTACATGCCTAATATGTTCTGTTTCAACTTAAAACTAATTTGGGGGTTCCAGGAGATGTGGAGAAGGAATAGGGAGTGATTACCTAAAGACTACAGGGTATTCTTCTGGGATAACTAAACCGTTTTGGAACTAGAGAGAGATAGATGGCAGCTACACAATACCGTGGATGTACTAAATACCACTGAACAAATAACTCTCAATAGCTAATTGAATGTTATGTACATTTCTATTTCCATGAACAATTAAACATAAATGGTACAGGGCTAAGATGTTTTCCCTAGGTTTACATCCAAAAATTGAAGTCTGCTGTAGTCATCTTTCTGGTGCAAACTACAGCCATAAGTTACATTCTTAGAGTAATTTATATTCTTTAAATTGGAGCAAAAATGGGCTGGAGAGTTGGCCAGTGGTTATAGGTACCTTTTGCTCTTGCAGAGGATCGGGGTTCAATTCTCAACACCCACATGGTGGCTCATAACCATCCGTAACTGCACTCTCAGGGCATCTGATATCCTCTTTTGACCTTCTTGGGCACCAGGCACACACATAACATACATATGTGTTTAGAAAAAACATTTTTACATATAAAATAATAGAGTAAATCTAAATAAAAAATTAATTGGAACAAAATACTATCATCTGGAAGTCTATCTCAGAATAGAATCTTCTTAGTTTTTAAAAATTAATTTATTTTTATTTAATGCACATTGGCATTTTGCTAGCATGTATATCTGTGTGAGGGTGTCATCCCCTTGAACAGACAGTTGTGAGCTGCCATGTGGGTGCTAAGAATTGAACCTGGGTCATCTGGAAGAGAACAGTGCTCTTACTCCCAGAGACATCTCTCCAGTCCCCTTTTCTCAGATTTTGAATGTACATTTTTAATCTCATTTTTCATCTTCAGAGTAGTTTTCTTTTCCATGTTCTCTTATTATTATTATTATTATTATTATTATTATTATTACTATTATTATCATCCTCATCATTACAATTTTGTTTTCTTTTTCAAGACAGGATCTCACTATGTAGCTCTGGCTGTTATTGAACTCTCTGTAGACCAGGTTAGTCTCCAACTCAGAGATCTGCCTGCCTCTACCTCATGGTGCTGGGATTAGAGGTGTACACCACTATGCTTGCTCACAGTACTTTTCTTAATAGTTCACATTTATGTATTTGAACATTATGGGAAGGAAGAATGAGGAAGAGAGGTGGTTTAAAGATATTTTGGGGTGTCCACTGTCAACCTGAGTCTCTCAAGAATGAAAAGCATGCAATCATTGTTGCCCACATGGATGCCTCCGGTAACTGGCGAAACTGTTAAAGAGACATACCAACACATGAGCCAGACAGGAGGGTTGAGGAGTCTGTGGACTTGACAGGACCACTACAGGCAATCGGAGCTCTAGTTTTGAAGAGGACGACAGCGTAGAGGACGCAGCAGCTGGAAGGAGTAAGGCATGAAGGTCATCTAATGCTCCTAAGAAGCATCAGTGGAAAGGTTAGGTTGTTCCTGCAGGGGAAGGAATAAGGCAGGAGCTGGATGGAGAAGCCTGAGAACTGCCATGAGGGGCGGAGGGAGAAGGGCTTGTAAAGCACTAAGCATGAGGCTTCGCGGCAACTGTTGGTTCCTTCCGTTCCCTATGCACTTGTTTCTATCTCTATGCCTTGTTTTCTTTTTATCTGCTGTTGACGTGCACGTGTTGGTTTGCTCTCCTCTGTTTTGCCTCTGTCATTCGTAACCGTGAAATTCCAGGTGGACACTGGTTTAGAAACTTGAAGAGGTGGGTCTTGTACCTTCTTCTCTTTGACATCCACCAGTGTGTCAAACAAGGTATCTCATGGCTCACACATACAAACATTTATTTTTGGGGAGGTCAGGATCTTGCTGTATATCGCAGGCTGGCCTCTAACTCACCATGGTCTTACTTGTTCTATCTCCCAAGCACTGGAGTGACAAGTGTGTGACAGCACACCTGATTCCGTATCACCAGTTTTCTCGTCTTCAGACGTGTTTGCAGTGACAGGTTCTTCACTAGATTTGAGTCCTTTCATGAACTCTCTTTGAACTCACTTACATCATCCTAGCTTTGTCTTTTCTTTACTAAAGTGAGATGGCATGATTCCATTCACCGCAGAAAGAGTCCCCCTTCTCCAGATAGTCTCGTTACAGTCATTATCTTTCATCACCAGTAACAGTTACTAATGGGGTTTTAAGCTTTGTCTGTCACTCATTCATTTCTGTTTACTTAGTCCCACCTGATGCATGCTGTCTCCCCATTGTTCACCTCTAAGCCATGTTAGGACATCATCGAGCACCACTCCTCTCATTTCTGCTTTGCACTTACTTCTTTCACGTTTTTCCTGTACTTCAGGGACATGTCATTGGAAATGCCGTGTGTTCTTTCCTCACTGTTGTCTCAATATAAGCTAAGCAACATTTTTCCTGTTAAAGTTTTGAACTGTTTTAAAGAGATTTATTTATTTTATGTGTATGTGTGTATATCCCCAAGTGTATATGCGCCATGTGCGTGCAGGTGCCTTTGAAGACTGGAAGAGAGTGTCAGATTCCCCGAACTGGACTTGCAGGTAGTTAATCCTGAGATGCCCGGTGCAGGTACTAGGAACTGACCCTGGGGCCTCTCCAAGAACAGCAAGTGCTTTTGAGCACTGTGCCACTTTTCCAGCCCTTGTTAACTTTTTGTTTTTACTTGAGACAGTGCCCATATGGTCCGGGCTGCCCTGGGACTTGCTATTGTAGACTTGCTACTTCCTGGGACTTTCATGCCACGTCAAACTCACAGAGATCCTCCAGCCTCTGCCCCCAATTGCTGAGATTAAGGTGTGCACAACCGTGCCAGACTATAGCTATCATTTTCTGATAATGTCTATATACTCTACCTTATTGGTACTCCAGGTTTTAGTGACTGTCTTTCTGTATTCAGGCACCTGCATGCTCGTACTTCTCTGTTCACATTGTTTTTGCTATGCTCAGTTGGTAATAATGGAATCATTGCAAACATGTTAAAGAGGAATAAGGGAGTTACTTTTATGTTAAGAATTAAAAGTGGTATTTGTTATTTTTTTTCATCAACAGATTAACGTTTCAAGTCCCAATGATATTACTACAAAAAGAATGGGTTAGTGAATTTCACTGGCTTTTTATAGTCTGTTAGTATTATTGTCTCCTTTATCTTTAACGTATAGAGCTGGCGATTGTTTATTGTATTTATGTGCTAACTGAGTAACAGATCTCATTTCTGTGTTTCAAAGTTTAGTCCAAGGAAGAAACTAACAGAAGCATACATGTTGAGGATTCATGAAGAACAGTCAAGGATTATTAAATCTACCCCGTGGGTGAACCATCTGGGTAACTAGCTTAAAGGATGAAAACCAAAGTATTTTTTATACAGGCTTAGAAGGGAAGCAGACTAGTGGGGACCAAGTGGTACACGTAGTCTTTACTGAGGCCAAATGTAACTAGCAAATCTGTGGTCTGCTCATGCTCACAAAGGCCCGTGTTGTAATGTGTTTCTTCTCTCTTGCTGAGCACTGCAGCAAGCGGCAGCTCTCGGAAAGATACTGTAGCCTCTGCTCTCTCACTTCCGTCTCTGTGTCCTTTTGAGTTGCTTTTGCTATGTCTCCTTCCTGAGCCCTAGCCCTGCCTCAGGCCCCAGACTAGTCCTGCTCTTCATCATAGAGGGAGGTGGCCCACACTGGCTTGAATAGCATACCCAGTCTCTCATACTTAGAAACCCTGGAGTTGTGGTGCGAACCCACAGGCCCAGCCCATGACAGACCGCTCAGAAAGCCACCCCACCAGGTGTGGGTTTGCAATTACCCCTTGCTGCAACGGCTTCACAAGTGTCCACTCTCTCCGACTCGGTAAGAAAACCCATCTAGATACCAGCAATAATTCCATCTCTCTGTGTTTTATTCCTACTGAAGAGAAAAACAGCTTTAATGACAACAACACATGTTTTACTTATTAGCCTTTCCATCCCTGTCCCTGACACAAGTAAACTAATATTCAGTCTATCCTGCACAGGCCTAAGGCAGAGGGAAGAACAGTGCCCTGTCATCACTCTGTGTGGGGTGGAGGATGGAGGTGGGCAGGGGACGGCCGAGAGAGATGTATGCCCTCCTGCAGCAAAGGAGCAGCTACTACAAGAATACTGAAAGAAAAACTAGAGTGTGGACTTCATTCTTGGGCAGAAAGTCCTCTTTACTGCCTGGTTTCCTTCCAGAGTATGACCAGTCTATCTCTTGTCGTTTTCCAGCCACTGGGTGAGCACAAGTCAACTCCAAGTAGCTTCCTCTCCTCTGCTAACTTCATGTGACTCCGAACCTGTGATCTCAGAAGAAAATTTCTGATTACCTGGAGATGGCCATTATTGATTACAGGTCTCCCACCACTACCTGAGAGTTCATTATCATCCAACAAGTCTCTGGCCCTGGCCTTTGGCAAATAACACCAATGTAGTTTATTTTACTGTTTAATTTCTCACAGCAATCAGCTAGTAAATACTATGGATTGGTACTTACTATTTTTAATAAGGTTTTTGACCTATCTTATTTTTCTTTAGATTTTATTTAGCCTTTAAATATATATTTATTATTGTATGTGTACATGTGTGCGTATACATGATGTATGTATGGAGAGCAGAGCAACATGCTGTGGTGTGTACAGGGAGGTCAGCCCTGTGGCATTCCTCTCCTTTCCTGTCTTCATGTGGGTTCCAAGGATAAAATTTGGAACTCAGATGGTCAGACTTGCAAAGTGATTTTCTTCACCTTCAGAGACATCTCAGCGGTCTTATATTAGGTATAAACTATTTTCAAATTCTAATTTACTACTCCTATTCCTGGGCACAAATCACATAACCATGCCCTTTGCCTATTTACCCACTGGGGTATTGGTAGTATGTTTTGATACATTTTCATATGCTTGGAGAAGGTAACTTTAAATTTTATCTGTTTTGCTTTTTATTGTTAGTTTTACTATTTTGAAAGTAAAAATATGTGTAATACATTTGATCATTTTCTTCAATTGCAATTTCCTCTTTTGGTCCAGTTTTTTTTTTTTGGTTTTTCAAGACAGGGTTTCTCTGTGGCTTTGGAGGCTGTCCTGGAACTAGCTCTTGTAGACCAGGCTGGTCTCAAACTCACAGAGATCCTCCTGCCTCTGCCTCCGGAGTGCTGGGATTAAAGGTGTGCGCCACCAACGCCTGGCTTTGGTCCAGTTTTAAGAAAAGAAACCGCTTTGAAGAGGAATGAAAAAGTTTTTTTGGATCCCAGTCATCACTCTGAGAGTTTACTCTGACATTTCCCGGATTCCAAATCCCGTGTCTCCTAACTTTTTAGTACAGTGTCTTCACTAGAAGATCGAATGCTTGCGAGATGCACACTTGGCATTTTATTGCCCTCCCCAGCTCCATTTATTCTATACTTAGCTGTTTTTCTATTCAAAGGGTTTATGACTTGTGCATCATTCACACTGAATTTCACCCAATTATTTGCTTATTTGCTCACACATTCACTCATTCATTAATTTACTATAGGTGGCACATAGACTCTAGGGTAGTCTCTAGTGATCTCTGCTCCCTGGTGCTCACTATTGAGTGTGGACAGGATCTATGGCTTATTCATAGTCATGGAATATGATAAACGTGGCAGGTGTCCACCTGTGATCCTGTGACATAATGGAAGAGTCCTTCTAGCAGACTCCTTTGCTGCTGCCTTGATAAACAGCCATGCCGTGGAAGTGCGTGGAGTGACTAGCTCAGCAGACTTGGCCATTCGCTGGCAAGAAGTCTTAGAGCCACAGGAAATGAATTCTGCCATCTTCGGTTAGTTTGGATGAGATTTCTTTCCCAGTCAAGCCTACAGACTAGAAGAGTTGGAGATACATCCTGTCTACTACTCCTGCCTGGAGCAGAATACTGTGAGAGCAACATCCTGGCCTTATGGAAACTGTGAGATAGTAATGGTTGTTTTAAACCACTAGGATGTGATCATTTGTTTTTTTCAGAACTATACACATGCTGCATACCTTATACACACATATACCCCAAGAACTTGACAAAATGTTATGTACACTTGGCAGATAAAGAAATTGAGGCTCATAAATGGAACTGTCCTTTTTTTGCCATCACAGCATGGTTTGCTTCAATGCATTTCATTGTTTCAGCTTAAGTATGGTTTAAGATGCATCTTCTGAGAAGGTGGTGGTGCATGCCTTTAATCCCAGTACTCGGGAGGCAGAGGCAGGCGGATCTCTGTGAGTTCGAGGCCGGGCTGGACTGACAGCCTCCAAAACAATACAGAGAAACCCTGTCTCGTAAAAACCAAAAGAAAAAAAAAGATGCCTCTTCTGAGACAAATACATTTAAGAAAAATTCTACTCAGCATACATTGAACTTAAGGTGAGAGTTTTTTGAAATCCCACATTATTTGTAAGGAAACTTTCTTTGCTTTTTATTATTATTTATTATATATATTTATATCTCACAGAAATATATTGGATACATGATAGGAAAATTTCTCATTCATGCTCAAAATGGTTTCAATAAACTGTTTATAGGGGAGAACACTCATGCAACCCCAAGCCACTGGTGTCTTAGCTGGAACCAGAGCCTCCAGGTAAGATTTAAGATATACAGACATTTATTTTTTTCTGGAAGACAAAGTATTTGATCTATGCCCTAACTTTCCCATTATAATCAAGTGTAGGAAAAAAATAGGAATTGGAGAGAGTTAGAAAAATAAAAGTGTTTGAGTCCTATTTGGTTCAGTGTTCGAGGAACTGCAGTGGAATTGTGTCTCTACTAGCTTGTCTTCTAATTCGAGTCCTTTCAATTCTGAATTTATCAGATGCTAATTATTCATCCATCACGACTGAGGATTTGGAGTTGGAGATTCACCTGCAATATTTGGAATACCAGTGGAGATCCGTATCAACATGGAATTTGTACACCAGCTGGTGCCAGTCACAGCTAATGATGAAATTTCAGTTTAATAAAAAGACCCCCAACTGAGTGCAACCATCTTGAAGAAAGTATACTTATCAGGCTGCTTTCAATCAGTTCAAGAGAGACACCTTAATTGGGAAGAGGAAGAATTGCACAGCAGCTTGTCACCATGCCAATTTCAGATCAATAGCATTGCCCTGCTCTTTGGTACATGTAGCCTTGCTTTATGTCATTAACTGTATCTACATCCTCTCCATTGAGATGAGATCTTTGTTTCAGATGACAGTATGTGATGATGGCTCCCTCTAATTCACCTATTTCATTATAATACCCATGAATAAAATTTAGACATGTAATCATAAAGGTCAACACTTTTTCTTTTAATTAAAATTTCTATTTCTTGTCACTGGAAATTGGTGCTTATGACATTTTGTGTTCTCAAAAGTTATTTTGTGAAATAAAGCTACACAAATAACATAAAATTATGCCAATTTCACTCTAAGAAGAGATGAGTGAATTATGATAATCTGGCTCTTGGAAGATTACGGTGGGAGAAGAATGTACAGGATAATCTATTAACAGCAAACAAAGAAGATGGTTTTATTCTGGCAGGATGGAGTTGTAATACTAAAGGAGAGTATGGTGGATTTGTCAGGTCTTAATCTTCGTATTTGATTTTTAGGAGGAAGTGGTTGCCCAGCTTATTTAAAGACTGTTGGTTTCAATGATGCAGTAGGGGACACTATGGGGGAGGCTAGGCAGGTGGACAGGACGAGGAGAATGGCAAGAAGCCCAGTAGATTCAGACCCAAGAAGTCACCTTCAGAAGTGCTCTTTGCTCATTTCAATTACAGCCTGCTGCCTTCCTCTTCCCTCCCCCCTCCTTTGCCTCCTTGTCCCACCCCTTTCTCCCCTTTCCCTCCCTCCGTTCTGCTGTCTGTATTTGTTTATCTAGATATAAACTTAGACACAGAAATACTGAGCTTCTATGTAAGATTTTTTTTGAAAAGCAGTTTCCACTATTGAAATAGAGTTTGGAAATCACAGAACCAAATGATTGCAATTGCAAGTCCTTTCATGCTTTGGCTTTGTTAGGATTTCAAGATCCAGGAAAATCCAGAGAGGGAGACAGAAAACCCAGAAACCACAGATATGTAGTGTTGATGAGCTGCACTTCTGCTGAGAGCACAGCCCCGAATGAAGTAGCTTCCTGCAGTCCTTCCTGCAGGGCTATGACTGAGAGGTTCACTTTTCAAAAGCTTTACTTATTTTTATTTTATGCATATGGGTATATGCCTGTGCCTCACATGTGTTCAGTGTCCTTGGAGTCCAGAAGAAGGTATCAAAAGCCCTGGAACTGGAGCTACAGATGGTTGTGAGCCACCATGTGGGTGCTGGGAATTGAACCCTAGTCCTCTGGACAAGCAGCCAGTACTCTTAACCTCTGAGCCATTTCTCCAGCACTCACATACACACTCTTTTCATTTAGGCACTGAACCTACTACATGATATTTGAGCAGAGGGACAGAATTAACTCCAAATTTTAAAAATGAAAACTTCATGATCTAGAGTCTCATATACTATGGAGCATATGGGATATTTGCTCATTTTCCCCATTTTATATGTTTGTTTATTAAAACCATACATTTTTATTGAATTTGAGCACATGCTAGATACCATGTGTTATGTTTGCAGTATATTATTTCTAGTTACCTATAGATTATGCTTTAGTGGGAGACACAGAAACTGGTCAAATAATCACAAATTTGCAAATAAGAATTTGTAGTTTATGACTATAAGTGATATTAGGAAAAATAAGAGGGCTCTCTGTAATCCAATGTTGGAGAATATAGGAGAACTCTGGGCTGTCAAGAGTAGAAATGGATTTGCTCATGTCATTGCTTATGTTCTGCAGGGCAGATACTAGACTCTTAGTGGCAGCAGCTAGAATGAGGAAGCTGAATGATTAATTGAAATGACTTTGAATCCATGAGTGCCTATCCTTGCTTGCAATGCGGTTGACTTAAGACTGAAAGAGGTTTGCAATCTTCAATTAATTTTAGAGAGACTACTTGATAAACTGACCAGGCTGCCATACAGTTCACCATCTTCACAGCTATTTGGTTGTTAAATTGTCATTTTCTTCCTGGAGAAGAAATATACATTAATTTACATTATGATCTTCTACCAGACTTACTTCTTGTTATAGATGAAACCCCAAATGTAACTATCACTATTAAAATTATTCATTAAGACAGCTCTAATCAAGCCATCCTCCTATTTGGGGACTCAACCAAAGGGCATAGCTATTAGCACAGGAAAATAACTGGGGTATTGAGGTTACTATCTCTAACAAGACCCTGAAGAGTAGCATAGAGTGGGCTTGCTTTATTAGAGATTCATATGCCTTACTTTGGGCATCCAACAGACACACGGCCAAGTTAGCTTCTCTCACCATCATTGAGAAGCTTTGCCCACATTGATGTCATTCTCTGGAAAGCAGTTGCCATTAGAGAAGGTCAAGTCCTCTGCAGCATCTTAGGTGATGAGTCACAGTGTCTCTTTAATCTAGATCAGTGGTTCTCAACCTTCTCAATGCTGAGACCCTGTAATACAGTTCCTCATGTTGTGGTGACCCCAACCATAAAATTATTTTTGTTGTCACTTCATAATTGTAATTTTGCTACTGTTATGAATTGTAATGTAAATATTTTTGGGAGATACAGATTTGGCAAGGGGGTCATGACCAACAGGTTGCAAGCCATTGAAAACAAAGCCTATGTCACAGTCAACATCAATTTGGAGTGATGTCTTTTTTTGTTTGTTTTTAATACACAGGTTTGCATTTTATTATATTTAGGAATTATTTATACACATGTACAATATATAAATATTTTCATTGCTGTTGTATTTATTTGTATAGCCTATTTTTCTTCTTCATTCGTATGTTTCCTTCTTATCTCCTTTTCGCTTTTTCTATTCCCATTGGCACTTGTGTATCAAATTAGCATGTGTTCGTGAGAATGTTCAATCCATCTGTACATAGTCCTGAATAAAGATACACACACACACACACATACTCACACACACACACACACACACTCCCATGAAGAAGTTTTCATAGAGTATTGTTTTTGAAAAAAATACATGATTATACAAATATCCTCTTTTCCTATCTTTTTGGTTTTTACTACCAAATAATTCAGAAGAATGAGCACCTCCTCAAGGTAACTGTTATAAAGCTACTTTGTTTTCTATTTCTTCTATGGTGTGTGCACCATGACTTAGTTTTTCAGTTTTTTGACGTATTAAACAAAGCCATGGCTGACCTTGGGTAAGTGTCCTTGTGTACTGGGGCTTTCTTTCTTTTTTTTTTAAATAAGTGGATTCCAAAAGTGTGTGTTCTAGGTCAAAAGCATATGAATATTTAATTTTAATAAATGCTCCCAGATTTTTTTCCAAAAAGGGCTGTAAAATTGTTGTTTCCATCGGTAGAAATGAGAGCACCCTTTGCTCCCACACCAAAATGGGTAATTATTACTCTGTTTAGCTGAGGGACTTAAACCTCCTTAGTACCATGTTTTCTGTCTTCTGAGCAACTGACTAGTGAGTTTAAATGCCTTCTCACAAATTTTCAGGCCTTCTGAATCTGCCCCATATGAATCAAGTGTGTGTGTGTGTGTGTGTGTGTGTGTGTGTGTGTGTGGTTTATATTTTGAAAGAACTCATATGTTGATTTATTATCATTTTCTCAATTTCTCCTAACTTAGTTATTATTTGAAACATGCATGCTGCAATACAACTTTGCTTTATACCTTCTAGGTTTACTGATTAAATTACGGAGCTCCTCCCCACAACAATTTTGAAGGATGTCTAAGAGTCTACTAGTAAACAGCATGGACATATGTGTGAACTAGTATAGACATATGTGTATGTCTTCTTGTTGTTGCTGTTTTCCCTTCTGGATGGGCAGGTTTGAGTTCGGAACCTGGCTCTTGCTGAGTGCACCCTCTACCACTGAGTCCAACTCTATCTCAGTTGTTGTGTTTCTACACGTTTTTAAGCCCCTGAAGTTATTTTGGTTTTCTATACACTTGTACGCACAAGGCTGCCAGAGTAGCTTAGTTGTTGAGAGCTTGCTCAGAATGCACATGCATTCTATGTTCCATCCCCACCACTAGAAAAGAGGCACCACACACAAACCAAGCTCCACATTTTTACCCACTGAGATGAATTGCCATGTTTATCACATATTGAGCACTCATAGATATTGGTGTGTCTTTCTGTGTTCCACACCCTGTTCCATCGATTTGATGTCCATTCGTCTGCAGATGCCTGATCGGATACTAGAATTTGGGATGTCTTCTGATGTTTGACAAAAGCAGGACCCTCCTAGGTTTTCTTTCTGAAGATGATTTTGCCAAACCTTTCTTTAGCTCAACTTGTTTGAGTGTGAAGAGAAGTGTGGGGATGGAGTGCAAGGAGCAGTGTGTGGCCAGCCTCATTCTTTCTGTCTGGAGAATGACGGCAGCAGCCAGCGGGAAGCTACTTCTGTGGGCTTGGGCTCACACTAAGGTTCAGTAGAGCTACCCCAGGAACCTGTGCTTGCATTATTAGCACCAGTGAAGTCTGCCTGTCTTAAGTCAGAAGTCATGGGATGATTTGCAATGTCAGTATTATCTAGCTCATTGATTGTTGGGAGGTTTGAGATGAATAACTCAGGTACAAACATGTACTAGAGTCAGGACTCTGAAGCCAAGGTCACGAAAACATTAATAAGTCACAGTAGTGAAATGACACGTCTTGAGATAGAGAATACTTCTCATTACATAGTTAAATTTCAGGTGCCTGAGAAGATACGGCTTCTAGAAGATATATCCATCCTGTCTGCTCATCATGGCACTATACTATATTTAAAAGTACCAATGCCTGCAAAAAATGCTGCCGCTTCACACTGAGGAGAGACCATTAAAACAAGGAAAGAGACTTTGGGAATGCTGTGTGGCCAAGACTGGCTTCAGACACATGATCCTTTAGCCTCTGCTTCCCCACAGTTGGGATTAAAAGTATGTATCACCATGCCTGTGTGTGTGTGTGTGTGTATGTGTGTAGTCTGTGTGTCTGTGTCTGTCTAACTGTCTGTGCACATGTCAGTGCCACAGTATACATGTGGAGGTCAGAGGGCAATATGCTTGGCAACTGGTTCTCACCTTTTACCGTTTGGGTTCCAAGGCTCAAACTTTGGTATTCAAACTTGGTGACAGGTGTCTCTGCCCACTGATCAATCCCCAGTCCCTGGATTGTGATGTATGGCCAAACCTGGGCCACAGGTATCTTTCACTTTGATTACAGCATTTGAAAACTCAGGGAGTCTTTGATGCACACACCTGCTTCTGGCTTTTCTTGAAAAAATTAAAATTGTCCAACTCTAAATTCCCATTTCTCCATGAGCTTAATCACTGGAACTGTGACTCTGTAGGATAGATCACCAAAGTCCTGCTAGACCTCCACCACCCATCCCCTATTTTCACCTGTTTACTGGCCTAATCACATTTCCCAATGGTCCAAGTTTGCATAAAAATACATAGGTATTCACAGTGAGCAAATTACTCCTTCAGCAATAAGGTGTCATGAACTCCAGATGCAAAAAATAATAAAGTTCTATTGTGGAGGAGTACTGAGGCCAGTATATATCCTTGTGATAGAACCAGCTTGGGGAGAAAAAGGTAATTCTCCTCCTGCAGAAAACAACAAAAATAGATCTTTGGTACCTCAGCAGCAATTTTCATCATCAAATCAGTTACAGACCACACAGACTAATTAATTCTCTCAACCCCCTCATAGGGTAAGGATTCCAGAAATATCTTTGGTCAAAAAAATTCAAGAAAACACTTGCTAAATCTCTTGTCTCTCAGGAAGACTCTTAATACAACAAGCTCCCAGTTCTCATTAAAACCCACAAACAGAACCTTCTGCATTTTATCCATTCAGAATTCAGATCATAACAGAGAAGGGATAGACATGTCTAGAATCTAGATCACTCAGTGAAGAGTGTCTATGCAACTGTGGGAGCCCCGCCTAAAACCACTTACAATTACATCCCTAGAAATTCCTCTCCCTTAATTTCATTCATCACTTTGACTTGAGTTTCATAAAAAGTTAAAACGCCTTTATTCTCCTAGCCTCTTAGGGTCTAGTAGAAGGTGGTCTAACTGACCCAGTTTTAAAAGACAGAATTTTCCAATACAAACATGCCTCTTATTACATGTTCAACCAATGAAACTAAACAGCCTTTGTAATGCATTCTAACTTTACTTCAGAAATGTATAACACCTTACTACTATTTGGGGTTGATGGTGATATTTTGTTTATTTTTTTTAGGCAGGCTCTCCCTGTACATCCCAGGCTGTCCTGGAACTTATGATTCAACTGCCTCTGTCTCTCGAGTTCTGGGATTATGGGCATGCAGCCATATCTGACTCATGTCTATTTTATTAAATTCCTAGTTTAGTCCAAGACCTGGGAAGCCAAGAGTGAATGAGACATAGCTTTGAAGTGACAACGGTGCCGTCTGAACGACCTGGTATTGACGGTAAGCTTGAGAAGAGTGCACATTTGGCCTCCTCTGAGTTGTCCTTTCTGTTTGCTGATGTTAGAGGTCAAGAAACCTAGAAATGAAGGCCTTCCACATGCCTCCCCGCCAGATTATTTTATGCTTTTAGAAAATTGCATTGTCGATGATAAAGTAAGATAACCTTTCTCCAAAGATGGTAAAGATCATTGTCGTAGACCTATGAATAGAAATGATCTGCTCTTCTATTTTCATTCTAGTTGTAGAGAAAGCTTTCCTGTTATTCTGGGCTAGCTTAAAAAAAAACACTGGAACCTTTTACAAATGAAAGAAATGTGTGTAGTATGCAAATTCAAAGTGTGCTGTCCTCATTCACCCAATGGGATTCAAAATAAGCCCCAACTTGTGAACATATTAAAGCAGATTGAGATGGATATTAGCGGGATTTAGAAGGAGAAGCTCTCCAGCCAGTCAAACACGCTATGCAAGAGAACTTTGATAATGTTGTTTTACTGATAATTACCTGCTGGCTGTCACCTCAAAGTGGGATTTCATGCAGGTTCCAGTATTTAAATATTACGTTCAGAGCCAAGCCTGCAAAGACACTCATACCAATCTGGCCCCGTCCATTTTATTTTACAATTATCTATGTCTGTCTTCGTGAGAAGCGGCGCAGTTAACTCCCTTCTAATTGTGTTTGAACTGTGTGGGTTAGGGAACATGCATATCATGCTCCATCCTCCCTGGTCCACAGTCCTCTCTAGTCCGAGACTCCGGAATTACTGGAAAGCAGCAATTCATGACTAGCATACACATCCGACCTCAGAAACCAGTCACCAGGCGAAGAGAGCATCTCACACCTTCACTGACTACAGGTAGTTTGAGGAATGAACAACTTGGTCCTCATAGGCTGCTAGTGCCCGCTGGTCTTCCAGCTCTAAAGAGAACTTCCTTTTCTCTGCCACAGCCCCCCACTCACCCACTTTTCGCCCTCATACTGAACTCCTAATTAAATTTAACAGTTTCAAGAGTTTAAACTGTATACCTTTTTAATTGTGTCCTACTTTGTATTGGCTAATGCACAAGTCTGAAAATGGATATTACAGCTTTTTATGATATAATATCACCCTAATTGGTGCTTCATAGGCCGTGGCTGAATTCTTTTCAATTAAGCTCTAACATACAGTAACTGTTTCTCTCTGCAAATGCTGGAAAGCCATTCACAAGAGAGGACTGGTACTGCACAATTCCGAAGTACCTTAATGTGTCAAAAATGTTTTGTGAAGAAAGCTACACTGTAAATGCAATCACCTACATTGGTGTTCCCATTGTTAACTGGGAGTGAAAGTATTGCTAATTGTCCTGCGTTTTAGCTGGGTTTTTAAAGCATTATGTAGTAAGTACACCGGAGGGTCAATTTGTGAAGTGAAATACTTAGCATGCAAAGCGTAATACAAGATGCTGTGTAATACTTGACCTCTCAGCATAGTAAATGCAGCAGCGAAACGCTGTGCATTCAGTATGCACTGAATAGAGCCTTCGCAGTGGAACAAAACCAGAAAATGTTCTCTTCATTCCTTTTTTTTCCACTAAGCGAAAATTATTCTTTATAATGGCCATTGCAGCAATTAGCTGGCATTTGGTAGAATAAATGTGCAGAAATAGCAATTTCTTATTTTAAATGAGATTTTGTATGGAGCCTGCAAATTACTTGAGGTATATGAATAATTGTGCCTTATCTTTATGCTGCAGAATAGGGTGTGGGTGGGGATAAAGATTTCCTATTTGCAGTTAAATGTTTGGACATTTTATTATTTTAATTTCACTCACAGTCTGCCTGGATTGACCCTGCTTTCCCATTGATCATTTCATGGGCTCCTAGAAGCAAGTGTGCAGATGGTGGGAGACTCCCAATTAGTGCACCATGTTTTTTATGAATGTGACATGTAAGTGCAATCAGGTCTGCTGTGGAAACAGTGGCAGTATTTAGCGTTTGCTATCCTAAATCAATACAATGTAATAATCTATGTGGAATGAATGCTTATCGATGTTCTCCGTGGTCAAATGCACTGAAAACTTCATTAAATTTTTATCTGAAGTTTTTCACCTTATTGAAATGCATCCTTCCAGGCATTCATGATTCATCTAATTAGCCTTAAGTAGGGCATTTTTTCCTCTCTCTCAAAGTGATTCAGTTAATTATGTCCATATATTCATAATTATAAGGTGGATGAGTTGGGTAAAACTGAAATTATGAAATCTGCAGAGAGATTCCATGAGGTTTAGAATGTGGAATACAAAAAAGAGCTGAGGAAAAAAAGTCAGATCAAAGAAATGCTTTTCAAAAATCCCCTCAGCCCAACCTCCCAGCTGCTTTCTCGAAGGTTTATGAATTCATTTATTTATGCATTTACTTGCAGTTCAACAACTTCCAAAAAGTGAGGTTGAGGCAAGCCTAGAGTGGCTAATATAATAAACAAGACAAGTAGTAAGACCATTTGGCAAATGCCTTAAAATGTTACTTTTTAATTTAAAAATATTTCAAGATTAACTGTTGAGTTTTAAAAATTATCTTTTGTCCTCTGACTGCCATCAAGCACTTCTACCAGGTAACACTGTGCTAGCTTATTTCTTGTGGGTTTCTTTGGCTAATGTCTTCTCTTTCCACACGTTGAAGTCTTTTCTTGGGGCTGTATAGATGGCTCAGTGGTTAAGAGTGTATCCTGCTATTGCAGAGGACCAGAGCTCAGTTTCTAGCACAAGTGTCAGGCAACTCACACCTCACAACTGCCTGCAAGCCCAGTCCCTTGGGGTGTCTTCACACACTACACCTGCACCTCTTAAAATGAGTTTATTACTATTTTATGGATATGGATGTTTTGACTGCGTGTACATGCCTGATACCCATGGGAGCCAGAAGGGGATGCTGGGTCCCCTAGAACTGGAGAGGCAGTTGTGATGAGCTATCATTTGTTTGGGAAGATGAGCCTATGCTCTTAACCACTGAACCATCCCTCCAGCCCATCACTTGCATATCTTTTGCTTGTTTGTTTGTTTCCAAGACAGGGTTTCTTTGTGTAGCCCTGGCTGTCCTGGAACTCACTCTGTAGACGAGACTGGTCTCAAACTCAGAGACCCACCTGCTTTGTCTCCTGAGTGCTGGAATTTAAGGTGTGAGCCGCCACCGCCTGGCTACCTGCATATGTCATTTACACATATTCTGTACACTGTCTTAAGACTGAAGAACTTAAAAAAATTCCCCAGGCAGATTTGTTTTTCTACATCAAGAATATTTTTCTCTAGATTTTGAAGTTGTGTTTGGGATTACTTCTTCCCACATTTAAAGAAGTGTTCAACGGAGCTTTCATTTTACCCAAGGCCTGTGTATGTACAACTATTTTATTCAGACTAATTTTCTTTTTCCTATTGAGTCATGACAAGGATTCTTCTGCCAAATGCTGTAATGAACGTACCTGTCACCAAATAATGTAGCTCGTCTGTTGCACCCAACCTGTGCTGCTGGGAAGTCAGAATTACCCCCAATTGGTCATTTTAGTCTAGTCTCAGCAGTGATGTCCTCACACAGCAAGCAAATATCAGCCCTTCACTACTCCACAAACAAGGTTTCACGACAGGTCCCAGGTTGCGTGCTTGCACCGTTTACATTGCCGTCTTTGTCTGCTCAGCATACTTAGCAAACGGCGCAGTCACTGACCCGAAAGACTCAAGCATGTTTCCTGTCCCATCCTCATTTCTCATGCTTTCTTTTTCTCGATAGGGAAAAGAGCAAAGCACAATCGTTTAGTTTTAGTGTTCAAAATGGTGTAGAGTAGATCCAGGAGTGCAAGAATAAATTTAATTTTAAAAATTATGTATACGGGCTGGAGAGATAGCTCAGAGGTTAAGAGACTGACTGTTCTTCCAGAGGTCCTGAGTTCAAGTCCCAGCAACCACATGGTGGCTCACAACCATCTATAATTCAATCTGGTGCCCTCTTCCGGCATGTAGGCGGAACACTGTATACGTAATAAATAAACAAATCTTAAAAAACTTATATATGCGAGGGGCTGGAGAGGTTACCTGCTGCTAAGATCATTGGCTGCTTTCCCAGATAACTGGATTTTGACTCCCAGCACCCACATGGAGGCTAACGACGTCTGTAAGTCCAGTTTCATGGGATCCAATCCCTTCTCTGGACTCCGAGGGAACTGTACACACATGGTGCACTGACATAAATGAAGGCAAAACACCCATTCACATAAAATAAAAATAAATATTTTAAACTACGTGCATTCAGTGAAAGAATGTGAGCTATAATATTTTAATTTCTATTAATAATAATTCCTTTTTGAAATGCTTCTCCTGAAATGTCCCAGAGTTAAGACAATGCAGGGGGCTAAAGGCAAACTGTCTTCAAAATCTTTAGAGGAAGCACGTAAAGGTCTTCTGAATGGCGACGTTGGTAAGTGATGCCCCAGACTAGTCAATATGTGGATAATTCTTTCCTCAATGGTATTTCACATCATTGTAGTTATCTAATAAGTCTTCATTGTATGCTGACTGGCAGACAGCTCCAAGGATAATTTATTTAAAAAAGGTGACAGAAAAGTTCTGGCGGGGCGGTGGTGGCGCACGCCTTTAATCCCAGCACTCGGGAGGCAGAGGCAGGCGGATCTCTGTGAGTTCGAGGCCGGGCTGGACCGATAGCCTCCGAAACAATACAGAGAAACCCTGTCTCGTAAAAACTAAAAAAAAAAAAAGTTCTGTTATCCCTTTAGATATAGTTCTCAGCAACACTGTAAGGTTCATGTGATTGTCACAGAATCTGTCAACAACATTCCTATCTGGAGTATCCACCGGTATCCAATCGTCTCACTTCAAAAGTGGGGTAGAAAACCTATAGGCAATGCTCCTTGTTTTGAGTGCCAATTTCAATAACCTTCGTTTCTGTCCCAAGAGAACTCTAAGTGAGGGCTTCATATAGTTTACTCAAATTGGGTGCCTTGCCCTCCTCCATCTTGCTCCCACAGTTTCTTCTGTCTTCAAGACACCACAGGGCAGGCTCTTGTCCTAGAGAAGGGTCTTTGGGAGTTAGGAAACTGTCAGTGTCACTTGCACATGTGGCTGGATTCTTGCACTTGAACTGCAAAAATCCCTGGAGTGTCATGTCATGTGCACCCCTGCCCCTCCCCTGTATAAAAAACACTAAAAATGGCTGTGCTACATTCAGGATGCACCCATGAATGCAGGGCAGCACGTTGCGGATGCCCTCGCTAATGTGGTGGAGGTTGTGCGCAAAGGCCTGTAGAAGATCACATGCCTCATCCTGGTCAGGTGCCCATGGTGACACAGACTCCAACCCACCGCCTTCCTCAGTATTGGTCTCTCTGAGAGAGTTCTAGCTCCTACCTCTGCCCATTACTTTCTCTTCCTTCAAGGCCTGTGCCAGATGCCCTCTTGGTGAAGCTTTTTCTGCTCTCCTGGATGGCAGGAATCCATCCTTCTTAGTCAGAAGGGCAATTTACTTTGCTCCTTCTCAATCCTTGTATATCTTATATCACTATTTGTCTGTAGGCTTCTTGGAGGAGGATCTAAGTGTGGATGAATTCTAGTGCCTTACACATTTCAAGCACTTAATAGACACTTCCTGAATAAATCAATTTAACCCACTTAATGAGTGCGCTGGCCATCTTAATGTCAACTTGCCAGAAGCAAGAGTCATTGGGGAGAAGGAGTCTCAATTGAGAAAACGGTCCTTCCAGGTTGGCCTGTGGGCAAGCTCATGAAGCATTTTCTTTTTTTTTAATTTTTAAATTTAAATTTAAATTAGAAACGAGGTTGCTTCACATGCCAATCCCAGTTTCCTCTCCCTTTCCCTCCACTCCTTCCATGTTCTCCCTCCACTCCCCCATACCCCCTCGTTTCCCCAGGGAGGGTGAGGCCCTCCATGGAGGTGTCCATAGTCTGTCATTTCAACATGATACATTTTCTTGATTGAGGATTGGTGTGGGGGAGTCTGGTTCATGATGGGCTGTGCCACTCTCGAGAGAAACTGAACAAGCCAGCAGGAGCTAGTCAGGAAACAGCACCTCTCCATGATTTCTGCATCTTCTGCCTCCAGGTTTTGCCTCGAGTTCCTGACTTCCCTGGGAAAACAGACTACAAGCTGGAAAATGATAGAAACCCTTTCCTTTCCAAGTTGTTTAATCACAGCAGTAGAGATCCCCAACTAAGACAACGAATAAATAAGTTGATAAAATTTATTAATTAAAATCATTTGTGCCAAAAAATTGCATCAGATTTTATGTTGATCTGTTATACATGGTGAAGAGCTGTGGGAACAAACACTCTGTTCTCTGGAACATAGCACCAAGCTTTTTAAACGTGCTCTTTAGTGTCCTTATTCCAACTTTCAGGACTTCATACTCATGTGTACATGGAAGTGGGAGCCCATCCAGCTTCAATCAGGAAGTGGGATCTCTTTAGTCTCAGATTATTGGTAGATTATAGAAGTCTGTCGATAGTAGTATGATTATCTTAAAGACACTTATCAAACAACCTCAGGATATATGTCTCTGAGGATTGTGAACTTCTGAGATAGAAAAAATATCTGCATGGTTTAGAGACGTCTGCCTTCTTCATGGTAACTCCACCCCCCCCCTCCTAGAGTAGAGTTCTTGGAAATATATCATTTAAAAATGAATGCTATAGAGGTAGGTAGAGAAGTCTCAGGTGATGTCCCCATTTGAATCAATATTCCAGGTGTTTCTGAACAGTCTTTACAGACGGGTTTTCTCTTCTTTTAATATTTGTAATGTCAACCATTTCTTTTTTATATCTTTTTATTTAAATTAGAAACAAGATTGCTTCACATGTCAATCCCAGTTCCCTCTCCCTCTCCTCCTCCCCCACCCCCCACTAGCCTCTCTAGTCCCCCCACCTAATCCTCACTCTGTTCCCCAGAGAGGGTGAGGCCCTCCATGGAGGATCTCCAGAGTCTGTCATTTCATCCAGGGCAGGGACTAGGCTCTCCCCCCATGTGTCCAGGCTGAGAGTGCATCCCTCGATGTAGAATTTGCTCCCAAAGTCCATTTGTATGCCAGGAATAAATACTGATATACTACCCAAGGCCCCATAGATTGCCAAGGCCTCCTCACTGACACCCAAATTTAGGGGGTCTGGATCAGTCCCATGCTGGCCTCTCAGCCATCAGTCTGGGATCCATGAGCTCCCCCTTGTTCAGGTCAGCAGTTTCTGTGGGTTTCACCAGCCCGGTCTTGACCCCTTTGCTCATCACTCCTCCCTCTCTGCAACTGGGTTCCAGGAGTTCAGTTCAGTGTTTAGCTGTGGGTATTTGCCTCTGCTTCCATCAGCCACTGAATGAAGACTCTAGGATGGCATATAAGGTAGTCCTCAATCTCATTATCAGGAAAGGGGATTTAAGGTAGCCTCTCCATTTCTTTTTATTGAATAACTACGGTATACATTTGAACATTTGGTTAAGTCACTTTATATGACCCCTTGAGCCTTACTCTTGACATTTTTTAAGGTCTGAAAACATCAAGGGGCCCACACATCTGCAATCCAGCTTCCTGCAATGGCTATCTGGGATTAACAAAAACCCAAAGCAGCTGGGCACACCTGTGAGGGATTTTTCTAGATTGGATCTTTGAGGTGGAAAGACCACCCTAAATCTGGATCATATCCACTGGTGGCTGTGAATTTCAACTATCAAAGGACATGGAAAAGGTACACTTTTGCTGTTTGCCTGCTTGCCCTTACTCTCAATGGCAAGATCATCAATCCTGATGTGGTAGTGTTACTTTGTTGGTATTAGAGCCTACTTCTTCAGAATTCAAACTTATACTGAAAACCAGCTGAGACATTCAGCCTTGTGGACTGAACAGATATCAGATTGTTGGTCTTTCTGACAGGAGACAGCCATGTTGGACTAGCCAGAACACAGCCTGCAAGCCACTCTAATATACGTGTCTGTGTGTGTGTGCGTGTGTGTGTATAGTCATATATATATTTGTGTGTGTATAGTCATATATATATGTGTGTGTGTATAGTCATAAATGTGTGTGTGTGTATAGTCATGTGTGTGTGTGTGTTCCTTCTATCAGCTCTGTTCCTCTAGAGGACCCTGAATAACACACTTCTGTTATATCTTATTCCTTGAGACATGTCCACAGTCTAACAGCGTTCCTCCTCATTGGGCAAAAAACATTGGTGTTGATATCGGGTGATAACTTGGAGCTTCACATGGGTCCATGCCTCATCACAAGTGCATAATCCATGACAAACATCACCTCACCTCTTTTATTTACCTTCTAGTCATCTAGCAGAAAAAGCTAGTTTACTTTAAAAGTAGTACAATCTAATGACCATTCTTTAAAGTTTTATGGCAGTGTGTTCAGTGAGAACTTCTTGAAGGATCGTCTCCTTCAATCCCTACAACAGTCCTTGGCAGACAGGTGATGACCGTCTGCACGAGGTGAGGGCTCTGAGCTCATTGAATGGCTTCCTCCAGCTATGGTAAGACACTGGGAAGGTCTAAATCAGAATCTGTCCTGAATCTTCGTCTTCCAAGCGTCAGGGTCACAGCCTTTAACATCCTACTCCCCCTCGAACCTTCTGTGTAACAATATAAACGAGATGTTTGTACACCTTTATGGGAATGACTTAAGGAAAGAAATCAAACTGTGAGGTGACCAACAAAATTTCCTCTTTTCAACCAAAAAATTGACATAAACAAACTCATCTACTTTATTCCATGTGACGTAAGCTGTGTGGAAAGTGCAGTGACACGAGGGATAGCCCTGCAACTTCTCTTCTTGCCCGAGGGAGAGCACACATGCAGAGGAGTAGGAAGAGGGCTTGTGTCTGGGAGATGGGCCCAGGGATGAAGATGACCTTAGTCCACCTCAGATTGTGGTTTCCTGAGGCCTGGCATACCCCGAACAGATTTGTGAAAAGTGAATCCATGCTGACCCATTACAGTTCAGAGTGCGGTTTCTGGAGTGAACTTGAGCATTAGGGTATAGTGGAAGGAAGAAATGAATGAACGGTAATGTTTCTTACCCTTACACAAAACTGCCAATATACGGAAGACAATAAAAGTAAACGATACTCTCAAGGAATCAAGTCAAATACCAGCTGGGGTGCCAGTTACAGGCTACCTTCAAGTCTTAATAATTTTGCGTTGTTGCTAATGGTTCTCAAATTCAGGGTACAAATAATCCGGGGAAGTTGTTAAAAGGCATGTGCTCAGATCTTATTCTCTCCAACGGTCATTTTTATAGGTTTAGAGTGGGTGCCTACATTCTGTATTTTAGAAAACACTCATAAATAGTCTCATGCCTCTCCCCAGATAAATGAACTGTAGTAAGATAACCATAGAGATAGGGAAAAGTTTCAAGAGCTCTCATCCCGTGGAATTAAGGTTCTATAGAATCTATCAATCCTGTTTCTCATCAGTGCTGCTCATTTTGGAGAGTCAGCCATGGTTAACACTGCCAGAAGATTTCTGCAATCATTCAACACGTCTGGGAAAACTGAGGCAGGACTGTGGGGAGGGGAATGGTTCTCCATGTGTTCCCTGTGGACATTAGCTAGCAGGCCTTCCTGGGCAGAATCTGTCTGGGGCGTTGAGGACACAGCGCAGCTGCTAGGTAGGCTGTAAAGGAGTGCTGAGTGTCAAGTCATTCGCTCGTCTTACAGAGGACTTCCTATGCACATGCTGTATTTGGGTCTGGGTTTTGCTCAGGCTTCTCTTTCTTCTCGGAAGACTCCTATTCCTCAGCTTTGCCTCCCTAGTGAGGTCACTTCCCCAGGACTTGATATCCTGGCGTCAACTTGTCATGTGTGATTCCTCTATAAGTCTGCCTCTGACTTACAAGCTCATGAGCACAAGGGGTCCTGTGGACTTGGTGGGGATTATGTTTCATTTAACTCTGTTACTTAAAAATAACTATCTGAATCCAGTTTTTTGACCAGCTTACTTAGCAAGAAATGCTTTACCATAATGGATTGCTTTTCTACTTATAAACTACATAATAAAATGTATTGGCTATAATATTTTAGTAGGTTTGTTGATGTCTGGGAAGTTTAGCTGGTTGGTCTTTGCTTGGTCCTCACAATGTCATTTTGAGAATAGTCAGTTTTTAGTACTATATGTCATAGGATGGTTTAGCCTTTAGAGTATGCATTTAATATTCAAGGAAGGATCTTTAAAACCAGTGACTAAAGCTTTAAGGTTAGGACCCCCCAGTTCTGACATTGATTCTTTTAAACATGAAGTCATTAGAAAGATTCAGCACAGCCAAACCAACATGAAATATGAAGATTTAGGGTAATAATTATGAGACATATAAAGTGAAAATCAATATACCTTTGGAGGTATTGGTAAAATAATGTAAAAGAATTAAAGATGAAATTATAAATTCCATTCAGAAAGATGGGGGAAAGCTCTAAGACAAAAGGCATAATCTTATCCCATGTGTAATGCTGAATTTAACGTTTTTAATTGCTAGAGACAAAAGTTAAGTCCACCACGGCACCGAGCAATGGCAAAAAGAATATTAATCATAGAACATAATTTGAAAAAATTAGAAAATGACAGAAATTAGAAGTGGCTGAAGATAAAATGTTCATTTTTTACTTTCCAACAAGAAGTTGAGATAGTTTTCCCTGGTTGTCATGCACCAAAAGATTTGAAATTAAAGGACAAACGTGTTCAGAGATGCATAAAAGAAATGAGGAGGCTCGGAGGGATTGGTGTAATGAAGTGAATAATAAAACTTCAATTTTGATTCCTACATTATCATAATACTTATAAAGCGAACCTACAACAGACTTGAAATATTGGTTAAAAACACTAGAAGTGCTCAAAGTTGGGGGAAACTAAGAAAAAGACTAAGAAATAATGACACAACAGCAACATACACTAAGGCCCAATTATTTAGTTTTCTTAGGGATTAAAATTTTAAATTATGAAAACAAGCTTGTTAGTGTTAAGGACTGGGCAAACTCTAGTTATTTAAAAGCAAATCTATACAAGTTTTCTAAAAAAACCAGATGAACAAAAATACCTTAAAATATTTTTATGAGCATAAAATATATTCAAATCGTAGAAGCAAAAAGCAGAATGGTGGTTATGTGAAGCTGGAGGAGGCAGAGGAACAAGAATGGGGTAGACGGAGCTGTTCATCAAGAGTGTAAAATTTCAGTTAGGACACGAGGAGTAAATATCAGTGATTGCACAGTGTGGCATCTATAGCTAATATATTGTGTGTGTGTCAAAATCACTTAAAGATTAGCATTTAGTTGTTTCCACCACAAAGATAAGCCTATGAGGTGTCAATCATTTCAAAATGCAAACGTCTAAATACTTCAGCACTCTACCCTGTAAACATAATTATCCATAAACATAGTTAAAAATAAAAGAAGATGTTTTTTTGAAATTTTGCTACTATAATTTTAAGATTTCTTCCTTCCTTTTCCTTTCTCCCAAACCCTTCCCTGCTCTTATTCAACCCCCTTTTTCACTAATTGTTATTGCATGATTATATGTGTATTTATATACACACATACTTCTAAGTATAACCTGTTCCGTTTATTAATGTTACTTGTATGTACGTGTTCAGGACTGACCATCTCTCCTACTCCCAGCTTTCCTCAGCTGCCTAGATTTTTCTTTGTGTGGGATGAGGTCTTATGGCTTGTCCCCATTTACTATGACATGTATTCTTAAGACAAGCAAAGTGTTCTTAGGTTTTTTGTTTGTTTGTTTGTTTGTTTTGAGGCAGGGTTTCTTGTAGCTTTGGAGGTTGTCCTGGAACTAGCTCTTATAGACCAAGCTGGTCTCGAACTCACAGAGACCCACCTGCCTCTGCCTCCCAAGTGCTGGGATTAAAGGCATCCACCACCACCATGGCTTGTCCTTAGGTTTTGATGAATTAACTTTTCTCCCTAAATGCTGCTTTAATGAGTAAACATTTAAAAATATATATTTTTGTGAATGACTATGCTTGACACATTGGAAAAAAAATCAATGATTCGTTAAATTGATGATTCAATGAGCTGAGTGTTTGAGTTTGATCTTTGACCAGCTGGAGATATTCTTTTATTTGGAATGGTGACTAAGTTCACTTATATACCTGAAGTTTGCTGCAGTGCCTATGCAGGAGGTACAAATAATGAATGAATGAATTGCTCTGAGAGGGCCACATCAGGGGTCGAACTCATCAGAGAAACAGTGTGGCGTGAGCTCCAGCCCAGCTCTTTCTTGTTATCAGTTATACAACTATAATGCAGCTTCCGTGTTTTGTTCTACGTCTTAGACTCACATAAAATGGGTCAACTTTCCCATTACATGGGATCTGGGGATCATTTCATTGGAAAGGTAGCTTCATTCCATAAAGAGATAGTAAACATGCCATCAAACAGGCCAGAGTGAGGCAATGTTACATGGAGTTAAGACTTGAATTCCATCGTAATAAAATGTTTAAAGCTCCAAAGGCAAGTTCTTGTGTATGTGGCATTCCCATCTCACTCCATTCTGAAGTGATTGCCAGGCAGACTTGAGTCAGAATGGCAGAGGAAGATTCTCCTGGCAGCTTAGCCTATCTGGTGAGTCCTGAAGGAGTGTTCAACAAATACAATTCCAGGAAGTCATAACAGACTCAAGTCTGTCTGTCTGTCTGTCTCGCCCCCTTCCCCCAGTCAACTCACCTCCTTGTCTATGTTCAAAAATGAGCAGAAGTGAGGAGGTGGCAAATCCAGCCCAGGCCAGATGGCCAGAGACAGGATAGGGCGGTGTGTGTGGCTTTGTATGAGCACCTTGGGCACAGCCCCCATCCTTGCCCTGAGCTTGTGTGGACCCGTACAGTAAGAGCAAGAGGCTTTCCCTGTGCAGTGAGTTGGAATTAAACATGCTAATTTGAGGTCTCTTTCAAGTATTTTTTTTAGAAAACTCCATTGGCCTTTAATTCCTTTGTATTGCATCATTTAATGTAATGTTATTTATATATGAAGCATGTTATGCTTATTAACCAATGTGCAAAAATCTAAAGTACAGATTTTCTGTAATGGGCTAATTACGGGACTTTAAAGCCACCTACTGAGTTTTGCTGAGCCTCACAACAGGTTCACTGAACTGGATAAATTTATTCAAACGTGTGGAAATGAACCCCATTCTATGTGCAAGGGTACTGGGAAAACACACAAATTATACCTCAATACCAGTTTAATGGGTCAAACAGTGAACCTGAATACTGAACTTATCTACATCTTAAAATACTGGGGAAGCCTGCAGGACGAGGGGAAGTGCCCTTTCAAGGGAACTTCCCCCTGTTTGTAAACAGTGGCAATAAAACAACGCTCCTGGCAATTAGGAGAAGTTCTTCACTCCCAGAGGTGGCTGCTTTTCAACGACCTTTGAAAATACACAACTTTCATAACCTACCCCAGGGAAGAAGTAGGGATGAGAGCCCAGCAAACACAAGGCTCAAGCCTGGAGGCCCTTTCATCTTTCCTCAGAGAACAGGAGGCATGTTTGCTTGGGACTGGTTTAGAAGGAATGTGGCACAGAGTGTTCTGTTGGAAATATAAGGAAGGTACAAGTTTTGGCGGCGGGGGGGGGGAGTAAGCACATTCTTCAAGTACCCCCTGCCACCCCAGCTTAAAACAATGGGCATCTTCTGACTGCCTGTTATTGTTACTTTGGTGTGATAGTGACTGAACCAAGACATTGAGTGTGCTAGGCATGTGCTCTACATTGAACTGTGTCTCCAGCCTTTTATATCACTCATTAATCCATTCTCAATTATTTTAAACCCCAGACTTCCTAGTACATTCTATTATGAGGATATAGAGTGTCCTTGGGGAGAAAATGGAGGCAGAGAAACCTGGTCAGGGACAGAGTTGAAAGGAAAAGCCCCCCCCCATTTCCTAGGCTGTATCATTGCCAAGCAGAGTACTGTTCTTCAGTCAGACAAATTCACACACACACAGACACACGCACTCACACTCATGTTTGTTCATTTATATGCCTGAGATGAAGACAGGCATTGCTTTTATTCTTTGATAGGCTCCTGTAGCAGTGATCTATTAATTTTGTCATGAAAGGGGAAAGAATATCATTTCCAAGCCTGCAAGAGTTCTAGTCTTATCCTCAGGACACCTTATTTACAATGTACAATGTACACCCCACGGCTGACAGTTGGGTGTTGATAACCTAATTCATGCTTTTCTCTTCAGGGAAACCCTGGTGTGCCCAGCTCAGGAAGCAGTGGAGGCAGGAAAGGCAAGGATATTTTTTTCTTTGCAAGTGCTGCATGTACCAATAAAAAGAGGGCTCTTCAGAAAATGAGGTGTGACGCAGGCCAGCTTCACCAAGACTCTCGGACCAAGAAATAAGAATTTAAATATGAAATACTAAAATTTAACACATGACTGAAACAAAATAAATGGTATACCACTGAAAGCATTTGAGGTAATTAATCAATGCTGTGTTTGCACATATCATTAAATATATTATACTCAGTTTAGATTTGATTTCTATGCTCCTTTTATAAAGAGTTAAAAGAAAATACATTTGAATTCATGCTGATACTGAAAACATGCTCCTAGCTTCTAGTTTTTTGGATTTCAAATCATTTCCATTAACAAACAGCTATTTGCCCTCTAATAAAATATGTCATTATGCTTTATTCACACTACACAAAAGAATCACTGAAAAATCGCCCCAATGATGGCCAATAATTACACATTTTGCTCCCGTGCTAGCAATGAAGAAATGTGTTCATTGGAGAAAGCAGGTGCGGGGGCACCAAGCTAATCGCCAATGTGTGCCGTGGTAATTAGCCGTTGCGATTGCTAAAATTAACAATTAGCTAACATGCAATTCTCTTTTTTGCAGGCTGCAGTTTACTTTGTATAATCCTTGCATGTTCTTAGTAATTACTCTGACAGCTTATTATTTTTATTTTTTTCTGGTTTGAACACAGCTTTAACATTTGCGTTGGGCAACCCAAATGTTCAACAGGCAGAATCGAAGCATCTGCTTGACTAGGCATTTTTCTGAGGGACACATTTGGTTGTTTTCTGAACTTTTCATTGTTGGGAAGGGGAGCAGTTGGGCTGAGAGCTATGATTCTTTTACAGCTATTGTCTTCGCTCCTAGGGCCTTCCCCCCAGGACAGCACACTTGTGCATCACGAAGCTTTTAGAAGGAAAACTGCCCAGTCAGTGGCAATTTAGAGTCTGGGGAACAACTCCAGGGATGAAGTGCCACAGTCAAGCTGGTCAAAACATCTTCTTTTCATTCTTTTCCCCTGGAGTGTGTCTTTGGTAAATGCATTCACTGCCCCCACCAAGCCCCCTCCACCCCACTTACTGGGGTGAAAATGTAGCATCCTGTGTAGATTATTCTCATGAGGAGCTATATTCTGAGATAATATTGGTGGGGACTTTGAGTGACTAGAATAAGGTCTCAGCCTACATGTGAAAGGGGAAAAATAGGGAGGGGAGGGGATTAAAAGACAAGGGGGTAATTTGTTTCCAGAAAACCCACAGGAGAAAGAAATGCAGTGAAAACTCCTATTCAAGGGTGATAAATTGTGGCAACAGATTTAGCAAACTGCTTGACCAAATTGTGTTAGTTTCTTATGGTGGCCAACAAACTACCACAGAGTTCATGGCACAAGCAATACAGATGATTTACCTTACAATTGTAGAGACCAGAGTCCAAAATGGGCCCCAATAGACTAAAACCAAGGGGTCATCAGAGTTGTTGGGGGGGCATCTAATTCTAGATCTTAGAGGCTTGTGGTCCTTCAAGATCAATGCCACTATGTTCCTCCCACGTTTTCTGTAGCCGTGGATCCCCCTGACTGGTAATGATTGGTTAGTTTTAAAGACCCATGTGCTTATACCGGGCCTGCTTAGATTGACTCCTTAATTGGATCATATTTGCACTGCTTCTTTGACTGTGGAAGATAACATAGTGATACATTCTGGGGACTAGAATTCAGACATTTTGGAGGGCCATTATCTGCCCTACTACACAAAGTGAATTAAAAAGAAACCACACACATAGCAAGTTAGAGAGTTTCCATGATCTTGAGTTGTTGCACATTTGATGTCAGAGAACTGAAATATTTAGAATGATGGATTGGAATTAGGGTGGAGTCATGAACTTGCATCGTTTCTATAGATTTTTTTTACTCAAGACCCTCCTGTGTCTTTTTGCTGACAGTAAGAGTCGGTGCTAACTACCCGTCATTGTGTGGCTCCCAGGCTCTGGAATCTAGAGAGCCTTTCTTCCTCTTGATGAGAATGAAGCTTTTAAAGTGCAGGCTTGGCTTGACTGAGAGCAAAAACTCTGCAGACAGAGCTCTATAATAGTCTGGCTGCAGCATGCTGATTTATAATGAACGGGTGATGTGGGCTTCTGTCCACAGCAACACTGAGTGATGTAAAAAAAAAAAGCCCCAGTGTAGCCCTGATTTCTAGAACCTAGTGACTGAAAAACAAGCACTGAATTCCCAAGGAGGAAGCTATCGCTTACTGGCATATGAATTCAATCTGTCTACCAGAGGTGATACAGATACTAGGATGAGCCCAGAGAGTCTGAGCCTGGGACTCTCATTGCTAGCTGTAGAGGCTTCAGCAGCAGAGGGCAGGGAAGCAGGCAGAGGTTGGGAAACAGGCCGTAATGGCAGAACCCAGAGACTCATTCTGTTTGCCAAGGTGGGGAAGTGGAATGAGGAGAGGCTTCCCAGAAGAGTTAGGTTGGCAGCAATTACCCTGAGAGTCAAGCACTACTGAGCTTAAAGAAAATGACACAGCATAGTCTCAATGCTCTTTGCCAAGTGGCAAGGAGAGAAAACAGTGCTAAGGTGTTCCCTTGTTTCAGAAAAATCTATTAAAAGCAGAAATATTAGATACTACACAGAATTAAGCTGTCAATTTGTTGATGTAGTGAACTCTACTTAGATACTTAAAATAAAATTTTGTTCAGCCAAAAAATGCATTATTTACTCCCGTTAGCATACGCACTCTGTTACAAGAGCTGCCTGTGTAAGCTAAGGTTCTTAAAACCAGCAGTGGGCAGAGATAACTTTCTGGAAGCATGATATCCAAATAAAAAAATGAACTTTAAGCCAAGAGTAGCAGCGCATGCCTTTAATTGTAGCACTCAGGAGGCAGAGGCAGGTACTCAAGGCCATGAGTTAGAGGCCAGCCTGGCCTATAAAGTGAGTTCCAGGACAGCCAGGGCTACACAGAGAAACCCTGTCTTGAAAAAAAAATCTAGAAAATAAATTGAACTTTATCTAAGAGTCAAGGTTGTGCAGACCAAGTTCCATGGGTGTCTGTGTACATATGCGTTTGCAGTACTGAAAGCAGGGTTGCTTCACTGTGACTGCCATCAGTATTCTGGGTTTGGGGTTTTTGTTTTATTGAATTTACAGATGAAGATGCCAAGATACAGACATAGATCTTGGCATAAAGAGAAATTGGCCGGGAACTGGTCCCCTTGCCCTACATATTCCCAGCCAGTAGACAGGGAAGGCACTGGAGCTGTATGGCCTGAGGATAGGAAAGTGAGAAAGGAGAGAGGTTGGCATCATTTAGGGAACAGTGAAACATATGTTCTTTATGAGACAAGAGGCCATGCATCCCCTTATGAAAAACAAAGAGCATTGTAGAAGGTTTTCATAGGCAGGTGTCAGTGGATAAATGAGGACACTGTCTACTAAATGCCATCTGCAGTCAGGGATAGTTGGGGTGAATGAAACTATCCAAAGTCGCCATGATATTGTACACTATAAATGTATACAATTTTTATTTATCATTTAAAATGAAACAAATACTCCCTTCAGAAGAGGAAGTAAAGTCACTCTAGAAGAAATGTAGTGTCAATGGACCCATGAAGAAACCATTGTCTCATTCTTGATAATTTTTGTCAAGATAAGTGAGTCAAGTTCACCCATGTTCAAATTAGTTAACTTGCCTAGCTGTTAAGTGTGGCCCAGGAGATACATCACTCCTAAAGTGTCCACAGAAGTAACTTCATAATTGGGTGAGAGCAGTTTGCTAGGGACACATGTCACACAGGCAGAGCCCTAGAGACACTCCTCCTGCCCCCAAACCCAAGCTGCTCTGCATTGCTCTTCACTCTCATCCCAATCCTGTGACAGGAGACAGTTTGCTGTTACAGCACATAGAGTGGTACTGGACAGTCCTCTAAAAGGACTATAATGCAGTAAATGCATTATTCGTCCTTGTAGATCAATAGTGTCCTGTCCAGGACAAAGTACCAAGTGGAAATAATATAAATATGTAGGCGTGTTCTTAAGTTAGGGACTCTCAAAAGGCTTACTGTCTTCTGACTAGGAGCAAAGTTCAGTTGGTACAATTCTTGCCTTTTATGCATGAAGCCCTGGGCTTGAGCCCCACCATCACATACACCAGAAAAGGTCTCGAGCTCCTGTAATCTCCACTAGGGGGTAGAGGCAAGATGACCAGAAGCTCAAGGCGTCCTTGAAGGCATAGTGAGTTTGAGGCCAGTCTTGAATACCTGAGATCTTCTTGTAGTCAGTTCATTTATCCATACATTCATCTATACATCATTCATCTATCTATACATTCATGTATCCATCATTTATCTAACTATACATTCATCATCTAGCCATACATTCAGCCATTCCATCCATCAGACTTTGCTGTCTTGACTGTTGTTCATTTTAAATGAGTCTCAGTTTTCATAGGAGCTTAGTTCCCTCCATTTATACCTAGAATACAAGTCAGAAACACTGAATTTGTTCCTTGATTCAATTCACAACAGTGGGTTTCTGTTTGTTGTTTGTTTTGTTTCTGTATTTTCACTTTTCCAAGAGCAATGACTGACAAAGTCAACACAAGATATCCAAACATTGTCATTGACTCAGTGACATAGCATCGCACCCCCAGTAACAAATATTTTTGAATAAGACAGGATAAGATGTGCATAAAAATGAGACAAGGCAAAATTATAGATCAAAGATCACAGTGGTCAGGGCCAGAGCAGCTGCTGTGTTGCTGGATCAAGCAGCTTTCTGCCCTGTTCACTTACCTCAACCACCTCTCCCTTGGAAATCTCATAACCAAACAAGGTTTATGAGGAACAGAATGCATTAATTCATTATTAAACCGGCTTTTTAAACGTTTGAGCGTTTAGAGATAAACCTCAGTCAGTAAACTGTTAGCTGCACAAGCAAAGGACCTGAGTTCGAATCCCCATTACTGTGGGAAAGCCAGGCATAGCATGCCTATGAACTTGGAGCAGGAGACGCAGAGACAGGAGGATCCCTGGGCTTGCTGGGTTGCTAGTAAGACCTGGGTTCAGTGACAGACCTGGTCTCAAAAATCAAGACAGAAAGTGATAGAGCAGACAAGACACCTGGAATTCACTCCTGGTCTCTATATGCATGTGCATATACATGCACACACACACACATAGCCATACTATACCACACATGCAAATATTAGAACATATAAGATTATTGCTCTAAAAAGAGTGTTTGAAAACAAATAGCATATTCTCAGTCCTTGCATCTTGAGATTTCCTGCATAAAAACCAGGATCAGTGATGTCATTGGTTCCTACTTGAACGCTCATTCACGATTCTGTGACTGATGGGTTTCTTTTAGTATACAAAGTGTTCAGGTAGTGCTTCAGAATTCTTGGTCCATGCCTCTAGTCCCAGGCACTGAGGCTTTTTATGCTTATAAATATAGAAATCCAGTTTTAAACTTTACCGTTCAACGTCTCCACACTAGTGTTGTGGATGATTTAATGAGTGGCGCCATTTATAGGACACAAGGTTATAATCTGAATCTGTGAACTATAAAGGAAGTAGCACTATGCTGACTAACTAATGAGCTTTTTAATGATGAGAAACAGATAAAGTCTGGAAATGCAGAATGCTTATCAAGGACTTCAGACAATAGCAAAGTGGAGCAATTTAGAAGTACTTACCAGGGCCACTGCTGTGACAGTATGAAGTGAATATTTTCTTTCATTTTAAAGCACCGCTTTTCATACGTGGGAGCAATTTTTATATTTTCTTAACTTAAATTAAATGCCCTGGTATAATCCTCTTTTCAATGGGGTTCAAAATATAAATAACATATTGATAGCACTTGTGATAGAGTAAGAGCAAAGTCCGCTATGCAGTGGGAGAGTATCTCAAATCAGCATGGGATCCATGAAGTCTGCAGGTTCGGTCCTCACTACAGGACTGCTTCTCTAGGCAGCTTTAACACTGGTGTTCTTCCTCTGGAAGGGAGCAGGGCTGCGTCTCAGCACCCAACCTGTCTTTCACAGCAAGTTGGATTTCTGAGAGAGAATCCCAATTACACTTAGTGTTTGTCTTTGCTCCTAGGCTTTGGGGGCATAAGCAGCAAAATTTCACAACAGCAACAACAACAATAATAATAATAGCAACAATATTTCCTCTGGCTCTCAAGTATCTTTTTCTTGAACATAATACTCCCACCATCTCTGGGAGGCAATCCTGGCAGGGAAGACGTTAGATATTTCAATGTCCATGTCTATAGCTGCTATGGAGAGCTGAACTGCTCTCCTCAGTTTTAAGACTCTGAGTCGGAATTCACATGATCCAGGGCTAAATAAGGAACTAGACTGAGTTTACCTTTTCTTTCCTAGGAGGTGGGATCCCCAGATGATTAATTTTATTGCTTTCTCTTGGACAATGGGAAGATCCACAGAGGGAACAGAATCCAGAGGTTTTGACACACAGGACAGATCCACTAACCATGACAGTTTCTTCTTTTGGAGGTGGGGTTAGTTATTTCAGTAATGTTCAGTAATGGGTTTTATTATGGAATTTGTGTACATATGTTTTATTATGCTTTCTTCTTATTCAGTCTCTCATGATTTCCCCCTCTCCCCCAAGTCCTCTGCTTTCTTCTATCTAGTTCCCTCCTCCCCTCCCCCTCCCTTCCCATCCCGAGGTGCACATCTCTCTGTTTTCTTGTCACCTGTATTCCATTACTCTCCCTTTCCCTTAAGATTTCTACATCTCCTTTAATGATCCCATTTCTAGTGATCTGTCTCTGTCAATGTGTCTCTCCCACACACAGTGCACATGCACATGCATACTCTAAATATAGATAAAAGAAAATGTGGTACTTGAGTCTGGATTATTTTCATAATATAATGACCTTCACTTCCATTAATTTTCCTGCAAATATCATGATTTAATATTTACTTTTAAGAAGATTTATTTATTTATGGATTTCTGTGTATGAGTGATCTATCTGCATGACAGAACAAGGTATCAGACAGAAGAGGGCATCAGGTCTCATTATAAATGGTTGTGAGCCTCCATGTGGTTGCTGGCAATTGAACTTAGTACCTCTAGAAAAGTAGACAATGCTCTTAACCTCTGAACCATCTCTCCAGCCCAGTTTAATATTTATTTACAGCTGAATAAAATTCCACATTTCCTTTATCCATTCACCAACTAATGAGCATCTAAGCTGATTCCATTTCCTGGTTATTGTGAATAGTGCAACAGTAAACATGTATGTGCATGTGTCTCTATGGTGTGTTGACTTAGAGTCCTTTGGGTGTATACACCCAAGAGAGGAATAGCTGGCTCCTATGATAGCTTTACTTTAAAATCTTTGAGGAAGCTCCACACTGGTTTACAGAGTAGTCACACTGGTGTATACTCCCCACAACACTGAGTAGGATACCTCTTTATTCATATTTTTTTTGCTTTCTTAGTGGTAGCCATTGTGATAGGGTAAGATGGGATCACATGAGAGTTTTAATTTGCATCTCTGTGATACTAAGGATGTTGAACACTTTCCCGACAGTTTGTTGGTTGCACATTTTCTTCATTTGAGAACTGTCTATTCCATTTATAAGCTCATTTATTGATGGAATAGTTTTGGGCTTGGGTGGTTAATTTTTGTAGTTCTTTATATATTCTGGTTGTTAATCTCCTGTATGATGTGTAGTTGGCAAAGACCTTTCCCCACTCTGTGAGCTTGTCTTCAGTCTGGTCATTGTTTCTTTTGCTGTGCAGAAGTGTTCACATTTCCTATCAATTTGTCTTTTTAAAGACATATGGCAATTCTTTTGAAAAGCTTTTACATTAATTTATGTATTTAATTTGTGTGTGTGTGTGTGTTCACTCAAACACACAGAGAGAGCTTGTAGAAGTCAGAGGACACTTTGTGGGAGTTTGTTTTCCTTCTACCATGTATGTTCTGGGATCGAACTCAGGCCATCAGGTTTGGTGGCAAGCACCTCTACCCACTGAGCCTTCTTCTTAGTCCTCCTTTGCCAGTTCTTGTGACTATTTCCCAATAGTTTTAATTCTCCACAATAAACACGACAGTCACTGAGTGGAGTAATTGTGTATGCAGTACTCTTTGGTCCAGGGGCAGTGAGATGTGTAGCAAGTGTGTTAGGGTTGCAATTTGAATCTCAGCTCTGCAGCTTCGAGGCCTACCAACTTTAGGCAAATGGCTTGGTCACAGGGAGTCCTGCTTCCTTCATCTGCTGTGACACTTCAACAGAACTCAGACAACATTGGCTTCATCCATCCTAAGAGGCAGAATGAGAGTTTGACCAGAAGGGACGTGTGAGAGTTAGATTTTGCCGGAAGCTGCCTTGCCCCGGATGGTTAGTCACGACATTCCCACGGTTGTGTCCAGAGGCCCTCCCCTCTTCCACTAGATATACCATTCCTCTTCCTCATATTCTAGCTCTCTCACTGGCATCTCAAAATCCCCCTGCTTCGAAAATGAATCACTTTTTTCATTTGGATTTGCTGTTTTCTGAGTTTCTTCAAATTATCTCTCCATTAAAAATGTGATTTCTGTCCTGTCATTTAATTGTAGTCTATACTTGGATTTATTTATCTTGCATAATATATTAGTTTAGGCTTCCCAGATAAATTACAGAACTGTGTTTCAAATACAGAAGTAAGTTTTTGGCGTAAGTATGTAGTATGCAATATTTGTATGGTTGCTTGTGTTCTGTGAGTGTGGTCAGCTAAATGTGAGGTAGGAAGCATATTTTGACTTTGTCATTGTCCCATCTCACCAGTCCTGAGGAAGATCATCTTCATTACATGGCACATGTCTTGTAACCAGATTCTTATAATGCAAAGAATCACAATTTACTGAGTGTTCTCCTTTGCTCTTTCCAGGTTTCCCTCCTTCCCGGTGTCCCCGCTTTGATGTATAGACACATCTTACTGAAGGAGAGACAGAAGGAGATGCATAACCTTGAGAAGGTTGGAAGGGCATTTCTGCTCTCAGCTCTCAGGATGGTGAGAGCAGAGGGCTGAGGTCAGGCATAGGCACTGCGAACTGAGCACCCCAGAACCCATTTCTCTTGCTTTCCCCTTTGCTAGGACTACATTGCCTGACTGCTGGTCACCAGGCGGGGCCCTGAAGAGATGGTTAGCCGGAAACAGTGGCTGAGGGCTTGTGCATAGGATTTAGGAGTTCCCTGGTTCCTTTTTTTCCCCCATGCCTCTTTCAATAGTGGATGCAGGCAACAAAGACACTCATTATCAGCACCTGGGGTTACATTACCCACAGGAAGCAAAGATTTAAAAAGATAATAAATCAAAGTTACAATAAATAACCAAAACTTATCACTCATGATCCTTCAAAAGAAATCACAGGGCTTTGCTGGGTGTAGCTGCACAAATCTTTAATTTCAGGATGCAGAGACAGGCAGATCTCTATGAGCTCGAGGCCAGTCTGGACTGCACAGTGAGACCCTGTCTCAGGAAAAGCAAATCAAAACAAAAGTTACAGGAATTGCAATCTTCATCCATAGATCTTGTTATTTAAATCAATATATTAATTAATAACAATAAATAACACATAGTTTAAAAAGTATTTTGCTAACTTTATTTCATTATAACTGGTTTCTTTGTAACCCTAGCAACCTTATTTCTGCATTTAATATTATTCCGAGGACTATATGTATAGTTCAGGGGTGGAAAACATGCATTAAACTTGCACAATATCTTGGTTTTGAAACCCAGAACAAATAATAATAATGATGATGATGATGATGGTGATGGCGATGATGTTTATGAATAAAGTGTACGTTGTTCATACTGTGAGAGGATTTCATTGTTTGTATACCTACATGTGTGTGCATGCACGTGTATGTTTACATATTGTGTGCACATGCACATGTGTACACAGACACAAAGAGCTTTCTTCAAGGAAGACCTGATCTTGTGACATATAATTTACTTTTCAGAATCATTTCCAAATAAAATCAACACAAACTAGCTTCATTTTCTCTTCTAAATTAACAGTAGGCTGTCCTATTATGACTTCAAGTTACCTTTTATAACTTAACCTAAACTTTACTTGCTTAGATTTTTTTCCAAGAGAAGAAAAATTCTAGAGAAATCTGAAACCTTTGGGAAGACTCATGGAAGTAAACACAGTTGCAGAGAGGGCAGGGGTAAGGAATCAGACCAGAACTGTAGTTAACTTTTCATTGTCATTGAGAATCAGCACTATTATGAAATCTAGCATAGCACAAACGCTCTGTGAAAGAAAATATTGACTATATAAATATGGGGTAGCATAGCAGACCTGCATATTGGATGCATTTTCTGGGCTCAGTTTAGTAAGGAGGTAACTGATGCAGAGAAAGGGAATTTTACTGCCCACACCCCTTTGTTGTGTGTGAGTCTCCAAGGGCTTTGGGAAGGAGGTGAGGGAGGCAAGGGGCCTAGAGATGGGGGAATTGAGTGCTGGAAAATGGGTTGCTTGCTGGGTGGGAAGTAGGGGTGCCTAGTTTTGGCTTGGGAGGGTGAGTGGGGGGAGCTGAATGAATGCCTGGGGGTTGGACCCGGGGAATAAAGCCACGAAAGGACTGGTCTCATTAAAGAATCCATTTCCCATTTTCAGCAGTTTGCTACATTAACAAGCCGAGCTGTGAAAGGATTAGATCCGCTAAGTGAGTGCCTGTTCTGTGCACCATTGCAAAACACATTTCAGAAAGCAGTGGGTTCGCCTTAAATGAGTATCTGCTGGAGGAGCAAAGCCCTAGGAAAACAAAGGGGCACACCAGGGTAAGCTAATAATTCCCGCTGTGCTTTGAGGGCAATGAAATGACTGCAGCCCTGAGAACTTTTTCTCCCTCCCCTGCAGTTGGTATAAACACAAGAGCCATTTTGATGATCATATCGACACCTCAGCAACAAGTGCTTCCCAGGTGCCAACAAAATGTCACTTTCCAAAGGGTTAAATGAGCCACAAGGCCTGCACCTCCAATATCCCTTCTCTGCACAGGTTTAGTATGCACACCCATTAAGGGAAACAATAGGTATAGACTCACATCCTGCCTGCAAATACTTAAACAGGACAAGAACAAATCTACCGCCAGTGGCTTCACTGTGCTTTCTGCTTTGACTGGGAGGGGAAAGCCAAGTTTGGAGCTGGGTCTAGCCTGACTCAAGCCTTAACTTGTGAGTCCTGCTATTCTAACCCCTTTTCTCGATCTGCTTTTCAGCATGTCTAGGAGCACACAGCTCGGAGCAGCAGGGAAGTTGCTTAGCAAAGGGCCACCCACTTGCCTATTATTCCTTCCTCGCCTGTGACATGACACAAGAACAAAGTAGACATTAACCGCTACATTAAACCCAGAAAGAAAGTAATCAGTAACCTGTTATTCCCTTAATAAAGGGAAACACATGCAGTGTGAAATCCAGAAGACTAATCAATAGCCGCAGACAATGCAATGTGCCAAACAAATTGCAAATCAATTAGAATCCTTGTTTTCTTTCAAATGGTTCACTATATCTAAAGCAATTACTCCTTCATTAGACCTAATTTAACAGCATGACTGCCTTGGCTACAACTGGCAGCGTCTGGCTATCAAATGGAAGAATGGCAGCTTATTTCTGTCTGTCTGTGAGTCTAACACCAATCAAAAAAATTGAATTCCTTTATATGAGAGAAACTTTTAATGAATGGACGGATATTTGTTTTAATCAAAATATCAATACCAGAATGAGGGTTCCCTTCCCTGTCTCTCATAAATTGAAAGAAATTTATTAAAGAATGATTGGATGAAATTATTTTAAAATGTTTTTTCTTTTTGTGCTAGATTCAACTAGATAAAAATTGGCATTTTAGTGTGTACAGTCCTTTCAATTCTTCAAACCTCACATACACATTACTTGACATAAGTTTTAGGATTTTTTTGAAGTAAAAAAGATTTTAAGCATTTTGGAATATTCCAGATATCCACCAAAAACAAAAAAGTTATAATTCATCTTATAAAGTTCTAGTTCATTTTATTATAACACTTATTTAAATCATTTTACTGAGATGTATTTATGTTGAGGACATTTCAGTCAAGAAGGGTGAGTTTTGATGAGTGACCATGTAGCCACACAGACTGCCACCCTAGTAAGTTCTTGTGTGCCCTAAAGCTCCCTTCCTCTCTCTGACCCCAAGGGATCTGCTTTCTCCCAGCCCCCTTCTCTGTTGAGAACACTTTGCCATCCTGTGGTGGTATGGGACTAGAAAAGTAATAGAAATAAAGCTTACAAAAAAAGAAAAAACAAACTACAAATTGGGGGAAATGGTTGAATGGTTGTGTTCTGGTTGGAGGCATCAAGAGAATGTAAAGAACAGAATGTAAGGACGATGGACTTCAGAAAGCAGGTTATGCTTGAAGAGGTTAAGCCATTTCTAAAGCTAAAGGCAACATTCCTAAGTGAGCTGAGAAAAAAATTAATACCCACAATGAGTTTTGAATATAAATCTCATAGTCTTCAAGAATAGCCACAGTTTCAAGAATTTCTTCAGTTTAGTTTTCCTGGATTATTTCTTTCTAAATGCAAACAGCAATACAGTTTGATTACACATAATAGCAATACCACAGACTTATAAAAAATAAACAGCAAGAAATTTTATGTGCCCCTGTCCCCCCAGTAATTTTCAGAGGTACTCAAAGCTGTCACCCATCCAAAGATGTCCTTTACAGCATTGTGGTAAGAGCAAAGGCTTGGGAACACTAGGAATTCCAGTCTTAAATTAAGTCACACATGAGCCCAAGTCCCTTCCTTCCTTTGCTTTCCCTTGTAACAGCTTTTCTCCCTCCCCTCCCCCTAATCCTTCCTCTTCACCTCACATCAAATGGCTTTTTATTCTCTGTATCCTTTGCCTTTCTTCTTTTTTTTTCTTTAGAGCTCAGTGCAGAAAAATTCTTGCACTGAGGATACCCATATCTTTTGCAGGCCAATCAACCCGTTTCCCATCTCCTACACCTCAGAAGACCCTGTTTTTCCAACGTTCCCACATTCTTCACATAAATCTGTGCTCCCCCCACCTGCACCCTATTTTGCCCTCTTTAACCTCTCACTGTTAACATTGTCACTCTGTCAAATTATATTTTGTTTCTATTGTTTCTCCTAACATTCATGATGCAACATACTCTGCAAATCAATTAATCAATGAGCATTCACTGAAGGCTTGCTTCCCTCTGATTGGCTGGTGCTGAGGGTAGATTTGTAGCCTTAATGAAAAGCATGTGGGATAATGGGAGAGGGTTAAGAAGAGGAAGTTAGGATGCTTAATCACTTTCTGAAGGTAGTTTAGCTTGGAGGTTAGGTAGAGCAAAACCTGAGATGAAGGGAAGGGAAACGGTGCACCCCTCCCTCCTCTCTGTCTCTATGTTTAGAGATAAAACAAAACAAACAAGTAAACAAATAAAAAACAGCTTTGTTTGGAGCTTGATGCTCCAGTCCCAGGGTTTAGTCAAATGGGGACTGACCCATAGGAAGATGCCGAAACTATCTAAGGATAGTTTTCTTTCTAAATTTAACCTATTGCTATTTGTGTTCTCCTGACTTGCGTTTGTAGAGAACGCTGGTTTAAAAGCACAGCGGTCACAACCATCTATGTGTGCACCCGTAGGCTGTTTTCCACATCTGCAAAACACTAATCAGTTTGTTAGTAAATGTACACTTAGGCCAGTCCCGGGGAGTTCACCTTGTCATAGTTAAGAAGGTGATAAGCATTGGTCTCCTACTGATATTATGGAGACCACTGTACAATAGAACACCACTAAATCCTTCGGAACCCTTCTTCAAAGGGGAGAGATGGCAAGCTCTATCCTTTATGAGGCCAAAAAGAACATCTTCTAGTTTTCAGGCAGTTTCCTAAGGAAGATAAATAAATTGGTCTTTTAAAGCTCCCACTGGAGAGTCTTAGGAAGACTCTCCTTACTCATAATTTTAGATCCTGTGATATACACTGGTCAAGTCGATGCTGACAGTTTTTGAATGGCCAGCAGTCATTTGAATGCCCTTGTAAAGCTATACCCCAGCCAAGATCGGTCTGATGGCTGCAGTTCCTGTGTTTCACATCCCTTGCACATGGTGTGGAGACCTGATTTCTTGCTAATGCACAGATAAAAGCCATAAGAGAATGGTGGCAGAACAAATGGAGCTTGCCCTTCAAAGTGAGCACTGCCCCTTTGTTGTTCTACTATAGAAAAAGTGAATAGCTGGGTCTTTTGGAAACTTTCAGGGTACCAACTTTTTTTCCCCTACCCCCACTCCTGGGAATAATCATTTTGATTGCTGGATATTTTCCCTTTCGTCTCTCACTGACGGTTCATATGAGTATTTTGTCCTCCATGAGTGAATACTTAACTAGCAGAGTTCTTCATACAAATGCAAACTTCCTATTTACCAGACTCCGGTGACTGTGCGTGCGTCTCACATCAGAGTGGCATCATTCAGCTTCAGTTGCTATAGCATTTTCAAGAACCTCTCTGTTCTTGTCATAAATTATCTTTAAGTGAAAAAAGCTCAAAGGAGGTCCGTAGCAAACTGTATCAAATAATGAATTGTAAGCAGTGGAGGAAAACACTTGTCTTACGCTCTTCTCCTATCGATTGTTCCGTGACCCTTCTTTGGGATACAGATGAGCATAACCCTGAAACATGTTTGTGTTGTCTTTCTTTAACTGGCAGCCTGCGGGCTGCATGATCTAATAAATATTGGCAGGGCCAAATGAAATAATATAGAAGAGCTTCTCTAAAGTCCACAGACCAAGAGACTCTTGTCACTTGTTAGTATCTCCATCAAACACTGAAGTGTTAACATATGTGATACGACCACGCAATCAAGTAAGGACCGATTTGTTGACTAATTAAACCAACACAACAAGCTCTTTAGCACCTACAAGTGACAAGTTTAGAGCAGGCAAGTGGAAACTCTCAATTGAGTCCCCTTTTATGAGACTATCATGCCAAATTCAATTCCGAATGAGTAGTATTTGAATGTACTTGACTTCCACCATGTGCTGACATGCTTACAATAATTCATCATGGGTGACAATGGCCCAATATTACAGATTTATGATATATACAAAATAGTTACAAATGAAATGTTGCCCTGACATGGGTCTGCTTCCCTCACCACTGCCTATTGATATTATAATTAATGGTCAATTACTTATGGAAACAAAAACAGAAAATAGTCATTACTGGTTTGAGTCATCATTAGAATTTTTTAAAATCTGGAAGTAAATAAAACCATTTGCACTGTGTTTGGCAATTTTTTTCAACATAATAAGTGAACCAACATAGATGCCTAGTACTCATAAACTCCTCTTAGTTCCGAGGATAAGTTAGTAATATTTTTTAAAGAAATGGTCTGTCAATTAAGTTTCCTTACAGGCCAAATGCATGTTTTATGTTCTGTTTCCTTCTTTATAAAATGAAACGAATCACTCATCTATTTCAAACAATCTTCAAATACCTTAACTTTTTATGCTCCCTTATTTGACTTTCTATATCCAAGCCAACTAAAAGCGAGTAGAACCCTTGCTAGATTGTTTTGGGCATGAAGTTGGTCCCTTTCTTCTCTTTCCTGTGTAACTTGCTTCTTTATCTTTTATATATGCACACACTCTAAAATTTCTGTATTCAGCTCTGACCATTTTACTGACTTCCTTGATAGCTGGACAGTCTTGCTGGGGAGTGGGTAACCAAGAGTCGACTACACCCTTGTAAGTATCACACTCTGTCTATAGGTATATGAGTCACATGTTTCCATCTATCCATGCCTATAAACTAAGAGAAGTTGTCAGTAGTGACAAGTTACAGCAAAGTTATAGATCTTGGCCATTTAATTGAACAGGGACAAGTGGCAAGAGATTATGTATATATATATATATAGTTCTGGGCATCCCAGAGCTGTAAGTTGGTATCTTGTATTTCTGGAGCTTATGTTTTCTGTATTCCACTATATTGCAGCCCAGGGCCCAACTATCTGGCTGGAAATAAGGTTAGATGACAAATAGGTTCATAGCCAACTATAAGGTTGGCCTTCAAGTTCTAAGTGGGCAGGTCCTGACCATCAAAAGAGTTCTCTGATAGTTGCTTCATCCTGTGATGGAGATACCTGCCTGCATCATTGCATATTGTCCCACCTCCTCTCCTGAGCCCAATGGAGGAAACACACACACACACACACACACACACACACACACACACACACACACACCATTAACCTTAGAAATGATTTCCTTATTTTTCCTGGAGTGTTTAGCAGATTATTATATTTTTAAAGACAGTCTTACTATGTATCTCAGGTTGCCTTCAAACTTGCAGTCCTCCCATATGCTGAAACCATAGACAAGCCAACATGCCTGACTTTTAGAAGAATTTTGTTTATTCTGAGGAAATAATGTATTATATAACTAAAAAGCAAAAACTGTTATAAAATGTGTCAATTGAGAAGACTTTTAATGTCATGTATTAATGGTACAAAATGATGATTTTTTTCCCATTGTGTCACTATTATAGAACTTGGTGACAGTCACCTTTTTGTTCATGGCTCATAGCTTTATCTCTATGTACTCTTTCTTATCTACTCCTTAAAATTTTTTTCTTTCCTCTCTTATTTTTGAATTTTTCTTTATTCTTGAGAATTTAATTTATATATGTATCTATACTCTTATATACAATCATATATACTCCCCTTACTTCCTCCCCAACTCTCCGCCACAATTTATCAAACATGCCCCAGCCCTCACTTCCCATTTATAACCCATGAAGTCCAACTAGTGCCTACCATATGCACATGGGTGTGGGGCCACTCACTAGAGCAGGGGAATCCCCTCAGTAGCCGCATCCTCCAAAAAGAATGATTTTCCCCTCCTAGAGTCATTCAACTGCCGATAACTCCTCAGAAAGGGAGAAAGCCTACAGATGATCTATTCCATCAATGCTAGAATTCAGATTATTGTGATCTGGTACAGGTCTTGTGCAGGTAACCGTTGATGTTTTCAGTCGTTGAGTGTGGTAGCCATGTCATGTCCGGAAAACAGCATTTCACAGCATCCCACCACATTCTCTAGGTCTTACTGCTCTTCTTCCTTTATGTTCCTTGAGCTCTGGCGGGGGTGGGAGGGGCACTGATAAAGTTTCTTGTTTAGGATGGACACTTGGTCTCTTCCTCTCTGCACTTTCTCCATCTTCCCATCGATTGCTGAAGTTTCTCTGACCAAGGTTGAGATCATCCCAGGTCCATGAGTATAAGCTTAAACGTTTAGACATTGTTTGACAGCATGGTCATTCAATAAAATAACAATTGCAGGTTCTACCATAAGACCTATGGTCTCCCTAGCCACAGACTTTTGACCAGGATTGTACTACCAGGCAAGAAATCCCCTCTCATGGAGTAGACTTCAAATCCAATCAGAAAACAGTTAGTCAACCCATAACATCATGCCACTAATGCAACAGTGGGGACATCTTTACTGGCAAGTTGGTATTGTGGCATGCAGGGTCCAGAACTTGACAAAAGCATTGTTGCCGTTTACTTCCCAGAGGACTGCATGGCATTCTCCAGCTCTATGAAAGCTAGCTATTAGGGAGGAAGTTTCCTTGTTGGTATGAGATGATTTTCTCTATGCCCTGCGCCCAAAGTGTGTGGAGTCTTAACATAGAATACAGTGGATAATCAAGGGCAATGGCAATAGCCCATGTTGTTTTGGAGAAGTCTGGAGTCTCCCTGGCCAATGATTATATTCCATGCCTTATACTGTGACTTTCATATAATTATCCTTATATTTTGGGGGTGACATTGTCCATTCATGCAGGGTAATCCTGCTCAAACACTTAAAAAAAAGATTGCGTCTTGAATTAGCTTACTAACTAGTAGGTTTCCATAAGCCTTTTCTTACATCCTTAGTTTTGGCTACCCTAATCCTCCTGTCTCTGTCTGCAGCGTGCTGAGATTACAGGCATGCACTATCATACTCCGTGCTCTTTTATTAGCTTCTTGTGTATCTTTACAAAATTTCTTTGAGCAAATGTAAACATGTATGTATTAATGTATACATGTATGTACATACATATGTGTATTTTTTGTTTTCCCCTCTACTGCTTAATCAAAATTAGCATATGGTTTGCTATGTACCTTGCTTTTCTTCCTAGCAGGACACTCTGGACATATTTTCAAGTAAGTACAAGGAAATATATGTCAAAGATAAGAAGTTATTCCTTAACTGGGCTTCTTCCAGGACCACTACCTTTCTCCACTGCTTCTCGTTTAAGGGAGCCTCATTTGGAAATTTTGAGAGCAAAGAATACATGAAGAAGAATGTTAGTATAACACTGCTGAAAGGAAAAGTACTATCAATATTTTGGTACACAACTTTTTAGTTTTATAAGTAGGGATTGCATAAAACAAACTGACATACAGTATTTATTTTTAGTTTACACAATATGTTTTAAGTAATCAGGTGTTTCATTATTTAGAATAGCTTCTGGCTTACAGAAAAGTAAGTGGTTGAGTACAGAGAGTTCCTCTTTCTTCCATGGCCTTCATGGTTTTTACTTACTACATCGTGAATGGTTTTTCAAATCCTATAACTTGCTTATAAAGGTATTGCTATGAAGTTCCATCTCATGTAGGTACAACCTTAAACAATCTCATAGAGTTGACACTGATTATGAACACATTCCTTATGTTTTTTGTTATAAACAGTACTGTGGCCATCATCCTTCTAAACTGATCACACTGATTTCTGATTATTTCCTAGAACAGAGTCTCAAAAGTAGAATGGTTACATCAAGAGACATGAGCCCTTCCCCTCCCTTTTAATTTTTGATACATATCTTTAAGTTGGTTGGGTCACTTTGAAAAGTTAGACAAAACAGAGAAATGTGGGAAAGTCGTCAACCTCAGGCTCTTCTTTCTTTTTTTTCTCAGACAGTGTTTGACTAATTGCAATAGACAAATGCAAATAAAGCTGATGAAACAAAGGCGTATATTATATGGCACACTGAAGCCTCCATTGCTATCAGGATGAATGAAGAGATGTTGGAGAAGGAGGAAAGAAGGAGAAACAAAGAGATTTTTATGTTGTTGTGGTTTTTGTGTTTTGTTTGTTTGCTTGCTTGCTTGTTTTTGCTTTTGTTTGCTTGCTTGCTTACTTTGATTTGTGTGTGTGTGTGTGTGTGTGTGTGTGTGTGTGTGTGACTCAGAGATGACGGAGGAAGGGGGGGCCAGGAGGTGTATGGAATTGGAGTGCATGATGCGAAACTTTCAAAGAGTCAATAAAGAAGCTATTAAAAGAGAAAAACCAGTGGCAACCCTTTTTGGAGCTGTAACCATCCTCATCATGCAATTACTCAGTGTTTCATAGGCTGGCTTCAAGTTGTTCCATGAAGAGGATATATGTATTGCAGATTATATCCTAGTGTAGATTTGAAGAGATTGCTTTGAATATGGTGTGAGGGGGACCTTGGAAGGGTCCCATGGCAGGTGAGGGACAAACAGTGGTGGGTGAGAGACAGAGACCTACAGACACAACTTAGGTGGAAGTTTATTGGGGGAAGGGAAAGGAGAGAAAGAGAGTGAGAGAGAGAGAAGACAAGAAAAAAGGGGAGGATAGAGATAAAAGAGACAGAGAGACAGACAGAAATCTGTCTGTCTCCTCAGAGAAATGGTGGAAAGAGAGCAGGAGGGGGTGGAGCTTGTCTCTTAAAGGGACTTTTGCACCTGAGCACAAAGCCAGGGTACTGCCTGCCATATGTATAGGGATGGGCACTCTGCCAAATCCCCAAGGGGCGGGCCAGGTATGCCTGTATGCTAACAGGGATTTCTGATGAGTTTCTGTACATTATAAGCATGTACATTGCAGCTCCTTAATTTTTAAAGTATGCAATTCACTTAAAAAATACGTACAGGAAGAGAACTTTCAGTTCAAAGATAATTTCATAGTGTTGGAAATATGGTAATTCCCTTTATAAACAGAGAAATCAAAAAGTTTAGTATCAGAGGAAAGTATCCAGATTTTTGTATGTACAGACACGCACATTTTCACTTTTGTTTTTAGATGAAATTACTGAGAAAAGGTTGCCTTCATGCTTGAAAAACCGAGAGCTTAGACTTTTAAAAAAAGCCATTAATTTTAGTTTCCTTCGAGGTCCAGAGGATTTTTTTTCAGACTGCTGTTGAGATCAGATGGTCTCTAAAGAAATCAATCTAATTTCAATAGAAGAGCTATGCTGTGTTGGGATTTTTCATATAATCCAGTTGCTAAATGACACCAGGGCTACTTTGATTTAAAAGAAGAAACGCAGACACCATTGTTCTCTAACCTCTCCATTCGCACTAGATCAGATGACCCAGAATCCTTCCCTAAAGAGAAAGAACGCATTTCCTACGATCAAAGAAAATCAACATTAATAAAATAATACCGGTACTGACACAGAATGCTATTTATTTGATGGTCTAAACATAGTGCTAATGCTCTAACTGAACGCCACGAGAGAAAGGATGAGGCGTGGGAAAGCTACTCAGCTCCTGGGGCTACAGGTGCTCTTGGGCCGCTTGACTCAGGGGCCGCAACTGTGTTCTCCAGATTCATCAGGGAAGAAAAATGAGGTCATGAATAAAGAGGGCCATCATTAATCTAAATTTGAAAATAATTTTTCCACTGCAAAGGGCGAGGGAGCTCCTCTCTTATTATTACAAACCTCCTAAATAAAAGTTTTTAGCAGTTCTTTCAGCAGATACAGCAAAATCTCTCTTACTGACTCATGGCTGCACAGATTTGTAAGATGTAAGAACAAAAAGGAAAATGGATTCTATTCCCCAGGTCGTTCGAGTACAATTTCCATTAACGATTCTTTGCGGCTTCCTTCGCCTCTGTCCGTTCTTGCCCCTCCCCCCACCAAGGGTGTATTTAATCAGGTGTGTGAAAAAGCACTTTCTGGAAGGCTCTTGAAAGCTATGACTTGTAGTTTTGAAATGTCTTCATCAGGTTTTTACAAATTGGATTTTTTTTGGAACTCCAGTCATTGGTGTAAATATGTTCTCACAGAAAAAGACTTAATGCCAGACCCAAGAAGCCACAAGATATCAGATATCAGACAGGCACAGTAGTTGGAAAACCTCTACTAGAGAGTATATCAGTCTGTTTTTGCTAAAAATTTGTGCTATCTGAAGGTCAGCCATGATAACAGTGTGAAGGATTCAATGTGAAGTATTAATGCGGGGGGGAAAAACAGCTCTCACCTCAAAGGGAGCCAGAGATAGTTTATTCTGGAGCCAAATTTGAGTGATGGAGGAGACACGGAGCTGGGTTACTGCAGGTTTCATGTTCTGACAGGGAAGCAACTTCACAGAAGCAGAACAAAGAAAGTTACAAATCAAGGCATCCGAAAGATGCACCGTAGAAACAGCAGAGAGATGGTGGTACAGCAAGACAGACAGGGACTCTCTCCTGAGGGCCTCAGATGCTATCGGTTGAAACCCGCAACTTTGGAGTTGTCAGAAGCCAGTTGTCCGATGAGTCAATACAATTCCAAAGGTGTTTCACTTGTGAATCACGGGATGTTAAAATCCACAGACGGGCACGAAAGGTCTGGGGGCGGAGATGGCAAAAGGTAGCCCAAGATAGAATGTAACTGGACTCTAAACCTGCAAGATTGCAACCTCCCCACATCATTGCGCTTCTGGCCAGTCTTTGCAGACACAGCTTCTTTCCAGGGATTCCTGGTCACAGAAGAACGACTGCATTGTTCCTCTAACTCATGTACGTGGGAGGCAGCCCCCAAAAACTGTGTTCTCATTCTACACAAGACAGACACTTCTTAGAATACAGTCGCTGCACTTCGTCACCTTGAAGCAACTATTAACACGCTCACCTGTGTTCTTCTATACACCCGTGTGCATATCCACGCATATCACTAAAATTCAGTCACAGGACTTCTATGCATCTGCATATTGAAATGTCTTCTTTAACAGGCAGATAGCAAGCTATGCATGTCCCATTGCATACCCATATTGCAACCTCATATTGAAGTGCATTTATGGCATTTTAAAATTTCAGTAGCTTGAAAAAATAGAATAAGGTGAATGACTAGAGAAACAGTATATGGAAAGTTCAAAATTCCTTGTCATCTCAATTTTTTATGTTTGTTCAACCATTTTACTATATCAGCAGAATTACAATGTTTACAGTTCTTTAATCTATACCTGTTCAAAGCCATTAGCAAGTATTACTACATCCATGTTCTAATTCATGGGTTGTATTCATCTGGAATGCCTTTCCAATTCTCAAACTGTATTTTGTGTAAGTTTGAAGTAAAAAACAACAACAACAACAAAAAAAAACAAAAAAGCCTCAACAGATACCATTGTTCTCAAATCTCTCCATTCCCACTAGACCAGCTGGCTTAAAATCTTTCTCTAAGGAAAAATAATGCACTTCCTATGATCAAAGAAAAGCAATATTAATAAAATAACATTGGTGCTGATGAAGAATGGCATTCATTATAAGTACTGTATACTTTGACATAAATATTAGCTCCTGGCACCTAATCTGAGATGCTTCTCAAGTGTTTTGCATAAATAATTAGTATTAGGTGCTAATACATGGTATTGGGCATTTCACAAATAATTTTGAAAAAAAAAGTAGTTCATTTCCCTAAAGTTGATGTAATACTATAGCACATTCTCTATTATCTTTTCTACTGTATCTTCATCGTGTTAATGTGTATTCCCCCACTGCTCCCAAGCACATTGTTAGTACTAATGTAGTAATTTCATACCATATAGCCACCGCATATGAGCTCTTCAGATGAGGAACTCTGGTTTCCTCTTATCTCTGTGGTGTTTGTTTATCAAGACTCTGACACTGAAAAGTACCCCAAAACTCCAACCCATATCATCAAGTTCCTACTGTGTGGCTTGACTTCTTTAATCATATATTTGCTTTGCTTTCCCTAATAAAGAAGGGTCCAAAATAGATAGATAAGAAGAATTTAAAGAAAAACTCAGTTGATAAACAAGTGTGGTAATGATAAAACTGTAGCCTATGTTTTTTTTCTGCATTGTATGATTGGCAAGCTTTCAAAAGCTCATGAGCATATAGGCGATGGATATAGGTGAAGAATCTGTAATAGTCAGATGTGCCAGGAACAAACTTTACTGAATTCATAGGTATAAAATAAAAAATAATTATATTGGCACAGAATACATTCCCTTTATAAAGCCATTGGAGTAGGCAATAACTTTATGACTGGCCATTGCCTAGTCAGCATCACTACACCTGTAGCTATTGGATATTACACATGCAACACGCCCAGAATGAAGTTCCCAGTCTCCTCACTCAAACCTGCTCCTCCACTACCCATGAGTGGTGCCTGCTCATCCCTGCAGTGATTGACAGTCTAACTTCTTAACTGTTTAGGTTACGAAGCTTTTCTCTTTGTGACACCCTATCAGCAAACTCTATGAAAGCTGTCTTTGAGATATAGGCACAGTCTATTTCTTATCTCCAACACCGCCACTTAGACTAGGTCGCCACCTTCTCTTCCCTCTTCATTTACCATTCTAACAGTTCCCTTGCCCATCTCCTACCTACTTGTGGCCCATTTTGATCTGTTCATGCAGTACTTAGTGAATCTTTACCAGCATGGAGCAGAATTATGCAACTTCTTGTCCATTGCCTTTAAAGTCCCTAGGTCCCAGATCCCCCAAATTATTGGGATCGTCTCTCCTCTCCTCCACTTTTCTCATCCTAGCAGCCATATTGGCCTCCTTTCCCTGCTTCCTGCAGTCCTTTCTGTTACTGCCTTATGGTCTTTACACTTACTTCCTTGGCTTAGAATATCGATCCTCATACACACACGGTTCAGGCCCTTAGATAAGATCGTATTTCCAGTGAGGATTTATTTGGCAACTCTTAGCTTCAGTACACTGGAAAACACAGCCTTCACATTTCTGCATGCATAGAATGTGAGCTGAACTATAACTAGCAGAAGGTGGTGAGGTGAGCTTCAGAGTCTAGGCCTCTCAGTCTTCATGGCATCTGCCTTTGTTCTCTTGAAATGATCTAGGGCCCATTGTAAAGAAACCTGCTCCGGACACCGAAGGTCAGTAATTTACATCAAGGGAGAGGTACCAGACATGTAAGGAGCACCGTCTTAGAATCTCTAGCCCCCACGACACTACAGACCGCTGCTATCTCAGAATTAACTTAGGTGAGATAAGTAAAAGTCCTAATCATTGACATATTGAATTGTGAAAAATAATTTCAGTGGCTTGCTCCTTGGAGTCACTATGTTCAAGGAGATTTGCTATGTAATAACAGGTAATTAAAAAACACTGGGCAGTTCTAACCTTCCCTGGTATGTTATCTTACTACTAGTTGTTTTTGTCCTACTAACTAGAGCGTAAGTCCTATGAGGATGGGGTGTTTCATACTTCGCTCACTTCTCTGCATTCAGTATCTAGTAATAGTGTCAATACATAGGCGCCCAATAAACACTGGTCAAATGGATGGACAAACAGGGACTAAATACAGATTTGGGAAGGGTCTTGCACATCTGTCAGTATAGTCCTTTCATTTTTAAAATGGCATATCCATTACCTACAAAGAATGAGTAATAGTGTCAGAACTGGACTACTGGAATGTGATAAGTCTTTCTCTGTACCACCAGCTCCCAAATAATGACATGGAGACTTCTTAATTATGGAAGCTCGCCTTAGCTTAGGCTTGTCCCACTAGCTCTTATAACTTAGATTATGTTAATTGACATTTTGCCTTGTGGCTTTTTACTTTTCTTTCATTCTGTATGTCCAACTCTCCCCATGCCTCGTTGATATCTGACACACACCTAGATTTGTCTTCTGTTTTCTCTCTCTGCCCGGAAGTCCCACCTAAACCTCCTGTCTAGCTACTGGCCATTCAACTTTTTGTTACACCAATCACAGCAATACATTTTCACACAGTGTACAAATATCCCACAACATTGGAACGTCCGGCTTCTACCATGAAAAGTTTAATTTTCCACATTTATACAATCTTTGTCCATTGAGGGCTTCTGCATAAGAATTTGAAATTTTATTGTTTCTAATGATAGAGGTCCAGTTCCAACTAGCTTAGTGAAAAAGGACAGGGAGTAGTGTTTATTGATTCTTATGGAACAGAAGTCAGGGCTTTATGCTATGGATCAGTGGTTCAAATGTCATTATTAAAGATTGGTCATATTCTCAAAACTTCTCAAACAGACTCCAGCCCTAGTGTATTAATAACTCTAGAGGATAGAACTAGACTTTTCTGACAGAATTATAGATAGTTATCAGTCCAGTGCTCATTCCTGAACCAGTTGCTAGTATTTTAATTTTAAAAATGTGGCTTGAAAGAGAAAGACACCACATGACAGAGTTCAAGCCGAGGTTTGTTTGTTTGTTTGTTTGTTTGTTTGTGTTATTAAGGGAAGAGGATAGTAAAAATTGGAAAGGGGAGGGAGGAGATTGGCCTCCAGGGACAGGAGCAGTGGGAGAGAGTAAGGAGAAAGAGAGAGAGAGAGAGAGAGAGAGAGAGACAGACAGACAGACACACACACACACACACACACACACACACACACAAAGGGGGTGGGTAGGAGGTGAGCAGGTCCTTTTATGAAGGGGCAGCTGAGGGCATATCCTGTCAGAACCCCAAAGGTAGACCAGTACAAATGCCTAAGTACTAACAACTGGGATTAGGGGCAAAGCTACTCTGTTACTAGTCAAGCTTTAATTATAGGCCTATTGCTTCAGATGAAGTTGAGGCGCAGAGGCTGCCTCCTCTTTGTGCAGGATGGGTTTCCTTAGGAAAGGTGTGTTCTGTTGCTAGGAGAGGGAAGCAAAGGTATTCCGGATCCTCGAAAACCTGAGATATCCGTTTCCACTAGTCCGGTAACTGTACACATGCTCTCACTGATAGCAGAAAAAGTGCTGATTTTCCCTCCAGAAAAATCCTAGTAATATCACAGGGAACATTTCATGTTGGATGCAAAAGCAAGCTGAAGTGCTGGCCAATTAAGTGAGGAATGAGAAAGAGAGGGGGGGGGAGGAAAAGGGGGAGGCGAAGAGGGGGAGAAAGGAAGCAGGGGGGGGAGGAAGGAATTATCAGGCTTGTTTGGTATCTCTTACCTGACTCTAACCAGTAATCTACATCACAGGCTTAGAATTTAAAGGTGGGCTGGGGAGGAGTCGATATTCTTGAGAATCTATCAAGTCAGCGTCCTTAGCTGCATCCACATCTGGAGTAAAAGTTGAAGTGTCTCTGAAAAGCCTGCCATGAGGAGACGGATGGAGGGAAGGGGGAGGCACTATGCTTTATTGGAAAAAATCACCATGTTTAAGCAGGATTCTGAGAACAGGCTAAAATGAGGATCTACATGGTCCATTACAGGGTAGTGCTGAGATGGGAGAAGAGAATCAATACGCCTCAGCAATGCTTAAGGGATGTTTTTCATCTGGAAAATGATCTTAGGACCACTTTTGCTATTTTGAAATCTGGCCCAAGCACTTGTGAGAAGATGACCTTTTATATATTACATTTTGCAGAGAACTATATAGAGCTGGATACAATATCTTGACCTAAAGGGGAAAAAATGAAATAGAAAGAAAAATAGTGTTTGCAGGTTTTCAACCAAAAAGCAGTCCATGACAGAAGGGAGATGAATGAGTTGAGGCTACAAACTTGGCCCAGTAGAGCAAGCTGTCTGAAATATCATTATCTGAAGGATTCGAGACATCTGCCTCATTTTGCATGAGCTACCATCAGCCAGTGACTTAGGGCAGGGACTGGAAATGTGGCGGCATTCTTTAAAGCATCTTGTCGATTCTTGGCTTCAGGGGCTTTGGAGGGGAGGGGCTGCGGAGGAGAAAAGGTTACTGATTTCCCGAAAGGTTAGAGGTTCTTTCTTCTTCTCTTTCCTTTTAAAGAATAACACTTCAGCTTGATATTATTTTAGTATTTACCACTCCGTATTGTCTTAGACCTCATCTTGGCAAAGGGCTCCTAAACAACTGCCACTTTTAGCATTGCTGCCAAAAGGCGCCTTTCACAATAAAGCACGCTGTGCTTTGGCAGGAAATCAATAAAGTGAAAATCTGTTCTCATCATCCATACATTTACCATCACAATCAACAATCAAAGGCAAGACCTGGGTTCTTTATCCACAGGCTCCAGCCTCCCAATTTTCTGCTATGAAAGGCAGCATAAATTAGAACCCTTGGTTCCTGTTAGCTGGGCTTAATGGGTATGATTTATGAACCATTAAATGAGGTTATGTAAATTGATCCTTAGCAGAATGCTAGCGCCCAGGTGACAGGTGCAGTGTGCTCGTCCACAAGGGTTCTGTACAAATCAGATTTCAGTGACATTCAGTTTGAGGAAAGAGAAATATGTTGTCAACAAGGAAGTGATTTAAATAGTGCCCTGGGTTTATCAGCAATTATGCCTTTCTTCTTAATTGCTGCAAACTATATAAATTCTAATAGGAAATAAATTAGTAATTTACCAGTTAATGACAAGGGTATAAAGGAGAAGGGCTTAAATATTTTAAAAGCCATATTACCAGTGAGGCCATACACTGGGGTGATTTCCCTGATGCTGTTAAAGTTGAAGAGATGCTTTAAAACAGGAGTGGAAACTTTGACACAAGGCAACCAAAACTGCAAGCATTGCAGCAGAAAGCAACTGGATGCATGTGGGACATGCCCCCACAGAACTGGCCCTTATGTCCCCTGGAAATGCAGATGTGACGGGGGGGGGCTCTATTCTATCGTCATTTATCATTTGAGACCAAACACCGACTTTGAAAAAATCAGAGATAAGTAAGTTCTTTTATATTTAAAAGCTTTTGGCCATCTGGCCTCTGATTGGTTCAGGAACACGCATGGAGCTACAGGTCGAGACTAAGAGTGAGCAGTGTGGCTGCTGCTGCACAGCTTTCTCTGGCTGCCTGATTAAACAACAGGCAACAATAGCATATTTCCTGCCACACACTTGGTTATGAAAGGGGCAAGCTTTATGCTCGACGATGAACCCTTTCGGTTCAGTGTCCAATGGGGAAGCTTAGTAGGGGGTTGCGGGAAGAAATGAGTCTTAAGGAAGGATCTACAAATTAAGCAGCTCTGAAAGTAAAGTGGAAAAAAACCTCAAATGGAGTCCTCTGTCTGCAGTTGCTACTTACTGCCAGTGAAGAAGACGATGGCACTGTGAAAAAGGCTTCTCCCCTTAAAGTCAGTTCAATATCATCCCCTGCTTTTGTCTGAAGCTATTATTGTGCCTGTTTCCATGAGGCTGACCCCAGTGAGAGGACACATATGGATGTGATAGTCATGCCCTCTAGTCCCTGGCAGAGCCTATTAGAGCGCCCCGACAGGGGGTCTCCGACACTATTTTAATAGGCGTCTCTGCTGTGCAAGTGGAGTTGTTTACGGACAGGGGAGATGATTTGGCCCACTGTGGTGCTGTAGGAAAGAGCGACGGAAGGGCAAAGGTCAGGTGTTTAAAGAGGCCTGTGACTGTGGCCCACTTGGAGGGGCTCTCCCCAGCAAAGGCAAATGCTGAGATGTCATTCGTGAGCCTAGAGAAGCGGCCCAAGAGGCCCCCATTGAGGAAGTGTAAAACCACTGACGTCTACCGATGGTCTCAGGGTTCTACCGATGATGATCTCAGGGTTAGTGGGAAAAGATAGCCTGGAGGTGAAGAAGTACTATGAAAAGGAGTTTTGTAACTAGTGTGTGAAGAAAATGCTTGAGCATTCACGCCACAATGAAGGCCCATAGGCTATTTCAAACATTGACACTACTGCTAAGCATGTGGCTGTATTGTGGTAGCAGAGTTCTGTCATGAAGATTAACGTTATGCATGGAGTAACTGATATATAGCAAGCATTCAATGGATGATATACATACATGTATATATTATGTATATATGATATATATGTACAATCTTTGTAGTATACATACTTATGCTCAGAATCTTTCTTTGTAAAAATGGAAATTTAAAAAGATTGTTTATAGCATGGGGTTGCTCCAAAGATTAAACCAGTCATGTATAGGAAATGTCAACTCAGAAGCTGTTACACAGGAAGGGCTGTATAGCACCACTATTATAACAGTGACTCTGCCTCTCTTGTCTCTGTGCTTAAGTTTTGCTAGCCTGCCTGGAGGAAGGTACTAATGTATGGTAAGCTCTTAACCACACAGGAAGTAATTTTTCATACACTATCTAGATCTACAATATGAATATTCTGCCCACTCAATATGCGTAGTGGCTTAGTGAGATTAAATAATTCATCAAAGTTGTGAGACCTCTGCTATGCAAGATGAATAAATTATAGCATTGTACCTAGAGTGGACAGAATGGAATTATGAATAGATCATTCAAATACATTAAATGAATAGATCCTATTCTGAGTGTCCTACACACGCGCGAGCGTGCGCGCGCACACACACACACACACACACACACACAATACAAACACTCATGTACATGAACAGCAGGGAATTTTTGGAAATGATGGGTGGTTTGTACATTGGTTGTGGAGAAGGGATCAAGTTTATTTGTACATGTAAAAGATCATCAAGGTGTATACATCCAATTTATTCAATTATTTTTGCATTATCATTTATACCCTAGAAAAAGAAAAACTACTATAAAATAAAAACACATAATTTATGTAAGAATTTAGGGCAAATAGGTGAAGACCCAGTTTAGACTGAACCACAGATTAGGCCAGGATAAAACATCACAGTCCTGGGGAACAGTGGAGAGGAGCCATGCCAACAGGGTCTCACCTCCAAATCATCTGAAAGCACTTGGCTTGATTCCTGCACCGTTTACCTTTCAGTCCCCATGCCAATATAAAAAACCTAATTCCTGTCTACAGGCTTCTAAACCACACTCCTCCAAGACATTGAGTTTCCTTAAGGTTTCTCTGGAGCCACAGCCAAGGGAAGAGCAGAAAACAGAGTCTGGGTGCCTCTTGAGATGCTTATCTATCTCTACAGAGTATGCTCTGGGAATTTGGAGATGTTTTTAGCCCTTTATTCTGAGTATCTTTTCCAAATTATAGAGTGACTTCACTGAAACAAATTTCTACCAAAGCAACAACTCTTGGGTCTATTCCGTGTAAGATGCTAAGTTGGCTGTTGAATAAACAACCTCTCCCTCCTGAAAACATGCTCTCACAAGAGCTGCCTGCTCTCCCCTGCTTACTCTCTCAAGATGCATTTCTTTCAGGGATTGTGCTTTCAACTCACTTAAAAGCTAGAATGTGAAATGTTCTCCTAAGGCTCTTAACCTTTGCACAGCCGACCACCATTTCCTTGAAGAATATTTTTATCCCTACCCTATCTCTAAGTCTTATCTGTGTACTTTATCTTGTGAACACAGCTCTGTGCCCTAAGGAGCCTAATGCATTGGAAAATGTTCAATAAATAATCCAAAAGTGAACAGCCATTGCCCCTTGGGTGGCGGACTGCAAGTATTCTCAATATTTTCTGTTTGTAGTGTGGGTCCCAGCTTTTGCTCCCCCAACCCTGACTAACTACTCCAAGAAACTTAGGCTACAAGAAGGCATCACTAATTGAACTGGTCTTCCTAATTGTGTTTTGTGACTCTATGGTGATCACCTGTGGAAATTTGGTGGCTACTCCATCACTGCTTTTTGATAGAAGCTTCCTTTCTGCATTTCTAGGAGGAGAGACCAACAAGAATATGGATTCCAGAGAATGCTGCTGGGTAGAGGATAGAATGCAAATGAAGTTTTGTCTTCAGAGGAGAGAAAGAAAAAGAATGAAGGTTCATCCATGGCTAAGATCATGTCTTTCTGCAATGTCATGGTGATGGCAGTGTGAAGATGGCTCAGCAGGGTAATGGTGCCTGCCAGCAAGTTTGATAACCTGAGTTCAAGACCCACATAGTGGACAAGAAGGCTGGTTCCCACAAAATTGCCCTCTGACTTACCCACATGTACACAGACAGTCATATACAAAATAAATGCAATAATTAAAAGAAAAGATGCTATGGCATTTAAAAGGCATTATATTGAAGGGATACTAAAGTTTAAAAAAAGACCCTGAAAATGAATCTTATTTTCATGCCTTGAAGAATTTAGAGATTCTGAAGGCCCAATATTTCCAGAATATTTCTAGACACTTCTGTTTGTCAGAAAAAAAATAGGTAACCTTGACTAACTAGTCTAGAAGTGTGTGTGTGTGTGTGTGTGTGTGTGTGTGTGTGTGTCTGTGTGTACCTTTTCATGCGAACCTATCTCATCTTCACCACTTGAACCAGAGGCTCACAACTCTAGCTGTGTGCCAATGTCACCTGGGATATGTAAAAGGATGGCATAAACAGACAAATTCAGACTCTTTACAGATTCTGACTTTTCTGGCAAGAAACTGACATCCTTGTTTTGGAAAAGCTCCCTCCTTCACAGCTTAGGATGCCCAACCAGAGCTGAGAACCTCTCCTTTAAGCAGTGCCAGACACTGGAGGCCCAAGTCGTATGTTTTTCAGCTTTGCTCAGGCTGTTAGGACCTGATGAATGCCACTCAGCCCCATGCCAGAGTGTAGTGAGAAGATGATGTGTTGATTGCATGTATGGAATAAGTCATCCTATGTAGTCGCCACTTTCTGATGAATTCACTGAATGGGCTTGTCCTAAAATATTACCAAAACACATTGACCTTTAGCAAAAATAGAACTTGGTGATCACAACTGTCATCTTTGTGAAGTCGTTTTCTCTCTTCTGGATAAAAGTCCTGCTTTAGCAGAGCTGCAGAGTACCACAGTCACCTTTAGCAAGTCTGAGGCCCTACATAAACATACTGTTTGATGTAGTAAATAAAACCAAGCAGCTGTAACTTCTAAGTCAAAGGTTAAGTCCAGTGTCTCAGTTGTTTTAATTGAAAAGTTAATGCCTACTACAACAGACTAATGAGCTTAATCCTGTGGTTTGGTTCCAAATCACCATACCCTTGCTTTAGGGCCAAGCAGACAGCCAATGATGCTGGGAAACAGAGATGTTCTTGGAGCTGGAGCCCTCTTCCACTCCATGCACACAGTCCCCCTCTTCTCCAATCCATTAAACACCATCCCTATAGTAGGCATCTTTAAACCCCCTTTCATGCCGTTTCTCTCTGAAAGGCTTCCTGGCATCAATCATTTCAGCATAGGTAGCCAGGCCAGCCTTCTGACCCTAAGAAACCACCAATTTTATTACTTTTTAGGGTAGACCTTTCCCTCCCAACAAGGCCAGCAGTATTTATGAGTGTTGCTGCTCTATACCTGCCCTGCTTAGATCCTGGTGCCTTCCCTACTTCTGTCTTGGACTCTAGCAAATGTGATCTGAAGTGCAACCCTAAAATAGCTGTTCTGTGTTATAATAGATACATCTCCACTCTGGTCTTCCCTCTGGTATTGGCAATGTTCTTGTTGCCCCAAAGAAATCCCTTGCTCCCATCCCATCTGACTCCTACTCCAAAACATAACACAGTGCGTACCTTCAAGGAAACATTTTTGTGCTTAGTTTCATCTCACACAAAGGTATGAACTTCCTTGCCTATGTTGTTCTGCTCAGTTTACAGAATCGTAGATTGTTAACTTCGCCAGATTCCACATCAATGGATACCCTGGAACTTCTTTGGAGCAACTACTTAGCTTCACGCTCAATTTTGGTAAAGACAGCCCAGAGAAATGGTCTGCATTCCTCGGCTGGGATGAGTCCCAGTCAGCTTCTAGACACTACTAGGAATTATGAGAACAGAAGAGTCCTACATCACTGCCAGGTGAAGCAAAGAGAGAGAGACTAGGTACAACAACCAGAAGCAGCGACCGGAAAGCCTCCAGCATCCTGGTTCTGCCTCTGCGGCTGGGTGGGCCTCACTTCTCCGGAGGTTCTCATTCACTGGCTACATTCCCATAATCCCTTGCAGTCTCCTGTTACTCAACCAAACGCAACCCCAATGTTCGGAGACAGAAAGGAAAGGTGTTTCTTTACATCTGCCACAGAGGATCCTATAATAAAGTGGGTCTCAGACCCGGACTGGGTTTCGGTGGTGCTCTTACACTTCTGGATTTGAAGGTGAAGATTCAAACTTCCCTGATTTTAGCAAGGGGTTTCTAGAGCTTTACTTTCTGATTTTCTCATAAACCCTTACTTCAAACCTTTCCTGGGTGACACTGATATCCTATTCACAGCACAGTTTTTAATCTTCATCTGTCAGCTGTAACTGGCAAACTGGAAGAAAGTTTACGGAAAGCATCAGCAACTTAAGACAGGTTGCCAAAATTCTTGACCGCCATTAACTCTCCCTCCTCATTGCCTTTATAAATTATAAGATTACTGCTGTTAACATAAAAAGTTAGGCTCCTCTGATGCTTAGTTTTTGTTTTCTGGATACAATCTAGAATTTCTTGGCTGTGGATATTAATATGGCTAGATGCTTCAAGTTCCTACAGTCTCCCCCACAATAAGGAGCTGTAATCTGGAGTTGTGAATAAAATAAACTCTTTTTTTCCCTTAGGTTTCTTAAGTTACTTTTGTCACGGTATATTATCACTGCAACAGGTAGTGAAACTAAGACATGCGTGTACATATTGAGGAAATAATGACATATCTCTTGAGCACATACATAAAATCTGTAATCTATCAATGAAACACAACATTGAAACAGGAGACATAAGAAGCAATGTGATGTCCTATCTCGCTGTGTCTTATTTTTCTGCCCATTGCTTGCCTTTGCTTCTACGTCCTTATTTTACTTTGGACCTTGTTGCTTTTGACATACATATGTCATCTTAAACTCTTTCTCATAGTAAGTAAGGCATATAGAAAATAAATAGGGTTCATACCACTGATGGCTTTAATGCCAGCCCAAGAAGCTTGATATTTCAGTTGGAATTTCTTATAAGCCACTCTGGAACGTTACATCAGAATAGTTTACTACCAGAGTAAAGTAAAGTAGGCTTCCCAGACCATGTTTGCAACCTAAGACAGCTTTGGCATAATACCCTTAATAGTCTCTTCTGCCTGGCATGGGGTTTTGTTAAGGAATAAACTGCTAACTTGCATTTACATGACTTCATGGCATTTCTGTTCAGAATCACAACTATTATTACTTCCAGGTTTATTCCCAAGCACTCTAAAGCCATGTTGATAAAATGAAAACATTCAGGCATAAAAATATACTATTATGTATCTGGGAGTCAATTTCTGTAAAGTGTGCCTGGATTACATACAAGGTCCAGTGAAAAGAAATTAATATAAAGTATTATGTCAGCCTAGCAGAGTTTTATCTACTGGGGTATGTGTGTGTAAATGTAGGCACATACATACATTAGAGGACAACTTTGAGGATTCAGTTCTCTCCTTCCACTGTGGGATTCAGGGATCTAACTTAGGTAGTCCTCTGAGTCATCTTGCCTGGCCTCTAGAAGGATTGTAAATATTATAAATCTATTTCTCTTTGAGATTCTAACTGCAGAAGGTATGGCCAAATGTGAAAGCCAAGAGTTGGGGATACAGCTCAGTGGCTGTGTATACACTCAGCATAAGTATACACTCAGTCTAAGTTTAACTGCCAGGACCCACATTATATAAATAGTGAATATAAAACTCTTTTTCATTATTAGTTTAGGAACCTGATATTAGAAAATAGATCTATCTTTTTTCTATTGATTGAAATTGAGTTGACTAACATAAGCACTCTAGGCATGTTTTTATTCTTTTTTTGGGGTCTACCTAACAAGAATATTCTACTAGTATGTCCATAACCACCATGGATTAAGAGCTTATATATAGATTCCATTATAATTATTGTAATGGCAAGGTACAGTGTACTCCATTCATATATTGAAAGGGGTTTTAAATCATGAGCCTATCATAGAGCAGTTTGAGATCCTTAGCCAAAGAACAGTTGATGAATGTGTTGACCACACCAGTAGTCACAATAAGGCACCATGTAGAGATCTTAAGTAAAGACATGACTAAAATCAGATAAAAGTACCTTGAAGTTTGTGTGAGCAATTTGCAAATTTCGCACACACACTTTCAGAGTTTTGTTGGAGAAACAGATGTTTAAGCTGAGGATTTAAAGGTGAGAAAGAATCAATCAGGTGAGGGCAAAAGAATATCTCAGCAGACAGAGGATGTAAGTGCTAGACTCATGGATCCATGGTGCATTCAGGGAACCAGAAAGTCAGTTTAAGGGAGACAATGGGAAGAGACGAGGCCAGGGAAGTCGGTGGGGACTAAATGAGAATGTTCCTCTAAATCAAATTAAGAACTTTCCACATTTATGGACAAGAGAACATCATGAAGTGACTTATTATACTGTAAATAGACATCCATCCATAGGGAGAGGGTTCATTCACCTTATTTCCCACCATTCTGTGTGTTCTAGGGTAGGGGTGGGCATTGACCCTACTCTTAGAGACACACCTAATCCCTTCACCCTAGTCCTGTGAATCTGCCAGGATCTATTTGCTTTGCTTTGTCTTAGCTCATTCCTTATTTTTAAAGTCTTAGCATGAAAGCTTAGTTCTCAGAGAGATCTTTCCTCATCACCACATAATTACAACCCCAGCTTCCATATGTCTCTCTGTTTCTACCCTGCACTTGGTTCCTTGTAACATTCATCATAAATTGGAACTAGAGTTTTCTCGAGGGACTGAAGCAAACATTCCCTCCCCCTGATTTAAAAAGCATAGACACTGCCTGTGTTAAGATGTGCTCACATTACCTCCAGGACTGACCAAGTTAGAGAGAGTTGACAGTTTGTTCCATGCATACACAGATCTTGCAGTATGGGCTAGGGTCACAGCAGTGGAATAATTCTAGAAACATTTGCAAGATATCAGTGAGATCAGATGGTTGGAAAGGGAAAACCCACGAATCTCCAGGTTTCAGCGACTTTCAGAGTCTCCAAAGGAATTGAAAGAACTATTAATGGCTGCTAATGGAAATCATACAATAAACAATCTCAGAAAGATTGCTCCAAAGCCATATAAAGACTCTAAAGCTATTATTAATAGTTAAACTGCAACAGTGCAATGAGCAGGAAAAGAATACTGATTTATAGCCTGGAAAAGGATTTCAAAATGTTGCAATCAGAAGCAAATGATCAGTGGGTTTTAGAAGCAGAGCAATTCCTTGTTTGATGGCGATCACTCAAGCAATTCTTCAGTTTCAAAATAGAGCAAAAGTAGGTTTAAAGTTTGAGTGACACTGGGTTGTCAAAGTTGAGTAAGATTTTAGGATAGGATAGTGCTAACTAATGCTATCCATAGTTGCATAACTAAAATACCAATACAAATATCTTCCATGACCCTTATAGTGTTTAGAAAAACAATAAAATGGTAACCTTAAGAATATACACAGCAATAGTTAGTTTATGAGTTCTTTTGTACATGGAGTGCCCATTTTGATTATTAGTTCTTTGTGAAGTGGATTTTATTGGTCAAGTGACTTACCCAGTATCATACAGTTAATTAATCACTGAGCAGGTCTCTGATAGAAAATATACTAGAACACTACAGTTTCAATTTGGACAGTTTCCTAAAAGGCCCATGTGTAAAAGACTTCCCCAGCTTGGTCCAGCAGGGGTGGGAGTGGAGGGGTGGGGTGGGGGAGGTGGTAGAATCTTCAAGATGTGGTACAAGAGGAACATCTTTAGGCCAGTGGGAATGAGCCCTTGAAGGAGTTTGTAGGAGCCAGGGCCCCTTCTTTTTCCTTACTTCATGTCTTAGCTCAGAGCTAGACAGTTTTCTTCAGTTGTGTGCTCTCAACTCTGAGTGTTGCATCCCAAGTAACAGGCTCATTCAAAATGATGAGCCAAAATAGACACTTTTGTCTTTATAAGTTATCTCAGAAGTTTGTTGAAGTAATAGAAAGCTATCATTTTACAGACGAGGAAAAGTGCTCCAAAAGAACTTGTCTGTTTCTACAGTGACTGGAATCAGTGGAATCAAGGCGATACAAAAAATAGAGCCTATGCATCGGGTGTGACAGACTCTTTGGAGGCAGATCAGATGACATCGAACCCCGCCCATGAGGTCACTCTCTGCTGTTCAGCTACTCCATTCCCACGCCTTTCTCTCTGTGCCTCAGGGAAAGCAAGCTTCACTCTCAGTGCTGCCACGGACTAAGTGGAGTTATGGCAGAGGTCCACATCATGTTACCCAGGTGACTCTACAGACCTGCATAGACTCTGAATCAAGACCTGGTCCTCCATCTGTCCTTCAACACTGACTGCTTCTGACAAATTTTATTTAAAAAATTGTGCTTCAGAGAGAAGAAGGAGGGGAGATGTCTGTGCCACCACATCCAGGAACCATTCCTGGTCCATCCATTGTGAGGTGACCTCAAGATCTTCAAGGATCCTGTGTGTTTTCTGGTTGTCATGATGAACAGATTTTTTTTGCCAACACTTAGTGTGTGAGATCAGAAATGAAAAGGTCAGTCCTGCAAAGGGAAGCCAGACAGCCTCACTTCTCATTAGGGCCTTCTCTAGGACAAACAGACTGAATGGGAACCCCTTCAATGCCATCACAAAGAATTTAGATTTTAATCTCAAGAAAGATGGTAAATATTGAGTCTAGAGCAGTGGTTCTCAACCTGTGGGTTGCAACCCCTTTGGGAGTCAAATGACCTTTTCACTGGGATTTCCTATCACATATCCTGCATATCAGATATTTATATTATTGTAACAGTAGTAAAATTACAGTTGTGAAGTAAAAATAAAATAAATTTATGGTGGGGGTCACCACATGAATAACTGTACTATAGGGTCACAACATCAGGAAGGTTGGGAACCACTGATCTATAGTGACTTCCAGATTTTTGGTTTAGGCAGTTGTCTGGGAAGTAGATCTAATTACTGAGGCTAGGGACATGGGGAGAAGCAGCAGGAGGAACATGGCTAAAAAGATGATTTCACACCCGAACATCAACATGTGGGTGAGGTTTTCAAGGGTGGGTTGGGAGGCACTGAATAGTTCCGTGGAGAGGTCTGAGAAGATATCTTAATTTGGACCTTAGAGTGTCAGGGGTAGGTGCCATCATGGGCATGCTTGGAGAATTTTGGATTATCCAAGGTCAATTTTTAATCTCAGGCAGGTTTTCCCGCTTCCTACTCAGTGTGTTCACAGGAAACACCAATTAAGATTAATTTCAACATAAGTAAAACATAATTAGCAAGATAAATTTGCTGCCAAAAATATAATGAACTCCAAGATGAAATGTAAAATGCTTTAAGCTCACTTCTCTGATATTTTATGTGATGCTTTATCTTTTTTAGTTTGTGTGTATCTGCCTATTCTCGTGTGTGTGTGTGTGTGTGTGTGTGTGTGTGCACACGCGCGTGCGTGCACACACACATGTGGAGGTCCAAGGTCAAGTGTTGTTGCTTAGGTGATACCCTTTTATTTTCTTGAGACAGGGGTCTCTCACTGTCCCCAAGCTTGCTGATTAGGTTAAATGGCTGGTCAGTGAGCCTCAGAGACATTCTTGTCTGTGCCTCTCCATGGGTAGAAGGGATTACAAGTGAATGACACTTGTTATGCATGTCAAACACTTTACCAAAAGAGTCATCTCCCCAGCCCATGACGCTTTGCCTGTGTTCATCCTAAAGACATGCTAAGTCAAAGCAGAAAATATTTTAGAGATTTCAACGTGTTCAGAAAAGTTTTCTTGTATTTTTGGTTGTGAGCCTAGCCTTTAACTGCTGAGCTATCTCTCCATCCCCGGAAAACTTTATTGAAGGATGACATAGTTAGCTTCAGTTATCAACCTGGCACACCTGGAAAGAGGAGCCCTCAATAGGGAAACTACATCCACTGGATTAGTCTGCGGGGCGTTTTCCTGAATGATAATTGATGTAGAAGGGTTCAGCCCACTGAGGGCAATTCCATCCCTATGAGGTAGTCCTGGACTACATAAGAAAGGTAGCTAAATGTGAGCCTGGGGCAAGCCAGTAATCTGGATTCCTCCGTGTTTCTGATTCAGTTCCTGCCTCCAGGTTCCTGCCTTAAGCTCCTACCCTGGTTTCCCGGATGATAGACTGTAACCTGTAAGACAAATGAACACTTTGTCTCCAAGATTTTTTTTTCTGTGGTCAGTGCTTTTATCAAAGCAGCAGAAGCTCAACCAGAACAAAAGCTCCCACTGGTTTTGCTTAGATGTTTTAGATTGTCTCTGGTTATTGTTTTCTTGTCATTTTTTCACATAGCTCTGTTTTCTGACTCACTGCAGAATAAGGTTCCCAGGTGGCTGAAAATTAGTACTATAACAGGACACATGATTCATTTATCCTTTACCTTGTTATGAAAGTTATATGGTCCCATTATTGACATGAAGGTTGCCTTTCTGGTTCAGCAAGAGGACAACATATGGCATGATTTTTCATTATCTAATGATTGAGCTTTGGAGGAGAAAACTGGGCAGCCGGAAGTAGCGGCGCATTAACCTACAGTGAGTAACTGGTTAAAACAATCAGAAGGTGTCATTTTAATAATAGCAATAATTCTGCCCACTTTCAGGAAAGCCAGTGTGCCCAGTTGGTTTTGTGTTGCTCTTGCAGAATGTGTAACACTCAGTAGCATGTGAGAAAACAAAGATTTACTTGTCTCATGATCCTGAAGATCCAAAAATGCACTGCCAACACTGGTGAGAGCCTTGTAGTGGATGACATCATTCGGCAGGACGTGACTAGCACACAGCAGAGCAGAGTGGAAGCAAGAAACCAGGTGGATGATGGGAACTGAACCCACATCCTCTGGAAGTACTTTAACTGCTGAACAATCTCCCCGATCTTCTTCCTTATTTTCTAAAAGAATAGAATATCTTTTATTTATGACTTGACAATTTCATACACATAAACAATGTATCTTGATCATCTCCACAGCCATTCCCTCTTTCTACTCTCCCCAGACACCCCTAACAAGGCCCCCCTCCCTGATTTGTGTCTTTTCCTTTGTTGTGTGACCTACTCTCTGAGCCCAGTTGGTGCTATATGTTGGAATGCTGACTGACCTTGGTGGCTTGACCTTGGTGCAGGCCTTGTGCAGGTCCCTGCAGCTGCAGTGAGTTCATGCGTGCACTCACATCCAGAAGAGACATTTCCCAGCACTCCTCCCCATCCTCCAGCTCTTACAATCTCCCCACATCACAGTATTCTATTATCCTGTGGTTGTGGGGGGTCAGTGACATGACTTAGATGGCCTATTGAGGACTGAGCAGTCGGCTGTCACTTATCCTCAGCACTTGGAATGACTGTGAACCTCTGTGTAACTGATGGCTATTGGGGAGAGGAACTTCTCCGGCCAAAATTGGGAGCTACACTCATATATGTATATAAACAAGTATCTGGAAGGATTTTGACTATATGACTATTTTGGGAGCAACCATAGCAGTTTAGTCCGTAGGGCCTGTCTGTGGACTTCCCAGCCACAGGCTTTTAACCAGTCTTACAGTACAAGGCATGGATTATCTCCTGTGGAGCAGGCCTTAATGCCAAACCAAAGCAGTTAGTTGTCCCAGAGAGTCACATCACACTATTATCACACCAGTGAGCACATCTTACCTGTGGAGTTCAGTGTTTGGTAATGCCACTGATGAGTTTTCTGCCTTAGTGTTCTCCATGGTACATTCGGCACTCTGAAACCTAGCCCGAGGGAGGAAATTTTCATGTCATTTCCAGCTTGGTTTCCCTATGTCCTGCAACCAAAGCGTGCTGTGTATCAGCAATAATGTCTTACCACATAATTTCTGTTGGGGGACCAAGAACCATAGCAATAGTCTATGTTGTCTGGGAACTGTCTGGGACCTCCTTGACCAGTTACTTATAGGGAGGTAACGCATATCTGGCACGGTTTTGATTTATGAGGTTTTTTATTTTATTTATTTGTGTCTTCTGGGGGAAACATTGTCTATCCAAACTCTTTTTTTGATAGACTTGTGAAGTCATGGGCTTCCATAGATTGCAAGCATATACTTGGCTTTGATCAGTTCACCACTCCTCTTCTCCCCTGTTCCTCCATCCCTATCCCCGCTTAAACCTCTAATCCTCAAAATTCCCTCCCTCAAGCTCCACTTGTTAAGATTCTACCATCTCCCCACTGACCCCACATCAAGGACCAAGCTTCTAATACATGAACCTGTTGGGGACAAAATACATCCACCTACTCTCCTCCCTCAATGCAAAGAGGTACGGTTTTGGAAAAGAGCAATTTGTTTTTATAAAACTCTCTGTTAGAAAAAGTTTCTTTACTCAAAGAATTTCTGGACCTTTTAGTATATGATAATGTCTCTATAGTTACTCAAAGATAAGGCTCTTAGTAGCTATTATTTCTCAAATGTACTTGATCAGAAACTCTTTGTTTAGATCACACTGCAAGGGAAATTTGTGTTTCTCGGGACGCATATTGTTCTAAATATTCTAAATGTTACTTTTTAAACAAACCATGTCTTTAGAATTGTAGGGACTTGACACAGGAAAGAGATCAGCTCCTCCAAGACCCCAACCCAGCGAGCCCAGCTTCAGGTGAGATTGGGTCCCCGGCTGGGACCACCCGCCCATCACCCATCCCCCTCCATCTTCGGGGCCGCTCCGGGCTTCCAGAAGAGCCGCCCACACAGGAAAGAGATCAGCTCCCCAAGACCCCAACCCAGCGAGTCCAGCTTCAGGTGAGATTGGGTCTCTGGCTGGGACCACCCGCCCATCACCCATCCCCCTCCATCTTCGGGGCCGCTCCTGGCTTCCAGAAGAGCCGCCCACACAGGAAAGAGATCAGCTCCCCAAGACCCCAACCCAGCAAGCCCAGCTTCAGGTGAGATTGGGTCCCCGGCTGGGACCACCCGCCCATCACCCATCCCCTCCATCTTCGGGGCCGCTCCGGGCTTCCAGAAGAGCCGCCCACACAGGAAAGAGATCAGCTCCCCAAGACCCCAACCCAGCGAGTCCAGCTTCAGGTGAGATTGGGTCCCCGGCTGGGACCACCCGCCCACCACCCATCCCCTCCATCTTCGGGGCCGCTCCCGGCTTCCAGAAGAGCCGCCCACACAGGAAAGAGATCAGCTCCTCCAAGACCCCAACCCAGCGAGCCCAGCTTCAGGTGAGATTGGGTCCCCGGCTGGGACCACCCGCCCATCACCCATCCCCCTCCATCTTCGGGGCCGCTCCGGGCTTCCAGAAGAGCCGCCCACACAGGAAAGAGATCAGCTCCCCAAGACCCCAACCCAGCGAGTCCAGCTTCAGGTGAGATTGGGTCTCTGGCTGGGACCACCCGCCCATCACCCATCCCCTCCATCTTCGGGGCCGCTCCTGGCTTCCAGAAGAGCCGCCCACACAGGAAAAAGATCAGCTCCTCCAAGACCCCAACTCATCGAGCCCAGCTTCAGGTGAGATTGGGTCCCCGGCTGGGACCACCCGCCCATCACCCATCCCCTCCATCTTCGGGGCCGCTCCCGGCTTCCAGAAGAGCCGCCCACACAGGAAAGAGATCAGCTCCTCCAAGACCCCAACCCAGCGAGCCCAGCTTCAGGTGAGATTGGGTCTCTGGCTGGGACCACCCGCCCATCACCCATCCCCCTCCATCTTCGGGGCCGCTCCCGGCTTCCAGAAGAGCCGCCCACACAGGAAAGAGATCAGCTCCTCCAAGACCCCAACCCAGCGAGCCCAGCTTCAGAAGAGCCGCCCACACAGGAAAGAGATCAGCCCCTCCAAGACCCCAACCCCAGCGAGGCCAGCTTCAGCTTCAGCTGCAGTAAAGAAGGAGACCAGTGGAGACAGAAAGCCCCCACCAGCACCCACTGGAAGAAGAGATGGGAAGAAGACAGAATAAGAGATCACTCAGCAATAGAAACACCAACACGACCCCACCAGAATCCAGGGATCCAACACCAGCAAGACCTGAAAAGCACTACATAGATGAAGAAGAGGAGACAGACCTTAAAAATTATTTCATGAAGATGATGGAGAGCCTCAAGGAAGAAACGAGGAAATCCCTTAAAGAAATAGAAGAAAAAACAAACAAAAAAATCCATGAAATGGGGGAAAAATTCAAGAAATAAACAAATCTCTCAAAGAATCTAAAGAGCACCAAGAAAAAACAACCAAGAAAATTAAGGAAACAGCTCAAACAGTTGAAGGATTGAAAGCTGAAATAGAAACGATAAAGAAAACACAGAATGAAGGGATGCTGGAAATAGAAAAGCTCGGTAAACGGTCTGGAATCACAGATGCAAGCATCACCAATAGAATACAAGAGATAGAAGAGAGAATCTCAGGTGTTGAAGACTCATTAGAGGACATAGCATCGTCAACCAAAGAAAATCTCAAAACCAACAAATCCTTAACACAAAATATCCAGGAAATATGGGACACCGTGAAGAAGCCAAACCTGAGAATAATAGGTATAGAAGAAGGTGAAGAACTTCAACTTAAAGGTACAGAAAACATATTCAACAAAATCATAGAAGAAAACTTCCCTAACCTAAAGAAAGATATGCCTATGAAAGTACAAGAATCTTACAGAACACCAAATAGGCTTGACCAGAAGAAGAAGTCACCTCGCCATATAATAATCAAAACATCAAACCTACAGAGCAAAGAGAAAATATTAAGAGCAGCTAAAGAAAAAGGCCAAGTAACATACAAAGGCAGACCTATCCGAATTACACCTGACTTCTCAATGGAAACGATGAAAGCCAGAAGATCCTGGTCAGATGTCCTACAAACGCTAAGGGAACAAGGATGCCAGCCCAGACTACTATATCCAGCAAAGCTCTCAATTACCATAGATGGAGAAAACAAAATATTCCATGACAAAGCCAGATTTAAACAATACGTATCCATGAATCCAGCTCTACAGAAAATGCTAGAAGGAAAACCTAGAGCCAAGGAAGATAACTACATTCACAAAGACACAGGCAATATAGAATCATACTTTACAAAACACTAAAAGAAAAAGGGAGGAGAAACTACACAAAATAACTTCACTAACAATAAATCAAGCGCAAACAAGGATCACCAATCAATGGTCATTAATATCCCTCAATGTCAATGGCCTCAACTTACCTATAAAAAGACACAGACTAGCAGAATGGATACGAAGACAGAACCCTTCCTTCTGCTGCATACAAGAAACACATCTCAACACCAAAGACAGACGTTATCTCAGAGTAAAGGGCTGGGAAAAGATCTTCCAATCAAACGGCCCCAAGAAACAAGCGGGCGTAGCAATCCTAATATCTAACAAATTAGACTTCAAATTAAAATCAATCAAAAGAGATGAAGAAGGGCACTTCATATTCATCAAAGGAAAAATACATCAAGACGAAGTCTCGATTTTAAATATCTACGCCCCAAATACAAAGGCACCTACATTCGTGAAAGAAACATTACTAAAGCTCAAAATGCACATAAAATCTCACACACTAATAGTAGGAGACTTCAACACTCCGCTCTCACCGCTAGATAGGACCTCCAGACAGAAACTTAACAAAGAAACAAAAGAATTAATAGAAGTTATGACCCAACTGGGTTTAACAGACATCTATAGAACATTCCACCCAAATACAAAGGGATATACCTTCTTCTCGGCACCACATGGAACCTTCTCTAAAATTGACCACATAATAGGAAACATAGCAAATCTCCACAGATACAAAAAAATTGGAATAACCCCCTGCATCTTATCAGACCACCATGCATTAACATTAGAATTCAACAATAACACAAATCGCAGAAACCCTACAAACTCATGGAGATTGAACAATGCACAATTGCACCATCCCTGGGTAAAGGAACAAATAAAAAAAGAAATTAAAGACTTCCTCGATTTCAATGAGAATGAAGACACAACATACACAAACTTATGGGACACTTTGAAAGCAGTGCTGAGAGGAAAGTTTATAGCACTAAGTGCCCACATGAAAAAACTGGAGAACAGTCATACTAGAGAATTAATAGCACAGCTGAATGTTCTAGAACAAAAAGAAGCAAACTCCCCCAGGAGGAGCAGACGCCAGGAAATAATCAAATTGAGGGCTGAAATCAATCAAGTAGAAACCAGGAAAACATTGAGAAGAATCAATGAAACAAAGAGTTGGTTCTTTGAGAAAATCAACAAAATAGACAAACCTCTGTCCAAACTAACCAAAAGACAGAGAGAGAACATGCTAATTAACAAAATCAGGGATGAGAAAGGGGACATAACAACGGACTCTGAGGAAATCAAGAGAATCATCAGGGCATACTTTGAAAATCTGTACTCCACAAAATTTGAAAATTTAAAGGAAATGGACAATTTCCTGGATAGATATCACTTGCCAAAACTAAATCAAGAACAGATAAATAATCTAAACAGACCTATAACCCCTAATGAAATAGAAGCAGTCATCAAAAGTCTCCCAAACAAAAAAAGCCCAGGCCCAGATGGCTTCAGTGCAGAATTCTACCAGAAATTCAAAGAAGAGCTCATTCCAATACTCGTCAAAGTATTCCACACTATAGAAGCAGGAGGCTCACTGCCAAACTCTTTCTACGAGGCTACAATTACCTTGATACCCAAGCCACACAAAGACACAACTAAGAAAGAGAACTATAGACCAATTTCCCTCATGAACATTGATGCAAAAATACTCAATAAAATACTTGCAAACCGGATTCAAGAACACATCAGAAAAATCATCCACCATGATCAAGTAGGCTTCATTCCAGGAATGCAGGGATGGTTCAACATTAGAAAATCTATCAATGTAATCCACCATATTAACAATCTGCGAAAGAAAAACCACATGATCATCTCACTAGATGCTGAAAAAGCCTTTGACAAAATCCAGCACCCCTTCATGATAAAGGTCCTAGAGAGATCAGGGATAACAGGAACGTACCTGAACATAATAAAAGCAATATACAGTAAACCAACAGCTAACATCAAACTAAATGGAGAGAAACTCAAAGCAATTCCTCTAAAATCAGGAACAAGACAAGGCTGTCCACTCTCTCCATATCTCTTCAATATTGTACTTGAAGTTCTAGCTACAGCAATAAGACAACAAAAGGAGATAAAGGGGATACAAATAGGAAAAGAAGAAGTCAAACTTTCATTATTTGCAGATGATATGATAGTTTACATAAGTGACCCAAAAAACTCCGCAAGGTTACTCCTAGAGCTGATAAACAGCTTCAGCAAAGTGGCAGGATACAAGGTAAACTCAAAAAAATCAGTGGCCCTATTATATACAGATGATAAAGTGACTGAGAAAGAAATCAGAGAAACATCACCTTTTACAATAGCCAAAAACAGCATCAAATATCTGGGGATAATGTTAACCAAGGAAGTGAAAGACCTGTATATCAAAAACTTTGTGTCTTTGAAGAAAGAAATCAAAGAAGATACCAGAAAATGGAAAGATCTCCCATGCTCTTGGATTGGTAGGATCAACATAATAAAAATGGCAATCTTGCCAAAAGCAGTCTATAGATTCAATGCAATCCCTATCAAAATTCCATCACAATTCTTCAAGGACCTGGAAAGATCATTAATCAACTTTATATGGAAAAACAAAAGGCCCAGGATAGCCAAAACATCCCTATACAATAAAGGAACTTCAGGAGGCATCACCATACCTGATTTCAAGCTCTATTATAGAGCTATAGTCCTGAAAACAGCTTGGTATTGGCACAAAAATAGGCAGGTAGACCAATGGAACCGAATCGAAAGCCCTAATTTTAACCCACACACCTATGAACACCTGATTTTTGACAAAGAAGCTAAAACTGTACAGTGGAAAAAAGAAAGCATCTTCAACAAATGGTGCTGGCATAACTGGGTAATGGTATGCAGAAGACTGCAGATAGATCCATGTTTATCGCCTTGTACAAAACTTAAGTCCAAATGGATCAAAGATCTCAACATACATCCAGCCACACTGAAACTTTTAGAAGAGAAAGTGGGAGATACTCTTCAACGAGTTGGTACAGGAGACCACTTCCTAAACATAACACCAGTGGCACAGGCACTGAGATCAACAATTAACAAATGGGACCTTCTGAAACTAAAAAGCTTTTGTAAGGCAAAGGACACAATCAAAAAGACAAAAAGGCAGGCCACAGAATGGGAAAAGATATTCACTAACCCTACATCTGACAGAGGGCTAATCTCCAAAATTTACAAAGAACTCAAGAAACAAGTCTCCAAAACACCAAAGGATCCACTTGAAAGGTGGGGTACAGAGCTAAATAGAGAATTCTCAGTAGAGGAGGCTAAAATGGCCAAGAGACACTTAAGAAAGTGCTCAACATCCTTAGCCATCAGGGAAATGCAAATCAAAACAACTCTGAGATACCATCTTACTCCTGTCAGAATGGCTAGAATCAAAAACACCGAAGACAATTTATGCTGGAGAGGATGTGGAGAGAGAGGATCACTCCTCCATTGCTGGTGGGAATGCCGACTCATACAGCCTCTTTGGAAATCAGTATGGAGATTCCTCAGGAAAATGGGAATTAATCTACCACTAGACCCAGCAATTCCACTCTTAGGCATTTATCCAAATGAGGCAGGTTCATACAACAAGGGCATCTGCTCCACTATGTTCATAGCAGCATTGTTTGTAATAGCCAGAACCTGGAAGCAACCTAGATGCCCCTCAACTGAAGAGTGGATAGAGAAAATGTGGTACATTTACACAATGGAGTATTACTCAGCAGAAAAAAACAATGGAATCTTGAAATTCGCAGGGAAATGGATAGCACTGGAAGAAACCATCCTGAGTGAGGTAACCCAGTCGCAAAAAGACAAACATGGTATGTACTCACTCATATATGGATTTTAAATATGGATCAGGATAGTGCCAGTCTGCACTTCCACAGATAGAGAGTCTGGGAAACAGGAAAGAACCTAAAAGATATGCATATATGCATAGTACCCAAGAGAAGAGGATGGAGACAAGATCCTCTGAATGGATGGGGAACAGGGCGAGGGGGGGTAGTGGGACCTGGGAAGAGTAGAGGGGGTAAAGAGGAAGGGAGTTGGTCATGGGGGAACAGGAAGTTGAGGGGGTGGGGGTAAAATAGGGGGAAGAGGGAATCATAGGATCGAAGACAGATCAGGCACCAGAGTGACCTCGAGTGATCTAAAGGTATAACATCAATTGGCAAGCTAAGCAATAGTGGAAGGACCACCTCGAATGCCCATTCCTGATAATGAACTTGATGTCTATAACTATCCGGGAGCCTTCATCCTGGGACTGATGGAAGCAGAGGCAAACACACAACTAAGCACTGAACTGAACCCAAGGAACCCAGTGACAGAGAGAGAGGAGTGATGAGCAAATTGGCAAGGAATGGGCTGGCAAAACCAGCAGAGACAGCTGATCTGAACAGGGGAGTGCTCTTGGACCCCAGACCGACAGTGGGGAGGCCAGAATGGGACTGATCTGGACCCCCCAAATGTGAGTGTCAGTGAGAAGGCCTGGGCAACCTATGGGGCTCTGAGCTGTGGATCAGTGTCTATCCCTGGTATACAATCTGTCTTCATGTGCCTATGGCACAAAGAGAGATGCTCTCTCAGCCTGGACTCTTAGGGGAGTGCCTTGACCCTACCAAGAGTGAAATGATAGACTTTAGACATCCCCTATGTGGAGGGATTTGGCAATAGGGTGGGAGGGAGGGTGGAAGGGGAGTGCGGGAGGAGGGGAGGGAGAGGGAACTGGGATTGACATGTGAAACAAGCTATTTAAAATTAAAATAAAAAATGATTAAAAAAAAAAAAAAAGAATTGTAGGGACTTGAACATACTATTTTGATTTTCCTGTCAGAGAATTACTTTTAGTTCATAATATATACTTGACTAGCATCCACTGAAAGATATTGTCAAAAACAGAGCCATCAGACTGGGTGTGGTTCATACCAGTCATTCTAGCATTTGAGGGTTAGAAGTAAGAAAACAAAGTTCAAGGTCATTCTTGGCTACATATTGACTTCAAGGCCACAATAGCACTTATTACTACATACAATTGCATAGATGACCTTGTAGACATTGTCTGTAACCCAATCAGTAAGTTTCCATGACTATTCATGAAAATATTTAAGTCAACAACACAGTGACAGTTGTATTTCTTCTGGACCTTTATTTCTAAAATATCCAGATTTTTTAAAAATAAAATTTACTGCTGAGTTTTTTCTTTGCATTGACTAGTAGGGAATTCAGAGTGAATAATGTCAGCCTACCTGTAACATTATTATGTGGTATGTACTTTGTAGAGATTAAATGGTTTACATTTAATTTCTTTGTTGTTTTTGAGACAATTATCTTGCTATGTAGTTCTGGTAAGCCTGGAACTCACTATGTAGAGCACTGTGGAGTTGAACTTGCATTGATCCTCCCAATTCTGGCTGAGTACTGGGATCACAGGTATGCATACCACATGTGGCTAAGACATAGCTAAAGACAGAACAAATTTTTGTCAGTATGGGGAACTGAACCTAGGCCTTACATATCATGAGTAAGTTTCCTATCACTGAGCTCCATACCAGCATCATTTGTTTCTCATACTTTTCCCATTTATTTGTATTCTAAACTTAAATCATATTCACTAACCCTTTCAATGAATATTTATTTGGCACCCTCTGTTAGCCAAAACTTATGTAGATATTGGGAATATAGTCGTGAAAGAGCTACAATGTCTTCACTGTCTAGGTAGCAGTAGTTTAGTAAATAGGCAATATGTTATATCCAGTATAAGAACCTGATGGAACAGTAAACAAGAGATAGCTAATTCCTTTGCTGAGACTAGGACACACTGTAAAGTCTACTATGTATAATCACCAGAAATAAGCTTCAAGCAAAATGGCATACTGACAATATTGGATTCCTTCTTTATCTCACAGTCAAAAGCAGTGGTGACCAATCTATGTGACACCATTGTGTCCTGGTGCTGCATTAATGTCGGTTTCTCTTGTTAGGGGACTTGAATCAACATCCACTCTCATTTCCTGATAGAAGATTTTGCCAAGTCTCATGGCTAAATATACCTGGTCTTGGAGACCCTGTGTTTTCAACAGTCCTGGGTCTGAGGGCCCTATTATGTTATTCAATGGAAAGAGACAGAGAGAGAGAGAGAGAGAGAGAGAGAGAGAGAGAGAGAGAGAGAGAGAGAGAGAGAGAGAGAGAGAGAGAGAGGGGCGAAGAGAAGAGGAAGAGGAGAAAAGGAGGACATCAGGACATATTTATTTCAACAGTAATTTAGTAAGAAAAATGGAAAAAGAGCCAAATCAGGACCCAGTAGAAAAACTGTCAGAACACAGGAAGCCCACAGTGGTTCCGCATCCTTGGGAAGAAGAGAAGTTTGTAGGTATTCTATGCTACAGAGAAATTGGGAAGAGTAAATATAGAATGCAGCTTGTAGGTCTGGAGATGCCACAGGTAATGACAACCTCCCAAGAGCACTGCTAACTGAGTGATGAGAGTGCACGGAGTTAAGGTTTCCACAACCTCTGGCAACCATTAAGTACTGAGGCAATGGGAAGAGCAGGCATGAACTAGCTTCTTAACATGTAGAGCAGAAGGAAAGGGAGATGGGGTGGTACCCTGGAAAGAGTGAGTCAGGGTGGCCCTTAAGGGAATGGCAGGATCAGGAAAGGGTTAGTGCTTTTTTTGAATGACCGAATATTTCAGCAGCATGCATCTCTTGGTACAAAAGACCGAGGAGATGTAGCCCTGCTGTGGTTGCTTGGCATCGGGATAATGCATACAGTCAACATGGTGAAATGCTTCTTAAAAGAGCACTTGAGTAATAACCTAAATTTTTAGGAGGGGTGGTGATTTCTTATCTGCCATATCTTGATCAAACTTCAGATAGCCTTAACCTAATATTTGAAAAGTGAATAGTTTAAACTCATTTGTTGAGCTGTTCCTTTGCCCTGGGGTAACAGCCAAACAGTTACAACCAAACAGAGAGTTTTGCAAGCAGAGTATCTACCTTGGCAGCAGCTGCCAAGCTGGCAGCTCTCCTGGATAAAAGTCGTAGGCTTGGCTGGGGAGCAGAGAAGTTCAAAGGTTGAGGACTTACCTAAAGTTGTTCTGCACCTATACACAGAATGTTGGGTGGTACTTCAGGAAACAGGGCCATGGGGCAAATAATTTCCTGGTGGCTTCTGAATATGGCTCAATACACAGAACACACACACACACACACACACACACACACACACACACAATTGGTCTTCCATGTATGCCTTCTGAGACTCAGGGTTGCTGAGAATAAGATTTTGGTCACAGCTACTTCTGAGTCTATTGCCTCTGTGGCCAGTAATCCCTGCTGCCCTGGATCTACGCCTCTCTTGCCAAGTCCTGACATCTGACTTCCCTTCATCCTCTCTGCAGATGTTTGTGACACAGTGACTTGTTTCCTTCATCATCAGTGCTGGCAGACCCCTCTCCACTCTGACACCTTTGTCACTTTCCCCTACCCATTTCTCCCAAGACCCAGTTCTAAGTCACTGAATGAGAGGAAGAAAACTAGATATCAATGTCAGCCAGCTTCAGTAAATGCTTACTGTTTGGCATGAATTATTTTTCATTTCCATTATTATGACTATTTGAGGTAACAGATTTGCAGAGGAAGAAATAGGACAAAGCTTATGTTGCCACTTAGCTCAGAAGTTTGAGAACTGGGAGTCTAGCCACAGAGTCCAGATATTAACTCAATGTTATACTATCTCGTGTGTAAATTTAGTTGAAAAATAGCAGAAACAAAGTAAGTTCTCTACATCACCAGGAGCCAGAACCCCAGGAAAACACTTAGTATTGGGAGAATCAGGACCCAGACATAGAATCAGGCAAACAGCCCTAAATCTCAGTATTGACAAGGATGTTTCCCTCCACCTAAGGCCCTAGGATCCTGATCCTAACTTCATAAAAGCTGTTCCCTCAGATGGCTGACTAGGTCTAGAAAAAGAGGAACTACCTGGTCGGAAAGAAAGGGAGCAGAGATTTAAGCTTTTCCTGCCAGTCTCCTAGCCCTGCTGTTTTCCTTGAACTCACAGGTAAAGTCCCAATGTCGGTAAGAGTTCCTTCAGAAAGACACGGAAGTCCTACCCTTGATTTGGAAGTAGAGTGTTAGCATATGCTCAAGTATAAATGAGGCATTAAAGGAGGGAAGGCCAATAAAATCTGACTGTCATTAAGAAAAGGGAAATTTGAATACAGAGACAAACTTGCACAAGGTGAATGCATGCAAAGATTAAATGCAATGATCAGAATGATGCATCTACAGGCCAAAGATTACCAGCAAACCCCAGAGGTTAGGAGAGAGGCAAGCAACCATTTTCCCTTGCAGCTATCAGATGGGACCAACCTTGTGAACACCTTGATTTTAGATTTCTAATCCCCAGAACTGTGAGACAGTACATTTCAGTTTATAAAATGATCTCATTAGTTGTTTTCTGCACTAGCCCTACTAGGAAACTAGTGTAAATCCTAATATCAAGATCCCATCTCTAAACCTGATTGGGTATGTATGAAAAAGTCCAGGCTAGAGTTTATAGTTGCAAGTCACTAGGCCCTCTCAGGGACCCATTTTTTAATAAATCAAAAACCCTGAAGCAAGCAGGAAGGGACAGGAGATACAAAACAGAACATAGCAAACTCCTTGATAACAAGGAGATGGGCAGAGGCCATACCTAGTCCTCATGCCCATGTGCACTTCCTAAACTGGATTTTGTTTTGTATGTGGTGCTGTGAATGAAACCCATGGCTCCATACGTGCTGGGCAAGTGCTTTGCTCCTGGAATTGTGTTCCTAAGTCTGGTACTTATTTTGAAGGTCTTAATAATGTTTGGAACACTGCATCCTCAAAACGGGAACTGGATACACACCTGTACTACTAGCTCCTGGGAAAGCCAAGGCGAGAAGATCCCTTGAGCCCGGGAGTAATACAACAACAGGTAACATGGCAACAAGCAATACAACAAGTAACACGGTAACAAGTAATATGGCAACAACCCTGCATAATACAATCCCCATCTCGAAAAGCGAAACAAAACAGGTAAAAGATGGGAGATTTGTCCTACAAGAGACTTCCATTCCCATCACTCTCTGGTTGTAACTTCCACTGATGAAGGATACTGGGATGTGTAAAGTATGATCTGCAGGGCTAGCCTTAGCAGGATATAACGAAGTATGGCATAGTCTTGGTAGAGGTATGCATCAATGCTGCCACTCTGCCAATAGCTGCCGTTATTTAAGAATATGAACCACTAGAATCCACAAACGTGTTAGAATCAAATAGGAGTATTGGAAGTCCCATCAATTCCACTGCTACGACCACTCTCTAAGGTCTGCAAGGACTCCAAAAACAGGGCTGTATGATCACATATCAGCAAGCCTCCTCAGAGTCAAGGTTAACCCATCACCTGTGTCTGAAGCTTAAGTCAAGGTGGGGCCCATACCGTCTCAAATCAAGTTTTTCCTGAGACAGAAAAACAATAGCAAGCCTGTTCTAGTCAAAAGGCTTCTAGGCTTCCCTTTCCTTTTATCCAATAAAAGATTTCTATCAACACATACACATGAAATTAGAAAGCAGGAGTGTTTTCTCCAGGGTACAAAAGACTGCCATGAGGGACTCACTCATTGTCCTGAATGCAGGACTATGGTCAAATCAACCTTTCTTTTCTCTGTTGCAGAAGATAAGCTCCCACAGTAAGTCCAAGATAACTTCTGAGTCTACAGTTTCACAATTCTGTCTTAAATCACCAACATTCTTGTGGTTGTACAAATGAGATGCCATTTTCAGCATATGTTCTCAAACATTCATTTTGGAAATCAGAAAGAGAAAAATGAACTGCAGTCATAGTGGAAACACATTTTATGTTCCCACTTTGACATAATTAAGCATCCTACCATTAAATAAAATATTCTAATAATACTAATACAATGATACAATGTCACTCAATACCTTTCATAATGAAGCAAACCTTGTTTGGGTAGTTACCAGTGGATGTAAAATGGGAATGGGGTGAGATGGAAGACGTAATTACACCAGTTGAGGCCATTTCTTTGTTCCAATTGTTCTTGCAGCTTCAGTGGAGTTTTTTTTTTGTAACCTTACTGCCCAGGACTTTTGTGTCATTCACTTAGGCATTGTCAGAATGTGTGCCTTACTCCATGCCTCAAAAGAAATTGTCTCCCCAAAGATCAAAATCTCTGTTTTGACCCACATAGTTCACACACAGTAGCATTTTCTTTATCACTATATTATTGAAATTTAAAGATATAATATTAAACATTTTCAGTGGTGGTCGCTAATGAAATTTTGCCTTTTACAAAGCGAGGCCACATAATAGGACTCTACCTGCCAATTGCAGGGGACAGCCAAGGCTTTCAGTGAATGGACTTTGTGCTGACAGGCTCTTAAAAGATTGTGTGTGTGGCCTTTAGCCCTTGAACATGGCAAGCATTTTCCGTGGATAGTAGCCTTGAAAGCCCTATGGCCCATAACAAAAGGAGAATTTCCCTCCTTTTATGGGGTCAAACATATGTCGCATACTTCCCTGTCAGCCCTGACCACAGACAAGATCCTTTCATAGTCAGCATACATAAAGCCTGTAATTATCAGCCACAGGTAGTGGCCACCTGCTCATGGAATAGACAGAAATGGGAAATGTGGCGGGGGCTGTAGCAAGAATGCTCCTTTTGAATGGGCCCCAAGAGGCCCTGCTTCAGAGAGTCTTTGGATAGATAGGATTTAAATCAGCCTCCTACTGCTCACTGACCTGGCAATTTCAGAGGCAGAAGGCAATCATACATAGACAATTACGTCTCTGAGGACTTCCCTAACATCTCTTTGGAGGCCATGGCTTCGTTGCATTCCACGCTACTGTATTCTCTGGGTTAACTGTTGCTTTCAGGCCGTGGTTCATTTGTTCGGTATTCATATTGATGTTTAATTATGCTCTTGTGAATTGCCTTTAGGACACGGGGCTCAGTCTCTCAGCTCTCAGGAGTGTTGCCCACTGAAGAATCCAGCTGAGATCCTCTTTAGAAATTGTCTTCTTCCCAGAAGAGCTGCTGGACACAGGCATGCACCCCTCCTTGGTAGCCCATGTTGGTGACATTCTGTGCGGAAGTGAGGGCTCAGCCTCTTATCTCATTCTGGGAAGCACTGGGGAGCTTTCCAGGTTCAAAGCCCCCTGGGGGATCTCTAATGTTAACTGAACAGGAATTCAGTTTCTCTTTTTGTCCTGTTGTCTCTCTTGTCCCCTCCTTGTTATTGACCACATTCCCCTCCAAAATTATCTGCAAATAACCTAATATAGATTTGTAAAAATTATTTCATATTTCCATCCTTAAATTTTAAAACAGACATTAAAATTCAGAGTGGTGACCAGACATTTCACTGTCTCCGATTTGGACTCCTGGAATGAAAGACTCCAGCCATGTAGTGACAGCCTCCTGTGTGACATTAGTCTAGAACAGCTTGACTCACCCAGTCCATTAGACATTATAACTCTTGGGATTAGCTTTCTGTACACATTATTTCTACAGTGCTTAGTCACTTCCAGATTTCTAAAATAAGTCTTAAGATACGATCTGTTCCACATCTCCCTTTGATGTTGGTCAAGGATATAAAACTTCAGTTAGACTAAAGAAATAAGTTCAAGAGATCCGATGCACAACATGGAGAATAACAACATGCAAAATTCCTGGAAATCTCCAAGGGTTTGGATTTTAATTTATCACAAAGTCTGTGAGGCAAAACATATGTGAAATCTGCAGGATTAAGCCATCCCACAATATTTAGCAAGTTCAAAAAATGTGTACAATTATTACATACAACTTCTATGCATCAACTAAAATAAATTTAGAAGAGAAAAGTTGGGATTTCCTTGCTTTCTGATCACAGCTATGATCAAGCTCTATATAAATTAAGCACTGTTAAGTATACTGTTGAATTTCTGCTAACCTATTTATTTTAAGTCTGTGAAATGGAAGCAAAAATAATGATATGGGATTGTCTTAGAGATTAAGTGAGGTAACGTGTAAAAAGTTTTTAGCAAAGGCACAAAGTAACAGATGAGTAGATTTCCAGTTGTCCTTTAATTGTTAGGTTAATAAGAGAGAGTTCCTGGAGATCAGAAAGGAGATACCATATACAGATTAGTAAGTGCTGGAATGGTGGCCTATTGCCCTGCATGAGAAAGCTGTCCCCACTGGGTCCTAGCCAGGTTTTATCGTCAACTTAATGCAACCTAGAGTCATCTGGGAAAAGGGAACTTCAATTGAATTCCCTTAATCAGATGGACCTGTGGGCATGTCTAATGCAGATTGTTTTGACTGCTGGCCTATGTGTGAGGGTCCAGTCCACGGTGGGAAGCACCATTCCCTAAGCTTGGTTGGATAAGAAAGGTAGCTGGTCATGGCTCGTGACCATGCCAATCAGCAGCGTTCCCTCATGGTTTCTGCTCGACTTCTTCAGACTGTTACCTGGACATATAAAGGTGAAATAAACTCTATTTTTTGGTCAGTGCTTCAGCACAGTACTGGGAAGCAAACTAGAACACACTAGCAAGGAATGACAGCAACAGCCAAATAGAAAAGAGACTCCTTACTTGACCCGTGAGATGACCATCACTAGCAAGAAATGACTGGCTCTTCATTGGACTGGAGAGGGAAAGTGTGACTTTAAAAGTGGTATGCCTTGAAGAGGCATGATTTCTGCTTACATTAGATTGCTTGAAGGTGTTTGAAAAAAAACCCAGCCTAAGGACTAACAAGTGCAAATGACGATCTAATAGAAAAAGCATGTTGTTTTAGCATATCCACCCACCGCTAAGGGCATGCGCCTAGTGTGAGCTCTGATAGGGGTGATGCTGCAAGTCCGAAGCAAAAGGCTGGGGAAGGATGAAAGTGTTCTGTCTACCAGGGAAAGGAAACATGGAAGGGGAGCATATATAGGGGGTAAACACATTGGTCTGACCAGATTTTGAGGTAGCTTGCCCTCCCCTAACACCCTACAAACTCTTTAGGGAAGTCATGCTGCTCGTTGATGCTTGCTGTTAAATAAATGTTTGTAAAGATGGCTGAGCTCTGTGTTAATATTGGGAAAGGTGGGCCTGCATCTGGGGAACATTCCATGAAATCTCCTGAGCCTCATGGCTTCATGCTCACCCATTGAGAGGTTTGGTGTTTAATGCTTTTTCTCTGTCAAAGGTGCATTAAGTAGGAGCTTTGGAGGAAGTAATGTTTCCAAGGCTATTCATTCAACAAATGAAATGAGCGCTTTCCATATGGTTGTTCTGTGAACTCAGGAGGTAACACAGAGGCATGGTTTACCCTTAGCTATAGGTTTAATGAGAAGGATAAGGGACATAGTGGTAAGTGATATGATGGGGATATACAGACAGTGCTATAGGAGCACCTAGGAAAATACCAGGAGAAACTGTACTGACAAACATTCCATGCTAGTCAAACGGCTCATGGAAAACATTTGTTTCACAATCAAAATTGAAGCAATCAAGGCATAACACTTTTCTGTTTTTCCTCTGTTTCATTTCATGGTATCTGTACAAATAGTTTATTTCCAGATGATTCTGCTCCCCAGAGAGAAGTCCTGGGAAAAAATACTCTACAACTAGTAGATCTTTCAGAAAAAGACCAAAAGAAAGAGATAGTTCATTAGTAAGAAAGAAAGAGTGTCTTGGGTTAGAGATTACTTCTACACAAGTACAATGATGCCTGGAGCCAAACTGACTTTCTAATAAGCTTACTTCTTTACTGTGCAATTAACAGAACTGCTGTAAACCCAGATCTGAAAGAAAATTCCAGAATAAGTAAATATATGTATTTGGGGGCATACCATTTTAAGATAGCATATTTTAAGACAGCATTGTTGTTCAGTATGAATAAAAGAATGAGTTGACTAAAGCAAGGAGACATTTAAAACAGTGAAGTTTACATACGTCAGATGAAGTCTATCCTTGATATGTGTTCCAGAAATTACATATTTATTTTGGCAGTTCTTAAATTCCTCCAAACATTTTCAAGTTTTCTTTAGAGATAGTTGGGAGATTTTCGTTTGTTTTTGGAGGCAATGGAGCTTGATCCAAGAGCTTTACACAAGGCAGGCAATCTTCTTTCCATCCTCAGCTCCATTTTTACCTTTTCCTTGGAAACAGGATCTCACAAAGTTGCCCAGGCAGGAATAAATTCACCAATGACATAGACAGACCTTGAACTTGTGATTCTCTGGCCTCAGCCTCCCAAGTAGCTGGAATGAAAAGTTGGTACCACCAGACTTGACTCCATAGTTGGAGATTTAACCAAGAAACCACATGCATGCCTTTATTTGATTAAGAAGCCCATTGAACTGTAAAGAATTCAAAAGACTCAGCTTGGCTCTGCCATTTGCCAGCTCTGTTCCTTTGGGAGAGGAGCTTGGCTTCCCCGTGTCTCAATACGCTCATCGTAAAAGAGAGCAACGGTGCCAGCTCTTTTCTGCATTTACAGAAGTCATGGGGTGACACAAGCACCCAGCACTTGACTGCCACACAGCAGCTACTCCAAAACCTTTCCTCTGCCATCACTTACTGGCAAGTTTCATTATCACCCAAAAGTACTTTCAGACAACCTATTTATTGTTATTAAATGTTGAATATTTGATGCCATTGAGAATCTGCAAAGAATCTGCTAGCAACTCCCAGAAATTTCTAGAAATAGTCAAACCAATGTTATTAAGAATAAAGACTTTAACATATTGTCCGTAAGGCTGAAAACTATAGAAACAACCCAGAATTATTAGGGTTTTAAAAAAATAACTTACAGCATCTATTGCATGTCATTTAAAAGGGTGCTCTGTTTTTACATACATGGAAAGACATCTCAAGCATCTTTTTCTCAGCCCTGGAATTGCACAAGTGACTTGTTACACTTGGTTTTTTACCTGGGTACCAGGGATCCAAATTCAAGCCCTCAAGCTTGAGTGGCAAACATCTTCCTAGGCACTTTGTGTGCTTATTACAATGTAGTCCTACCCCTGTCTGAAGATGATGTGCAAAACAACTTGGACCTTAAAAGAAAACAAAACCCCCTAAAAACAAAACCCCCAAACAAACCAAAATACAAAGAAAGTCTCATCATGGAAGCTGTAGTGTGACACAGTGAGTCGCACAGTATACACTTCAGTCTACACATCTTTACTTGCAAGTGTTCATTACAGTGAGTCCTTGGTCTGGTTCAAGGTCTCTGACTTCTGCTACACCCTTGATACTGTGCCCTTACTGGGACTTCTCTTGGATATCCTGTTGTAGCCTTGAGCTCGCACTCTTTTGTGATTATAACACAAGGGGGGAAAGGACAGAGAAGATTTCCTATATGTTCCGAAAAATACCAAAAAAGAGAAAAAGAAATTATTGAAATGTTTCAAGCCATGTTTACCTTTAGAAGTAGTTCTAGTATTGGGAGTCTAATCCTTATTTGAAAAGCATATGGATCCTAATACTTCATGAAGAAAATTGGCCTATAGTATACACTATAGTATATACCTATAGTAATCACCATTCACATCATTTAGAGTCATACTGTAAGGGAGTCTATAAACAATTAGTATCTATTTTATATACATCATAAGTACACCTTTCAGCTAAGGCACTGACAGTCAGTGTGGCTTAGAGTCATTTGAGGCCTCTCTACCTACAAGTTTCTTACTGACTTATTAGGATACCAGGCACTCCATTACCAAGGAGCTTAATTTCTTCAGACTAAGGAATTACTTAAATGCTGCTTTGAACCTCCCTCTCCCATGCTCCTACAGCATGCTGGTACTTCTATCAGAAAGTTTCTATGAGTTTTTATTGTTTCCTATGTGCTCCTTAGGACTCAGCTCCTTCCAGCAGGCGCTGTGTCTGGGTGACGGTTTCCCAGTGCATTCCTCAAGGCCAGGAACAAAGAAGGTTCTCGACAAGAGTACCAGTTGTGTGGAGAAATATCACATAAAGCCAGCTCCTAACCTATTGCTCCTACTTCAACTGCTGAAAAGTAGAATTGTGGAAACGTGAAGGCATTTTGTAATCTATGGCCACTCTACAATTGTACACTAGTAACACCAAAATGCAAATTGATTTTTTTCAGATGATTTCTAGGAGGGAGGATTTGATGGTGGAAATATGCTGGCCTGAATATTCTCCACCTGATAAGGGCAAGGCTCCCTGACCTATCTTCAAGCCGTTTGCATTCTAAGGACTCCAACTTTTTGCAGGAAGGACTATTAGAAAAAGAAGCCAATGAGAAATGTTTCACTTCTGTTGAAAAAAAAATTCCAGCGACAAATGAATGGGCAAAGATTATATAGGAGCAAAGAATAAGAAAATACATAGAGTACATCCTGAAAGACTCAAATAGAATCTTTCAGCTAATCCATAATCTTTGGTCGATGACATTTCTTTATAAAAGATGGAGTTCTTTGGTGCAAGGCTTTTGTCCTTGTGAAAGACATGGCTTCTCTGTCTAGGTTGCAAAGAAAATATTTTAAAACTGAAATAATTGTCATTAGTTTCCCAGGAGACTGTTTGGTTCTGATGCTAATTTGGGTCCCTGACTTGTTTTCATTACAAGAAGGGCCTGTTATTCCAAAGGAGAAGGGGCATGGCAGGCAGCTTTGGGATACTGCCCACCAAGAGGGTGCCAGGCTAGGAGTGCCAAGTTGACTCACAGTTCCACCTTATGTTCAGCGCCAACTGGCACTAGGTTTCTCAGTTGAAGTCACTGTGATTTGGGGCTGAGAGATGGAGAATTTTTTTTTGGTTCTGACCCCAACAGAGTAAAGGTCGGGCCCAGCAAACACTCACTTCAGTCTGAGTTAGATAGAGCCAACAGGCTTGAACAAGATAAACAGCTTAGGTCTTGGAATGGTTTCCTGCTTAAGAAATTTCTTTTTATCTCCTCCCTCAGATGGAATGGTATCCCTAGAGGGTGTGGATACCTGGAGTTACCTCTGCCTTGGCATCTGCAAATAGACTGTATTTACATTTCTGTGGCTTTCTCTTTTGGTGAGTAGAACCTCAGAGGTGATGGCATTGGAAGGTGTGGCTTTGCACACCAAAGAATGTAGCTCTTACCTAATGCCTTTTATGTTCCCTAGAGAGGCAGCTTATTTGTGTATCTCAGCTCGACAGGGCTGGTTGAGGAGTTGGTTTGTTAGCTGTTCACAACTCCACTGCTTTTTGTTGGCTGTTCACAGATCACACACAGATCTCTCATACTCAGGCCTGCCCTTATAGCTTTGTGCTGTAGGCCAAGGTGGAAGTCACGGAAGTGCCATGTAACCACCAAGTATGAGCCATGACCTCAGTGATTGATTTCATAAGCAAAGGTGTTTTTCATGTACCTCAATTATACCACCTTTCACCTAGAACACACTGCCCAGTATGGCTACTGATTACTTGGAATGTGGCTGGTCTGCTTTGAGATGCACTGTTCAGTATAAAATACACAGTGAAATTCTGAAGACACAATATTAAAGACAGTGTAAACCATATAGATGCTGGTTTGTGTCATCATTTATTAGAGTGATCCTATTTTTAATAGATTTGGTTAAAAAGGGGCAATTCAACTTACTGCTTTTGATTCTTTTGAATATAACTACTAGACAATTTAGTGGCTCATTTCACTCCAGGATTAGACAGAACTGGTCTAAAGTGAGTAGCATATACCCACTGATTCTCTTCACCTCTGTTTATGGAGTACCTATTCTGCTGAAATTAATTCTACCTGAGATTCTATATCCTGAGAGTTCTCAGCCTAGGAGACAAACACTATTCCCTAGCAGGAGCCCAGAATGAGTTCTGGCAGAGACTAGCTCACACAATAACAGGAAGGGTGCTATGGGAGCCCTGGGGAAGGCACTAATAAATGTATGGTCATACTGACTTTCAAGAAGGAAGTGTAATGAATATCTAAATTGTTCTAACATAATAAAAACTCAGGAGACCTGACAAATCCAAGGGCAGGGGAGAGTCAATTGGTTGACCCTCTCTCCATGTTTTTCCCAAACCATCAGTCCCGGAAATCCCCCCAGAAATTCCCTCTTCTCTTTTCCTGTCCTTTCTAGCAGGCCTCCTCAGTCCTCCAAGAACTCTATGGCTAATCCTGGTCAGCCAATCACTGACTCTGTCCGTTTTTCTTTTTTTTTTTTAATTTAGAAACAATTTTATTTTACATATCAATCCAAGTTCCCTCTCCCTCCCATGGTAAATACTTTTATATATATTAAAGAAATAAATGGATCATTAAAATTTTTATAGCTTGGCCTGGCGGCACATGCCTTTATTTCCAGGGAAGCAGAGGCAGATGGATCTCTGATTTGAAGGCCAGCCTGGTTTACATAGAGAGTTCAATGGCAGCCCAATTTACACAGACAGACCATATGAACCACCTCCATAAAATCCATAAAAATATATAAAAACTATACTGGAATCTGATGTTTCTGTTATTGTGAATTCTTTATATTTGTTTCCTCTTGCACTGACTCTGTCTTTTATAGGCACAGTGGAATGACTGTATGACCAATTCTTCTGCAACATTCACCCTCCCCATTTTTGTCTAAATAGAAAGGAAATTTTTAACTCTAATATAGTAAGACTATATACAATAATAATAATTATCAAGTAAGAAATACATTCACAATGTCCATCCCATTAGTTTTTGGTAAATTCAGAGAAAATACTCTATCGTCTATCTTATCTTGAGCTCAAAGTTTGTACCTAATTACTTTCTATCATAACTAAGGAAAACTGTAGCTATCTAGTCTTCAACCCCATAAGAGACCCAAAAAGTATATAATATTACTGAGTAAACATAAGGTGCAAAGCAAGCAATTTCCAAAACTTTAAAAATGACAGTGACATCATTACATTTTTTAATAAGCTGCATAGGTAAAATACCTTAAACAAGAAATAGGAACACAATACAGTGTAGCAAAAATAACTTTAAATTTCTATCAATATACAAAATATCTTAAACAAGAGTAGAAACATAATACACTATAACAAAAATAACCTTATATTTGATCAATATGCAAAAATCCATACCAATGTAAAATATTTGAGACTAGTAGTTGCTTTTTAGTTTGAAAGTAGATTCAATAATCGGCCCTTTTATTCTATAATTTCTATAACCCCCCTTTTTCTTTTCAGAATGAGATCCTTGAATCTGATCTCCCTTACTTACTTTCCTCCTTGACCATAACAATAACAACTTGTGACCAACACCCCTAAATGATGACAAACATTCAACAAATAACCTAAAACTACCCACCCCACCTCTTGGGAATGTGAGTACATGTTTTTAAAATTACTTCCTAATATCTGGGGGAGGTGACATCTTTCAGGAACCCTGAAAAAATTAACATAAAGATCAAGTTCTGGGAGAATTAGCTGTTGTCCAGTCTTGGTGTGATGGGAGAGTAAAAGCTTTATATGAAGTCCTGACTGGAGTAGTCTATGAGGCTGAACCATCTCAGCTAACTGCTTTATATGAAGTCCTGACTGGAGTAGTCTATGAGGCTGAACCATCTCAGCTAACTGCTTTATATGAAGTCCTGACTGGAGTAGTCTATGAGGCTAAACCATCTCAGCTAACTGCTTTATATGACGTTCTGACTGGAGTAGTCTATGAGGCTGAACCATCTTAGCTAACTGCTTTATATGAAGTCCTGACTGGAGTAGTCTATGAGGCTGAACCATCTTAGCTAACTGCTTTATATGAAGTCCTGACTGGAGTAGTCTATGAGGCTGAACCATCTTAGCTAACTGCTTTGAGTTTTTCCTGAGAATTGGGTGATGTTTGTCAGCTTAGGGGCAATTCTGCAAACCAGGTGGACTTGTCATTGTGGGGCCCCAACACCATTTTGGAGACTTCAAACCATGGAGTCATGGTTCACTGCAGGAAACTTAAACATTTTAAATGTCATATGCTATAGCTGAAGCTTTTCTGTGTCCTGCCCAGTTTCTCAGCTTTTTATAAAATAATCATTCAAAGGCTTAATATTAAGTATAATTGTTTGGCAGATGGCTCAAGCTTATTACTGGCTAGCTCTTACATTTAAATTAATCCATTTCTGTAAATCTATGTATCACCATGTGGCCCATGGCTTACCAGTGGTGCTCTGGCATGTTGTTCCTTGAGGGACTGGATGATGTCTCTAGATTCTGACCTTCTTTATCCCTGAATTCAGTTTGGCTTTCCTATATTCTGTCTTGCCATTGTCCTAAGCAACTTTATTCATCAACCAATAAAAGCATACACAAAAGAAAAAAGCATACAGAAGGACATCCCACATCAATATGCAACAGATATCAGAGAGGTTAAAGGACCACAATCTAGTAAATAGAGGTACACAAACTTAGTTCCTAGTTACCTGCTTCAGACTCAGGCCAGAAATCACATAAAGGAAACAAGATGAAGTCGATTTCTAGAATCACTTAGTACTCTATATGACCAATAATATCACAACAGAAGGTTTAAATATATATTTGTATTCATCTTATAAATTTTGAGATAATATTCATACCTAAGAAAAGTTTTAAAGAGTCAAAATAAAACCAAAGGGTTATGAGATTAGTGGCAACAGAATGGTCCCTTAATTTTGGTTTTTCTTCTGTCCCATACCAGGTGGCTCTTCTGACATGAGACAGAGATTTTGGAATTTCCTTTAATAGGCATGCTTGGGTCTAGAGGAGGAGAGAGCCACATTCCAACTCCAAAGCCAACTTTAATTTTTAATTGAATTGGGACTACAAAAGGCCATTTGCCATATACATCTGTAGAGAACAGTAGAGACAAACATTTGAGAAGACTTATGAGATTTTATCCTATTAGAAATGTGCTACACCATTAGGCCAGTTTGCTCTTTTTCTTGGGGCTTTTTCTCTGGATGATTCCTTCTTCTTCAGATGTCTCACTTGTTCAGTGATCTTCAAACTTCTTGGCTGGATGCTTTTATTCTCCTGGACAGACAAATGCAAAAGCCCCACCCAAACCTTAACTCTGGCCAGTTTCTCTTTTTGGCAGGTTATATCTGATCCAATGAAAGGCATTTGCTATTGTTAGAAAGACCTACTAAATGAAAACAAGAAAAATAGCCAGGCAGTGGTGATGCTACACACTGGGTGCCAGATGTAACAAATATCTAAATTGTTCCAGTGTAATACAAACTCAGGTGTCAGAAATTGAGATAAAGACCTGATGCACCCAAGGACAGGGGAGAGTTGATTGGCTGACCCTCCATGTTTTCTCAAACCATGAGCCCCAGAACCATGTCCCCTCCAATCCAGAAATTTTCTCTTCTCTCTTTTTGTCCTCTCTAGCAGACCTCCCCAGTCCTCTAAGTTCTATGGCTAAACCAGGTCAGGCAATCACCGACTCTGTTCTTTGATTCAAAATGACTTTATTGGCACAGTGGAATGACTATGTGAACAATTTTCCCTCAACAAGGAAGTGAGTTTTACAACACAATAGGCTGTTGTGCAATCAGAGCATAAATAGTTCAGCTGGGTATAGGTTAAGCCAGGAAGACAGGTCAAGGTTCAAGAATATAAGGAACTTGAAGGAGTTTACAGTTAGACCATGGATCAGGTGTTTCTTGACTGCAGTAGGCAGAAGAATACGTGGGGGATTAAAACACACCATTGTGGCTGGACAGACAGTTCAGTGACTAAGAGTGTATATGATTCTTGCAGAGGAACAGAGTTCAGTTCCCAGCACCCATGTTAGGCAGCTCACAACTACCTATAACTCCAACTCCAAAAGATCTAATGCCCCTCTTCAAGGACATCAGCACTCATGTACACACACACACACACACACACACACACACACACACACACACACACACACACACACAGTTTTAAAATGTCGTTTACCCAGAACTTTGATCCTAATAAGTATCTATTTAAAATAAGCATTTGATCAGCATTCTAAAAGCAAACTCTACTTCCAAAAGAGTATTTCAAGCAGTAAATGCCTAGTTAAACACTGGCATGACCATATCTCCATTTAGAGAAATTGCTCCAAGAATACAGAGAAAATGGATTAGGAGAGGCCTTCTGAGAGCATTTCAATGATCAAGGTTTAAAAAATGATGGATAGATCAGTTCCAAGCCCAGTCATCATCAGAGAGGCTTCCTCTGGCCGAGATGAGAGCAGATGCAGAGACCCACAGCAAATATTAGGTGCAGAGAACTTAAACTGGAGATCTCTCCTGGGTCCTTCCCTCAGAGCTGGGCAATTGCTGTGTAAGAGGGGGAGTGAGAGTTGCAGGATCCAGAGGGGTTTAGGACACCAGGAGAGCACAGCCACAGAAATTTAAGCAGGTCTCACAGAGGATTACAGAGACTAAAGGGGCAATCACAGAGCCTGCATGGGTCTGTTATGGTTGTGTCACTTGGTGTTTTTGCAGAACTCCTAACAGTGGGAAAGGGGTGTCTCTGACTCTTCTGCCTGCCCTTGGAACCCTTTCCCTCCTACTGGGTTGCCTTGTCCAGCCCTGATATGAGAGCTTGTGCCTAGTCTTATTGTTTACTTGTCATGCTGTCTTTGGTTGATATCCCTGGAAGATCCATTCTTCTCTGAAGGGAAAAGGAGGAGGAATGAACCCGAGGGCGGAGGCAGGGCTGTGAGCAGTGGAGGGAGGGGAAACTGTGGTGCAGATGTATTGCACGAGAGAAAAATAATAATAATAAATAGATAGATTGTCTTTGTCCTAGTTGTTTCAGTCTCCACCACAGACTTTGATGATGGCATTATGTTCTTCACATTACTGAAGGCTGAGCAGTCCAAGATCAGTGTACCAGCTAATTTGATTATGTGTGGGGACCCCCCCCCATTGACTTAAGGACATTCTTAGTGCCCTTACATTGGAGAAAACAGATAGGGAGGGAAAGAAAATGAATCATCTCCACACTCCTGTCTATATGGACACTAATCCCATCTTAAGGGCATCATCATCTTTACTTAATTAATTTCTAAAAGGCCTATCTCCAAATACCACAGATTTGAGACTTAGGCTTCAACATATGAATCTGGGAAGTGAAGGGAGGATGGTTATACATCCGTTTCCTCTGAGCTAAAAACATTCCATCTTGGAGGCAAGCTCACAAAGATTCATAAAGTAAATAACTCAAAAAAGTCAGGAAGTTCCTGAAAGTGGACAGTTATACTAGATCCTTCCATTCCTAGGGTTTTTATTTTTTTAATTTTTACCCCTTTTAAAATTTAAATTAGAAACAAGCTTGCTTTACATGTCAATCCCAGCTGCCTCTCCATCCCTTACTCCCTCACCCCGAAACTCACCCAACACCCCACCCAATCCCATTTCTGCTCCCCAGAGAGGGTGGGACCCTCCATGGGTGATCTCCAAAGTCTGTCATATCATCCAGGGCAGGGACTAGGCCCTCTCTCATGTGTCCAGGCTGAGAGAGCATCCCTCCATGTATAATGGGCTCCCAAAGTCCATTCTTATGCCAGGGATAAATACTGATCTACTACCCAAGGCCCCATAGATTACCGAGGCCTCCTCACTGACACCCAAAATTAGGATCCCATGCAGGTCTCTCAGTCACCAGTCTGGGGTCCATGAGCTCCCTCTTGGTCAGGTCAGCTGTTTCTGTGGGTGTCACCAGCCTGGACTTGGCCCCTTAGCTCATCACTCCTCCCTCTCTGTCACTGGGTTCCAGGAGTTCAGTTCAGTGTTTAGCTGTAGGAGTATGCCTCTGCTTCCATCAGCCACTGGATGAAAGCTCTAGAATGGCATTTAAGGTAGTCATCAATTTCATATCAGGAACTAAGGTAGCCTCTCCACAATTGCTTAGAATGTCAGTTGGTGTCAATCTTGTAGATCTCTGGAAATCTCACTAGTGTCACATCTGTCCTCAAACCTATAATGACTCCCTCTGTTATGGTATCGCTCATCCTGCTCTCCTCTATTCTTCTCCCAACACAACCTTCCTGCTCCCCCATGACTTCTTCTCCCCTCCTCTTTTCCCCCTGTCTTTCTCCCTGCTCACCCCATGCTTGCAATCTTCTCAGGAGACCCTGTCCCTTTTCCCTGCTCCAGGGTAGCATGCATATCTATATTAGGGTCCTCCCTGTTTTGCAGACTCTTTGGCAGCGGGATTATAAACTGGCACTCCCCTGCTCCATGTCTAAAATCCATATATTAATGAGTACATACCATGTTTGTCTTTTTGTGACTGGGTTATCGAACTCAGGATGGTTTCTTCTAGTGCCATCCTTTTGCATGAGAATTTCAAGATTCCATTGTTTTTCTTTTTTCCAGTGAGTAGTACTGCATTGTGTAAATGTACCATATTTTCTCTATCCACTCCTCAGTTGAGGGACATCTAGATTGCTTCCAGGTTCTAGCTATTACAAATAATGCGGCTATGAACATAGTTGAACAGATGTCTTTGTTGTATGAATGTGCATCTTTTGGGTATATGCCTAAGAGTGGAATTGATGGATCTTGTAGTAGACTGATTCCCATTTTCCTGAGGAAACTCCATACTGATTTCCAAAGTGGCTGTATAAGTTGGCACTCCCACCAGCAGTGGAGGAGTGTTCCCCTTTCTCCACATCCTCTCAAGCATAAACTGTGATTGTTGTTTTTTATTTTAGCCATTCTGACAGGAATAAGATGGTATCCCAGAGTTGTTTTGATTTGCGTTTCCCTGATGGCTAAGGATGTTAAACACTTTCATAAGTGTCTCTCAGCAATTTTATACTCCTCTATTGAGAATTCTCTGTTTAGTTCTGTACCTGAATTTTTAGCTGAATCCTTTTGTGTTTTGGAGACTTGCTTCTTGAGTTCTTTGTAAATTTTGGAGATCAGCCCCTCTGTCAGATGTGGGGTTAGTGAATATGTTTTCTCATTCTGTGGGCTGCCTTTTTGTCTTGCTGACTGTGTCCTTTGCCTTACAGAAGCTTCTCAGTTTCAGGAGGTCCCATGTATTTATTGTTGACCTCACTGTCTGTGCTACTGGTGCTATGTACAGAAAGCTGTCTCCTGTGCCAATTCATTCTACGGTACCACCCACTTTCTCTTCTAAGTGTTTCAGTGTGGTTGGATTTAGGTTGAGGTCTTTGATCTATTTGGACTAAGTTTTGATCATGGTGATAGACATGGATCTACCTATATTCTTCTACATGCCAGCATCCAGTTATGCCAGCACCATTTGTTGAAGATGCTTTCTTTTTTCATTGCATAATTTTAGTTTCTTTTTTGAAGATCAAATGTTCATACATGTATGGGTTAATATCAGGGTGTTCAATTTGATTCCATTGGTCTACCTGTCTATTTTTATGCCAATACCAAGCTGTTTTCGGGACTACAGCTCTATAATAGAGCTTGAAGTCGGGGATGGTGATGCCTCCAATGTTGCTTTGTTGAATAAGATTGTTTTGGCTATTTTGGGTCTTTTGTTTTTCCATAAAAATTGATTATTGTTCTTTCAAAGTCTGTGAAGAATTGTGCTGGTATTTTAATGGGGGATTGCATTGAATCTGTAGATTGCTTTTGGCAGGATTGCCATTTTTTTACTACATTGATCCTACATATCCAAGAGCATGGGAGATCTTTCCATTTTCTGAGGGCTTCAATTTCTTTCTTTAAAAACTTAAACTTATTATGATACAGGTCTTTCACTTGTTTGGTTAGCGTTACCCCAAGGTATTTTATGTTGTTTATGTCAATTGTAAAGGGTGATATTTATCTGATTTCTTACTCAGCCCTTTCATCATCTATATATAGTAGAACTACTGATTTTCTTGAGTTGGTCTTGTATCCTGCCACTTTGCAGGAAGTGTTTATCAGCTGAGGGAATTCTCTGGTATAGTTTTTTGGATCACTTATGTATACTATCATATTATCTGCAAATAATGAAAGTTTGGCCTCTTCCTTTCCAATTTGTATCCCCTTGATCTCCTTTTGTTGTTGTATTGCTTTAGCTAGAACTTCAGGTACAATATTGAAAAGGTATGGAGAGAGTTGACAGCCTTGTCTTGTTCCTGATTTTAGCACAATCGCATTGAGTTTCTGTCCATTTAGTTTGATGTTGGCTGTTGGTTTGCTGTATATAGCTTTTATTATGTTTAGGCATGTTCATATATTCCTATTATTCCAGATCTCTCCAAGACCTTTATCATGAAGGGGTGTTGGATTTTGTCAAAGGCTTTTTCTGCATCTAGTGAGATGATGATGTGATTTTTGTTTTTCAGCTTGTTTGTATGGTGGATTACATTGATGGATTTTTGTATGTTGAGCCATTCCTGCATCCCTGGGATGAAACCTACTTGATCACGGTGGATGATTGTTTTGATGTGTTCTTGGGTTGGATTTGTCAGTGTTTTATTGAGTAATTTTACATCAATGTTCATGAGGAATATTGGTCTGAAGTTCTCTTCCTGAGGTGTGTCTTTGTGTGGCTTGGGGATCAAGGTTATTGTAGAAAGAGTTTCTGCTTCTATTGCGTGGAATACTTTGAGAAGAATTGGTATAAACTGTTCTTTGAATTTCTGGTAGAAGTCTACACTGAGGCCATCTGGACCTGGATTTTTTTGGTTTGATGACAGCTTCTATTTCTGTAAGGGTTATAGGTCTATTTAAATTGTTTATCTGTTCTTGATTTAATTTTGGTAAGTGATATCCATCCAGAAAACTGTCCATTTCCTTTAAATTTTCAAATTTTGTGGAGTACAGGTTTTCAAAATATGACCTGATGATTCTCTGGATTTCCTCACTGTCAGTTGTTATGTCCCCCTTTTTGTTTCTGATTTTGTTAATTTGCATGTTTACACTCTGTGGTTTGGTAAGTTTGCACAAAGGTTTGTCTATCTTGTTGATTTTCTCAAAGAACCAACTCTTTGTTACATTGATTCTTTGTATTGTTTTCCTAGTTTCTACTTTATCGATTTCAGCCCTCAATTTAATTATTTTCTGGCATCTACTCCTCCTAGATGAGTTTGCTTCTTTGTGTTCTAGAGCTTTCAGCTGTGCTATTAATTCTCTAGTGTAACTAATCTCCAGTTTCTTCATATGAGCACTTATTGATATGAACTTTGCTCTTAACACTGCTTTCATAGTGTCACATAAGTCTGGGTATATTGTGTCTTCATTCTCATTGAATTCTAGGAAGACTTTAATTTCTTTTTTATTTATTCTTTGAGCCAGGAATGGAGCAATTGTGCATTATTCAATTTTCATGAGTTTGTAGGGTTTCTGCAATTTGTGTTGTTGTTGAATTCTAATTTTAAAGCATGGTGGTCTGATAAGATGCATATAGTTATTCCATGCTTTTTGTACCTGTTGAGGTTTGATATGTTGCCAAGTATGTGGTTGATTTTTGAGAAGGCTCCATGTAGTGCTGAGAAGAATGTATATTCTTTTTTATTTGGATGGAATGTTCTGTAGATGTCTGTTAATCCCAATTGGGTCATAACTTCTATTAGCCCCTTTGCTTCTTTGTTAAGTTTCTGTCTGGTATTCCTGTCTAGTTCTGAGAGTGGAGTGTTGAACTCTCCCACTATATGTGTGTGAGGTTTTTTATGTGATTTGAGTTTTAGTAATGTCTCTTTTATGGACATGGATGCCTTTGTATTTGGGGCATTGATATTCAGAATTGAGCCTTCATCTTGGTGGATTTCTCCTGTGATGAGTATGTAATGACCTCCTTCATCTCTTTTAATTGATTTTAGTTTAAAAGTCTAATTTGTTAGATATTAAGATTTCTACCCCCACTTGGTTCTTGGGTCCATTTGATTTGAAAATCTTTTCCCAATACTTAACTCTGGGGTAACATCTGTCTTTGAAGCTGAGATGTGTTTCTTGTATGCAGGAGAAGGATGGATTCTGTCTTCAAATCCATTCTGTTATTCTGTGTCTTCTTATGGGCAAGTTAAGACCATTAATATTAAGGGATATTAATGACCATTGATAGCTCATTCTTGTTTGCTTTGGAATGTTTGTTGTTGATGGAATTGTATGAGGAGTTCCACCAATTTTTCTTTTGGCTGTTGGTAAGGTGGATTATCTATTGCCTATGTTTTTCTGGTTGTAGTTAACTTTCTTGGGTTGGAGTATTCCTTCCAGCATTTTCTATAGTGCGGGGTTAGTGGATATGTATTGTTTAAATCTGGTTTTGTCATGAAATATCTTGTTTTCTCTATCTATAGTGGTTGAAAGCTTTGCTGGGTATAGTAGTCTGGGCTGGCATCTATGGTCTCTTAATGTTGGTAGAGTATCTATCCAGGACCTTCTGGCTTTCAGCGTTTCCATGGAGAAGTCAGGTGTAATTTTGATAGATTTGCCTTTATATGTTACTTGGCCTTTTTCCCTAGCTGCTCTTAATATTCTTTCTTCATTCTGTATGTTTGGGGTCTTGGTTATTATGTGTCGAGGGGATTTTTTTCTTTGGTTCACTCTATTTGGTGTTCTGTAAGCTTCTTGCACCTTCATTGGCGTGTCTTTCTTTAGGTTGGGAAAATTTTCTTCTATGATTTTGTTGAATATATTTTCTGCACCTTTGAGGTGGGTTTCTTCATCTTCTTCTATACCTAATATTCTTTTTTGGTTTTTCGAGACAGGGTTTCTCTGTAGCTTTTGGAGGCTGTCCTGGAACTCACTTTGTAGAACAGGCTGGCCTCGAACTCACAGAGATCCGCCTGCCTCTGCCTCCCGAGTGCTGGGATTAAAGGCGTGCACCACCAACGCCCGGCTTTATACCTAATATTCTTAAGTTTGGTCTTTTCATGGTGTCCCATATTTCCTGGATATTTTGTGTTAGGGATTTGTTGGACTTAAATTTTTCTTCAGTCGATAAATCTAGTTCTTGTAGTGTATCTTCAACACCCGAGATTCTCTCTTCCATCTCTCTTTTTTGTTCTTGGTTTTATGAGACAGGGTTTCTCTGTATTATTTTGGAGGTTGTCAGTCCAGCCTAGCCTGGAACTCACAGAGATCTGCCTGCCTCTGCCTCCTGAGTGCTGGGATTAAAGGCATGTGCCACCACCGCCCGGCTCTCTTCCATCTCTTGTATTCTGTTGGTTATGCTTGCATCTGTAGTACCTGACCATTTGTCCAGCTTTTCTATTTCCAGCCTTCCTTCAGATTGTGTTTTTTTTATTGTCTCTACTTCAGTTTTCAACCCTTGCACAATTTGAATTGTTTCTTACAGTTTTTCCTTTGTCTTTTCATCCATTTGTTGCATTAAAAAATTTTTTGTGGTTTGTTTTTTCTTCCATTTCTTTGAGGGATTTTCCTATATCCTCTTTTAGGGACTCTATCATTTTAATGAAGTTGTTTTTAAGGTCATTCTCTTCTACTTCATTTGCATTGGAATGTTGTAGTCTTGCTGGTTCTTTGAGAAAATCAACAATATAGAGAAACCTTTGTCCAAACTTACCCATAGGAGACATCTGACAATATACAGAACTATTTTGATTACAAGGAGAAAGGAAATCATATAATTTAGTTGGGACAGGTTACATATGCTGTTAAATGTCACAAAGAGCACAGAAAACAGTCTCTGCCCTCAATGAGCAATTTAGGAGATTAAAAACAAACATTGCTGTAGAATCTTGAATCAGGTTTCTTGGTTTCCAGTCTACATCTAAGACAGTGATTAAAAAAATCTGGCCCTACTTTTTTTTTAATGGCAGCTCCTAGATGGTTGGGCATGTCAAGATGAGGCTGAACATCTCATCTCCTTCCTGGCTGATCCTTGGCAGAGTGCATTTGCTGTTGAGTAAAGGACATTGTTGCTAGAGATCAGGGGGAATTGGAAAGGGGAAGCACACATGTGCTCACAGTTTCATTGTACATGCCAATCCAAGAGTTCTCAACTTAGTTGTTGCAGAAAAAGGATAGAGGGATATTCCCCTAGGCTGACTGATATTACTGTGCCTTGGGTGTTTGAGCCCAAAAGAGCTAGAAAGGGATGTGAAAGCTTTTTAATTTCTCTAGAAAAAAAAAGGTTATGTCAGCCAATATGTTTTCAGAAATCTTTAAACAAAGAACTCAGGATCAAAACGCCCCAGGGTACTGTTACATCATGTGTCCTTCAATACAAACAACAATATATTTCTCCAAAGAAACAACATACCAGAAAGGTAAGGAGAAGCCTGCAGAATATGTTAAACTTTTACCCGAGAGAATGAAGAAAGCCAAAGTAAAATGCCAAGATGTAGTCTGCCCGTGCTGAGAGCTTCTACTTCTGAGTCTGAGGCCAGCCAGAAATAAGAGTCTTTAAGAGCAGCAAATAATTGATCGGACTTTGAATCTCAAAGCAACAACAAAATCCTGCCCTTCACCCCAGTTTGAGAATAGCTCCAGCATTTCCAAGGGGATTGGCTGAAGTTTGAGCTGCAGCCTCTTCCCAGCTCAACATCTGTTTTTGCCCAGTCTTACTTCCATTGCATCCTCGTGGGCTTTATATCATAAATTATATCTATAATTTTCCTCAGGAATATCTCTGTCTGTCTGTCTGTCTATCATTTCCCCAGGAAGCATAGGCAGTAAACCTGAGGCAGTAGATACCAAGAATAGACCTAGGGATCTCAGGCATTTGAATGGCACGGGAAAATGATTATATATGAAGACTGTGGAGCTGGTTGACTACTTGTTGGATGTTATTAATATAGCTAAAAGAAAACAAAAGGCGAGGGGATGATTCATCACTAACTAATGGCAGAGTGCAAACGTCAGTGTTTCCTTTAGCTATATGCCATTCTGGTTTCCTACAGTTAGAGGTCCAAAACTGTTAGAGATCAAACCTTGACTCAGTTTTAGGGGTGGAGGAGTTCCAAAGTAAGAGAACCTCTCAATACCAGTATGTTTCCTACACCAATGCCAGAGGCTTTATTGGGAGTGGGATTCTGAGACTTGAGATGGGGTCATATTGGTTTCTACTCTCATGAACACTGAAAACAGATCAGGCTGAAATTTCTAGGCCTGCAGAAAGGAGAACACTCCACTTTTTTTCTAGTGGTTCCTCTTACCTGTCATTGAAGATGCTGAAGGCCTCTACTTGCTGAGGATCTACCTATATCTTCTTTTCTGGCAATTAGACCAACATCTAGGCTGCAGTTACCACATGACTCAGCCAGGGAAGTGCTGAGCCTATAAGGAAAGTGGAATATATACTAAGCATCTTTGGGAGAGAGTCAAATGTTAGAAACCTGGACAGTACCACAGGGCCAAAAGAGACAGGACAAAGGGACAGAATGTAAAGCTGGATGAAGGAGAGCTTCTCAATATAGGAACATGCACCTGAGACATAAGATATAATTCCCAGAATGGACCCCAGGAGACAATGTTAGCATAATGGAGGGAGGTTGGAAAAAGTAAGGGCCCAGATTAAATGTGAAGTCCTTGACAAATAGTGGAGAACGCATTCAAAGTGGGTGAATGAGCACGCCATCACAGATACCTGGAGAACTCCACTTTTTTAATACTCCTCTTGTTAGTGGGAGGTGTTGGAGTCATATAAAACCTGAGGCCCTAACCAACTCATTTTAGCCATTAACATAGACCCAGTTGGTGACTTTTTTGATAACCCTTGAATGATCGTTTGTAGTGAATATATTTGATGGTTGGAAGAACCCTCAGCTTGATTCGTTCTTCTGCAAAGTGATTCATCAAACCTGGGAAGGCCAAGTGGAAGCCCTTGAACCTGTTTTCTCACTCCCACATTAGCTATCATACCTTGAGGACAACTGCGGAAGTGTCGCCTTGAAGACATAAAGGATGTGGGTGCATGGTCTATTTTTTGTACCTAATGCCTGATTTTTAGAGTACAAAAGGACACACGCATCTGTCACATGACTGCTGCTGTAGGGGTTTGTAGCCCTCAGGGATGAGAGTGTCGGCCTAAGTACCCAGGTCAGCAGAGTTACTGGTGAAAGGAGTGTAGGATAGGAAAATGGCTGTCAACCTGTGGCCCTTGAGACCAGAAACAGCAGCAGCAGGAACATGAGTGCTAACCAGATTCCTGGAGAGCCTGCTTCTACATGGAAGGAGCTGACTGTGAGAAGCAGGTGGTTTTTAAAAGCACAAATTCCACTACCTGACACCTTCCTGTTGGGAGACGTATTCTGTAAATATGTGTCTGACTGGTTTGAATAAAACACTGTTGGCCAATAGGGAAGCAAGACAGGTGGGACTAGGAGTCAAGGAGGATTCTGGGAAAGAGAGGCAGGGTGAGACATCAACCATGTAGGTAGCCAGAGGAGTAAGAGGTCCGGACCCTTTTCTCCAGTAAGAGAAATACATTGATTAACAATTATGGGTTAACTACTTAAGCCAGAGCTAGCCAGTAAGAAACCAAGCAAACGACCAACAGCTTCATAATTAATACAGTGTCTTGTGTGTTATTTGGGGGGGGGCTGAGGCTGGCAAGGAAGACTACACTCTACACCTTCCTTCAGGACTTCTGCACCCATTTTCCTTAGCCCTGGAAAGTGTGTCTGCTGAAGGTTAAATTTCGTCTCTGGAAATTTCCCTAGCCAAAGTGAACAGTCTCACTCAAGGTTATGTGCCTTCTGTTACACAGACTCCATTCAATGACCACTTGAGATTGGGATACAAAACCAGGCATCCTTAACTCCATGGGGGACAATTCTGACCCAGAGATCCCCATAGGATCGATTAGAGCTGCAGCTCAAGTGCATCACCGCTTAATGCTCTCTTTTGGGTGTTGCAGGGATGGGAATATGCTATCCTTTCCCAAAGCACAAATCCCAGTAAGCTCCTGTGTGTAATGTCTAATCTAGAGTCTATTGCCAAAGACACTGATGTTAGTATGCAGTGCCTTTGTATAATTGCAAAGGGTGTGTGTTTGCCAGTTGAATTAAAACAGCTAAAGGGTATGCTCTAGATCCTAGAGTCTAGGAAGACAGCCTCTTCTTTGCTAGGGCCTTTTTGTTTGTTTGATTTTAAATACATTTATTTTATGTCCTGGCTGCAGTATCCCCTCCCTCCTCTCCTTCCAGTTTCTACCCCTCCTCTATTCCCAACCCCAATCCACTCCTCTGTTTCTGTTTAGGAAAGGGCAGGTCTCCCATGGGTATCAACAAAACATGGGTATCAAGTTGCAGTAAGACTAAGCATCCTCTCATGAATTAAGGCTGGACAAGTTGACTCAGTATGAGGAGTAGGGACCCAAAAGCCAGTAAAAGAGTTGGTGACCAACACTAGGGTCTTGTTTATGCTTCATGTGACTGACTGGAATAGATTACACTCAGTGGGATCCATATCCACAAGATAAGTAGCATTACATGGTTCTCAATAGGGTAGCTGTCATTTCCCTGATGTTTCTAGCTGCCTTAAAAGTCAAGCATAAAACATCTCTAACATGGAGGGAGGAACAAAACTTTTCTTCCCCTCTGCCCAGCAAGTGCTTAGGCTTCAAGCAGACATTGAGTTTCTGAGCTGAGGAGACGGTCCTGCAGGAAAAGGGTAGCACATCTATGATGATCTGAGAAAACAGAGACAGGCACAAACAGACACTCTGCTTTTAAGTTATGATCTTTCATGCTGTCTCATTAAAACACCGACATTAAGGAGGGTCTCTCAGACATAGCCCTCCAAAATACATTTTGATCCATAGGTAAGACTGACGAAGGTCCCTGTATTGCTACAGCACGGTGCTGTAATGAACAAATCGAGAACTAAGAGTAAAATGCAGTCAGCGGAAAGATGGGCTCTTCCCTACTTGCTCGCACTAGCTCGGCCACCAGGTTACTGTCTAGACTATTATTAGCCTTGTCAAACATCAGCAGCTGGCCCCACTGCCACCCTCACTGAAGTCCACAAATAAGTGCCAGGTGACCTCCACAGGCTTTTAACGGGCTATCAGGTCACACACAGTACTTTTCTGAGAAAAACTCACTTACGTATCTCATCACTGATCAAATTCAAGTACTTTATATTTACAGTTTAAAAGCCCAAAATGGGTTAGTTTATCATAGCCCAGGTTCATGACACTGATGCATGTGCTCGTACCAAGTGGCTATGAGCTCGGTGCTCTTCGATTTAAGTGCAGGAAGCTTTTATTTTTGAATTTCTGCCTACTCATGGCAATACATCAAACAATCAGTTTTAATATCTTTAGGGTTAAGTGCACTCATGTAATTTAGAATTAAATGATTTTTATTAAGCACTTTTTACAGACTATCTACATGCTATACAACTCTACTGATTAAGGATCATGGCGACTGGTAAAACAGCAGCCCCCATGAATTAGGGGAACATTAGCAAAATGCATTTTCTGAATACATCACAGAATGCATTCAGTATTAAGTAACTCAAATGTCACAAGTTCAGATGAAAATTTTCTCTCACAAAGCAAATACATAGATGAACTCTGGGGGCTATATTGGTTTTTAATAGTGACATTTCCCTGGTTTGTGGTCTTTCTGCTTCTTCAGGCCCATGTTTACTCCCATTCTATTCTCACCTCAGATCCAAGCAGAACATAGCTTGCAAATCTAGAGGAGTTATTTCTCTTTGTTGCTGCTGGGAGACAGGAAGTAGTCCGTTTACCCAGGTATACCCTTGAAAAAAACTGCAGTCAGGCTTCTTGCCAGCAGAGGGCAGCACAAATCTGTGGCCTTGCACATGCTCAGATACCCTTGGGTAATTCCCTTTGAAAGTGAACTCCAAAGATGGGAGGGGTATGTAGCAGGTGTCTCTGGAACACCATGTGATTTCCCATGCTCTTCTACCAGATCATATCTCCAGTTTCTGGTTACTTGAACAACACTAAGGAGAGTTCCATTTCCATCAAATATGTTTGTAGAGGTCATTTAGAAACACACGCCTGGGCTGATTCTCTAGGGTTCTTGGATAAGTCTCCCTCATTGGTTGTCCAAAGTAGTGTGGTCAGCCTTGAACCCACATACATGCAAGACAACAAACCCGGACTCAGAATGTCATATTTATTTATATCTGTGCACACACCTATGGATATAGCAAATTAATCAAAGAAGAAAAGGGTATCAACTTGGGAGTGGAGGCTCATTGGTGGAGCTAGAGGAAGGGTAGCTAGGAGGGGTTGCAAGGAAGAAAGGGAGAAAGGAAATGATACAATTCTTTTTCAATTGAAAACATTTTCTATAAAACTATCCTTCAGAAAGATCACGGAAGTTTAGTTTTTGCTCAGAGGAGTTTTGTGTTTTATTATGGGAGTCCTCCAGGCTTTATAGGGAGATTCCCTTTCACAACCCCACCACAAAGACAAATCGCATCTAAATATTGGAAGGATAATTTTAATTTGTGGTTATGTGCTCTGGAAAGCTTTCCTTTTTACCATCATCAGAAATTAAATATCTGATATCTACAATTAAAAGGGTCTTAAGAGGGGCTACCCCATGGGAGTATACAACCACTTCAACTAACTCAATGGTTGCTTTTAGGAGGAGAGCTGATCTAAATCATAAGAGAAAATCGTTTTTTAGTATATCATCGAGCAGGGGTTGGTGGTGGCGGGGTCCTTTACATCTAGGGCAAAGCCAGGTTGATAAATACACCCTTTCCTGAAGGGAGCATTAGTAACCACTGTGCTTGCCACAAGGGTGACACATTTCTCACCAATGCTAAATACCACTGCTAAACATTTCTTCAGGAAATGAAAGTTGTTCTGTGGGCTCAGCTGTGTGGAGAACGTCAGCACATCACCAGGTCCCTCTGCCATGTTACTTGAGTTTGCAAGTGAAAACTCTGAAGGAGCCCAAGGATGCCCTCTCCAGAGTGAGGGGTGAGGACAGTTGCTCTCAGGTAGGGTGAATGGGAGACTTGAACAAGGACACCGATTAGGCAACACGAGGGGGAATGTCGGGGACCCAGGACATTCAAAACATACAAAAATAGTACATACATCTTATAAATTACTGTTATTCCCAATATATACATGAACTTACCTTTCTCTACAGCACATCTCTCCACCTGCTATGCTGGGTTGTCCTAAAAAAATCACTGTAATTGTTCCTCGACAACTTCATTTTTGTGTAGTCACACTTACGAGTTTTATAAATATTTTATGGTTGGCGGTATTTGGATCATATTGAGAACACAACACACACACACACACACACACACACACACACGAAACTTTTCATAAAGACAATGAGTCATAGAGCCCACAGGGCCCCTCCTCCTGACTGGAACACCATGCTTCTGCCCAGTGAGGCTTCTACGGCTCATGGTCACACTCCTGTTCATGCTTGGCCGCTGAACAGTGGCACTGCCCTGTTTCAAGGTGGCTGCTTTTACAAGCTTCTGGAGGCAGTGCACTGTGGAGGGGAGAGTGTCCATCAGAGATTCCCCTGAGAATCTCACGAAAGCCCCTGGACTGTCTGAAGATAGTCTGCATGTTCGCACATATGGACATATGTTCACATATGCATGAGCATGCGTGCACACAATTATACACCAGATGTCAAAATAGCACCCACAGGCTTGCTTGATGTTTATTATTTCATCTCTGTGTGGGTCAGTAGACACATTTTCAGTTACTTTGAACCTGGATTGGATACTTACTGTTTTTTTTTTCTCCTATTTGTTTTTTTCTAGAGAACAGTATACTTTGATTATATTTGTATTTTTGGCAGGTGACAGTGACCTATTTAATCAATACATCTAAAGGCTAAGAGGTAAGCTGTATTATTCATGCACTTTAACAAAGCTTATGCTAATTTAACCTGACATGTAGCATTCCAGGTTAATATGATTTGGATCGCACGTATCATTTTTAGAAATTGATGTTTTTGTTGCTGGTTTCGCCTGACATTTCTGAATTATAATATGGAATGCGATACTTCTCCAACAAAGAAGGTAATTCTCACTAGTGAGGGTAATTAGTGGTTATTTGATCATATTACAGCATAGAAACGATGTTTTTGCCACACAATAGGTTCCCTAATTGGTGAACCAAGGATGACCATGTTCAGTTTCTGCTCATAGAGATTTCCTACTGTGCATGGCATTATCTCTTAATACTGTGCTCACAGAGAATCATGGTCATAGCTAGTAAGAAAATTAATTTCCGCGCTTCAACAATCATTATAAAAGACCTAATAATGTTAATTTAGGTTTAGGATGCGTCATCTAATTAGTTAATTAAGTAGAGCCTTGTTGTCAGCCTCCTACAATGGAGTGACTGTGTTGTAGGTGTTTGATAGAGATGAACAATACCAAGGGAAAGTAAATGAATACACACTGGCCCCTGTAAATGCATGTGATGCCTATAGTTATAAAAGCTTAAGCAGAAACAATTGCTTTGCTCAGAATCAGAGCCAAACAGCTCCCAAGTGTAGTTATTTCTTTCCTTACTCTATGAAGAAAAAATTCACTGTCCATTTTCTAGCTTTATTCTCCTTTAAAATGTCTTTAACCATTTGATTTCTGAAGTTCAAAAGACTGCTGCAAATTTGTTATCATTTGCTTTTTTCTTAAAGAGCAAAAAAGGCACCACCATGAAGATAAAAATTACCACCATCATCTATCTATTTTCTTTTAGCTGCAGTGTTAACATCTAACTTATAAAACTTGTGTGTAGGCCATGAAAAAAAATGAGAATTCCTAATTTTAATTAGCTTGTCTAGCTGGTGGTCCCACATAGCCAGGGTCTTGGAAAGTCTAGTCATTTCTCCCCTTTCAGCTTTTGTTATTTCACACTAATAGGTTTTTGTATTTTCATTCTGTCTTCATGTGAGGACTCTGTCCCTTCAGTGGGCTTAGCTGCTTTTTCTAGGTCTTACCAGACATCCTGATTCTTTCTGGGGGGTTGGAGGGGATGGGGGAAGTGCCACATCAACTAGGATATCACACGTTTCTTATTTGAATACAACATAATTGCTGAGAAAGAATAGAACATCCACCTTTACCAATGGGGTGAAATGTTTCTTTTCTAACTGCCAGCTTGGAATAACTAATTTAAAATGTTTTTGAGTTACAAAGTAGGAAATGGTTTCTTTTCTTAAAAAAAGAAAGTATTGAGCATGATTACAATAAAAGCTATCTAATGGTTGAAAGGAAGTTCAATACTTTCTTAGAGTTTGCAAAACCACAATAGATTTTCTTTCTGTCAATTCAAATATTCATAGGTCATCCAGCCTGGCCTTCTGCCACAGTGCACCTATAATTCCTTATTTTAAAATATTAATTAACTTTTAAGCATAAGTCCTTTAGCTCTGGATCCAGTGGTGCCTATATGAAGGAAATAGCATGACTGAGGTGAAGAATGGTGTTTCTTGGAATAGGTATTGTTTGCCAAGCTGCAGCCAAGAGCCCCACAGAAAGCAGAGAAGGACATTACAGAAGAGTGAGCAGACATTTTTACAAGGTCACTTTATTCAGACTGGAAAGTGGCCAGCACAATGTCATTATTTACAACAGGATCTGGGAACACTTGAGGAAATTACAGACCATTTAGTTTTGATTCCATTGTGGGGGGCAAAGTCTTAGGAAGTATTTTAGGAGATTAAATGGGGAATACTGAGAAAAGCACAGCTTGATTAAGGATAGCCAATGCTGTTCCTGAAATGAAAGTCATGCTTCGATAATTTTTTGACTCCTTTAAGGAAGTGAATGCCAAGAAAAGCAAATGAATGCTTTAAAATTCACTATTCTGAATTTCCAGGAGATGTTTGTTAAAGTTTTTCTTGACGAGTTCTCTCTCTCTCTCTCTCTCTCTCTCTCTCTCTCTCTCTCTCTCTCTCTCTCTCTCTCTCACACACACACACACACACACAAACACACACCCCAAAGAAATGACTTTTAAAACAGGAAAAATACTGAGGACAAAGATTAGTTGTGCATTAGACTGACTTTAAAAGGTAAAAGGAGAAGGAATCAAGGAGATACATCATAGGGCCAGAAGAATTTTACTGACACAAAACCCCATTGTATCCTCCAGCAGCAGCAACTCTATATTTCTGTGCATTTATTATGTGGATGTTTCCCATAAGGCAATGAAAAAAGGAAATCCATGACTTTCAAAATTACATGTTAAAAATAATGCTGCTTTGTATTCATGTAAGTACACAGAGAACTAGACAAAGAGAAAAAAATGTAATAAGATTGACTTCTAGGTGTCTAGTAGTGAGGAGAACATACCAGGCTTCAAAACTCAGACCTAGCAATCATGGAACTCCTCTTTGGTTGGGGAGACAGACCACCATGGTCTGTAGGCTCAATGTGTAAACCCTGTGACTCCATGAAGGGAAAGGGAGGTCTGAGAATTTTCTGGGTCCAGAAGGGATCTGCAGTGGATGTCATCCAGTGTCCCAGGTCAGGTGAAAGTAGGAAGGAGATGGAAAAGCAACCGTAGAACACGTGATGAGAGGTTTAGCCAGAAACAAGTAGAAAGCAGATCAAAAGGGAGCAAATGGCACCAGAGTACTGTATTATAAATCCTCCAGAGTACTGTATTATAAACCCTCCAGAGTACTGTATTATAAATCCTCCAGAGTACTGTATTATAAATCCTCCATGTCCTTTTCATTTAGAAAACACTATGATCTTAGGCAATCCTCCAATAATCTCTCCTAATTCGACAGAAAAGCGACGTTGGGTAAACCGTAAGGGCTGCCCAACGTGGTCTAGAAGCGTAAGTGCTGACAGAGCAGGGGCACGTTCACCCGACAGCTCTCGTTTATTGAATATTTACTATACCTCAGCACTATACCTTTTTTTAAACACCCTTCCCCAAACCAGAAAAAAATGGATAATTAATATAATCATCTACATCTTCGGTTGAGGAAATTTAATTAGAAAGGGACTACAACTTGCCTAACATTCACATCGCATATAAATGAAAGCAAGTGGGAACCAGATATTTCAAACCACTGTATGAAAGTCCCAGTTCACCTGGTCATGATTTATCTGAGGTGTCGGTAAGTTAAGATAACAGGTCCCTATGCTGCAAATTTTTGGAAGTAGATTTTAGGGTAAGTCTTGAGGGAAAAAAACCACAAACACTCAAGTCTAACCTTTATGATAAGCACTATTAGGTGAGAAATGGTGGCCTCCTAGGAAACCAATTCTGTCTATCACATTTTGGTAGCTGGCAGTCTGTGAGATGGGAAGTATGTAGAACACTCCCAGCAAAGGCTATGAGTCTGGAGCTGCACGGTAGCCTCCCTGCAGGAGGCTGTAGCTATCTGTCTCCAGAAATAGCTCTTTGGTTAAAAGGGGCCCTCTCAATAAGCCACAGTTCAGAGGGTCAGCAAAGTTTCTCAGTAAGAGCAATAGGGGGAAAAAACATGTAGAATTATTGAGGAAAGAATTCCTTCGGACCAAAAGTGGGGGCGGGGGAAGATTACAAAACAGAGCAGGAAGTATCTGAAAACATCAATTTTAGGGTGACAAAAACTGGTTAGTACTGTAATCTGCTGTTATTTCTTGTCTTAGTGCCTTTGTTAGCTGTATTCTTCAACAGATGCATAGGTCTTTTGTTGACTGAACAATGAATACATTTTAATATGTAATCTGCTGTTTGCTACAAGAACTCAGAAGAAATAACACAATTAAATGCACCAGAACTTCGGAAGTATCAACATCAGCATGCTCTTCAAAGGATCCCGGGGAAACTCACCAACTACACATTCCAATAAACACACCTGTAGCGGACTGAAGATTGCTAGTTAGCTCCCCAATCAATCCAACACACATTTTGTGAGCCTATACATCATGCACTAGAACTATCTCTGTGAGGAATGCAAAGATGAGCTCAATAGCCTCTGTGTTTCAGAAATATCATTTAGTAAATGAGATAATATATAACAAATGGCCTCAATCCAAGTTCGACCACCATGAAAGTATCACTACAGGTCTTGGGGGAGTTCAGATTGCCTCCAGACTTTAAAATTTCCTTACAGAGGAGATGACATTTGAGGTGAGACTGAAAAGATGTGGATATTTTTCCCTAGGTTTTAGAAGAGTCTCATTTTGAGTCCCCATCTTCTTATCTGCAAAAGAAGGATACTAATGGCACCCGTAGTGATGTTTACAGGATTAATCAAGTTGAATGGACAGTTAAACAAGGGATGCTTCTCAAAAATTGCTTTATTGCCACTACCTATTACTGACTCATTTTCTAATATTGCTAGTGTTGCCTTGAAAAGACTCCAGAGTGATAAATCATTAATTAGTCATATAGGGAGCCCTACAAAGGTACACCATAAGTTTGAGGTGTTTGAGTACCTGGCATTTGTGTGCTGGTGCTGTGTGTGGAGGTGAACCACAGGGGCTACCTCTTGTTTACAAGTAGAAGGTATGAAGTATACCATCCTCTTTACTTGCCCAATAAAACCCTCTCGGCCATCTAAACGTTTCTCATCCTACAACTCTAGTTTGGTTAGGGTTGTCTCTCTACAGAACTGCATAGTTTTTTTCCACCCAATCTCTCAACATCTAAGCCCCTCTTCACATAGTCTGCTGTTTTGTCTAACTACCATTAGATTAACTTTCCCAAAGTTCAGTTCACAACACTGTGATCAACAGTCTTCCATGTCTCCCTCCTGCTCTCTAGAGACAATATGAACTCCAAGGCCTGTCGTATTAGACTCGAGCCAACACATTGTCTCATTGTCTAGCCTTAAATCCCATGATATTCCTATGTCTGCACATTGACTGCTGTACCACTTGTTGAATGAAATGTTCAGTCCTCCCCTTTGTACACCAACATACATACCAACCATCCTTCAATGCCTGTTCTGTTCAACTCCAGCCCTTCACCAACTGGTTTTACATATTGTTTGAAACTATTTGTGGTTAAGTTCACGGGTATATTCTCCAGGGCAAATGACTTTAGCTGCTCACATTTTAATCCAAACTGATACAATATTATTTCATGTCCAAATCTTTTATTTTAAACATTCGATAATTTAATTTTATATAATGTTTAGCAAGAGCAATACCATTTATTATCTACTTAGTATCTGATGTTATTCAGCTCTTCATCCGTATTATCTCACTTCACTGCTTCAAGAATCCTCTGGAGTAACTATTAGGATTGGCCCCGTGGTATATGAGGGAGTTGAATGAAAGTGACCCCCCATGGGTTCATATATTTGAATGCTTGGTCCTGAGTGGTGGATTGCTTTGGGAAGGGTTAAGAGGCGTGGCCTTGTTGGAGGGGATGTGTCACTGGGGGTGTGCTTTGAGGCTTCAAGTGCCCAAACCAGGCCCAGACTGTTTCTGCCTCCAACTTGCAGATAATATGCAAACTCTTAGCTGCTGCAGGGCCATGCCTGTCTTCCTGCTGCCATACTTCACCATGATGGTCATGGACTCATGCTCCAAACTATAAACAGTTCCCTAATTGAATGCTTTCTTTTATATGTTTCCTTGGTCATGGTGTCTTTTCATAGCAATAGAAAAGTGACTATGATAGGAAAAAGAGACTAAGACACAAAAAGCAATTTGCTCAAAGTTACACAACTAATAAGTCAAACTCAGGTGATTTTAATCCTGATGCTCTCGGTGAACACACTGTATACTACACTAGCTCCAACAGTTTAAAAGATGTCTTCACAATCTATAAACCTCTTTTACTCCTAAGTGAAATGACTTTTATCTTAGGTCCTTTCTTCCCAGAAGTGAAACCAAGGTTCGGTGATAGGCCATCATTGCCTAGTGAGTCTTAAGAGCAAAGATTTGAGAAGAACAGTTCACCCTTCCTTAGCAATGTAAGTCTCAGAAACAGGCTTTCAGTGAAAATAAGGCAAGCGACTGGTGTTCTGGGAATTTTCCAGTACATGGCACTGATGAATCCTGGATGCCAACGGACCGCTTGGCAACACAGCACCAGTAGCAAACCAGGGGCATTGTGCACACCCCACTGAGCTCCATTGCTCCCCGCTCTCCCTTGCCACGCTCAAACACACACTGGTTTGATGGGGAGCACTATGCTCTTCCCAGTTCCCGGGAAATGCTTCTGACTTAGCTTTGGTCCTACCCCCTAGAGAAGAATTTGGTGGCACATAGTTTACCTGGAAGATGATTCTCAGGTGGAATTAACAAAAAAATTAAGTGCCATGAGACACCTGGAAATTCAACTCTTTGGATTTACATATAAACAGGTCTATGACAATATCATCTACAATAATTCCGTTGGAGCTAATACTGACTCTTTCTTACTTAAAAAATTGACCAATATATACCAGGAAACTCCAGTTCTAAAATTACAAGTCTGGATATTACTAGATTTTTAAAATAAATGTCTGAAGGAACTATTAAAGATGATAAGCCAGGCATGGTGGTGCCCACCTTTTCTAATTCCAGTACCAGTGTATCTTAGTAAGTTAGAGGCCAGTCTGGTCTACATATGGAGCTCCAGACCAGGCAGGCCTACATAGTAAGACCCTGCCTCAAAAGAAAACCCTACAAATAGTAGTATTCAATGGTGGAATAACATTACTGATAACGTAGTGAAGACACTGAGAATATCTCAGTTAGTGGTTTAGTTTGTTCTTCTGTGACTGTGCTGACTTAAGTCCTGTAGCAACAGGACTCTTAGGTTACTTGTCCTAATAGAATCACTCTACCTCAGGAAAAAAGAAAAAAGGCTTCCAGGGTTCCACACCAAGGCAGAGACTATATAAGCCTCTATAAATGATGTAGGACTTATAGTCCATTGCAGGTACTGAGTAGGCAACTGGGAAGCACCGAAATCCTGCCCCTCTCTGGAGAAGGCTTTCAGTTAGGGTCATAGGAAAGAGTGACTCCTGTGTTCTTGTCCATAATGGAGACTCTTGTGTAAAACATGTGGACACAAGTTACTTATTTCCACAGCATGGCTGTTCCTCCACATACAAATAACAGCAGATTGGTTTTACACAGTCTCAGAGATCTAAATCTTATTATGCAAAGAATGTAATATGAATGATGACCACCTTCAAGAACGGCTCTGTTAAAAACTTTGGGACTTCAATTCTAGCAGAGGCAGCTAGCTGAGCAGAGGATCAGGACTTGGACCCTGTGACCACACAGCATCTCTTCTAACCCCAGATCCATCCCTGCCTTCAGTTCTGGAACAGGTTAGTCTCTTCACCTAGAAGATGGAGGCAAGAATGATTCCTATTTATTTCATAAATTCTGGTGAAAATGAAAGGAATCAATGTCTAAAGCACTCAGAACAACATCCTGATAAATACTGTTTGCTATGTGATGATGCCAAGTCATGAGTCTAGGTATTTCACTTACTCTTCGACTGTACTTACTACTGTCCTTTGTCTATAGGTAAACACCGACAAAATGATTATAAAGTGAATAATGGGATCAACTGTTATGAGAGCTAAATATAATTACAGGTCTGGTGAGATGGCTCAGCAGGGAAACGCACCTGCTGCCAAGCCGGAAGACCTGAGTTCAGTGCCTGGAATCCACAAGGAGGAAGGAGAGAGAGGACTCAAGCAAGATGTCGCTTGACGATAGCACACACATACTGCCTCTAAATAAATGTGATAAAAATCCTTTTAAAACTATGAACAATAAAGTTAATAATGTAAAATTAAAATGCTTTATAAGCTGTCTTGTGTGAACTCTGTTACTATTTCCTTTTGGCTCCCAGCCAAGAGCTCTGGGAAGAGGTTCCCATGACTAATTTTTCACTTCAAACTCTAGGGCTTCCTCTGAGGACAGACAATCAGAAAGTTGGAATGTTTATTAGCACAGAATCTTATGAAAGCAACAGAGCCCCATTCTATATAGCTCATAATAAAGGAGTGTGATCAGCTTATTTTAGTCATACCACAAGAAACTGGCTTTGTCTGAAAATCAGGGAGACAGGTAGCATAGATAGACGGCTGTAGAAATGTCAAATCCAGGCAACCATCTCAATTTGTGTCTATTATATAATGGAACAAGTGATTTAATAAGACCATATTAAACAATGGAATGCAAAATTCCAATAGGACAAGTAATTTTTTTCTGAGACAGGGTTTCTCTATGTAGATGTAGCTCTGTCTGTTCTGGAACTCACTCCGTAGACAAGGCTGTTCTTGAGCTTAGAGATCCTCCTGCATTTGCCTCCAGAATTCTGGGATTAAAGGCGTGTGCAGTCACCACCTGACTAGGTCAAGATATTTAACAAAATGGATTGTTACATGGGAATGTCTCCATCGCTTTGAAGGTTAGATGTAGGACCAAGAAAATAAGCCAGTTTCTCCCACTTCAGGTCTAATGACTATGGGTGTAAAGCCCTCCCTAGAAAAGAATTAAAGCCCAACACAGCCCAACACAGGATTACTGTCACTTGCTATCCCTAATTTAATATTTAAGCAAAAGATTTCTGTTTTCAGCCAACAAAAATATAGAAATCAGTGGGTTTTATCCCTTTTTGTTTCTTCCTTTGTTCTGAGACAAGGTTTCTCTGTATAGCTTATGAGGCTGTCCTGGCACTCACTCTGCAGACCAAGTGGCTTGGAACTCATAGAGATCCGCCTGCCTCTGCCTTCTGAGTGTTGTGATCAAAGGCGTGCGCCGCCACCACCTGGCTTTTCCTTCCTTTCTTTCGTCCATCCTTCCTTCCTTCTTTCCTCTCTCTCTCTCTCTCTCTCTCTCTCTCTCTCTCTCTCTCTCTCTCTCTCGCTCTCTCTCTCTCTCTCTCTCTCTCTCTCTCTCTCTCTCTCTCTCTCTCTCTCTCTCTCTCTCTCTCTCTTGTCCCTCTCTATTTCTTTAGAGTCTTTTTGTATTGGCTTGGGAGAGAATAAAGGAATCTTGGATTGTGGGAAGCAGGTTAAAAAGTGATGTTTTAAAAAGAGGTTTTGAAAAGATGGTCTGAAATAACAGCTATTAGAAGCTCTGATTTTAAGATACAAATATAGTTGGGGCACTCATGAAATACTGTCCCCTAACATTGCACTGTTTCCTGTGATCCACCTGTCACTCTTGCCCCTTACAGAGATTCTCCAAGATTATATGGCAGATCTTATAGATGTTTCAACTCAGATGCTGCTGCTTGTCAAGTGACTTTGCTGGCTCAGTAAGATTAATGGAGCTTCCTGGCCTGGGATTTTAGTTGCTGAGAGACCTAAGTGCTTAAAGCAAATCCCAACTGATGTTTAAAGGGATTCAGTCTTAGAAAAGGAGCAAATAAAATTTAAAAGGATTTTCGCCAGCACTTTTTATATTCTTTGTTTATGAATAGCTACTTGATTTGAGGCACAGAAGTATAGAGTGAGTGATGACGATCTCTGGCCACCAAGGAAGAACACAAGTGAAGATAATATTGTTTTTTTTACGGTTTTCTGTCCTTTCTTGATGTTCTGCATCACAGTAACCAGGGAAGGCAGAAATGGTGCTGCTCCCTGGGCTGCAAACAGACTCTTTTTCTGGGCAGTATAATGAAAATTAAAACAAACAAACAAACAAACAAAAACCAGAGTAAGATCTTCTGCTGGATTCAGGTTTGCCCTTAGCTTCTAAAGATTGGGAGTTCCCCATTGTGATGCACATTGGGAGTTCCCCATTGTGATGCACACATGTTGTGTGTGTATCCTGTGTGTTCACCCAGCACCATCTGCTAGTGACCCCCTTGGCACACTGTGCTGATAGATACTGCATAAATCCTGATTCTACTCAAAAATCGCAGGGCAACAACCACCTGCTCACTGACCAGTTGAAAACTGATAATTTCATAGTCAGTCTGAGAGACTGCTTATACACAATTTAGTGTTTAAAACTAAATCTCACCTCCAAGTAAAAACAGAGAGCTACATACTGACAGTATTTTCCAACTGTCTGAAAAGTATCTTGAGAGCCTGTTGCTTAGGGCTGTGAGCTGCTTAGTGGATAAAGGTGTTGGCCACCAATAAGTGATGAGCAGAGTTCAACCCCTGGAGCCCACGTGGTAGAGGAGAGAACCCACTTCTGCAAGTTGCCCTCTGACTTCCACGTGGATGTGTGTGCATACCATCCCCAATAAAAGTAATTGAAAATTTGTAGCCTTAATAAAACTTGATGTAGCATTCATACAGGGATGGTAATACATTGACTACATGGAATAAGAAACATGCAGGTTCTAAGCTGTAATGTGCTTATTAAGACTTGGCTTACAGTAGCAATAGTTGAAAAAACAATAAACATACAGGAATAGGGACCTACAAAATGTGGCATAAAGTATCCATGTACATTTCTTTGTAGTAGAATATTGTGAAATTTGGGATCATGAGAATTAGGAAATTTATGAGTTACATCAGGAAGGAATGTATATCATAAATTTTACTCCAAAAGATGATTATAAGTAACTCTCAATATTTAAAATTCATGCATACATACTAACAGAGAAAGAATAATACATGATCTATATCAAAGTATTAATGATGTATTCTGAGCCTTCATAGTAGAAATATAGATGTTTTTCTTGTATTTGATGTTTACTAAATTTTCTGTTGAAAGTATTACATTTATGGAAGAAAAGATAAATAAAAATCACTATTCATAATATAAGCTTTTCAAATATTTGAGTGCTGTCACCAAGAGAATATGATAATTTTTTCCTGCTTTTCCACAAGATTTCATAATTTTGTTGTATGACTTTTAAAATTTTTAGTCATATTTAACCAAAACAAAAATGGGCAGCAGTGTTCGTCAAAGATTTCTTTAATGACTAGAAAGACTCTGTTCTAAATAGACCGCCAGTGTGCTGGGGGCAGGCGCTAACTGCAGACTTAGATTTCCTGCTGCATTGACAGTGCCTGGTACTAGCTGGGTGGTGGTACACACCTTTAACCCCAGCATTTGGGAGGCAGAGACAGGAGGATCTCTGAGTCTGAGGCCAGCCTCACCTACAGAGCGAGTTCTAGGACAGCCAGGCCTACACAGAGAAACCCTGTCTTGCGGGGGGGGGGGTGGACAAAACAAAGCAAACAAACAAAAACCACTAGTGCCTCATCCCTACCAGTTCTCAGTGAATCCATGTTAAATGGATGTTAAACTGCTCCAGGTTGGAGCTAATTGCTGTTGGCATCCTGCAGAGTTTGCTATGAGATGCACATAAATTATAACCTGACAAAATGAGAATCCAACACTGCTTCTAAAGATCAAAACTAAGGACACTGTTATCATTTTGCTAACCTGGAAACAGATTTAAAAGCAAAACCCCAAACCCCAGTGTTGATCTCACAGTTCAACATATGCAAGAAGCTCTTTTATTGTATCAGAGATGCTAGTTGATAAGATAGTCTTTGAATAAATTCTTCACTTTGATCTCATGTGTTATGATCCAACATAACCACAATGGAAGATTGTAGCAGTATGGGACAATTGTTGTGATTTAAAGTGACATCCACTTGCCTTCCCCATTATCCAGCTGTATTTCAACGGAGGCGTATTTTCTAAGTTAAATTATTTTTTTTAATAAGACAAGGAGCCCTTATCTCCAGGCATGCTTTTGCACTCGCTATCATTTCCGGCATTTGAATCACCCACACAAGTTCAAGGAAATCGCTGTGAATATAACAAGTCCTTATCCCCATCCCGGGTATTTTGTTCACCTAGTTTATTGCCTTACCATCTGCCCTTCACTTCTGGAGGACTTTCAATAAAGCAGGAGCCGAAGTAAATGCAGATACCCCACTGCTATCTCTTTAGCTTTCATTAAGTGAGTTGGTGCAGTGCTCAGGCGCCTTCTCAAAACCAGCCCATCATCTAAGAGTATTTACATAAGACTCTTTGCATTATATTCCAACCTCTGCAGCACTAGTATTAACTACTGACATCTGCCAAGTCTGCCTGGTAAGTGCTTTACAGTATCAATTCATCCCAAGCAAAAAGCATTTCTGAGCGCTGCAGTGCTCTTGTTAATGCCAATAAGAAGTATCAAGGCTCATATGACACCTAGCAGAAATTAGTACCCACATTCAAAGAAAAGTCTTTGTTATTTCCCAGAGTATTATGTGGACTTTATGGAGATGACTGCATCTGACACCTGCTGTAATATAAAATGCAGCTATAATTAGCCAACTGATGCTCACTGCAGTTTAGGTCGAATCCCTTCTGTGGGAATTATGCTTTAAAATATTCAGAGCTCCAAGTGGCTCTCATTACATTTAATTTTAACTTAGAATTAGGTGGTCTAGGAAAAAAATTTAGGATTGTAATAGCCCCCTGCTGAATGCCACACAGCAACGTGAAAAACCCATAGGGTTTTTTCCCCCTCTGAAAAAAAATGAGAACAGCAGACTACACTACAGCCTTCAATTGAGTCTGGCTTTGCTTAATTGTACTTTTTGCACTCATCAGTCTCTCCTCTTCAGAGCAAGCAAAAAAAAATTGCCTGAATAGCCAAAGAAAAGTTTCCCACAGTCACTGGCCACAGAAAAACACTATTGTCCTTCCTCACAGTTTGATGGACAACATTTCTATAAATGGGTAGCCAGGCTGTCAATGGTGCCCTCGCTGAAAAGGCAAAAGAAGAGAACAGATTCTGCCAATATCTGACAAAGCATGTTAACACATAATCAGGCATTCACTAGTCAGGCAGCTGCCCGGGACCTTCATCACACAGGTGCCTTTAAGCCATTTCCTATTCACAGATAAAGGAAAAAGCAGGAGCTACCTGGGAAAGGAGCAGTCTATTGTGGCTTGCCAAATGTCCGTCTTCTGAGCGGTGTGCCTGAAAGTAGACAGAGGAAAAAGGGAACTCGAGTTGCAACCAGAAATCACAGAGGAGCAGAATGCAAAACCTATAAATTAAGCTGTGGGTCTGTCCCCTGATCCTTGGTCTTTAGTTTCTCACGAAGTGAATTCGTCATTTGTGTGGCATAGCTGCAGTCTTGTCTAATCATAGAATTCATATTTTCCTCAGTGGGTTGCCAAATGCATTTCCCCAAACTGTCACATAGCAGACTGAAACGCACACCTCGTAGGACCAACTCACTAAAAGTTTGCCTTATCGCTTTCCCAAATGTTTATTTTAGCATGTACATAATTATAAGCTGGACCCCTGTCTGCATGCACACATATGCACATATATCCTCCATCACAAGAGCTATGCTCAGTAACATGAAAGTGTTGATGCCTGCAAGATTCTTCTGAGGCAACCCGTGGGAACCCTAAGATAAACCAGGAAAATGATGATCACTCTTCATTTCTTCATTACTGCTCAGACTAAGACATTTCCCCCACACTGTAGATACACACGTAGTGACAAAAGTGCATCAACACTTACTAGTCTAAAGGCCCATTGCACAAATATATTAATACCGCACACACACACACACACACACACACACACACACACACCTTTAAGACAAGTTTCCCTATTCCTGTCCTTATGGAATTTTCAAATTAAAATTTAATGCTGTCATTCTAAAGTTGTGAAATATGAATTTTATCTTATTCTCACTTTTATTTTACTTACTATATTATCGGAAAGCCCGCATTCAAGGTGTTGAGGAGGTATGAAGAAACAACTATGACTACAACCTGGGAAGCAATGAAATCTTTGAGGAGCTTAGATTTATGGCTCAACACACTCAGATCCATAACTTTTAATACAAAAGAGTAAGTGCTATAAAAGTATTGGTGGAAAACAAAATCAATATGGTGGCTTAAGCCAGGACTGTGTCTTAAAACACCAACTTCAACTTACTTTGTGAACAGGTGACATCTATTGTAGATAGCTTCCTTACCTGTAAAACAGAGCACAGTGTTTGCCAGAAACAGTTTTGAAAATTAGGCATCATGGAAACCTTTCTTTGCCTTTAGAGGGAGAAAAAACATATGCTAAGTGGAATGAAACCAATAAAAATTCAAGAACACTTTAGAAATATAATGCTGTAGTTACTAACTTGAACTTTATTTTCTTCTTGTTATTGGCTTTCTTAATAAAGTTATGAGGTTAGCTTTAGTCAACAAATAGGTAGTATCTAGGATATGTTAATTTTATAATCATTACAAATATGAGTATATTAAGCCTTTTCTTAAAATTTAATTTGAGAATATTTAGTAATTGCCTGTATAGATTCTTGCCATTGCTACTAGTATGTCTGTGTACTACATACTTATGTTTGTCCATTTCTTTGTGTGAAAAAACACTCAGGGAAACAACTTATTATTTTTAAAATGATGTGGCTGTGTAGGAGAGTGCATGTGACTGACTGTAGGTACCTGAGGAGGACTGAGCTAGACATCTCTGAGCTAGGGTGACCAGATGCATGATTCTGAAGGGTTTGAGGTTTCCTGAGCCTGAGGTACAAACATACATACAAGTGACATTATATGGACTGAACAGGTTATATTCATGTATTTAGGAATATATGTGCATATACGTACATGTATGCAACAACAATGACAAAAGAAGTAATGAATTTGAAGGAGAATAAAGGGGTATACTGGAAGGGTTTAGAGGGAGGAAAGAGAGGGAGGGAGCAAATGATGTAGTTCCATTGTAATCTCAAGAAGAGAGAAACAGAAAAACATTATGAGGGGGGTTTTGACAAATTTTTGTCACTCAAAATTGTATAATTCTCCATCATAAACTCTGTGGATGCTGTCATGTCATAATGTCAAAAGGCTAACACACTTTAGTGTCATGTTCAAGCTCATAGAAAACTTCTTCAGAGCTGATGTACTAAACATTTAGTGAGCCTTTCTCTGTCCCACCTGCCAGCTCCCAAATAACCACACAGAGACTTTGTATTGATTATGAAAGCTCGGCCGATAGCTTAGGCTTATTTTTAGCTAGCTCTTATAACTTACATTAACCCATTTCCATTAATTTACATGCTGTCACATGGCTCATGGCTTGTTACCTCATCTCTTACATGACCTGCTTCCTCTGCTGCTTCTGCCACCCCAGCCTTCTTCTTTCCAGCATCTTCTGTGCCTAGAAATTCTGTCTAGCTATTGGCCATTCAGCTCTTTATTAGACCAATCAGAGTGACATGTCTTTACATAGTGTAATCAACTATCTCACAGCAATGTTCAGCTTCAATTGTCATTTCACCCTTTGCTTCAGCAATTCCAGATGATCTTTGTCCCTCCATTGTTCATTCTCATGTCTTGACCCATAATTGTGGCATTTCTTACTAGAAATACTTCCTCTTTCTTCCCTTCTTTCTTATCCTTCCACCTTCTTTCTCCTTTCTTTCTTTACTTCTAAATTGAACATTTTGTGTCCATCTAATAGTATGTAATTTCCAAGAAAATTTGAAAGTAATTTTCCCATTCTATTTATCATTGATCTTTCACTTAGTTTGACCTTTCCATATTACTTCATCATGTGACCATTACATCAATAATTTTTTATGGAGCCTAGGGCTATGTGCTCCACCAAAAATATAGCCTTCTTGGTGGCAAGCAAAACAATAACAACAACAAAGTATGAATCCACAAATAAAGGAATAAGAAGTAAAGCAGATCATTTCAATGTTCCATGATACTGTTCTAGTTCTACAAGTAGATAAGTCTCTTTGTCGTTGAGACAAGAGCCTTACCATTCATCCTAGTCTAGGCTCTAAGTCGTGATCCTCCTGCCTCAGTCTCCTGTGTGCTTTTATTGGAGGCATGGTCTATCTACCACCTTGACCTCGTACTACCATCAGAAAAAGAAGATATTGCCACTTAAACCTAGCTTGAACAAAAAAAATGAGAAGAGTTGTCATTTTTTCCTAGTTGGTTATGGAAATCCTTAGCATATTGAATAATCTCTGGCTTTTCTCCTTATTAGGCACACGATTGCCCTTCTCAACTCCCATTATCATGACCATAAGATTTGCATGAGTCAATTGACATCACCAGAACCAATGAATTTCATGTTGGAGGAGAAACTTGGATAGTCCCTGTGTTATAACTATTTCAATTTTCCTTGCTATGCTAATTGTAAAAGAATAAATGTAGAGGCCCCTCTTCAGCCAGGGTCCTTAACAGAGAGTAAAGAAGAACAGATACTAAGTCAGCACATGATGGCCTTATAAGAAGAGGAAGAATCAAGCTTGACTTAATCTTAAATCACTATGGTTTACTACTGTAGTGTAGCAATTTCTAACCTGATTGATAGCATTGTCTACTAATGTCAAAATAGTTTATAGTATGAAAATATAAGAGAAGACCAAAAACAGAGGAAGTGGCAAAAACTGAAGCATCTTTGAATATGACCCCAATCTAATGATTAGGCATTTCATTTACCAAAACATTGATTCTCAACCTCCCCAGTACTGCAGCCCTTTAATACAGTTCCTCACGCTGTGGTGACCCCCAACCATAAAGTTATTTTTCTTGCTACTTTATAATTGTAATTTTGCTACTGTTATGAATTGAGTGTAAGCATCTGTGTTTTCCAATGGTCTTAGGTGACCCCTGTGAAAGGGTCATTCAGCCCCCAAAGGGGTCGATATTCACAGGTTGAGAACAGCTGTGCTTAAGTGTTAGGTGGAAAACTAAGTCTGACAGGCACTTCACTCATTATGTTGCTTAGTTGTTCAGCTTCTTCACCTCCTTCTGCAGTGTCCATTCTATTGTTTTTCTAATTCTATGCAGTATTTTTCAATTTTATACTTATTGCAGGCCACTAAAATCTAAACCATCAAAAATTTAGTGATGGATTTTTTACAACTGATAAGTTAATATCAGATTTACTATGAGACTCACATCATTGAAGGTGCAGTCACAAAATTATGCGCATAATTGGCCTGAATTTTTATTGGTATATCCAGTGAATCCACACAAGAAATCATAGATTTGACTTTACTAATCTATTAAGGGTTACCTTTAAAGGTAGATATGGTGTGTGTGTGTGTGAGAGAGAGAGAGAGAGACAGAGACAGAGACAGATACAGAGACAGAGACAGAGAGAGAGGTTGTTTTCTTGTGTTTGTTTTAAAAAATAACAATTTCTAAAGTTTCAGCTATGGACTCTAACTTACTGAGTGTGCTTACTTATTTTACTTTCATTCTTTTAATATATCAATATGCTGACAGACACGTTCCCTATGCCTATATCTTCAACACATATAAGTACCATGTAGTTATGAATATTGAAATGATTAAACAGCATAATGAAAAAATGGTACAACTGTTTTTTTTTCAATTTCTCACTCTTGAGGATTCTGCAATATTTCCTGCTCCATATTAAGTTTGAGAGCTTCTGAGAAGTATTCTTAGAATTCCAGTCTTTGGAAAGAATAATGATTCAATTAGAATATTTTAATCACGATGATTACTTTATGATAATGATCTTACATGGCTAAGACACCGCACTTATATTGCACTTACATGTAGCATTTCATTTTAACAAATTCCAAGAACCATCCATGACTTTATTGTTGTACCTGATTTTTACAAGTTCTTTATCCAAGAACCTCTTCATTCTGAGCTGAAATGGGGAAAACTATTTCAGAGTAGAGTGATACTAGTGTGAGCTGGAAAACATGACAAAACGAGAAATAATGAAACAAGATGGAAGCAAACCAGAAATCCTCATTTATGATCTTAAGCAATATGCCTTTGACCTTTCAGAGATCCCCTGTAATTCCTGTGAAGCTTCAGTACAGAAATTGAACTCTTCATAACATATTTGATGTTAGGAGACTAATTCTTCCCACAGTGGGAGGGAACAAAGGCAATATCACGGTCACCATTTCAAACAATATTTGCTACCTAAAAGATGGGGCCAGTCAAATTTCCGATGGTTTCATTTGTTCATATGGTAAGTCATAAATAGGAATAGCATTTAGAATCATTTTCTTATAACCATAGAAACCAGATCCTAAAAAAGATGACTTTAGGGTTAGCAAGACGGGTGAGTGGGAAGAAATAAGCACTTGGTGACAAACTCAACCACTGAAGTTTATTCCCTGGATCCCACACAGTAGAAGAGAACTGAGTTTTGCAAGTTGTCCTATAGTTTCCACAGACATTCTGTGGCATCCCCCTCCCCCTTAGAATAAACAAATAAAAGGAAAATAAATCTAAAATAGATTATTTTCCAACTCTAATTAGGTTATTCAATTTATCAGTGTTCATTCAACTAATATTTACTGAATTCTGACTATGAAATGCATGCCACTATGGAAGAAGGCAGGTTGGGAAATATTATAGGAGAAGCATAAACAATGCTAGCACTCTCAAGGAAGCCTAGTGTGTGAAATATCAAATCCAGCCTTAAAAAGTAGTGAGACCTTAGTATCGGGAGCTATGGTTATGGTGGGTACAAGGGCCAATCAACTATAGTAGTTTTAATACACCATTGCCTAGTACAGTACCTGCCATGTAGTGGATAGCGTGTTACTTCATGGTAGAGATAAGGAAAAATTAGAAAGCGCAGACTAGTTATCTGTGGATTTCTCAGTCAAGTAGGACAGTTATTGCCCGGTGAGAGAGGAAAGGGTAAGTAGTGAATTACATGTGTGAACAGAAAGAGATGTGAAGCAATGGCTAAGGAAGTGTGCTGGGGAATAAATGGGAGACCAATACCTGGGTTGTCAAGCAGCAACGAGAACCAAGCAGCAGTAGGACAGATTTCCTTTGTATTAGACTGGGGTGCATGCACGATGACGTGATTTTCTCCACCAATATAATTGCAACAACATTCACTCTGGCCTCGGAAAAGGCTCAAAGAAACATAGCAGTAAGGTGTAGGGGTTGCTTTGGAGTGAAGGGAGGTTAAACAGATATGGAGTCGAGTTCCACATTTTGCTAGAAGAAAATAACTTGCTGTTAAATGATATTTAACTCATATTACTAACCTATAAAAAATGAGTTTGCCTATTACAAACTGGCAATTTCTCAGATTGCATCCCATGCAACTTGAAGTAGATGTGACATTAGTAGACCCATTTTAGAATTCCTTTATTTGTATCAGGATATCTTCAGGCATGTCCTCTTGTGATAAACTCCTCCAAATGTCATGAAATCATGAAAACTTCGTTATGTTGTGTAACGTGATTTCTCCCCACCAGCCTGGTCCCAAAGCCGTGTCAGTCCCAAATGAACACACAGGACTCTATATTAATTATGAAGCTGTTGGCTGTTTGCTATGGTTTTTTATTGGCTAGCTCTGACTTAATTATTAACCCATAACAGCTAATCTGAGTGTTTCCACGTGGTCTTCTCTTACTGAAGAAAGGGTCTGGACCTCTTACTTCTCTCGTATCCTACATGATGACTGACTATGCCTCTGTTTCCCAGAATCCTCCTCGACCCCTAGTCCTACCTGTCTTGCTTCCCTATTTGCCAACAGTGCTTTATTTATCAACCAATAGGACAACATATACACAGAAGGACTTCCCCCATCAGTATTGCAAAATTAATTTTGAGGTAATGGCATTTGCCTTTCTGTTGTGAGACTTTGGATACATCTCATGCCATGTATCCTATAAAATCAAAGATCAGTGTCTGCTGACTTGGCTGTTGTTTTCATTCATGTCACTACCATAGAATCAAATTTGTCCTGTATGCATATCTGTAAGGTTCAGAAGAAAATATAGTCAAATGGCATACCATATGCAAAACTGATATGCTTGAATACATCACAATATTAAAACTCATTATGTCAGTATTTAGTATCTTTTATTTTAACCAGTTCTCTGACACTTGATTTTTCCTCAATTTAAATGATGCCTATTTTAAATGGGTAGGTGGCTAAGTCTGGCTATTTTCCATTTTTCTCTCTGAGGAAATGAGACTGTGCAGTCCTCTGGAAGATGACATTCAAGAGACTATGAACTCAGAAGCACCTCAAGCATATGGTGTCTCTTTCACTTTCGGATGGCTATAGTTTCTGTGTCTCCTGTGGGCTGGTTGTTTCCCAGGATGGTACTAGTAGAATACTATGAAAACTTTAAGAGTTGTGGCTTCACAGCATGCTGTCTTGCAAGGGGCTTGGGGACCCCGGTCTCTGTCTTTGACTTTTGTTAGGCCAAGTACTCTCTCAAGCACACATTGCTGCCATCCATGACATAAGAGGGCCAAAAGACATGATGTCTGTCAGAATTTCAAGTATGCTGGGTCCACGTAGTTGAGTCTCAAAAACTGATATAAAACGAGCCTCTTCTTCACATGCCACCTGCCAGGTATGATGAAACGCCAACTGATACAGGAACCCTAAAATTCCCAGAAGAGGGCTGAGCTAACCCTCCTCCCCCACCGTGCACTCAAATACTTGTGTGAGCAGATTCTGTACATCCACGAGGTGGATGTAGCTGACATGTTCACAGCTGAATCCCTATAGTCTGTCATCATCAGACACAAAATGAATGTAGGAGGAGGGACCCTAAGAGGCCCAAGAGAGTTAGCTTCCGTTCTGAGTAACATTTTCCTAGGCAGTGTGCTGAAAGGGTCAGGCCCTAAACAAAATATCTGCAATTTAACAACTGTCTTAATAATAGCTTGTGTTATTAAACACCAAAGAACTTTTGGAACTACTCACATTAAAAAAATTTAGAAAATTGCATTCAAATTATAGGTAATTTACATACGAAATCACTTGCAGTTAATGTGTTGCTTAATAGGCATACATTTGTTCATGTAAATTTCAATATTTTCTTTCTCTATGGTTGAACAGATTCACCTTTTAGAGAAAAACCAACATAAAAATCCAATCTTTCTTTTTTCCCTTTATTTATTCATTTATTTTTAGGAAGATGGTGGTTTTTCTTGGATGTAAGGAGGTAAAAAAACAGTTTAAGGGGCTTTATTTTCACCTTTGAAGCAGCTCATGACCGTGACAAAGCAGATGGTTCAGCTTACCCAATTCATGGAGGTTTTCCAAGTGTTTTAGAAACTGATTTGTATTAACAATAAATAAATGAAATAAAATTGACTGAAAAGCGAGCTTTCCATGTGAGAATTCAAAGGATAAACTATATTATCTTTCAGCTATTGATAATAACAATAATTTACCTTAACATTTCAGTACATGTTACAATATTTCTTTTACATTGTTTAGATTAATTTGAAAATTATGCAGCTAACATTAAATCATTGACTTTTTCTGTTTCTTTCATTAATGAGGCAATTACCAGTAATTATAAAAAATTTAAATACAGAGATTATATAGGAATAAATCACTCTAAAGCAACCATAGTTAATACTTCAATGAAGTTCCTTTTGCTCTTTTTCCCTATGATTTATTTCTGTGAGGAAGTGAATAGTCTATAAATAGTCACTATTCACCCTTTCCCCACTATAACAGGCACTTTCTCTTTGATTCTAAAAATACTTCAACAGCTACATAAGGCATTTCTAGTTTTCAAACATTCATAAATAAAGTAACATTTTGCATCTCTATGTTCAAAACCTTTTCCCCAGTACTGGGTTTCATTCTGCATCTAAGCTTCATGCTCGTTTCTCTCATTCTCAATAATTTATATCCATATTCTCTCTCTCCCTCTCTCTTTCCAGCTCTCTCTCTGTCTCAATCCCCCTCTCATTTGAGGTTCTGGGAATCAAATTCAAGGCCTTGCATCGAGGCTTAGTCTCATAGCAATGAATTATAAGATTATATTTACCAAATACTAGAAACAACCATGGAATCCAAAGGGGTTTTTCTTCATACGGTTTATCCTATTGCTTTGGGGGATAATTCTATTTTTTATCTCTCTTAAAAATGTATCAAAAATTTCCTTTCATCTCTTTTCCATGTCAAAGACAGATGCCTAATAAACACAGTTTGCCTCCTTCTCTTTATGTTTTCTAGTGAAGAAATAAAAGTTGTTTGTTTTAATTTGGTATAAATAGATGTTTTAAAAATATCATTTTAGTATTTCTCCAAAGTTAAATATTCTCTTTAAAATTTTCATATGTTACATTGCTTTCATAAGTTTCTTAACTATTTTGCATCATGTATGACATAATAAGACACAATATTTTATGACAAACACCATCATAACTCTTTCTGCCTTCCTTCCTTTATTTTTTCCTTTTTTATTTTTGACAAGGTCTAACTATGTAGCCCTAGATGGTCTGGAACTTACTCTGTAGACATGTCTGGCTTTGAACTTACAGAGATCTACCTATTTCTGCCTCTCTTTAATGCTGAGATTGAAAATATGAATCACCATACATGGCCAGATATCATTGTTTTATTATTTTCTACTAAAAGTTCAAATAGTAAAACTGAATGTTGAACATTAAAACTCTAGATGAACGTGACAGCATGAATGACAGCAACCAATAACACTGAGAATAATTTATGTTCCCAGAACACTGAACTAAACAAACTGTATGGCATCAGTAATTCAGTATACTATTGAAAAGAGATGCAACTGATTTCCTTATCAAACCAGAAATACTTTTCCCACTTTGTAGACTGCTATTTTGTTTTATTGACCTTATCCTTTGCCTCACAGAAGTTTCTCAGTTTCAGGAGGTCCCATTTATTGATTGTTGCTCTCAGTGTCTGTGCTAGTGGTGTTATATTTAGGAAGTGGTCTCCTGTGCCAATGTGTTAGCACGTTCTTTCCTCCTCCTCCTCCTCCTCCTCCTCCTCCTCCTCCTCCTCCTCCTCCTCCTCCTCTTTCTCCTTCTCCTTCTCCTCTTCTTACCACTTTCTCTTCTACCAGGTTCAGTGTATCTGGATTTATGTTGAGGTCTTTAATGCACTTGGACTTGAGTTTTTTGCATGGGGATAGATATGGATCTATTTTATTTTTCTGCATGTCGACATCCAGTTATGCCAGCACCATTTATTGAAGATGCTTTCTTTTTTCCCATTGCACAATTTTGTAAAAAAATCAGGGATTCATAGGTGTGTGGATTAGTAACAAGTTTTTCAATTTGATTCCATTAATACACTTACGTTTTCACTCATAAGTGGATATTACATGTAAAGCAAAGGATAACCAGGCTACAATCCACAGGCCTACAGAAGCTAGGTAAAAGGTGGGGGCATAAGAGGGACACATATGGAGGGCCCCAGGAAAGGAAAATAGTTAAAATCTCCTGGGTAAACTGGGAGGAGGGTTAGAAAGGAGGGGATAGGGGATGGGAACATGAGGGATCAAGAATACCTAATCAGGGGAGGGATAGAAGGGGAGAGCAGTGAAAGAGATATTTTAATAGAAGGAGCCATTATGGAGTCAGGAGAAACCTGGTGCTAGAGATATTCTCAGAAATTCACAAAAATGACCCCAGCTAAGACTTCTAACAGCAGTGGAGAGATGACCAAACTGACCTTCCCATGTAATCAGATTAGTGACTACCCTAATTGCCATCATAGAACCTACATCCATCAACTAATGGAAGCAGATGCAGTAACCCACAGCCAGGCACTGGGCTGAGCCTGTAGTTCAGTTGAAAAGAGGAAGGAGGATCATATGAACAAGGGGCACCAAGAGCATGATGGGGAAAACCACAGAGACAGTTGACCTGAGCTAGTGAGAGTCCATGCAGTATGGCCCTGGGGAATCTTCATGGGACCGAACTAGACCTCCTGAATGTGGGTGACAGTTATGTGACTTGATCTGTTGGGGAGGTTCTAGGCAGTGGCACCAGGACCTATCCTAGGAGCATGAATTGACTTTTTGGAGTCAGCCTTGACATAGGGGGTAGAGGTTTGGTCCTGCCTCAACTTGGTGTGTCAGACTTGTTGACTAGAAGGCTTTACTCTCGATGAAGACTGGATGGGAAGTGGGAAGAGGAAACTGGGTGAAGGGGGGAAGGGTTGGTATATAAAATGAAAAAAATTAAAATAAAATAAAAAGCTAGAAATAGTGTGAAAGTGAACTTAACATAGGAAGTATGCTTAGCTTTCTCTTAAATTTGCAATATTAAAGAATACTTCAACTAATTAATCAGGAGATATACCAAAAGACACTCTGATTTTCAGGATATTGTAAAATGTATTGGTACATATCATTTAAGATGGAAGGGAAATCAACCAGAAGACAGAGCAGAGCATCAATGGTACTTTACCTTGCTTCTAAAGGTAAGAGATGTCTGAAAAATAAGAGAGCTAAAGACGGGGATATGAATGAGGATCAAAGCCAACAGTCAAATAACTTAAGAAAAATGACCAAAAGAGGCATGTAAGAACTGGAGAAGATAAGAGTACTCAAAAGATCCAAAACAAGCAACGCAAAAGAAACATCTCCTTTAAAACTAAACAAAGTATATCTCACTGAATCTTTATAACATCTCTATGAGGCAGGCCCCAATGTTCCATCCAAAGTAACCATGTAAGAGGCTAAGAACTTTTCCAATGTTTCCCGTTATTTCAAGAGCCAGGATTCTAATTCTGAAATCCTTAACTCCTACCACCTGCTTCTTTGAAGACTTTCAAACACAAAATTCTTAGAAATGAAGTAAACCAAGAACAAAGTACAACACTAAATGCATCATGTTTACTTACAGTCTGCCTTATTCCCTCATCTTATAAGAAGACAATAAACACTATAAATAGTAAGGTATTTGGTATGGGGAAGGCCTACACAAATGAAGTTTCTGTTGTATGTGATCTTCGAGATAACTCAAAGGGTTGCAAGTGTTGAATGATTAGGGAAAGTAGAACACATGTGGCCTCAGGTCACAGCAACAAAGCCAAAAGACAGTAGAACTGAAGGGATCCTAAGGAATTTGGTCAGACTGACTTGTAGCTGTAACTTGAGATATGTGTAGGAAGGTGCTTGAAGATCAGGTGGAAATGACAATATTGTGAAGGAACTGTGGACAAAATTTTCTGTAAAGAAGACTTACCTTCTAGACCACAAGGTAATCAGAATGTGAATAATTGATGAGAGTTTTGGACATTGTAGGCCCAATGCCTAATTACAAATCACTGTGGAACATATTCTGTCCACCTAACGGCCGTTTTCTACGAACCTCTGCGTGTGACCTAACACCTTTGTGACTATCAAGCAAATCATTTGGAATATATGAACAGGCCACTAGCTTCTACCAACCAAAGGCTAAGAATGTAGTCAGAGAGCATGTAAGTCCTATAGCTGATCCCTCTTTCCTGACGCTTGGTGTTTCTACCAGTGTATTTGAAACGTGACCACATTTACGGGTTTCTTTGTTCTGGCACTATAAAAATGATGAAAGTTTACTTCATTGAAATACAGAATTTTATGTAACCTGAGTCTGTGTCTTTGGAACATGGTCACTCATATTTGATTCCAGGATAAACTATCTCTAATCCGTTTTGAGGAGAGAGTTGTGGTTTTTTCATCAACAGTGTCTAGAAATTAGCAGGCTTAGAGGCCATTGAGGATATGTCCCTTCTTCATAACAAAATCCAATTTCCCTGTAACACTGGAAAGGGAAGCATCATAGCTGCCTCTCCTTGGAATTCACAAAAAGGAACCCCAATTCCCATGTAACTGTGTTAAATTAACAAAAATGTTGGAAGCTGCATATCTGAGTTACACTGAGAGAGCAAAGACATTGATAATTCATTGAAGGCACTACCAGAATACAGATGCTAAAACATCTTCACTTACAAATGATGGTTGGTACCCAGAAAGTAATAGAAGGGCTTAAGCAGTGCACTAGCAAATCAATTTTTAATTGTCGGGTTTTCTCAAATTCCTCTTTTAAAACATAGATTTATTTTCATGCCATGAAAAGGAGGTGCATAAAATGTGAAAATTAAACTGTATATATTTAAATAATCTGCAGATTCAAATATGCAAAAGTAAATCAAAGATAACCTACACATTTAGAGAAAAATCAACTTTTGCACTCTTAATTGCTTAGTCAAATCCTCAGTGCCAGTGTTTTGCCCCACAGACAAGCACCAATGGGAGCTGCAGGAATAAGGGAGACAAACAGGAGAGTAGAGGATAAAAGATAAACTAGCCTGTATTTTTAGTCTACATTAAAAAAGAATAAGAAAATGTTCCTAGTCAGAGTAAAACTAACTTCTATGATCAATGTTATATTAAGATACATGACAACTGGAACCCATCCACCACAGTGTGGCTTTTTTCCTGCAGGTATGTGATTGCCATCTTGGAATAAAGAATATCTTGGCTAGGTAGCCATGGCAGCTAATTGAGCAGACCAATACAAAGGTAGCTAGGTGTATGCGTATGGTAATGGAGCTAGTAATGTCACCTAGTAAATGGTCCTCTTGCAACTACATGTGATCTTGGAAGATGGTAGAGTATGTAGGAAGTGGAGAGTTAGCAGAAGTGGGAAACTGTGATGCACCTTCCAAGAGGTCATCATGTACAATAGAGTGGGAATCTGTGATGATGCAGCTATACTGGTTTCGGACACACCTCTGTAAGTCGCTCCTCACCCATGTCCTCTAAGTGAGCCAATAAACTCATTGATTCACTGAGTTGGACTTCATTAATCCTTTTCTGATGTCCTATCGGGGGTGAACAAGCATTTGCTCACATTACCACGGGAAAAGTTATTACAATGTCATCTTGACTTAACACTAGTCCATACCAGAAACCAGTTAGCTAGAAATCTGAGGGGAAAAGGAAGAGAAGCCCCAGACCTAGAATGGAACTTACTTCCTGGATATTAGAAAGGTGTAAATGCTGTGACCACACCTGGACAGAGGCAAAGTCTCACATTTGCAATGTCGTCTCCATTCTTGACCCTACTCACACAGCCTATTGCTTTCTGTGTTTGTCCATAATATGACATAAAACCTTTGCCTCAGAAGAGTGAGATGAAGGGAAGAAGAAAAACATTTTTGTTATGGAATAACAATACTTCCCCACACAGTCATTCTTATTAGGAGATATTGCATAGGCAGGGGCAGGCTTAAAAAACTACTGTAGTTTGGACCTTCAATTCTCCCAGAGCCCATAAGTTAAAGCTTGTTTCTCAAAGCAGTATTGGACTGGTTATTTTATGTTGCTGTGATAAAATACTATGACCAAAAGAAACTTAGAGCAGATGTGGAGGTGCACTCCTTTTTATCTCACCCGGTGCTTGGGAGGCAGAGGCAGTTAGATCTCTGGGAGTTCAATGCCAGCCATGTCTATACACCAAGTTCCAGTCTATCTGGGGCTACACAGTGAGACTATTTGTTAAAAGCAAGTCCTCAAAATAAATAAATAATTAGTTTTGTTTATTTTTCAAATCAGATTTTAAAGGCAACTTAGAGGAGAAGAGGACTTCCAGTTCCAGAGGCTTAGTCACTCATGACAGGGAAGACATGGAGCTTGAGGCTTCTGACAGCAAAGAAGCAGAGATCACATTCATCTGCACACAGGAAGGGGAGGGAAAGAACAAGTAGTGGGGCTGATGGGGGATGTCCTTCCATATATGTGCTTCTCTTATTGGCTGATGAATGTAACACTGTTTGACCAATAAAGACAGGAAGATAGGTGGGGCCAGGAGAAGAGGAGAATTCTGGGAAAGGGAGGCAGAGAGAGGCTGTAAGGAAATGCCATGTAGCCGAGGAAGGAATAGCAGGTCCGGACCCATCTCTGGTAAGCCAAGGACCACGTGGAAATACATATGTTTATAGAAATGGGTTAATATTTAAGACAGAGTTAGCCAATAAGAAGCCCTAGCCATTGGCCAACAGTTTATAGATTAATATATGTCTCCGTGCATCTATCTGGGGCTGAGAAGGGGTCAGGACATGGCAGGACAAGAAACTCTGGCAACATGGGGCCAAGCTATAAATCTCAAAGCCTACCCTCAATGATAGACTTCTTTCAGAAAGCCTGTGACCCCTGAAGTTTCCATAACCTTCTCCAACAGTGCCTCCACAGGGCGGGGGAGAGGGGTGGTGGCGGTCAGGCACTTACACACATGGACACACATTTCTCATTCAAACCATCACACACATACTATTGAAGAGGATGGAGCTTCAAAGTGGTCAGGACAGCCAGAGGTCTTCAGGTCACTGAGGACATAACCTTGAAGGTGATGATGAACCCCCCAGTTCCTTCCCCCTTTTCTTTTGTTTCCAAACCATGAGATGAACTGTTTTGTCCTGCCTCACACCCTGAGCATTATATACTACCTTGTTACAAGTTAATTGTCTAAGGTATTTATAATAGTAGTGAAAGAAGACTGACCATTTCTGGCCTAGCAGTTTCTGTTTGTTTTACTTGGTTCTAGATATATTTCCTCAGAATGTGCATATACATGTTTAGCCTAATTTAAAACACTGCTGAAGAGCTGGAGGGATAGCTCAGTGGTCAAGAGCACTTGCTGTTCTTGCAGAGGACCCAGGTTTAGTCCTCAACACTCCCATTTGGCAACTAAATACCTACATATAGTTTCAGTTCCAGGGGATCCCACACTTTCTTCTGGCCTCCAAGGGAACCAAGGCAGTACATAGGCAGTGCACAAACATACAGGCAGGCAAAACGCTCATACACATAAAATAAGAGTAAAAATAAATAAATCTTTAAAATATCGCTTTATTTATCTAACTTAGAAATATTATTAATCCCATGAAACAACCTCATCAGGTATGACTTCAATTCATAACTCTTGCCACTGAGGATTTGTAATTATTATTCTAGTTGCTAATGTATTTCAGTCTTCTAACAGGAAATTATTTAATTTTAACCCTAATTATGATTAGTCACACATAGCTTAAAGTTAATCAAGAAGGAAAAGAAGTTATTGATTTATTGGTGATTTTATGCAAGTATTTAAGTGTTATGTGCTGAATAACATGCTAATAATAATTTAGAAGTAATAAACACAACATTATTGAATGCTTATTGTTTGCCATAATCCTATCTAAGCAATTTATATATACTAAAACATTCATTCCTTATAGCAACCATATAAGACAGGACTGTTATTCTCATTGTACAGCTTGTAAAGAAACAGTAACAGAGATCACTCACTCACTCAAAAATTACACCACTGGTAATGGCCAGAGATAGTGAAACAAACTAGGAAAACCAGTGGAATGGAATCAAAAGACCAAGGTATCTATAGTTATACGTTAGTATCCATTGAGGGTTCCAGGACCACCCTGGCACCAAACTCTGTGTTCAAGTACCTCATATGAAACGGTATAGTAACCTACACAAATCTCACACACACTTGAAATTATCTCTAGGCTAACTATAATACCTCATGCAAAAATGTAAATTCTAGTCACATAGTTGCTACATGGTATTGTTAAAGAAAAATGACAAGAGGGAAATATAAATATGTTCAGCACAGGTGTAGCTGGTTTTCCTAAATACTTTGTCTGTGTTTATTGAAGCTAGTGACTTGGAACCACAAACACGACAGCCAGCTATACTCACAGAAGGACAACCCTATAATAATAAACTGTAAAAACATGGTTAGTATTTGTTCCCTAAACGTGACTTTGAATACTTAATCTCTCAAAGTTCTAAATTCTAAATTTTAGATAAAGTTTGGCAGAAATAAATGTGTTCTATTTTATATTCAGGCTTGTGGACTTTCTTGTTTGTATCTATTACATATACAGCTTCCAAAAGAGAAACTTCTAATCTGATAGTTCCAGAATTCTGTATACCTAGATTCTCTACAGTTTTTTTAAGGAAACAATGAAAAGAAAGAACAAGAGAGAACCAGGGAGGAAATTTTAGCAGACCTAGATATGGTGAATATCACTCCATACGTTTCAGAGATCAAGTTCAGTAACTGGCACCCACCTAACTGTAAAAGGCATTGGAACTAAATTATTTATGCTGGGGTTTTATACTGGTGAAATTCACATGGATCTCTGTGAGGCAATCCTGTCTGATGTAGTGAGTTCCAGGACAGCCAGAGTCAGACATCTGACACCAACTTCTGACCTCCAAATGCAGGCACACACGTGCAAGCATGTCTGTAGGTATACACACGAACATATGCACACATGTACACAGGCACATGCAAAATGTATCAGAATCTGAGCTGAAGGAAGCAATCTAAAGTTTCAAGGCAACCACCCTCCAAATATAAGTGAAGTAGAAAAAACAACATGAAATTCATATATTTGTACATATGCAAACACACACACACACACACACACACACACACACACACCACAGCCAAAGCTGTAGTAAAAGGCCAATGATGGAGACATCATAATAACTTAATTTCAAATAATACTACAGAGCCATAGTAACAAAAATATCATGATTCTGAGGCACAAAAAAAGAACATAAGGACTAATGACAAGTGGAATAGAACAGAATATTCAGAAACAAACCCACACAGTGACAGCCATCTAACTCTTAACACTTCCAAATTGTGCCCCCAAAGAAGACAGCCTCTTCTATAAATGGTGCTTGGAAAACTAAATACTCCCATTAGAAGGTTGAAATTAGATTCCTGTCTATAGCCTTTTACAAAAATCTATTCAAAATAAGTCAGAAACTACTAAGAAATCTTAGATATGGTGATTACTAGAGGAACGGGTAAGAAAAACAATATAAGACACAGGCATAGGCAACAAGTTTCCAAATAGAATAATAGTGGCTCAGGAAATAGAACAAGAATTGACAAACAGTGCATTATGTTAAAAAACCTGCTGCACAGCATAGAAAATAATCAACAAAGAGACAGTCTAGAAAAAGGGAGAAAGGACCAGAGAGATGGCTTGTGGGTAAATAGGATTGCTGCTAATCCTGATGACCTGGCTTCAGTCTTCACAACTCACAGGTAGAATGAAAGAAGTGAGTCCTGTGAATTTTCCCCTAACCTCCACACCCATATTGTGGCATATGCACAGCCCACATACATATAAATAAACAAATCAATGTTTCTAAGATGAGGGAAATCATTTCCTGGGTGTGGCAATGGATTAATATGATGATAACCCTCTCTAAACCAATACAAGCTAGAAACACAGGACTATGACACCACCAAAGAGGAAAGAAATGTGTTTCTAAGCCAGATAGTGGTGGCACATGCCTTTAATCCCAGCGCTCAGGAGGCAGAGGCAGGCGGATCTCTGAGCTCCAGGCCAGGCTGATCTACAGAGTTCAAGGACAGCCAGGGCTACACAGAAAAACCCCGTCTCAAGAAAACAAAACAAACAAAAAGAATAAAAATATATATAAAGAAATGCACAAAATTTAGGAACCATAAAAGCAAAATGTATAGTGCTTGGGAATGAAAAACAAATGGAGAAAATAGAGTCTTGAACCATGAATATAGTAAAGTCATTCAATAGAAACAGACCCAAAAGAGATCTTATGATTAACTGATGGAGATAGTGAAAATACATAAAATAAGTGTGCTCTATGTGCCAAAGAAAATGACAGGAAGCATGAATATAATAAGATAATGAAGATGTGGGAATGCAATTTCTAAAGAAGTACAGTATTAGAAAGAGAAAGTACACTGGGAGGCTAGAGAGACTGCTTAAAGGGTAAGAGCACTGGCTTCTCTTCTGGAAGACCACGGGTTCAATTCCCAGAACCACTTGAACTATCTGTAATTCCGGTCCAAGGAGATCAACATCTTCTGGCCTCAGCAGGCACCATGTAAGGCCATGGTACACAGACATACCTGCAGACAAAACACTCATACACATAAAATAGGAATGCACTGGATGGAATTTACAGTGGGCTAAAATGTCCCAAAGCAAGTATCAATGAGCTTGAAGCCATAGCAATACAAACTATCAAAAATAAAGCACCAATCAAGAAAACTGAAGAAAAAAAATACATCAAAGATAATATCAAGTGGTCTACCACACGTGTAGTTGGAGTTCAAAGTGAAAAGCCAGATGATAAAAAAATATGAAAAGATAAAAATTTAACTTCCCCACACTTATAAAAATAACAAACCCAGATCCAGGAAGCCAAAAGATGCCCATGCTGAATAAAAATTAAAAAATCAAATATCTTAGTCTACTTTGTGGTGCTATTAGAGAATGCCTTAAACTAATTAACTTATTAAGCGCAGATTTACTATTATAATCCTAAAGGCTAAGAAGTCTCATGAGGAGGGGTCCTGACTAACAAGAGCCTTCTTGCTCTACCATCCTCTGATGGAATATGGCAGGGAAAGAGAGTGTGGGGATGTCCGCTGTGTGCCATGAAGATTGAGAGAGAAAACACCTATGGGTTCGAAAGACTTTAGTAAATCACCACATAAGTGGGTCACTGATCTGTCAGGGCTGCAGGATAGGGACTCAGGAACCTTGTTTATCCTAGCAGCAGGGGGTTCACAAGCACAAAAATCACAAACATTTGTTGCCAAGTTACAGTTACAATTTTCACCAATAAGGAGTCAAAGATTAGGGTCTTTTCTTGTGGGTTCCATCACTGTCAGTCGATACAATATGTAAGCTTTTCAGTCCAACCAATCAGATTCATTTGTCCTTTCTGTTGTTAGGAACAGCCATAATGTTTTAAAAAACTAAGGCAAGCAGATTATTTGTATTGTTTAAGTAGGAGGGTGGTCAGCCACTGGAAAGTTCTCAGCTCCCTAGGGCTTGAGAACCTGAACTTTGTTTCAACCTACAGGTAAAATGGAATCTGAAGTCAAAATGGCAGTACCAAGAGCAAGGTGTTTTTGCCTGCTCCCTTCAGGGAAGGGCATGAGGGAGCCAAAAACATCCCCTGTCAGAAGTCCCCTGTCAATGGTTAACTCACTTCTGTAACAATGGCATTAGGGTTTTTTTTGGTTTGTTTCGTTTTTTGGATTTTCAAGAGAGTTTCTCTGTATACCTCTGGCTGCCCTGGAACTGTCTTTGTAGACCAGCTGACCTCGGAGATCTTCCTGCCTCTCTGCCTCTCCTCCAGTGCTGGGATTAAAGGTGTGCACTGCCACTACCCATAACAATGAGCATTAATCCCGCTATTAGGGCATAAAACAAGCTCACCTCTTTAAATTACCACCTCTTAACAATGTTGTGTTGGGGATTAAGTTCTAACAAGTGAACTTTAAGAGAAATTCAAACCATAGCAGGTGCCACAGCATAGCACAATAGAACTCATGCAAAATGGAAGAACATTAAGAGCAGTCATGGGTAGGGAACCCACATATACACAGAGAGGGAAAAAAAGGCAGGCAAGTCATTGAATCACTAAAATGTAAGAGTATAGCAAGAATTTCGCTGTCCAGCAACTATACATAGGAAAAATCAAAAGCAAAATAATCTTTCAAAACAACGACTAAGAAAGTGGTCAGACACTGAGAAAAGCAGGGATGTCAGATGGAAACTGGGATCTATTCAATGAATTAGCAGCATCAGATGAACACATGGCTGATGGGCAATGCATGTCTTGCCTGACACGGTGGCACATATGCATAATCCCAGCAATTGGGAAGCAGAAGCAGGAGGATATCCTGTCTACAAAACAAGTCAGACTGAATGACATGAGACCCTGTCCCTCAAATAGATAAAATGATTTCATGTTTTACCTGACATGGACAGATAATTTATTATATAAGGCTAAAACTAAAGTAACAATTAGTTATCATAGATTTTCTTATTCTCTGTGTTGCATCCATATTTACAATTGACTTTGTAAACTTCCAGAAAAAATATTGATTGTTTTATTTGAATTACATTAAATTTGCATATCAATGGGGGAAATGCCATGCTTATATTTAGATCATAGCTAAGAATATGACAATAATTCAATTTGTTCAAGTCAACTTTGTCTTTCTCAGAAGGGTTTTGTTTTTTTATATGGATTCTGAAAATGAATTAGAAATGAAAACCCCACTACCTCTGAAATTTAAAATGGAACAAGTGATCAAAGTGACATTGGATAAGTAAAACTTGATTCAGATGATTTTTTTCAAAGGAAAACATTTGTATATAAAGTAAATATTCATTGACATCACCGAGGCAAATAAAAGCAATAATTGAAAGAAAGAGCAAAAGTCTTCAAAGTGCTTCCTTAGAATTTAAGTTCTTTCAGTTGTGATGGGGGAAGTCCTGTGTATATGTCAATAAAGCACTGTTGGCCAATAGGGAAGCAAGATAGGTAGGACTAGGAGTCCAGGAAGACTCTGGGAAGGAGAAACACAGGAGTCAAGATGTAACTGCCATAGGGATAAGAAGCCCGGAAAGTTCTCCAGTAAGAGAAATACTTAGATTAACAATTATGGGGTAAATACTTAAGCCAGAGCTAGCCAGTAAGAAACAAGCAAGGCCAACAGCTTCATAATTAATATAGCCTCCTGAGTGTTTATTTGGGACTGATGTGGCTCTGGAATCAGTCTGGCGGGAAGGCTTCTCTTTACACAGTTGGTTTATCTTCTCCTACAATTGGCAATTCAAATAATGTTTTTTAATCAATTATTAAGAAGGGGATATTAAAAAATAGTAAAATGGGGGCTAGAGAGATGGATCAGTGGTTGAGAGCACTGATTGCTCTCCCAGAGGTCCTGAGTTCAGTTCTCAGTAACTACATGGTGGCTCACAACTACCTGTAATGAGGTCTGGTGCCCTCTTCTGGCCTGTGGGGACACATGCAAGCAGAACACTGTATACATAGTAATTATAAAACTGCATTAGGTTTTGCTTCAAGTATTTTGAAACTGGGATGTTAATGTACAAGTATTTAATATTGTCAATTCTCCTTGGTGAATTGTCACTTTAACTTCATACAATATTCTCCTTACATCTACACTATGTGATGTTAAAAGAAGTATTCTGTTTTTAGTTTTCCTGGTGTGTGCACAGTGTGTCTTTATACATTTTTCTATATCTTGAGATAGATAGCTAGTGTATGAGAGAAAGAATTGCTGGGAATTGAACCTCCAGGTCTCATATATACTGAGCAAGGCTCTCCCTAGACATCTATAAGCTCTCCCACTTAGTGATACCCCCTGCCATGTATAAAGTGGCCCTCATGCTGTTGTATATAGTTATAACTTAAATTTAAAATGCTGTATTTTTATTAACATGTATTAAAATTAATTAACACATACATATTAGTGAAGTTCAGTATAATATTTCAATACATGCACATATCAAAACAACATCAAATTCAAGGTCTCTTACTACCTCTCCCCTTCCTTCCCAGCCATTAGCAGTCACTATTCCATATAGTTTGACTTTGTAAACTTCAACAGAAGAGAACATGCAGTACATACTTTCAGTGTTTGACTTATTTAACACAATGTCCTTCATTTCCATAAATTTCTGAATGATGAATAATACTCCATTGCATATATATATAAGATAAATATATCAAGCTTCATTATTCATGTATCCATTGATGAGTAGTACCACAATCAACATGGGTTCACAGGTATCTCTTTGTTATGTTGATTTCACTTCCTTTGAATATATGCTCTAAGTGGGATAGCTGGATTATACATACAGTAGATCTATTTTTAGGCTTTTTTTAAGCAACCTCCATGATGTTCTCCATAACAGCTTTTACTAAATTACATTATCATCTGCAGTGCATAACAACTCCTTGTTCTCTAAATCTTTTCGGTTTTTAATTTTTGATAACAGGTATTCTGACTGGGGTAAAATGATACAGAAATGTAGTATTTGTTTGTTTTGTTTTATGAGACAAGATTTTGTTATGTTGGCTGGCCTGGAACTCATGAGCACAAATGATCCTTCCACCTCAGCCTATGTGGGGACTTCAGGAGAGCACCATCAGCACCACTGGGGGTCCAGCGTTTGCTACATGATGACTAATGATTGATGTGGGATAACCCTCTTGTACACTGTAAAGATTTGTCACTTGTGCTGGTTTAATAAAGCACTGATTGGCCAGTAGTCTGGCAGGAAGTTTAGGTTGGGCTACCACACTAGGAGAATTCTGGGAAGGGAAAGGCAGAGATGCAGTCACTAGTCAGATACAGAGGAAGCAAGATGAGAATGCCTGAGAAAAGGCACCAAGCCATTTGGCTAAACATAGATAAGAATTATGGACTAATTTAAGTTGTAAGTGTTTGCTAGTAATAAGCCTGAGCATCAGGCCAAACAGTTTATAATTAATATAAGCATCTATGTGTTTATTTGGGACTGAGTGGCTGCAGGATCAGGTGGGACAGAAACTTTTGTCTACAAAAGATATTGAGAACTTTTCATAATTTCATTGGCCATTTGCATTTATTCTTTACAGGGGTGTCTATTCAAATCACTTGGCAATGTTTTATTTGGCCAAGTTTTCTTTCTCTTCTTGTTTTGTTGTTGTGTTTGTTTGTTTGTTTGTTTGGTTGGTTGGTTGGTTTTTCAAGGCAAGGTTTCTTGGTGTAACAGCACTAGATGTCCTGGAACTAGCTCTGTAGACCAGGTTGGCCTAAAACTCACAGAGAGCCTCTTGCCTCTGCTTCCTGAGATTTGGCCATATTTTAATTAGTTTATTTGATTTTTTTCTTAAGTATTTTCTGGTACTTTTTATTTTGGATATTTATCACTTTCAGATGACTAGTTGGCAAATATTTTCAACATTCTCTTCACTCTGTTGTAGTTTCCTGTGTTAAAAAGAACCTTTAGCTTTGAATACCACTTGTCTATTTTTTCTGTTTTCTTATGCTTTTGACATATGTAAAAATTATTGCCAATACCAATGTTTTGAAGTTATTTCCCTGATGTTTTCTTTGAATAGATTTACAGTTAAGGCCTTACATTTAAGTCTTTGAGCTGATTTTTGTTGGGGATGAAAGATACAGATAAAATTTCAGTCTTCTGCATATGTGTATACATCGCCAGCACCATTTGCTGAAGATGTTGTCCTTTCTCTGCTGTATGTTTTGGGTACCTTTGAAAAGAATTAGTGTCAAGTTGGCTCTGGAACCTCTATTCTCTTCCATAGATGCCTGATTTTATGTTAGTACCAGATTGTTTTGTCTATTATGGATCAGTGGTCTGTCTTGAAATCAGTTATTGTGATGTCTCCAGCTTTGTTCTTACTGTTCAGTATTGCTTTGGGTTTTTGGGTCCTTGTGTGTCTATATAAACTTTAAGATACTTTTTCTAATTCTGGTATTTTCATAGGCTTTGCGCTGAATGTACAGATAGCACTGAGTAGCGTTATAGTGGCAATAAAAATGCCTTAAGAAAAACTTCTCATCAAGAGAATAGGATCTCTGGCCTGAATGAAAGTCTAACATGACAGTTGGGCCAATTTGGCAAGGGGCCACCCATACCTAAGAAGGTGAGTTGACCTTATATGCATGCCAAAGAAATAGAATGAGTAGTCCATTTTCGAGTTACTGTACTTTTCCTTCCCAGAATTTGCACCCCTAGTGTAGTAGTTCAAAGGAACATAGTAATACATTCCTAAACCCACTGCTCTTCTGAATCACTCAGAATGATTCAGATAAGCATAACTTCTTTTCTTCTCTCTCTTTTATGAGAACACTTTAACACCTTGGGCTTCCCCCAACATCCAGAGCTTCTTTCTCCAAAGCCTCCATCCCTGCCATGTGTCTGCTTGCATCTGACCACCATGCCAGCACAAAAAGCATGACATTTTTCTTTCTCAACTCCATTCTCCTCCTCCAGGCAGCTTCTGAGGTTTATAACTTGACAACCTGGGAGATTATCTTTTAAACTCTAATGAAATTGTTCTTGAGCTTCTGTTTGACACCGTTCTTAAATTCTTTTGTTAGTGAGACTAAGAACCCAAAGTAGGGAACACTGTTCTTTTTTTGTATCATCTGGGCACAATGAAGGGCCCCAACAGTGGCATTAATACGACCATTTTAGCAGCTTTTAATATTTTTGTCCAAGAAGGTCTTTATATTCCAATGTATGCCTTCTTCGATTTCTTAGATGATTAGTGATTTTTTTTTGTTTTGTTTTGTAGCTGTCTCTCATATCTTTGGTAAATTTATTTCTTTTTAATTTTTGTCTGTGGCTATTGTGAATGAGATTTTTATAGGTATATAAAAACGCTGCTGACTTTTGAAAGCTGCCTTCAGTACACCACAACTTCCTTTAATTACTTTATCAGTTCCCTTTCATACCTAATTTGTTCAGTTTCTTTAATCATAAAAGAACACTGAATTTCATTTTTTCTGTATCTATTGAGATGTTCATATGATTTTTGTCTTTTATTCTGTTAATGTGGTGTATTATACTGTCGATGTAAAAAAAAAGAATACCACAGCTCTCATCTTAAAGGGAATAAGAGATAGTTTTTTTTCTGAGCCATTTTGAGTAGCTGTGGCCTAGGAACACAGATTTAGATCAACTCACATTCTGTGTTCAAGCAGGTTAACAGGGATTTTATACTTTTAGAGAGAGAGAGAAAAGTCATAAATCAAGGCAACTTTAAAATACTTTTGTGGGTACACCAGAGAGGAAGGTACAATAAGATGGGGGAAGGTATCCTATAGGCCTACGATGCTATCTGATGACATTATTAGCTCTTGGATGGGCAGAAGCTAGTGTTCTGCTAATAGCTTCTAAGCAGTTTTTTAAATTTATTATCACAAGGTGTTCAGATACAGAGCAGGACAAGGAATGGCTGTTTCAGAGGCTATAACTAGCCCAATATAAAGTAATTAGCCTCTGAACTTACAAAATTCTGCTCTCCACAGTGCTGAAGTTCCCATCTGTTCTTCAGTCTCTGCAGACATAGAAACTCCTCCCAGGAGTCTTTTCTTTACAAACAGACACAGCTTCTTTTTAGGAATTTTCATTCACGTTATTCGTTGACTACTACATGCATGTGTCCTGGTTTGCTTTTCTATAGTAGCATAGTTTTTGGCTAAAGCAGAGCCTGCTGCAATGATTAAGATTAGCACCATTAAAGAGAAGCCACCTATCAAACATTGGAAAAGGTACACTGAACAAAAACAAACAAACAAAAACAAAATGCCTTTGGGGCAAGACCCCACCCAGTTAAAAATTACAGGTTATAAAAGCAATGAGTCTAAGAGGTTTTCTGCTCCCAAACAGCATACAACAGATGTGATCCAAGGGGGTAAAGTGTTATCCCAAGTTGGCAATCAAAGTTGGCCGTGCCATCCTCATGGTACTGAAGGGACCAGACCCTCACCCAGGCCCATGCTTTGGCAGCCATAACAGGCTGCAAAAAAGATCCAGCAAGAAGTAGTCCTCTGACTAAGTAGCACGCGCTGAGCTCCTGATCTTGCCCTCCTTGTGTCAAGGAACCAATCAGAAGTTAGCTGGCTGACTCTGGGTGTGCTTTATGGTAACAGTGGAGTACAGAGCATAGCAACCGCCATGGGAAAACCTCTAAGCATAGCAACCATTCTTGCAGGTGCAGTTGACCAGTCAGCTGAGGACAGGTCACCCAAGTCCCAGACACTCCCCTTGCTCTACCCCAATAAATTCCCTGCCCCACGGTTCCTCCCGGTCTTTCTCCCTCTTCCCGCTGAGTCAGACAGATAGAAGACCCGAGGTAATACGGTTAACTCGTTAATTAAAGACTATTTGCTTTTACATAGGATTGGGTCTCTTGGTGATTTGGGGTTTCAGAATTTTGGCACAACAGTACTGGTTTGGAAGCATGGAAGTTGCAAGCGGGATGGGTGGATTCTTCCACCATGGTTTCAGAAAGCCAGTGAAGCCAGGCAATATGCTCCTACAAGAAGGCCGTGAGAGCCCACTGTGTGAAGCCCTGAAGGTGAAGCCTGGGTTGCAGTGGGGACCCCAAGATGCTGGGAATACCAGAACTGTGAAACATCTGCCAAGGAGAGATGTATACAGGGAGATGAACCAGTTCAAAAGAGAGACATATGCTACAGATGGTAGAAAAATTTTTATTTGCTTTTTTCTTTTGAAGTTAGTTTTGGGTTTGCTCTTGTTTCTTTTGTTGTTTTGTTTTGTGTGCTTGCTTTCCTATCAGGGTTTGTCAGCCCATCAAGGACTCACATTTCCTGAACTTGAATCTTCCCCTTTGCACACTCAGTCAATAATGTCAGCTTGTGAAGTCTGGCACTCATCGGTGGGATAAAATGTATTCACTACCCATGACAAGGGTAAAAGATAGATATCATCTTGACCAAATGTGTTCTTGCCAGCCCAGTTTGGGCCTTCATGTACCCTTTTTACAAAAAGAATTACTTACTTGGGCTACTTCTGTTTTGTTTATATGTTCCTGTGACACTGAGTCTATTTCTTGTTTCTAACACAGACAACAAAGCTGGAGGGGCAGTCATCTGGGTCCTTTCAAAGTGGAGCCAGAGAGCTACAGGAGCTACAGGTTTTGTTATCTATCCTGCTGGGTAGTCTTGATTTCGTCCAGCCTTTCCTCGCTATATCTCTAGTCCTTCCTTTTGAAATGGGAGCATCTATATTAATAAGAACGGTGATGAAAGTGTCTTAGTTATGGTTTCTATTGCTGTGATGAAACATCAACAAGAAGGTGAGGAGAAAAGGGTTTATTTGGCTTATGCTTCCATATCACAGCGGACAGGCACTCAAGTGGGACAGGAACCAGGAGGCAAGAGCTGGGGCCATGGAGGGTGCTGCTTACTGACCTGTTCTTTATGGCTTGCTCAACCTGCTTTCTTACACAACTCAGGACTACCAGCCCAGGGATGGCACCACCCACAATGGGTTGGGCCCTCCCACATTAAGAGAATGCCACACAGGCTTGTCTACAGCCTGATCTTTTGGAAACATTTTCTCAATTAAGGTTCCCTCCTTTCATATAACTCTAGTTTGTGTGTGAAGTTGACATAAGACTAGTCAGCACAGAAGCTATCTATATTTATTCAGTTAAGGAATAATTTAGCACTTTGAGTTTTCTGTCCCCAAAGAACATAAACAGAAACATGAATTTTTAAGGCAACTGTTGAATAGCATTCTTACTATCTGTTACAATTTTTTCTCAAGAGATTTTACTCCCATTATACAAGTCCATTTTAGGTAAATAAGTTCTGCTCAGTGAACATATACAGTAGTTCTACCTTGGTTGGTGACTCTATTTTCCATGGTTTCATTTACTTATGGCAAATCATGGTTTGAATCTACAAACGCTAACTTTAGAAATAAGCATGTCACAATTAAAATTGCAAGTGATGCTGGGAAATGTGACAAAGTTTATATAATCCAGACCTACATATGTATTCTATCTGACGCATGGATGATCCTTTTGTCTAATGTATCCGTGGCATATATGCTATTTGCTCACTGCTCACTTTGAGCTATCTCAGTCATTAGAGCTTCCATGGTATCACAGCGCTTATGTTCAACTTGACAGTCACCAAAAAGCATAAGAGTGATGACACTAGCAGTCTGGATATGCCAAACAAAAACTGTGGCATACTTTCTCTAGGTGAAAAGATGGAAGTTCTCAGTAAGGCAAGAATGAAGTCTGTATATGCTGAGGTTGCTACCATCTATGGTAACATAATGTAATATAAATAGAGCTTGTTTGGTACTGTTCACTGTTTCAGGCATCCACTGAAAGTTTTGGAATATACCTGCCTCAGATAGGAAGGGCGACCGTATTGAGCAATTACTCTATACCAAAAACTGTGCAACAATATGAAATAGTTCTGTAGTGAGAGAAACCTGTCATGTTTTTCTAAGGAACTTGGACCCGTGCAGCAGGTGATGAAGAGTCAGAGGCAATGGATAGCTTATTTAATTTTCTGCATTAGAAAAAATGTTATATTATCATATGATTTTAAAAACATAATACCTTGGGCATTTTTCTGGCATACAGATTATAATGGAGTCAGTCATGCCTTTAGGCTCATCGTAAAAGGCATTTTTGTTGATAAGGGAGGTAGCCTAGATTTCATTTCTAATTTCTGTCTTCTCAATTGCTTCTTGGCACAAGCTTGCAGGACAGTATTCTAACTCTGCTGCTAATGCCAGCGTCAACACTTTGAAGCATTTCTGCTGAGCAGCCGATTTTTCAGAACCCACTTCATAAACTGTAATTAGTTTTCTATAAAGGGCAAATTATTCCCTTTCTAAATTTCAGCATTTATTCTATGTTTGCTATACATTAGCATCTATACATTTCTGTCTGCAGTTAGCCCAAGGGAATCCACCTCTTTTTGTCCTATCAAGCCTTCTACTTAAAATAGAAGTTTTTATTATAAAAGAAGAAAAATGTCTGAAATTATCTCAGTGAGCATCAGGATGGAATACGAGATATCAAGACAGAAGACATAATACATGGAGGAGTTAAGTCCTAAGAATTACCTAAGCAAGCAATAATAAAATACAAGTGCGGGTCTGGATTTTTAATAACAGAATTATTATATAATTGATAGATAAGTCAAATGGCCATTAGTTATTCTTATATTAAGAGTTCAAGAAATCAAGCAAGGGTGTGGTGGTGCCACCTTTATTCCCAGCACTTGGGAGGCAGAGGCAGGTGGATCTCTGAGTCTGAGGTCAGCCTGGTCTAGAGAGAAAGTTCCAGGACAGCCAGGGGGGAGAGAGAGAGAGAGAGGGAAGGAGGGAGGGAGGGAGGGAGGGAGGGAGGGGGAGAGAGAGAGAGACAGAGAGAGAGAGAGAGAGAGAGAGAGAGAGAGAGAGAGAGAGAGAGAGAGAGAGAGAGAGAGAGATTCAGTGGTTAAGAATGAACTCAGAGATCTGCCTACCCTACATCTTCGTTATAGTGAAACAAGTGTCGGTTTAGTTTTCTTTCTTTTTTGGTTTTTTGAAATACGGTTTCTCTGTGGCTTTGGAGGCTGTCCTGGAACTCACTCTTGTAGACCAGGCTGGCCTCGAACTCACAGAGATCCTCCTGCCTCTGCCTACCGAGTGCTGGGATTAAAGGCATGCACCACCATCGCCCAGGTAGATTTAGTTTTCTGTTTCAACTAACACGAAACTAGTTGGTTTATATTTCTATTGGGTTTACTTGAAATAATTTTTGGATTGAGTGTCCAGTTATCACACTGAGAAACTGCTGCGTTAGCAACTTGACAATCAACTATTTTACAGTTAAAGTCATCAACGTCGTTTCCTGATAGGAAAATGAGGCATAATGTAGCCTTTTCACTTTTCTTACGTTCTTCGCCTCAAGCAACCTTGTAGAGATGAAAATGTTCCATCCAGTTATGACCATCCTGGGTGAATTTTCCAGCATTTAGAGCCCCGTTCCATCGCTGACTCTCAACCTTGTCCCAAGACAACGCCAAGTCGCCGTCGCCATGTCAACATTTTAAATTTTAATAGAGGGACTCAATTCCTAACACTTAGAAAAAAGGCTCTGCCAGCATTCACAGGGGGCACCTAAGAGCCAAGGTAGACTACCAAGCCACAGCAACCCACGCAAATCATCACCAAACAGAGGGTCCGCCTCGCCCTAGCCCGCACCACCCATAACCTCGAGTACAGACACCTTGCTCTTGATTGGTCTTGGCGCGTGCCTGTCACCCAGAGAGGGTGGGGCCTACCCGCGGAGCCAAGTGAGACGCAGCAGTTTTACATCACCTCGGCGCGACGCAACCCGCGAGGGAGGGGCGGGGGTGAGCCCTCTTGGCCGCGCTCGGGGCCCGCCGCGAAGGTGTCATGGCAGCTGCGGAGCATAGTTCCTCAAGCAGCGGCGAGAGGAACCTGGAGCGCAGCTCCAGCCCCCTGCTCACCCGCGAGGTGCTCTGCGAACTCTTTCGTTCCCTGCACACCCTGACTGGCCAGGTAAGTGGAGGTGCGGCGCGGGCGAAGGGTGGGGAGCACCCGGGTCCTCCCGCGGGGTGCCGAGGCCGCGGTGGCCGAGACCCGGAGGAGCCGGGCCCAGCTGCCTGGGGCCGGGAGAGGCCCGCTGCACACTCGGTGACCACGCGTGAGTGCCCAGGTCTAGACCACACCGGGGCCCTGGCGCCCCCAACTCTTGCGGGAAATCAGTGTGTGAGAGAGGATGAGGGTTTAGGAGGCTCCTGGCGCTGACGGTCGTTTTTGTCTCCCCTGTATTAATTCGATGATTAGTATGGCCTGAAACTTTTCCTAGCTCCGTCTCCACTCTTTAGGGGGTGATGTACTCTGGGTTTTATTTGTAACCCATCATTTATTGCATCCGTTGCTCTTGGAAGCCGGGGACTGTAAGAATTGTAACGTGCCTAAATTTTAGTGTAAATTATTGGATGGTTTATGTATGACCAATTCTACCGTCATTACTACTGTCGGGTAACTACTTAATTAATCGCTCTTACAGAAATGTCACCGTAAAACTGGATTTTAGAAAGTAGGCTCCTTCTCTTTACTAGATGAAGTCATTCATGATATAATGAAGCTAATTTTTAACAAGGAACAAAAGTATGTTTGCTTGCTTTTAGAGATAGTTTATGTCAAACTGTTTCCTAGTTTGTTTGGGGGCTGGTCTAATGCATGTGGTACCTGTGACAATAGGGCGTTTACCTGATTTGTGAGAATTATTTTTAAAACCCTTAGATGGGTGAATAATTAATCTTGTAAAAAGTTATTTTAATAAAAATTGTAAAACCTTAGTACGTTTATTTTGACTGGAAAACTACTTTGATTTGTACATTCAGTTCGGTGTTATGAGGCAATTAGTAGTGGTCTTCTAAAAATTAAAACTTTAAAACTCAATTGCTTAATGAGAATTAATAATTTTTTTCAAAGTCTTAAAGACTTTCCTTATTAACATTCCAGTGGTAATATACCAGATCTTTACATAGTTAAAAAGTCAAAGAACTTTTTGGCATGGATTTGGAACCTAAAGACTTAATTATTAGTATTCTAATGTCAAGATGAGGAAAATATTCTCCTCTATTGTGTTTAGAAGTTACAAAAATAATTTACATTAATAAATGATTTAAACATCTAAAGTGTTTTGCATATTGATTTTTTTCAAAATCATATAAATTTATATCAAAGGTTCAAATGGAAAAAAACGATTAAACCTTAACTCATGCCACCTGCGAACAAATATTTTGAGAAAATGAAGTTTTTGTACCATAGTAAAGGGACCTTTATACAGGTGTCAAATATAAGATTTTTTTAAAAAATCAATTAAATGCTATTTTAGTATTATCATGTAATTTGAGATGTATGATTTAAGCCATACACACATATAAGTTGCCCCTGGGGAGTGTGTCCTTTTGCAACAAATTAAAAGGATTATTAAGATGTAAATTGTAATATGCCTAAGTTCATCTTAAATATCATTGAATTATTAGTGCTTTTCAATAGAGAGTATAAAACTGAATTGTAAAAAGTATTTTTCCCTTAAATGCAAAATACAATTAGATTAACGTTTTTTCTTTCCTCTCATTGGCCCATGTTTTCAAGCTAAAGAATTGTTAACTTGGGGTTTTTGTTTTTTCAAATATTAGTTTCTACTGAACATTAATAATTGATTAATCTATGTTAATAGTGTGTTAATAGAAAAATTTGAATGCTTGGTTACTGTTCCAAGAGCTATGGAGTAAAATGCATAGAGGAATTTGCTGAATGAATAATTGGATGTATTTGGAGGTCATTTTTAAATTAACTTATGACATTATTGTTTGATTTTCATAAAAGACCAACTATCTTGAGTTGCTTTTGAAGACTTAACTATTTTGCTGAATTGACAAGAGAATATTATCCAACCATTAAGATTTCTTTTCTCTAGAGAATGTGATGCTTTGCTCAGGTTTAAGGATTGCTTGTTTGTTCCCTCAAGCCATTTAAATTTGCCCTAATCAGTATATCTCTTGGAGGACTATAAACACGTGGTGATGGACTACCCTCATACACGTTAGTAAATGCAGTAATCTCATTAGTCTTAATGTCAAATCTTAACTTAGTTTTAAGCTTACCTTTGCCAGTCTGTGTAAGATTTCATATTTATTTATCTCTGTCAAATATGGACTTGAAATGGTTCTGGTTTCAGCAGTAAGTGTCTACATCCATTGAACAGTAGAGTGCTTACTATGGGAACCTAGGATTTCTTTGGTTCCATAGACAGTAATTCACATTTTTATTTTATTTTTTTACTCTTAACAACTCACTAGAGTGATATTTGAACTCATAAACTTGTATCTTTGTGGAAAATATGCTAGTGTTCAATAAATTATTCTTGCAAAATAAGATATAATTAACTTGCTTCCACTAAGCAGTATGTCCTTATACGATGTTCTAATACATGTCCTCAGAAAAGTTTATAGGGACTCCTTCATCCTCTGTCATTATAGATGGAGCTCCTCTTCTCCCTCTAAGGTTTTGACTTCTTGTGATATTAATTTTATATTTAGGTTCTTGGTAGTTTTCTGGATACAATTTTGTTCTATGAAACCACTAGGTGATGAGGAATTTTCATGTAATGAGACTCCTATTTTCCTAAAGAAATTCTTAGGAAACACGCTGGACATCCAGTTCTGACAATCTGTTACACTGCTGTGAAAACATACTTGTTTTTCAGCTCAGCAATTTCACCACTAATATTTTGATTATTATTTGAATTAGTTACTGCCATCTATCAATATGTGTGAATAATCTTGAGTTTTAAGTGTTTTTAAAATTGGTTGAATTTGAAAACAGTGAAAGTGAGAAGCCACTGAGGTGATGAGTATTTCAGGCATGGGTTTCTGTGGTGTGCAACAAAGAGAATGTACTTCCTGGGACTTCTGTAAAGCACTTGTGCTTCCTCTGTTGAATGCTTAGTTGGAATTAGTAAGATTGCAACTAGGGCAGACCTATTTTTGGACACCTTCCAAAGGTCTTTTAGATACCCACGAATCAAAAGAGGTTCCATCTTTTTATCTTCCATGGGTGGCTTCTCAAAGATGGCCCAATTATATAAACGTAGGAACAGAATTAGAATAATAAGATGTTTTATTCATTTTTTTTCCTAAGCTGAATCTTTGATTTTTAAAATAGCAACTAGGTAAAGCGTTTTATTATGTCATTGAAACTTAGTAACTTTGAGCAAAGTAGGCATGCATTACTCCATAGAAATCTTATTTTTGTGATAATCCCATATATACAGCCTAATCGTGTAATTTTTGTGATGTTGCTGGTCTGCCCCTTTGAAGCTTAACCTCAGAGATGATGTGGTGAAAATTACAATCGATTGGAACAGGCTTCAGAGCCTCTCAGCATCCCAGCCTGCATTGCTCCTTACGGCACTTGAACAACACGTTTTGTATTTACAGGTAAATTTCATATTAGAAATGTTTGCTGGGATATTGAAAATAGAAATTAATTATGGTCAAATTAGCTACAGTATCTGTCAGTTCTGCCTCAACACTCTATTAATAGTGTTATTAATGAAAAGGTTACTTAAATCTATATTGAGTCTAGGTCTATTCATTTCACTAGTGATCCAGATAGTTATGAAAATATAACCCAATAGACCAATGTGGGTATGAAATTGAATAAAGGCAATTCTATCCAATTCTGGGCTTTGCTGAAAATTCAATACAGTTCATCTATGGTGGGTTATAATTAAGCAATAAGACACGGCAGGTGTGAGTCATGCTATGATAATGATTCCATGCCTTGGGTGAGTTTGGAGGCTCATGGAGTGCTTTCAGTGGTTCAAGAAGTGGCATTATCCCAGCATGACACATCCTGGAGTGTCTATTGCAATTAAACAGTTTCAGCATAGTTTTTAAAAAGAAAGTAATTTCTGTGACATTAATGTTTCATCTTAGTGAGTAGCCAGTCACTATTTCCTCTTAATAATTTGAAATAATTTATCCTTGATATTGGAAGTCAATATTGAATTATTTATAATAGTATTGTTACATTTTTTAATATTTCAGTTTAAGAAATGACAGTGTTATGACCTTGCTGGTTGTTGTTGAACATCTCTGCAAGTGTAATTGATGTGAGTTGCAGGTTTTCTCTAATCAAAGTGAAATGTGAAGCATCGGGGATGAGCAGAACTGTTTTTTCCTGGCGGCTTTACTGTGTTTAAGATGTCATAAGGTTTCAGAAGAGTGTTTGCCATAGCAAGCAATGGAGACAAAATTGTAGGAAAAGATGATCTGGATAGTGTTTAGAAATAATGTGTTAATTTTCGGCCCTGCATTCATTGACTTTCTGAGAATATCTAACCATGTTTCATGATAAAAATAACAGTTAACAGTTTGTTTAAAGGGCAGGTGGTGAGCTATGAAACTCAGATGTGGACCATGTTGGGGTGGGGATGGCTAGGAAGAACAGAATAGGTGACTTTCCATTATGAAGAAGCATATTTCTTAAACCCACTCTTAGTTAGAATGACCTGCTGGCAGCTAGGGGTCTTTGCACATGTTTTGTTTGTTTTGTTTCATTGTTTTCTTTCTTCTCCCATTGTTCATTTTCTTTTGCAAAATTTCATTTCCTGACCCAATGAGATATCTTGCTATGTCAGAAACAGACTGAATGTTCACTTAGTGTAACACCTATATACTTCATATCCATGCTCTCTCATTCATTCTGGCCAACTGCACTTTCAAGTGGAGAATCTCCAGATATGGTGATAATGCAGGGTGTTGCTGAGTGAGAGAGAGCACCGCTCCTGCTAAGGAGGGAGAATACCAAGCCTGGTGTTCTGAGTGACGTGTTAATTAAGAGGCATCTAGGCCAGAGACTAAAGGCTTTGATTTGGCACAAAATAAAAGATGAGTGACAGAATGATTTCCTCAAAGAAAATTTTAAATTTCCTCAGGTTTTCTTTCTTTCTTTTCTGTTTTCTTTTCATAATAATTTATTGCAAACAATAAGAGTGACAGCAGTAGAAAACAGTGAACATGTGTGTGGTCAGACCTGTATATCCTTGTGTGCCAGCTTTTTATATTTAATAACCAATAATATTCACTTACTCAGCATTAGTTTATGTAGGTATATAACTAATTTAGATTAGTTTTAACCTGAACAGATTTCACTGTGTTCTTTTCAGCCTTTTTTAGCAAAACTCCAGTCTTTAATTAAAGAGAATCCAACCGCTGTTGAAGAGATAAGACAGACAGAAACAGAGACCAAGAGTGAACTAAATGCTAAGCATCCCATTGAGGACCTACGAGATGAAGGACAGCTCAAGGACTGTGACTTAGATGTGAAAAAGACACAAATCCATTTTGATCCAGAAGTAGTTCAAATAAAGGCTGGGAAAGCAGAAGTAAGTTTGGGGTGGCACAGGGGTAGGGGCTGGGGCACTGTTTTTTAAAAGTTCTGTTGTGTTTTGCTTGTTAAAATATTTATTGTTTGTAGATTGAGAGACGAATATCTGCGTTCATTGAAAGAAAACAAGCTGAAATCAATGAAAACAACGTCAGGGAATTTTGCAATGTTATTGATTGTAATCAAGGTAACTAGAAGTTTTTTTTCATAGGATTTTAAATATTTTGACAACTGTTGTAGTATTTTATTTTAAAGATAACATTAAGAACAAAATTCAGTTTTACAAGTTTTTAGTTGGTGATTAAGGCAGTAGAATTTTCTTGTTTAATAATGGGCTGTGTGTCAAGCTGATTTTCATTTTGGTTACACGAAAATCAAGTGAAGGCTGAACTACAGAGACGAGTGTTTGTCACAGGTGTGAGAAGATGTTTAGGAAGTGAAGGTAGAACATTGGATGACGCGATTGTTCAGACTCACTATTGGCAAACAACGAAACACTACGACTTTCAGGTCTGTAAATGTACCTGTATTCAGTGAACTTAGGAAAGCTGATAGCCTTCCTCAAGAGGGAGCACTTTTCTCTTTACTCCTGAGTTTCACCATGGATGTATCCAGCTTGCCATGAAGACTGTGGAGCCTAGGCTTTTGTCCTTTTTCATTGTGCATACCTTTGCTGTTTCTCATCAGTCTCCTTTCCCTCCTCAGTCGATGCGACAGTGTGTTTCAGGTCTAGTAGTGTACCTGCAGAACACCATATACTGTGTAGACTGCATAGATCTTATTCAGCTATCCGTATACTAACCAATGCAGATAGTTCTTAGGAAAAACAATTCGGAGAAAGGTTCGTAATTGGACTTAACCTATAACCTAGTTTTCTTACTGCCTTCAATATCCCTTGGCTGGTGATTCTAAGCATGGAATTGTCAGTTGAGCAGGGAAGTGACTCCTAATCACACTGATACAGGATACTCTTAACATAGTAATGTAAGCTCACTTTCAGGTCTAAATTTAACTTTTTCTGCTGTTGGCTTTTGTGATTCTAGATTTAGCCTTTTAGAACAGGTGTAACAGTGGCAACATCTCAGGTGCAACCGTCAGTGGTGTGCACCTCAAGAGAAGGCCTGTGAGGGAGCAAGTGCGTGTGTCAGTCATGTTACTCCTCTGCTCTTCCTGCTAACTCTATTATTATAAACCATCAGGGGACAGAAATTGACAAGAATTGAAATGCTCAGCAGGATCCCTCGGCCCATTCAATCCCTTGCTGGCTCAAAACAGTGCTAGCAAGAATTGCTGTGGAGAGTGACTAGCCTCCTGCATTCACTGTCCCCACACCAGGCTGCATTTCTCACTGATGGGTCTGTGCATTTGGAATATAGCCCTGGAATGGAACATAGCCTTTTTTTTTTTAATACCCTAAGACCAATAAAAGGATAGAAAGAATAGAGAAGTGTAGGCCTCTTGAATATATTTTGAGGTGTTTCCAAGGAAAAGAAAATGAGTCTGTTTAGTCTTTAAATATAAAAAATTAAGAGGATTTGTAATTTTATTTACAGTTTGACTTATCACAGATGTGTTAAACTTAAGCTTAAAAAATACATTACAATGTGTTACTGTATTTTTTAAAACTTTTCAGTTGGTTTAAGAAAAAAATTATTTTTTAAAAATCAGATTTCATGAAATAACAAAAGACTTTAACTCATTTGATCCTTATTTTTTTACCAAATAATTATGTTATTGTACTATATAATATATAATATATGTTCATATATTACAATTATGATAAATTTAATTGTATGACGGTGTTAACATATTCCTGTTTTCTTTCCTTATAACTTATTTGTTGATACACAATTTTAAAGAAATTGTAGTTTCACGTTGGTAAAAATATTGGGAAAATTTTCACAATGTATCTTTTCTAAGATTACAGTTTTTAAGAAGTAGGATTGAGAGGAGCAATGCCTTTGTGGTCGGCATTTGTAAAGTAAACATTGGGAATTTAGGAGCAGAGGGAAAGAGCTGTGCTTGAAGTTCAGTGTGCATTGCGCTTGAGACTTCGGAGTCTTTAAATCTAAAGTTCTGAGACCTAAGAAGAGTATAAGATATACAGTCAGGCCAGGCGGTGGTGGCGCACGCCTTTAATCCCAGCACTCGGGAGGCAGAGGCAGACGGATCTCTGTGAGTTCGAGGCCGGGCTGGACCGACAGCATCCGAAACAATACAGAGAAACCCTGTCTCGTAAAAACCAAAAAAAAAAAAAAACCAAAAGATATACAGTCAGTCCCTCCGTTAGATGTTCACTAATTTGGTAATAACAAAAATGCCAAAATTTTTAAAAGATAATTTGATAAATTGACTTCTGTTTATATAATGGAGTTAGAATATGGTACTCTAGAATATATGAATTATTTTCTCCAATAATTCTGAGTAATAACTATTTTTATTAAAAATTATCAGAAGTTATGTCACTTAGTTGTTTTTCTATGTGTAAATCTGAATGTTACATAAAAATATTACATGTGATTCAATTCAGAGGATAAAGACCACCCAAATTATTCTGTATGTGATAGTAATCTAATTCTTATTCCTTTAAAATTCTCGATGAGTAAAATATGAATTATTAGAAGTTTATCATAATCTCATAATTTGTAGTTAAGAATATATTTGAACTAAATTCATCCAAATTCTCCCTAGAAAATAGTTGTGCAAGAACTGATGCCGTCTTTACTCCTTATCCTGGATTTAAAAGTCACGTAAAGGGTAAGTAGCTGCCGTATGCTATATGTCATTGGCAGAAGTTCGTTGTAGCTTCATAGCAACGTGGAATAGCAATATTTTCCCATCTAAACTTTATTCTAAAACGAAGGCATTGCCTTTCTTCCTTTCTGAGCTTCTGGTTAGGTGACCATTATGGAAAAAATATACTATAAGGGAGAGAGAATTTCTGCTTTTGGAGCATAAATTCGCATAGGCCTAAAAGTTTCTTAACTTAGTTTCTAGAGTTGTGAATACATATGGACCACAGACTAGACCTGAAGGAATTCCGGGGTCAGGTCACAAACCTATCAGCATGCTTCGAGACTGTGGCAATCAGGCTGTGGAAGAGCGACTCCAGAACATTGAGGCTCACCTGCGATTGCAGACAGGTAAGTAGAGAGCTAGGTGATGTTCTGTAATGTGCTTTTGCAAGTCTTAAGGAAATTCGATTCATTTAGCATCTGCAGTTTCCCCAAACATTCACTGTAAAGCCCTCATTCTAGTTGTTACTGTTGAGGAACCTGTAAAGTTCTCAGTGTTCATGCTTTATCTGCTTATACTTTCTTACACTTTCTGAATTGGGAAATAAATTCTAAACAGATTTTGTTAGCCTCAGTTTATTGAAGTTCCAACAAAAAAAAAAGTGAATGTAATGTGTTGCTATGGCCAATTTCAGAACTTGTATGACCACCTCTAATTGTTGTTAGCCACTCTGCCAGCTACAAAGTGTAGGTAAATGTCCTGGTCCTCAGTGCACTCCACATGTAAATGAATAAGTGTCCTGGGGAAAATGAGCCCCTATTTACTGAACAATCTGTCTCTGAAAGTGTCGTGCCTATACCAACTTAGTACTTAACAGAACTCTGTGGAGGTGTGTGCCGTTACTGTTGGAAGAGTAATAAGACTGAAGTCCAAAGAGCTAAAGCAACCTCCTAGGATAGTATAGTAAGTGACAACTGGAAAGCAAACGGTCTTACCCATTTAGTTACTATGCTCTTGGTTCTCCTAAATGTCCCTGCATGTTTCTTCTTCTGTCTCCACAGCTACTGCTGTAGATGAAGCACTGTAATCTCTATCTTGGAGTGATAGGTCTGTTTTTCACTAAACTTCCTTCTCTAGGTCATTTTCACCCAGTGGCCAAATTGCAGTTTTTCAAGCTCATATCTGATCTTGTTTCTACCCAGCTAAAAATTCTTTAATAGTTCTCTGTATCTCTCAAACACGTAGCAAATGCAGTACCTAGCAGAGAGGCTGTGGTCTAGGGAGGTCTCAGGGATGATACTTGAAAAAGTAGAAAGATTCTGAATATAATACTGAACTTGATGTCTAAGTATCTTTAAACACCATGCCCTCCTCCAAAAGAACTGTAGTTAAGAATTATGAGAAAACCCCTTTAAACATTGTTCTAGGTCAAAGGAGGAAATATTCCATGCTAGGAGAAGTAGAAGTTGAAGAAAATTAGGCTAAGCACAGCCGTCAGGTGGAACTATCATCTTGCCACTGCAGTATTTTCCTTCTCAGTAACTACAACACTACTTCCTGTATGGAAACTATTCAGTATCTTATAAAATGAACTTGTAAACCAACTTGTAGCAATATGGGATGCATAAGCAATATTTAGAAGGCAGAAGTCTATAATTTGCCTCATAGAATTCAGAGTGAAACTATAATTGTGAAACCATGAGTTAAGGATTTCGATTGGTTTTGCTTTCATCTGTTTATTTTCTTAAGTTTAAGTGTTTTTCATTCTTATGTATAAATGTCTTTGCTTAATATTTAGGGAATAAAAATGATAAAACAGAATTATTGATTAAGGTTTCAGCATTTTTTCCCCATGAATTTAGGTGGTCCAGTACCAAGAGACATTTATCAGAGAATTAAAAAGCTTGAAGATAAAATCCTTGAATTGGAAGGCATCTCTCCTGAATACTTTCAATCTGTGGTAAGTATTAATGTCTTTTAAAAACAAAGCGTTCTTTTAGTTTAGGATTTTCCACATGTGAAACCTTGTGAACTCAGTCCTGTGATTATCTGTTACTTTAAATATTTTGATTCCTAATATTTTTAAAATGTACGAACACTTGTCATTCTCAACTCTGGTCTGGGAATTCTGTCAAGCCATCTTCATGGCCTAATAACTCAGCCTGTAGTGGTTCACCTGTGACTCTACTTGCAGACTTGTGGGACAGCAGACCGTCCCTTTTAGAGCTTGTGCTTTGTCTTGCTGCCCGTCCCCAGACTCACTCAGCTTCTAAGTAGGTGCATTTCCCACTGTTAAACACACTCTCTTCACCTTAACACAGACTTCTTTTTCTTGGAACTGGCCTGTATCTGTGAGTTCCTCCACTAGCCTTCATTCATTCATTCCTAAAACTTTTATTGATTCTTTGTGGATTTCACATCAAGAATTCTGATCCCACTCATCTCCCCATTCCCTTGCATCCACCCTCTGCCCTTGTAACCTCCCCTCCAAAACAAAACCAAATTTAAAAGGAAAACCAAACAAAAACGAAGCAGACAAAAAGAAGAAAGAGAAGAACGCTGTAGTGGGAGCTCTAGTGTGGCCCGTTGATTGCACCGTTGTCCTTTAGTCCATGCATCTGTACTTGCAAGTGTTCATTGCTAATGGTCACTGATCAGGTTTGAGGCCTCTGACTTCTGCTCTCCCACTGATAATCGGCTCTCACTCAAGCTCCTCTTGGATATCCTGTTGTTGTCCGGTGTCATGGAGATCCCTCAGTTTGAATCTATAGGCTCTTTCTTAGCCCCTTTCTCAAGGACGTTGAGAAACTTCCTAATGAGCATCTTTCTTGGCACATCAGTGTTTTAGACAACCCTGAGCTCGCTCCGCTCCCCACTGTCATCTGAGGAGGTACTGCTCTTTTCTCATGCTTGTTTTGCTGTGTGTGTTTGTGAGTTTTGAGACAAGTTCTCTCTATGTAGCCCATAGCTTAGGCAGACCCTGAACTCCCAGCCCTCCTGTGTCAGCTTCCTTCCAAAGTCTACCAATGAACATCAGCAGTTAGTGAACTACTCATTCACTCCATGTCTAATCCATTCTGTGTGTCCCAAGGTGAACCTTAAGAGGTTCAAAAGAGAGCAAGAAACAGATGTGGCATACGCCTTTCGTCTCAGCACTCAGCTGGAGGCAGAAAGATCTCTGAGTTTGAGCCTGATCTACAGAGTGAGTTCCAGGACACGCAAAAACCAAATTTAAAAAAAGAAACATGGAAATGTAAACAATAAGTTCTCTAGTATGAACAAAGCACTGTGAGACTATGCTAATAAACCAAGTTACGTAATTTAAAGTTGATCTTTAGAAATACTCATAAAGATCGTGTCTTTTAAATATACTGGTAAGCTACCGTCTTAAAAACTATAACTTACCGTGTTAAAACATTTCCGTGTTTAAGGGTCAGATTCTTTCCATAATTTTCTGCTTTTATAATAGTTTACTTGGGAGTTTGTTTTTGAACAAATGGAAAGAGCTTTAGTTCTTTTATGAATCAAATATAATTTTCTTTGTTCTTTTTGTTAATGGTCACATTTTCATATGCTATGCTCCACTGTTACATGTGATAATCAACCTCATACAGCTTTTAGAAACTTCTCCATGTTTAGAATTCATCTATATGTGAATCTATATAAAAACTTTTCAATTAAAATCTTTTCATAGTTTAGAAGTTCAATTTCCAATAAATGATCTCTCAAGACATATATGGGCTCGATGTTTCCTAACAAGAGAAGCTAGAGGAGTGTAGCCCACATAGTCCTTTCTATTCACTTTGAGGGATAAATATGCAACATTACAATATTACTCTATAGAGAGGAAGCATACAGACTTCCCAGTTCCTGTCAGTGTGAAGATAGCCCTTGAGTTGGCTTTACCCCAGATGAGGTGGGTGGCTCACTAAATGTAGCACTGTCTCTTCATTCTTAGTTGATCTCCTGTTGCTAAAATATCATAAATCTTTCCAAATACTGTTTGCACAAGTCACTTCCCTGCTAAATGCTTTCAGTAAATCCCTGCCTGGAAAAGATACAAAAGCCTCTGCATATAGCATTCAAGTTTCTCTACAATTTGATGGCTCCTGCTCCTGCTGCTGCTGTTTTTTTTTTTTTTTCTTTTCTTTTCTTTTATTGAATCTTTGGGGGACAAGCCACTGTTGGATTGACTCTGTGACACAAAGCCAATGTCCCTGACTGACCCTTGTAGCAGCCAAGGGATTGATTACATCGTGATCTCCTTGCACACCTGAAACTCCTCAGGCTAAGGAAGGCCTTCCCTGGGGAGCAAGGCAACAGAGTGTGTTTTTTGTTTTGTTTTGTTTCTAATGTATATGAGTACTCTATTTGTGTGTCTACCTGCACTCCAGAAGAGGACATCAAATCTCATTATAGATGGCTGTGAGCCAACATGGGTGCTGGAAATGGAAAGACTCATTTGATTGTATTTGTAAGTTATTGATCTGATCCACTGTGACCTTATTCTTCCGCTGGTGGTTTTTATTTTTCTTTCATGGTAATGATCTGATTGTTCTTAGCCTAGAAGCTGTCGATGCTCCATTGGTTAAACTGTTGGGATCACTAGGGCACGTGTTTGAGTAGGGTATCTGAAGAGCTACTCCTTAAGAAGATAATAACAGTGGACAGATGTTAAGCTCCGCCTGTCCCCGTGTACCTAGCTCAGCTTGGCAAAGAGAGGAGCATACTTCTCTGAGCTAGTCCTTGTCTAATAATTCTAGCACTTAATGATTGCTCTCTAATGTAACTACTCACGTGAGGGAGGCATACTTGGGTGGTGTTTGGATCATTTTGGGTTTTTTGTTGTTTTGTTTTTGTCAGAATATTCCTTTACTAATGTACTATCAGTCATTTCTGATGTTGTCAAACTAAGAAGAAAACATAAAAAGAATTCATTAGATCATGCTGGGCAAGTGTTTCACCACTGTACCATCTCTTTAGCCCAACTGTAAGAAATATGACCTCAAACCAACTGAAACAATATGGACATTATAAAACACTGAGGCACAATCCTTGGGGTTCATCTTGTGGCCAAGTCATGGTTGAGAAAGACTTGAGTTCCTACTCGTCTTGGCCCTATCTAGTGTTAGCTTCTTCCTTTGGTAGATGGCAAGGTTGCTATAAACTTTCCATGTTTTATCCACACACAGTAGTTCTTTGTTTTTCACACACACACACAAAAAAAATTCAGAAAATTTCTCCTCAATCCCCACCAGACTGTCCATACTCATTGGCTACAGTTGCCATGTGCATGTCAATTTCTAAGCAGGAGCATTTGGATGGAGTAGGCACTCCCTTGAATCACACGAGAGGATAAAGAGTTGTTCACTTAGATAGGCAAAGTGGACAAAGATGTCTGTTTGCAAGTATGCATGTGTTATGTACATGTTCAGTGCAGTATACCAAATTCCCTTTGCCTCTATCCACTGTTGCTTCCCTTGGTCAGTTTCCTAAAGTGGGAAGGTTCTTTTCAAAGAAACCAAGGAGAAAATTTCCAAGAGCACCGCTTTCCACAATTACTCAGACTTGGGAGAAGCTGGTCATGAATGGGAAGTAGGTATTTGTCAGAGAGGAGCTTGCTGCTCCACTGTTATAGACTGCATATGTAGCAGTACTCTCCTCTGAGGAGGTCACTTGGTAGACAATGTTGGCAAGTTTGGATCTCCTCTTGTGGTTGCCAAAGGCTGTCTGTGTATTGCACAGTTTTCTATAAAAGAAGTAATGCTATTTATCCCTGGCATACGAACGGACTCTGGGAGCCCATTCCACATCAAAGAATGCTCTCTCAGCCTGGACACATGGGAGGGCCTAGGCCCTACCCTGGATGAAATGACAGACTCTGGAGATCCCCCAGGGAGGGCCTCACCCTCCCTGGGGAGCTGAGTGGGGATTGGCTGGGGGGTTGGGGAGTTTGGGGGGGAGGGAGCTGTGATTGACATGTGAAGCAAGCTTGTTTCTAATTTATTTAAAAAAAAGAAGTAATGCTGATGTTTTCTAAATATTGATTATTTTGTTATTTTTAAACTAGAACTTCTCTGGGAAAAGAAGAAAAGTTCAACCCCCTCAAGTAAGTTGTTTTGTCTTCCTTTGGACTTCTGAAATAGATTGATGAGCTTCCTATCTTAGTAATAAAAGTGTCTACTCTGGCTGCATTTAGGTCGTACCTTGGCAGACTTTTGGTTGAATTACAGATGTAATTTAAGAGCATAAAATGATTCCAACAGGCCAAGTAATATAAAAATGTTTACCTTCTTTTTAATAGATGAATATTTGGGTAAGAAAACACTTAAATGCTCTAATTACTTCAGTTTCCTCCCACTTTCCCTCTTATGGACACTACTAATTAGCATTATCTAAATCAAAAAGAGAGTGACTTCATGACTGCGGAATTGGACAAAGTACTAATAGCACGCTCAAGAGGACCTGAGTTCCATCTGATACCTAGCACGTGCATCCAAAGCAGGGCACAGAGGTGTAGGCTGTTACCTTAGCACCTTTGTTAGTCTCTGGCCTCATGAACACACACTCCTGCCCCGTCCCTACACACACACACACACACACACACACACACACACACTATAGCAGCTTCGCTGTTTCTTCAAAGTGCTTTACTAGTAGTTTGAAATAGTATGATTTTGCCAGCTTTGATGATGTAAATTAAAGTTGGGAAAAACTTTAAGAAGTTTTTTTGCTCTGCATTTAATACTATGTTGCTCCTGGATGTGGTATATAAATACCTGTAATTGTAGCATTATGCAGAATGAAAAGGGTCAAAAGTTCAAGGCCAGCCTGTACTACATAGTGAGGGCCTGTCTCAGCACCCCCTATTCCTCAGACTAGCTTGTTACATATTTATTATTAACTTTTGAATCAGTTCTTGAGACCAGCCGCTATTTCCCAGATGTAGTCGGTCCCTCAGGAGGAAAGTTCTGGGTATTTTAAGCTAATTCTTCATTGTTTGCTTTTTGCTATAGATTATGAGATTCACAGGTTTTTGTTGTTGTTGTTGTTTTTGCAAAAGCTTTTACTAGTCACTCATAAACTCCAGGAGAGCTATGTCAGTAGGAAAGGTCAGCATGGCACTGTGTTTATATGTGCACTTGTTCTATGTTGCTGGGATGAGATCCAGGGCTTCACACATGCCCTGCACTGAGCTGTATGTGTGCAGCCCAGAAGAAATAGAAGCCTTTAAGTCAGTTTATACCTTTAAATTATGACACAGTCACCACACATAGCTGTCAGTCTTAAAATTATCATAACTACTATGCTGCTTAGTAGTTAGGTATCAACAGTTCACTTAGCACTCTATCTGCATTAAGAAGCTGAAGTCCGCCGGGCGGTGGTGGCGCACGCCTTTAATTCCAGCACTCGGGAGGCAGAGGCAGGCGGATCTCTGTGAGTTCGAGGCCAGGCTGGACCGACAGCCTCCAAAACAATACAGAGAAACCCTGTCTCGAAAAACCAAAAAAAAAAAAAAAAAAAAAAAAAGAAGCTGAAGTCCTACCCAGCACTTTGTGTTCCTCTTGTTTCCAGCAGAACTATTCACTGGCTGAACTGGATGAGAAAATCAGTGCCCTCAAACGATCCCTGCTCAGAAAATCAAGAGAAACAGACTCCGTGACAACTCACCACCTTCCGTGAGGACTGCCTCATCACGTTGCTTTCCTTTAAGATGCGTGTGCATGTAACTTACATGTTTACTTATTTGCAGTGTATTTATCAACATGAACTTTACTGTGAAGTCAAGGTTTATTTTCACCTGAGTCTGACTTGCAGCAAATAATCTAGTATTCCAGTGTTTGGAAGTGATGTGAACCTTGAAAATAGCATTTTTGGAGTTGATTTCCTTCTGTTTTAAAGGAGGCATTTTCAATATTGAAAAACTTAATTTGAAAGAACTTCTTTTGATGGTCCACCAGAGATTATTATTTTGATAGTGGTATTTAAAAGGACTTTATATTTGTAATATTGAATAACCAGTTTCTTAGTTTATATTAATATTTTGTATATTGTTGGCAATTATCAAACATTTATTGACAAATGCGTGTATATGAACTTTTTTCCATGTCTTTCTTATTGTAAATAAACAGTTGATCAACTTTATCACACTGGTTGTGTGCCCTGACTTAGAACGTCACCAGCAATCAGTCCAACTCATTCCTTGCCCTGGCTGTGTTCAGTCCCGAGACTCACTCTGTTTTCTGCTCTTGCTCTGCTCTTTCTTTACTACTGATCTTTTGCTCAGTCAGGATATTCTCCTGGCTGCTCCTTCCAGCCCTCTCTGCTTGAGGAATGATAAAAGCCTCCACACTTTTGTTTCCCTGTCTTTATAACCTCAACTTATATTTTGGTTGTGAACCTAGCCTTTGACGGCTGAGCCATCTCTCCAGCTCAGCCTCAACTTCTTCCAGTTGTCTTTGATTGGCTTTAGTCCATAGTGTCATCCCAACTCTCAGGGCCTCACCTCCAAGAACCACTGCTTACTATTGCGTCAGGAACCTGCTGAAAGAGCTGGAAGTTCGTTCCGTGCTAGCATCAGCCCATGTAGATAAATTTGTCTAGAATAAGGTCCTGGCAATAAACTATTCCAGAGCTAGTAGGCTGTCACCCTTTTGTCCTTTCTTGAGTGCATTGCTCACCAAAAAGTGATACCAGCAGTTTAGGGAGGCAGATTGCTTGCTCCCTTAATCCAAGCTACCTAATGCCCATTCCTTTAGAGGTTTTGTTACTTGACAAAGTTCCTCACCCAACTGTTTGCTCCTAGTGGTGTTGTCCTTGAAAGGAAAGGGAACAATAAATAATTAGAAAAAGACTTGCTTTCAGGGGTGGCGAAACACCTCCTCCCTAGTCAATGCCAGGTTACACTTGATCTAGTGTTTCCTAAGGGGCTGGGCTTCCCGAACTTCTGGCCGCAGCCGGCTGTTTATAAGCCAGAGCCTCTTGGACCTTAAGACACTCAAGGTCTTGAGTGGGTTCATAAGAAACACCAGTGCAGGAAGCATGCCTCCCTGCTTCCTGGAAATAGATCCTGCTCCAGACTTGGGCTCTGTGGGTGTTTTGAAGTTATGACTAAGAACACATAGTCTCTAGTGTTCTTTTTCCTGTAATAGCTGGAAAAATAATTTTTTCTTTTTTTTTAGTGTGGGTCAGTGTCTACCCCAAAATAATGATGTCTGACTTGAGAGGATCACCAAGAACAAAAATTGCTACACGTGACCAGGCCTTTAGGAAATGCATGAAGGTTATTGCCGCAAAGAAAATGGGTTGAGACCCTGGCCTGTGATCTACAATGATAGTCATGCATTTGGCCTGTATAAACATTTTAGTTTACTGAGAAAAAAAATTTAGTGACATTAACTGAAGATGTTTTATGATCATAGAGACAGCATCTCAGTCCATCAGATGAGATGTTTAGGAGTTACATCTATAAAAGTTGCTATTTGGGGGCTGCAGAGATGGCTCAGTAGTTAAGAGCTCTTGCTCTCACAGAGGGTGGGGTTTGGTTCCCAGCACCCACAGAGTCATTCACAGTTAAATGTAATGGCAGTTCCAGGTTACCTGATGCCCTCTTCAGAAACCAGGCATACATGTGGTACACATACATATATTCAGATGAACACATACACATAAAACTCATACACATAAAAATAAATCTAAAATTTTGTTAAATAAAAACTGATACTTTTTAAATTTTAAGGTGGATATCCTTAAAAGGACAAGCTTTATTCCAATATAGGTTCTTTGGACTCTTGTGAAATCTATTTTGAAATCTTAATGATTTAATTTTTTCTACATCTTTTTGAAATATTTTGATTTTTTTATCCCAGGGATTAATCAACAATTATTCTCAAATATGCTAAGACTAAAAATGAAATTACTTTAAAGGATAATGTACTAGCACAATGAATGATGACTGTTGTAATATCTTCCCGTTTTCACATAGCCCAAAGGTACATCATTGTTTAAGAAAGATTGAGTCCAGATTAGACTACCTCCCTCACCCCGTACACCCAGCCCTTAGCTTTCAAGGAATACATTTACGGTGTTTTGTTTTTAAGTATAAAGATAAGTTCTAAAAGAAAACAGACTTTCCAAGACTGTGAAAGAAATCAAAAGGTTAACTCAAAGGGGCTCTAAAGATGGTCTCTCTCCAGACTCAGTTTCTTGAAATGGATTTGTTCCACCTTTACTGTGGCAGGTGACTGGCAGGTAGTTATAGCCAATCATCATTGCTCACGTAAAGTACAAATACTTTCACGTAAAGTACAAATACTTTCAAAACCAAGAAAATAAGAAAAATTACGTTTATTATGTCTTGAACTTTTAGCGAAGTTTCTAATAAAGATTTTAAAATTCTTAATACGTCTATAAGTTTTTCAGAAAATGACTTTAAATACATCTACTTTTTTAAACGTTAAGAGTCACTAGAACTAGATGGCAAATGATGTTTATTTTTTCCTGGTATGTTGACAGTTAAATAATAAATCTGAGAATTTCTGTAAAATTCATGTTTAACATTAAATTTTTAAGTATTTTCAAATAAGTAAATAACTTTTGAAGATTTAAGAAAAACGATTCCAAGAGATTTAAATATGTATGAAATTGCACCCCTGAACACCATTCCTCCAGGAGGCTTTAGTTGGGAGGAATGAATTTAAAAAAGGGGGGGTGATTCTCAAATTTCAAAATGTATACCTGTGCATGTTTCTACTCCTTAAAGTAAGCATGCAAAGTGTCTGACAAACTACTTTCTGTGTGTAAAAAGGTAGATTTATTCAGCCCTAAAGAAAAAGAGCAGTCAGATGATGAAGAACATAATTGCATATTTCTTTCTTTTTTTTTTTTTTTTGTTTTTTGTTTTTCGAGACAGGGTTTCTCTATTGTTTTGGAGGCTCTCCTGGAACTTGCTCTGTAGACCAGGCTGGCCTCCAACTCACAGAGATCCGGTCTGCCTCTGCCTCCCGAGTGCTGGGATTAAAGGTGTGCGCCACCAACGCCCGGCTCATAATTGCATATTTCTAAGTGAAAGAAGTGACTCTAGAGACTTCACACAATACAGTTCCCACTGTGTGACATTCTGAACATAGGCAAAAGCATGGAGGAGGCAAAAGGTTAGCAGACCGCATGTGGGGGAGCTGAGGAATCTGGGGCAAGTGGGGGCGGGGAGGTTAGGGCATTGGGAAGACTAAGATGCTAAAGTGACTGGCATCAGTATACTTTTATCTGAACCCAGAGAATTTACAAGAGTGAGCCCTACTGTGAGCTAGCTGTGCCTTCTTGGTGACAGTGACATGTTCATCTCAGTATCAGCTGCATCCCGTGGGCCACCTGGAGGAGCAGGTTAACAGCGGAGGAGGCCATGCAGATTCCTGTCTCAGATTCTGTAAATCTAAAACAACCTTACAAAAAACAAAGTCTCAAATAGAAATAGGGACACTTTCAAAAATAACCCATCCATCCTTCTAGGTAGGACAAAAGCTTCAAATGTTCTTAAACTTACAGCTTTTGGTAAGCAGGTCTCGGGGGCTAAATGGCCTTTCCAGGATGGCCTGTGTGCCACCACCAGTCACTAAGAAATAGTTTTTCCAAGCTACCTGAAATTGGGAACTTCAATAGTGATAAAATTTTGCTCTGCAAAGCAAAGGAAAATGAATTAAATTTTGCCATTCTAGATTTGTGAAATGAGTCCACTAAAATGTGACCTATTTTAAATATCAGGAAAGCACAGAAAGGATTATATCAGACAACACACCTTTTTTTTTTTAAAGATTTTATTTATTATGAATACAACACCCTGCCTCCATGTACATCTACACATCAGAAGAGGGGACCAGATATCTTTATGGATGGTTGTAAGCCACCATGTGGTTGCTGGGAATTGAACTCAGGACCTCTGGAAGAGCAAGCAGTCAGTGCTCTTAACCTCTGAGCCATCTCGTCAGCCCTCAGACAACACATCTTAAACCACCCAAATTTAATAGATACTACTGTCTGCCGCTTTTGCATTGGGCTAGCCAAGGCTACATGAGACTTCATCTTAAATAAAATAAAATACCAAAGAACTAGGTCAAATATAAACAGATTCCTCCTATCCATCTTTACCCCATTTCTCCTTGCACCCCCCCCCATTGGACCCAGGGCCTCATACAAGCCATGTAAGCATGTTATATGACACCTTATGCTCTATTTCTGGTTTGTATGTGTGTAGAGTCTAGAGTGGGTAGCTTTTCAAGCACTTAGCTTCCAGTCTTGGGGAACAAGCCACCCCAGAGATTCATTAGAATGCAATTCATTAAAACAGCTGTGGGTTAACAAGTTATTTGTTACAGATGAGAGGGGACCCACAAGTGGCAGACAGAAAAGTAGAGTCAGGCCTAAAATGTGTATCCGTGTTAACTGACAGCTCCGTTTCCTGCATCGCCTTCCCTGATTCGAGCCTGTAGGCCTCAAGAGCTTGGGAATTATACTTTGAAAGTAGCCGTGCTGCTAACGAAAAACTGCAGGCTTCACACGGCAGAAAATAGAATAGCAGCTATTCCCCACTGATTTTTTTTCCGTCTTCTCAGAGCCCTAATCCTACTTTCGGTAGAACGATGAGCAGTAGAGGAACTATCATGGCAACTAATAAGTCTGCAGAAAAAAAGAAAAAAAAATCATGCTTGAAAAGTCCTAGTCTCTAACCATTGTTTACTTTCACAAAGGAAGGTCGGGAAAGGAGGGACTAAGAGTTAGGCGTGAGTGCGCGGCGCACAGACGTGCAGGCGAAGCACTCGTGCACATAAATAAATGTTTAAGAAAAGCTGTTCTCAATATGGCCTCGTTCTCAGAATGCCTTTCCTTGCTGCTGTGAGAGGATGCGGTGCCCGCGTGACGGGTGCGCGAGGTGACAGACAAGAATGGCGACACGGGTTAGGCTCTTAGGTGCCCCTGGAACGCCAGCACAGCAGCCATAGGTCTGAAACGCCAGGGGCCTCTCCAGGGATGTCTGGAGGGTGTGTGCACGGTGTGGGAACGCTGAGCAAAGGCGCTGCACACTCGGGTCTAGCAGGATTTCATCATGCTCCTCCGAACTTGCCAATTACTCACTTCTGGAATTTTCTGTGTAGTGTTTTTATGCATGGTATTTGTGAGTAATATTTGAGCGTAGGTGAAGTGAAGTCACAGCAAAACCTCAGGTAAGGAAGACCCAATAGGTGAAAGGTCTGCCATTGGAAGTCTGCGTTAGTGTGTCTCTTCTAGATCCCTGACAATAGCCCCATTGCTTCCTTTTAGAGAACTATCGGGATCTTTTAGAACAGCCCCAGGAGCATGGAGAGCATGCTCAAGAGAACACAGAAGTGAAAATACCCAGGAAGGCTAAACAGTATTAGGGTTTGTATATCTTCTATTACTACTGAACTGGCTTCAACCATGAGGTTTGTACATAAAGAGAAATCCGTGTCAGTTATGTCACTAGTTACGAGTCAGCAACGCTGTCACTTGAGGACCTGGTTTCTCCCCGTGTTTCTGCTCTCACATTTAGGCTACTTCATGGTTGGCAGCGTGGATTTCACACTTTGAGTTGCCGCATCTAGATAAAACAGTCCAGAACAGTGAGGAAAGCAATGCTTCTTTCAGCCTTTCCATCAACATCCTCCCCACAATTGCATCTCGGGCACCAATTGCTAACAAGGGGGAGTACATTCCTGCAGTTTAACTTAGCTCTTTTAAGTTTGAGTTGTCCGAAGTCCTCCATCTTTTAAGTAGTTTCTCAGTTTTATGTGTATGAATGCTTTTCCTGGATGTGTGTCTGCGCACCATGCCTATGCAGTGCCCACGGAGTCCAGAAGATACTAAAATCTTAGCCTTGGAGGTTACAGATGAGAACTGCTATGAGACAACTCAGGTTCTCTGAAGAGCAGCCAATGGTCTTAACCACTGAGCCATCTCTCAGGACCCCAAATGTTCTCTATTTGCAGCTTGAAACACCAATGAACCAATCAAACAAACAAACAGATGGAGGTTTGTGGATATATAAACATTGATATGAATGGGAAATTAAATTCTGTGTTAAACAGCTATTTTTACTTATACTGTTTCCATCATAGCATACTAATTCTCCATAACGAGGAGAAAAGATTAGCAAAGTACATGTGTCATGTCCCCCAATTATTTGATGCTGTAAAAGCCCACTTATAAAACCTAAAACTTGGGATTCCACTCCTAGATAAATTCAAGTATGAATTGCCAAAGGCTGCACCTGCACCCAGAAAGCCTTTACCCAGCAGGGATGAGGGCTCCCCCACAATTGTTTGGGTGGAGACACCCCACTCCCTGACCTCCACATTCCCTAGCCCTTCCCTTAGGACACATACAATTAGGGCAGAGTTGATTACAACGGGTGGAAGGGAGTGGCTGAGTACTCACTGAGGAACTGTGACCTCCCAACAGACTCACTGTCGTTGTTACATGACTCACAAATTTCTGCACTGCCCGTGTCCCTGCCAGTACTCCAACAAGCCTTGTAGGAACAAGCCACCATGTCAAAATGTCCTCTGACAAAATCCCCTCTTCCTGCAACGTTGGTCTCATTCCCCACACCATGGACGCCATTGCTCTTCCCAAACTCATCCTCAGTTTTGTTGTATCCTGTTGACTACACCAACTGTTACTGAAATTCCTTTCCAGGGAGAAACATAAACAATATCTACCCCTCCTCCTAAGGTGCTAACAACAAACCAATGCATGATTCCAGCAAAGTCCACCCTAGGGAACCAATGTGTTTATTGGACTGACTTACAGAGCATAGGTAAGGGGTTACTGTCATAGTTAAGGTTTCTATTGCTGTGAAGAGACACCATGACCACAGCAACTCTTATCAACGAAAACAGTTTACTGGGGCTGGCTTACAGGTTCAGAGGTTTAGCCCATTATCTTCATGGTGATGTGCAGGCAGACATAGTACTAGAGGATCTGAGAGCTCTACATCTTGATCTGTAGACAGCAGAAGCCATTGTGTTGCATACTGGGCATAGAGTGAGCATATGAGACCTCAAAGACCAGCCACAGTAACACTTCCTCCAACAGCACCCCGCCTACTCCTTCAAGATCGCACCTCCTAACAGTGGTTCTCTCTATGGGTCAAACACTCAGACACACGAGTGAGTCTATGGGGGCCACACCTATTTAAACCATCACAGTTACAGGAATGTGGATGGTCCTCTCCCAGAAAGCTGTGCCTGGAAAGCATGTATCCAGCAAGGATGAGGACTTTCCCATAGTCACATAAATGAGCCTCCACTCTGAGGCGCCACCCTCCTCCCCCCATCCCCCCACCCCGCCCCAGTGTTGCTAGGTATGCATATGCTAGCTCCTCCTGGCTCACACGGTATAATACAATAAGGCAGAATTGTATACAGCAGGTGGTAAGGAGTAGCTGGATATCCAGGTGAGGGTCTTGTGAGCTCCTCATCCTCCATGAGTGAGTGTGAAAGTCAACAAGCCCATCTAGGGTATTTAGCAAGGGAGTGAAACTCAGCTCCCCAAGATGGTGGGTGATGGAGTCAGAGGACAGTCACACACCATCCATGGAAGGCAGCAGGCATCCTCTAGCTCTGGCTGCTCGTATGACTATTAACTCTCAGTGAATTCTGAAAGAGGCCATAGCTAAAGTAAAAATAACCAGGTTTCCTGAATTGGACACTCAAAGATGCATTCTAGAAAAACCACTAGTAGGATCTTTGTGTAGAACGAGAAAGATTCTCCCCACCCCTTTTTTTTTTTTTATTTTGGTAGGGGAACAGTAAAGAAATGTTTCAAACCAATCAGACTCTACCATCTTTCAAAAGCTTTTGGATCGGCGAGATGCAAACAAAGCATGAGGTTCAAAGAAAAAGCATCTTCTAACCAAAGCACATTACCTTCATGACTTACAAACTAGAGAATTCCAATAAAAGAAAAATACTATGTCAAAAACAAAAGACATTTAAATATACAAACTGAACTTTTCAATATGTTTTTTTGCTAGTAGCCATGTATGTATGTATGTATGTATGTATGTATGTATGTATGTACATGCGTATGTATACGATTTTAAGCTGACGAATGAACTTGTTTCTAAAGCAGCAAGAAGACCACCTGGCTGAATTCTGTAATTCAATAAAGGCTCCAGAAAACACAACAATCCTGTACTTCACTCACCCATTCAACCTAGTTCGTTACCTGCTGGCATATGAGGAATGCAGTGTCGGCCCCTGGATGGCGGATTGTAACACAGACCCTTGAGAGGGAGGATGGATCTGGGTCCAAAGGATTTTTCAAATAGGGTAAAGAGGTCAGTGGAGGGGGTCAGGGTATCGTCCCAACAGACTTGTGCATTTTCAAGCTCACTCTGATTGCTGGCTACAATGCAGAGAATTGATGAAGATACTTTGGTACATGAATTTGATTAAGAAGTGATTATGACAGAAAGGGCCTTAACCTTTAACCTCTAAGACTCAGAGCATCCATTTCAGAAAAAGATCCATGTAAAGAAACTACAATGAATATATTTGAAATGCCTTCTTGTAATCTGCTTAAATTTTTTAAAGTAGCTACACTTAAAATGCAAAATCTTATTTAATTCCGAATTTTTATAATGTATAAATGATTTTTAAAAAGATATAGAAAAGTGAACAAAGTGGCTGGAGCTAGTATCTTTGCACACAAACTCTGGTGGACTTCTCATGCAGATCCTCATCAGATGTGCACCTACAGCAAGCAAGTGGCTACTGTATCTATGTTACCCCTGTTTGCAGAGACTGGCCTTCAGACTCAAGGGTGAGGTAGGATGACTTTGCCTGGCTTTGTCCTCTCTCAGGCCCATATTCTTCCTTCTACAGGGAGAGGAAAATATACTTACCAGTGGGACTACATGGTGTGTAGGGAAAAGACTGAGGTGACCTTCTATAAAACACAAGAAGGCAGGGGTAATTGGTAATATGAAAAGGACCCCTTTTCATACATGTAACATTGCAGTTGGCATCTCAAATGAAGACATACAGAGATCATTGAACTTGGATTTTTTTTAATTTCGAGACAGCATTTTTCTGTGAAACAGTCCTGGCTGTCCTGGAACTCACTCTGTAGAGCAGTCTGGCCTTGAACTCACAGAGATCCATCTGCTTCTGCTTCCTGAGTGCTGCAATTAACAGCGTGCACCGCCACCACCCAGCTTGGCTTTTTTTTTTTTAACACATCACAAGTACAGCCACATCACGATTTCTAGCAAGTCACATAGTTCAAAAGATGCCATTCACAACGAGGTGCTCATATAAAAGTAGGAATGCTATAGGAGAGAAACCCCCCTATGAATGTACTGACACAACCCCTCACATGCACGGAATCTGGTGTTAGCTGGCAAGGCTCTGTTGAATCTATCCTCCAAAAGCAGGTCAGCAGCAGGTCTCCGCCCCCAACTCTGGAACGGAGCCTCTCTTTGAAAGATCTGTCCATATTATCATCACACCTCTGCTATGACAAAGGCAGAGTCAGGCTTGTTGGGCAGCTAATGGTTTGTCACTCACAGCATGAGCCCTGATAGAATGAGAATGTCACCTCAGTCCTACCTAGTAGAAACCTTGGGTTGACTTGGCAGAATCGAGATGCACAGACTTCATTAACGAGTTAACTACCCACCACAAACTCCAGAGAATGGAACACAGAACCAGTCAGTGACTTTGACAGGGCTGGTGTGGAGGAGAACGCTGTCTCAGCTACATGCCTGATATACCCCAGTGCTGTGTATACAGTCAGTGTTCAATATTCCTTATGTAATTGTTGAATATATGAGAAGTAGGGCTTAGGGATCCTCTCTAAACTAATGCTTGGTGGACAAACTTTTCACTGTTGAAAAGTCCCTTAGTTGAGCAAGTGCTAGAGAGGGTTATATACTTCTTTCTGTGGTGCATGCTTGTGGGTTATTGGCTGTAGGTGAGCCTTTACTTTCCGAAAATGAATGGATACTTCTGTGCTTTGTCATATATTATGATAGCAAAGAAAAGAAGAGAGAGAATGAGTGGGAGCAGGCGTGGCTCACACGGAATAATTGAATTAGTCCTTGTATGCCTTCTTGAAGAATCGCATACGGCTCTGCTCAGGCAGGCAGTTTACTTGTAAATCAGACAACTTTATCCTGAGGTGACCCTTATTCTTGACTTTTTTCAGTGTTGGTGGTAGAACTCAGGGCCCTGCAATGCTATATCTTAGTCAAGTCCTCTGCCATCGAGCTATATCTTAGTCAAGGTAGCTATCATTGAAAAAGTATATTGTTTTTGCTGAGAGATTCAAAGTCTAACTGGCATTAGTTATCTGGAAACACTAAGCCAGCAAACCAGTAGAGAGTACACTCAGTGAAAACAGGAGAGGGAACACTGTCTCATAGAGCACTTTGCAGATAATCAAAGCACTGACTGACTTGTAGTCAGGTGATTTTGCATAGTGGACACAGGTCTTGACTGGAACTCTCTTGGTGCATCTTCCAATGCAGTCATGCTATTAGCGTTCAGAATGTCCTACACGGTGAAAAACACTTTTCTTTAAGGCATTCCATTTTTAAATTACTAAAGAGCTTTGAGTTGAAAAGTTCACCAAAAAAGAAACCTCATCATGCTTCCATCTAGGACATACCCCTTGTCTAATGGGATGTAACAAGCTCACCCTGTCAGGCAGTCGGTGCACATTATTCTAACACCCACCTGCCCTATTTCCCACTTGGAATGGACAATGCAATAAACCTATTTGATCTTTTCTTTATTGTCTGCTTCAGGAATGGATGCAAGCTTTTCTTCTTGCTATAGTAACAGGTTTCTTCTTTGCAGTGTAGGAAGTGATTCACCTCTAGGAGGCTAATTTCTTATAGTTGAGTGCAGGATCTTAATAAATAAACCAAAAAGTGAAGTGCTGTTCTGAACAGCCCTCACACCAGCAGGGAGAATCTGTGAATGAGGAACCATGGAAGACTGTTCACCACACACCCGTTTACTCCAAAATATTATTTGGATCAGCACTGGATATTTTGAAATAAATTATAAGTGATTCTTCTTTCTGTATTAATTAAGAACTTACACTACTCCTCAAGTGTTTTAACTCCCCCAGTGCCAAGCTTAAGTCCTCTGGATTAATCCTGACGCATGAAGAGCTTTGAAAACACAACAATCGCAAGCAACAACCCTGAGTGATTAAGAAATCAAGATGTGTGCAGGTGCTTCGAGAAAGAACACACACAGAGAAAGGCAGCAAGTAGAAATTATAAAGATTGCCCAGACATCATCGGAGCAAACCACAAACTTAAGGCTCAGAAAATCATACATTTATTGCATCTCAGATTTATTTGATTAAATGTGTGTGTGTCTATGTATATTCACATAGATGTGTGGGTACACACTGTGTGTGCATGTGGATGTCAGAAGAGGATAGCACGTGTCCTCCTCTATCACTCTCTGTGTGTTCCTTTGAGTAGGGTCTCTCCCTTAATCTGAGACTTGTGTTTTCTTAACTGGGCTGGAAGCCAGAAAGCCTCAGTGAGCCTCCTTTCTCTACTTCCTTTCCAGTTATGTGTACAGGATGTCCATCCTGCTACATGCATACCAGTACCCAAACTCTGATCCTCATGATTGTCCAGCAAGTACTCTTAACAGCTAATTCATCTTTTTAGTCCCACCTCTTACAATCAGAAGCAAATCTGGGAGAGAGTAGTACAGGAAGAATGTGAAAGAACATTTCTCGTAACAGAATTGAGCAAGGAGAAAATATTAACGTTATCAGGAAACAAGATACAATAGAGATAAAAGATGCAAGTGGAAAGAAAATCATTTTTCTGTGGTCAAGTTACATGGTAGATTTGCAGAACACATAAGCTAATCAAAGAATATTTTGTCCAGGCTGGTGACATCTGAGGGTGTCTCTTAGGTATCAGTGTAGACAACCTCTTTCAATTTAACAAGTGAACAACCAAATCATTCTTCCTATGCCAAGCTTTTCTGTCTCTCTGAAATACAAGCCTGTCTCATTATGCACAATACTCACCTCAGCTTGGAGAACTGGAAACTCATCCACAGCCATTCTGGAAGGACAGCCAAGTTCCTGGTAATTGGGGACTTCTTTGACAGAGAGGGGCAACCAACAGGCGGTGATGTTGAAGCATTTAAAGGGAACCAGAAAACTTGAACCAGAAACTTGAGTCGCAGAGCCTTTCAGTAATGATTGGTCAAACCAGTTGTGATGTTGGAGCAGTGAGCAGTCTTGTGAAATTTCACTTCACCGCAAGGACTCCCTCCAAGGAGAAAATGTTTCAGATTTTGCTTCCCTTTACCCCAAATGAAAATTTTCTTCGTTGATATCTTAAAAATGTTTTTATTGAGGCTGGTGTTGGTGGCACATGCCTTTAAACCCAGCACTTGGGAGGCAGAGGCAGGCAGATCTCTGTGAGTTCAAGGCCAACCTGGTCTGCAAAACCAGTTCCAGGACATCAGAGCTATTACACAGAGTAACCCTGTCTCAAAAAATATTTTTTCCTAATTCCTTGGGAATTTCATAAATGTATTTCAATCAAATTCACTCCAAATCCTCTTCCTAATGTCCCAGGTCCACCCCACCCACAAACTCTGATTGGTGGGTTTTGAGGACAGAAATAAATAGTTTTATGAGACTTTATTGACAAATGTAGAGCGAAAATCCAAACAGTGTATCTTCCAGTTTCTTTTAAGTCAAACCTCTGTCCACGGATTCAGTGTTAATTTCTTAAAACTTTATGCATGCTTACCTCACCCCTACATTGAAGCATTCACTCACTTCTATCGAAACATGATGGAGCAATTAGATTTTTTTCAGTTAGAGTTCTAGAGTAGCAACAAATACCAGCCAATTTCATGAAATAGTTTCTCTAGGAAAGAACAAACCATTTCCAAATAATCCCCCTTGTCAACTTCCAATTAAGCTATATTGCACCATTGGCAAAATATTCATCATAACCAGGAGATAAAGTATTGTTTCAAACCTATTATGTACAAATCATATAATTTTTCAAGGTTAATTAATCTAATTTACTCACCTCTAGTTAGGAGGGCTGATATATGATTTTAAAAAACATATGGGTTCACACATTTTATTTATGCTTTTGATTCATCCACATTTGTCTAGTTTTTATATCCATGTAATTGATTTGTATAATTTTGTCCAAAGCAGATGGGCAACTGCTCATGTCCACTTGCAAATCATTTAGATTATTATTGTCCTAATGTTTATTCAAGGCCAAATGGAGAGAACACAAAGGTGTAATGTTCAACTTAGCATAACAATATCATGAAAAATCTATTTGGTTTCAGCAGCAAAATAGATTCTCACTACCAATTTGTTTCATAAGTGTAGGTGAATTGTTTCTGTCCATGTGGTTGGACTAGCTGCCGAAATTAATTATGGCATCATTTTCTAGTTCCACAATACAATACAAACTCTCCAAGAGGATATAAAAGAATAGACAAATTCAGTTCTACTTGCTATTAAGTTTTATGATGCATACTTATACCTCTCCTACTTTTGAACTAGATAATAAAAAGTACAATGGTGTGTCAGAATATATTTATATTTATTTATCTAGATCTATATCTATAGATATGTAAATCCATTCAAATACTTCTCTGTCAGCATTGTCTCTGATAACTTTCAATGGGTAATATCTTTTAATAATGCATGTGTTGGGTCTCATGCTCTTATAGTCGTATTTGAGATCACAGCACCATAGGAATCCCATAACATCTGTAAAACACTTTTCGGCTTCCTTTGCTGGACATTTACTATACGATTTAACACTTTGTTGTGGCATTTAGATGTAAGATTTGCATAGGCAAGAACAAGTTTCAGGGTCGATACTTATTAGGTAAATAGCAGTAAGATAGATTCTTATATGCCTCCAGTAGCTAATCAGAAGTGTTTTCCCCAAATCCAGATCAGTTGAAATGCTTCATAAAAGCTGGAAGGGTATTTTAACAATTGTCCCAAAGTGCTAAGGGATAATTTAGTCTATGGTGTCACAAAGACATTTGGGATTCCTGTACAAATAAGCCTAGCTCATAGGTGATATGCTTCAACAGTTGAGGGGAAAGGTAAATTAGCCATTTGCTGAAGATCATTTTGGCAGATTTATGTTAGACTATCATCAATATTATTTTCATTTCTGAATCTGAGTAAAACCTTCCTACGGTGGTTTGAATGAGGAATACCCTCCAAAGGCTCACATATCTGAGTACTAGGTTCCTAGCTGGTGGCACTGTTTGGGGAGGTTTAGGTGGTATAGCCTTGCCACAGGAAGTAGTTCAGTGGGGGACTTTGAAATTGTAGATCCTCATCCTACTTCCTGTTTACTCTCTTGGCTTCATGCCTTGGTTGATCTCTCCGTTTCCTGCCTTACCTACCTGCCATGATGGACTCTAATGTTTCTGGAATTGTAAGCCAAAATAACTCTCTTTTTTATATCCTCGGTCATGGTGTTCTATCACAGCAAGTGAAAAGTAAGTAATATACTACACTTCCCAGACTCCTTTGCGGTTAGACAGGCCCCTCAAGCCAATGGGATGGGGAAGTGATATAAGGCAAGGTGTTAGGCAATGTCTAGCCTAACCTCATTCCTGCTTGTACTTCCCTACCAGACTTTGAGGCCAACCCAATTTTACATAGGGAAGCATGTCTACTTTTAAAATAAAGTACATTGTAGTAATCTAAGCTGAAATTCTCTAGACTAGGAAACTTTGGAATCCTTGAAGGGCAAAAGTTCATTAGGTAGTCTAATAAAAATTATGAGTGAAACATATATGGAAGCCTCTGTCCTTAAAAGAATCTGTGTCTTACAAACTCAAAGGTCTACTTGTAAAGCATCCATTTATTCCTGACAATAGGGACAAAGACACACTTAAAATAACAGAGGGAGGTTTAAAAATCCTCACCATATGTAACGTACTCCTCTTTCCTCTTGATGATTGTGTCAGAGTCTCCAGCGCCTGCAATTCCCCATTCTGAATGTTATTGTTCTTGAAGCTGTGCTGTTGGTACTGATGGCCAAGGTGATGTAACTGAGTTGGAAACAGCTCAGGAGACACCCCACACTGCATTTTTATATAAAACACCTAAATTAGTGTTTCCTTTCTGTGATATCCTCTAGACAAAAACCACTACGCTTATTTCAACTCTTCTGTTCATTTATTGAAAACAAGTGGAAATTTATTTTATACACATCACTTTTATCTATTCATTTCATAAAACATTATTTATCCCCTTCTCACAAATACCTATTACTAGACTCTTTCTTCAAGTGAAGGACTGTTCAGTTTTACAAAAATGTAAATGATTCCATGCTTTGCACATAATAGTATTTCTAAAAGCTCAGTTGAAAAGGCTAGTTTTCACAATGATGGCTAAGGAGTTTTATCCCTTGCTCTAAGTTATGCTTTAAGTCATGTGCTTTAATAAAAAGTTGTTTTATTTTCTTCTATTTATGAATTACCCCTTTCGAAACATTTTCCTATTATATTAGTATGTCCTGACCATTTGCTTAGAAAAAAAAAGGCATCACCACCTTTTTCAGTTTTCCCATAAGCTCAGTAAACAATTTCATCTTACAAAATGCTAGCACTGCATTGTAATATTAGGCCTCCAGTGAAACCACATATATATCTTAACCCTCTTCTCTCAAATGAATAATTATCTGATTAAAGAATAGTCTGTTTTGTAGCAGGCTTTTAGTTGGTGTGGTCTTTAATGCCACATGATAACCTCAGGAAGTGAATGAGCTTGTCACTAGGGGACATAATCCTCTAGGCAAAAAAAAAAAATGAAGAAGAAAATGTGTTAACACATAATTAAATACTTACTTTGGGAGAAAATATAGGAAAAGAAACTCATCTTTTGTCAAACACACTTTTGTTAACCCAGAATGTGCTAGACTTGCTGCACGTCTAAACTAGTTTATCCCTTAGCCATTTAAGTACCAAGAATGCTTGCTCATTGTTCGCAACTAGTTTCCGATTGTGTGACAAAACAGCTAGTTGTAGAGTCAGCCTCGGTCAGTGTCTATTTAGGGCAAAATGTCAAAAAAGAATGTCCTGCATTTGGGGCTTGACAATAATGGACATGGCTAAATCTGAAAATTAACAAAAGCAAGTGAACAGCCTTTTAAATTCTGAAGAACATTAGATTCTAGTGTCCTTTTTGTTCCGAGTATTGTGGCTTAACCCTCTGAAAAGACCACCTGTGGGCAGCCATTTTGTGATTGTATTAAATGCATAAAAGAACACTTTCCAAAATAACCGGGCATTATTATTCACTTATTTTATAGTAAATCTGCATTCAAAACCTGCATTAAATATGAGACTTCATTCTTCAGCGAAATTTAAAGCTTTAAGTTTGATATAAATGCATACTCAACTGCAGATGCATGATTTTATGATCAAATCTGTACTATTTAAAATGGGTCCAAGTAAACCTCTGATACAGCAATTAGACTGTGTGTTGGGTAAAGAGAAACAGTTAAAAGTGGTGCATAGCAGATAGGGAATCCTGGAGGAAATGACACAAAATTGATACAGTGTAATTATTAGACTGACACAGAGAGACATAGGTTAGATAAAATGACTGTCGTCTTTCCAAAGAATCTGATACCCTCAGAGCAAGCCTAGATGCATTATTTCCCCAGTTCAGTGTCTACACATTAGTGAGTAAGAGAAAAACTGTATTTGAGGTCCTCAGGCTTTGCAGTCACTCATGCTAAAGATCTTTCTATAAACACAGCACAAATGAAGATGCCACGCCCTTCTGATGGAAACGGAAGTTGATGGCAGGAGACATCTGTGACAATAAAGGGAGACTCTACTGAGATCAGAAGGGAAACTTGCTGACAAAAAACATCATGCTGACAAAAGATGCCCTTTCTTGAGCATATTTAAGAACATGCACCTGACATTATATGTGATAAAAAAGTTTCCTACGGCACATGAATAAATGTTTTGAATATTTGGTCCTAATTATAGTTTTGTGACTACTGTAAAACAGTTTGGAGATATGCTCAATTTCCATAATTTTTGGTAGCATACGAGCCTCAGGAGTTGATGCATTTCTTTCTTACTTTCTTTTTAATTTGGAAAGCAAAATGACTTTCAAAATATTTTTAAAAGTGTTTACAAAATTTTACTTTAAAAATACTTTCACTTAGCCGGGCGCTGGTGGCCCACGCCTTTAATCCCAGCACTCGGGAGGCAGAGCCAGGCGGATCTTTGTGAGTTCGAGACCAGCCTGGTCTACAGAGCTAGTTCCAGGACAGCCTCCAAAACAATACAGAGAAAACCTGTCTTGAAAAAAAACAAAAAAAAAAAAACCTTTCATTTATTAGATCGCACACACGTACAGATGCATGCGCGTGCACGCGCGCACACACACACAGATTTATTTCATATAGTGTGTACTGGCCTTGAACTTTCTTTGTGGTAGAGGGTGCCTTTGAACTCTTGTTTCAGCTGTCTTAGTTAACTTCCAAGTTACCGGTATTACAAGTGTGTGTCTTCCAACATATTTTAAAGACATTAATCAAGCTAGTTGCTAAGTTTCCCTAAATATTTTTCAGTTCAGCTTAATTCTAATTAGATTATACCTCTTTTTCCTCAAGGTAATTTACTCCAGCTATTTAAAGTTTGCTCTACTTCAGTAACTCTAAGTAAATCGGATAGGATGAGTGACCACATCATCACAAAAATGGTACTCTCTTGTCACTCAGATATAGCACAGAGTTTTTCCTTAAGCTTTTATGAAGTTTCCCTTCACTCACAGCTGTAACTTTGGGGGAATTATTATTATTATTATTATTATTATTATTATTATTATTATTATCATATTTAAGCAATTTTAAATTTGAAATATTTTGATCATATTCTTTCCCTTCCCCAAGTCTTTCCAGATTCTCTCCTCTTCCCCACCCAATTTTAACTTCTTTCTCAAAAAGCATACAGAGATCCAATGCAACCACAAACTGCCCCAACCAGGAAAATCACATAAAAAAAGCCAAACTGTTGTTACTTTTATACATTTTTTAAACAGCGAAGATTAAAGATTAAATCTATGTTATATTAAAAGTGAACTTTTCCTTTGAGGAAGTGGGGAGGAGACGGGTTTTCATCTTACTTCTAAAGTAGAGAAGACCAAGAAAAAAGAAATTTCCAAGATATTAACGAGGCAAATATTCCATAGACAGTAGTTCCCATAGTTCACCAATTCCTCAACAAGCTTCATACCTAATGGGAACTTAAAATACAAACTCTGAGTATTTAGTTAATGAGTGTTTTTTTTATTTATAAATTTTGAGAATTTCCTGTGTGAGTACTGTATTGACAATCATTTCTACCCTTATGTCTCTCTCTGTGACTCCTTTGGTGTCCTTACCCATGCCCAACCAAGTCATTTTAAAATTCACAACCCAAAGAATTAGGCTTTTTCATTTGTTTGTTCCGGGTAGATATAAAGGAAGGATTCAGTCACCCTACCCCAGAAAATAAACACACTAAACTCTACTTCTCTGATTTCATATTGTTAAAGAAAACTTTATCTACGTCTACAAACCATTCCTAGTTTTCAAGAACATCCTTTTGCTTTTTTCAGCATCTGTACCACAGCATCAAAACCCAAGCACACAGAGGGATATCACAAAAAGCACATGGTCTACAACAAAGAGGTCATCACAGTGTGGAAATCCAGGGTTTTTCTGGGAGAAAACTATGAATGTACTGAAACGTGATTGTCACACACCTGGGAGCTCCAGATATGGCCATCATCTCCCAAATTTTTATTTTGGTGTCTTGGGCTAGACAGATGGCTCCCCTGCTACAAGACCTGAGCTCTGCTTTCAAGAACCCACACATGGGTTCACACCCATCTAGAACTCCAGTGGCAGGTGATCAGACACCATCTTCTGACCTCCAAGGACACCAGGCACACACATTGTATACATACATACCTGCAGGTAAAAACACTCATACATAAAATAAATAAAACTAGAAAATTATGTAAAACAAGTTTTAGTTTTTCTCTTCAATGTTTTGCCTTTAGAGAGCTCTGATTTCATGACCTAATCCCCCTGGGTGGAATACACCTCTCTCTTCCACAGAAAACATCACATAGAATCATGACAAAGGACACTATGCCATGTTCAAGTCACATCCCAACCCAGAGCTACAGGCTCTGAAAAGCCAGCAATTTTGAAACTCTATACAATATGATGCTATGGATAGTGTCATTCAATGCTCAGATGAAAACACAATTTCTGTCCTTTACAAACACCTTAAATACATAGGCAGAATCACAGTATGATGTGTAGTAAATTAACATGAACTGCCTGCTTGCTAACAAGACTGAGCCCATTACTTTAGTTATACAAAATCATAGATAGAAACTTGAGTTTATGCCCAAAAGTAAGTTTGACATGCTTTTTTAAAAAAACAAAAGTGTGTGTGGGGGATGACTTTCTTTTTAATGGAAATCAGAGGATACCCAAACCATAAGGGTTAATAAGAGGTAAGGAAGAAGTGTAGTGCAGGAGAGATGAAGAAAATAAGAAACTGAAGAAACAAGAAGGTAAGTATGGCTGACTGCAGCTAGTCATCAGAAATAAAACTGGGGGTGAGACTGGGAACTGTCTCAACATTAGAAGGAATTAAAAAAATGTATACCACATAGTAAAAGGAGAAAGAAAATAAGAAATAATTTTTAAAAGGCTTTCAGGTTTTCCACAGAGCACATCTGTGAGGGGAAAAAAATCAAGCAAGAAAGAAATGAAACAGTGAAATTGAAATTTTCTCCAAAGGTATCTCATCTAGAAGGCTCCATTGTGTCTTCCCTTTCACACCAAGAGTTTAATTTTGCATTCCTTTCGTCCACCTTGAGACACACTTCTGGTTTATTCTGTGTGTTTCTTTTTTCTTTTAAAGGTCTCCTTATTGGCAAAAAGGGAGGGGGACATAAATCTCAGATTTTGCTTATCTCTTCTGTCCCAAGTTTAGGAAAGATGGAGATGTCTTATTCATCCACATTAAGACACAGGCTGATTCTCTCTGCTGCTACCATTTTCCTTGTCTTCAGTACACCCTCCTTCTGACCCTAATGCCAACAGACCCCTGGACTGTGAATCTACTGTTAATCACTAAAGCTCCTTTAATGTGATCATGGATTAGAATATAGTCACTTATAATAAGTCCAATTGCTTTTCAAAATCTCAGGGCTGTGATTCAAACTTGAGAACATTTTTATTTCTGGCCTAAAGATCTATCCCAACTGCCAGGGAGATTGGGACCTTTATCAGAATGGGTAACTCATTTTGGGAACACCTTCTTGTCTCCAAACCTTTGCTCAAATAAACTCACATTTGAAATTTGGTTCTTCAGGGAATGATTCCCTGGCTCTTGCTGGTCTAACTCAAGGCCATGTGGTCTTACCAAACTCCAGCCCTCTTTTCAGCTTGGAGTCAATGCTGATGTTTAGTAGGCTACCTAGACATTTGTTCCCCTAAAATACAGCACATGGGGAAAAGACAGGATCTGCACAACTATGTGGGACCACCAAATGATTCTCAGCCCTGTTCACACTACCTAGACAAGGAACTGCATTATTTGGTATCAACAATTCTCTACTTAGCATAGATATTCAAGCAAGTGGACCTTGTTTCTTCTATGAGGACACAGCTTTGCTAAGGTTCCATGGAGAGAAGACATCATCAGTCAGCTGATAATGTGTGGCTTCACAAGTGAATCCTCTGTGTGCCCATTGCTCTAGGTAAGCTCAGCTTGTAGTTCTTACACCAAGCATCTCTCTGGTTCCCGTGGCAAGCCTACCTACAAATGTGCCAGCGCTATCCCAGGATCAATTTTGTTTGTGTTTTCCTTCCTCTTTGAAACAAATTGTTGATGCTGCAGTTTTTGCAAATCCTTCAACTTGTGCAGACTCTACAACCAGATCATTTCAGCCTGCATCAAATCAGGTTGCCTCTCTATTTAAAAGCTGACTTATACAGTCTTGTTGATTAAACCTGCCATTTAACAAAAGATTCTTGCATTTCAGAATAGCTTTTCTCCTTTCACCTTTTCTTAATTGCTAGAGTAGGAAAGCTCTTTCTGAGGCCAAACTCTGTAAAAGCTTGACTTGAGACTTCCGGTAACCACACATATTAGATGTGTGTATAGGTGAAGTACTTGAATGCTGTGAATCTAAACGCACATGTGCACAACTAGAAAGTTCTGCTAACTTCTCTTTCCCTTTCAATTTATTACTTCTTTAGATCAGCATAGAAATGAATTAATATTAGTTAAGAACAGAGTTTTAGAAATCATTTGTTTGCACATTCTTTTTTTTTCTTTTAAATTAGAAACAAGCTTGCTTCACTTGTCAATCCCAGCTCTCCCTCCCTCCCCTCCTCCCCTACACCCCCACAAGTCCTCCCAGGCCTGCCTCCATCCCCATTCCATCCCCACTCCACTCTCCAGAGTCTATCATTTCATCCAAGGCAGGGCCTAGGCCCTCCCCCAACAGTCCAGGCTGAGAAAGCATCCCTCAGTGTGGGATTGGCCCAAAGTCCATTTGTGTGCCAGGGATAAATATTGATCTACTACCCAAGGCCCCATAGATTGCCTAGGCCTCCTCACTGACACCCACATTCAGGGGGTCTGGATCAGTCCCATACTAGTATCTCAGCAACCAGTCTGGGATCCAAGAGTTCACCCTTGTTCAGGTCAGCTGTCTCTGTGGGTTTCACCAGCATGGTCTTGACCCCTTTGCTCATCACTCCTCTCTCTCTGTCCCTGGGTTCCAGGAGTTCAGTTCAGTGTTTAGCTGTGGGTGCCTGCCTCTGCTTCCATCAACCACTGGATGAAGGCTCTAGGATGGCATATAAGGTAGTCGTCAATGTCATTATCAGGGAAGGGCATTTAAGGTAGCCTCTCTACTATTGCCTAGATTGTTAGTTGGTGTCATCCTTGTAGATCTCTGGAAATCTCACTAGTGCCAGATCTCTTCTCAAACCTATAATGACTTCCTCTGTTATGGTATCTCTCATCCTGCTCTCCTCTATTCTTCCCCCAACTCAACCTTCCTGCTCTCCCATGTCTTTCTCTCCCCTCCTCTTCTCCCCCTCTCTTTTTCCAAGCTCCCTCTCCCCTCCCCCATGCTCCCAATCCACTCAAGAGATCCTGTCTCATTCCCCTTCTTTGGGATACCATGCATATCTCTCTCAGGGTGCTCCCCTGTTTCCCAGACTCTCTCTGACAGTGGGATTGTTGGCTGGCATTCCCCTGTTCCATGTCTAAAATCCATATTTGAGTGAGTACATACCATGTTTGTCTTTCTTAGATTGGGATACCTCACTCAGGATAGTTTCTTCTAGTGCCATCCATTTGCCTGGGAATTTCAGGATTCCATTGTTTTTTTCCCCTGTTGATTAGTACTCCAGTGTGTAAATGTACCACATTTTATCTATCAACTCTTCAGTTGAGGGACATCTAGGTTGCTTCCAGATTCTGGTTATTACAAATAATGCTCCTATAAACATAGTTAAACATATGTCCTTGTTGTATGAATGTGCATCTTTTGGGTATAAGCCTAATAGTGGAATTGCTGGATCTTGTGGTACACTGATTCTCTTTTGTCTGAGGAACCTCATACTGATTTCCAAGTGGAGGAGTGTTCCCCTTTCTCCACATCCTCTCCACCATAAACTGTCCTTGGTGTTTTTTATTTTAGACATTTCAACAGGAGTAAGATGGTATCTTAGAGCTGTTTTTATTTGTTTGCACATTCTTAATAATACATTTCTGGAGAAAGAAAACCACTACTATTTGCTTAGAGGGAATTTATTGCTATTCTGGTTGCATTTGATAACACTTATTGGTTTAGCCTTTTTCCTCCAGAACGTACCCCGGAAGCACACTAATTGAGAGCACTCACACTTGCAGCAGAGGCCTTTCATGCATTTTCATCTCTTTGATACAATCATTTTCTTCTTTTTAAAAACTCTAAATTGCATACATTCAATAGGTCTGCTTTTAAGAGATTAAAATTTTCCATTGGCAAAGTCATCTGCTAAGGGGTCATGTACTAATGTGGCCACTTTAGCAGAATGTCAACTTGACTAGAAGAGCCAGAACTCTGTCCTGGAATGACCCACCTCAGATACACACCAATTCTTGGATCCAAAGGAACATCTGTGCAAAGCACCACCCACCGACACTGTACATCAGTTTAAGACTTGGCCTGAAGGGATGTTACAGAACAGAGTGGATGACTCTGTGAGAACTTGATCTAAAAATTCAGGGTCAGATCTTAACGAGTGACAAGACATGGATGGCACCATTATTTTCAAAGCAAGACTTGTCATTGGGGCAGAGAACAGCCGGCTCCCACATCATCATCATCATAGACACTGGCAAACAAGGCTAAGTCCGTTCTCTTCTCATGTTCCAGTTGGAGGCTAGCAGGGATTTAGGGAGAACCTGGTGGGCTGGAACAGCTACCTACAGGAAGCACGGCTCCTGCCTACCTGTGTGAAAGACTGGAGGGCAGGGGGGAGTCAAATCTGAGGGGCTTTTAAGAAGGGCCAGGGAGTTGCTGTGGAGGAGGCTTTTCTAGGTTCTATTAGTTATCCACACAGGCAGGCATTGTTTCTCTTAAGCAGTCCCTGGTACATCCAAACAGTTAATGAAACCCCATCTGTATAGGGGCTTCCAAGGCGGAGTGTAGGCTGCATTAATTAGATTCAAATGTGAGGCTTTTTTTTCACAGGAGAAAACCCACAGTCTAAACAAATGGCATTTGCAATGTCCTGAAAAGACACTACTATAAAATGGGGAGGGAAGAAAACAAGAGGCACTTTTAAGTAAACCCTACTTTCTTTAAAAATGAACACAGTGGTAGAGCTTCTCATATGTAATTAAAATCTCATTCTGAAATTGTTGCCTCATCTCCCCAAAAACTCAGCTAACAGGAAATGGCGAAGAATAATGGTATTTCTGTTGAGATGCTTCAAGGTATATTTCTGAGTAGATAATATATTGAGTAGTAGCTTTTACCTACAAAAGGTAAACAATTTATGATCCATTTCAGACTTTAAAGGCAGGGGTGGGGGTTAAGGCCCAGAAAACCAGGTTTACAATTAAAGGCATTGTCAAGTGTTTACATTTATCATAAGACCTAGAATGGAACCCAGGCTGCATGAAGTGTAACTTGATTTTAAGAATGATCACTCTGGGGCTTTGGAAATGGCTTGGTGCTTGCTGCCAAGCGTGAAGACTTGAGTTCAGACACAACCCCCAACACTCACACAACACACACATCCAGTGAACCATTACTTTTTAAAAAAGAAAATGGCCTCATTTCTTTCAAGACAGACTCCAGTATCCCTTCCTCCCCCTTTTAAAATAACCTGCCTGAGAAAGAAGAGGTGTGCCGCCTGACAGGCCTCTTTCCCAGAAGGGTTCTGTTGCCACTGTGGTTGTTAGCCCAGGGGCCGCCTCTCGCCTCTCCTGATGCCCTGACACTAGCAAGTTGCATGCCAAAGCATACCACTAAGTCTTCCCTACATGTGTCAACATGATAGAACAAAGAAGACAACAGGCCACCCTGGGTGCTACGGGATCTGTTGGGCAGTAGTCGTTTGGGTGACGTTCCTGAGGTCTGCCTCCGAGTCTTCTGAAAAACTACCCCTTAGCAATTCTAGCCGGACTGACCCAATGCAAACTCTGGGCGCTAGGTGTTTGGAGCATTGGGCTATCCCTGCAGAGAGTGACCACCATGCACACCTGGAAAGAGGTGGCAGTCAGGCATGCTGTTAGAGCTAATGAGACAAACAGGGACACCTGGGGATGGAAAAAATTAATTACAAGTATACGCCAGCAAACTACCTGTTAGTGTGTGTCTACCTGTGAGCACCTAGGCCTAAACGGCATCTGATTTCTGTTCTTTCTCTTTGATCACACAAGCGGGCCCTGGGAAATTTCTGATGCCTTCTTTTCTTACAGGTCCCACAGCACCCCCCCCCCCTCCCCGGTCCTTAATGGAGATCTTGAACCACAGAGCCACCGTGTCAGAACTCAGACGGTTAACATTCACTCCTTGCTGTTTTATTGCATATTACTGTGCGCGCCTGAGCAGCGGGAGCAGATTCGGGCAATTACAATCAAGTCAGGGCACACGCCGCGGCAGAGCAACACGAGCATGATGAGGATACTGATGAGGCACTTATCGAAAACCCCACATCATCCACACTCATCAGCCACAACATGTCACCCCAAATGAGGCATCAGCTGCCTTCAAAAGGCTCATTGCACCGTGTTTACCGCTTCCCTCGGACCCACTTTTGATTTTACGGTCAGAACTGGGTTCAAACAGCAGCTGTCTGGCAAGAGCGGGCCTGGGCTCCTTGCAGCTTCCCCAGAGTTGCCAGGCTTTGTCTAGGGAGCTTTGGGAAGCAGAGGCTGGCAGGGCAAAGAGATGTGTGCGGGAAGGCAGCAAAGTGTCCAGTTCCGTTTCTCTCAAAGAGGAATCCCTTTCCTAGAAGGGGCCCTTGATTAATTTCAAGCACTAGCACACAGTGGTGGCCTAATGGGGGTGGGGGAGGGACACAAAATAAGGAGCCTTTCACAGATCCCCTTAAAATAGTGACGGGGTGGGACCTCTCACGCAGGCAGAAGTCCTAGAAAGGTCAATCCCATTGGAAAAGACAGATCCAACCAGGAGAGCCAGTCAAGTGGTAACAGTTCTTAATTCTTTCATCATAGACTCATTCTCGGCCGGTTGGGGGGAGCATTCATTAGCAGCTTATAGGAAGACGTTATTCTCAAATCCCTGGTTCCCTGCTACAGGCGGAAGAAGCTGTGTTCCCAGAAATTTAAAAACTGTTCTGTGTTGCGCCAGCCAATACAACTAGCATCTAAACAGATGGGGTGGAGGATGGGTGTGGATGTGGGGTGTGGGGTATCTGATTGCAAAGAGCATAGGAAATTTTTAGAGGCATACCACTTTGATACTTGAATATAATTTTTTGTGGTTGGCAAATTAATATTTATCTTAAGAAAAATGTTCTTTTGTAAATATTCATCCTATGCCCCAATAGTTTTCACATCCAGGCAAGTTGACTCAATACCAATAAGAGGCACACAGATTCAAATTTTAAAGTTTGGGGAACCCATTTCAGCTCCCCACTCCTGCTTCTCTGCTGAATGCCCTCACAGCTGCCTAGAACAGTGACTGAGTCACAGCCTGTGGCAGTGGAATGTGCCTCTAGCCAGCCTGGAAGAAAATGGGCTTCCCTTCCCTCTCTCCAACCTGATGTACACTGGAGACAAAGTCGCATGCAGAGAGAGGGCCAGCAAGGTTCCTCAGCAGGATGGGGAGATCAGCAGCTCTGGGAGACAGTGCATCCTGGGGACCTACCAGACAGAGCTTCGTACTGTAACAAAGGTTTAGGGCCCTGGGACTTAGAAACAAACCTTGTCACTGGCCTTGGGAGCTCCCCTGGATGCTGGATGTCATGAATTATCCCTTGTTATTTGAATTACAACCATTGCTACTTACTCCTCTCCCTCCCCCTCTTTCCTTGCCCCTCTCTTCTTCCCCCTTCCTCTCTTTCCCTCCCCCTCCATCTGTCTTTCTCCTTCCCCTCCTTCCCTTTCCATTCTCTCCCCATCCCTTCCCCCCCTCCCTCCCTACAGCAGTGGACATTAGGCTTTTACTTACATTTTAGCATCTTTACAAAAACGGAAGGGACTAAATGAGTAAGGCTTGAAGACCTATAAAAAAAAGAGAAGTAACGAATTTACTTTTACAGAAAGTTATTTTCCCTAGTGTTAGAGGTTGAACAGACTCCAGGCAGGCCTCCGTAGCACCTGAAGTGAGCCTCTTCTGTCTCAGAGGCTCTGCTGGCTTTCCTTCCATTTTCCTTTCTCTTTCAAACTTTATAAATCTCCTTCCAGGCCTCTGACCTGACAATACTCTAGCTTGGCCCCTTCTGCCTAAGCCCGTATAATTCCTGGGAGGTCTTTCCAAAGCCCACAGGTGTGCATCACATATTTGATTCAAGAGAAATTCCAATGACATGGTCTAGAATAGAAAGTACAAACCTCAAAGAGACACTCAGCTTCATCATTCCAGAACATAAGGCAAAAGGGGACAAGCGTGTGCCTACATTTGCTTTCATTATTTTGGATTCCTTGGGGCTTCCATAGGAAGTTCTAAGATCTGGAATATATTTGGCTGAGGATCAGTGGATAATAAAAGGGAGAGGAAAATGCAGAAAGGGAAATGGGTGGGCACCACAGGAGAGCAAAGAACTTTGGAGGGTTAGATTAAAATTTTATTTGTCTCAGATTCATTCATTCTTTTTTTAATTTTTAAGATTTATTTATGTATTATGTGTTCAAGAGGGCACCAGATCTCATTATAAATGGTTGTGAGCCATCATGTAGTTGCTGGGAATTGAACTCAGGACCTCTGGAAGAGCAGTCAGTGCTCTTAACCTCTGAGCCATCTCTCCAGCCCCAGATTCATTCATTCTTACCAAATTTTGATTTATTTCATAAAGTGATATCATCAACATTTCATGTCATATTTTTTTTCTTGAGGGTTCATGAAGTAGATGATGTTTGTTGATAATATAGAGACAAAATGAATAGAGTTCAGTAGTAAATTATGAAGAGGAACTGAAAAGTGACCAGATGTGTTTATATGGACTGTGGCAACCTTAAAAATATTGTTAGTACCTGCCTACATCATTAGTTCTAGGAGGTCACAAACATTGCTCAGAATTCTTTAGGAAATTTTAACATCATTGGCATGGTGCGCATTTTAAAATTTTGCATGAGTTGGATACTTTCAACACACTGCCGCTGATGGTAGTGGAAAGGGGAAAGTTAAATTAAAAATTAGGATAACAAATTCTAGGCAATTATCCAAATTAAATGAAAAAGAATTAGAAGAATTAGACCTCATGGGCCAGATGATTAGTCATCTAATTTGAGGGCTTAGAAATCCAGAAAGGAAAAAATAATCAATCACACAAGATCCTTCCTAGGTGCTCCAAAGAAGATCCATACAAGAAAGAGACAGTTTGCATGTGTGCACACGCATGCCGCATGCTCTCCTAGAGAGAGAGAGAGAGAGAGAGAGAGAGAGAGAGAGAGAGAGAGAGAGAGAGAGAGAGAGAGAGAGAATGTGTTTTGTATTTCTTCGTGGGGTCATCATCTAACGCTCTTTGTGATGCACATTCTAAATTAGGCAAAAGGGATGCATCTTTCAAATGCAGATCATGTTTGCGTTAGGAGAGCAATGAGAACACTTGTCAGTTTCAGAACATTTATGTGCTAGAAGTACTGTTAGCAGAAGAGCAGTTTAGATAAATTCAAGACTTTTTTTGCTGATCACAAACATTAAGCTTCACACCTGAAGCCCTCAACCCCCTGCTGTGCTCTAATCCTAGCACCATTCACCCTTAGAGACTCGGAGTGCTGTGCCTCAGCTCTCAAACCTTTGATTGCCCTTAGTTTGAATGCCACCACCTGCAAAAATGCCTTTTTATTCCCTTTGAGCCTCTCGAGAAGGAAGTAAAAATGATAATTCATGACAAACATTAATTAATTGTTTACAAGATGATCTTTTCTTTTTCCAACTTCTGTTCAGCAGACATGTTGAACTGCAAGATCCCACTCGTGACGCCAGAATCCGTCAAGAGGTCCGCATTGTTGTTTCGCACTGAGGCATAGGACCCGCCACAGGCCATTGTTTCTCCAGCTCAAGTGGGCCTGTCTGGTTCGCGTTGGAAGAATGAGGGTGACATGCGTGAGTTCCCTACTATAAAAGGGCTGCCGGTTCTGGGGAGAACAGGAGTTTAACGCTAATGCAGAGTAAATAAACATTTTTCACCACCTCTCTTTCTCCATGTGAGACTTAAAGGTCAAGGGCCGCCATTACAGTGTTTTAAAAGCTTCAAATTACATTTAAAGAAGGCATCGCTAAACTCACAGAAGCCTTATCAGAACGGAGGGGAGCCAACCGTGATTGTTTGGTCCTTGAGTTTCTCATCACTGGAAGGTGGGTTGCGAGAGGAATGCAGATACCCTGTTGTCTGATATCCTGCAATGTGCTGGGAGAGTTCTGTTCAAGCCCTTCCAACTTGTCCAAAACAGAGAAAGCGTTAAGATGCTTGGATTTCAGACTTTTGTACCATTGACATCGCTGCTGCCAGTGTGTTGGACAGACAAGAATTAAGACTCTGGGGGCCTTTCCTGACAAAGTTCAGAGGGAAAGAAAGGCCCAGGTTCCCATGCAACACCCAGATGTGTGTTTGAGAGACAAGTCAAAAGGCAGAGGGAGATTTCTTTTTTAAATTAAAGAATAAAAAGCTTACTTCAAGGAAATGTAGAGTCACAGTAGAAAGACTTCCTCAGACCCAGGTTTTCAGATTTCAAATTACGGGCCCTTAGATCACGGCTGCTGAGCGAAAAATCAATTCTATATTTTCTGAGTTAATACTAAGGATTGCACTTAGCAGACACAGAGACTAATAAGGTATGCAGAAAGAGTAAGGCTGAGCGCGCACACACAAATTCAGGCCTTGGTTTTGGCCATGATCCAGCACAATGATGTTTCAACCAGATTTGAAAAAAAAATCAATAACATCTGTGGTATAATGGTTAATTAAAGCAGCCCTTCAGTGGAGCTCAGGAGGAGAGGCTCGGCCTGAAATTCAGACAGCTGAAGCCTGATTATCAGGAAAGAATGCTTTTTTAGCTATGAGTGGATAGGCCAAAAGCTGCAATGTGCCGAAATGGGGAGAGAAACTGCTTTTATTTTAACTTTCTTTGAGTAATCAATACACGCTTTTCACCTGCATTAGGGCCCTGCTCAGCCCCAGAGCCTGCTACTCCACTTCAGCGTAAATTCCAGCCACTGTCTTTTGAACCTGGGGTTTCAAAGATGCCCCATCCCCTCTGAAGCCAAAGGAAATAATATGCAGGTTTGGGCATGTGCTCTTGAAACCAGTTAAAGCTCGGGCTCTAGGAAGGTCCGGAGGGTTTAATCTGTAAGCTGTGCTCAAAGCTGACCTGACCTTGGGGCAAACAGAGGTCACAGCCAAAGCACTAAGGCTCCAAAAAAAAAAAAAAAACCCTACTCCATAACCTTAAGGAAGTCAGGATAGCCAGCCTCTGCGGGTCTCCCTCTCTGTCTTCCTATTTTGAGTGCTACCCTGGGGATTTTTTTTACCCTTCAAAGGACAAAGGTCAAAGAATCAGCAATGCTGCTTTAGCCTTAGAGAACAAGGTCAGCAGGTGACTCCTCAAAAGAAACAACTTGGCAACACCCCTGGCTGTTTTCTGGGCACCTTGCTCTGCCCACCCCTCTGCATCCGCACCTGTATAGCAACCATCACTACCCAGTCTCAAGAACTGCAAAACTGTGTTGTCCTCTCCGGAGCACAGGCTTTGCTGCAAGAATACTGTATGTGGCTTGCCTGGTGGTCGTTTTTTCCATTCAGCACACTTTCTTCCGTTCCAAGCATGTGTCCTGTCCTGACTGGTTGACGCCAAGGAAGCTTGTAGCTTACCTAAGGCCTGTGTGCTTATGAGCAAATAATACAAAACACAGTGGGAAAAATACCTTGAATGGAGTAGTGTGCTGGACAGTTAAGCATTTTAAATCCCCTTCCAGTCAACTGCATTCAAGAAGGGCGAGCGAGGGGTGGAACTTTAAGGATCTGTATCACTGGTGGAGAATATTGGAGGAATGGTAAAAAAGGACCTTTACAATTTCTAAATAGTTTCGTGAAACGTAGGGAGTCGTTCTCGGAAGCAGGCATGCTGAAGAACTCATGCCAATGATTTCCAAGATCTTCAGAGCTAAGCTTTGTGTCTTATTTCATCGTCTCTCTTTAAGGACGGTCAGGACCAGAGATAAAACATCTTGTTGGGCCTGACCTAGTGGTGCAGCCCCGTGATTCAAGCTACTTAAGAGGCTGAGGCAAGACAATCAAAGCCTTAAGGCTCGCCTGGGTTACACAGTGAGTTCAAGGCCGATCTGTGTAGTGGGAGCATGTCTCAGAACTTTAATAAAGTAGAGAGAGGGCTGAGGGGACGACTCATGAGGAGCGTTCTTGCCTAGCACCCACAGGATTAATCCTCAGTACCACTAAATAAGTCAGTAGTAAAACAAGCTCCGTTCTTTATCTCTAACAGACCAGTTCTTTCTTTATCTGACCCACAGTGAAATTCACTGCAGCTTCTCAAAGTTTAATGCAGTCCATGGCCTTGGCTTTTTCCTCCCTATTTTCCAATTTTCATCCCATGAATTTTCTTTTCATCTTTCTCCAGTTTTTTTTTGAGTTCCTTTCCTTCCTCTACAGTTTTCAAAATCTAAATTTAAAGGAACCAAGAAGCTGATCTGTCCATGTACTATGCATTATGTTACATTAACTCTAAAGTATACTTTAGGACTAAAAAATGTTGTATCTCATTTACTGTGTGATTTTACATGAATAATATGAACTCTCTGGGTTTCAGTTCCACATCCGAAAAATGGGCATAATGCAGTAACTACCTTACCAGGTAGAAATGTAATTCCCATACTCCGATCTTGTAAAGGGTTGACAATTGTACCTATCACAGAAGAACCACTAAGCCAGTGTTAAATCACAATTATCAAAATTTATTTACCTTGTGATTCTCTGATCTCATTAATTTTTTTACTACAATCTTGCTAGTTATTTTCGTCTCAGATACGAACAACCCAGCTATGCAGCTCAACTTTTCCATGCTTCCATATGGATGAATTCTCAACCTATCACTTTGAATTTGATTTTTTATTTATTTATATTTTATATGTAAGGGCGTTTTATCAGCACGTATGTCTGTGCACCACATGTATGCCTAATGCCTTTGGAATCCAAAAGAGGCATTGGATTGCCTGGAACTGGAGTTTCAGATGGTGATGAGTCACCATGTGGGTGCTGGGAATTGAGTCCGGGTCCTGAGCAAGATTAGCAAGTGCTCTTAGTGGCTGAGCCATCTCTCCAGACCCTACTTCTCATTTTTTAATATCATTGTCTGTTGTGTGATATTTGTGCCCCGTGTGACTGGTGTAATAAGGTGCTGAACGGTCAATAGCTAGGCAGCATTTCTGGGGAGAGAAAGGAAGAGGAATGAGGCATGCAGAAGGCACCAGGAGACACCGCCATGAAACAGGAAGTGCAAGTCGGAAGAGAGGTGATGCTGCCATGTGATGGAAAGTAGATTAATATAAATGGATTAACTTAAGCTATAAGGCCTCGTTGGGAACAAGCCTAAGTTATAGGCTGAGCTTTCATAATTAATAAGAAGCCTTCATGTCGCTGCTTGGGAGCTGGCAATACAGAGGAAGACTTGTTATAATTATCCACATTTAAACACAGTTGCTGTGTTTTCCTTCTTAGAAAAGGAATGGTATTTGCCTTTACCTTTCCTGTGCAGCTTCTATGATTTTATGTCTTGAGACCGTTTCCATCCATTCGTATGTTTGTCTTCTCCTTTGGCCTGTGCACTCCTCCTTAGAAGTTAGTATAATTACACATTCTTGCAGCTACTTGGTTAGGGCCACATCTTTAATTCCGTTTGGAATAAGCAATTACATAAAAATTGCAGTGTGGGTTTTTGCGCAATTATCAATTTAGGCGCATGGCTAGCTCATGGGAGTACCAAGGTATGAAGTGTTTCAATTGTTAGTAACAGAAATCACTCATGGCTGAAACACACTAAGACCTATCCTCTCCATAAAATAAGATCAAAGTTAGGCAGTTTAGGGCATGGGGTTCTAAAAAAAAACTACTTTCTCTCCTATTTTGGCTTTTATGCTCCCTATGGCATCTCATGGTATAAGATTGTTAATGAAACATTAGCTACTACATCTTTACCCAAGACAGCAGGAAAGGTAAGACCTTTAAGGAGGCCATCCTCCCAGAATTCTTATTTATCTATCCTGATTTCCTACCTGCTAGCACTTAGTCACATAGCTTAGTTACCCAAGAAATCCTGGGAAATAACTGGGATCATTCACTTAACAACAACAACAACAAAAATCAGGATTCTAGGTCCAAGAGGAAGTGGGAAGCAATCAGGGGTCTGTCTGGGTTTCTCTGCCACAAAGTGGGCTATGGCAAAGAGGAGCTCAGAGTTCAGGAGCTACGGTGGACAGGCAAACAATGACTGCTCTGCAGTGAAGCGAGTGCGGGTGGGTTTAACGCGAAGACACTGGCATCTCCATCTTAGATCGCCATCTGTTGAGGGCCTTCCCTCTTCTACGGGGTTTCCTTGCTCCTTTCTAATTTCGACTTCCATCCATCTACCAAGTCCCAACCCTCCCCAAGGTGAACTGGCAAGGTGACTCTCCTCCCCTGATTTGCCAGGCTTTTCGAATGTCCCACCTGTAAGGCACAAAGTCCCTGAGGGCAGCAGAGGGACTTGATTATCTTTAAAAAGAATGTGCTTGGTTTGGGAAATGCTCAGCTGTTGCTGGTAGGCGGAGTTAACATTTGAAAACCCGATTTTAGAAGACCATTAAGCAGTTCCCAGATTCTTACCACTGAAGGGTATTTACCTCGTTCTCTATGTCTACCCATGAAGAAGGGCTTCTCCAAAGTTCTCATATTGTTCTCTCAGTGGCATTCAACTCTGGACACACCTGGACACATCTTTTAGCCTCTCTGGTCAGTTTTCCTATTTATAATGTTTCCATTGATAATCCTCCTATTTGGGAATTCCAAGCATGGACAAAAGTGAATGTGTTTTAAAGAGAACATTAATTTAGTGTTCTTCGGAGGCCCTTATAAATCATAAGTTGATTGTGGGATTTCTATTTGTTAAGGAAAAAATAGAATAATATATGATGCAGATTTTTTGCAGAAAGAGTTCACATGCAGGTGAAGACCAAACTAAGATGAAAAATGCTTTGGAAATGATAGCAAATCCATGATTTCGTTTATACACATTTATGTAAACATAAAGTCTTATATGCATGTTAATATACATATAAGGGGAAGTAGCTTCTGCTTTTATAGTTAGGAAAGAAATACATTCATATATGAAGTCACAGGGGACATTTTCATGTAGAAATACAAAGATAGACATAATAAAATGTTTATCTCAAATAGGGAGGCAGCTCATAAATGTTAGGAAGCGTGTTAGTTGAAAAATCTTGTAACAGATACGTTGAAGAACAGTGCATTCATCCAACAAAGGTAATCTGTAAGACATAATGGGAAAGTAGTAGGAAGGAGTATTGACTCAGAATGAGCTGAATAACACAGACAAGGTGATAGTGACCTGTGACAAAAGCCTGATTCATGCATATTCAAAGCCTGCAGGTCAAACAAATTTTGTCACTACATTTACTTCATTTCTAAATTAAACCAATTTAATTTTTATTTTTTGATTCCATTTTACTTAGGAAAATACAATAACAGACTCCTAGCTAGCAGGGTCATCAGCTAAGGGCTACCTATTACAGATCTTAATCTTTAGAGAGTTTTGTTGTATTTGACATTCAACCATCGTATGCAAAATACATCATTAGAACTAATAGTAATTCCTAGCACTATTCATCTAAAAAAACCTGTTATATATTAAGAAATTAATGTAAATATGATTCAAGAATGTAAGTAGTATATAAATTTAGTTTGCACTTCACAGATAAAGGAATACGGTGAAATTTCTTATGTAACATCTACTTCAGAGAAAGTTGGGGGTTGGGGTAATCATATCTACAACGAAATGAAAGCATCTCTTGGCTTACAAAAATGTTGTGAACAGTGTGTCTTTTGTTTTTAAAGGAACCTTTATCTGTAAGCCAGATAGTACAGTCAAACTCAACATAAATGGCTTGTCTTGGACCTGCTGTGCTGTGTACTCATTGTTAGATATCCTTGAGCATCCTCTGTGAACCCAGATTTACGACCATTCCTCCTTCCCATTTAGTCTCTGCGGCTCTCGATCTCATCTCTTGTGAAATTTGAAGGAAAGTTTCACTCTCACTTCTCCTGGTCATATGACATAAAGGGTGCGAGTGTTTACTAACTCTATCCCTAATGTCTTATGCATCTATACTCTGATTATCCACTCCCAACTCCCCTAAAGACAGAGATAAATACCATCTTGAACTGACTAAAACTAATAGTTCACTGCCAGCATATCAGAGTAATTGTTTTTATGAATTCCAAGATGAAGGAAGCTTTGAGGGGAAAAATAGTAAAAAGCTTGTGATGTATCTCAACATAGAAAAAAACCCTTCATTTCCATGACCACCACTTCTGACTGGCTTGTACAACTGCTCCCAGATGCATTCTTTCCTAACCGAGAAAGACTTTCTGTTCGAACACGTTAGTGCAGCCTCCCTACCCTTCCTCCTGCCTTGAATGTGAAGGTGAGACAGCAAGTCTTGACCACACGGGCACATACGTGTGAATGAAAAGTCGGCCTTCTCGAGATGGCACAGCAAAGGGGTAGAAGTTGATAGAAGGCAACCTTCAGGCCAGCCCTGAAACTGCCTACAGATGTCATAGAAAGTAATTGTTGCTACCAACCATGCCAGTGACACAGAAACTGGGTAGCTTTCCGCTATTTTAAAGTACATTGTTTTTTATGCATCTGATTGTTAAAATAATTAGTGTGCCTTGTGAAATATATAGAAATATAAAATCACCTATAATCTCATCAGCCAGCGATAATGACATTAATGTTTTGCTTCATGTCCTTCTGCATACAAATACTCATATTGAATTAAAAATTTTTAATATTTGTTTTAATATCTTTTCTACTTTTCATATCTAATATTTCCTCTAAGACATTTATGGTATATCATTTTATGGAAACATTAGCATTTAATTATTCTCTTAGTTTTAATCATTTAGATTATCTCCAAATGTTCACTGTTAGTAACAATACAAAAGTTATTCATATATGACTAAAATTATTTTATATATGTTCATAAAAGTAGAATTATTAGAGTCAAATGAGATATACAAATACAAAGTAGTTTTTCACGTGGTGCACAGATATACCTGCAACTGAACATTTATCATGTAAAATAACAAGTACAATTGTGGTACTGCTCGAGTTGTAACATCCAAAATTACACAAGCCTGCTACACATTATGGTATGCCATATGCCCAGAACTTTCTTTATCAATAAGCTAATGTGAATTCCATCAGTGATCTTTACTATCAATAAAAAATTTAAAGCAATGAAAAAATTTTCAAGTACAAAACATCTATTGGGCAACCCAGGCAAGCATGACATACGGACTGGAAGCAAATGTTAACACAGCTATCTCCTAAAATCTGCTTTCAAATTGGAATCATGGGAGAAGTTAATGAGATGTCCCCTGGCTGACTGCACAAGCAAATAGTATTTTATAGCTCAGACCCAGGGCAGGTATCCCGTGAGCTAGTAGGACAGTACCTAAGATTTCCTTTAGAAAGCCAGACAAGAATTTCTAGCTCCGTGAGCCTGGAGTGTTCAGGAAATATGGCGTGTGCCTTCACAGACCTTGATGACCCGAGAGACTGTAAGCTAGTGGGTGCTAAATGGTATGCTTATACAGGACGACTAGCCTTCTAATTCCAATTTACGCCTTTGTTTTTCTTCTTCCATGCTTTTTGTCATTAACAATTAGATCTTGATATTCTCTATGTATTCTGAACATGGAGTCACTTTGAAACTGGGCCACACCCTTCCTTGCTCTGGTTGTTCACTCAGTTCTAGAGTTTAAGAATTTGTCCTTTTTGATGAGACGCAGCATACGGTTCTCTTGACTTTTAGCCCATCTAAAATGGAAGAGAATAGGCTGCCAGCACAAGGAAGTCATTTAGCCAGAATTCCTGCGCTCTCTACTTGAGCTATGAGCAGTCTCTGTAAGGGCCTGGCGCACTTTGAAGCTTTAATAACTCGGGTGGTGCGTGTTAGAGAAATAATCTGTAAATGGTACTCAAAAGTAAATGTATTAAATTTTAGGACAACTACATTACACAATTGCACACAATATGTACTCATTTCAGATCCTGTGACAAATGAAATATGGCCAGCAGAATTGAAGTTCATGACAGCTCTAAGAAGAAAATTGAATTTGCCTTTAAATTCCATTTACAGTTTACTATCATGTCTACCTCGTGTGCTTTTGAAGTTAAGTTTGGAAATGGCACAGAGACTTCATAAAGACCCTGTACTTGAATTCACTGATAAGTATAGTTAGAGAGAACATCACATCATCTCTTAGCAAAAATAGTATGCTTACTTTAGCGGCTTTTAAAACAGCTTCAGAAATAGAAAGCATAGTGGGTCTCCACAGTTGGTACAATGCAGTAAACAAGAAAGAGATGGAGTATTTGAAGGAGGAGACTAGCTCTCTGTGTGGGGAATAGCTTGCTGAGTGATTGCATTGACGAAGTCCAGGTTTCTCCTATCTTTTTAGTTTTATTTTTTCCCCTATGCTAAAAATAGAATTACCTGGGCCACCAACTGAAGACCAAATGGATTTTATGTGTGCACATGTGTATAGACAAGAAAAAAGGAATTCCCTATACTTCCTCAGTTAAAAGCTGGTCCTGCTATACCACAAGAACGAAACACGAGGGGGAAAAAATCACAGAACAAAATAAAATGCTAGTTTTTTTCCTGCTTGTCTCCAAACGGCAGGTTGCAAAATCAAAGGCCCCAAGTCTACCCTCCCTGTTCCCCCCCCCCAAAAAATTAGGGTGTGTGCATTTGAAAAGGAGAACAGGAACGAGGCTACTCTTCAAGTCCTTGCTGAATACATAGAGCCAAGAACTGGAAAGAATTACGCAACCATTAGATTGCTTTGGCCAGTCTCTGTATGCAAAGTGATTCATTTCCTGTATTTGGTCAAGATAGGAGAAAGTTGGGCACACACAAATGTGATGTAGCTTTTGATCAGAAGTTTATCAGATAACAGAGTAAGATTTCATGATAGGTATGAAGAGTATTTTAGTGCTTAAGATCAAGGTTGACCTGAGAGAATGCTGGATCCTGAAGGTGTCACATTTCTGGCTACCACTTGGGGAAATCTGTTCTTTTCCTTTCTGCTGTCCCAGAGAGATACCAAATGCTCTGCTCAGTCACAGCCTTCCACACAAAAGAATCTGGAGAGCATCCTCATCCTGAGGTAGCATTACAATTAGACATACCAGTGGCATTTCATTTTAACACAACAGAAGCTCAAGAAACAATCCTCTAATTGAGTGATTTCAGGCAGCTCCAAGGTTGGGGGAGAATGGGATTGAGAAGGTTTCTGAAAACTAGCATTCTGGACTGGGGGAGTCCTCTTCTTGGTGAAAGACATGTTCAGCACCTAGCCTTCACCTGATGTCAGCCAAGGGTTCCATGCAGAGTTTTGAAGACAGCTTGGAAATGCAGATGTTTAAATGACATATGCATTTCAGTATTTGAAGAAACAGGGATGGTTATGACTCCTGAAGGATTTTCTTGGCAGTAATTTTTACTGCAAAAGCAGTAAATACATGAATTGCTACAATTACAGAATCACCAATTAACCTGGCCTCTTAATTTAGGGCTGAAACATGAGGGGTCCTTTATTCAAGAAATATAGGAACTTTCCCTTTTAGTAGGGCTGTATTAGACTGAATCTTTACACCTTTAAATACATGAAGAAGAAGAAAAAAAAACACCTCTCATCTGTGTTGGCGCTAGTTTTGAAATGCTTTGTTAAAGTCTTGGGACTCCTGAAATGTATTAATATCTCCATCCTATTATGGATCTCTTTATTAAAAGATTGCAAAAATGTGATGTGTTCATCAAACTATTATCTGATTTGAATAACCACTCTAAGCTCTCATAGTTGGCTTATATTGTACAAAATTGTGTGGAGCCCCTTTGTGTGTGGTACAGAAACCAGAATGTCTTAAACCAAAGCTCTAATCAAATGTGTAATCCCAAATGCCAGATCCTGAGTTCTTTCTTCAAACTGTCATTGGGAGAAGGAAAGCAATGCGTATTTTGTCATTGGAGGAAATACATTCAGGCTGCCCAGAAAATTTTACAGCATCTGAAACTTTTAAACGCTTGAATACATTCAGCATGTGAATTAGATTTTCATCTATCTCTCCATATATTTATGCCTTATGGATTTGACTGGAACTTATATGAGTAGCAATCTAGAAATGTTTGTTCTCAGCAGTGTTATACCGAAAGCGCTGGTGTCAGCAATTCTAACCCCTGCTTTCCTACTTAATCTCTCCAAACTCCAGTTTTCTCCTCCATTATGAGTAAAATTAAGAATAGAGACAGTAGGACTAATGTGTATCATTGAAGATAAATTCCTAATTGGCAGGAAAAAAACTGTGAAGCATGCGCGTGCGTGCACACGTGTACACACACACACACACACACACACACACACACACACGAGTGCTGTAGTCATGAATGAGAGACCACCATAGAGCAGCAGTTTTTCCATTGCTCAGGTGTCATCATGGGCTATTCTGACATTGACACTCTTTAAGGTAGCATCTAGGAAAGATGCACTTGAATAATCGGTCACGCTTAGAAGAAAGAGCACGCAGTCCTCACCAGCCTTGCTGCCTTGGCCTTTGTTGTTTCTAGAAAGTGGGTGTCAACACTACTGGTTCTCCAGCTGTCAGAAAATTTGGTGAGATAATCAACATTGAAGATCTGAACTTTCTAAAATGCTCAATTTTCACAATTCTCATCCCAGGATTCTTACAACACAGTAAGGTGGTAGAGACATGGATTTGGTGTTAAGAAGGACTTTTCTCTTCACAATGAATCAGGCTGTACATATGCTGGTGTAGGAAATCTTGGGTTAGCCTATTTTCATGGAGAGCTTTGGAATTTAGAGTGGATTTTAAAACAAAAGAGGTCTTCCCATTCTTCTTATCACACATTGAGTATCCAAATTTGAGGCTACTATAAAGCCTCCAAATAATCTGATTTACAATCTTCCTCCCTGTGCTGTGGTCTTTGAATTTAAGTAAAGGTATTTTCTGGGAACATTCCTGATCTTTAGGATGTTTATTCCATCTATGATCCAAGTTAAAATATGCCTCCTTCAAATTACGTTTAAAATCTTGTGATTTTGAAAATGTACATTTTATGATAATAATATCAATTTACATTTATTGGAGAAAGCTTATAAAATATAAAAATGAAAATAATACATTACACATTAGAATAACACTCCAAGATACATTGGGGTCTTTGTTTCATGCTCTTTCTCACACTGTCTGCAAACTACATTATATTAAATATTCAATATTTTATCCTGGCTTTTAAAGATGTTTTCAAGGAATATGAAAGAGTTTCTTTTAAAAACAGCTTCACAAATTTATTATTGTTATTATTATTATCATTATTATTTTGGTTTTCTGAGAATGGATTTCTCTCTGTGTAGTCCTGGCTGTACTGGAACTCACTTTGCAGACCAGGCTGAACTTGAACTCACAGACATCCACCTGCCTCTGCCTCCCAAGTACTGGGATCAAAGGTGTGTACCACCACCGCCTGGCCCAAATGTATTATTTTTAAAACCTACAATGAAGTCTTTCTTGGTTAGGTTGAGCAAGCATGTGTTTACGGTAAGCAGGCCTGTGTGAACTGCCTGGCTGTGTTTGCAAACTTCAGTGTAACCAGTCAGTTCTCCTTCCTCTAGCCATATCAAGTTTCTCTTCTGTGCATTTCAAGCTACGAATGCCACTTACACTTCATTCTAAATGAGCGTTCATTGCTTTGAGTGGAGTTCAATATTAACATTTGCTTTCCCGGCAAGATTTGCATATAATGAACTGTGAAATTCTGGTGAACATATACTGAGTTTTACTAATGTGTTTCTTGCATTCCTGTCAAGATTAGAACAGTAGCGTCAAGCCCAGAACACACCAGTGTCGCTTTCCGAAAGAGTGTTCCTGCCTAGCCTGGAGCTTCACATCCCTGGGTTGCACAGGCATACTGTTCTGTGTAAGGTTTCTTTCTGTTCATGTAATGTCCGTGAGGTGTGACATTCCACTTGTGTATTGCTTGTTCCTTCTTACTGCTAGTTTCTGTTGTGATTTTTTTTTGTATTTATGAGACAAGGTTTCTCTGTATTGTTTTGGAGGCTGTCGGTCCAGCCTGGCCTCGAACTCACAGAGATTCACCTGCCTCTGCCTCCCGAGTGCTGGGATTAAAGGCGTGCGCCACCACCGCCTGGCTTCTGTTGTGATTTATAATGCACCCATGTACCCACTTCCCAAAGATGAACAGTTTTTGAGTACTTTGAGAAAAGATGCCATGAACAATCTTATGCAAGTCATTTTGTGAGCAGAAAGCTTATTTCTCTAAGACACCTAATGCCTCAGAACAGAATCCCTAGGTCTAAAGTAGTAGGCATATGGTTTTAAGTTGCGGTCAAACTTGATTCAAACTGGTTCTGCCATTTTACTTTTACAATACCCAGGAGTGAAAGTTCCAGCCGTTGTGAGTCAATGCATCTTAGGAAGATTCTTCCATTGCATCAGTATTTGCATATTTTGATACTGTTTTCTACTAGTTCCAAGATCAGTAAAATACTCTCTTATACCTTCTTATAGATTTTTGCTCCCTAACACAGTTTCATTAATGCACTCTTAAAGTCTTCATGAATCATCTAACCAACTTGGTGTTGATTGACTAGAATCTTCTAGAATAAAGCATATTACTTGAGTATTGGTCTGCAAAAATTCATCATAAAATGCAGCAACATAAGGTGCAGAAAGACAAAGTAACAAACACGCATTAGCTCTTCCTGAGGAGACTGCTTGAGTGGTTTGAGTTCAGTTTTCCCACAAAGTTGAAATGAAGAGGTCAGGCTGGGCTCTAAGTCATCTAAGACTTGAGTGGGCTCTGCTTCCAAGTAGGTTTCTCTGAGTCAGCACCCATGTATTTAAAACAATCACAAATGGCCACTAGTGTTAATAGCTGACATTTTCAGACCTTTATCCTAAATAAAAACCATTTGTACAGAATTTGTTGTGGCTTATCTTGAAATGGATAATTTGCATCATATAGAGTATTTGAGTCCCAGGTTCCAATAATTTCCATTTCCAGCAGGCTAGATAATGTTTTGTTCTTTCGACAGAACCCTATTTTACTTCACTAACCTATTCATGTGGAAACAAACATTGATCTATTTTCAAATGTTAGACCATTTTTAAACTAGACTATTGACTTATTTGCTGAATATTTTAATCTAAAAATTTTGTTCAATATTTGTATGTCACCTATTTTGTCTTACATGTGCTTTTAAATCATATATAATTAAAACTTGATTCTGGACCCAGAATATAATACAGTCCATAGAGCTTCGTGTTTTATTTGACTTTAGATCCAGCATTGCATTAAACTTGTTTTTTCAAAAATAATTTATATATGTTGTTAATCACATTTCATTGATCACTAAACTTGATTTTGTTTAAATGATTCAAGCATGTACTGCTGGTCGTTTAATTCCACAGCATCTATTTTTGGTTCATGTTTTATCAGCTGGAATATATATTCTGTCAAGTCAGCTTTGCAGAAAGGATGGTCTATGTGCAGGTGACATCAGTCAGCATGCTGACAATGTAGTGTCTGGATGGACTTTTGTAGTTTGGGATCTTACTCAGGAGTTGGAGAGACGGCTCAGAGGTTAGGAGCCCTGACTGCTCTTGCAGTCGAATGGGGTTCAATTCCCAGAAACCACATGGTGGTTTATTACCATCTGTAACTCCAGTTCCAGTGAATCTGAAACCCTCTTCTGGAATCCTCAAGTACTAGGCACACATGTAGTGCACACTCATCCAAGCAGGCAAAATACCCATAAGTGTATAACAAAAGCTAAAATAATCATAGGACTTTTCTTTAAATCAATGAATGATGGCTGGGAGGTGAGATTTAGCAAGATATGAATTGGGCCAAGTTCTAAATGAGCAGAAACTTGCCTGCGGGCAGATATTTTAAAAAATAATTGGATGTGTGAAAATATGAGTGAACTCTTGCACTAATAGGACTTAAACTACAGTGAAGATGCAAACAACTCAGGGGCCAATATGCAGAGGGCATTTTGGACTCATATCACTATTATGTAGTGAATTTCCTGAAATAATACTGTAAAGCCTATATATATATACATATATATATGTGCATATATATATTCTTTATGACAAAGGGCCACTAAAAGGAAGTTAATGTTTAAATACTTGAGAACTAGTCAGTATCCCACTGTATGTGTGTGTGTGTGTGTGTCTGTAATCACACAAGCAGTTTACCCACTCTGTTTTAGCCTTCACTACCTGCTTGAGCAGAAGATCACTGCCAGACATGAGACTTTGCGGCGTTTGTTTTCCAGTCACTGCTGGGTGTGTGCACAGCCCTGAACATATAGTTGGGCTTCTAGATTCTGGGGGCTGTTAGAGGTCTTCAAATCTCTTCATGGGCATCACATTCTCCAGCCCTCCCTTCAGGTTTAGTCAGCTCCCTCTTTGCGCTATTATTGCCATCCAAGCTGCTGCAGTGCTGAGCAATGGTTAGTAATTACTTCCAGAAATGTGCCTTGGGAATGACCACACTCAGTAAGATTTGAGTCAACTCAAAGACAAGTCCTGCGAGTGTGGATTTTCACCAAACTGCAGTCAGGTCAAGTAAAGACAGTTCTATGACTTCTGAGAATGAAGCCCCTGACCCTGCTCTTTTGCCAACAGTGGCTTCTGGACAGCTGGCTCTTGATATTCTCCCCTGTTAGACAGGGGAGAGGACATTCAAAGACTCAGTCATTTTTCTTCAGCAGATGCTCTTAAAACAACTGGAAACCCTTTGGTTAATTTCCAGATCTCTAGAAAGTTAATTTTTGACAACTTTTTGCCAAATATCTTGTTACTACTATGGAGAATCAGTCTTTCAAGGTGTTTACCATTTGTGACCCATCCAATTGGACTTTTTTTTTTCAAGACAGGGTTTCTCTGTGTAGCCCTAGCTGTTCTGGAACTATCTCTGTAGACCAGGCTGTCCCGGAACTCACAGAGGTCCACCTGCCTCTGCCTTCTGAGTGCTGGGATTAAAGGCGTGTGCCACCACTGCCTGGCTGCAATTGGACTTTTGTTTTCTCTTCCACCAAAACTCCATTTGCCAGAATTGCAGATGGCTCCCAGTGAAAGAGACATCTCATTTCATAGTCTTCCTTCTGGAACTCTTTGTTCGTACTCTCCTGGGGCGTTTTGCTCATTGTTGTATTACAGTTTTCTTCTACTTCACTGCGCCCTCTTTTTCCTCTGCTCTCTCACACCCAGGACCTTAGACATGCTAGATCAAGCACACCAAAAGATGAGCCTATCCCCCTTCGTGTCTTGTGGTGATTATTTTCAGTACTCATATATTTTTAATTTCTTTCTTCTTTTATTTCCTTGAGGGCAATTTTATTACTGTTTAAAAGGAACATTCCCAGGCAGGTAAGCATCAATCTTTGGCAACTACACAGAGGAAGACGGAGAAGAGGAGGGAAAGAAGCCTTTTGCGCTAGGCGTGCGCAGATCTACTACACAGCAACAGGCAGTCTTCTGAGTGGGGGTGGAGCTTTAGACAAAGGGTGGGAAACCCACAATCTCAGAAAGAGCATATCTGAGTTCTGGCCAGCATCCAAAAGAAAAAGTCAAAGGAAGAAAAAAGGAAAAGTTGCATCTTTCTCAGAGCTGGTCAGGCTCAGCAAAGTTCATGATGCGGTGGCTTGTAGGGAATCGTGACAATGGAGTGACAATTCAGGGGAGGAAAACAGGGTGTCTTATTTCAGGAATGATTATTTCTCTTGCTTCTTTGGCATGGGTGTAAGGTGAACCCACGCCATAGCGTGGTTACACCTCCTTCTTTAGGATCACCTCCCCTGAACAGGTGATTGGCCTGCGCATCTGGGATGTCAGGTCTCCACACGGGCCAGAGCTGCTGTTGCTTTGACCAGGAGTTTTCTCTTGCTGGACCTTTATTAAACTCTAAAATCACCCCTGAGAGGTAACCCTGAAGTCATTTAGGAACCAGGAACAGAGCTTTGGTTATCTCTGGCTTCTGGAAAGAATGAGGCTCCCAAGGACATCTGTGGCTTTTAGCTGGGAGAGAAACTGATTGCTTTACTTTTTTTCTCCCTGCACCCCTAAACCACCTAGCCAGTTTCTACCTCCTGCTCTCATCATCCCCCCACCCCTTCCCAGTAAAGAGGTGACACCAACTGACATGGGATTAGGGCAATACTGAAGAGGACAGTGACTATGGCAGCTATAAGACTCCATCAGTGATATTTGTATCAGTTATCTTTGTATAACTGTCTAATGTTGGTGGAAATGAAATCCTTGACCTATGCCTGGAAAGAGACACAAAAAGAGTTATTAGCATTGCACAGTCTTTCCTAGGTAGGAAACCATGTGAAGCCAGAAAGAGGACAATTTTTTTTAAATTTTATTTTCCAGTTTAAATTTAGATAAGAAACAAGGTTGCTTCACAAGTCAGTTCCAGGTCCCTCTCCCATTCCCTCCCTTCCTCCCGTGCCCTCCCCCCCTGTTATCCCCTCATTTCTCCAGGGAGGGTGAGGCCCTCCATGGGGGTGTGCATAGTGTGTCATTTCATATAGGGCAGGGCCTAGACCCTTCCCCAAGAGTTCAGGGTGAGAGTGCACCTCACATTGTTCTATGGGAGTCCAAAGTCCGTGTGTATACTTGGGATGGGTACTGATCTGCTGCCCAAGGCTCAATAGATTACCTAGGCCTCAGAAAGAGGACAATTTTAACAGTCCAAATCAGAGTCCTTTTGGATCTATTTTGCCTACCTTTTAAAGTTCATTGTCTAGGAAAGTGCATGGTACATGGGTTGTTGTTTTTCCTAAGTGAACTTTAGAGACATATATTCAGTGAGTCACAGAAGAAATCAAAAGGTAGAAATGTAGGAAAGAGACCTGTAGGAAGTGAGGGGGTGACTAACAAGGTTGGGAAAGAGGTAAAATGGACGGTAGTAGGTGAGTGTAAGCATATGTACTATATGAGTGTAAAATTGTCTAAGAACAAATTAATCAATTAAAAACATGTCTGAAAGAATCTAAGAAAACAAAGACTTCTAAACTCCCCTAACTTGTGTTGGCCAGCCAGCCTTCTCTTCAGTTTCACAATACAAACTCATCAGTGTGAACAGATTAATTTTTTTTAAGTTTATTTTTCAGTTTAAATTTAGATAAGAAACAAGGTTGCTTCGCAAGTCAGTTCTAGGTCCCTTTCCGTTTCCCTCCCTTCCTCCCGTGCCCTCCCCCCACCCCCCAATATCCTCTCATTTCCCCAGGGAGGGTGAGGCCCTCCATGGGGGTGTCCATAGTCTGTCATTTCATATAGGGCAGGGCCTAGACCCTCCCCCCAAGAGTTCAGGGTGAGAGTGCATCTCTCATTGTTGGATGGGAGTCCAAAGTCCATGTGTATACTTGGGATAAATACTGATCTACTGCCCAAGGCTCAATAGATTACCTAGGTCTCCTCACTGACACCCCCATAGTGGTGAGCATAGCTGCCTTCCAGATTAATTCTTGATTTCAGCCAAGAACAGGTGCCCGGCCTCTGTATTGGTTAGTATCTGGGATAAGGATGGACTTAGGGCGCTCTAAGGCAGCACTATATAGTGCACATGGATAGTAAGAAAGGAGCCACAGGCAGAACTTGGGGATCTTGACTAAACGTAGTCCCCACTACTTTAAGGTACTTTATTCACACTTCTCATGCATTGCCTATTTGGATTGAGCAATAGCTTATCTATATAAAATTAGTCACTTTTTGTTATTCATAAAATATGAATTGATGTAAAGGCATTGCTCAATTATTTATGGTCTTATAGCCCAGAAAAATGAGACAGTGCTATTATGTGTATTAAATTCACTGGCATTAATTTCCACTTTTCTGAATAATACATTAAGTGTTTGTGTATGTGTGTTTCTGTATGTGTTTGAAGTGTTAGGGATTAAGCTTACAGCCTCATACATGCTACACACATGCAAAGCCCAATCTACATCCCTAACGTGGTTTATCTAGTAGCAAACATTTCTTTAAAAAGTAAAGTTTCATGTTTTAAAAATAAAAAAATATTTAAAAATAAAGTATTAGCAGCTTGTAATTTTTGATCATTTTTTGTCTATAACCAGTATATTGTATGCAATTCCCAAAGAACTATTTTCAGTGGAAAAACAAATGACATTTCAATATAATCATAACTGTACTGATTCCTACACTTTGCATTTAAAATACCATAGATGAAAGTTATGCTCTTTTGTTTCAGATAAGTAGTTACAATGATTTGGTGGTGGTGGGACTTAAAGACATATTGACAAATGCCAAGTCAACCTTTTTTTTTTTTTGTGGAAATCTGAGTTGAACAATTTGTTTTTCCAAAGGCTATCTCTCTAGGACAACTGCTTTAAGTCAAAGACTAATAATTACATTCATGCACATATTGTGACACCACAGTACAATTACATTAGCTTCATGTATCCAGGACTTAAAAGCCATAGGGGCAACTTTTCCCTATCTCTTACTCTCATAATACTAGAGTGAGGCTTTGCTGAGAGAGGACCTGCATCTTTGAGGTGAGCTAAGATGGACTCCCCTGCAAGTGGAATTGCTATTTTGATTTAATCACAGTGACCTTGGAGATAAAGTGATTCTGTCTGTGTCATTTTTTTGCTAAAAGTTTGTCATCAGCTTGGTTATTCCTTAGGATGTCAAATCTCTTTCTAGATTCTAACATTGTTACTAGTACCTGCACAGATAGCCATCAAGGGCCATGGAAATGTGCTTGCTCCACCAACTGGTCAGCTATAATATTTTAGTAGAGAAACAGAAAAGAAAATGATATCGTTTACCTACTGGAGACTTGAACAGCAATTATGAATAAAAATAGAAGTGAGTTTTAAAATATAAGTTCCAAATCTTTTTTGGAAACCCATAATTGTAAATCAACGTTTTTTCTGGTTGATGGATTTTTAAAAAACTTATTTTCTTTCCAAAATTCTCATGTATTTGTGAAATTTCATGCTCTCGTTCCTTGTATGAGCCAATAACTGTGATGAATTTATGTTAAGACATTTCCCTGGTATGTGGAATATTAAAAAAGGAACTGCTAATTAATCCCAAACAAATAGATTAACTCTATCATAAAGCACCCCAAAACACCATTAATATATGTAGAGTCTCTCTCTAGATAAATACATACATATATTTATATACATATCTTGATATACATATACTTGTCCTTAGCTGTTTCTTGAAGATTTTTCAAGGCCAGTGCCTTGAACATGCAAGACAAGCATTATGCCCCAAGCAGTATCCAAGCCCCTAAGGGACTTAGGCATCTCTCTCCATTCTAGTAGAAAGTGTGGAGGAATAGAGCCGTCTCAGAAAGCTGCATGTTATTAAGTAGTAATGTTTGTATTTGTTCATTTACGACATATACTGAGCACTTACTGAGTGCCAGTCTCCATTCACAACAGAGAAAGAAGGAACAGATGAGGGAAGGAATTTTATGGCACAGGATAGCCTGGTTGGGATGATTTATTCTGGAGTTTCATCCACTAAAATGCTGCTGCTGTGCGATCGCTCAAAGTGCTGACCCTGCAAAGAAACCGATTTGAGCCTTTCCCAAACTTTAAACTCAGAGAGGGTGGCGGCGAATGGAAGGTGGGGGTGGTATTCCAAAGCATCTAGCTTGCCATGATCTTTGTCTGCAAAGCAATATAGACTATGACGATAAATCACTTCACAAAAGGCACCAGATAATCGCTGTGTCTCAAGAGTCCGACAGGAATCATTCACTGTGGCTGGAGGGTAAACCCGAATGAACCTAAAGTCGGAATAAACACAAAACACCCAAACTCAAAGCCGTTAGGCTCTGAAGCATGTTGTTTCATAACAATGGCAGAATCTTAGACAGCAGACAAGGATTCCGAAGCACCCTGAGTTCCTCCTCCTCTTTTGTTACTCTGTTTGTCACCCAGGGAACAGATTCTGCCGACTGCCACCCACACTGTCTCGCACCCTCTTACATTCGAAGGTGCTGACCGTGACTCGTCCCACACGCCTTCTTGCTTTCAAGCCTTCCTACACAATGCACTCTTGCTACTACTTCAGGATTCAGCGTCAGCGGCATGACTCAGGCTGTTTCCATTATCCACATTATCTTTCCCCACCCGAGGACCATCACCTGCCCTCACTTCTACAGCAGCTGGATCTGGGTGAACACATGGGCCACGGAGTCAATGATTGCTCTCTCTTGCTTGTTCGATTCCGGGGCGTTTCCAGGGTTGCCATAGAGCACAGCTTGCCTGCCCCTCTTGCTTTTGCACAAGGTCAAATGTGAAATAGCCACATTTCAGGAACTGCTTTTGTAGAAACAGAATGCGTGGAACCCACACAAATGCCCCAGATGCCAGTATTTGCAGAAGACAAAAGGCTAGTAAGTGCAGGTCCCCTTGTTCTTGTCTGAGCCCTTCTTGGTTACTAGAGGCTAGGTCTATTCTCCTACGTGTGAATGAGACACACACTCTCTCTCCTCCTCTCCCTGTGCACCCTCTGCGTGTATGATAAGAAAGTGAAGTAACTTTAAAACTTTTTTCTATTTTATTTATTTTTTATTTAAATCAGAAACAAGCTTGTTTTACATGTCAATCCCAGTTCCCTCTCACTCCCCTCCTCCCTGTCCCCCCAGCCCCCATCCCATACACTTTCTGCTCCCTAGGGAGGGTGAGGTTTTCCATGGGGGCTCTTTAAAATCTGTCATCATTTGGAGCAGGGCCTAGGCCCTCCCCAGTGTGTCTAGGCTGAGAGAGGATCTCTCTAAAGTCCTTCATATGATAGGGATAAATACTGATCTACTACCAGAGGCTCCATAGGTTGCCAAGGCCTAACTGACACATACGTTCCGGAGGTCTGGATCAGTCCTATGCTGGTTTCCCAGCTATCAGGCTGGGGTCCATGAGCTCCCCCTTGTTCAGGTCAGCTGTTTCTGTGGGTTTCCCTAGCATGATCTTGACCTCTTTGCTCATCACTTCTCTCTATCAACAAATGGATTCCAGGAGTTCAGCTCAGTGTTTAGCTGTGTGTATCTGCTTCTGCTTCCATAAGCTACTGGATGAAGGCTCTAGGATGGCACATAAGGTAGTCATCAGTCTCATTATAGGGGAAGGGCGTTTAAGGTAGCCTCTCCACTATTGGTTAAATTGCCAGTTGCTGTCATCCTTGTAGCTCTCTGGACATTTCCCTAGTGCCAGACTTCTCTTTAAACCTATAATGGCTCCCTCTATTATGGTATCTCTTACCTTGTTCTCCTCTATTCTTACACAACTCAACCTTCCTACTCCCTCATGTCTTCCCCTCTCCTCCTCTTCTGCCCTTCTCTTTCTCCTAGCTCCCCTCCCCATCCCCCCATGCTCCCAATTTGCTCAGGAGATCTTGTCCCTTTCCCATTCTCCACAGGACCATGTATGTCTCTCTTTGGGTCCTCCTTGTTTCCTAGCTTCTCTGATAGTGTGGATTGTAGGCTGTTAATCCTTTGCTCTGTGTCTAAAATCCACATATGAGTGAGTACATACCATGTTTGTCTTTTTGTACCTGGATTACCTCACTCAGGATGCTTTCTTCTAGTTCCATTCATTTGCCTGCGATTTCAAGATTCCGTTGTTTTTTTCTGCTGAATTGTGTAAATGTACCACATTTTCTCTATCCACTCTTCAGGTGAGAGGCATCTAGGTTGCTTCCAGATTCTGACTATTACAAATAATGCTGCTATGAACATAGTTAAACAGATGTCCTTGTTGTATGAATGTGTACCTTTTGGATATATGCCTAAGAGTGGAATTGCTGGATCTTGTGGTAGACTGATTCCCATTTTTCTGAGAAAACTCCATACCAATTTCCAAAGTGGCTGTACGAGTTGGCACTCCCACCAGCAGAAATTGTCATTGGTGTTTTTGATTTTAGCCATTTTGATAGGAGTAAGATGGTAATGCTAACCAAACAAGGGAAAGACCTGTATAGCAACAATTTTGAGTCTTTAAAGAAAGACATTAAAGATACCAGAAAATGTAAAGACCTCCCATGCTCTTGGATAGGTAGTATCAATATAGTAAAATGGCAGTCTTGCCAAAAACAACCTACAGATTCAATAAAACTCCCATCAAAATACCTGAGCAATTCTTTACAGACCTTGAAAGAACAACAATCAACTTTATATGGAAAAACAAAAGACTCAGGATAGCCAAAACAACCCTGTACAATTAAGAAACTTCTGAAGGCATCACCATCCCTGACTTCAAGCTATAGAGCTATAGTCCTGAAAACAACTTGGTATTTGCACAAAAATATACAGGTAGACCAATGGAATTGAATTGAAAACCGTGATATTAACCCACACACCTATGAGCCCCTGATCTTTGACAAAGAAGCTAAAATCATATAATGGAAAAAAAGAAAACATCTTTAACAAATGGTGCTGGCAGAACTGGATGCTGGCATGTAGAAGACTGCGGATAGATCCATGTCTATCACTATGCACAAAACTTAAGTCCAAATGAATCAAAGACCTCAACATAAACCCAGCCACACTGAACCTCTTAGAACCTTTCTAGTGGAAGGTACCCTCGAATGAATTGGTACAGGAGACAGCTTCCTGAACTTAACACCAGTAACACAGACACTGAGACTGACAATTAATAAATGGGAACTCCTGAAACTGAAAAGCTTCTGCAAGGCAAAGGACACAGTCAACAAGACAAAACGACAGCCCACAGAATGGGAAAAGATATTCACCAACCCGACATCTGACAGAGGGCTCATCTCCAAAATTTACAAAGGACTCAAGAAGCTAGTCTCCAAAACACCAAATAATCCAATTACAAAGTGGGCTACAGAACTAAATAGAGAATTCTCAATAGAGGAGTCTAAAATGGATGATAGACACTTAAGAAATTGCTCAATATCCTTAGCCATCAGGGAAACAGAAATCAAAACTTTTTATTATTAGTCATGCATTGTGTATGCAGGTAGTACATATATACATATATATATATACATGTTCATGAGTCTGTGTGTATGTACATACATATGTATGTATATTCCAGCTGTCCAGCTGACCACATCAAATGACTTCTTTTTCCACCTCCCACTTTTGCTTTGAGAGAAAGTCTCTCACTGATGCCGGTGCTCACCAGTTGTCTAGAATGGCTGGTCAGGGAGCTCGAGGGACTTGCCTATCTCTCCCAAGCCCTACATAACCACACTTGGATTTTCACATTGGTGTTGGGGATCCAAACTCAGGCCTTTATGATTGTGCAGCAGCCATTTTATGGAGTGAGCCATCTCCCCAACCTCCAGCATATTACTACAGAAAACAGTGACCTTTTCAAGATAGAAGATATTTTGATTGTATTTGCTTCCCATTATCCACATTTATTTCTCTTCCCATGCCCACATGCCCTCTTTCTATTTCCCTGACCCTACTGAATGTTTTTCTTTCTTAAGTTTCCACATTTGAAAAAAACCCATGACATTTATCTTATGACTTTGACTTATTTTGCTTAGCATGATGATCTCCTGTTCCCTCCATTATCTTGCCAATGACATTATTTTTTAATTAGGTGAACAAGACTCCATTGTATGTACAAATATGTACCACAATTAGTTCTGCCTGCATGCACATAAATGTTGGGCCATCCACATACTATGTGTATACTCCGGGCCCCCCCCCCCCCCCGCCCCAAATGGCTCCCTTTCCTCCAGCAGCCATCAATTAATTGCCAATAGTTCCTTGGTTTAAGGTAGATTCTTAAGGGCCCTCCCCCCATCCATGATAGAAGATTGCCTGGCTTGGTCTCCATAGCAACCATGAGTTCATGAGTACAACAATCTTGTCATGCACAGAAGATGCAATTCACTCATTAATTCCTAGCCTTTGGGTTTGTAGTCTTTTTGCCTCCTCTTCTGGGATAGTCCATGAATCTTGGGTCGGGATGGCTATAGCCATCCCATTTAGGGCTGAGAACTCAACAGTCACTTATTACTATTTTACTCAGTTGTGAGCCTCTCCATTGACTGCTACCTTCAGTTGGAAGTTTGTCTCCCATCTACCAGTTTCCAAATGTACACTCAGAGGCTTAATATTAATTGTAATTATTTCGTTGGTGGCTCAGTCTTCTTACTGACTAGCTATACAATTAACCCATTTCTAATACTCTATATTTTTCCATGAGGCTCATGACTTGTTATCTCACATCTTGCTTCCCTGGCAGCTACATGACTTCTCCCTGACTCCACCGTCTTTCTCTACATATATTTGTATTTCCCACCTGACTCTATCCTGCCTGGCCATTGGTCGATTAGCTTTATTTGTCAACCAATAAAAGCAACACACATTCACAGCATAAAGAAGGACATCCCATATCATCTCCCATTTTTTGTCTAATAAAAAGAAAAGTTTTAATTTTACCATAGTAAAATTACATATAACAAAACAGTTATCAAGCAAGAACTAGTAACACTATTTAGTCTATTTGTATTTAGCAAAAATTTTTAATGAAAATATTCTATTATCTATCCTATCTTTGTGAGTATAAAGTTTTATATCTAATTTACCTTTTATCCTAAGAAAAACTGTAATTATAATTATTTAGTCTTCAACTCCATCAAGACCACCAAAGGAGATAATATTACCTAAGTAAGCAGGAAGTGCGTTGTAAACAACTTCCAAAACTCTAGAAATGACAGAAGTATTTGGCTGCCTGGAAAGTCACCCAAAGTTTTTCTGTAACACTGGGGCATCTATCTTCAGAGTGTGTGGCAGACTTCTCAGTGAAGCAGGAAATTTGAAGATCTGCTCTGCCTTGTGCTGGAAAAGTTCGTCATTTGCTTTCTAATTTATTTATTTATTTATTTCATTTTCTTTCTTCTATGTCCTGTAGAATGTCTGGCAGAGTCTTGCATGAAGCAGGAACCCTGAAGGACCATCCTGTCTTGTCTTGGCAAGTTTAGCAGTCACTTTCTTATAGGTCCTGCCTGTCTAGATTATATAGCAGACAGTCAAGCAGTCCAAACAAGAGCAGATTCTTGCCCAAATGGCTAGCAAACTCCATAAGGAGCCTCTTTGATGCCCACCATCTTCTTGAAGTAACTGGTGCTACTAGGAGTAGATGTGTCTCACTGTTGAGAAAAGTCTACAATATTTTAAATGCCATATTCTGAAGGTCTTTGAATTGTTTGAAGATTACCTATCCACATGAAATATGTCTCTGTATATCTAGAAAACCTAACATGACTATAAGTTTGATGATTATAGATTACTATTAATCTGTATTTCTTAATTATACATTACATTTTAAAATGAGGTGCATAAACATAATATCTTAAACAAGAGTAGAAATATACATATAGTATAACAAAATTTATCCTAAATTTTTATGAATAAACCAAAATCTATACCAATGTATTCATTTCTATGCCATATGTCCCTGTTTTAGAAAGAGATGGACTGTGACCACAACCCCCTTTAAATGAAAACAAAGATTTATAAACAATATTTGGGAGTTTGGGTGTAGTTTTCTAGACTACTTCCTACTGATTGGGGGTGCGGTTAATCTTCTGGGGATCCTGATAAAATTTAGAATTATGTTCAAGTCTTGACTGGGGTATTTTGTGTAGTTGGTTACCTCAGCCAGCGGTTCTGAAGCTGTCATGAATGTTGAATCGCCTGGGCCATCATTTCTGGGAGTCTTGTTTGATCCAATCATATTAGCCTGGAAGGAATCCACAGCTTCTCATCTTCTGTGGAAACAAAAGCAGAACTCTTTATCCAAAGCAACACATCCTTAGATACAAATTCTAAGTCAAGACACCTTTAAAATATATGTTTGTTTAGCTTTGCAGCCCTCACAATCAAATGTCTCTTAGCAGTTAGCTTATTAACAGTCAAAAAATCTAAAGAAAACACAATAATATATATAATCCAGACTCTCTGTGTATATTCTATCTTTACATAACCAAATATAATTTTTAACTATTTATCCTTTAAGGACCTCAGCTTATTATCCTTAAATTGTTTTTTCCTATGAGTCTCTCTCTCTTCTATCATCTCTCTCCCAAGCCCATGCACATCTATCAAACACACGATGACCCATTTAGAGGTCCTTTTGGTCTGAGTCTGTTCTTACTGTGTATGTGTAATTCTTTTCTGACCAGGAGAGTTTTTAAAAATGCTAAATGGGTGTGGTTAGGACTAAAGAGGCTGGTTCCACCCCATTCCTAGGCTTCTTGAGAGTCTAGCTTTATGGCAGAGGTACTGGCAGGAGCCACGTGTATTGCCCCCCATCTCTGGGGACATTTTGGGTCCATGTCACTGGCTTCTCATAAACTCCATATATGTGTTTGGTAGCAGGGCCTCTTAAAGGTGTCTTATGATTTTTGTTGCTAAAGCTGAGTCAGCAAGCCATCTCTTAAAGGAGCCACACCTCTGCTTGCCTCTAGCAAACAGAGCCCACTTGAGAAAATTTTGCTACCAAGAAGCACTTCTTGACTCTGTTATTTTGTGTTTAGAATCCCCCTTTGAGCCTTTGTCAAGTTTTACATGGAAATTCTTGCCAAACATTTGGAAGTTGGAAGTTTTTCTCTGTTTTGCCCGGTCCCATTGGACTGGTTTCTCTGCCACTTGCCAGTTCCTACATCCACTTATTAAATAATCATTCTGAGGCTTAATATCAATTTTAATTGTTTGGCCAATGGCTCAGGCATATTACTGGCTAGCTCTCACAAGTGAATTAACCCATTTCTAATACTCCATATTTTTCAATGAGGCTCATGGGTTGTTACCTCACATCTTGCTTCCCTGGCAGCTATATGACTTCTCCCTGACTCCACCTTCTTTCTCTCCATATCTTTGTTTGGATTTCTCTCCTGACTCTATTCTATCTGACCAGTGGTCAAATCAGCTTTATTATCAACCAATAAAAGCTACACATATTCACAGCGTACAAAGGTATGAGCCACCAAAGCTTAACCACCTGTGTTTGATACACCGAACTCCTGGTGAAAAGCTGAACTTAGTGGCATGCCCCTGTAATCACAGCACTCCTGCTGTGAGATCGGTCACAGAGACCCCAGAAGCTCCCAGCTAGCCTGGGACACACAGAACAGCCGCAGAGAACAAGGGTGATCCTATTCCAACGAGGTAGAGAGTGAAAACTGATTCCAGGTAGACCTCTAATCTCACCTGTAACATCCCCTACTAAATAAGTATTTTAAAACGAAATCTACCTTCCCCAAAGACAGCAAAATGTAGGCTTTGAATGTCATTCCAAAACTGCATGGCTTGGTCCCTAGCACAAAAAAGAAAGAAAAGAAAAAGTTAAAAATGCAAACTAGCTCCATCCAGTTCCCACATATATAATCTTCTTCTGAAAGGTGACAAATCCAAGTCATCTCAGAATTTCTTACACTGGGTAAAGTGAGAGTTTATGTCTAATCAAGTCTACACATTTCTAATGCATTCTAGGACTTAACCTTTGAGCTTCTGCAACTTGGATAAATCTAGCACTCACTCTGCTAGGTACATAACCTCAAGAACTCCACAGATGAAACTGTGGGCAGTGATGTCACTATGCTTTGCAGAGTAGGGTGAGGAAGAGAGGCAGGGAAAAGAAGGGGAAATGCGGCTTCTCATTACTGAGACCAAGAAGAGTGCAGTCCTATTGCCCAATGCTGGGATGCAGGCTAGGGATGCCCTGGATGTATCCCAGCCAAGGGTAAAAGGGGTCTAGGATGTGTCAGTCAGCCTCTCCAACCAGCATTGTTGAGGGCTGCTCCTTGAGCTAAGTCAGAGTGTCAACTTTGTGACATTTGTCTTACTATAGACATGCACCCAGAATATTAGCCACCAAAGGAAGCTGTTAGAAAAGAGTCCCAGATATGTGCCCTCAGAACTCACCTGCACAGTGATGATGAGTGCCAAGGGGACAAGGGGATGAAGATGGAGAAGCTGTTGTTTCTGCTGCTAGCAATATCAGCAGTGATGACAATGATGATGATGAGCATGATATTGTCAATACAACTGACATCTAGTCTAGGAAACAGAAGCTAACCAAGTATTATACCAAGTACCTTGCATGCATCATATCATCTAATTCTGATTTGTCGAGTACTCAGTCTGTGTCCAGGCCAGTTACTGAGGCAGGTTCTCTATGAGGTCTGTGCACCATCTGGGGGAGTGGGTTTCTATTGAGAGTTGTCCACTGTCCCATGTGTTCAAAATAGAAAATGGCAATTCTTGTGTTTCTACACTCAGATGTTGAATTGTGTGAGTTAAAAAGCACCCCCTAAAAGAGGGCCTAGGCCCTGCCCTGGGTGAAATGATAGACTCTGGAGATCCTTCATGAGTGGGAGACTGGAGGGCCTGGTGGGGAGGGCAGGGGAGGAGGGGAAGGAGAAGGAGCTGGGATTGACATGTTAAACAAGCTCATTTCTAACTTAAATTAAAAAGGAAGAAAAAAAGAAGAAGCTTCTCTGATTGGGGATTTATCAATGCACTGATCTATGTGTATAGTAATAGTTAATTAGGAGTCATTTTATTATTATGTTCCTTTAGCAGAACAATAGTAGTAGATTTTCACTTAGGGCTCATGACCTATACCCAGTCTTATGTTCTTAGCCACTATAATAATACCAAGTATGCGTTTGTTCTTGGAGTGGACCATACATCTAAATAAAAAAAACAATAAAAGTTAAAATAAAATATAAAAAAGCACCCCTAAACTCAAAATGGCAAAGAGGAGAAACTGCACATTCTCCTCTACTCTTGTTTATTTTGTTTTTGCTTCTTTAAGACAGAGTCTTAAAGTTCAGTACAGACTAGCCTCAAATAGCCATTTTCCTCCCTGTCTCCATAAGTGCTGGGATCATGAGCTCAGACAATCACACCCGACACTTTTCCTCTGACTTGATGAATTCCTATTCATCCCTCAAAATCCAGTTCAAATATCACCACTGTAGGGTTTTTCACACAATAAACATGGGAGAAAAGTCACGGAACTACCTCAAACAGATAAAATTAGGCTAAGATTAATGAGGCAACAAGTGCAGCTATGCGTGTGCCAGTCACCCAGACATTCAACTCTGCTCCCTCTGCCTCAAAACTGGCATTCTCCATGTGTAGAAGATGGGCATCATTTCCATGAAAAACGGCTTTATACATGGAATATGCAAAGCCAGGTGATGTTTCTTAAACACAACATTAAAAGCTATCATGAGATTTAATAAAGCATCAGTTTTGTTCAGTCACCAGAATAATTAGGATACTCCAAAATCACAGTAATTAGCTGATGAATGATGTTAAATGTCTCAACAATGATCTTATTTCATTATGAAAAAGTTCGAATACAAAGCTTAAAGGATTTTACAATGGACGTCCATTTATCCACATCTAAATTTTACTATCACATAATTACTATACTTTTCTTACAATACACAAATTTGTTACCTATTTCTCTCCATTTTTATCTTTTGAAGCATTTCAAAGAGTTAACTATAGCTATTAGTACAATAAGAACATCATTAATTGTAGTTCAATTTTAAATGTTCCATTTTTAAAGTAACATTTGCACACAATGAATACATAGCAAGGGCACTGAGCTCTGAAAAATGCACACCCTTGCACGGCCCAAGTCCTAGGCTACAGAACATTAGCCAGCAAGTTCCATCATCACAGTTAATCTGTGCCCATTCCCTATCAATTCTAACTCCAGTGTAACTCTCTCAACTTACTATATTTACTTCCTCTTACTAATAAAGTGCCCGGATTCCATGAATATGATATGATTTGCTTGAAATTAACCCAACTAGATAAAATTTTGCTTTACATCTGTCACTGATGTCTGCTAAGGAAGAATAAGGCTAGCTTTATGATCGACAAATTCTCTCTCTCTCTCTCTGACAAAGAGTTTCATTCTCTGGATACCATGGTGGCCTGGAATTTATGGCAATCCTCTTGTCTCCACCCAAATTCTGGGATTGCAGGAGTGAGCCCCCATTCTTGGATGCTAGTGTTAATAACAGTCTTTGCAAGATTACCAAATGAGATACACCATCCACATATCATACTTTACATATAGACGTTTGTCTATAAAACTAAAGTCTAAAAAATAAATTTCATTGCCTGTATCATTTAGAATTTACAGCATGAGATTATATAATACATAGAGATAATAAAATGATTACTATAGTGAAATAAGTAGACATATTCATCCTCTTCCAATTTGTATCGTGTGTGTGTGTGTGTGTGTATGTGTGTGTGTACATTTAGAAAACAAATCTTGCTACAATATACTACTATTTGGTATTATATATCTATTATGTATTAGGTCTATGGATTTGTTCAACTATACATCTTCTACTTGGTTTCCTTTAACAAGTATTCCCTTATTTCCTCTCCTCACCCCACCCCCAAAATTACTGATTTATTTTCTGTCTCTGTATATTTCTATTTATACAAATGGTATAAATCGAAGTTACATAGGAAATTGTATTCAGCCTCATATCCCATGTCTCGGGGCTATGATGTGAAAAGGAAGTTGTCCGTACTCCTCAGCCTATTTCTCTCTAAGGTGGTCTTCCCACCTCTTTCCTCACCAGGATTTTTGCCATCTTACCGTGTTGGAAAAGGAGAATAATAACCCAAAGAACTGCCCTTTGCTTGGGTGACATGATGAGTCGGTCCTAGGAAAAGGATGTTTAATGACAAGAAAGCTCATGTAGCTAAATGAGGAAGAAGGCATGTGTGTCTTGACGTGGGTTTTGACTAGAAAAACGCCAGTGGAGAGAAAGCAGCATAAAGACAGGAATAGAGATTGAAGAAGCATTTAAAGAGAGTGTCTTTGTTGTCTTCCAGTAGTTTTTTTCAGTTATTACATGCTGAGAACTGCTTGGACACCCCACAATGAACTTTGGGTTTGTCCCCTATATGCATCACACTCATGTAACATGAATAATACAAACCAAGAGACATATATTGGGGTTCAAGCTGAAGATCAGAGAAGCAAAGCAGCCAGTCACTAGAGAGTTCTCACCTCTATCAATGCTCAGATCAATGGGCCAGTCCACTGAACCTCAGATTGCATCTCCAAACTGCACTGCTTTCCACCAAGCCTCAGAATCCTCTGAGACTGCAGCGAGCTCCTTATATTCTCTTCAGTGCTAGAGTTAAAGGTGTGAGCTCTAATTTTCTTTTAGACTGATTTACTCTCATGTAGGTCAGGGTGGCCTTGAACTCAGAGAGATCCATCTGCCTCATGAGTCCTGGCATTAAAGGTGCGTGACCACCACCCAGCTTCTATAGCTAATTAGTGTGACTGACTTTGCGTTCTTATCCTTCAGGCAATCATTATTAAATAATAAAAAATATATCACCACACACTCACCAAGACCCAGGAACTCTGGCTTTTCTCACTACCATCAGGCTGTAGAGTTGTCTCACTGTTCCAGCCAAAAAGCAGAATAAGTAAACAATGAAGCCAAAGTAGTTTAGCATTACACAGCACTGTAATCCCTCTGTGGCTAGCAAAATCATTTCTTAAAGGTAGAAAACTATAGACTTCCATTGCACATCCATTTCCAACATCATAGCTTAACATGCATACTAGATCTAATGAATATAACCAATTGCTAATTGAGCTATGAATCATCTGTCATTGTAACCATTCTGAATAGACACTATAATATACATTATGTATGTCTGTATATACAATGTTGTAATTGTTCAACGAACCTACTTTCAGCTTTTGAATTGGTTAGCAGGTTAATTAATCACCAATTGGGAACAATGATACCACTCAAAGTCATCAAACGCCCAAGTTGGATAAATTAAAAAAGACTCATCTCAGTTACCCAGTCTCTGCCTTTTGAAAGTACAATGATTCTTCTTTTATTTCAGTTAAAACTGTTGGAAATGAACTCTTTTGTTTCATTAATGTGTTTCAAAGCAATTCCTGGCAGTAAATGTTACACTCACAGAGTTCAATTTTAATTCTATATTTCCAGCCAGTCTCCCCGTTAACCTCACCATCTCCACCCACTCTCTCCAACACAGAACACCTTGATTTCTTGTATTTCAGACTTTCCCAAAGAGTAAATGAAATGACCCAGTCCCAGTTCAATCTCAGAATTAGTAGGTCCTATGCAATGTAGGGTTGATGAAAGCAACTGACCTTCTTATTGACAGCAACAGGGTGAGCTCACAGAAAGTAACTGATGAGCCTCAAGTTAATAGAGAAATGAGAGCCAGTGGGGATTTCACAACAATAATTGCTGCTACCAAAAGGACTTTTACTCAATTTGTGTAGTCAGAAAACACTTGGAAATGTAAAGAATACTCTGAGAACAACTTCTTAGGACATGAAAATCCAATTAGTACAAGTCTAGAAAGGCCAATGAGCAATTCTAGAACTATTCTAGAGCCAGAACAAAGTCAATTTAAAAACTTGCTCATGGAAGGGGATTTTGAATTGTATTTAACAATAAAAATGGTAGTAAAAGATGAACAGAAAGAGACAGAGGAAGGGAAGAGGGAAAGGCGGTTAAGCTATTGGAGCAAGTATTTCATTAATGAATAGCAAAAAAAGGAAGATGGTGAGAAGCAGTAAAAGGGAAGGGCCTTTGAAAACCTTGAGCATGCTTCTGGTTATGAAGAACTGTGTGGAAAAATGTTTCTTTTTGTTGACTTTGGGTCAACTGACTTGGTCTTAATCCTGACTTCTCATTGTCCATGTGACTTCTCACAACCCTAACTCTTGCTTCTGAGATAGGAAGTGTACAAGTGCTGACTTTCTAGGGCAGGGTCCTGTCCCAAGCTCCGCAGCATGGCCCCCAGGATCCCAAGCTCCACACCAGACTGACTGAACCCAGCACCCAGAGGATAGGGACCAATACTCTGCTTAACATCCCTCAGGTGATGCTATCATTTGTTAATATTTGAGAACCACTGTTGCAGAGTAGATGTTCGATACTTACAAGTCAAGGAGGTGTCTCCCATATACTAGTGTAGGCCTGGAACAAATAAAGTGTTCCTTAATTGACAGGAATTTGGTATTAGAGGTGGTAGTGTAATCACCTTCATTAAGCATATTAAGGATGCAAATTAGACAATCTGGCATGACATCAGTCACTCCATCATCATCAGGATTAAATCAGCTGACCTGAATGTCTAGGTGACTGTTGCCTTTCTCCTTACTACTCCACGTGTATCCATCCCAGAATTGTACTCTTAGCGGGAGAGTTTGATCTTCTCTATGGAGTAGGATTGATCTTTGGTCAAGGGTACATGAGTAACTGTGCTCCTCTGCTAGAAGCTGCACACAAGCCCTTCAAAGCAGATCAGGAAGGTCCCACCCCAGTGGAAACTCTTGATTGTAGTTCCCAAGCAAGCAACACAGTGCTTCTTTTCTAAGTCGCTGAAACACGACTCTGGACATAACTTCCCCTGGAGATGGAGGCAGGTCAGTTACCTCTGTCAGAGGCTTAACATACATTCTCAGAATGTAATGTAACTGACCCAGAAAATAAGACAAAAAGCAATCCGTGTTACTTTTCATTGATGGTTCAGGTTACCATTGTAGCCCTGATATTATTTAATACGCATGGTAAGTTTGGATGCAAATTGCTTTAGGACTTGGAAGCCATGATTATCTTCTCTCTGTGATGGTGGATAATAGCTTCTCTCCCCTGCTCCACTGGTTCTTTGGGGCAGCTTTTCTAAAGTATAAATGAATAAAGTGAGACTGAACTCTGATCTGTGGATAAAGGATCAAGACGAAAAAATGTAGACCAAGTAATACTATATAATTTTTATGGTCTTTCTGTCAATTTATTCATGACGTAATCTCAAACCACTACAATATCCTAGTCCTAATGCTACATCAAAAATCTCAGATTGTCACATAACTAACTAAAAATTGTAACTGTGATAAGTAATGGAAAGAAACTGATGGTATTGTGTGAACCTGGAGAATGGAATTGGAACCAGTTCTTAAGTTTTGGGAATGTTTCTCAGAGGAAGTAAACTGGATTCGAGATCCGTAGTAGGTAGGATTCTAAGGTGGCCCCCTGAGTTTGGACCTTTGGCTTAATGTCTGTGTAATCTCTTCTTTGGCTAGAGCAAGGACCCATGACTTGTTTCTAGTTAACAGAGAATACAATGGTGAGGTGAACTCACAGCCATGATCGGACTGTATATACACAATTAACCAAGTAGCTGGCAATAGAGATAGGGAGAAACAGATTGGGAGAAATAAGGTAACACTGATATAACTTTGTGACTGTTGAAAGCTTATGGTGTGGGGGGAGGAAATATCAAAGATAACTCCTCCATTTCCATCTTTGCTCCTTTTGGAAATAGAACATTAAAAGATGGCCAGATATTAGGCAAGATGCAAAAGAGTTCTGCTTATGCTAGTTAAGGCTGAGGTGACCATGCGGCATACAAAAGATGTCAAGTACTTCCATGTAGCAGTCCAGGACTAAGAGGATGCTCAGGCAGAAGATGGATATTGGAGGAGTTAGGAGTATGGACTTCGTTTTGCCTAGGGAGAGAAGTAAAGGGAGAAGACAAGAGGCTAAGATCTGAATTTTATGGGACTCTCCCACACAATGCCTGGTAATGGAATTAGAACAAAGGGGGCAAAGTTGAAGCCAGAGAAAGGAGGAAACCAGCAATAAAGAGGTGTCTCTCGTGGGTGGTGCAGATTATCTTCCTCATCAACATTACTTGGACAGCCTCCTTGATTGGCTGGAAACAGCTGAACTCTCTCTTTTCACTTTTCCTCTAGTTATCTCAGCTCAGTGCTCAGAGCACACAGTAGGCACTGGCCCAATAGTTCCTAAGAAAAAGTAGAGGGAATAAATGTGGAGACCTAGTTCTTTCAAGCACATAAATAAATAAGCTGAGTGCAGGGTACTGTCTCATTAGGTAGAGGGCAAATACACAGCTACGTGACTAAAAGAGTTCAAAAGCCATTTCAGCAGTTTCTGCTGTTGAAATATGCCTGATCAAATGTTTAATCTCTCAGAGATGTGGAGCACTGATAACGAAATGAGCCATTTGGGCCCCACAGTACAATCATAAGTTAATTATTGCTCATGCCTTTGGTGTTCCTCATTTCATGTTCTTCAAGAAGGTAAACTCCCAGGGAAAAGGGTCTTGGGGAAGATTGTTGACTTTTTCAAAAATTGCATAATGAATTTACTTAATTCATTATCTGCTGTTGACCAAAATCCAGTAGCTGTTAGATCTCTTAGGATTGAATCTAAAAAATCCCTTGATGCCTCAATGGATTTTTTAGAAGATGATAAATATAACCAGACAACCTAACTCAATTGAAACCTCTTAGAAAACAAGTGTAAGATAACCCACCCAGACCCTGCAGAAAACCCATTTTGCCATTGTCAGCTATGCCTCCCAAGGAACATGCTTGTGTTGGATTTCCAGCTGCTGTAACAAATCACCACAAACCACATGAGTAAATCACTAGATGATTTATGACCTCAGTTACGGGGGTGACAGTCTAACACAAGGTGTGAACAGGGCTCCATTTGCTCCAGAGTTCTGCGGAAACCTGCTCTTTGTCTAGATGCTAGTAGCTCTAGAAAGTTCTCTGCTCAGGGCTCATAGTGCTCTTCCCCTGCCTTCATCCTCACCCCATGTGTTTTTGTCTGTCTCCTACAAAAGGCAACTGTAATTGGACTCGTGTCCTACCTTGGAATTCCAGCCTGAGTTCTGCTGGACTTCTGTCCCTTAATTAAATCATCTACAAAGTCTTTATTCAAAGTTAGGTAACCTCCTAAGTTCTGGATGGGTATACCTCCTCTCCAGCATTCAGCCCATTCAAAACCCCATAACAGCTATAAGGTAAGCAAGCCCAATTACTTTTATATAAGAGATGGAAGAAAAAAAATAACCCTGATTTTCCAGTTGTCTAAAATAATGAGTACCTCAACTCTAAAATTATCTCCCCAAATAACCTAATCTGCTATTAAATAATAACCCATGTGTTTGGGGAAATCTAGTCCATGCTATTATTAGTGTTTAAATGAGATATAAAGTCTAGTCAAGACTATCTCAGTTTATAACTTCATCAGACTGTACAAACCACTCTGCCACATTAAATTTCATGTTTTTCCAGTCCTTTTGAAATGTCACATAAATTCTGAAGTAACAAAGGAAGAATGTTGGTCTCCCTGACATTAACTCAGTCCATGATATTAAATAAAACACTATGTGCTAGGGTAGACACTGAGGTTACAGTAGAGGCAGATGTATCTACAGAGATGGGAAGTTTTCCGACAGTCTTGGGGACCACAGGTGCTAGCTCTCAAATATTTCGTGTCTGTCTTCCGAGCCCACCTTCTCAAGTCACCCATCTTCATTGCTCTCTGCCATGGCGGGCACAGGCCGAAGCCTCAGGCAACGGCTTGAGGAGAGGACGGGAAAACCATTTTCCCCAAACACTTCTTTCATATCTGCCTGTTAATCATAGACATCAGCCTCTTTCTGTGTATACAAGTTCTCCTTTCTATCAGTGGATGCCGTGGGAGGTCCATGTGTATGCTTCTGAGCGGTTCAGTGCCTCATCCTGTTCCTGGTGATGTGTACAACCTACGTCATAGCCAAACAAACCTCTCATGGTCCCACGAGCCAAACAAGCCAGTGAAAGAAAGAGATGCCAATGTTGGACGAAAGCAATCAGTCCCCGAGACCCCTTAGGATGGGAGGAAGCCACAGTGAAGACAATAGTGTGTTCTGTACACTGAGCATTTACCAAGTGCAGTCTCATTTGGCTTCACAGCATAATTCAAGACTTGCTTATTAGAACTCTCATTATACAGATATGAGGCCGTGGGGGTTAAATAACATGCCTAAGATCACCCAGCTAAAACACGGCGAACTATACCTTACACCTCTAAACCACTGCAAGCACACAAATCAGAGACCGGCTGTGGTCAAAAATATAGCAGTCAGGTAGAGATAACCAGAACTTCAAATGGCTTCAAATCCCTCCCCCAACTCACCCTTTTCAAGGCTTTGTAATGCTTTTGCTGCTTAGTTTCCCATATTCTGTATAGGAGTCATAAAGGTCTCGGCATCTGTAGGTGACTGCCGGCCTATAGCACACGTTCACCCATAATATGCTGAATGGATAAATGAGTGAGTGAATGAATGAATGAATGAATGAATGAAGGATGGATGGTTACATGAGTCCAGGCAGGAGAACAGCATGGGCAATGACAGGAACTGAACTGTTACCTGCACAGAGAAGACAGTTGTCGCTGGACAGCCTTGTCCACTTACAGCAAAGGTGTAGATGGGAGCAGTTTAACTCACTCATTTTCTTCCTGGTCTGAGTTCTCAGTGAGTTCCTTCTTCAGACATAGTCTAGAATGTGTGGGACCACTCCGTGGAAACAAAAGAGGGAGAGCTCGAGAGGAATACACTCAGTTTGGGAGCCTCATATAGATTGTCGTCCGGCAGTGACTTCCCTGGAATGTAATGCCTCTTGCCTTGATGCATGTGCACGGAGCCTCCGGCTCCCTAAAGTATCTTCAGAGCTCAAGGCAATCCAGGCTCAGTGTTTGCATGCCTGGACTGTTCTCCCGAGGCAGAGGGAGAAGGCATCCACAGGAGAAAAAAAAATACATACCAGAGAAGTCCTTGGTAGTGAAGGTACTGCCACTGAGCATAACAGAAATACTTAAAAGATAAATTTCTTCCAGTTTCTGTGACCTTTCATCCGGCAACCTAGAGGAGGGTGTTAAAAACTTATAAGCAGATTTTCTCCTCAGTCAAATAAAATATCAGAGAATGGCCGTGCTTATGTTACCTAAAATAAAAGGGCCTGCTCTTTGCAAAATGTAGGTCTTCTCAAGCTATCACTGTTTATCAACTCAGACGCGGATTTAGCTGTTTCCTCACCTTTGCATAAAAATCTCATAGAACACTCTAGCTTCTCCTTTGTATTTTGAATAAAAGCTCCTGGCAGCAACTCCCCTGCATTCTTCAGGGCCTCTTCAGGGAGTGAGGCGGACTGCACCTAAGGAGCCTCTTCCTGGTCCAGTCACTAGCCCTCTGTCACATCAGCTAGAAGGTCTTTGGGACAGATTCAAGCCCTTTGCTTACCAGTGATTTCCAAAGAAGCTGTGGTTACATTTCCTTTGCGTGCTCTGGAGAGCAAAACTTTCCCCTTTCCCTCACCTCCATCCTTCCTCTCATGGCTCAAAATGGACATCATCCCAAGGACAGATGACAGATGTTTCACAAGGAGGGCTGTCCCCAACCTTGCAATGCCAGCTTCCTGCTGGCCTCCCATACCCAAATTCCTAGGGCCAGGCACTCCCATGGTAAAGCAAAGGGCCAAGAAAAAATAGCCAGCATGACTTCTTTGAAGTCAAGGAAGGCTATGTAATCCACAGGGTTAGATATTCTTGTCAGGGTTTCCTGTGTGTGTGTGTGTGTGTGTGTGTGTGTGTGTGTGTGTGTGTGTGTGTTTAAAAGCTTAAATCATTGTAAAACTCTGTTACCTTTATTTATTTATTGTACATAGATGTGTTCATGCACGCATACACCACACACCACAGCGTGAATGTGGGGAGATGACTTGCTAGTGGGACTCTTTCTCTGCTTCCACAAGTGGGTCCAACGATATGACTCAGGCAGCCCCGTAGGCCGCAGACACCTTTCCATGATGGACCATCTGGTCCACCCTTGTCAGGATTTCTTGATAATGCTGTTTTCTTCACTGACCACTTCATGACTTTTTTTTGGTGTCTTTTAGTTTGTCCTGATGAGTTTGTTTTATTGACCTCCGTCTTGTCTGACTTGCTTGCAGACTTGTTTGAGAAATTGAGGAACTGTGGATAGCTTCACATTTGAAAAGTGGCTACCGCCATCCTTACCATGCTGTTCATCACCTAGGGAAAATTAACCCAGGAAAAACAGTTTAGACCAGTGGTTCCCAACCTTCCTAATGCTACGACCTTTTCGTGGTTCCTCATGTTATGTGACCCCCCCACCACAAAGTTATTTCGTTGCTACTTCAAAACTGTAATTTTGCTAGTGTTATGAATTGTAATGTAAATATCTGATATGTAGGCTATCTGATATTCAACCCCCAAAGGGGTCACAACCCACAGGATGAGAATTAGAGTCTTTGTCCTAAGAAGAGGTTTCTAGCCTAAAGCTTTTTTTTTTTTGGTCTCAGACCAAGATTAAAACAAAGAAAACCATCCACTCCTTCAGATAGAACTCTCACCATCAACAAATATCTCCAAGGGGTCTAAGTCACTTCATTCTATTGCCTTTTCTTCCTGGCACCCATCACACGTCTTAAATTTTGATTATTTTTAGTTTTTAATGACAACATAAAGTAGAATGCATCCCGTTTTATAAGCAGAGTCACAGGAAGTAACAATAACTACCTAGAATAAGAAAATAAACTGTGACAGAGTCAGGAATAAGTGATGACACCTGGGAGTGGGTTAGGACCAGCTCACAGCCTGCAGACTGGAGGCTTGCAGCTGCACCTGCGCACAGAAAACCCTAACTGGGCAACTGTCAGGGTTAGGTCTCACTTCTTCTCAGTTCCAGTGAGGACGAAAAGATTGTATTTCATTCCTTCATGCTCTTCTATTTTTGGGAGGGGGGTGAGAGGAGGCTGTCAATTCCATTCACAAATTAATAAAATAATTTTAGCTAAAAATTTCTGTTGAAGGGATAGAAAGAACAATTTGCCTTTGAAAGGCCTGTTACTAAAAACAGATGTTGTGACTCACTAAAAATATCCTCCAATCAACGAAGGACAACGTATAAAGAAGTGAGAAAAGGGGACAGTCGCCAAGCCTAAGGGCCTGCGTTCAATGCCTGGGACCACATGGCGGAAGGAGAAAGACACGTCCACACGCCAGATGCACACATGTTCACCTACACTAAAATCTAGGACACAGGTGAAAAACAAACTAAGGCAACCTGAGGCAGAAGTCAGTGTGTGTGAAACCTGCCCGCAGCTCAACTGCTGTCACCTGCTGTCAAGAAGTCGCCAGCAGAAATGCCACTTAAGAGAAACAAACATAGAGCAGGGAGGGGGAACCTGGACTTGGAATGTAAAAAACAAGTTAATAAAAAAATGAAATTAAATCAACAGACAAGAAAGAGAAGCAAACATGTGCATTATATTAAATCCCTCACAAGCGAGGAAAGACCTCTGAAGGAGGTAAGTGGAGGCCGGAAGGGATGATAATGCAGTTCTGTTATCTGGGCACCAAACGATCCATCGTGACCTCGTGCGTTTAACTTTCTCCGGATGTTAGAATTACCCTGGGTAAGATGGCAATGCCTGCTTTTGTCTGCAGAGATCAATAGACCCTGGGAACGTGCTAAGGGACGTGAGTCCCGTGTATTTCTGATGTGCAGCTGGATTTTTAAGATCGGGTTGGCCACTAACCCACTGCATTTTCCTTTTATTTGTGCCTATGTATTTGAAAAGGGGGGGAGGGGCGCATACCCAAGTTTACTTTTTTAAAACTAAATAACGTTGCCTTGTGGCACTCATATTGTATCTATTACACATTTCACTTCAAAACCTCATCTCCCCTAAACCCTCTTCAATGCGCTTGAAGTAGCACCGCCAAAGGAAAGGAATTTTCTATTTAACTAGAGCCTGACATTCTGTTACACAATTCGATCTTATCTATTTACCTGCTCTCAAAAACACAAGACACTAAACACGAAACGCTGAATGCATCGAGTCTGCGGTGCCATAGGTGTCTGAATGTATCTGTAGCTTCCCTCTCACTCATCAGTGTAATTGTTGCCATGTTATTCCATTTTTTGATTAGTCTAGTCCCTCAAGCTCAATGCTTTTTTTCTGGCCCAACGTTCTTCTGCTGGTTGTCATGGTGACTGAATTGTTAGAGAGGAGAAAGGCTCTGTTGTCTGTCATTGTTCTGTTGTGGTTTAGGTAACGCAGGAGGCAACACAAGTGAAGTGGATGGACCTTTTTTGCTCTGCATCATTTCATAGTATTGAAAAATCTCACATAAAAAAGGAGCAAATAGGCCCAAGCAAAGAAATAACCAAGCTTTTTCTAAAGGGAAGTGCACATTATTATAAAGAGGCAAAATGGCACTAATGATGAACTCAGGAGTCTATGAAAAATGCTGCTGGGTATTACATTTATTACTAGAACAATCGCTGCAACTTAAATATCACATGCAATACCCACCATTTTGCAATTTAGAGTAAATATAGTTTTTAACTATACAATTGTCACATAGACTCTTGGACTCGGGGGAGGCTGCACTGCTTTAACCTTATGTTCTGTTTAACCCAGAGATACCATGTTAGACATCAAGACTGAACCAGAATTAGGTGCTGGGCAAATTGTCCTCAGGGTGTATACATAGTGTCATGGTAAAAATTCTACCTTTTTTAAATCAGATTTTTTTTTTAGTTTGAAAGCTAACTACAAAGGATTTCTATTTAAATGGCAGAAAAGTCTTTTTGAAGAAAGTAATGTTAAGTACAGTCCCATCTCTATTTACCATTTTCCTGATTTTTAGAATTAGGAAATGCAAGTGTGTAACATCTATAGATGATGAGTGCATACCTTAGGATAATTAATAATGGCTCCTGTAAACACAGCTTCATTAGATACACACCATTCCTAATCAGTAATGACTTGCATTAGTAATAATATAATTTTTCACTATAAACATCTTTTTCTCAAATTTCAAATGATATATTTTTTATTTAGCTATTTCATTTAATTAACTAAATGCTGCAAAGTCTTAAGTAGGTACCATTTAGTAAAAATATTGTTTGAAAATAAGAAGGATAAAAAGGTTTCCTATGAAAATACTTCTTTCTATATCTGAAATCGATCCATCTAGCTTTCTCTCGCTTCCCAGTGTATAACTATTGCTTTAGGGATTTTTGTTTGTTATTTTTGTAGTTTTCCAGAATTTCCTTATGCAAGATTTGAGACACTTCTTTTACTTTTTGCATGCACTTGGCATCATACTGGTCACAAGGCTGTGTGCCTCTCAATAGCATTGTATTTGACTGTAATTTTGTCCCAGAACACACTGCTCTTTCTGCTTTCATTTCTTCTTTTTACAACAGCATAGTATTCCACTGTCCAGATGCACTGTAATTTATTTAGTTAATTCCTTTTGATGGACATTTGGGCTGTTCTTTATATTTTCATTTTTAATGTGTAATTTTTGTGTCTTATATATGCAAAAATATGTGAAAGATAAAAATCCCAGAACTGAAATTTCTAGGTTAAAGAGTATATTTGCATTTGTAATTCTGATGAAAATTGTTAAATTCCCTTCTGTGGAGCTTCATTCCAATTCACCATTAATGGTGGAGAAATATCTGTTTTCCCATTCCCTGCCAACAAAGGATAAATTAAACTCTTGAAATTTTGATGATCTGATAACAAGAAACATTATTTGTTATCATTTTAATTTAAGTTCTGTGATAGTTATGTCAAATGTTGGTTTCTGGCCTATAGAGTCAATTTTTTATGTTAGTCCTTCTTATGGATATTTTATTCATATTTCTTGAGGGATGTGGATTTTTATATTTTAGAAATTATGCATTTTATTATGAATTGCAAATATTTTTCCCAATTTGTCATTTGACCTTTGAATATCTTGAGTTCCTTCTAGGCTAAAAATTGATTTTTAATATAGTCACAGCAGTGTTTTATTTTTTTGTGACTTTTAACACCTTTTTTTACACCAAAAATATAGAGAATATTCCTTTCAAGTTTTACTATTAGCACTTGAGCTTTCTCCAAAGAAGATGTGAGAAATGGATTCAATTTCAGGATTTCCTAGATATTATTCATTCACTCCTTAATTCCATCAATGACATAAGCTATTTTTTTTCTGCTACTGAGCTTTGACCTTCCTTCTGTCAGATATTGAAGTCCACAATGGTTTCACTTTAGTCCTGTCTTTATTATGAGTTACAGCTCCCGAGAGTCACAGAACCTTTAGTGCAGCATGTTCAGAAGTGTCCCGAAACTGCACCTAATGTATAAATGTATTTGATCATTTCTGGATTCTACACCACAAATCCTTTTGTATGGTTAGTCTCTGGTGAAATATATAGACCCATAAAAATCCCCTCTGCAAACATACATTCCCTCCTCATTCCCCAAGGAAGTATGTCTGTCGATTATGTTAAACTGCGCATTGAGTGTCACTCGGTTTTTGAGAAAATATAGATGGGAGATCACCAATTTTCCTATTAAAACTATAGACTGATATGCATGGCTGAAGGCATTTCCACTCTCTAAAGATGCCTTTAAGGGACTAGGGTTGCAGGGCGTTTGCAATTCACAGCCAGTACTCCTTCAGCCCCTCGAGGTGGTTTACAGAGAGGCACATGCTGCTCTTGGATTGTGAGGGTGCTCTACAATGACTGTAAAGTCTGTCCATTAAAGAGCATTTGAAAGGCACTTACTATTTAGTACCCAGTAAACATATATTTTGATTTTCTTTCACACTGTTTAATGGCATAATATTCAGCAAGGATCTGTGGAAAGCAGCTAGCAATCACAACAGACACACTTCAAAGAGCAGTGCCAGCACTTCCCGGATCATGCTCCCTTCCTCCTTGCAGCAGAGGGGCTTCGGCCAATTTCATCATCATACGAAACATTTTCCAAGCTTGTTGTCTATTGTTGCCTTAATGTAGTACATTCACCAAGATTGGAGATGATTTTCAGTCATAGCCTATAAACGTTCTTTGGCTGTGATCTTGAGGATTCAAGACCAGCTTCTTGCCTCCAGCTCCCTTCTTATTAACACTGGGGGCTGGGGGTGTGGTGGGTGGAGGGTGGGGGGGAGTTATGTCCTCGAGACCAAAGATAACTTCTGGAACAGAATCTACCCAGCGATCAAAAGCACCCGTGGAAGAAGGCAGATGGTGACCCCTCGGGGACGCGAGCAAGAGGCAGCTTGGAGAAGTCTTTCCTTTTGCTTAGGGAGAGTCCAAACCACTCATGGCAGGAAGTGTTTGGCTACAGCTCACTTCTCCAAGGCCCATTACAAGAGGTGAGCAAACGGAGAGCTCACCCCTTCCCTCCCAATTAGTTCAGATTGCAGCCGACCTTCAGAGATATCTATTGCCTGGGTGTTTTCCTTGTGATGATGCTGTGAAAATAATTTTCTTTTTTTGAAGAGCTTTCTCGCTATTCTCTCCCCATGGCAACTTTTGAAAATTTGTTAAAACGCACACACGCACACAAACCTCTCAGGCTATCCACAAGCTCTCTAGGTGAGTGGGGACAAATGGCAGCCTATCAAAGAAGTGTACCCAGGACAATCGCTCAGTTGTGATCATTTGAGGATTCTACACACACTCAGCTGCAGGCCGGGCCCTACAGCACTGGCTTTTTCTCTTTATTGTCCCCGTACAAAGTGAGACAAGGCAGGCTTGTGCCAAGAGGAGAGTAGGTGTCTGCTTAATTAAGTAAAAGGCACGATCTCCATCCTTTAAAACTGATGAATGGGAGGGGTAGCAAATCGGTCCAGACACCGGTGTCTTCCGGGAACCTTGTCCTGTGATGCAAATGAATAACTGAGACTGGAGACCCCTAAAAGAAGAGTGAACTTATAGAGAGGGCAAGGGATTTGTAGAGCAGGTAAGCTAAGGGTCCCTGGAAACCCTAGGCTCTTCTGCATTGTTGGAATGCTCTAGTATGAAGCACAAAACTCAGGTGGCAACAAGGCTCATTGCTTTAAGTGATGCCTCCCCAAAATAAAGGCATTTCTAATTGGCACCAGGGAAGAAATCACTTGTGCCTCAGGCTTTGGTAAGCACAGGGCTCATTTCAAACACCCCAACTTCTTATAGATGCTGCTTTGCTGGGGCCCCTTTTCTAAAAGCTCCATGAGTTAAGTATACACAGGGAAAGCAAGAGCCACTGTGCCTGTCCTGTAGTACCATTCTTAGAGAGATAAAGATGGCTGTTTCTGTCTTATCTTTTTGGCCTTGACATGAGACTGTCAAGCTGAGAATTATGCTGAAGCTAGGATTTAATGGCAATGCCAGGAGTTGGAAACAGCACCTGAGGACCAGAACTTAAATCCCATAGATGGTGTCTCTTGATGCTTTTATGGAGCATGAATGAGGAGGCAATTTAAAAATAAGCCCTGCATCCCATTTAAAAAGATAAGAATGAGCTTGGATGTGTGTAAATGTTTGGACTAAATATGGCCAAGGGCTGTACTGTATTTAAATGGCTTGACGCTTTGAAAATGATGGAATCAGGCTTCATAATGATGCAAGTATCCACCTAATGGAAGTAAATTTGCAAGATAGGTGCACGGTAGAAAAGAAGGGCAGACAAGTGGTGCTGAGAATCTAAGTGAAATGGCACCAAAGAATGAAACACATTGAGTTTAATGAGTGACCTGGTCAGGAGCCTTACCGCTCTGACAATGGGGATGTGAATTATCCTATCATTATAAGCAGGTGGATCATCTTATTAACGTACCCCAGCCTTTCACATTTGTATTTAACTTTAAATCCAATGGAACAATCTCAGGAGCACTCTGCCATCCCTTAAAGGAAATAGAAGCTAATGCACAGCGTCATACAGTTTTTTTTCCCTTCCAGAGACACATGTTCAGCCCTGTCAAACTATAATGCTTTGGCTTTCATTTGGATATAGCTAAGGTGTCTTGGAAGTTTCCCTGCAAATTCCTTTAAATCCAGAGGGGCTGAAGGAGATTCTGAGAAGCTGTGCCCCTCTTAATGACTCCACATGACAGCATCCTTGGAATTCTGATTTGGGGACCGGCAGCCACTTGATAGATGCTACTGTACAAGGAGGCAGATGAGCCATGATCAAATGTTTTCTGAACGCATCCCCAGTATAATTCTCCTCTTAGCCCCAAATTAGGCAGTGACATAATATTTGTTTAGCAACACTTCCCAGTCCCCTGCTTAATAGCATGAATTCTAGCCTGGCAAAGCCTTCACACAAAGAAAATACTATACCAGAAGATTGGTACCTGTGACCACAGAAAGCAACTGGCTGCTTCAAACTCCCCAACACAAGCTTCTGCCTTATTCCTACTCCTCATCTCCCCCTCTTGGGTTCTGTTTCCTTTCAGCATATTTTAGAAACTAATCATCTGTATAAAAGGTACCACTGTTAATCTACTGTTTGTCTTGGTCTTCATTGCAGCCCCTTAGAAGATAGAGCGCAAACAAAGCAAGAATTAAGGTAATTCCGTTTAAATCCTTCAGAGAGGAAGACAGGGCTAAGTTATTGCTGAGGGCTATGGATGGGAAGGCTGAAAGGACCAGGATTTAATAAAAAAACAAACCTCATTGTTTATTATTTGCCATCCGCAGAGAAGCCCCCATCCCCATATTTGTGAAGGGATTACCTCTCATCTTCAGAGATTAATAGAAAGCCTAGACAATTCCCTGGCCCACAGTCTACCCTGCTTCAAAGAGAATTTTCCAAGGAACTAGACGTGGGTGTGTATACTCAGAGCCCAAAGCTGCTAGAGGTACAGCGGCAAACAGAACTGCAAGAGGGACTCCATGCTGGCCAGAGGCAGAACCACTCCCTCAGCATTCATCAGGGGTGACAAAAATCGTTCATGAGGAAGAACTGTAGCAGCATCGGTTTTAAATACTGACCCTGTTCACAATCCTGAACCCTGAGTCTTAACTAAACATAACTAAAATATACTAGCCTCTGAGTTTTAAAAAATGTGGCAATCAGCTGGTCTGCCTGCTTAAGTGATACACTGTAAAAGTTTGTCTCTAAAGAATTAAAGTCTCAAGGTAGTGATGGCACACGCCTTTAATTCTAGCACTCAGTAGGCAGAGGCAGGTGGATCTCTGTGAGTTTGAGGCCAGCCTTGTCTAGAGCGAGTTCCAAAACAACCAGGAACACACGGAAAAAAAACCGTCTCTAGAAAAACAAACAAGCAAAAAGAATCAAATTCCAGTTTGTGGGTGATGAACTCAGTCTAGAGAAGAAGAGTGACTCATGTAGGGCCATTCAGTCAACAAAGAGGAAACCTGGAATCTGAATCTGATTGAACCTTTGTGTGACATTCCCTCTTCAAGACATTAAGTGTATAACCTGTGTTCCTTACTGCAAGCCTGGAAGACTGACACCATTCTCCTTAATTTGCAGTTTCCCTTGTGTGGTCCTGCCAGCATCCATGAAATGAGCATAAAACCAACATCTTCATGGATGATCAGTGTGCATCACATAAGAAGGCACCTGTGACAGCCCTGCGAAGGACTTCACAGGGTGTGATGTATACTTCCCTTGAAAGTGAGGTACACTGAGGGATTCATGCCAAGTGCATCTTAGGGCCACTAGTCCTGCCCCAATGCTTCCTCCTGGTACCCAGGTCCTTGGGATAAAATCTAAGGCAGGAAGCTCCAACGGGGGATGAGGAGACTACCAACTACCCAAGCACACTGAAGATGTTTTCCACTTTTAAATCTAGACAACAGAAATAGACAAAATGAAAACAAACCAGTAAACCTGCTCCCAACAACAACAACAACAAAAAAATTAAAAGTCAGAAAACAGAACCCGCCCTCATTAGCAACTAAAGATGGATGTTCTGATCTTGGTTACTGAACAAGGCTTTTATTTATTTATTTTTATTTCTAGGACTTGGCCAGTTTGGCATATAGTAAACTCACAAAGGGCATTTGTTGAGCGAGAGAAGATGTTTGCATTTTTATTGCCTTAACAATAATAGTAACAGCACTGGGGATTGTGGCAATGGCTACAAACAGAGCACTCTGAAGGTACACGTGGGATATCAAAACTTCAGGCCAGCCTTAGCTACACAGCAAGCTCAGGGCTATCTCGAGCTAGTGAAACCCCACCTAAAAATAATAATGGTAATATTAATAACTGCCCATTCGTTGATCGTCTACAGTGTGTCAAGGAGCACGCTCTTTACTCTGCTCCCATCATCCCACTTGATTCTAACCCCACTCAGCACCACAGTGTTTTTATCCTCGCGGACAAGGAAAAGCCAAAGTTCAGTGACTCATCCAATGCCACAGTCAGGCTAGTTGTCTTATGACAGACTCTGTGTGCTTACGCTGCCCTGCCAACTCTTCAAGGGAGAATTTCTCAGCTGGAGCTGAGAAAGACAGGAGACTGTTTCAGATTCCATGTCTTTTCATTAGATGGATTGGCTATCTTCAGGCAGACCTTGAGACAAGACAAGGGTTCAGAACAGTGTTCTTCAAAATAGGTCCCATTGTTTGCCCAAGTCCCAGAAAAAGATACAGTATCAATTTGGTGACGCTTTGGGGGGAAATCCCGTTCATGCGCAGACCTTCCGGCCGGTTGGGCTCAGGTAGGGGGATTCCTCCTCCCTCCACACACATTGCGTTTCCCAGACAGGATCTAATCTGTTTGCAACACCCTGGACATTTGCTGGGTCTGCCCAGCTCTCTGCAGTGTTTGATTATGGTTTGCCTTGCTAATTCATCTCATTGTATGTTCATCCTTTCTTGGAAACTGGACAGGATTAAATTGCGTTCTAAAGCCTTAACAAATTACTGTTGATTTAAAATCAAAGTAAAGATAAACACTGAGGTAGGTTTTCTTTTTAAAAATGAAATTCTAAACAACATTTCTGACCCTGCTTGGGTGTTTGTCTGGAGACTTTGCCATTCTCTCAGAAATTGTGATACATAGTTGTTAAGCATGTTAACTCCCTGTGGCAAATACAAGAACCACAATCAAAGATGCTATGTTTGGAGGAAAAGCTACATGTGAAATTTCTTCCCCTTGAATAACATTAAAAAACTTCATAAAAACATTTTAGCAGACAGTCCAACTTGTTCTCCTGCAGGCTTCCTTAGCTTATAAACTAGGGTAAGAATGAATTAACTTATACCCATTTATGTAACTAACATACCTGCCTCTAAGGGAGATGCTCCGACAGGGAGAAAAAGGAGCAGAAAGCTAGCAGTAAACATCTCTAAATAAGATAGCATACTTCTAAAGATTCCTGAAACAGAGAGTAAAGCTTTGCTATCATTTGAAGTCTATTTTATGGAGGTCGGAGGTGTCTCTATATGGACCAACTTCACCATGATTGTTTGCCTAGGCACTGCGCATCATAGGCTGTAGATTTACTGCACTTCCTCATGAAATGAGTACATAAAGAAAGGAACTAAGAAGCTACTCCATTTTGGTTAGCCCTCACACTCCTATTCAACACTGGTTGGCACAGTTGTGTTACAGATGTCACTTTGCCAATTTTAGAGCATGGTGGTTTGTTTTAGAACTTTCGAATGTTCACTTCATTTGAAACAATATTTATAGCATACTTCGTATGATCAGTACTAAACTTTGAGGTTGAGAAACCAGTGCAGGAATGACTAGCTGATGGTGGTGATGACATGGAGTCTACATTCCACAGTCCACAGTGTTGGCAGACAAGTTGATACCAAGCTTTCAGCATTAGATGAGTTTCAGGGCTTCCATGTTGGCACAGTCTCTCCTTAGGGTGAGCTGTATGGACAAATGAGTATAATATGGCCACATTGTGACTTCTTTAATAAAACATTCATTTCACAAGACAAGGAAAAAACTTTGACTACCTTTCTCTACTCAAAATAAAAGAAAAACAAAATTCAGAAAATCAAACCTCTTTCATGATTTCTAGGCATTAATGTTATCGAAAACTTACCCTTGGAAAATTATTAGAAATTACTCAAATTGAAAAAACAATTGTACCAAGATGGAGTAAGTAAACAGTACAGACAGACAATGACTCTATGTGTGTAGCAGAGGGAGAGACAGCAGCAGACAGCATTTTCATTGTTAAAATATTTCTAGAGTACAAAGTGGCAACTTAACACTGAGTTACCACACACCTGTATGTCTCCATGATCTCTGAATATAACTCTGACTATATATAAATTATTTGTAAACCTTTGTATCAATATCCCTTTAGGGAATCAAAAATCAAGACAGCAGACAAAAGTGTGCTTTCATTCCTGGTCCCAACCTTCACAAACACAGATTTTTTTAAAAAAAAGAGTAAGTTCCTGAGCATATAAAACCTCTGGGGAGAAATCCTAGAAAGTAGGAGATAAAAGGAGATGGTGCTGATGAAGAAAGAAAGGGAAGAACCACAACTTGAACTAGAAGTCCCACCAGGCAGAGTGGGCTCTGGAGGGATTTTCCTGATGGGCAAGGCAGGACAAGAAGGGAGTCACTTAAGGACTGTCCTCACAGTAGCACATGGCACCAGGAGATCCACTTTCCTCCGGAATTACTTCTGAAATGGGTTGGGGGATGTCCTTCTGTATACATGTTTCTCTTATTAGTTGATGAATAAAACACTGTTTGGCCAATGAGGCAGGAAGATAGGTGGGACGAGGAGAGGAGGAGAATTCTGGGAAAGGTAGGCAGAGGAAGACCAAGAAACAGTTTCCATGTAATGACAGGGAAGAAAGGACTCAACATGCAATTCTCAAGTAAGCTAAGACCACGTGGAAATACATTGATTAATAGAAGTGGGTTAATAATTAAGACAGAGCTAGCAAATAAGAAGCCCTAGGTATCAGCTAATAGTTTTATAACTACTACAGTGTCTATGTGCTTATTTGGGGCTGAAGTGGCTGTGGGACTAACATGGCAGGAAAGAAAAAAACAGCAACAGGCATGGGCTGCCCCAAAACATTTAATAACCATCTCAAGAAAAAGGTAGGACAGGGTTTGAGTAACTCCAGACCTTTCAAACAGACAGGGAGTACCCAGAATATGCAAAGTGCCTTTTCCAGGGACAAAGATGACTCCACAGTGGCCCTCTGATTTTGGTATGGAGAATGGTTAGAGGACCTGACTCATAGCCTGTTAAACTGCATTACAAAAATCAAGCAGTGGCAAATTAAGAGAATTTTTCCCCCACTAGATTAACAAAATTTGGAAAGCACGTCTACATGCAGCATCCTGGGTTTCAAAATTAGATATTATTTCATGAAATTGTAGAAATGAATGCTTATAACCATTTTGGGACAGGCAATCTGTTACACAGATACTTCTTGACTTATGTTGGTATAAATTTTAATAAACCCATTTTAAACTGAAAATATTAAACACCAAACACGTACTTAATACACCTAACATATTGAACACCTTAGCCTAGTAACACAGAGTACTGTAGAGTATTGGTTGTTCACCACTGATCGGGGGCAGAGAGCTGCCCAATGTAGAGTATCTGTGGTGGTTTGAAGGAAAATGACCCCCACAGGCTCATGTATTTGAATGCTTAATCATCAGAGTGGAATTGTTTGAGGATTAGAAGGATTAAGAGGTGTGGCCTTGTTGAAGGAAGAGTGGTGGGCTTTTAGGTTTAAGAAAGGCATGACGGGGCTCAGAGCCTCCATCTCTCTCTGCCTGTGGGTCAGGATGTGAAGCTGAGCCACAGCACCATGCACGCCGCCATGCCCCCCTCATGATGATAATGGACTCACTTTCTGAAACTGTAAGCCAGCCCCAATTAAATGCTTTCTTGTTTTCTTGTTAAAGGGTTTTCTTGGTCACAGTGTCTCTTCACAGCAAGAGAACAGTGACTAAGACAATATAGCCTGCCATTTATTATTATCCCAGGAAAGGTCAAAACTCAAAAAAAAAGTGGAAGGCTTCTAGTGAATTTACATGGCTCTTTCATCACTGTAAAGTTAAAAAATTTTAAGTTGTACTATTCATTGTAAGAACCATACACCTCTATTCAAAATATATTCAACACACTTTGAAAATATATAATACACTTTGAAACCCCAACATTACAATTTTTTTTATTTTAGCTCTGTCATTCATTACACTTAATGTCAAAAGAATATTCTATAACTAGTTTCTCATCTCTCCTTTACTCCTTGCCGTTCAATAGTGTTCTCACTACATTCACCCCACCCAAGTTCCAATTAAACTCTTCTGACAGGAATATTAAGCCACAGTCTAATTGTCTCTCATAGGGGAATCTCTTAAGAGCATGTCTCATTTGTTCTCGACATTGGGTACCATTATTAGCATTCACTCTTCTCTTGGGTTCTAAGATTCTTTACTTCCTTTCCCCATCTCCCAACTCTTGACTTCTTTGCTTCTTCCTTTTTCTCTGGCCCTGAAAAGCTGGTGTTTCCCTGTGCTTCTTCTTCATTCTGTTGGGTAAACTCAACCAGCGACTTTCTCCTTACAGGTTTAAAGTTCTAAAATAAGCAGTGCTTCAGCATTGATACCTCGACTGACTGGCTGCTTACAGTTCCTTCCTGACATCTCTGCCAGGACACTAAGGGAATCCCAACACTCTCGGCTGCATGTCATTGTCTCTCTGCAGTATTTGTCTTGGTGAAAGTTCCTTGTCTACCTGGTCACCATGGCTAAAATCCTAGGAATCATCTAAGAGTTGATCATGATTTAGATGAAATGCCTTTATCCACAGCCTGTGGTGTTATTAGAATGTGGTGCTACCTTCAGGAGATGAAGCCCAGTGGGAAGAAGTTAGGCCAATGGAGTGAACCCTTGAAGGAAATTAGGTCTCTGGTGCTCCCTTTTCTTTCATTGGTTCCCAACCAAGGTGAGCTAAGCATCTTTGCTTTGTTACACACTTCCAGTCATGGCGCTCGGTCTTTCTACATGCCCAACAACAACAGAGACAACTATGCAGGACAGAAACTGAGCCAAAATATAAAAAGCAGACTGACACAGGCTTTCTGTCACACTTCATTTCTCATACTGAAATCTTCCAAATCTTTGCCTTTCTTTCTTTAGTATGTGTGTGTGTGTGTGTCTGTGTGTGTCCATGTGTGTGTGTGTGTGTTCATGTATGTGGGTGCATATGTGAATACAGGAACTTGTGGTGGTCAAAAGATAAAATGGGCTGAGTCTTTTGGGAATTGTCAGTATTTTTTGACATGGGGCCTCTTACTGGCCTATAACTCACCAAGTCAGCTGATCTGGCTATCTGGCAAGCCCCAAGTGTCAGCTTGGTCTCTACTTCCTTAGTGCTGGGATTGCAGACACTCCCCACACATCTGACATTTTAAAAATAAGGATTCTGGGGTTTGAGCTCTGATCCTCATGCTTGCAAGGTTATCGACTAAACTGTTTCCCCAGCCCCATAGTTTTCTTCTGAAAACCTCTCAGACACACTCTACTGGATAATTACTCTGTTTCAGCTGCTAATACATTATTCACATCCCCAGTGCCTGTTGTAAAGGTACCACCACCTACACCATCATTAAACCAGAGGTGACCTTGAAAGACCTGTGAATCATCTGCTGTTATATATAAAGAATTTATGTGTATTATGGTTTTCTAAAGGGTAAGAACGATTAGCTCTATCTAATTGTTACAGTCTCTTCCAGTCTAGTCTTGCTTTCTATCCTGTCCTCCATCCTGTTGTCACAATGTCTTTCCAAACGACAGCTCTAGCCATAGCCATCCTATATTACCTGTATAATGCATAGTAATTGTACATGTTAGTTGTGTTCACTGCATTATATCTATATAGGCAGACATTACACATTAATCATGTCTATGTTTCTATTTAATCTCCATGCTGGTACCCCAATTCTCCAGGAATCCTTCTTTAACTTCAAGGTTAACTTATGTTCACATAAGAAGGAACCCATGACATTTGTATTTCTATATAAATTTTCTTTATCCATTCATCTATTGATGGGTAAGTTGATTCTATATCTTAGTTATTATGAATAGTACCACAATAAGCATAAGTAAGCAGTTACCTCACTCACAAATTGGCTGTACACTCAGGCAGAGCTAGCCAGATCATTTCTAGTTTTCCAATGAAACACCATCCTGTTTTCTATGATGGCTGCACTAATTTACACACCCACCAACTGCATGTAAAAGTTCCATTTCCCCCACATCCTTTCCAGCATTTATCATTTTTCAAATCTTGATAACAGCCATTCCAACTTGGATGAGATGTAGTTTTTTTATTTGGGTTTCTCTGACTGGCCCTTCTGTTTTATTATGCTGCACTGTTTGTTATTTTAATATAAACCCTCAAAGTATTTGTAAGGTCCTATATAATCTAGTTGCCTACCAACTTCTGCAGGCTTTCCTGTCTTGATTTTATTTTCATTTCGTATTTCAATCCATAATAAAATTTCAACACCCAAGTTTCTCCTGATGTACTTGTTCCCTACTTCTCCTTTTCTCATATTATTTTCTTTGCCTGGCCTGGGTGTTCCTTATGAAGTATTTCCTGTGCTACCACTTCCTCTAAACCTGTCAGATTCCAGCACAAAGAACGGAGCCCCTTATTTGCCCAGAGTACACATTAGAATGAATTTTCTTACAATCCCCATGTTTCTGTATGCTGCTTGCTTGATGGAAAAGTGCTGATGTCCCAAAGGGTGTGCTTCCTGTGGTAAGAACTATGTCTTGTTTGTTTTTATTTCTTCCAGTAAATATCAAAATGTTTGGCCCAGAAGGCTCTTCCAAAAGTGTTCATTGACTTTGATAGTTTTTTATCACATCTACTTCCATTCACATACTAGAAACGTAAGTTGAAGAATGATTGCACAAGGCAAGATCATCTGAGATAATTAAGATATGATTGGAAATATTTGTTAGATATTAAAATAACCCTGTGAATATAAATCATCATTGCAAATGTCCAAAACTCTAAAATAACGTGAAATAAGAAAAGTGAAAGAGAAAATTCCAACTTTTGATGGGACTTCACACAACTTTCTGTTGCTTACGTTCAAACACTAGTATAATTCTTACGTATAGCCTTTGAGTGATGTTAAAAGATACACTAGCCTGAAGTTTGTATAGAAGGTAAAATCAAAATGGCAGTGATGGGCCAGTGAGGTGGCTGAGTTGGTAAAGGTGCTTGCCCTCAAGCCTGATGACCTGAGTTCAGTCCCAGGGAGCCACACAGTAGAAGAAAACCAACTTCTACAAATTGTCCTCAGGTACACCCTGTTCCCACCCCCACTATGACATGTGGACACATATGCAAGCATGCAGCCAACCCACACACATACATTGTATTACTTCTAAAGGCATTAGCTCTTTGCAAAGGTAGGAGGGGTAGAGAAGAGGGAGGAAAGATGGAGACTGAGCAATGGGTACTAAAACTACCATGACGTGGACATTCTAATGCTCTGCAACACAATAGGGGACTGCAGTTCACAACAACTTCCTATGTTTTTTATAAAGACTAGAAGAGAGGAGTTCAAAGTTTCTCAACACGGAAATAATACAAGTTTAAGAAGATTGATGTGTTAATTACCCATACCTCATCACCACCCACTCTATGCATGCATTGAATTATGACACTGTGCTTCATCAACATGTGTACATGTCAATTTGAAAACTATATATAAAGGTAAAGAGTGTTTTGAGTTTATAAGTCAATTATCTAAAGACTGGAGAATACAATATGAAAGTAAAACTTCCATTTTTAATAGTATTTAAAGCACATAAAACCCAAACAGGACATTCTGATTTTAAGATTTTGATAAATTACCAGTAAGATAACTTTAACAAATTCCCTTGCACATAAATTTCAAAAAAATAGTATGAAGTCCTCAAATGTGCAACTCATTTTGTTGCATTCATGTGTGGTTAAATGTTGAATGCAGGAAGGAGAACAGAAAACTGAAAGAAAACACACCATGTATGACCCTGAGACGGGAAGAGAATTTCTAAGAACGACAGCACCCTTTTGAAAAGGAAGCTTCCTATGTGTTTTGGTGAAAGTAGATCTCACATAAAGAAAGCATTATGATTGCATCATGTAAATATTGACCGTGTATCAACAGCCTCGTTCCCCTGGAGTCTGCAAAGACAGCTCTGTGTACTCCAGGGTCTCTTGTGTAGAGCCAACAGCCGACGGGTTATTAGATCAAAGCCTTGATACACAGATGCCAGGCCATTTGCTATCAAACAACTGATAAGAGTACAAAGCAAGTCTCTGTGCATTTTCACCACAATTTGAACAGCATCTAGTTAAGAGGGTTGATAATAGATGTCAGAATTTCATATGAAGTCATGGTTTTAGAACGTGTAACTTCTCTTGGCCTGAGATGGAAAACAACTATTTTTTAAAGGTGCAAATTTGAATACCATTTCATTATTTATGCTCTTTCGCATCTGAAGAATTTGGTTAAACATAGTTTTAATGATGTCTTCAAGTTTTTTTTAAAGAAATAAAAAGACAGGATATAATTTTATCTGCATAATTTAAGTAAGGTATCTCAAGGTGATGATCAGCCAGTAAAGGTTTGCATTGAATGCAAATAATCAAGGTCTGAATTCATTAAGAATTCTGAAGAAGCTGTTGTTTGCAGTGTTTCTGAGGTATGTGTGTGTGTGTGTGTGATGACACATCTTGCCTATTCATTCCCAAACCATAAAAAATAACATAAAATACAGACCACTCTTGTCTCTTGATATTTTTACCTAATAAATAAAACATTTAACCACCTAGCATTTCAAACTAAGTCAAATTATAGAAAAGTTGAGTATGTGTGTATGTTTTATATAGGCATCATATAAGTAAGTAAAAAGTACGAAATGAGTCTTCAAAATCCATTTCTTTGGCTAAGAAACATACAAAGGTTTTCAGGGAGACCCCCAAGTCCTCTGAGTCTCCAGCATCCCTGGAAGAGTAAAAAAAGTGTCTTCTCTTCACCCAAGGAAGTAGCCAACCGTAGAGGTGAGTTCTCCATGCGTCACTGATGGTGCCTGAGGGGCAGAAGCTTCCTGACAAATCTACAACCAGTGCTGGTAAGGAGTTGGAAACAAATGCTCTTGTCAGTAGGAGTTCAACAAGCAAGTATCTGCCTTCATTTAGAACAGTGGTTCTCAGTCTGTGGGTCACGACCCTTTGGGGGCGACTGACCCTTTCACAGAGGTCACCTAAGACCCTCTGACACTACAGATGTGTATATTACAATTCGTAATACTAGCAAAATTACAGTTATGAAGTAGCAACAAAATAATTCTGTGGTTGAGGCCACCACCACATGAGGACCTGTATTAAAGGATTGCAGCCTTAGGAAGGTTGAGAACCATTGACTTGAAGGACCACAAGGTAGAGCCCAGGAATGCTACTTCCCCTTTCCAGATTTTATAATAAAAATCAATGTATATTCACAGCGCCACCTACTGCTTCGTGCTAGCACTACAGCATCCAGATACTGGAAAGTGGCTCCTTTAATAAGGGAATCAGAGTGCTGTTCTTAAGGCGGTGTGATGTGTTATGCACATGTGGCCATGGGCCAACTCTTTCTTCATTTAAAAACTCATATTTGCTTGCAATGAGCTCCTCTGTAATGAAAAACGATCCATGTAAATGAGAGAATGGCTGTGCTCTTGATCTAGCATTGTTTGACCTCGTTTTCTGGTTAGGCTGCACCACCGTGCCTGGTTGGTGTAAAGCTAATGAGATGATCATAAGGATCTCCTGTCACGTCATCACACGGGCTCCTGAATGAAGACACACCTTTCAAACTTGCTGGGATTTCTTTAGTTGAGAGCAGGAGTAGTTAATTTTTATGCTGTTATTCTGTCATACAAATACAAATTTCTAGGTAGAAACTAAAATCTATAAGCAATCTGCTTAGTCTGCAAAATGTCAGCATCTGGGTAATCTGGTATTTCCTCTTGCTTAAAGTCTTGTCCGTAAAGCTCATATCTGATGAGAACGGAAAAATTTCTACCTATGAAATGATTGTGCGGCAATCGTTTTTCACATGCCTCCTGGTGTGAGGCACCGAGGGAAACAGGATAACTTAATTCAGTATTTCAGATAAGTAGAACCTCAACATGACTGTGAGGAAGCAGCAAGCCACAATGGATTGTAGCTCTCAAAAACGTCCATGTTGTGTAAGATGAAGTTAGACTGGGCACTATGTCAGACTCAAGGAGGCTGAGAAAAGGGAAATGATAAGCAAACGCAGTGTGTGATCTGAGTCAGCTTTGGAAGAGGAGAAAAAAAACTCACCTAGAACACATTGAAACAGGCAGACATTCTTTAATGCAGAGTATCAAATCAATGCTGACTTGCTTGAATTTGTTATGTGAGAGAACATCACCGTAATTGATAAATACATTCTACAGCATATAGCAAAAGACATACGTGTAGCCCATGACTAAGACTAATCTCAGACGTTTCAGGAAAAAAAATGCCTCAGAAAGAGGAGGGTAGCAAGACGGACAGACAAAAACTCAACAACTGGTGAACCAGAGTAAAAGCTAACAGGAGTAATTTGTACTATTCTTGTAAGTTGGTTGCAAATTTGCAATTATTTTTAAATTAAATGTTAGATACACTTTCCTCAATTTTAATACATTTTTTAAAAGATAAACAGTGCTAAAGGACCTGTTTTCCTTTACAAAGAATCTTCCACCTTTTAAGGCAGCAGGAGGGCAGCCAGAGGTTGCAGCATCAACAAAAGAACTTGTCCTGGCCCCATGTGCAGCATCCTTTCCAGAAAACCACCCTGGCTCTTCAAAAGATGGCACGTTGCAGGTGCCAAGGACCACTTCACTAGCTCAGGTGTGGCAGCCCACATCATCTCGCAAGGCCTTGTGGTCAGGCTATTCGTTCTCAAACACTGTGTCAGGAGCTTTCTGGGGATGAGATAACAATGATGAAACATTGAGCTCAGGGAGCTCAGAGGTGGTGCGAAGGTCACCGTGCATACAGAGCCCCAACTGCAGCCTTTGATCTGATTTTAAGCCTGAAACTACATGCAGAGAGGTCAGCTCTTGGGTTAACAAAACAGTTACAGGTATTTTGTATAGGCAGTGCATTTTGTTCATTTGTGTCTTTTGTTGTGTGATAAAAGATTGTAGAGTCAAAATACAAATGCCAGGGCTCTCAGGCTCCAACATTAATGCCCTCTCCAGGCTATATGTTCCCTTACACTGTACAATCAAAGCTCATTAGAAGAGAGCATGAATGAACCAGCTTCCTCCATGAAATTGCCAGTGCCGATGACTAAGAAATATGACAAAAGTAAGTCTCTTCAGTGACCCATGTGATTTTTTTTACTTTTATTTTTGAAAAACATACTAATTAAACAGCAAATTCCAAATAAAGTAATAAAATGCAGTTGTTAATATGTAAGCTAACCATTCCTCCTCTTGCTGGTGCCATAACATATGTATCCCAGTTACACACCACAGATTCTAGGAAAGGGCTCCTTTGACGCTTGCATATTAATCCACATGCATAAAAGCAATAGCTAAATGTTAAAGGAAAATGATTGTTTTTCCTAATTAGATGCCTTATTGATTAAGTGAAAATGTTGCCAATCAACCAATGCCTTGCTTGTAATTGTTTCGGCAGGATTTATATTACACATTCCCCTAGTCCCAAAACTTGGAATGATAATCTGTCGACTTTATGTGTTTTCTTCCTCCTGAAATGGTTGACAGTTTAATCAACACATGAATCAAAGACTGGAAAATAAAAAGCTGGTCAGGGCCAGGGTTTGATCCTCCACAAAATGTTGCAGACATGGTGTTTGCATCTCCAAGGGTACTTACATGCCAGCTGTGCTCACAGTCCTGAAGACCTTCACCTACGAACCAAAAATAATGGACAACTGCACTAGATACAGTTTCGGAAGCATCAAGCTACTTCTCGAATTTGCTGGAAGTCAACCTATAGTAGAAGGGCAAGGTAACTTGGAGTTGAGCGAGACATCTTGTAATGAACTGTTTACTGTTCTCTCCATATCTTGGTTTCCTCATCTGGAAAATGAGGTAGGAATCATCACTCAGATCCCAAGTCAGGGGCACAGCACTGGTGAGTGTCCGCTGCTACTATGAAAAGTACCAACACTTGAAATTTCCTCATAGAGGCCTCATAGGACATTTTATACATGGGAGTCTGCAGTTTTTCTGGGCCAAGTGCGTAATTTGGTAATACTCTAGGGCTCCAATCTAGATTGAGACCCAAGACAACATGTTGTTTAGTTATATAGTCTACTTTTTTGCTGTTTGTTTTAGTTAAAAATTATTATGGTTAAGGGTGTTTCACATGAGATTTCCTCCCTTAACGTATTGTTCGTGTGCAGTGCAATACTGCTGACTGTGCATTGCGTTTTACAGTGGACCTCTACAGCTTAGTCACATTGCATGACTGAAATGTTACGTTTATTGATTAGCAACTTCCGTATGCCCCAATTCCTAGTTCCTGGCAGCTATCATTTGCTCTGTTTCTGGGCATTTGACTACTTCAGATACCATGCTACAAACAGCCTTATCTTTCTGTGATTGACTTATTTTATTTAGTGTAGTGTCCTCCAGATTCATCCATATTGCTACATATTATAGAATTTTGCTTAAAGGCTAAGTATCTGTTCATCTGACAATAAGGAAATCAGTATATTTCTATAGCTTAGCTGTAGTGCTACAATGAACTTGGGGGTATTAATACTTCTCTAGGATCCCACTTCAAATTTTTGGATAGATATTCAGAAGCGAAGTTGAACGATCATATAACAGTTCTGCTGTTTTAGTTTTTTGATGACAACCCATGATGTTTTCATAGAGGCTATATTTTCATACTGTATAATAATTCCAGGGTCTATTTGTTCAATCACTGAGACTTCAGTCTCCTGGGTTTTTGATAGCAGCCATCCTAATAGGCAAGGTATTATCAATATGTGACCTGTGACATTGACCATCTAACATGTATTTGTCAGTCATTTGTAAAAAGCCAACCCAAACAACCTTAAGGGAAATTAGAGTATTGCTGGCCAGTTGTATCTTCTTTATAGAAATGTTTCTTCAAAGTCATAACCCATGTTTAAGTCAGGTTTTGTTGTTGCTGTTCTAATACTGGGTTAAACAGGTTGCTATTGAGTTATAAGCTGTTTCTTATATATTTGCAGGCAGCCCTTTATCTGATATACAGAGTGCTAATATTTTCTTCCACCCTGTAGGTTATTTTGTAAAAGGCGAAAGATTTATACGATCTGAAGAGAAACCAGAGTATGGGTTATTTTGTATTTGTCTTCTGCTGAGCAGGAAGTTTTGGGTTTGACATGTTCCCACTTAACCTATTTTTACTTTTGTTGTCTTGTTTGCAATATGATTACCAGGACATTGCTGCTAAGATCAATGCTATGACACATTTCTTCCAAGAGTTTCACAGCTTTAGGTCTTTGAAACATTTTGAATTGTTTTATCTGTAATATAATTGTTCATTTTCATTATTTTGGGGGAAATTGTTTAATTGGTTGAAGAGACTAACATTGTGGATTCTTTATATCCTTATTAAATTACTTGTTATACATAAGGCTGTATCTCTGTATTCTTTACTTGGTTCCATTGGTCTATATGTTGATATTATTTTTGCAACATTTATGAAATTATATTTCATGTTGATATTATAGTTTTAATTATTGTTGCTTTGTAATGTGTATTGAAAACAGGAAATGTGATGCTTTTGGCCTTGCTCTTCTTTTATGAAGTTGATTTAGCTACTTGAGGTTTTCTGTGGCTTCATGTAAATTTTAAAATCATTTCTATATTGTAAGCATATCATTGGAAAATTGATAGGGATTGCTTTCCATATGTAGATCACTTTGGGTAGCATGAACATTTTTAACAAAATTACATTTGAAAACCCGTGGACAGAAAATAGCTTCCCACTGTTCATATTTTCTCTAATTTCTTTCATTGATAGTTTTCTGTTTTCAGTACATAAGTCTTTGACATTAAGTTTACTTCTAAATATCTTACTTTCTTTAATGTTACTATTAGTGAAACTTTTCCAGTTTCCCTTTCAAATGGTTTGTTGTGAACGTTTAGAAACACAACTGAGTTTTGTATTCTGATTTTGAATCCTGCTACTTTACTAAATTCATCTGTTAAAACCAATATACATTTGCTTCCCTGGAAGTCTTCTATTTCTTTTTCTTGCACTAATCACTCTTACCAGGACTTCTAGCACTGTGTTGGTCATCCTTGCCTTACTCCCCACCTTTCAGGACAGGAAATCCTTTCTCACCATCATAAGAGATATTCATTTACATTCCTTATTTTATGGAGGCAATTTTCCTTTGCTAGTCTGTTACACATTTGACATATGAACTTGCCCTGAGTTTCATCAAACCTTTCCTGCATCTTGGCTGGTCTTTCATCCTGTTAATGTGACATACCACACTGATTGGGGTCATATGTAGAAGCATCTTTCATCTCAGGGATGAATCCCACTTATTCAATTTGAGATGGTGAGTTTTGTTTTCTAGTGTTTTGCTTGAGGATTTTTGCATCTGTATTCACCATTTCTCCTCATTTATAACTTAAATTTAATGTCTCACAAACCACAATGCCTAATGATAACAGAGGCAAATATAAGCAAATTGCCTTTGCCAAGGAATATGCATAACATATCCAAGCCTAACGATGACATTCTGGCTGGCAAGTATTTAGATGGTAAATTGATTAAAAGAAAAACAGTTAACGCTATTTCCTGGGTTTATGAGTCTGCATTAATAGCTGATGTTTACTGCCAAGAATTAGCATTTTTCCTCTAGTAAATTATGTGCTGTCCACAAGGTTATTTTAAAAATGAAGAGGTAATTAAGTCTGCATTGGTGATGGGCTTCACAGTGTTGTAAGGAATGGGAACCCTGAACTCTCACGCCTGGCTCCTTCAGAACGCTTACCAAAAAAAAATATGTTTAATTTGTGGTCCTGTAGATGGCAGATAGCCTGAATCTGTTTATTAAGGCCCTCTATAGCCACATTTGTGAATCGACTCCAGTTCTATGTAAAATGTTTGTGAAAGTTGCTTTAAGTTGAAGGGGATAGAAAATAGAATTTTTAAAAAGAAGGAATTTGCAGAATTGAGGTAAACAGATGTTAAACCCTATTGTAATGGTACATGTTCACATCTTTCTTCCTAATCATAAAGGAAAAAGAACAAACCCTCAATCAGTGGTGCCTACGACTTCAGAAACTATGGTAGGACCCCACTGACCTCAGATGGGAATGAAAAGAGAAGACCCCCATGGGATTGTATCTATCCTTTCCAAATCTGACTATATTCCTCACATGGTTTCCCTTATTTAGAAAACCAAGAACCCAGGAGGCCTTTAAAATTTATTTATCACAAAGAATAGTCTATTCCCAAATTCTGTCTCCAATAGTGACAACCAGGCATTGGATGGCATGCGATATTGACCTCTGAGCCCAGGAAATGGGCCTAAATGACCTCAGTTCTTATTAAGGGCAGGTTTAACTTGTTTGTAGAGAATAGTTTGCTCAGTGCAAAAGAAATAAACAGTACCAGGCTTTTGCCGTTTGCTTGTGATTTTCCTTAGATAAACTCATTTGTCTGAGTTTAGAGTGAATTGCGTTTGTTCCTTCAAAAACATGAAATTGTGGAGCTTTCATTGATTTACCACGAGCATTAAGTACTTTTCCTATTTACTTTTTTTTTCATGTGTATTTTTAGCTGTCACTGAAAATCACCACTATTGCCCAAGACAGATGATGCCTTGCAATAAAAAGTGGAAACAAGAGAAAAGATAACTTAAAGTCCCATGCATTTCAGAAAGCCCATTACAGAGGGCTTACTCCCCACCCTGCCCCCAATTTACAAACTCTTGGGATAAGTTCAGTCTGGGAAAATAATGGTGGGATTCCAGAAGGGCTTGCTGCACAAACTCTTGTCGGACGTCAGAGAAGTCCTCATCAGCAGCTTGCTGCCAATGAATCTGTAAGCTAGCATTTGTAGTCCACACCACCCTTGCGTTCTGCATTAAGCCCATCATTTCGTACCTTCTAAACTCCTAGATCAATCTTTATCTGAAATCAATTTCATGCTTTTCTGTGTAAAAATTGGCAGCCAGGGCTTATCCTCGCCACCACATGGTGTATCACAGAATCATCTCTGGACATATGGTAGCTTCGGCTGGGTTTGCTTCCCTTTTTTCATACTGTTCCTCTGGAGGATACATTTCTTCTCCACTCCACTTCAGTTTGCTCATTTCACTAATGGCGCTGAGGCATTTAGTGGGATGTTCATTTGTCTACAACATCATCTGATGCTGCGAGACACATACAGAAGTGTATCCATACTTGGAAAATGTTTTCTTTTCATAGTAACAAAACAAGACTTCCTAAAATGTACATCAAAAAATAAATAAGAAGCTGAGAACTCAGTCAAATGGAAAAATCAAGGGAACAATGGGGAAGGTGCCCACTGCACAGCATGAGATTTAGCACCTGCCTGAAAGTCGGGTATGGCAGTCTGCCTCTTAGCCCTAGCGCTGGGAAGGAGAATAGAGACAGGCAGATGTCTGGAGCTTGCTGCACCCAGTCAGCCACCTGCTGAACTCCATGCTCAGTGAGCTACCCCATCTCAAAAACTGAAAGATAAAGAGTAATAGAGTAGACACCAACTCCTGGCCTTTACAGTCAAGTGCACACGTGCACCCACATGTACATGAGCACACACACACACACACACACACACACACACACACATTCACAATCTGCATGCACGTGAAAGAAGTATTAAAAAGTTTAAAAATAACAGAGTTGATACCCTTTACAAACAAACTGGGGTCATCCATCCTGTGTCTTTTCCTCTGCTCTTCTACTTTTTCACATTTTCGTTAGTTGGTGGACATCTAAACATTTCCTTGCTATTGTGAATAGAGAAACAATATACAAGGGCGCATAACTATCTCTCTGAAAGGATATAGAGTCCTTGAGGTACGTTCCCAGGAATGGCAATGCTTGGACATATCGTCTTCTCATTTTAGGGTTTTGTTTTTGTTGTTGTTTTTTGTTGTTGTTGTTGTTTTTTTTAGAAAACTCCACAGTGATTCTCATAATTACTGCACCATCAACCATGGAGATTTAAGATTGCACAGAAAAATCTTCTTTCTTATGACTCCAATAGCATGAGGGATTGAAGGTCTAGATGTGTGGGACCTTGAGTTTTCACCTCCAGCACCGCAAAGAAACTCCTGAGGAAAATCCCGGTAGGAAAGGTAACGTGCACCCAGGATTTGCTTTTCTGTTGCTGTGCTAAAGCATTGACCCAAAGCAACTTGGGAGGGAGGGAAGGAGGCAGGGAGGGAGGCAGGGAGGGATTTGTTTGCTTTACAGGTTACATACAGCCCACCATCAAGGGAAGCCAGGGCAAGAACTAGAGTGGAGACCACTATGGAAAAATGTTGCTTACTGACATGAGCCTGCTCTCTGGCTCATGTTCAACTATCTTCTCTCCCCCCCAAATCCCTGGTTCTGGGTCTGGGTTATTCACTATGTTTTCCAGCTCCATCCATTTACTTGAAAGTCTCATTATTTCATTTTTCTTTACAGTTGATTAAATACCACTAGCATACTCTGCATCCACTCATCAGTTGATAGACATCTGTGTTGTTTCTGTGTTGTAACTATTGTTAAGGGAACATCCACGAACATTGATGTGCATGTCTCTGTAGTCGGAAATAGAGTTCTTTGGGTATATGCCCAGGAGTGGTGTAGTTGGGATATGGTAGACCAATTTCTAGTTTTCTGAAGAACCAGCACACGGACTCTACAGTGGCTGCACCAATTTTCATCCCCACAAATAGTGCTTTGGGGTTCCTCATTTCCCACATCCTCCTTTGCTTTTTTCCCTTAATTTTAGCCATTCAGACTGGGGTAAGATGAAATATTAAAGTAGCTTTATCACATATTTTCCTGACAGCTAAGGGTGGCGAACACTTCCATTTTTAAAAGTCTCTTTATACATGTACACAATGAAATATTACTCTATTCAGGCCTATTTCTCCTCCAACTGCCCCCCTACCCCATCCAATATGTCCCTTCCTATCATCTACCTTTCTTATGCAGCTCAGGCCCACCTGCCTAGGAACGGAGTGGGCTGAACCCTTCCAAATCAATTATCAATTACTAAAATGCCCCCACAGACTGCCAGCAGGCCAATATGATGGAGGCAACTCCTCAATCAAGAATCTTTCTTTTCAGATGTGTCAAGTTGACAGCTGAGGCTAATTATAATACACAGTCTTTCAGAAAACTCTCAGTTGGTATCAACTGTGTTCAAAAGCTTGTAATAGACTTAGCATTTTTGTCTCATCCAACTTTACTATTTTTGTTGGGTTCCAAACCTGGAACAAATGGCTGATGTGCCTATTTAACGTGCTATTTAATGGATGCTGGCTGCCAGTTGTCCCTATCCTGAACTCTCCAGCCCAGGGGACTGGGCTGTGCTTCCCTATATAATCCAACCATCTAGGTTATTTGACCTCTTTGTATGTTTGGTCCTCCTGGCTGCTGCACCTGGTTCCTAACAATGATAACGCTTTCTTTCAGGAGAGAATACAGGTCTAGGTGACTAATTGCTTCTGGTCATTGGTGTAGAGAGCTGTCTAAAGATGCCTACTCTCTAAAAGAATACAAATTCTTCTGCTCTTCTTTCGTTTCTTTTTCTTCCCTCTCCTCTTCTTCCCTCCCCACTTCTCTTCTCCCCTTTATTCCCATCTTCTCCCCTTTCTCTCCTCTTCTTTCCTCTCCTCCCCTTCCTCTCTTTTCTACTCCTGATAGCTTCCATAGTCTTCTCTTCCTTCCTTACTGGCCAAACTCCCTATGAGATGTCAGGACCAATAAATGGCCACTCATTCCCAAAGAAGGGTCTAGCATTGCTTCTGAGCTGAGAGTTTAGAGGGAAGTTGTTTAGGTAAACAGTATATCTCAAAGAGTGAGCAGCAACTGAGAACCTGCTGAGGAAATAAACTGGCAATCCCCTCAGTAGAACTGTTGAATCAAAGTTCTGGTTAGCAATGCTAAAGTTGGTAATGATTTGACTACAGTGGGTAAGGGAGTGCTATGACAATGGTTGCAGGCGGTCTGGTATTGTGGGTAGGGACTGGCTTAGTTCCTATAGTCGGATAAATTACTTTAGGTAAAACGGTGGGGCAGGAGTTCAGTTCCCAGCATCCATGTCAGATGATTCATAATCATCTGCAATTCAATACCTCTGGCCTCTGCAGGTTCCTAGTCTCATGTGCATATACCTGGGCACACTTGTACACACACACACACACACACACACACACACACACACACACCACAATTCAAAACGTTTGTTAAAAAGAATGGAATGAGCATTCACCTGATTCCATGTACTTGTTGTGGTCAGCACATTCTTCTTGAGACCCCTTACCCACCAACCCCCACTGACATTTAACACCAATACTCATAGCTGCACAAAAATGGGAACAGAATTCAGAATAAAATGTTACGGTGAACTTTGTAAAACTGGGTAGCACTGGGGTTCGTCGTTGACATTTGAATTTGTGTCTGTTTGATGATAGAGGAACCTCAGGCTGAGTAAGTAGCTGCTGGGCTTTTGAGCAATTGAAGACCTTGGTTTCTTCTACAGGGTGATTGCTGGTGACAGCTTCTCCGAGGTCACATTCAGCTCTCAAATGCTTTATTATCCTTCGTGACTCTGAGGTTGATGTAAAAGCTACATTGATGACACTCCCTTCAGATTTTGTGATGTTAAATAGGGCACACTGTCTCCCAAGTAGACATCAGGCTGTGGCTTGTAACCAGCTCCTTTTGTGTGGGTAGAGGAGGAGCTTAGTGTTAGAGAGTGGGCAACAAAGCCATCAGACCTGAGTGTGGATCTTTAGCACCTACATAAAACATAAGCATTGTGGCACGTGTCTGTAATCCCAGCACAGGGGGAGCAGAGGCAGACAGGTCCTGGGGCTCACTAGTCAGCCAGTCTAGCAAAACCTGTCTCACAAAATAAGCTGGAGAACAATAGAGGAAGACACTCAATATTGAGCTCTCAGGTGTATGCACAGAGTTGCTTTTGTACAAAATCATGCTATCATAGGGGATTCTAAAAGAAAGCAGGACCAGGTGTTATTAGGACAGACTTGAGGGGAATAATCTGAATTGCTAGAAAAATATGTGTCAAGAATCGGTGATACATTTAGGGCATAATTCATTATCCTTCATCCAGGCTTTACAGTAGAGACCCCAATTTACCAGTGAAAAATCCTGACTGGAGATTCCCTTGGACTCCCAAGTCCACAGGCAATAACTGAAGACGGAGAGAACAAGTAGGGCAGGAGCAGGAAATTGAGTGAAAAAAAATATGAAGACTTCCAACACTATTTGACAAATTCACAAGCTCTGAGAGACTTTCCGAGAGGGGGAGGGGAAGGAAGAGGAGATGAAAGATGAGGAAGAAGAGGGAGGTAAGGAGAAGATAGCGGTAGTCAAGGTCATTACAGAGCAGGTTTCTAGCACAGTTCTTAGCACAAAGAATCTCATTCCTCTTTCTCACTCTCAATCCCATAAAACCTCACCCAAAGCCACAGGGTAGAGGCGGCCCCCAAACTGGTCCTCATGCTCACAGAAATCCTTCCCGACAGAAAGAGCCTGCACCTGTTCCCCTTCCCATCCTATTACCCATCTGACTCAAAGCATCAACCAGATTTCATTCCTGATTTGACTTAAAACACACAGAAATTCATCCCTATACTGAATCACATCAAGTGATGCACATACTGGCTTCTCCCAGCACCAACCGTAGCCTAGTGTGTAGATGCCAGGAAAATGGCTGCCATGTTTCTTTTCTTGGTTTTTATTTTTTTCTTCGTTGTCCATTTCAGGAGGAAATAAATTTTATTAGTGTTTATAGTTGAGGTCAAAGTTTGAGATGACTTTTTCAAAGGCTGAATTTTCTCAGAGTTTACTGGGATTAACGATTCTGACAAGCTGTTATGCATTTATTTTAATCTCTTGCCGAAGAGAATAATTTCTTCACAGATAAAAGCATACGCGCAAAGCAGCTATTGTGTATGCACAGTAGCATATTTTTAAACCCTGTCCTATTAAGGAAGAGAGGATAACAACCAAATGTGCCCTAAGAACCAAGGTCCATACTTTACATTACTAGGTGTTAGGCCATTAAATCAATGCATGCTGGGCGGGAACTTTGCTCCTAATGTGTGTACAATTTTATAAGTTCTTTGACTACAGAGCAAATTCACAGGTACTGTGAAGCTTCTTAAGTCTATAATTCTTTAATAGCTTTTGCTTTTAGTATTTCCCTCCCCAGTTGCTTAGTAAATGGTTCAGTTTGGATTGAAAGTCAAAGATAATTGAGCATGGAAGTGCTGAGTTGGTGTTGCTTTCTAAAAGGGTTAATGGCCAACAGTCAGTGAGTTGAAATTAAAGTAAGAGGGTATTGAAGGAGGTGCCGGGTGTACCTTCATTTTTTTTCTTTTGAGATTAATTGACTGTATATATGGTGATCTATACACTAAAGTCAATTTTAACATATGATGTTGAAAGCCAGACTCAGCCAAGGGAAGCAAATCTCTCTGATGTCTTTACATTAAAGGGGTCAAGGTGAACTGGAGAGATTCAGTATTTCAGTATTGAGCAAAAGGAAGAGAGAAGAAAGGGAGGCCTTGGAAGACTTTATAAAGAAGATGGAATTCCAGCGTTCCTATTTCTATTTGGGATAGGAGAGGCCACAATCTAGTAAAGTGTTTCCTGGCTTTGGTTGGAAAGGCTGCTTAAATAAAGAAAAGAAAGATACTATTTGATACAAGAGAAGGAAAGAAGAGCCAAGATTGGAAAATGATGGAGATAACATAAGAAGAAAGAGCTAAAGGGCTTATTGATAATTGGAACTGTCCAGGTTTTCAAATGGGAGAGGCAGATCTACCTTTAAGCTGTCCATTCTATACAACCTGCCACATGAAATTTGCATATTCCTGACAAGAGATCCCTCAGTCACCCTCAATTATAGCAAAGCTAAAGACCAACTTCCTGTCCAAACCAAACACTGAATGGGGTCTCTCTTTCCAGAATTTTCTCACTGTGGGATTTCTAACTCTAGTCATCCATAGATGTCCAAGAGCTGACAAGGATCCAAGAACCAGGCAGCTGTGATGACATTCATCCTTCAAAAGCACAGTTTGTCCATAAAGGCAGACAAGAGAGACTGACACATGTTTAATACAGGAAGAGAAAGAAATCACTCAAGGCAGAAAACAGGGAGTTTAGGCTTCGTGTTTAATTAAGAGACTTATCTGTAAATTCTGGAGATATGAAATAAGATGGCTTTCACTCTGCCCTCCTTTAATACTCCTCTTCACTCAGAGTCTGCTTAAAGAAAAAGGAAATACAGACTACATCATTCAAGAAAAGAGTGCTCCCTGCCAGCATCTTTCAGCTGTGTGCCAGAGCTTTTGCTCATCCGTGTTCAGATGAACCTAAGACCCCATCTGTGCACTCAACTTCAGATGAATTCCGAGAGCCAAGAGGTAGCCTGAGAATGACTGAATTTACCAAACTGGCTGTGGGAACTGGAATGTGTGAGAGAAAATTATAAACCCCAGGACCATCCCTAGCTTTATTCTTGTCTTTGGTTCTTTTATACCTCTGCTTATTAAATATTCTATTCTTTAATTTCTCCACTTGGGGAAAACACAGTGCTAGTTGATCTCTTTGCTGCCTAACAAACAGAGATGCTGCTGCGAGACCCAATCACTCATCACTTGTAAATACCTTGGTGTTTTTGATGAAAGGAACAGGACAAATTAAATATTTCATTATTGTTTTCATTGTTCATGTGCTTCCTTTGGCTCCAGCCTGTGCACAGCATTTTATTATTGTCACCTGAGGTTAATAACAACAATGTCCTCTTTTTCTTTGCTCTCAGCAGCCAATGCAGAAACAATCAAATGCCTATGATTATCTAATATTTTTACTGCTGATCACTATTAGACTATTTTAGGCCCATTTTTCACTCACGAGATCATATATGAATAATATTAATGTAGCATAGAACTCAGAAACACATCACTGTGCTAATAAAAATAGAAGGATCCATTTCTCACTCTGTGACTCCAAACTAATGGAGAATAATATACTTATTGTGGATACATAGCACAATCTACAAGTCCCAGGTCCAAGAGAAAAACCCTATCACAAAATCAAAGTTGATGGCCCCTGAGGAATGATACCCAATGCACATGTCCTTTCATGAATCAGCACATACATGTGCACGCACGCACCCACGTTCTTGCATGCACTCATACACACACATTAAAGGGCCCTAAACACGTCCGCTAGGATAAATTAAATCATTTCTAGTTGCCAGAGAGAACTGGTATCAAATATTAAATACTTGAAAATTATCAGCAGGTTCTTTTCTCCAAGTTAGTTAAAGACACTCAGTCATTGGAGTGTCCAGGGGAGTTAGATAACAGCATTCTGATTATATCTCCACCCATTCAATCTAGTGAGGCTACAACTATGTTAGAGTTTGAGTTGTTGTTGACTTTAACAAGGGAGAAATGCATAAATGTCTATTCACCCAAGACAGAACTTCAACTGATGAAGGAATCCAGTCCGATAAACCAATGAGTTTGAGGTTCTACTTACAGGAGCATATTGACACTAAAGGCAGCTTAAGTACTAAAAATCTCTACCCCTGCATAAGTGATGACTCATGAAAGCTGCACTACTAGACCCCTTGATCCAGCAAATCTTCTATCTTCCATTTCCTTCCCCAAGACCACACAAAGCTAGGTTAGGATTATATGCATCCCACACATCAGTGAGTGCTGACTAGACTCTTGAGGAAGGATCTAGTGATCCTCTGCCCCTTTTGCAAGAGGATGATAATAGGCCAATCTCATGGGATACACTCATGGTTTGGCGATGCCACACTCACTCCAGTCCACTCCTTTACACTCCATCACCTGACTCTTACATTCACTTTCACTTCCTCCTCCTCTTCTGTGATAGTTCCTAAGCCTGGCATTTAATTGGGGCTTGTTTTAAGTTTTAGAGGGTTAATCTGTGATCATCATAGCAGGAAGCAGACAAGCATAGCACTGGGGCAGTAGCTAAGAGCTTTACATCCCCATCCACAGGGAGCAGGCAAAAAGAGAGAGAGAGAGAGAGAGAGAGAGAGAGAGAGAGAGAGAGAGAGAGACAAAGACAGAGACAGAGACAGCGACAGAGAGAGACAGAGAGAGACACACAGAGAGAGACAAAGACAGAGACAGAGACAGAGACAGCGACAGAGAGAGACAGAGAGAGACACACAGAGAGAGACAAAGACACAGAGAGACACAGAGACACAGAGAGAGAAAAGCAAAGGCACAGAGACAGAGATACAGAGACAGAGAGAGAGACTGGGCCTAGAATGAGCTTTTGAATGCTCAAATCCAACCCCCAGTGACACACATCTTCCAACAAGATCACTCCTATTCCAGCAAGGCCACAGCTTCTAATCCTTCCCAACAGCACACTAACTGAGAGCCAAGCATTTAAATATATGAGCCCATGGGGTCATTCTCATTCAAACCTCCACAAACAGTGGGCTTGGCCATTGAGTTTTAGCTCTCAACCAACAGCAGTGACCATAACCTACAATGCATATGTGGCTTCAGAAAACTCCCTGGCCAACAACTCAGTAGAGAGGTAATTCACCCTAGCAATGAGGTTTTCATTCAGTAACCTATATCGTATAGGCATGCCTTCTCCTACTACACTCTTAACTGCTCTTAACTGGTTTAATGGCTGTTTTTATATATACAGGCACAAGCTATTATTGTATTTTCCAAATATCTTGCCAGGTATCATCTGCCTTACCCAACCATAAAAGTGCCTAGACTTATAGCTGTGCCTGGACCTTGCACCCTCTTTGGGTTTATGCCTGGACCTTGCACCTTGTATGGGTTGAGTCCCCATTTTCATTCATTTAACTAGTCTTTTAGATGCTTTGCTAAATCTGTAAGATACTCAGAGACTGGCATGTTATAAAGAAACCTATTTTACAAAAGGTAGGCAGGATCCCTGGCAGCCCATTCCAATCAAGTGCCAATTGGTCTTGGGATTCAGCAGATAAGAGGATAATAAAAGTTAGGTCTAATAATACAGCATGAGAAACTCCCATCAATTGTATCAATTGTCTGTCCTGTTTATAGCCAAAGACCAGTACTGTCTTCAGCTTTGATCGAAGAAGCTTACTCGTGCAACAAACAGTGGTTAATGCAGAGACTCATAGCTGATCAAGATGCTGAGAACAAGTGACTCTTGAGTGCTTCACATTAAAAGGGATTCATGTATCACAGGCTCAGGGCACATTGCAGAATGGAGTCGGGGAGAATGTAAGATCAGAACAGTGAGGAGGGCTGTGAAATGTGCTTTCTTGTAGGCACAGTATGGCATGTCACAACTCAAGCTCACAAAATCCGGAGTGTCCTGCATAGAGTCTACACAAGACTGAACTCCTAGACATTCAGTTATAGATGGGGGGAGCTTGTGGGACCCTGCCTGACCCAGGAGAAATAATATCAGTCAGGAGCTACTGAGGAGAGGAAGTGATTGTCTTCAGTGAAGTTGTGCCTGGTGAGTTTCTCATGTTCCAAAAGACAGCTTCACACTCTTGTTCATACAGATAGTCCAGTGGATTGCAAAAATAAAACAAAAATATATAAATGTGAGATAGGGACTGATGGGAGGGAGGTGGGGAGAGGTTGGCTGGGTGGGAGCAGGATAAGAACGGGAAGGGATGAGTGTGATCAGAATGTTCTGTGTACATGTATGAAATTATCAAAGAACAACTATTTAAGAAAAAGAGAATGTTAGGTAAACATCATGGATGAGCACTGCCTCCTTTAGCTATCTACAACACATAATTATTCTCAGAGTCAGCTGCCTGTTACACTGACCGCACCTGGCTGGCTGAAAGAGCCCCAGCTATATGAGCAATTAGTCACAGGCCCTACAGTTCACACTCTTAAGAAAAACTCATCAGTGGTGATAGATAAGGCATGTCCCAGCACGGGAGATATTCATACCGCTAAATGGAGGCAGGCAAGAATAGTTGTCTACCTGTAAGACAAGCCTAACTCTTTTTTAATCTATACCACTATATCTCCACTTAGTGTCTACTGCTTCCCATTGCTCCAGGGTCTCCTGGCCCCTCCATCCAACATCCACTGGAGCCCAGATATCCTGTATATTAGTGCAAGGCTGATAAATCCACAGTTCAACATGTAGCTCATGGTCACCTTGGATGGTCCTTACCTCTCTGTCTCTGTATCTCTGTCTCTTTGCTTTTCTCTCTCTGTCTCTGTCTGTCTGTGTGTCTGTCTCTCTCTGTCTCTGTCTCTCTGTCTCTCTGTCTCTCTGTCTCTCTGTCTCTGTCTCTGTCTCTGTCTCTGTCTCTCTCTCTCTCTCTCTCTCTCTCTCTCTCTCTCTCTCTCTCTCTCTCTCTCTCTCTCTGCCTGCTGCCTGTGGATGGGGATGTAAAGTTCTCAGCTACTGCCAGGGATGACTTTTTTGTATTGGATAACTAATTTGCGTGTTCTCTCTGAGAAAAAATATTTCTCCCACTTTCAGCATTCCTTGGTTACCTGTAGTTCTTTGTCTAGGGCCGGGGCCTCCTGGACCTTCTGTCTTCTTCATTAGCATGTTAATATTGTCGTCCTTGTTTGGATCATGTTTAGGAAATCATGTTGATAAGACTTTGTGGGTGTAGATTCTTTGACGTTTCTAGGAGACATAACCTCACAGCAAACTCTAAGACCCCCTGGCTCTTAGAACACCCCCCCTTCCACAATGATTCCTCATCCTTAGGGGTAGGAATTGTGTTGTGGATGTATCAGTTAGTAGTGGCCTCACAACTCTGCATTTTTATTGGTTGTGGTTTTCTGTAATAGTTTTCATCTGCTACAAAGAGAAGTTTCCTTGATGAGGGTGAGGACTACCCTCATGTTGTGGAATATTAGTTAAAGATGTGCTACATTCTTTGACACTGCGGAATATTTGTTTAATGATGCAAAGACGTGTTACATTGTTTCATGCTGCATCTGTTTAACTCTGTGGAGCTGTGTTACTTTGCCTGCCCCTAACACCTGACTAGTCTAATAAAGAGTTGAATGGCCAATAGCTAGGCAGGAGAGGGACAGGTGGGGCTGCCAGGTAGAGAGAATAAATAGAAGAAGAGAAAAGGGAGGAAAGAAGGAAAAGGAGAAGGACACCAGGGGCCAGTCACCCAGCCAGCTATGGAGTAAGACGGAAGCAAAGGCACATAGAATATAACGGTAAAAGCCCGGAGGCAAAAGGTAGATGGGATAATTTAAGAAAAGCTAGCTAGCAACAAGACAAACTAAGGCCAGGCATTAAAAATCAAGAATAAGTCTCCATGTATCTAGTTGGGCGCTGGGTGGTGGGCCTCCAAAGAGCAAAGAGAAAAACAAAACAAAAACAAACAAACAAACAAAAAACCCAACTACACACCAGTGGGTATAAGGACAAATAATTAAAATAGAGTTATGCTGGTTTAGTAAAGTGGCAATTATAGGTTCTTCTCTGAAATTAATGACTTCACTAGCTCCAGAGACTTATCTAGGTTTCTAGGACCAGGAACAGTTCCACTCATGTTGATCAGATCTGAAGTCTATTGAGAGCTGTAGTTATCAACAAGGTATACTTACCGTAATTACATCTTTGGGGTCTTCAATCCATGCTGGTCATTGTTGTGATTCATGAAAACCACAGCTGGTTAATACTACTGGTTGCTTCCCCCCTTTGGAAGTTTGCTTAGCACCTGATGGAGCTAGTCCTCAGAGAGAAGTCTTTCAAGTCAGATCTAGCTCGGGTCCTCTGGGACCTGTGTCCAAAGTTCATAGTGTCTTCAGAAATAGGGAATTACCTTCCACCTTTGGGGGCAACCAAGGGAATAGCAATCTCAACAACTCAAAAGAGGGCTTCTCTCATGCTTAAGAATTGGGGTTTTGTTAGATAGTCTATGGCTCTTAGAGAGGGGAGAATACCAGTTCACCTGAGAAAGTTTCATTAAACTATATATGTTCATATATATACCAACTTACATATATTATAGGTATTTTAGGCAGTTAATTATATGATTCCTTATGACTTTCATGGACATCCTTACAGTTATTTACTCTCCTCCCTCCTCTCTCTACATTTATGTTTCTCCCCCATTCTATATTAAGTCCCACCCCCATCCCCCTTGTCTCCTTTCATATCACTTGTACTCTACTATTCCCCTCTCTATTACTTCTCTACTGCTCCCCATCACCACAATGGTCCCTTTTCACTTTCCTGGTTTCTACAGTTACTCCAGGCTAGGTACTCATCTGAAGATTTGGAGCTGGTAACCTCCAATGAGAGAACATGCCTTTCTGGGTCTATCACTGAGTTTGATCTTTTCTAGTCAGTGTATATGTACCACATTTTCATTATTCATTCATCTGTTGGAGGATGTGTAGGCTGTTTCCCTTTCTTAACTGTTGTGAACAGAGTAGCAATGGGCATGCTAAATAAGTATCAGTGGAATATAATGTCATGTCCTTTGGGCATATGTCAAGGAGTGGTACAGATGAATCATACAGTAGGTTGTTTGAGCCTTTTGAAGGTTCTCTACACTGATTTCTTGAGTGGTTGGATTAGTTAACAATCCTACCAATAGTGAATGAGGGTGCCCATTCCCCACATCTTCTCCAGAAATTGTTTTGTTGATCTTTGTCATTCAGACTGGGGTATGATGAAATCTCAGAGTTGGTTTGATTTGCATTTACTTAATTACAAGAGATGATGAACAATTTTGAGACAATTCTTACCTATTTTTATTTCTTCTTCTGGGAACTCTATTTAGAAACAAAGACATTTTCAATGTCTGTCTCTCTCTCTGTCTCCCTCCCTCACTTCCTTCTTTCTTTCCTTTCCTTTTTTCTTTTCTAGTTCTTTTTTTTTGTTTGTTTTACAAGACAGGGGTTCTCTGTATTGTTTTTGAGGCTGTCGGTCCAGCCCGGCTTCAAACTCACAGAGATCTGCCTGCCTCTGCCTCCCGAGTGCTGGGATTAAAGGCGTGTGCCACCACTGCCCGCCCGGCTTCTTTTCTAGTTCTTTATATATGCTGGATATTAATTCTATGTCAGATTCATAGCTGACAAAAATTTTCTCCCCTTCTGTTGTCTTAATCTTCACCCTACTGATTTTTCTTTAGCTGTGTGGAAGCTTTTTAGTTTTATAAAGTTCCGCTTGTCAACTGTTGGCTTTAATTTTGGGGCAAATGGAGTACTAATTCTTGGGCAAATGGGGTCCTGTTCAAAAAGTCCTTTCCTAAATCTATATCATGTAAGGTAGCTCCTATTTTCTTCTAACAGTTTCACTGTTCCTGGTTTCACATTTAGGTCTTTGATCTATTTGAGGTTAGTTTTGTTTTTAACAAAGTGGTAGATATGTGTCTAAATGCATTCTTCTACATATGAATATCAAGTTTTTCTAGCATCATTTCTTGAAGATACTTTCATTTGCCCAGTATTTTTATTAATAAATTTTATTTAAGTTAGAAACGATCTTATTTTAAATATCAATCCCAGTTCTCTCTCCCTCCCATCCTCCCATGCACCCCCACCAATCCCCCATTCCATCTCCCATCCACTCCCCAGGGAGGGTGAGGCCTTCCATGAGGGATCATCAAAATCTGTCAAGTCTAGGCCCTCCCCTTTGTATCTAGGCTAAGTGAGTATCACTCCATGGGAAATGGGCTCCCAAAGTCCCTTTGTGCACTGGGGATACATCCTAGTTCCACTGCCAGAGGCCCCATAGACTGCCCAGTGCTCCTAGCAGACACCCACATTCGGGGGACCTGGTTTGGTCCTAGCTGGTTCCCAAGCTGTCAGATAGGGTCCATGAGTTCCCACTCTCTCAGGTCAGCTGTTTCTGTGGGTCTTCCCAGCATGGCCTTGACCCAGGAGTTTGGCTCAATGCTTAGCTGTAGATCTTTGCTTCTGCTTCCATTATCTGCTGGATGAAGGGTCTAGGATGGCATTTAAGGTAGCCATCATTCTAATTATACGGAAGGGCATTTAAGTTAACTTCTCCACTAATGCTTAGGGTTCTAGTTAGGGTTATTTTTGTGAATCTCTAATTCCCTAGAGCCAGATTTCTCTTTAAACCTATAGTGGCTCCCTCTCTTGATATGTCTCTTTTCTTGATCTTCCCTATTCCTCTACCCACACAATCTTCCTGATCCTATTGATTTCCTCCTCCCCCTCCCCTCCTCTTTCTCCCACCCTCTCCCCATCCCCCATCCTCCCAATTTGTTCATGGGCTATTGTCTTTTCCTCTTCACTGGAGAACCGTGTTTGTCTCTCTTATGTTCCTCTTGTTTCCTTGCTTCTCTGGAGGTGTGGATTGTAGGCTGGCAATCTTTGCTTTGTGTCTAATATCCATATATGACTGAATACATACCATGTTTGTCTTTCTGTGACTGGGTTACCTCACTTAGGATTTTTTTTCTAGTTCCATCCAATGCCTACAAATTTCAATATTCCATCTTTTCCCCCTGCTGAGTAGCACTCCATTGTGTAAATGTACCCCATTTTCTGTATCCATTCTTCAGCTGAGGGACATCTAGGTTGCTTCCAGGCTCTGGCTATTACAATTATGCTGCTTTGACCATAGCTGAACAGATGTCTTTGTTGTATGAACATGCATTCTTTGGGTATATGCCTAAGAGTGGAATTGCTGGATTTTGAGGTAGACTGGTTGTTTTCATTACTATAGCTCTATAGTACAGCTTGAAATCAGATATGATGATGCCTCCAGAAGTTCCTTTATTATACAGTGTTGATTTGGCTCTCCTGGGTCTTTTGTTTTTCCATATAAAGTTGAGTATTGTCCTTTCAAGGTCTGTGAAAAATTGTGCTGCGATTTTGATAGGGATTACATTGAAAGATTGTCATTTTTACTATGTTGATCCTACCTATCCAAGAGCATGGGAGATCTTTCCATTTTCTGGTATCTTCTTTAATTTTTTTAATGACTCAAAGTTTTTGTAATACAGGTCTTTCACCTGTTTGGTTACAGTTTCCCCAAGATATTTTAGGTTGTTTGTAGCTATTGTAAAGAGTGATGTTTCTCTGATTTCTTTCTCAGTCCCTTTATTGTCTATATACAGTAGGGCTACTGATTTTTTGGAGTTAGTCTTGTATCCTGCCACTTTGCTGAAGGTGTTTATCAGCTCTAGGAGTTCCCTGGTAGAATTCTTCAGGTACCTTATGTAAACTATCATATCATCACTGCAAATAGTGACAGTTTGACTTCTTCCTTTCCAATCTATATCACCTTGATCTCCTATTGTTGTCTTATTGCTCTAGCTAGAACTGTAAATTCAATATTGAAGAGGTAAGGAGAGTGTGGACAACCTTGTCTTGTTCCTGATTTTAGAGGAATCACATTGAGTTTCTCTCCATTTAGCTTGATGTTGGCTGTTGGTTTGCTATATATTGCCTTTATTATGTTTAGGTATGTTCCTGTTATTCCTGATCTCTCCAAGACCTTTATCATGAAGGGGTGTTGAATTTTGTGGAAGGCTTTTTCAGCATCTAGTGCTATGATCATGTGGTTTTTCTTTTTCAGATTGTTTATGTGGTGGATTACATTGATGGATTATCATATGTTGAACCATCTCTGCATCCCTGGGATGAAGCCTACTTGATCATGGTGGATGATTTTTTCTGATGTGTTCTTGAATCCAATTTGCTAGTATTTTATTGAGTATTTTTGCATCGATGTTCATGAGGGAGATTGTTCTGTAGTTCTCTGTCTTAGTTGTGTCTTTGTGTGGTTTGGATACCAATGTAATTGTAACATCATAAAAAGAGTTTGGCAAAGACCCTTCTGCTTCTATTGTGTGGAATAATTTGAGGAGTAGAGGTATTAGTTTTCCTTTGAATTTCTGGTAGAATTCTGTACTGAAACCATCTGGTCCTGGGCTTTTTTTTGGTGGGAGACTTTTGATGAATACTTCTATTTCATTAGGGGTTATAGGGCTATTTAAATTTCTTATCTGTTCTTGATTTAATTGTGGTAAGTGGTATCTACCAAAAAATTGTCCATTTCCTTTAATTTTTCCAATTGTTTAGAGTACAAGTTTTCAAAGTATGGCCTGATGATTCTCTGGATTTTCCCAGTGTCTGTTGTTATGTCCCCCTATTCATTTCTGATTTTATTAATTTGCATGTTCTCTCTCTGCTTTTTGGTTAGTTTGGATAAAGGTTTGTCTATCTTGTTGATTTTTTTCAAAGAACCAACTGTTTGTTTCATTGATTCTTTGCATTGCTTTCTTTGTTTGTACTTTATTGATTTCAGCTCTCAATCTCCTGGCATTTATACCTCCTGGGTGAGTTTGCTTCTTTTTGTTTTAGAGATTTTGGGTGTTCTGTTTATTCTCCAGTGTGGCTAGTCTCCAGTTTCTTCATGTGGGCACTTAGTGCTATGAACTTTCCTCTTAGCACTGCCTTCAGAGTGTCCCATCAGTTTGGGTATGTTGTGCCTCCATTTCCATTGAATTCTGGGAAGTCTTTGATTAATTTCTTTGTTTCTTCTCTTACCCAGGAGTGATGCAGTTGAGAATTGTTCAATTTCCATGAGTTTGTAGGGTTTTATTGTAGAAGTCCTTCACTTGCTTGGTCAAGTTTCTTCTATTTTATTTTCTTTAAGGCTATTGGGATGGTAGTGGATTTATGATTTTGGTATTGTATAGAAAAGCTATTGATTTGTGCAAATTGATTCTGTATGCTGTCATATTGCTGAATTTGTGTATAATTTCTAGAAGTTTGCTAGTTGTATTTTAGGGATCTTTTATGCATAATATTATTTCATCTGCAGAGAAATATGATTTGAATTCTTTTTACCCTATCTGTATCATTTTAGTTTCTTTCTCTTATTGTTCCCAGATAGAGATTCAAGAAAATTATTAAAAAGGAGTAGGGATAATGGACATGCTTGTCTTATTTTACATTTTCTCTATTTAGGATTATGTTGACCATAGGTTTCTCATATATAATTTATTATTTTGAAGTATGTTTCCTCTGGCCCTGTTTTCTCTAGGACTTTTATCATAAAGATATATTGGATTTTGTCAAAAGCTTTTTCTGATCTATAGAGATGATGTGGTTTTTGTCTTTATTCATTTGTATGGTTTATTACATTTATTGACTTGCTTATGTTGAACCAACCCTGCATTTCTGGGATAGAATCAATTTTCTCAAGACATATAATGTCTTTGCTATATGTCTGTGTTCAGTTTGCAAGGTATTTTATTATTTTTGAGTCTATGTTCATCAGTGACATTGGCCTGTAGTTTTTTGATGTTGTTGTGTCTTTAACTGGTTTGAGGATTATTCATAGAGCTTTAAAGTGCTCCTGTTTCTATTTTTTAAACTACTTTTAGAAGGATTGGCTGTAGATCTTCTAAAGTCTGATAGAATTCTGCTCTGAATCCATTGAACCCTGGACTGAATTTTGGTTGGAAGCCTTTTTATTACTTTTTCAATTTCCTCATTTGTTATGGATCTGTTTAGGTTGTTGCCTTGGTTTAGTTTTGATGGTTTCTTTTAGGTTTTCTAACTTAGTGGAATGCATGCTTTAAAACATTTCTTTAGAATATTCTGAATTCCTTTGGTTTCTTACTAGTTTCTTGTAATCTTAGTTATTGTTCTATTACTGTGAAGAGACACCACAGGCAAAAAAATCTCATATGAAAGAAAGCATTTAACCATGGGATTGCTTGCAGTATTAGAGGGTTAGTCCATGACCATCATGGTGGGAAGCAGACAAGCATGGTGCTGGAACAGTAACTAAAAGTTTTACATCCTGATCTGCAGGCAGCAGGCAGAAAGAGACTGTGTCAGACTTGTGCTTTTGAAACCTCAAAGCCTGCTTTCACTGATATGCTTCCTCCAACAAGGGCACACTTCCTAATCCTTCTAATACTTCTCAAACAGGTCCACTTTCTGGTGACTAAGCACTAAAATATGTGAACCATTCTCATCCAATCCACCAAACCTGCTAATTTCTGACTCACTTCATGTTGGTCCTCTATTTTGGTTAGTTGAGCCAAGGTTCTGTCAATCTTGTTGATTTTCTTAAAGAACTAGCCTTTAGATTCATTAATTACTTGTATTCTTTCCTTTTTAAAATTAATTTATGCCCTGATTTTTATTATTTTCTCCTTTAAGTACAGCAGATAGTTTAGGTGAATATATTAGTCTTGTTTTATGAGACCCTGGAATATGCTGTTGGACTCTCCTGACTTTCAAAGTTTCCATTGACAAATCATCTGTTACACTAGTGGGTTTTCCTTTATAAAAGTTACATTTTGTCTTTCATAGCTTTCAAAACACTTTCTTTGCTTTGTACACTTGTTCTAAGTGTACAAAGCCCATAGCATGTCTAACTATGACATGCTATGGGCATTTTCTTTCCTGGTCTTGTCTGCTTGGTGTTGTGTTGCTTCTTCTTTCTATATGGGTGTGTCTTTCCTTACTTTGTGGATGCTTTCTTCTTTAATCTTGATGAAGTTCTGATCTATGTCATTAACCTAGGATTCTTATCTCCCATATATTCCTATAATTTGGAGGTTTGGACTTTTTATGATGTCCCAAATTTCCTGTATTTCTTTTACTATGCTTCAAATTATTTTCATATATTTTGCTTATTTCATCTAGAACTTTCTAATGTTCGAACTTTAGCTTGGCTCATTCTACTTATGTCTTTCTTATGAGTCTCTTAGCTGGGTTACTGGGTTTTTCAAGTTTATCTTCATTTCTGAGTGAGCCCTTTTCAATGTTCCTACATTTTCATTAAATTCTGTTGGCAAATCCTGGATTATCTTTATCATTCTCATCAACCTTGTATTTATCTTTTCTTTGGCCTCACTCAGGTGTTTATTCCCTTTAAATTCTTTCTCTGTAAGTTCATTACGCTGTCTGTGTCTTCTCTAAAGTCCTTGAGTTCTTTGATGAAGTTTATGATTGTTATTTCAAATCTAGAGGTTCATCTAGGTAGTTCTCATTGGCAAACATTTCTTCCTCATTTGGCACATGAAGCCTGGAAGGTTCCCAGACAGCCACTGGTCTCTAGTCTACAATAAGAATCTTTGATTACCCACCCATGGGACTCTAGTAGTTTGGGGTCAATTTAGTATTTTCTCATACAAGTCATTAGATACTCACTTGAAGTTCTAGTAACCATTATTTCCTAGTTCTGCTATCAAGGAATGAATCAACAACAGTTGTAGCAGCAACAACAAAACAGGGAAAAATCAACTCATTGGCAAGAGTGGAAGCCAAGTGAGCAATTATGTGGCATATACATACAGCAACGAAGTCAGATTAGCTGAAGTAACCTACACAGAGACTTACACTGATGGGCAAAGAATGACAGAAAGATGCTAAAAGTATCCATAAACATATAAAATGTGACTATTGTATTAGGCCAGAATTTGAATAACAATTGCAGCCACTTTGGCTTGAAGATATTTCTTGGGCACTCTGGTAATTAATAGCTAATGATACACTGCTTAGGACATGGCAGTATGCCCAGGATGGCTTGAAGATTGTTTTGGTCTAGTGTCTTTGTGCCCACAAAAGCTACCCACCTGAAAACAGGCTGTCACATGCCTCTAGATTCTTAAAAATTGGGTTATGGGTTTGATGAGTAAAATGGTTATGAAAGGTAACTGTTTATCAATGATGTCAAAACTTGAGGGAAAATGATTAGATATGATACCTCTGTTCTGTCATAGTTTACTCATGATGACTAAAAGATGAACAAGAGAAAATGTTAAACACATGTCCAAAATCAAAAATGGTATGATCTATGTTTTGGAACAACATGAATGTATCCCTTCTTAGTAAATTCTGTATAGATAGAGAAGCACTCTGGATGCTAGTCAGTCAGGCTGAACGATTCTCCCGACCGCCATGGCCTGGCTCACGTCCTTCCTCCACCAACTCCTTACATCCTCTGCTGAGACCTGTCCACTGCTGGCAATGGCTCCTGGCACTTTCCATGTTCCCATTTCTTCATTTGGGAATGGAAATGATTACTTTCTGCCATTGTTTATTGGAAGGGCATAACTTATTTCTTATTTTACAGAGATAGACAGCTAAGAGTTTGCCTCGAGGGACTAGGAATGTGGTTCAGTTAGTAAAGTGCTCAACATGCAAATGTGAGGACGTTAGCGAACTCCAGTACCCATGTGGAAGACTAGACATGATGAAGCACAGGTTTGTCATCTCAGCACAGGGGCAACACAGACAGGAAGAGAACCAGAGCTCATTGGCTAACCAGCCTAGCCTAGTCAGTAAGATCCACTTGCCAGTGAGAGACCCTGTCTCAAAATCACAAAGTTCCCAAGGGATGACTTGCCAATCACTCAAGATTGTAAGTGACCCACATCATCTGCACTTACTTTCTTATGGGAGCAACCAGTCACACGACACTCTGCTGCATATGAAAGTTCAAGTGCACACCAGAAAGGAAGGTAGAACATGGGTGTTAGGCATCTGTCACCAACAAACATACTTTAGAATGGTATACAACATTGTGGATGCATGCAGAACACATCTTCCTGCTCATCCAGAGACGTCGGCACCCCAGGTGGAGTCCTAAAGTGACACCAGGTATATTCTTGCTTCTGAGAGCAGTGCTTTGGCTCTCACGGCTCCAAATGCATTACAAGAATTTGGAATTTGTCAGATATTTCTTCTAAGACACCACACTTGTAGTTGAGCCTCTATTTCTTCTGATGGTCTCTTGTTCACGCGTCAGGTACTCAGCTTTAATGTATATTTCCCCCCCCCCAGGGTTTCAGAAGCCACTGGTAACATTTATCGCTGCCCATCTACACAATCTTTTCCACAAACTGCTCAAAAAAAAAAAAGACAGAAACCACAAACTTCCCCCTCCCCGCTCTCTCTGCCTCAGATAAAAATCATCTGTCTTAAAAAGTGGATACTCTATGTCTATCACTTAATTGAACTTTTTGTCAAGTCACTTTGTTGGAAGTTATAACTTTGCTATAGACATATTGTTAGAGAAATTATAAGAAGAAAATAAAAGTGTTTTATCCATTTGCTCTAGAAGTTCCTCTTTAAGAGAAACCCAGCCTTTTGTTTGGGAGATAAGTCAATTTTTTCTATAGTTTACAGGTTTATTTTTTTTCAGAACTATAGATTAGTTTATTTCAATGCAGGGACTGAACAAATAAGTAAATACAGATGACAACAAGGACTTTTTTTCACTTCTAGAGAAAGAAGTTACAGGAAGAGAACTAGAGTGGACTTGGATCAATATAATTTCTTTGATGAAATCACATGCAGTAAATGAATAGTTACATGTAAACAGTGTGAGGTAAGTATATACACACACATCTATGTACTAACTTGGATGTACACATACACTCCTAGGATTTATCTTCTGGGACAGGCTAATAGTAATGACTCATCTGTAGGAATGCACATGTTAGATGCCAGATCTTAGCTTCTAATTTTCTTTTTTTCCTTTTATTTAAATTTTTAAAACGATCTCATTTTACATACCAATCCCAGCTCCCTCCCCCTCCCGTTCTCTCCCCCCCATCTCTCCCTCCCACCTGTTGTTCTTTTGCTTCAAATGGCAGGACAAGTCTGCAAGGGGATCCTTAATGGGGGGGCATGGCAGATTCCATGGCTGGCGCGGGTGACCAAGGTGGGGGACAAACATGCCAGGCGGACAGAGCTTGAGTGAGAAGCTTTATTAGAAAGGGGAGGGAGGGGGAAATATAAAAGAGGTAAACAGAGACAGAGACACAGCGGGAGGACAGAAGAGAAGAGGGAGACAGGAAAAGAAAGAGAGGAGAGCAGAGAGAGGGAAGAGCTGGAAAGAGAGCAGAAAGAGTAGAAAGTGAGGTAGAGAGCAAGAGCCAGAAAGAACAGAAAGAGAGCAAGAGAGCGCGAGTGGGCGTTAAAGGGGTCCTTTACACCTGCTTGCAGACTAGTACTCACTGAACCCTGGACTGTCCAGAGTACTGCCTGAGTGCATTCCGCTGTGACGGGGGCAGGCCAGCACAATGCCTGAATCCTTACACCACCTCTCATCCACTCCTGAAAGAGGGTGAGGCTTCCCATGGGGAAATCATCAAAGTCTGTCATATCATTTGGAGCAGAACCGAGCCCCCCACACCTGTATCTACACTGAGCAAGGTGTCTCTCCATAGGGAATGGGCTCCAAAAAGCCAGTTCATGCATTAGGGATAAATACTGGCTGCACTAGGGATAAATACTGGTTCCACTGTCAGCGGCCCTACAGCTCCCCTGCTGACACCCGCTTTCAGGGGGCCTGGTTCCATCCTATGTTGGCTCCCCAGCTGTCAGAGTGGGGCCCATGCGTTCTCACTTGCTCAGGTCAGCTGTTTCTGTGGGTTTCTCCATCATGGTCTTGACTCCTTTGCTCATCCCTCCTCCCTCTCTACAACTGGATCCCAGGAGTTTGGCTCAGTGCTTAGCTGTGGATGTCTACTTCTGCTTCCATCAGCTACTAGATGAAGGTTCTAGGATGGCATTTAAGGTAGTCATCAATCTCATTATAGGGGAAAGGCATTTAAGGTAACCTCTCCACTATTGCTGAGATTCTTTTGTTTTGTTTTGTTTTGTTTTTACGAGACAGGGTTTCTATGTATTGTTTTGGAGGCTGTCGGTCCAGCCTGGCCTCGAACTCACAGAGATCTGCCTGCCCTGCCTCCCAAGTGCTGGGATTAAAGGCATGCGCCACCACCGCCCCACTATTGCTGAGATTCTTAGTTGGAGTCATCCTTGTGGATTCCTGAGAATTTCCCTAGTGCCTGGCTTCTTGTTAGCCCCATAATGGCTTCCTCTATCAAGGTATGTCTTCCCTTGCTCTCCCTCTCTGTCCTTCCCTCAACTCAACCTTCCTGATCCCTCATGTTCTCCTCCCCCCTCCCCTTCTCTCTCTCCTACATCCCTCCCCTGCCTCCCCTCGTGCTCCCAATTTGCTCAGGAGCTCTTGTCCCTTTCCCCTTCTCTGGGTGACCATGTATGTCTCTCTTAGGGTCCTCGTTGTTTCCTAGCTTCTCTGGGGTTGTGGATTGTCTAATATCCGCCTATGAGTGAATGCATACCATGTTTGCCTTTCTGTGTCTGGGTTGCCTCACTCAAGATGGTTTCTTCTAGTTCCATTGATTTGCCTGCAAATTTCAAGTTGTCATTGTTATTTTTTAATGGGCATGGGTAAACATCAGGAGAGCCCAGGCAGGGATTCTAAGCCTAAGAGAAAGCCAAGTTTCTCTGCATCATAAAGTCACAGGAATTTTGAGTGTGCTTTCCCTGCCACTACAGGAGCAAGGGGGGTGGAACCATGAAAGGAGTTGAAGCAAGAGGCTTTCTTAGAGTCTCCGAGTAACAATCAGGTGGTACGGGAGATGCTGAGTGAGAGGAAGAACAGATGAAGACTCCTAAAGGGAAGATCACAGATAACAATAATGAAGCTAGTGTGACCATTCCTCTGTGTCGTACACACAAGACAACAAATCCAACCAAACGCTGCTAAACACAGAACTGACATGAAGAAGATGGTGCTGAGTCCATATCTAGAAGCAAAGAAAATTAAAAGAGCCTACAGCAGCCTATAGTAGTGGTTAGTGGGAGAGAAGAAATTGAGACAGGCTACAAGCAAAAAAAACAAAAAACAAAAACAAAAACAAAAAAAGTAAGAACTAATCGAAACTCCAGAAACTGCAGAGAAATTAGAGGGTATGTGTGAAATGGTTATTTAAGAAAGGTGAGACAGGGATCCTTTAGAGGTTTGTGGGTAGCTCTTACATAAAGTATGTTTGAAAACCCACAGACCATGGCACTTACGAGCACTGGCCCATCTCAGAAATATGGGCATAGAAAATGTGGCAGGACTGTGTACCTAAAGCTTGTTCCTTTAAATTGTGACAATGAAGGCAGAGATAGTAACATACAAGTGTGTGTGTGTGTGTGTGTGTGTGTGTGTTACATACAGAGTAGTGATGATAAAAAGCTCACCAAGACATAAACATGCAATATCTAAAATCTGGGTAGACCTGAAGACTTCTTTGTATACATCCATTGTGATATTGCCTCACATGCTTGTAATCCTACCACTAGGGAGGTAGAGACAGACAGATCCACGGGGCTCAGTGGCCAGTCATCCAAGACTAATCAGTGAGTTCCAGTCCAATGACAGACTGTGTGTGAAAAAAATAAGGTCAACAGCATCTAAGAAATGACACTGTAAGGTAACCTCTGGCCTCCATAAACATGCACACACATATAGACATGTAGCATGCACACATGTGCAGAGAGAAGGGGGGAGGGACCAGACTGAAGTACCAGGTCAGAAGCAAGTAGAACAGGTCTTGGGTTTAGACATTATACTGAGAAGATCACATCGTGTTCATGCTTCTGCTCACTGTAACCAGTGGCATTCCATTGTGGTGTCCTTAGCTTGCAGACATTGTCTCTTTTATGTTTCACCCAAAGATACAATTATACTACATCAGTCTACCATTTTAGTCCATGGAGATTTTAACATTGCTCTCTAGAGAAAGGAAGCTTTAACTACCCAGGCAGCATCACACATATGTGCATGTGCTTGAATCATTTTCTTATGAACTGCTTCTCCCACCTCGACTATTGACTGCGCAGAATTTTCTTCTATCTCTGACTCCTTTCTAGGTGAACTGAATACAATTACAGACCAAAAAGCTCTTTCTGCAATTGGGAGAAACCCTCCAAAATTATCCCACAGCCAGGCCTCATGCCTATAAATTCAGCACTCAGGATCATGTTTTCAAGGATAGCCTAGGCTACATAATAAACCCAAGGTCAAGATGATCTACATAGCGAGACTCTGTCTCAAAGCAGAAAATAAAGAGTCAATCTAACAACTCAAAACCCTACAAAGTCATTATTCCAGTCTCCAAACTGGAAACCCATTTAACTCAACAAGAAAACCACTACAACAATGATTCTCTATCTCAGGAATTTCAGAAGACAAAAACCAAGGTAAAATAAAAGTACAGATTTACTAGTATGGTTTCCTGAAGTTATTCCTGCTACATAAAGTAAATGCAGTTCAAATATAGTGTAGGGAAGAAGAGTAGAGTTAAACCATACATTGTAACTCTGTAGAAGGGGGTTTTCTCCTATATTCTGTTTGCTCTAAAAAACAAACGAATATTTCAAAAAACAAGTTATTTGTATGAGACTCTTTGCTAAGTGTGGCCCACATACCTTTGAATTTAAAATGATCTAACGTAAGTTCTTAGTTTAATTTTTGCAACTAGAATGGGAGCCATTTTGTAACATTTCATAGACAGTGACATGGGGGCTTTGTTTTTTTCTTAATATGAGAATATGATTTCAGGTAGGATTGAAAAAAATGTGATTTCCCACCGTGACTGAGTGCCCAACTAACCTCCAAGTCTAAATTTAGACAAGTATTCAAACAATCTGATTCAGGAATGAGATAACAAGAAACCCTGAGAAAAGAAAAGGTCAGGCCCCAATTTTCTTCTTGGTGATGACTTCCTGATCATTCCTCAGAGATCTGGAGTCTTAGCAGAACATGGCAGTTCTGTTGAGCCAAGCAGGCCTACAGCAGAGTTGCTCAGACTGGCTGACGGATGCTGTGGAAGCTGGGCTACAATATAGATGTTCAGGGTAAGACAATCTGAGACTTCACAGGTATTATATGCTATAGAGTTCAAGGCACAATTAAGACACTAGAGGTTGAACAGTGTTTGTGAAAAGCAGTAATAAACTATGTCAGAGTTCAGACTTCTGACCCTGCCAAGTGGAAAGATTTATTAATGCCTCATGAAAACTCCCAACATAAGCCAAACATCACAAAGACCAAAATTTAGGAATAAGGAATATTGCCCCCCACACACAAAAGAATGAGTACTTCTGAGTTAGAAAATCTTGAGAAAGACTTTGGAAATTTTACAGATCTCCACTAGCAATTCAAAATGCCAGGCCCTGATGTTAAAGTGGTAATCCAGTAGACGATGTAATAGTTCATAAGAGAACATATAAATGTCTCCTTAAATAACAATGTATCCTCTTCAGAGGGAGCCATAAATACTATAATCTCTATGACATGCTAATTGAAAGAAAACTGTGTTGAAAGAAACAAAGAAAAACATGATGTCAATGAGTGATCAAACAGGAAATAATAGAAAAGTGAAAACTGGAAAGATAGCCACATGAGAAGTCTTGAAATAAAAAATATAGTAAGTGAAATAAAAAATCGATCAGCTTCACAACATATCAGAGTTACTAGGATCAAGAGTCCCAGAACTTAGACACAAAACAATAGAAATTACCTACCCCAAAGGAGATATAGAATAAAAATTAAGGAAAAATAAACAGAGCATCAAGGACCTATAAGACAGTTTCATTTCAAGTAACTTACATCCTAGGAAATCGAGTCCCAGAAGAAGGAAATAATGCATAGAAAAAAATGATTTGAAGGTATAAGTCCCTCACAGTTCACATTTTAAAAGGCTCCGACTAACACAGATAGGAATTTAAGTTAATCCATCTAGGTTGAATACAAGGAAAGCACAACACACAACCAAGGAAAACTATTGGAAACCAACTTTAAAGAGAAAATAAGAGTAAAAAGGAGGGGGAAAGACACTTTTCTACAAAGACAAGAATTAGACTATCACCGAGTTTTCATCAGAAATAATGGATTCCATAATACAAGAAAATGCCTTAAGTTACAGAAGAAAAAAAGTGCTCTCAACCTAGCATTTCACATTCCGTTAAAACAGCTTTGAGGCCAGCGAGGTAGATCCGTGAGTAAAGGTGCCTGCCACTAAACCTTCTGACACGAGTTCAGTACCTGGAACCTGCATGGTGGGAGAAGAGAACCAGTTGTCTTCTGGCCTCTGAATATTTTCTTTCTTCCACATAAATAAATAAATATAATTTTTAAAAGATCTGCACAGGTTCAAGCCAGACAGGATCCCAGCACTAAGAAGCTTTCTGTAATTGAGGCTCAATGACAAAGAGAAATATCTGTTTTCTTCAGTGGAGTATCACTGGGTATATCAACCACACACCAGGGTAGGCCTCATGCCCATGTGTAAGGAAATCCATTTAACATCCAATCCTGAAGACCTGAGTTCTTTAGAACAAGGTAAAACCTGGATTCACTAGGGCAAACACCTGTCATCCCAATGAGCTAATGCAGGGAGGTGGGAGCCAGAGACATGAAACTGTCCATGCTCACAGGTCAGCTAGCCTTGTCATTCACTGGCAGAGATCCTGCTCCAACAAGTTGGAAAGGCAAGGACTGACAGACACCTAATGGTTGTCCTCTGACTGACCTACACACACACACACACACACACACACACACACACACACACACACACACACACACACACGAGCATCCCCACATATGAGCAAGCAAGCACATACAAAAGATGTGCTGGGTTCTATATTGTTTACTCAGGTGTGTTTACAAATTCATTCTATAAGCTTTTAAATAGTCACAAAGTACTGTAACTTGTGGAAAGAAGAGTATAAACCAATTGAGAAAAAAATCTTGTGCTCTGTTAAACATCTAATGTTGCTTTAAATGGCACAAAGTGAATTATGCTTTACCTGCAAACACTGTCAAAACAGCCAACTGTAAGAGTTCAATGTTTTTATTCCATTTTAAAGATCCCCCTATTTGTTTTGTTCCTTTTATTTATTCTAGTAATTCCAGAGTATTTCTGCTCCCAAAAATGGTAGGTGAAAGATTAAGAACTACTTTATTAAGAATACAACCATACTTAACAACAACAACAAATTCAAAGAAAATGTTAAGCTTTTTATATTAATGAAAGTCATTCATTTTAAAATACTCATACAGGAATTTTGCTATGAAGATAAATCAAAATCTAGCATCATAAATATAGAGGTCTGGGGCTGGAGAGATGCTCAGCCAATTTCTGCCCTTCCAGAGAGCCAGGGTTCAGTTCCCAGCACCGACATGGCAGTTCACAACTGTCTGTGGCTCCAGTTCCAGGGGATCCACACTCTCACAGGGCAAAACACCAGTGTTCATAAAACAAATAAATCATTTAAAGAAAACTAAATAAATCTAGAGATCTGAGGGTCTCTTGGAGGTTGGGGACTGCAGCATCGGGAATCTGAGGTTTCTGGGGCAGGGTGGTGGTGGTGATAGATGCTATGGGGTTGGAAGGAGAATGTAGAGGACCAAGCAGGCATGGAGTGAATCTTTTAAAAGTGAGTAAAGACATCATAAGAATACAGTGGAATACAAATGTCATAAGAAGCAACAGAGAAATGCATAGTGCATGAAACACTGAAAACACAGCACTTAAAATGTGATACATAAAATGTAGCTAGAAGGCTAAAGCGAGATCATTTGACAATAGCGAGTATTAGTAAATGCTCAGAATTGGGGTGGGGGAGTAAGGAACCTCTTCAGCTATTACCATAATTTTCTATAAATTCCCAGTGGCTCTAGTAGTTACAGAGTTATTTACATATTTTTATGCTCTGGAAATTAAATGACACCATTTTTTATTTTCCTGTTAATTTAAAAAAAGAACTAATCAAAGATCATTAGAAAAAAATTGAGCTAGACACTGATACAAAATTTTTAGATTCTAATTAGTAAAGATCAAAACTAAAATCCTCTGTATTTTTAGTTGGCAGAATGGATGAGCACAATAAATAGCTTATACATTTTCATGGGTTTGTACATTAAAAATACTAAAAAGCTGTCTAGCCATCTATAGTTTTTAATGTATTTACATGTCCAACACAATCCTGAAAGCCCACAAAAACACAAGTTCAGATTGCAATCCTGCTACAGTGTAAGCTGGGCACAAAGGCCTTCTAATGATCTTTGATTAGTTCTTTATTAAATTCATCAAGGGAGCAAAGAGAATTTAATAATCTTCACCAGTTGTCATCTTTCTGATTAGAGTTTTGATTAGAACTTTCAGCTTTTATTTTCCTCCTTGCTAGCCTTCACCAGAGCCTTGCTTTGCTCCTCACTGGGGAGGAGGAACAGGGCAGACGGGGACTGCCAAATGGATCCTGCTTGTTGGTAGTACCTGGGGACGGTCACACATGTCAGAGACTCATGGAGGAGAAAGTCAGAGAGCTTTGTGGATCTCTTCCCTGCTGTGGAGTCAGCCTTTTCACCCGAAAGCAGTTTGCTTGCTTTTGAGGATTATATCCCCCAGGGTTGAAAGTCATTTTTATAACTATTAGATGTACAAATAAACATTACATTGGGGGTTGCTTATGAATGTTACATACATCACAGGTATAAAAGCAATGAGATTATAGAAACGACCATCTTCAGGTATTTGAGAAATGCCCAATTAGATTTTTTTCAGAATAAAGGGCTCCAAAAGGTCACTCTGTCTGGGATGAAATGGGTGCAATGAGCCATAATAGTGTTTACATTTTCTTTCTTGTACAACCTATGAGGGGATAATGACATTCAGATTTCTATACAGTGCATCTCCTCCTAGTAGTCAGAAATATTGCCTCAATTATTTTTCTATCATTGTTGAAAAGTAGGAGATGTGTAGCTATTATCATCTCCATTTCCTATTATGCTATATCAAGCTATTTTAGTTCCAGTTACTGGAAAAGAAGAATGACAAGGGAGTGTGTTTATAATCATATTCAGTCACCATTAGACCTCAGGGTTGGAGGGAGACAATGGAAGGAAGGCAAAAAGAAATAATAAAAATGTAAACATGGGAAATTCTTAACCTACAAAAAGATTATGTCCCAAAAGTTCATTCACTATGCTATTGTTTGGAATGCAGAATAACCTGTATTTCCATGGAAACACTATTCTCAGTGCTAGTTAAGTTGCTGGGTTAGCCTACCCAGTCTGTTTACAGATGCAGTTGAAAATACAAGTAGGTAAAATTATAGCAGGAGAAAATTATTCTGTCAGAAATGCATGCTGTTTTAACTACATACAATATTAACTAAACCCTTATGGGCTATTCTAGTAGCCAATGCCATTTTATTGCCCCAGCTCAAAATTCATACCCCCAAATTAGTACTTAGCTCCTTGCAAATATGGGCACTGCAGGAAGTACTTAGAATCCAGCACACTCCCAAAACAAACTCTCAACTGCAGAATCCTCAGAGACAAACTAACTGACAACCCATCAAGTGGACACTTTCCTTCCTTATTTCCCAAAATGACAGACATTGGGCAGCCTTAAAAAGCAAGCAAATAAATAACAACAACAACAAGAATGAAAAACAAAACAGGCAACTTGGCATAAAAGAATACTTCTGTCGGACTTTCTAAGAAAGTTCTACTTCAAAAATAGATTCCACATTCAAATGGGATCTGTCCAGTCACTTAAACTCTAGGTTGTTATGAAAATACAATAACACAGGGTATCAGTAACACAGCCGGTGACAATACACAGAACAGAACACTAAAAATAGCAACCATGAGCCCCAGAAAGCTTAGACTTGAAGTACAAAGAATATATGAAGACTATAGTGTCTTAGGAACAGACCATGCTGAAAAGACAGGAAAGAGGATGTTTTACTTCCAATGAAACGTGAAAACCTGCCTAAGCAGAACTGGTTAGTACTGAGCAAGGCTCTTCTTTCCTTATTGCCACTGAGGAATTGAACTGAACTCAAGCCACCAGGCATTGACTATGCATTCAGGGCCTTGTGTTTGCAAGAGAGAACAGAGACAACCACTTGAAAAAGAAACAAGCATAGATACTGTCCTTCTTCCCCTAGAATCAGAGAAGGCCTGTCTTTGTGAAAACACAAAGCTGTAAATCTCAAAAGACATTGTTCATACCTATACACACACTGCTACTTCTGGACATAGTGCAAGACTGAGCCACTCATGATCCTAGATTATATGTTTATAATATAGTGCTTACTGAATAAAACTGTAAATATTGCCTATAAATCTAATCACTCCACTTGCCAACAAGCTCTTAACAAGCCAAGGCTATACTTACTGGTTTGTGTCTTCAGTGCCTGACAAAGTGTAAAAAAAATATGCTTTGTCCTAGTCCCTGACATCTCCTTCAATGAGCAGGGAGCTCTACTGCCCAGAATGCTGGCATCTATACATCCTACTGTATGTATTATTTTACAAAGAAACTATGAGGAACGAGGGATCTTTTGCTCTTCAAAACACTAGATCTGAATATGGAATGATGGATAGAATTTGAAAAGATTGTCATGCCCTACATTAGCACCTCTTGTTTAACTTGTCATTAACTCTATAATCATCAACCGGGGAAAAGGTCAAACACATGTAAGTCTGGAAAAGCTTATCTAGTCAAAGCTTGTGCCATTGTGCCAAAGACAGATAAAATATAAACTTTGAAAGTTCCATCATTCTGTTTCAGAAAAACTTATGTGTACTTACACCCATGCATTCATCACACACACACACACACACACACACTCACATACAATACTCATTAGAGAACTGAGACACCATTAGTAATAGTAATACATATTCATAAATGTTTTTAAAGTGCATCATTTATAAATAGAACTTTGAGTGCTATTCTGATCCTATATTACAATTATATATTTAGGACACTTTACCCAATGGGTTTAAATTCAAAAAGGATGCTTTTAAATACACTGTTTTCCCTAATATAAGGTTTTAAATGTTAAATTCCAGATATAACATTTAAAATGGGAAGATCTCTGTTCTGTTGCTGTAGAAGAAAGGCAACTAGTAAGCCTCTGAGGCTCTTATTTTGGCTAGAAGATTTTACGATTCTAATATAGTAATATTTTTACCATTGTTCTAAGCTATTCTTAAATATCCTTCTCTCCCTTTCTTCATCTCCTCCTTTGGCCTTCTTTCCTTCCTATCTGTCCCCCTTCCTCCCATTTCCCCTTCCTATCTGTCTGCCCTCCTTACTCCCTTCTTCCCTTCCTATCCTCCCTCCTTCCTCCTCTCCTCCTCCCTTCTTTCCTGGGCTAGCCTCTGATCTTTTGTTGACATTGTTTCACTCCAATAGAAAGAAGTTGTTAAGAAGGACTCTAAATCTGGTATCTAATTAAATATTTCTAAAGCCTTGTAAAAGCAAGAACACATGTAATAAAAATCAGAATTGGAAGCCTAATGGGACACCTAATTATGTTTTAGTAGAAGAAATCCAAGGGGATAATCATTTGTCAGAGAAGAGGGAATGTCTTGCACTGGTTAAGTAAGAAAGGCAGGAGGGCTGCTTGGGACCAGAGCTGGGAGTGCAGAGGGGAAGGAGGTAGGAAGGTGTCGAGGATTGGAAATGGTCAAAGAACGTGGTGTAAGAAGTGAAAACTTCATTACAAAATTCATCACTTTGTACAGTGAGTAAACACCAATAAACTTTTTATAAGAAAGGTAATTAGCAGATGGTAGCAAATCCCACTTCCTGGAACACAGAAAACATGTGAAACTAGCCTGACAAAAAGATGACCTGTTCAGCTGTGACACGGAGAAAATTATCAAGACAGAAGGTAAGACATTCAATAGCAATAGTTCTGAGAAATGGGTACAGAAAGAGTTTTGTCAACAGTTTTACCTCACGCTACCAGCCTTGTGGGAACTACAAGAGTGTGGATTCACATATGTGGGAAGATGCAGGCCATCAGTGGGAAAGGAATGGCTATTTTTTGAGAAAGCATGAAATTTCTCCAAGGTGTATTCCCAAACGCTTTGGCAGAACGTTAGCATGTAAATACTAAGGTAAGCACGCTCTTCGTTGCAGCTCTACAGAATGCTAAGCACTGTATTTTTTAAATCTTAACATTGAGAGTGCTTAAATGAGTACCCTTCCCAGTTAATTGAGGCCTTTTCCCCCCCGATAGGCGTACTATGAGGTTTCCTAAGTGTTTTTCCTAAGTCTCAGAATCAAAGAGGTTTGATTGGTTCTTTGCTCCACCAGCTTGTTTTATTGTGTTGGATGATGACTTGGCTTTTCTTGTAACCCTGAGAGAAAGGGATTTGTTTGCACTCTTCTGGACTCTAGGAGGGGACTTAGGTTTCTAAGGAAGAAGGCAGCTTAGATAACACAGAGAAGCTAGGGCTCGGTGGTAAATAATGAGACACCTTCTACTCAGGACTTAACACACCCACCAAAGGCAACCTCCTTGGAGCATTTGATGCAGAACCAAAAAAGGGCTCAGGCTCCATTGTAAAGAAAACTGAATTCTTTCTTATGCTTCTGGAAGCCCAAATAGCATAAATTTTTATTTATAACAACATAATTAACTGTGGTTGTAGAAGTACAAACGTATATTGGTACTCAAAAAAGGCAAAAGAACTAGCAAGCCAGAGAAGGACCTACTAGCCTCTACCATCCCTAGCAAGTATAAGTCAACAATTAAGATTTCTACATAGCATAGATACATGAAGTCCTAATAGTATCAATCATCCTGCAAAAGGGGAAAACACCATTAACACAACTCTGCCTTCCTGTTGCATGACTTCAAATGATCTCTTTACCACAGGTGTTGGTTACAACATGTAGAAAGTTGACCTTCTTAGTCAAGGGGTCACCAGCCAAAGTCATTCTACACCACAGAAAGGCGGTATTCCATCTTCTTTATTGTCTGCCTGAGAATAGGTGCCTGAAGGATTTGAACTTTCTGCCCTGAGCCAGCTTAGTGGTTAGTATAAACCTCTGATGCTCTCAACAGCTCTCCCTGGAGAGATGCACTTGAGTTCCCAGGGCAGGCCAACCATGTTCAGAATTTTGTTCATATTAACATCTAATTCCTCCATAATAGGGATCAGTAATTTAGAAAGGAAAGAACCAGAAAATACCTTCTACCAACTCAAGAATATGTCTACTAAACAAAAATAATGATAAAGGTGTGTTTGCTAGAAGCTACAATGAAAGGTGGGGACAACAGTAGTGGTGAGGCACCCTTCATATACCTTTAGGATAAAAAGTCAGGGGCGGAGCCTTAGTTTGGGTTTCTATTGCTTTGAAGAGACACCATGGCCACAGTAACTCTTATGAAGGAAGCCATTTAATTGGGGCTGGCTTTCAGTGCAGAGATTCAGCCTCTTATCATCATGGTGGGAAGCATGGCAATATGCTGGCAGACACGGCGATGGAGAGTAGCTTAGAGTTCTACATCTGTAGAAAGGAAGAGAGAGAGAGAGACAGTGGGCCTGGCTTAAGCATTTGAAACCCCAAAGTCCACCCCTAGTAACACACTTTCTCCAACAAGGCCACACTCCCTAATCATTCAAATATGTGTCTATGGAGGGTCATTCTTATTCAAAACCACCACAAGAAGCAAACCTTTTCCAGTTTTGGTTCAAGAGCATTAAAAGCTATGTAAAGTATCTATTTCAGAGGAGGGACATACCACAAATGCTTATGCTTGAAATAGGACTCTTGCTTTGTCTTGGAATAGTGGGCTTTTTAAACAAAGGAAATGTATTAATATGATACTTTCATTGAAACAAAATAATTTAGAACATACGGTATTAAATCTTCATACAGTCACACCTTAATAACGCACATGCATTTTGCTTTACTTTGGAAGGGCCATGCTTTTCTTTTTCTTTTTTTTTTAATTTAAATTAGAAACAAGCTTGCTTCACATGCCAATCCCAGCTCCCTCTGCCTCCCCTCCTCTCCTGCCCCCCCAACCAGGCACCCCAGTTCCCCACCCGATGACCACTCCATTCCCAAAGGAGGGTGGGGCCCTCCTTGGGAGATCTCCAGAGTCTGTCATTTTGTTCAGGGCAGGGCCTAGGCCCTCCTCCCAAGAGTCCAGGCTGAGAGAACATTCTTCATTGTGGGATTGACACCCAAACTCAATTTGTATGCCAGGAATAAATACGGATCTACTTCCCAAGGCCCCATAGATTGCCTAGGCCTCCTCACTGACACCCACATTCAGGGGGTCTGGATCAGTCCCATGCTGGACTCCCAGTCATCAGTCTGGGGTCCACGAGCTCCCCTTTGTTCAGGTCAACTGTTTCTGTGGAATAAACAAGCCCAGTCTTGACCTCTTTTCTCATCAATCCTCCCTCTCTGTCACTGTACTCCAGGAGTTCAGCTCAGTGTTTAGCTGTGGGTATCTGCCTCTGCTTCCATCAGTCACTGGATAAAGGTTCTGTTTCCCAGACTCCCTAGAAGTAAGATTGTAAGCTGGCACTCCCCTGATCCATGTCTAAACTCCATATATGACTGAGTACATACCATATTTGTCTTTTTGTGACTGGTTACCTCACTCAGGATGGTTTCTTCTAGTACCATCCATTTGCCTGCAAATTTCAATATTCCAATGTTTTTTTTCTGCTGAATAGTACTCCATTGTGTAAATGTATCACATTTTCTTTATCTACTCTTCAGTTGAGGGGCATCTAGGTTGCTTTCAGGTTCTGGCTATTACAAATAATGCTGTTATGAACATAGTGGAACAGACATCCTTGCTGTATGAATGTGCATCTTTTGGGCATATGTCTAAGAGTGGAATTGCTGGGTCTTGTGGTAGACTGATTCAGAAGGGCCATGTTTTATCATTATAGTCTCTGTATTATATTTTGTTGAAAAGGCATGAAGGATTTAAGGCTTGCTTGAGGTCAGAGGAAATTTGTGAGCAAGTTTTTTCTCCCTAGAAACTAAAATACTTCCAGTATACCACCTAGCAGTAAATCATGTACACATAGGCATTGGGTGAATGAACAGATAATTGAGCAAATGAGTGAATAAAGCAGTAATACTAAGACATTTGACCCACCATTTGTCTTGATTGATGAAAGACGCAGGTAAGCATAAGCACTCTGGGATGACAGTTCACTTAAGTAATTTTGATTTTACCATGGACTTAGAATTTCTGGTTTCTATAGTGCCTCTGACTACACTTGAAAGAAAACTTGTCATCTTGTTTACTGACAGCTTTTCAGTATTTGGTATGCTCAATGAGTCACATGAACACTATGTAAATTTAAAGGAATTTTTGAAATTAGGAAGCCATATGAAAATTGGGTTCTCTTCACTAAACATAGGGCATCATTCCCATGTATTTCCCTGCCAGTCCCAAATCATTAGTTTTTCCATTATCCTGTCACAGGAACTCAAAGTCCCACTTGCTTCAATAGAAGTGAAAAATGGGGGGGGGGAATAGGTTAGGAAATACATGTACAATTGTCGTATTGAGTTAACCTCAGCTGACATTATGGTTGACCTAAAGAAATAATAAAATATCTTAAGAATGTGTGATAACCATTTTCCTTTGGACCCATCCTTAAGTTTGCATGTTTTCAACTAGAGACTGAAGTAAGAAGTTTACTTTAACTCTCAATCCTTGCAGTTATGTCATGGGTAAATAAATGAGGACAATGATAAAACTTTAAATAAATTGTGAGAGAGAAAGAAAAACAGAGACAGTTGAGGAAAAGCAAGATGAATGGTGGGGGAGAGACAGGAACAGACTGACAAAACAGAGAAGCAAACATGAAGTTGGGAACTAATTTGGTGGAGAGACAGTTGTCCAGGATTCAATGAAGGCATGCACAAAAAGAGACCTCTCTCTGACAACTCTCTCTGAGTGTCACACATTTTACACATCTGTTGCTTCTCCTAGTGTAGAATGTTCTTTCATCGTGACCTTAATGTTGTCTTAGGAAAAGTTCTACCTGATTCTCAAACTTTCTATATCCAGCCAACTTGACTGACCTGGTATCTCAGTGAAAACTCCCTTCCCTGTGCAGACCCGTGAGTAGTCAATGAACCACTCTGGCTTCTTATCTATAAAATAATTAATTTAAGTAGTTCAAGATTACCATGGAGTCTAACACTAAATACTTTCCTCTCTGTTTAGAAGGATTATTTCACACATCAGCAATACAGCTAATCTCTCTCAGTGGTTTATTGCTCATTGTCTTAGTTAAGTTTTTGTTGCTATGAAGAGACACATGACCATGCGGCGCATGATGGCATACATGCAGATATGCTTCTGGAACTGAGATTCCTACATCTTGACTCAGAGACAACAGGAAGTTAACTGACTCACTGGTCAGTGTTCTGAGCATAGGAAAACTCAAGTATGCCCCCACAGTGACATACTTCCTCCAACAAGGCTCTACCCACACCAACAAAGCCATGCCTCCTGATATTGTCACTCCCTATGGGCTCATGGGAGCCAAATACATTCAAACTACCACACCCATCATAATGATGATGATGATGTTCCTGACAATTACTGGCAAACTGAGCAACAGTATGCCTTCACAAACCCTGTCTCAATAATTGAGATGATTGGGTATCTTTAATGGTGACTGAATCAAATTAGGAAGGCATACTGCTGGCTCATGATCACAAAATTAGGAGCAACATATGTGAGCATATATAAGATAGAGTGACACTCCTAACTAATGTTCAGTTCTATCACCATCAGAATATAAAGGATAATAGGTTGGCTCAGATTAGGTGAACTCATCTTTAAGGTGGCTACAGTCAACAAATACTCAATAAATTTATAAAGATGGTTATTGAAAAGTGTGAGTCTACCAATGTACTTCTCTAATAATAGAGTGAACTAGCTGTGAGTGGCTTTAGCTCGATCAAAGGAAAATTCTATACTGTCCAGGGAAATTCAGTGTTGTATAACACTAATTCAATCAAAACTATATTGTGACAATATTTCCAAATATTTATGAATAGTAATACAGAATTTCTTAACATTGTAGTTGAAGTGGGTGGGTATAAAATGTTAAAGGGAAAATGTATAGTAGTATCTGGTACTTTAGAAATCTCATTCTGGATCAGAAAACAAAATAAAATTTACAAATTCTGTGGGTATGGCTAAGTCCTGAGCTGAACTTAAGAAAGCCAGTAACAGAGAGGGAGGACTGATGACCAAAGGAGTTAAGACTGGGCTGGTTTAACCCCACAAACAGCTGACCTGACAAGGGTTAACTCTTGAATCCCAGGCTGATGCCTGGGAATCCAACATGGGACTGATCAAGACCCCCTGAATGGGGGTGTCAGTGAGGAGGCCTAGGTAATCTATTGAGCCTTGGGCAGTAGATCAGTATTCATCCCGAGTATACACATGGACTTTGGACTCCCATCCAACAATGTGAGATGAACTCTCACCCTGAACTCTTGGGGGGAGGGTCTAGGCCCTGCCCTGGATGAAATGACAGTCTATGGACACCCCCATGGATGGCCTCACCCTCCCTGGGGAAATGAAGGGATAATGGGGGAGTTGGGGAGAGGGCACGGGAGGAGGGGAGGGAAAGGGAGAGGGACCTGGAACTGACTTGTGAACCAACCATGTTTCTAATCTAAATTTAAACTTAAAAATAAAAAAAATTAATAAAAAAGGTAGATATTCTTGGCAAAGAAGCAGGCCCAGTGCCCCCGGCCTCTGCAGAGACCAATACAGTTCTTAGTACAAAAAGGGAATAATTTAGGTCTAGTGAGAATTTCGTTTAGCCTGGGAGTTATGATTTAACTCATACTTTACTCTCATGGTAGGCATTGCTAGTTGGCTCTTACAATTGCTTTTTCAGTGTTCAGGTTTAAATGTAAACCTAGGTTTGAGGATCAATAAATTTACATTGTAAACAGAAAAAAAAAACAAATTCTGTGGGTAGTCATTTTACAGAATATTACTAGTTTATTTCACTGAAAAAATTTCCTGGAAAGTTTTCTAATTATCTTGATGAAAAGAATGACTGGTTTTAAAATGTCATTAAAAAGGAAATTCCCTTTAAAACAAAATAAGACATGCAAGTCTAGTTCAAGATTACAACTTTGAGACTGCTTGAAATACTTTCTACTAATGAACACTGAAATCCATAAAATTTATAGTCTTCTCTTCAAACAAGTGTTTTAGTCTTAGTATTTTATAGCCTTTGTATCTTCTTCAGCAAAATTTCTACTCCCATGACAGGCATTTAATGAAAGTAGGATTCATATTACCCATTTCATTCCACCTGTGTGGCCACTGTCTTGAGGACAGGTAGAAACTGTCCATAGCAGACTGCTCGTGTCTATAGTTTCCTGAACATTTCAGCGTTCAATTAAATACAGTTTAAATTAATCAGAACATGCAGAAAATGAACAGTGGTGAGACTGGGTAAGGCTGGGAACTTGATTGTGTTATACATGAAATTCAGCTATTCAGTGAAATTCTCCAATTGTGGTAATTCTTCTGCCCTGATTACAATTATTTCATCTATGTGGTGCATATATATTTTAATCTTCGCCTGACACTGTCTGTTGTTATAAATGAATTTGTCTGCCCAGCTATTCACAAATACATTTGCATTATTGAGGTCATGTCTGACTACGGGTCTTAGTTCCATGATTTAAACAATACTTAATCTTCGCTCCTGGAATTATTTTTGCATTAGATGTTAATTGACTGGAACCACTGACAATAATAAAGATATAATTTTCCGTTAATGTCTTTGGCAAAGGAGGTTTCATATCCTTATATTTTTAAGAAGAAACATTTTTGACCTTGAATAATTATTAAAATTACTTTATATTTTTCACCAATCACAATAGGGTCTTAAGATTTATCATTTTACTCAATAGGCCCTCCAACATATATGTATCATTCTTCTAAAGTCAATATTTAAACACATTATCAGCTGATAGGGTCCTGACACCCAGATGTTAGTCCCTTCTATTATAGTCTACATCTACATTTTGTACCTTTTCTCCCCTTCTTTATATAAATTTATTTTCCTCTCAGTGCTTGAGACTAAACTTAGGACGTCATGCTTTCTAAACCACAGTCAATCACAAACCTAAGTCTTCAACTCTTGCTCTTCATTCCCATATTCTTCTTTCCTTATTCTCTGCATTTTCCTTTCTTTTTGTTTGGAGAGTTTATTACTTTTTTCTCTTAATTATTATCAGTCTCCACTGATTATTAACACTGTTAACATAATAAACATTGTTAACATTCATAATAGTATTAATACCATTAACATTGTTAACATTAATATTATTAACACTTGCTGTTAACATTCCTAATAGTTGTTGACATTCCCAGCATTGTTAACATTAATAACATTGCTAGTATTATTAACATTATGACCCTTGTTAATATTAACATTTTTAACATAATTAACATTACAATTTAACTAGCATTACTAGCATTATTAATATTGTAATATTAACAAGGTTAAGATTATGATCATTGTTATTGTTAATATTATTGAAAGTAGCATCACTAACACTGTTAACAATGTTAATACTAACTGTTAATAATATTAACATTGTTAAAATTACAACCATCACCATTATACATTGTTGAAACTAGGTTTCATATAAAGAAAGAGCTAAAGAAGTCAAAACAAGCAAACAAAAAAAAAAGCTAGAGCTAAAGGAGAACAGCGGGGAAAACTTGGGGGTAAGCCACATATTCTCCAGCATCTCAATTTTCCCCTTTTATACTTATTTTTATTTTTTACTTCTCTCAATTACAATAGAAAGCTGGAAACAAGCATTCTTGCTATAGAGTATAATCTTGTTTCGTTTTGTAATCTTCAAGCAGCAACTGAAACAAAGATAATGTTCCTTAAAAAAATCTTTCCATTATTCCAATCTTAAGCAAATTTTGCAAATACATCTGTTGAAGCAAGCTAGTATCATATAAGCATTGAGTCAAACTCGTAGACCCCCAGTACCAAGCCACACTCAATCATTCATCCAGTCACTACCTAATTTTGAAAAAGTGTTATTAGTTTTTCACATAAAGGACAATGATATCATTTTGAAAATAAGAAGTACAAGGTGACCTGCCACAGACTGATTTTCTATAAATAGAAATCTCTTTACTAACAATGTAACCATATCATTAAATTTAACAACTGGGATAAAAGATATTGACACAATCCTGGGTAACTGTTAATCCCACAAATGTGAGGAAAAAGACCTTTGACCAAAATCATCATGGCAAAACTAAAGCAAGCTTTTTTTATTCATGTATAAGGGCTGTCTCCCCTTAAGGCAGGGTTCGAGAGATCATCATTGGATGTGAGGAGGACAAGATTTTTATACCTCAGGATTACGGGTTTTCCAAAAGTAGGGTTTGACATGCAGATAAAGAGGGGTCTCAAAAGCAGAACATAAGCACAACAAGGTAGTCATAACAACATTCTGAAACAAAAAAAAAAACATGGTTGCCATTTTCTGGAATAGGCAGAACAGAACCATTTGTAGTTAAAGTTATAGGTGGGGCGCAGCCCAATTAATTATAAACAGGAATGAACCTAGTTTGTCTTTACTATAAGTTAGCTTTCAAGCTCAAGATGGAGGCAGACTGGTTTATCATTTCCCCCTTGTCTTATGCATCCCTCTCAAATCCTTGATAGAGCCTTGACATTCTTTATCTGGGGGAAAACAAAATTTGTAATGCATTGAAAGATATATGGCCCATTCATAAATTATTTCTGTTATGTTTGCATACAGTGAACAAATAATTATGTTTTGTATAGAGCAGGTCAAATGCCCTATCATATTGTTGAACTTTTTAACGGGTACCTTTCCTGGTATGTCAATAAATACTATAGGTAGCCATTTTTTCTCTTTGTCAGGGAGTTTTCTTTTGATCTAACATTCCAGCCTTCTGTTGAGGATAAGGGGTGATGTATCATCTTTTGGAACTGTTTCTTGTCATAAATTAAGATGCTATTGTCAGAACTCAGGAAGGCTGGAATGTTAGCCAAAGGCTAGGAAGGGATTAGAGCAGTATACTTAAAGTATCCAGTTTGCTGACTCAGCTGAAAAGCCAAGGGGATCTACCACATCAACTGGATAGGTTTTCAACAAGGCCAGGGCTTCCCAGTTTTGTATGACTATGGGGGCTAGAGTAGTGTAGATAATCTTTGGAGCAGTTTGTAGTCTACAGCTGATTTCTGAATCTTAAGTGGAACTCTACCAAGACAGGTATAGACTAGAGACAGAAGTTAAAGTTAAAGAACTTAAAGGAAACCTTTATGTTAGAGCTTCCACACTTGTGAATAGGCAATAGGCAGGGAATCTTAGACTGTTGATTGACAAGAACATTTATATGGAGTTCATTAACCTATGATCAGTGGACCCAAGTCTTATAAATTCCTCAACTCCCAAGAGCTTACATTACCATTTTTTGTAATCTGTACTAAAACCTGTATTGTAGAAAAATCAGTTTGCAGGTGTCTGTTAAACATGTAGAATAGACTCATGCCTTTGAGTCACTATGGCTATGAGTTAAAAAGCATGAACAATATTTCCCTGTCCAGAGGCTGGATATATAGACTGGACAGAGATGTTTTTAGCATGATGAGAAGCACCTTTAGGTCTATACTTAGAAAATAACTGAAGGAACTTTAAAATCTTGAGTTTATGACTGATAATAGTGGTCAGAACTTTACTGATTAATGTTAAAACTTTGAATTTTTGAAATCTTAGTTTAACTAGCATAAAAAGGGAAATAAATATGAAATATGTTTTAATTTTGAGTTATTTTGTATATATTTATAATTTGTATTTATATAACGTAAATAATTTTAGACCCTTATAAGTTACTAAAGCTTTTATATCCTTAGACTTTTTTATCCATTCATTTTTCATAAGACACAAGTAGCTGATTATTAAGAGTAGTCATTGAAAAGCAAGTTTTCTAAAAAATAAAGGGATTATAAATAGTTACATCTGAAACCTACTGGTAAAGCAAATTTTTCTGCATGTTTGCCTTTTTTCATCAGGGAGTGCCTGCTTTGCCTCAGTCTGGCAGCATGGAAGTGGTGGCGGCTGGAGCTTGGCCTCGCTCCCATTTGCACCTCTAACTGGGAAAGATTAATGGGAACACAGAAACACATACAAGCGATGGAGAAACCAAAAACAAAAACAATAAACACAAAGGACAGGCTAGAGGACTATCCCGCTTACCACTCTTACTATGCGTGCTCCTTGTCTGTTTCACTTACCTTGCGTCAGAACACACAGAGACAGGCAGAACACAACACAAAACATGGAGCAAAAATAACAACAGGGACAATGACAACAATTGGAGTCCTCCAAAAGCTCACCAGTTCAACCAAAGAGTTTTTAACTAATAGGAGACCTTTCCTCGGTTTCCTCACGGCATTAAAAAAACAAAACAAAACAAACAGACAAAAAACCCGCCAGAAACCCAACAGAGGCTTCCTAAGTGTCAGGTTTTCTCTGAATCAGTTAAACCAGGTCTATCCCATTTCTTTCTCAACTTCAAGTGATGCTAAATGCTCTGTCCTGAGTTTGTTCAATTTCTAGGCTTCCAGTACCATGAAACACCCTCAGAGATTCACAGCCTAAATACTGAAACCCTGCCAGTGGGTACCCAGGTGCCAGGTCTTTATGATTTCCCATTGCTCTCTTCAAACTCTCCTAGATATTCTTCCTTGCTCTCTTTCAAATTCATGGCTTCTTTGTCATTAATTTTAGCTACATGCATACAATATGTATATGTTCATGAACACCTAAATGTTACCCAATCAGTCCATATAATTTTATTTGTATGTATTTTTTAAGAACTTTATATTCTACAAAAATAAGTGTGGTATCCCCTGGGGTAGACTATTTCACCCACTCTCAGTATTCCTTAGTTGACTGTAGTTCTTTGTGTATTGTTGAGGCCTTGTGGGATTCTCTCATCCACTTTATTAATGTCTGTTGTTCTTGTCTTTGTTAAGTTCATTGGTGAGATTGCATGGGTGTAGCTTCTGACATTACTAGGAGACACAATCCCACAGCAAACTTCTAACTTTTACAATCTTTCCACCCCCTCTTCCACAGTGTTCCAGGAACCTTAGGTACAGGAGTGTTTTGTAGATGCACCCACTGGACTGGGTGCCACAACTCTGCATTTTGGTTGGTTGTGGCTTTCTGTGCATGGTCCCTGCCTATTGCAAAAAGAAGCTTCCTTGGTGAAGGGTGAGGACTATACTTATCGGTGGGTATAAGGACAGATGTTTATAATGAAATGTAGTTACAGAATCTGCTTCTTTAGTAAAATGGTAGAGACGGTTCTTCTCCAAGATCCATGACTTTGCTAGCCCTGAATAGTTAGGTTTCCACTACGTAGGAGACATCAAGGTAAGCATGTCACTATTGTACCTTTAGGGTTACTGTGTCATCTTGGCCAATGTTGTGGTTCATGGGTATCATGGATGAGTAGGACTCTTGGTTACCTCCTTTCTTTGGAAGTGTACATGTGCCTTCTGGTACAGTCTAAGCTAGTCTTCAGAGAGGAGGCTTTCAGATTGGTTCTGGCTCAGAGGCTTCACATTTGAAGTGCATAGTGTCTTCAGCATTAGAGACTTACCTTCCATCCATGAGAGTCAATCAAGGGCAATAGCAACAGCGCATTGCGTTTTGGTAGTCTCTTGGAAAACTCAGATAAACAACTCAAAAAAGGGTTTCTCATGCCTCGTCTTGGGATTTTGTTAGGTGTCTCATGAAGGAAGCACTGTCAGACCAGATGAGAAATTTCATATGAATTATATATGTATATTTATACACAAACTTACATGTATTATAGGGTTTTTAAAGATAGATCATTAATAGTCTGATTTCTTATAACTTTTTCAGACATCCTTACTGTTACTTTACCCTCTTCCCTCTTTCTGTACACACACACACACACACACACACACACACACACACAAATTAGAGGCCCTTCTTTTTTCCATTTCTTCACCAGATCCTTCTTTCTATTGCCTCCCTACATGTCTACCCTGGACCCATTTTACTTTCCTGGTTTCTGCATTCCTCCAGGATATATACTCGCATCTGCAGATTAGAAGCTAGGAGCCTCCAATGAGAGAACATATGATGCTTGTATTTTGGGATCTAGATTACCTCACTCAATATCATCTTTTCTAGTTCCATCCATTTACCTTCAAAATTTATGATTTTGTTTTTTTACAGCGGAATTTTACTCCACAATGTATATGCATCACATTTCCATTATCCATTTGTCAGTTGAAGGATTTTTAGGTTGTTTTCGTTTCCAAGGTACCGTGAATAGAGCTGCAGTGAACATGGCTGAGTATCTGTGGAGTAAGATGCCAAGTCCTTTGGGAATGTGTCAGGGTATGGTATAGCTGGGTCACATGACAGACTTGTTTTTAGCTTTGGAGACTTCTCCACACTGATTTCCACAGTAGTTACATCAGTTTGCAATACCACCAACAGTGAATGTGGGTTCTTCTTTCCCCTCATCCCCTATAGCATTGGTTGTTGGTTAGTTGGCTGATATTTGCCATCCTCGCAGGGATAAGGTAAAATTTCACAGCTCTTTTGATTTTCATTCCTCTAATTGTTAGGGATGATGAACATTTTTTATATATTTCTTAGCCATTATTTTTATTCTTTTGATAGCTTTTTATTCAGCTCCTAGGCCCATTTGAAATGGTCCATTTGTTGATTTGTTTGTTTGTTGTTGTTTCTTCTTTTTTAGTTTGGTTGCTTTTGAGTTCTTTATATATTCTGAATATTAATCCTCTGTCAGATGTATATCTGGCAAAGATTCTCTTGCAATATGAGGGCTTTTTCTCCACCCAGTTGATTGTTTCCTTAGCTGTGCTGGAAACTTTTAGTGTTATAGAATCCCACTGGTCAATTCTTGGCCTTAATTCTTGGGCAAATGGAAGGATTTTTCAGAAAGCCTTTTCTCATACCTATATCATGCATGTAGAGTACTAACTATGTTTTCTTCTAGCAGTTTCTTCAATGTTTCAAGTTTCAATTTTAGGTCTTTGATCCATTTGGAATTAGTTTTCATTCAAGGTGATATATACTGTTCTAATTTCATTCTTCTACATTTGACATCCAGGCTTTCCAGCACCATTGTTTAAGATCTTCTCTTTCTTCTTCAAGCTTATGTTTTTGCTTTATCAAATAATAAATGGTTGAAATAACAAACATTCATGCTTGGGTCTTGTATTTCATTCTGTTGGTCTTTACATGTCTATTTCTGTGCCAGTACAGTATTATTTTTGTCACTATTCCTCTTTAGTATAGCATAAGATATGGAAGCATAATCTTTCCACATTGTTCTCTTTGCTCAGAGTTGTAGCTATCCAGTCTTTGGTGTTTTGTATGAATCTTAGGATTTTTTCCTATTTTATAAAGAAGGAGATATGGATATTGATGAGATTACATTGAATCTATAAATAGCTCTTGATAAAGTGGTTATTTCACAATATTAGTTCTACCAATTCATGAGCATGGGATGTTTTCCATATTTTCTCTTCAGAAGTTTAAAGTTTTTATTATAAAGGTCCTTTGCTTCTTTGGTTTGATTTATTCTTGGATATTTTATTTTCTTTGAGGCTATTGTGAATAATGCTATGTCCATGATCTCTTTCTCTGTCTGTTTATTATTTGTGTATAGAAAAGTCATTGATTTGTGCAAGTTGAGTCTGTATCATGCCACATTGCTGAGTTTATCATTTCTAGAAGTTTTCTAGTAAAATTTGGGGGTTCTTTGATGTATAATATCATGTCATCTACAACTAGGTATGATTTGATTTTTCTATCCCTATTTGTATTCCTTTAATTTTCTTCTCTTGCCCTATTGCTCCAGTTGGTACTTCAAGCACAGTATTGAAAAACAGTGAAGATTGCTTCAAACTTCTCTCCATTTAGGATGCTGCTGCTGCAGGTTTCTCACAAATAGTTACTATTGTGCTGAGGTATTTTCCTGTATCCCTATATAGCTTATCTCATTTGTCATGAAGGTATGTTAGATTTTTGTCAAAGGCTTTTTCTTCATCTATTGAGATTATCATATTATTTTTGTGGTTTATTACATGTGTTGACTTGCTTATGTAGAACCACCATTACATTTCAAGGATAAAGCCAACTTGGTTAATGGTATATAATCTTTTTGACGTATGTCTGTATTGTTTACATGCATTTATTGAATACTTTTGATTTTGTATTCATTAGGGATATTGGCCTATAGTTTCTCTTTGATGCTGCTGTGTCTTTATCTGGTTTGAGTATTGGAGTGATACGGTATTCATAGAAGGAGTATGGGAGTGCTCCTCTGTTTCTGGTTTTTGAATAATTTAAGAAGAACTGGCTACAGATGTTCTTTGAAAGTCTGATAGAACTCTTCTTTAAATCCATCTATTCCTGGATTTATTCATTTACTTTTTAGCTTGAAGACTTTTTATTACTATTTCAACCTCGTTTGTTATGGGTCTGTCTAAGTTGTAGATTTCTTATTGTCTTAACTTTGGTTTCACTGAATTTAGAAATCTATCCATTTCTTTTAGGTTTTTTAACTCAATAGAGTACAATATTTTAAAGTATTCCATTATAATATTCTGAATTTCTTTGGTGTCTGTTATAATGTTCATTTATGACTTTGTTAATTTTGGGTCTCCTCATTCTTTCAGGTTAGTTAGGCCAAAGGGCTGTCCATTTTATTTATCTTCTCAACAAACCAGCTCTTAGATATGTTGATTCTTTTTTATTGTTTTCTTTAGTTCTGTTTCATTGACTTCTGCTCCAATTTTTATTAGTTCTTTCCATTGACTGAGTTTAGATTTTGTTTTTTTGTCTTTTCATTACAATTTTCTTTTTGATCAAGCAAATCTAGCAAGGAGACATACTCAACTGGGCCTATAGGTTAAAATTTGGACTTTTTCTCTAACAAATAGCCTTTATTCCTTTGTAATGAATAGATGAAAGACTATTCAACCTATTTCACTCTTCAAATTACTATCGACTAGTTATTCAAAACAATTACTATCTTCACTAAAGAATCACTTATGCATTCTTGGCTAATTAGGCTAGAAACTTGCTACTCTTGTTTTTATACCAATGAACTACCACAAAATTGGGTTTTCTATTCTTTCTTTTTTGCCTCTAGTGATAGTTTGTTTATTTTAATGGTTTTTATTTTATTTAAATTAGAAACAATCTCTTTTTACATGTCAATCCCAGTTCCCTCTCCCTCCCCTCCTCCCCTGCCCCCCACCAGCCCCCTATCCCATACCCTTTCTGCTCCATAGGGAGGGTGAGTCCTTCTATGGGGGATCCTCAAAGTCTGTCATATCATTTGGAGGAGAGCCTTGGCCCTCCCCCATATGTCTAGGCTGAGAGAGTATCCCTCTATGTGGAATGGGCTCCCAAAGTCCATTCGTGCAGTAGGGATAAATACTGATCTACTACCAGAGGCCCCATAAACTGCCCAGGCCTCCTAACTGACACCTACATTCAGGGGGTCTGGGTCAGTCCTATGCTGCTTTCTCAGCTCAGTCTGGGGTCCATGAGCTCCCCCTTGTTCAGGTCAGCTGTTTCTGTGTGTTTCTCCAGCCTGGTCTTGACCCCTTTACTCATCACTCCTCCCTCTCTGCAACTGGATTCCAGGAGTTCGGCTCAGTGCTTAGCTACTGGATGAAGGCTCTAGGATGGCATATAAGGTAGTCATCAATCTCATTATAGGGGAAGGGCATTTAAGGTAGCCTGTCTGCTACCGCTTGTATTGTTAGTTGGGGTCATCCTTGTGGATCTCTGGATATTTCCCTAGTGCCAGATTTCTCTTTAAACCTATAATGACTCCCTCTATTATTGTATCTCTTTTCTTTCTCTCTGTTCCTCCCCCCAAATCAATCTTCCTACTCCTTCATGTCCTCCTCTCCCCTCCTCTTCTTCCCTTTCTCTTTCTCCTAACTCCCTCTCCCCCCATGCTCCCAATTTGCTCATTGTCATTTTACATACCAACCCCACTTCCCCCTCACTCTCCTTATCCCATCCCTACCTTCCCCCTTCCCAAGCTCCATCAAGTCCTCATAGGGGGTAAGGCCTTCCTTGGGGAGTCAACAAAGCCTGGCATGCCAAGTTGAGGCAGGACCAAAACCCTCTCCCCTGTATCAAGGCTGAGCATGTATCCAACCATAGGGCATGGGCTCCAAAAATCCGGTTCATGCCCCTGAGATAGGTCCTGGTATCACTGCCATCCCCCTACCCCCAACAGATTAAGTCACAAAACTGTTACCCACATTCAGAAGGCCTAGTTTATTCCCATGCATGTTCCCTAGCTGTCAGTCTATAGTCCATGAGCTCCCAGGAGCTAAGGTCAGCTGTCTCTGTAGTTTTCCCCATAAGTGTCCCCTTGTTTATATGATTCCTCCTCCCTCTCTTCAGAACTGAACTCCCAGAGCTCAGCCAGTGCTTGGCTGTGGGTCACTGCATCTGCTTCTGTCAGTTACTAGATAATAGATTCTACAATAACAATTAGGGCAGTCACTAATCTGATTAAAGGAGAAGACCCATTCAGTCATCTCCTCCACTATTGCTAGGAGTCTTAGTTGCAGTCATCCTTGTGGATTCCTGAGAATTTCTCAAGCACCAGGTTTCTCCCTAACCCCATAATGACTCCCTCTATCAAGGTGTCTCTTTCATTGCTCTCCCTCTTTGTCCCTCCTCCAACTAGGTCTTCTTGATCACTCATGTTCCCATCCCCTCTGTTCTACCTCCTCCCAGTTTACCCAGGAGAACTTAACTATTTTCCCTTCCTGGGCTCTCCACGTTTCCAGTCCCTGTGGATGGTGCTTCCTGTCCCCATGGATGGTGTTTCTGCCCACTGATCATTAAATTATTAAATGAAAAGCAAGATGAGGCCTCCTCCTCCACTTCCCCAAGGCAGTGTGTCCTGCTTAGGGTACCAAATTGGGTTTTCTTAATAAAGAAAAAAATTTCACTGTGCAATCCCTAACTTGTCATTATATTAAGACTTACTCCTTCTGTTTCTATTTTTCCCTTGATTTTTGTTGCATATATAGATAGGGGAAAATGTTGATAAGTTGTCTAATTGCCTTGGAATTTCAGCAACATATTTTTTTCATTTGTACTCTAGAATCTTTACTAATTAAGGGTGGGAACAGGATTTCATTCTGTAGCCATGGTGGCCTAGACTCACTATAGAACTCTCCATCAGTCTCTGTCCCATGTGCTGGAGTTATAGCTGTGCACCATTATGCCTGGCTTAGAAACTTTAATGATAATGCAAGTGCAGTTCTCATCCCCTTACTTGTCACTTTCTATAGCTCAGGCATTGTCCTGTAAGAAGTTGTGCCTTGGAGGTAGAGAGACGGCTCCGAGGTTAAGAATGCTTGTTGTTCTTGCAGAGGACGTGAGTTTTATTTCCAGAACTCACATGGTGGCTCATGACCACCCAGTTCCTAAATGGCGCTTCCATCATAGAGTCAGTTGCGTTAAGGTCTGGGGCCCTGTTACAGACTTGGTTAGAGTTTCTATTGCTGTGATCAAATGTCATGACCAAAAGCAAGTTGGGGAGGAAAGGGTTTGCTTCATTCACACTCCCATATAATAGTTCATCAATGAAAACAGTTACATAAAGAACTAATATAGGCATAAACCTGGAGGCAGCTGCTGGTACAGAGGCCATGAAGGAGTGATGCTAACTGACTTGCTCCTTATGCCTTACTAAGCCAGTTCTTATAGCATTCACATCATCAACCCAGGGATGGTACCACCGAAAATGGGCTGGCCCTTCCCCATCACTAACTAAGGAAATGCCCTACAGACTTGCCTACAGCCCGACGTTACGGAGGTATTTTCTCAGTTGATTACTTGCCCCCAATCATATGACTATAGCTTGAATCAAGTTGACAAAAAAAACTGGCCAGCACAGTTGTATTTTTCTTGTTCTCTGTGTGTGTGTGTGTGTGTGTGTGTGTGTGTGTGTGTATGTATGTATGTCTGTAGACTAAATTGTTTCATCTATGGACCCACTTCATGAAGTTAGATTAGTAACCTATCAAATGGTAATGATGGAAATGTTAAAATTAGACATTCTACCTAACAAATTGACCTGTTTTCAAATAATAATAACTGTATTAACTTACATGTCCACTGTGTATGTACAGAGGCCCTTTTTTATCTATATCCTCACCAGTACTTATTATCTCATATTTAAAATGATAGTCTTCCTGACAGTTTGACTGATACTATGACTTTGATCTTTTTCCCTTAGTAATTAGTGATATTGAACATTTTTAATTTATCTGATGTGCGCTTACATGTCTTTTAAAGCATGTCTATATAGCCATTTGCGGTCTCCTTCCTTCTCCTTCTTGTCATTTAATAGCCTAGGCTATTACCATATTTCTGTATTTTTGCTTTGTATTTAGATATAAAATCCACACAGCAAACTTACATTTTCCATGCTCACATACAGAAAGATTACAAGATACTGATTAATTGCCCTCACAAGAAAACTGTGAGCCCATTGAAAACCAGCGACTTCACCAGAGAGCTAAAAACTTTGGCAAGCCACCATTTCAGAAACCACAAGAAATGCTTCCTAGGGAGAACTACTGCTTGTGAGGGACAATGCTGACAGCAGCTCTCAAACTATAATCTGTTAGTTTCTGGACTCTGCACATTAACTAGTGTGGAATTTAAAACTCTACTAGGCCCTGCTGAGACAGGTCCTCTATTTCTCGTCATGAGTTTTCTCTTCATGAGACCCACTGACTGTTACACTGAGGACCTGTGAAACTGCAAAATATGAAGACAGTGTTCTGTTCTTCCATCTAGTCTTCACAATAAAGACCAGCTTGATATGACCTAGGGAAAGACAAGCAGTCAATGTCAGCCCCCTGTGGCATCTCAGTGTCACATAAAAAAAAGAACTTTACCATCATAGAACAGAATATCCCAGAGCCAAGGGGCACTACATGTGAATATCAGGATAGTGAAACAAAATGGACAAAATAAATAAAGTGATAAGAGCTCAGTATTTCCCACAATGAGAAATACCAAATTAAAGTTCTAGGACTACAGAGAGTACTACATCATATTAATACCAAAAAATTTACTCATAGACACATGACATCTGAACTTCAAAAAAATGAAAAACAACTAAGGAGACTTGGTATGTAGCTCAGTGACACTGTGCTTGCCAAGCATATACAATTCCTGGGATTCCATCTCTGACACTGCAGATTGTCACTGTCATCTACAGAAAAACACCTCATCTGTGGAGAAATAAAGATGGTAGAGGTGTTTTTCTGTAGATGACAGTGACAATCTGCAGTGTCAGAGATGGAATCAAATCCATGGCATAAAGGATGATTGCTTTAAGAGGTATAAATGGATGTTCAAAACTATTTTTCTTGGGCCTAGATAGTATAGTTCAGTGGTTGAATATCTGTCTAACATATGCAAGGCACTGTTTCAAGCCCTAGACCTAGAGATCATTTGGCTTAATCTTATCTGATTTAAATGACCCTACAGGGGCAGCAGCTCAGTGGTAGAGCAATTAATCAATGTCCATGAGGTCCCGGGTTTAATCCCCAGCAGTGGCAAAAACAAAACATAAAAATGGGTAAATAAAAATCCTGGCCTAATAGTGCTCTAGTTGGCTTTTAACTGTCACCTGCCATGACTCAGACTCACCTGGAAAGAAAGCCTCAGTTGAGAGATGACCCAGTCAAACTATCCTGTTGGCATCTTTGAGGAGGATTTTCTTAACTGATGCCAAGGGGCCCTGCCCACTGTGGACAATGGCATTCACTAGGCAGGTAGTCCTTGGTTGTGTAAGAATGCTGACTAAACAAAAGCGTATGAACAAGCCATTAAACAACACTTCTCATGATTTCAACTGTACTTGGATGTGAGGGAACCCTCTACTTAGAAGCAATGCTAGGAAGGGGGTAGAAGGGAGGGCATGGGAACATGATGGGCCAAGAAGGCCTGATTGGGGGAGGGACAGAGGAGGAGAGCCGTGAAAGAGATACCCTGATAGCAGAAGCCATTATGGGGTTACGGAGAAATCTGGTGCTAGAGATATTCTCAAGAAGTCACACAAAAATAGACAGGTAGACCAGTGGAATCAAATTGAAAACCCTGATTTTAACCCACACACCTATGAACACTTGATTTTTGACAAAGAAACTGAAATTATACAATGGAAAAAAGAAAGCACCTTCAACAAATGGTGCTGGCATAACTGGATATTGGCATGCAGAAGACTACAGGTAGATCCATATCTATCACCTTGCACAAAACTTAAGTCCAAATGGATCAAAGACCTCAACATAAATCCAACCACACTGAAACTCTTAGAAGAGAAAGGGGGAAATACTCTTCAACGAATTGGTACAGGAGACTGCTTTCTGAACATAACACCAGTAGCATAGACACTGCGATAGACAATTAAAAAATGGGACCTCCTGAAACTAAGAAAAATCTGTAAGGCAAAGGACACAGTCAACAAGACAAAAAGGCAGCCCACAGAATGGGAAAAGATATTCACTAACCCCGCATCTGACAGAGGGCTGATCTCCAAAATTTGCAAAGAACTCAAGAAGCAAGTCTCCAAAACATCAAAGGATCCAATTAAAAAGTGGGATACAGAACTAAATAGAGAATTCTCAATAAGGGAGTCTAAAATGGCTGAAAGACACTTAAAAAAGTGCTCAACATCCTTAGCCACTGGGGAAATGCAAATCAAAACAACTCTGAGATACCACCTTACTCCTGTCAGAATGGCTAAAATCAAAAACTCCAAGGACAATTTATGCTGGAGAGGATGTGGAGAGAGGGGAACACTACTCCACTGCTGGTGGGAGTGCCAACTCGTACAGCCACTTTGGAAATCAGTTTGGAGACTCCTCAGGAAAATGGGAATCAATCTTCCACAAGACCCAGCAATTCTACTCTTAGGCATATTTCCAAAAGATGCAAGATCATACAACAAGGACATCTGTTCCACTATGTTCATAGCAGCATTATTCCTAATAGCCAGAACATAGAAGCAACCTAGATGCCCCTCAACTGAAGAGTGGATAGAGAAAATGTAGTACATTTACCCAATGGAGTACTACTCAGTGGAAAAAAACAATGGAATCTTGAAATTCGCAGGCAAATGGATGGCACTAGAAGAAACCATCCTGAGTGAGGTAACTCAGTCACAAAAAGACAAACATGGTATTACTCACTCATATATGGATTTTGGACATGGATCAGGATAGTTCCAGTCTGAAATTCTACTGCCAGAGTCTGGGAAACATGAAAGAACCTAAGAGAGATATGCATGGTACCCCAGAGAAGAGGAATGAGGCAAGATCTCCTGAACAGGGAACAAGGTGAGAGATGGTGGGGGGGGGGATAGTGGGATCTGGGAAGAAGAGAGGGGGAGAAGAGGAGGAGAGAGTAAGTCATGGGGGAATATGAAGGTTGAGTGGGGGGTAGGATGGGGGTCAACAGGATGAGAAATACAATAATAGAAGGAGTCATAGGTTTGAAGAGAGATCTGGCACCAATGAGACCTCTAGCGATCTACAAAGATGACACCAACTGGCAAGCTAAGCAATAGTAGAGAGACTACCTTAAATGCCCATTCCTGATAATGAACTTGAAGTCTACCTTATATGCCATCCCAGAACCTTCATCCAGTGACTGTTGGAAGCAGAGGCAAACACGCACAGCTAAACACTGAACTGAACCCAAGGAACCCAGTGACAGAGAGAGAGGAGCGATGAGCAAATGGGCAAAGAATGGGCTGGCGAAACCAGCAGAGACAGCTGATCTGAACAAGGGGGGAGCTCTCAGACCCCAGACCGACAACTGGGAGGCCAGCATGTGACTGATTCAGACCCCCTGAGTGTGAGAGTCAATGAGGAGGCCTGGGCAACCTGTGGGGCCCTGGGCAGTAGATCAGTGTTTATCCCTGGCATACAAACGGACTTCCTGTGTCCATAACACAAAGAGGGATGCTCTCTCTGCCTGGACTCTTAGGGGAGTGCCTGGACCCTGCCCTGAGCAAAATGACAGACTCTGGATATCCCCTAAATGGAATTAAGTGGGGATAGGGTGGGAGGCTGGGGGTGATGGTGGGGGGCTGCGGGAGGAGGGGAGGGAGAGGGAACTGGGATTGACATGTGAAGCAAGCTATTTAAAATTAAAGTATTAAAAAAGAAAAAACATAAATACTATGATAAATAAAGATGATACTTTGCTTTGAAAAAAAAAAAGAATTCACAAGGATGACTCCAGCTAAGACTCCTCCCAATAGTGGAGGAGGTGACTGAATGGGCCTTCCCCTTTAATCAGATTAGTGACTTCCCTAATTGTCATCATAGAACCTACACCCAGTAACTGATGGAAGCAGATACAGTGAGCCACAGTCAAGCACTGGCTGAGCTCCAGGAATCCAGTTGAAGGGAGTGAGGGGGAATCATATGAACAAGGGATGGTCAAAAGCATGATGGGGAAAACCACAGAGGCAGCTGACCGGAGCTTGTGGGAGCTCAAAGACTATGGACTGACAGCAAGGGAACCTGCATGGGAACAAACAAGACCCTCTGAATGTGGGTGACTCGATCTGGTGAGGGGAACTGGCAGTGGCTCCAGGACCTATCCCAGGGGCATGAGCTGGCTTTTGGAGCCCATCCCCTATAGTGGGATACCTTGCTCAGCCTAGATACAGGGGAGAGGGTCTTCGTTCTGCCTCAACTTAGTATGTCAGACTTTGTTGACTCCTCCAAAGAAAGCCTTACCCCCTATGAGGATGGATGGGGGGGGGGAGAAGAGGTGGGACAGGGGAGCAGAAGTAGGGGAGGGAGGGAGAAACGGGGTTGGTTTGCAAAATGAAAAGTAATCTTTTTAAATAAAAGAGAAGCAATGCTGCATGAAATCGAAAGCAGGCTTGCCATTAAGAGCTGGGATTGGCATGTGAAGCAAGCTCGTTGCTAATTTAAATGTAAAAAAAAGTAGCTCAACTTTACTTTGTGATGGACTGTGACAAAATTTGTCTTGGTCAGAGTATTTTCTCATAGCCACGGTGGTAGATCTATAAAAAAACAGAAGACTATTAAATATTATAGACAATGTATTGGGTGATTTTAGGTTGTAGATGTGTGAAATTAATTGCAGTAACAGTATTAAGATCAGTGCTGTGGCACTCACAGTCCACTCCATGAGGAGAGCTCATGGCTCATCTCCCTGAATAATCTGCACAGCAAATCCCAGTACCATGGACGATGCTTAGCTTAAAGTAGCGGGTTTCCATGTGGCTTTTTCATATACCTTAGCCTTGTTTTGCCCACCCGCAACTCCTTCCTCCTCTCTGACTCCCCACTCTCACGCTTGCTTAAACCTTTTCAACCTCAGGATTCCCAGCTATCTGTTTCTTATATCACATGTGTCATATTATTCCCACTACCACTTTCCTTTTAATCTCTGGGCACGTTATATTTGAAATGGGCTGTTCATCAGGAATATGCCACCAATGACATTTATACTTGTTAAGAGAAGCTTTTTCTTTGCTAGCCGCTTTGGTTTATCACCTGCCAGTCGCCTGGGCTCTGCCATGTTGTAGTACCCAAATAACACACAAGACGCTGTATTAATTATGAAGCTGTTGGCCTTGCTTGTTTCTTACTGGCTACCTCTGACTTAAGTAATTACCCCATAATTGTTAATCTAAGTATTTCTCTTACCGGAGAATAGTTCCGGGCTTCCTACCCCCATGACATTACATCTTGACTCTCTTCTGTTTCTCCTTCCCAGAGTCCTCCTGGACTCCTAGTCCCTCCTATCTAGATTCCCTATAGGCCAGACAGTGCTTTATTGACAAATGCACAGGACTTCCCCAACATCTACTAAAGTAGGTTTGAAAGGACGTGCAGTATAATAGGAAGATGGTATATACGATAGGTTATCCTCTTTTTAAAATTCTCTTTTATTAGTTTATCCAGTTGTTTGTGTATGTGTGTATATGGGCACACTTGTGACACAGCATGTGTTTGGAGGCCATAGAACAACTGGAAGGAGTTGATTCTCTCCTTCCAACATGTGGTTCTGGGGACCAGCTTCAGGTTTTCTGACTTGGCAACAAATGTCTTTACCCACTAAGCCACCTGTCCAACCCATAGTGATGACATTTCTTAAGACATTCTTAGTAGGCTTTTTATTAAATTATGTTTGGCTGGCTGTGGTGGTGTTGCACTCTAATAGGATATGCTAAGGAGGTGAAGGCAGGAGGATCACACAAGTTTGAAGCCAGCATGGATTTCATATTGCATCAGCAAGATTAGCTCAGAGGATAGAGCACTCGCTCTGTAAGCCTGACAAGGAGTTCAATCTCCAGAACCCACACAAAAGTTACTCTAGGACCAGTTCCACAAAGCTGCCCTCTGATGTCTACACAAATCCTGTGAAACACACATGTACCCCACACCATATAGACAAAGATAAATAATAATTGGTAAATTATTTTTAAATATAGCAAACATCAAGCACTATCTTCACTACCATATTAGTTACCTTTCTATTCCTTTGATAAAACACCATAAGTAAGGAAACTTATAAAAGAAAGCATTTAGCCATAATAGAGGGAGTCATTATAGGTTTGAGGAGAGATCTGGCACCAGTGAGATCCCTAGCAATCTACAAGGATGACACCAACTGGCGAACTAAGCAATAGTGGAGAGACTACCTTAAATGCCCCTCCTTGATAATGAGTTTGATGACTTCCTTATGTGTCATCCTAAAACCTTCATCCAGTGACTGATGGAAGCAGCTAAACACTGAACTGAATCCCTGGAACCCAGTGACAGAGAGGGAGGAGTGATGAGCAAAGGGGTAAAGAATGGGATGGTGAAACCAACAGAAACAGCTGACCTGAACAGGGGGGGGAGTTCATGGATCCCAGACTGACAGCTGGGAGGCCAGCATGGGACTGATCCAGACCCCCTGAATGTGGATGTTAGGGAAGAGGCCTGGACAACCTATGGGGCCCTGGGTAGTAGATCAGTATTTATCCCTGGCATACGAATGGACTTTGTGTGTCCATACCACAAAGAGGGATGATCTCTCAGCCTGAACTCTTGGGGGAGGGCATAGGCCTTGCCCTGAATGAAATGACAGACTCTTGATATCCCCTATGGGGAAGGGAGTGGAGATAGGGTGGGAGGTTGGGGGGCTTGTAGGGGTGTGCGGGAGGAGGGGGGAGAGGGAACTGGAATTGACATGTGAAGCAAGCTTGTTTCTAATTTTTTAAAAAATTTAATAAATAAAAAAGAAAGCATTTATCTGGCTTATGATTTCAGAGAGTTAGAGTCCATGATGACAGAGCAAAGGAACAGTTGAGAACTTACCTATAACCACGAGGCATAGAGAAACACTGGGAATCACGAGTGTCTTTTGAAACCCCCCAGTGACACACTCTTCCAACAAGGCACACCTCCTAATCCTTCCCAAACAGTTCCATCAACTGGGGCCAAGTGCTGAAACATGTGAGCCCATGGGGGTCATTCTCCATCAAACCACCACAATCACAAAGCCTTTAAAAGACAGGAGTATGGCTCGTGGTAGGGTGTGTACATGATGTGTACAAAGCCTTGAGTTTGGTCCCAGGTCCTGAACCATCTAAGTTTATGAAACATCACAGATGAAAATGTTGATAATGATGTTTATAGAGACCACGTTGTACATTGAGCCATCACAGCTGTCAAAAACTGTCACATCTAAGAATATGATCCTTATCTACTAAGAATTGACCCTCCTTTTAAGAGAAGAGAAACTATAAAATGGTCTAATACTTATGTCAGATAAGTAAGACCAACCATGAGGGCAGATACGGAACTAGTATAGTATAATAACTGCACTAATTTGTACAATTAATATGTATTAGTAATTACAATTTTAAGAAGAGGTTACTAAACAAATGACTAAACCAGAACTTGAACTCATGCTCCAAATCAACTTCTGATCTCTCGTAGAATGTGCCTTCCATTGACTCTTGCGGAAATTTCCCATGAACACACACGCAACTGTAAATTCTATTCATATTAAAATATGCTTCCCTTTTTGCCCATCCATGATGGTAATAATAGTGAGTAAGAGGTCTTTCATTATAAAGTAAACTTCTATCTTTTCCTTCTTGGTATGTTTTCAGATTTTCCTCTAAAAGTCTTTAAAAGTACTATGCTGTTGTCCTTAGTTGTCTAGAACGGCTTATGGTGCATTAGCGTCTATAGCTCTATCATTAGAGAAATGGGCAGTGCTTCCTCTTAGCCCTCCACATGCAGCCAAATTGGGTCACTTTAAAGGGCAAGATGTCAAAAGCAGATAAATCCTTTGTACTATAATGAGCATAATGATGAATAATGGCACTTATGTGCAATAAACGGTGCCCTGCCCATAAACAGCCTTTCTACCTAGATGCTCTATTTAATTCAATAATATATTCCAAGTAATTTGTGGAGCTAGATGAGAAATTACCTTAAACAGAAAGACTGTGGAACTTACTAAAATATACTGTTGAAAATAATTAATGGAAGCAGAGTTTGCCGAAGTAAAATTGCTGCATTAAAAAGCACCATTACAGGAACGTATCTTCCAAGTGGCTTGCCTTACAGCAGGTGTAAGAGGAGGGTTCCGAGGTATGGACAACATTGACAATAAACGGCTTATTAAACTGACAATGTGCCCTGAGAGATGGTGCTTCTCGTTTGCTTGCGTTAGCAAACAAAACACCCTGCGGTCTTCATCAACTTCTACCTAGACTGCTCCCACACCCAACTGATCTCTCCTTACTAAGCAATGTTTCCTAGACCAATCCTGGTGATCTTCAAAATACGCTGATCACATCACATTCCCCCCTTGTTCAAAATGCTCCTAAGAGTTTTTGAACAAAATTACAGTAAACCCAGAATGCTCATTATGATCTATAAAACGCTGACAGAGTCTATTTCTAGCCTTCCTCCCAGCCACTGTTTTTTTTTGTCTCTCTCTTTACCACTTGACAATAGTTCCCCCATGCTACATTGCCTGAGTACTCTAGACTGCCCAGACCCTGTGTACCTGGTCTTTATCAGAAGCATGCTTTGATAGACTGTTTCCTCACGGCACACAAGTACTCGGGTACTTGCTTGTGTACAACTGACAGTTTATTCCAGCTTCTACATCCAGCACAGTGCAAACTGTAGGCCTAAATGAAACCATCTCAAGAGCAACACATTTTACGTCCCTCAGCCACATGCAGGCATTTAAATTGAAACTTGAAGTGAGACGTTATTTCAACTTCTTTTGTTAAAGGCACTCTGCTAGTGTTGGTGGCTCAGGGCCTAAGGGCCTAGCTCCATGAATCATATTCTCACAAACTCAGGGCAAGTGTCACAATGGAACTGTACACTCAAACCTGCTATCAAATTCCTGCTAGACAGTGGAAAGCAAACGTTGAATATTCAGCAAGATGAAAACCTGGTAGGAACCAAAGCCTACGAGAGAACTTCCACATAGACTCCAAGCTGCCCTGGGGACAGGGAGAGCTGCTGCACACGGTCAGGACAGCACTAGCAGACAGAACCCTGAAGGAACACAGACATGTAAGTGGGATCTAACACATTACCTGTCAAGCATGCCCTCTGAGCTGGACCTGAACTTGTAACTTTATTATCCAGAGAAAGATCAGAGGGAAACCAGGAGGCCCATTGCAGAGGAGCTCCCAGGGTGGTGGGGCAGGCTTCTGGGAGCTGAGGAGGGACTGCATGTACATATGAATGTGTGCATGGTTAGGCACATGATGGCATATGTATAGATGTCAAAGGACAAATATTAGGAGTCAGTTCTCTCTTTTTTTGCATTTTTCTAAATTTTAGAAACCATCTTATTTTGTATATCAATCCCCCCATTCCCTCACCCTCCCATCCTCCCATGCACCACACCAATCCCCCCAACCCACCCTCTATCCACTCCCCAAGGATAGTGAAACCTTCCATAGGGGATCATAAAAGGCTGTCACATCCTTTGGGGGGGCTAGGTCGTCTTTCATGTATCTGGGCTTGCAATAGTATCCCTCAATAGGGAATGGGCTCCCAGAGTCCATTTGTGCACTAGGGATAAACTCTGGTTCCACTGCCAGAGGCTCCCATAGACTGCCCAGGCCTCCCAGCGGGCACCCACATTCAGAGGGCTTGGTGCGGTCCAATCCAATTCTGGTTTCCCAGCTTTATGACTGGAGTCTCTGTGATCTCATTAGGCCAGGTCAACTGTTTCTTCGGGTTTCTCCAGCATGATTGCTCATTCCTCTTCCCTCTCCACAACTGGATTCTGGGAGTATGGCTCAGTGCTTAGTTTTGGGAGCCTGCTTCTGCATGGATCAGCTACTGTATGAAGGCTCTAGGATGGCAATTAGGGTAAACATCAATCTCATTATAGGGGAAGGGTATCAAAGGCAGTCTCTCTACTACTGCCTAGATTCTTAATTGGGGTCATCCTTCTGGATCCCTGAATATTTCCCTAGTGCCAGATTTCTCTCCAAACCTATACTAGATCCCTCTATTAAGATATCTTTTCCTTGCCCTCCTCTGTTCCTCCCCTGTCTCAGTCTTCCTGATCCCTCTTGTTCTCCTTCCCCCTCCTCTTCTCCCCTTCCCTTTTGCCTATCTTCCTCCCTAGCTCCCCCCTCCCCGTGCTCCAAATTTGCTCATGGGTCCTTGTCCCTTTTCCCTTCTTTGGGAGACCATGTGTTTCTCTCTTAGGTTCCTCCTTGTTTCCAAGTTTCTCTGGAGGTGTGAATTGTAGGCTGGTAGTTCTTTTCTCTATGTCTAATATCCATATATGAGTGAGTACACACCATGTTTGTCTTTCTGTAATTGAGTTACCTCATTCAGGATGTTTTCTCCCAGTTCCATTCATTATCCTGAAATTTTCAAGATTTCATTGTTTTTTCCCACTAAGTAATACTCCATTGTGTAAATGTACCACATTTTCTCCATCCATTCTTTACTTGAGGGGTATCTAGGCTATTTCCAGGTTCTGGCTATTACAAAAAATGCTGCTATGAATATAGTTGAACATATGTCTTTGTTGTATGAATGTGCATTCTTTGGGTATATGCCCAAGAGTGGAATTACTAGATCTTGAGGTACACTCATTCCTATTTTCCTGAAAAACCACCACACTGATTTCCAAAGTGACCACACAAGTTTGCACTTCCTTCAGCAATAGTGGAGTGTTCCTCTTCCCCCACATCCTCTCCAGCATAGACTGCCATTGGTGTTTTTTATTTTAGCCATTCTGGCCGGTGTAAGATGGTATCTCAGAGTTGTTTTGAATTGCATTTCTCTGATGGCTAAGGATTTGAGCACTTTCTTAAGTGTCTTTCAGCTATTTTAGACTCCTCTATTGAGAATTCTCTATTCTGTTTCTCACTTTTTAATTACATTGTTTGGTATTTTGGTTGTTAGCTTCTTGAGTTCTTTGTAAATTTTGGAAATTAGCCTTCTGCCAGATGTGGGGTTGGGGAAGATCTTTTCCCATTCTGTGGACTGCCTTTTGTCTTGTTGACTATGTCCTTTGCCTTACAGAAGCTTCTCAGTTTCAGGAGGTACCATTTACTAATTGTTGATCTCAGTGTCTGTGTTACTGGTGTTATGTTCAGTAATCAGTCTCCTGTACCAATTCATTCAAGGGTACCTACCACTTTCTCTTCTAAGAGTTCAGTGTGGCTGGATTTATGTTGAGGTCTATGATCCATATGGATCTATCTGCAGTCTTCTATATGTCAACATCCAGTTATGCCAGAACCATTTGTTGGAGATGCTTTCTATATCCATTGTGTAACTTTAGCTTCGTTGTCAAAGATAAGGTGTTTGTAGGTATGTGGGTTAATATCAGGCTTTTCAATTGGATTCCATTGTGCCAGTACCAAGCAGTTTTCAGGACTATAGCTCAATTATAGGCTTCAAGTCAGGGATGGTGATGCCTCTGGAAGTTCCTTTATTGTACAGGGTTGTTTTGGCTATCCTGGGTCTTTTGTTTTTTCATATAAAGTTGAGTAATGTTCTTTCAAGGTCTGTGAAGAATTGTGCTGGGATTTTGATGAGAATTGCATTGAATCTGTAGATTGCTTTTGGCAGGATTGCCATTTTTACTACCTTGATCCTACCTATCCAAGAGCATGGGAGATCTTTCCATTTCCTGGTGTCTTCTTTAATTTCTTTCTTTAAAGACTCAAAGTTCTTGTGATACAGGTCTTTCACTTGTTTGGTTAGCTTTACCCCAAGGTATTTTATGTTGTTTGTGGCTATTGTAAAGGGTAATGTTTCTCTGATTTCTTTCTCAACCCATTTATAGTCTATATACAGTAGGACTGCTAATTTTTTTTTGTTAATCTTGTATCCTGCCACTTTGCTGAAGGTGTTTATCAGCTGTAGGTGTTCCCATGTACAGTTTTTCAGGTCACTTATGTAAGCTATTATCGTCTAAAAATAGTGAGTTTGACTTATTCCATTCCAATTTGTATTATTCTGTTAGATAATAAAATGACTACACCAGCTTGCTTTTTAGGCCCATTTGTTTGGAATACCTTTTCCCAACCCTTAACTCTGATATAACATCTAGTCTTAATGTTGAGGTGTATTTCTTGTACACAGCAGAAGCATGAATCCTGTTTTCACATCCATTTTGTTAGCCTGAGTTTTTTTATTGGTGAAGTGAGCCATTGATATTGAGAGATATCAAAGACCAATGATTGTTGATTCCTGTCGTTTTGTTGTTGTTGTTGGTGGTGGTGGTGGTGTGTTTCTGTGTTTCTCTTCTTTTGATTTTTCTGATCTGAAATTATTTATTCCCTGTGTTTTCATGGGTGTAGTTAACCTCCTTAGGTTGAAGTTTTCCTTCCAGCACCTTCTGTGGGACTAGATTTATAGATATATGCTGTTTAAATTTAACATTATCATATAATTTCTTATTTTCTCCATCTATGGTGATTGAAAGTTTTGCTGGGTTTTCGGGATAATATTGACACACAAACTGAAAGGAGGGAACCTTAAATTGAGAAAATTCATCCATAAGGTCCAGCTGTAAGGCATTTTCTTAATTACAGAGGAGGGCTCAGCCCATTGTGGGTGTTTCCAACCCTGGGCTGGTGGTCCTGGGTTCTATAAGAAATCAGGCTAATGGAACCAAGCCATTAGGAACAAGCCAGTAAACAGTACCCACTCTGTGGCCTCTGCATCAGCTTCTACCTCGAGGTTCCAGTAGTGTTTGAGTTGCTCCCTTCAATGATGGACTATGATGTGGAATTGTAAGCCAAATAAACTCTTTCCATCTTACTTTCGGTCATAGTGTTTCATTGCAGCAATAGAAATTCTAACTAAGATACTAGGTATAGTAGTCTGGGCTGGCTGGCATCTGTGGTCTCAGAGTTCATAACACATCTGTCCCCCAATAACCCAGGCTGTTACTAAGACAATGGATTGCTTGCCACAAACTGACAGTGAGGCCCCATTGCCTAATACAATACCCAAACGACTCACTGCACATGGAGAAATTAAGCTGGTCTTTGGTTTGATACTCTGCAAACCATCAAAGGAGAAACATAAATATATCAATAAAATGACTCCTAATATCATTCTTCTATAGTCATACATCAGTGTCTTACTCAATCATCATCAGAGAATCTTCCTCCTGCAGTCAATGGGAACAAATGCAGAGGCATTTCTCACAGATACGGTGGAACACACAGCTCAATATGGGATGTCTCTATCAAATCCCTCCCCTCAGAACTCAGGGAACTCCGTAGAAAAGGAGGCAGAAAGAGTACAAAGCCAGAGGAGAATTCTCTATTTAGTTCTGCACCCCACTTTTTAATTGAATTGTTTGGTGTTATGGTGGCTAGCTTCTTGAGTTCATTGTATATTTTGGAAATCAGCCTTCTGTCAGATGTAGGGTTAGTGAAGTTCTTTTCCCATTCTGAGGGTTGTCATTTTGTCTTTCTGTTTCCTTTGCCTTACAGAAGTTTCTCAGTTTCAGGAGGTCTTTACTAATTGCTGATCCCAGTGTCTGTGCTCCTCAAATTGTTCCACTCAATAGAAGCAGAAGAAACATTGCCAAACTCTTTTTACGAGGCTATAATTACCTTGGTACCCAAGCCACACAAAGACACAATTAACAAAGAGAACTACAGACCGATATCCCTCATGAACATCAATGCAAAAATACTCACCAAAATACTGGCAAATCGATTTCAAGAATACATCAGAGAAATCATCCACCAGGATCAAGTAGGTTTCATCCGAGGAATGCAGGGTTGGTTCACCATATGAAAATCCTTCAATGTAATCCACCACATTAACAAACTACAAAAGAAAAACCACATGATCATCTCACTTGATGCTGAAAAAGCCTTTGACAAAATCCAACACCCCTTCATTATAAAGGCCTTGGAGAGATCAGGAATAACAGGAACATACCAAAACATAATAAAAGCAATATACAGCAAACCAACAGCCAACATCAAACTAAATGGAGAGAAACTCAATGAGATTCCTCTAAAATCAGGAACAAGAGAAGGCTGTCCACACTCTCCATATCTCCTCATTATTGTACTTGAAGTTCTAGCTAGAGAAATAAGACAACAAAAGCATTGTTCCTCAGAACTGAATAATGAGACTATTGTTGAAGGTATCACATAAAATTGTATAAAAACTTGAAGAAAATCATTTCAAAAGCTGTTATGCAAATATAATGATAGACAAAAATAACCAATTCACTAAAGAAAAGTGTAAATTCTATCTACATTAAATATGAAATGCATTATAAAAATAACATACCCCACCTGTCATATTTATGAAAATTTAAATGATAAATGTCTAGTGTTCAGGATGGTGAAAAGCAGTAAGGTTGTGGCATAAAAGTTGTATAATTTATTTCTAGAGAATAATTTGAGATTTTACATAAAAATCTTTTAAAATTGTTTAACCCAGCCATTTCACTTTTAGGGATGTATCCTAGGAAATGAGTTGAGATGTTCCCAGATAAGAGGTACTCATAATTGCTAGCCACTGAATCTAAATGTCCAACAACAGGAAACCATTTATAAACATTTCACTGCTGTCTCTGTTCCTTAGAGCCAGGTCCAACAAGATTCTGCTTGGAAAAGGGTCTGTGGTCAACGCTCACGGAGTAAAGACCAAACGTGTAAACAGGTTAACACTGTGACCAAGACTGAAGCGTTACATAGACTCATAAGCAGGTAAGTGTACCTTAGTTATGTGCATCAATTATCAGAGCTCACCAGTTTGAGTTGACTTTAACAATTAGTTATCTTAATGGAAATTTTGTTTTTATGTTATAAATAAGATGGTTTGCTCTTTGAATTCTTTACATAACAGATAATCCTATACTCAAAAATTTTGGAACAGTGAACATTTGTTCTTTCACATTTTCTATGAGTTCTATGAGTTGGAGACATAGTCACAGAAAAGAACACTCAGAAATTATTATTACTGGGGGGTCACACTAGCTGTTGTCTGTGATCACTGAAGGTCATGCCGTCCACAACTTACACCATTGCTAGTATAAAAGCCCTTGGAATTCTTAGCTTGCTAAAACTTTCCAAGTAACTCCCTCTCTTATCACAATGGAGCCTATGGAAGGATTAGAGCAGACAGACAGACAAGAAGTTAACTCAGCAGTGTACAGATGGGTCACCATCTAATGTCAGTTCCTTTCTACTTTACTGAAGTTCTAGAGAATCAGAGGAGATTCTTGGGCTCAGAAAAAGGATTGAAGGGCAGTGATAAGTAAGTTAAAAATCCAAGTTGGATGAAAGTATCCACCAAACTGAGAGACAGCCAGGGTTGCTTCCCAGGTTTGCCTCTTCTGCTTTATCCATATGGGATGACAGCAAGCCCACTGGCCGGGCCATTGTTTCAAGCATACCTACTTCTCATATGTCATCTACTTAGTGCCATTTCTGGTATTCAAGCCACATATGCTGTCTGTTTCTTCCTAACTCAGTGTGAACTAACACAGGAGGGAAGGAGAGGTGACAAACCTGCACCCAATCCAGTGCCTTGTTTTATCTTCAGTGTTCAAGGCCATCTTCCCAAGGCTTATGAACTCATCCAGATAACTGAATACATTAACAGGAAAGCCCTACGATATGTGATGGTCTGAGTCAGACAATCAGTTTGGAGAATTTTGAAAATGTACTTTGCCTTAAGTCCTTCATTATAAGACCTCAGCCAAGAGATCTGTCAATACATTGGTATCCTTCTTTCTCTAAATCTTTAAGAATACACCTTTTCCTCCTGAATTGACCCAGATGATCTCATCTTGCCTCCTACACTCTATTCAGGAACATGGAATGTGTGATCTATTTTTGGCTCCCCTAGAAAAACTGCTTTGGGGCATAATCTCTTTCTCAGTCCTTCCTAGGATGAGCTGGGTGACATGCAAAGTATTTTCTACTTCTAATTTTTACAATTCCCCCCTAAACAGCAGGTAAACAATTTTAATACCAGGTCATTTTCATTATGAGTCTACTAGAGAATACATCATTGCATTAAAATAAACAGTAATAATACAAAAAAGTTTGCTCATGCCGTAATAACAACCTTCCTAAATTACAGTGATTCTGTCACACAGCAGTCTAGTACAAAATGTGGTTTTTATATCAGAAGACACAGAATTTATTATTTTCATCCTCCCTGGAATTTTAGAGCAATTGGAAGTAGGTTTCTGAGAGAACAATTCAATACATTAGCTCTCAAATAAAAAAATATTTTTTCTGCCCAGAAATGACTCCTTTAAAGCCCTACTTCAACAAAATGTTGTCTATTCTGGTAATTAGTCTGGTGTGCACTAATTTCACAGTACATTGTTTGCTTGTGTAACTGGGGCTATTAGGCTAGATTCAGAAGTTGCACTACACCTAGTCTTTAATTAATTAAACGAACATGTGGAGAAGTAACTGGCAAGGCCAGACCGAGCCATGTCCTCACTCTCTTGGCAAACAAGAGGCAAAAGAAATCATTGAGAAAGACTGTCACCTGGAACTCCAGTCACAATTTTCTATTCATGAGGATGAGGAAGACTCAGTATAAAGCCACTTCTCCCAAAGTAGACATATTAATTCAGTTCTGAACAACTTCTCACTGTTCACTCACTCAATATGTGAGGTATTTACAAATGTAAGGCAAACTGATGTCATTAGTTCACAATCTCACCAAAGTAAATACTTTCCTATATACCTAGGTTTCGATAGAAGGCAGAAAATGTACTTCTAGATAGCATTGCTTCATTTACCATAGACTAGATTGACATAGGAGAATGTTTTTCCCCAGAATTTATGCACCCTTTAAAGATACTAAAAACCCCATATTCTTCCAGCATGTTGGACTTAGGCATTCTGTGCAAGCTGCTTATGTGTACAAACACAAACAGGGTTCCTTCCACTGGTCTGGTCGGTGTGGTAGTTTGGACATAAACTGTTTCCCAAGAGGCTCATTGAGAGATGAGTGGATCTACTCATGACTCCATAGCTGAATGGGCTGTTAGGAGAAGGCGACTATGTGGAGGAAGCAGGTCCCTGGAGAGGTCTCTGGTCTTTTCCTATCATTGTCATTTCAGGTCACTCTGAAAGGAGCAGCCTCCTGTACCATCTTCTCTAAACACCATAATATCCCACCTCACCTCCAACCCAAAGCAATGGACCCTGATGACCTTGGACTAAGAGCTCTGAAACCATGAGCCAGAATTAACATTTCCTCCTTTAAATATTTTCTCTTGGGTGTTTACCAAAGTGATGTCAATTTGACTAACACAGTTCAAGATCCCTGAAGCACCAGAACATGCTTACTATTTTTTTGGAACTTCACACACAGCAACTGAGAGACCAGATAACTGCCCCAAAGCACCAAAACCAGTGTGATATCCCAGAGCCATGCTCTTAAGGCTCACCCCTACTGCCACACATGCATAGTTGCAAGTCTATTCTCAAAAACGAATAAAAGTATCTTTCAATGTTCTCTGTTTTATGAAAACCTTCCATAAATACAGAGGTATAACCCCAAATATTAGTGTAGTGGATATTTTATAATGACTTAATTAGGGTCAAACCTCACTTTCTTTTTAGTCCTCCTTGTGATAGTTCACTGGTGAAATGTATATTGCTGAACATGGGTCCCTCTCTGTCAGAAGAGAACCACAGGCTGGAGAATGCTAGAAGCCAGAGAAATGCCAGAACATGGTGCTATTCAGTGTCTGTTCCTGCTACATAATTAGGAGATAAGTATGAGAAAATTCAGAATTCTTTAATGCACTTAAAATCGCTGTCATGAAGCAATGGCTGGCAGATTTGCATGTGAAAGGGCTGTGAACAGCATGTAGGAAGAATTGTGAAATTACTATAGTATTTATTATTATAACTTGGTGTCATGCTAGTCTCATTTTAGAATGAACCATAAGAATAGATTAAATTAGTGCCATTTTCTTTCCTTGTTAACATCTTTGTCACAAGAGCAAGCTGTCAGAATTTTAGTATCTAAAATAGTCCACAGATTATTCCTCATGATAGCCGGCCATTTCTAAGCCCTGGACTTTGATTGGCTGCTCTCAGCCCTGTCCTGGCAGATATGGGCTGAATGGAGGGAAATAACAATCCTTTAAGCAACTAATCAGGTTGCAGACACTCTGGTAAAGGCAGGAAAGAAAGTATAGTGCTACAATTTTCAAACAGCATTTGGTAGAAAACATTTCCATCTTAAGAAAATAATTTGGACCCGGGCTGAAAAATATATTTGACATAAGACTTTAGGGTTGTTTTAGCGTCTCTCTTTTCTTAAGTGTCTAAGACAATTAGCAACGAGCATTTCTAGCCCAAGACTCTTAGCAAACTTGAGACAAGTACTGATTTTATGGCTATTATCTTCGATCTTTTCCAGATTTTTATTTATACCCCACCGTTACTCTGGTCTGTCTTTCTACATCTGAAGTGAATGTTCCTTTCCACCATGATTTTCCCTCTCACAACTCTTGGTTTCTCCAAAACTGTCACGAGTTATATCTGTCATGTCAACACTGTTATCAGCATCATCCTTTAGCTATTAAAACTGTCCCAGTTTGGAAAATCACAACCCATGTAATTCCTTGCTATCTTATGCTCCTGCCTTAGCTTGCTCCCTGACTGTGATTTTAGCACAGAATTTGGCCTCACTCCTCTCTCTGGTTCTCACAGGAGCTTGAACAGAGAAGGTATCCATAGGCAGACACTTCTTTCCCACCCATAAGTTCCCAAATAACTGATATGGAGACTTAGTATTAATTATGAATACCCAGCCTTAGCTTGTCTTGTTTCTATCCAGCTTTTCTTAAATAATACCACCTACCTTTTGCCCCCGAGCTTTTATATTTCTCTATTTTATGTACCTTTGTTTCCTTCTTACTCCATTGCTGGTTGTATAACAGGGTGGCTGGCCCCTGACATCTACCTCTCCTTCTTTCCTTGCTCCTTGATCTTCTTTTTCCTCATTATCTTGCTCCTATATCTTCTTGTTCTTTCCTTCTATTTATTCTCTCTCCCTGGAAGTCCTGCCTACTTCTCTCGCCTGCCTATCTATTGGCCATTCAGCTCCTTATTAGAACAATCAGGTGTTTCAGGTAGGCAAAGTATCTATCACAGCTTTACAGAGCTACATAAAAGAAGATAACACATCTTTGCATCATTAAAACAAATGTTCCACAGCATAAACAAATGCAACACATCTTAAAATAACATTCCACAACAATATCTGATGTAATATTTCTCAAAGTAAGGCAAGATATAGAGCTAAATCACTCCACTGTCCAAACTACAATCATTGCCTTCTTGTTTTCTGTATTGCATTGGACCCAGGTGTCTAGGTGAGTTCTATTGTTGTGAAGAGACACCATGACCATAGCAACTCTTATAAAAGAAAGCATTCAATTGGGGCTTGCTTAGAGTTTCAGAGGTTTAGTTCATTACATCATGGTGGGGAGTATGGCTGCATACAGGCAGACATGGTGCTGGGGAAGTAGCTGAAAGCCATATCCTCATCAGCAGGCAACAGGAAGAGAGAGGAATACTGGGCCTGGCCTTAAGGCCTAACCCCAGTGTCATATTTCCTCCAACAAAGCCACGCCTACTCCAAGGTCACACCTCCTAATTCTTTTAAAGAGTGCCATTCCTAGTGACTGGCATTTAAATATATGAATCTATGGTGACCAATCTCATTCAGACCATCACACCAGGGCTTTTGTGTGTGTGGTAGGCAAAGGCCTCTCCCACTGAGCTACATCCTAGCTCTCTTTTCACTTATATTAAGGTAGAGTCTTGCAAATGGTCCAAGTGGACCTCACACTCACTCACTCTGTAAGACAGGCTGATCTTGTACTTGTGGTTTTCCTGTCTCGGATTCACAAGTAACTGTGATTAACAACCTCTGTTACCAAGCCTGATCATTAACACTCTTTAAACTTGAGAAATTATTTTTTTCCCTTTGTTTTACATTTCACCCTGTGTTGCATTGGTTGAGCTAGCTGGGGCAGTGCTGGAGAGCTCATCTGGGTAGTGACAATGAGGGAAATCTGGCAAGATGACCAACCCAGCTACCACCCAGGCCAGAAATGGGGCTATGAGTTGGCCCATCCCAACATCCACCTCAACTATAAACTGTTGAAGCATTTGAAGGGGAAAATCTGAAGATCCAAAACAGCAGGATCTCCATGACACAGGACAACAACAACAGGATATCCAAGAGAAGCTCCAGTGAGAGCCCATTACCAGGGATGGAGTAGAAACCACAGGCCTCAAACCAGGCCAACGACTATTAGCAATAAACACTTATAAGTAAAGATGTGTGATTCACTGTGTTATACTACAGCTTCCACAACAAGATTAATTTGTTGTTTGGCTTTTGATTCTTTGTTTTGTTTGTTTGTTTGTTTAATTTGGTTTTGTTTTGTGGGGTAGCTTGCAAAGGCAGAGGGCATGTGCCAGGACATGGGGAGATAAATAGGATCAGAATTCATGATGTGAAATTCACAAAGAATCAATAAAAGTGAAAAAACACATGAAATCTCATAATATTCAAAATGAAAGTATACAAAAGGAAGATACCCATGTTACAATAATATTGACTTTTTCCTACTCATCTCTTATGGGTAGAGGGTCATTTGCTTTCTTCTAGAATTTAGAGTAGTCACTACCTAGTCTGCTTGCCAGTGGCAAGGTGTGTATGAAAGATGCTATTGTGAGAGTTGCTTAAAGTGTAAACACTTGAGAATGATGCTTCCATCATTTCCAGAATATATGGAGACTCAATGGACCAGAATGGTAGAGCCAGTTCTGATTACAACAGAATGGTGTCATTTTTTCAACCATCCTTCTGTGGTGACACATTGCTCTAGAAATCACTGTTATAGAATGTAAACATTATATCATCATATCCCGTGTTATTTAAATAATGAAAGTAAAACTTGTGACAGAGAAGCAGTTAATAGGAAGAGAGCAATTGCCTTGAATGCTCGCAAAGCCCTGTGTTCAATCCCTAGAAATACTGATGAAAAAAAAGATTAATTATTTAGAAAGTATTGGGTGAGTCTAGAATAAAGTATTGTGGCCCAGCATAGACACCTTAACATAGGAGATGATTAAAGAATGAGGTAACTGAGTGTGAAAATACTTTCCAAATGGACAAAATGTAGGAAGGTGCTGGTTGTATTATTAATAATAAAATCAACAAATGGAAATGAAAAAAGGAAAAGAAAAATTCAGCCTGTGATAAGACTACTGTGGAAAATGTACACACTATCCTTTGACAAGGTCAAGGCCACTCAGTCTAGAAAGCAGGTGATACTAAAATACAACCCCATGTGTCTTGTTACACAATGTGCTGTGTGGTCTATTGAGGACTCTGCCTTGTATCCAGATTTCATGGGATCTGAAGTAAATATAATTTGTAAAGGAGAAATGTGTCATCACTGACTACAGCTATATGTGTCTCATACATGTACACATATGGAATAAAAGTGAACGTTTACAATAAGCAATCTTATCAAATTTGAAGAAGTCACTCATGCAGCACAAATCCAGAAGAATTTCCTAATAATGCAACTCTTCAAACACTTTATCATACTTTATTTACCTCCAGATATTAGGTTGCAGAATTTTAAGTATGTTTTTTTAATGTGACTATTCTGTTTTTCCAGAACCATTTTTTGAAGAAATTTTACCATCCCACCCCATTGAGTGGTCTTGGCACATTAAATGATGGGGGAAGTCCTTCTGTGTGTGTGTCTCTCTTATTGGCTGATGAATAAAACACTGTTGGCCAATAAGGAAGCAAGATAGGCAAGACTAGGAGCGAAGGAGAATTCTGGGAAATGTAGTCAAGAGAGAGGGTTGCCATGTGGTCTCCCTGGAGGAGAGGATGTGACAGGAGGACATCCTCAGAAAGACAAGTCCTTATAAAAATATATATTAGTAATTATTGGTTAATAATTAAGTCAGAGCTAGTCAATGAGAAACCATAACAAACAGCCAACAACTTCATAATTAATATAGCGTCCTGCATGTTCATTTGGGACTGATGTGGCTTAGGGACCAGGATGCTTGTTAAAACTGATGATCAATCATTACATATATGAAGGCTTACTGCTGTCCTATCATTTCTATTGAATCAGTGTTTCTGTCTGTCTTTGTCAGTACTGCAGTGTCTTAATTAATAAAACTTAAACAGAGAGTTCCCCAAAGAAGCAATACAAATGGACAGAAAACACTTCTAACAGTGTTCATTATCCTTGGCCATGGGGGAAATAAAAATTTAAAACCACTTTAAGATTCTGCTCCACATCAGTCTATCACCAAGAACGTGCTGGTGTAGATGTGGGGGGAAAGATCACTTACACACTGTTTGTGTAAGTACTAGTACAGCCACTTTGGAAATCATTTAGAACTGCTTCTAAAAAATGCATAAGTAAAGCTGTCGTATGATCCAGCTGTACAACTTCTGAACATATACACAAAGGACTCTGTATTGTACTGCACAGCCATGCTCATTGCTGCTCTAGTCACAATGGCTAGGAAATGGATAATGAAAATGTGGGCACATAAACACAATGGAATTTTATTCAGCTGCAAAGAAAAAGATCTGCACCTAAATGGATAAAACTGGAAAAGATGCTGAGCGAGGTAATGTGGACCCAGAAAGACAAACATGGCCTGGTCTCTCTCACATGCAGACCCTAGCTTTAACTCTTTAGCTTTGTTTCTTTAACTTGGATTGCCCATAGAAACCATGAAATTAGGAGGAAGACAAGGCGCTGGGGACATGTCTTAACGGATGGGAGATAGTAGAACACAGAAAAAGAAAATGGAGACAGGGAATACTGTGGTTGTGAAGGTTTAAACCTGGAAGAATTGGGGGATTGGGAACGTGAGGGCTGGGTGAGTATTAACAAAATGAAGCACATCATTTTGTAACCCAAATACAAAACATAACAAAGCGATTGAAAGGTGTGCCCCTATGTAGCTAGATAAGGCAGCGTTTAAAGGCAATGGATTAGAGTAAACAAAATTCTCAGTTCTAGGTATAGGATACCTCCCAGGAGTTGGTCAGACACACTTCAGTGGTTTCAAGATATGACGGAAGCAAGAAGTTAGTGAGTTGGAAACTTCCTCTCTGCTGGCTACATTTCAAAGTGCTAGAAGGAGTGACACAGGTCATTGAGAGAGAAAAGATAACCTTTCTCTCTCTCTCTCTCTCTCTCTCTCTCTCTCTCTCTCTCTCTCTCTCTCTCTCTCTCTCTCTCTCTCTCCCTTTCTATAGATTTTGCAAGTTTATCTGTAAAATCAGCAGAGGGTACTGATCATCTGCAAACACTGTGTAGGTATGGCACACCAGTCCATCTGACTTCACATTGGCTGGTGGAAATCTTTTCTATGAGGCTTTCATAGGGGTCTGGGCATCTTTGGGAGCCTGAGGTGGAGCTGAGGCCTCTGCCTTGGTTTGAACCTTGAGCTTTGGGTGGCAGAGCCTACGACCTTTAGCCATGTAGCTTCTAATCCCCTTTCCAATCTTGGAGTGAGCAATGAAAGCAAGATGGCTGAGTTTGCCGTTGGAGTGCTTTGGTATCTCGGGCATAACCACTTTGTGCTTCACGAGGGCCTTGATGGCCTCTGAGCATGCACTCACGTGCCCTCTTGTGGAGCAGTGGTACAGCTGTTGTGGGGACAACACATAAATTTGAGGCCTACTCCACAGGAAGGAAAACATGACTAGTAAGAGGGGAAGCTTGGTTAACATCCCATGCCTAGGGCGATTATGGAAAGCAAGGAACTTACTACCATCCTTTAATTCAATTGCCATAGCATCAAAGTGTTGCCTTTTGAACATCTGTCTGTGCTCATAGACAAAACTCTACTCTCAACCTTAGTCAGAGAAACCTCCTCTATTTACAGTGAACAGCAGTGAATGTTGTCTCATGTCTCCCCAAGATGCTGAGAATGAATGAAGACTGAAGGCTCAACCTTAAAAGGGACATTTACACCACTCTCTCTGTAAGCCCCAGGGAACACAGGAAAAGAGGACAGGAAGTATGTAAGAGTCAGAAGAGAGGGTGAAGGGCTGCAAAATTCATCTTCTAGATTCAGCACGATATGGTCATTAACTCACAGCTGTGGTTACCTGCATAGCCCTGGCACAAGGTTGGTGCTCTCTCATCAGTCGGTCATAGAAGGTGGGCTCCTGAGGGTCTCATTCTTTATTGGTTGCTTATAGATTCTGGGGGAGGTGGGATCATTTGTCATCCATTGTGTACCACTGCTGAGTCTTAGCAGGCTCTGCCACACAGCTTCAAACTCACAGTCACACAGACAGCCCTGGTTAAACTCAGTGGGTCACAAAATAAATGAAATAAAATAAATATGCATGAACGTGAGAAAGAGATCGAGGGAGAGGGTGGTAAGGGGGAGGGATAGGACGGGTGAGAGTGCACAGTATGCAATGTGCATATGTGTGAAACTGTCAAAGAATATTTTAGGTTTTGAAATTAAAATATATCATTTATATCATTTCCTTCCTTTCCTCCCTCCAACCTTTTCCATGTAGCTGATGTGCTCTCTCTATTCATAGCCTCGTTTCTACTATTTGTTGATACATATATATATATAAGTATATATTCAGTATATATATTAATAAAATATCAGGGCTGTGGTAGCTGGACTCACCTAACTATATGCTGAATGGCTGTAAGCCACACAAACAGTCTGAGTTTGTGCCTCATCCGTATTCAAATCAGTTTTTCTAGTTATATGCCTGAAGTGCCCCAAGCCATGTACCCCACCTGAGGGCCAGTATGCTGAAAGGGGAGTCAGAAGGAAAGCAAGCAGAGTAGCAAAGGTCACCTTAAAAGGTGTGCACCATTGTGAGCACACTTCTAAGGTGCTAGGTGAGTGAGGTGACACGAAGTTTCACCTCGAAGTTGGCTTCCCTTTGTGGCCTTCACTCTTTTGCACTAGTAGAGAATGTGAAGTAGGAAAAAAAATACTAGAAGTGAGAAGATTCTACATGGAGTGAAAAACACCAGCCCTGGACTGTTCAAATGGCATCATACAGAAGGCGGAGTTACACGTTTTGCAAGATGCTGAATGTTTGACATTTGCTCCAAACTCTAAGCATGACTTACTGAATCTTCAGCCTCGGGTTGGTACTGCACCAAAGCCGCAGCTTTGTGGAAGGTAGAAAATCAGTCGCCAGGATGTAAAGCAGACATATAGTGCTTTCCTAACATCCCCATGGCACTGACACCACAAGAAGAAAAGGGGTGAGTAGAGAAGGTAAGGGAGCATGGGAGGTGAAAGGAGGCGGGAGGGGAGGGGAGGGATGGAGGGGAGACAATGAGAGGAGAGAGGGAGGGGAGGAGAGGGAGAGGAGAGAGGGAGGAGAGGGGAGGAGAGGAGAGAGGAGGAGAGGAGAGGAGAGAGGAGGGGAAGAGAGGGGAGGGATGGAGGGGAGACAATGAGAGGAGAGGGGAGGGGAGGAGAGGAGAGGAGAGGAGAGAGGAGGAGAGGGGAGGAGAGGAGAGCAGAGGGGAGGAGAGGGGAGGGGAGGAGGGGGGAGGAGAGGAGAGGAGAGGAGAGAGGAGGGGAAGAGAGGGAGGGATGGAGGGGAGACGACGAGAGGAGAGGAGAGGGGAGGAGAGGAGAGGAGAGGAGAGGAGAGGGGAGGAGCGGAGAGGAGAGGAGAGGAGAGGGGAGGAGAGGGGAGGGTAGGAGGGGGAGGAGAGGAGAGGAGAGGAGAGAGGAGGGGAAGAGAAGGGAGGGATGGAGGGGAGATGACGAGAGGAGAGGAGAGGAGAGGGGAGGAGAGGAGAGGAAAGAGGAGGGGAGGAGAGGGGAGGGATGGAGGGGAGATGACGAGAAGAGAGGGGAGGAGAGGGGAGGAGGGGGAGGAGAGGAGAGGAGAGGAGAGGAGAGGGAAGGGGAGAGGAGAGGGGAGGGAAGGGGAGAGGAGAGGGGAGGGAAGGGGAGAGGGGAGGAGAGAGGAGAGGGGAGGGGAGGTGAGGAGAGGAGAGGGGAGGAGAGGAGAGGAGAAGGAAAAAATAATCTAGGCAACCATCTCACCATACCAACTCGACAATCTTGAATAAGTTGAGACATGTGTAGAGCTTCAAGTTCTAAGGTTTATAACAGCATTAGTCAGGAAGCTCACTTCTTACCTCTGCTTATGTACCTGACTCCCCTTTCTCCCCTCCCTTCCCCTCTCTCTGCCCCTCTCCCCCCTCTTCCTGTGTGTGTGTGTGTGTGTGTGTGTGTGTGTGTGTGTGTGGTTATATGTGTATTGTATCATTGTATCATGAAAATAAATATTAAGTTAAGTGGGAACAACAAGAGGAAGGTATTGCAGGCATTTGGGATAAGAAGTCCTAAAGTGAGAGTTGGAATAACCTTAAGGATACTTATGACCTTCATAATTCAGTGTAGTCTGGAATCCCAGCTTGGCTCCTAGATAACATTGTTTGTGCTCGTAGATTATCCTGTGTCCTAGCTGGCGTCACACAGAGGAAGGAAGGCAATGATGTCTACAGCTTGCTGCACACAATCTCCAATGTCCGCCTTAGCTGTGCAGTTCAGCATCGTGAAAAGCAGCCTCTGAGTTCATGTTATCTGCCAGGCATGGTGTCCTTGTGAAATACTCAATAACTCTGAAAAGAAGCCCTTCTGGATTTTTAACAGCACTTTTGTCTGGTGCCACAAAATGTTGCCTTTTCTGAAATGAGCCTTTAAATGATAATGATCACTATTATTACCACGCACACTGGATGCCTGCTCCGAAGTCATGAAACAGGTCAGGATGTCCAAGTACTCTACATAGTAAGGTTCAGCATTGGATCCAACTGGGCAATCTTATCCTCTCTTGGGATTTTTTTTCATATAGTAAGGTATTATTAGGCTCATCTCAAGGTGCCATTCGTGAGGCTCCACAAAACCAAACCATTAATCAGAATTAATCATGGAAGTATGAGAAAAGCATGCAGCCAGCCTGGGTAAAGGCGGCCTGTCATATAATCAGAACATGTTAAAACCACAGACACTACAATTTTTTTGTAAAGGCTCAGGGCGGGAGTATGAAGAAATAAGCAAGCATTTTTTTAAAGATCATACACAATGTGTTCTTCAAATGAGTCTAACTTAATACCTCTTACAAGGTCAGATCAAGGGTGAAGAAATGAGAATTGGCCAAACACAAGAGCAATTTCCAGCTAAATAAACAGCTAGACACACTTTTCTTCACTGACAACAGAAACCCCTAAGAGACAAGAAAGGTTGATCATTGATGCCAAAAAAAAAGGTACTTTCCATTCTTCAGGCTTGCAAAGTCCTTCCTTTCATCCATTTTTTAATTTCTTCTCATATCGCCATTCTCCATTTTTGTCAATGACCTTTCTTCCATCCAACTCAGCCTCCGCCTAATGGCCTGAAGAGGACTTCTTCACACGATGGAAAGCCTTAGATTTCAGACCCTCTCCTTCATTAGAGGGAAAGTGAACAGCCTCTGTGTGCTGGGTGTTAATGAATGTGAAGAAAGATTTTTTTTGTATGTGTTTTACACATTATGTTCTTGACTCCTAGAGGTGCCACAATAAATTGCCGCGCTTCATTTACAAGGAGCCATAACAGAAGCAGAATGAGAATCTGGCGACAAATTGCTTCTCAGTCACCCTGGGTCAGGCTGTTGGGGCTAATGAGAAGAAGGGCTCTAATTTTAAACTCCTCCTCAACCCAGCCATTCCTGCATTAATGTTCACTGTTGTAAATTGTAAAGTCAAATGAAGGAGGCACTGTTGAAAATTAACCAGTATTTTTATCCCTCGAGTGCCCAATAGAGCACATTTTGGCTTCTGTAGCTGCTCAGCCTCCACCAGGGGTGCCAGCTCCCTTGACACACACCACCCTCCCCCTCCCCAACACAGCACTACCCTTCTGATTTCTTCTCCTTTTACTCCCAAGCTCACATCCCACCTTCACAAAGGACAATCAACCAGCCGACTATGGATTCTAAACAAGATCACAATGTGGTCTGGAGGGGCCGTGTTGGAAACCAGCTTCTCTCTGGGTCCAGTTTAACAAGATACTGTCTGTACACCTGCACTGAAACCCAGAGAATTGTCCTGTTTAGTCCTGCTGCATACTTAATGATCTGTAATTGTGTGTGCAGAGGAAGAGCCAGTAAGGCTGACCCAGGAAGACTGGAAGTGTGTTGTCACTGGAAGCCTCAAGTAGGATTTGAATAAAGAATGAAAACCCCAGTGTAGCACCTGCCTGATCCCCCATTTGCGGGTTGGTAAGAGCAAGGCTCAGGCAAACAGAGGTTCCTGAGAAGGAGAAGGGAACACATCTTATTAAAGAGGCAGGGTTTTGATCCCACATAGATATCCAGTTAACAACTCAAACTTCAAGGTTGTTTTGCGGAAGGATTGGGGATAATGTGTTTTGAGTGAGTATTAATGAGCCGAAGTTCCTCTTGTGTGTAATGGGTCTGTCCGGGTGCATTCTTCCATGGAATCACTACATAAAATACAAATTAACCACACTACCCTAGTCTAATCATTGTAATCAGTTATGTTTTCATGTGTACATCACTGATCTATAAGGCTGTTGTAGTTCTTGTGTGTGGTTTAATTGCTTGTTTTTGCATATCTTGTGTGGTTGATGATGTTCTAGGAATCTTTTCCCCTAAAGGAGACTTTGTAAATTACTTTGTTTAGATGCTAATGATTGTATTTCATTAGTGGCCCTCTCATCCAGAATCATCTTTAAATGAATGAATATGCCATAATTAAAAATCTGAATTATGAATTACTTTGAAAGGAGACAACATTGTCCCGATTTCCCACTGCGACACAGTGTTATTTCAATTATGTAAATATGTTTAATCATTCCCCTTTTGTTTTTCTAATTATTTAATATTAATGTTGCTTTACCCCTTTATTGCTACAAGAAGGGATATGGCATCTTAAATGAGAGTACTTAGACAAGTGATACACAGATGACTAGATTAAAGCAGACATTTATCAGAATGCATAACCCATTTCAAAAACAAACATGCTATTAACATTCATACTAACATAGCAATGCTAGCTATAATTGCACTTCATGAATGTTTTGTCTGTACAAATCTAATGTATTCACAATGAACAATTTCCAATTATTATCTTTTTCCCTATAGAAAGTCTACATCCCCTGATAAAAGTTTTGATTATCTTGAGGTATACATCTGAACCCATCATAAGACCATCATTTTTCTACAGTGTGGAATTTGCAGCTGTTCAAGTATGACTGGACTTGACATGTTGAACCTCCACCAGTCTGTGTCCAAATCTTCAAAGAGTGTTTGTAATGGGAAAATGGGGGAAACATATTTTTAAGTCCCCATCCTGGTTTTTATTTTTTTTAACTCTCTCCCTGAAGTAGGAAAACTATTATGAAATATTTTCCTGTTTACCAGCTCTTACACAAGCCTTCAAGCATCTTCACTTATCATAGAAGCATGAACCTAGTGCTGGAGAGCCCTGAAGGGTCAGTCTATGATAGTCAACTTTGTACTTCAGGAATCTTATTCAGGCTGATTGCTGAAGCCTGGTTGGTCCCTTATAAAACATGGCATTGACTTCAATTTAGACATTTCAATTTTCATGTAGCTAGACTACACAGGAGTATGTTCCTCTACCATTTAGTAATTTAGATACTTTCAATATTATTGCTAACTGACTCTTGAAATATAAGTGCCTTAATTATGTTGCTTTAATATTTTGTGCTTAAATATTGTTATTTGTAAACTAACAGTGGGAAATGTTACAACTTCCCCATGTTTCTTTCTTATTTCATTGCTACAATATAAAATGCTCTAGTTGTTTGACTGTTAAGTTTTATTAATGACATTTGTAACATTAATATTGTGATTTGAAAATGCTTGGTCTTTTTCTGAAGATTAAAAGAGTGAGCAATCTTTAAAGACTTCCCTTTTCAACTTCTATCTTTTCCTAATTTAAGCCCTAGTGATCATGGTAACCAGAATGAGGGTTTGATATATCTGGTTATAACTCACAGAAATATGCAAATTCTCTTGCATATTTCATCATGGGCTACTCTTTTTTTTTTTTTTTTTTTTGGTTTTTACGAGACAGGGTTTCTCTGTATTGTTTCAGAGGCTATCGGTCCAGCCTGGCCTCGAACGCACAAAGATCCGCCTGCCTCTGCCTCCAGAGTGCTGGGATTAAAGGCGTGCGCCACCACCGCCCAGCTATCATGGGCTACTCTTACAAAATACTTAGCGACAAAATTATCATTTAGTGTCTTTCATGCACAGAAATAAAATTATAATTATATGCACGTTATTAAGAAAATTGTACAAATTATTTTCTACTTTGTCTCGTATTGGTTTTGTTTCTCCAGTCTTGGGATATAAGTAATTCTCTAATTACGGGAAAGCTCTCTGTTTAGAAAATGTCTTGTGATTGACATATAGAGCCACAAGTTGCTAGAGCATAGGAGAAAAATTCTCACATTCTATGTAGGCAATGAGTCTTTTCTTTAGTCAGTGACACAGTCACGTTAGTAATTTTTGAATAACAGTCCCTGTTCAACTTTAACGAAAGACATTATTTCCCAATTATTTCTAATTAGAAATTGATTGTTATTTCTAATAACTTATTATTAGTACCCTTACATTCTAATCACTTACCACACATATAACTGAAAATCCTGAAGCACTACAGCACCAGTATTGGGAAAACCCAAATAATCCCTTGAATGCGGGATTTGAAAGGTGACGATAACACTGTCTTTAATTGGCTCACTATTCTCTCATCAGTGACTGGAGGGTCCACAAAGAGAAATATATGGGACGGCTGAGGGAGCTGAAAATTCACAGAAATCTGCAGTTCAGCTTTTAATCATGATTCTACACAATTCCTTAAAGCACATGGTTAGGATTTAGTTCAATATGTATTATTTGGAAGAAAGATGAAGGGTATTGGAAAAATCTATAACTGTTCCATCAACTACATCATTTGCCCTTTTCATTACAGGCTAGATGAAGAGTAAACGGGAATCTGAAAACATATTCTCTGGGAAGCTGGAGTTTCTATTGCTAGAGATTGGAGATGAGATGGGACAAAAATGATACGGGACACTGGAAGGGTGGTTTGTCCAGGAAGCCAGTCAAGGTAGGCAATGTATGTCTGGCTTACAGACATCTGTTTAGAACACAGAAAGAACACTACTTCTTTTCACGAATTAAAATGGCTTAGGTAGGTCAATCTCCAAGTTCAAACCCTGGGACCAACAGCCCTAGAGACTTGATTCCAGGAGCCGGGTAGACACAAGCAAACACTGTGTGGTAGACGGAAATCACACTTAAATCTCAACCTGGCAAGACTCCTGCATAATGCTGTCGTCAAACTAAATCTGTGTCTTAAACAACCAGAGAGTGGGTCTGAACTTAAGTCTTTAGAAAATCCTCCCTGGTGGGTGCTAAATCCACAGAAAATGGCTTAGGAAAATGCAAGCTCATGCCATCCATCCCGTGGCAACTGGGGCAAAGCCAGCACAGGGCACTGGCATCCTAATTAGTCACCAGGTGTGGGAAAGCAAGGTGATAGTTATTTTTCTTTAATGAGGTTTTTTTTTTTTTTGCTTCATTCAAAAATTTTAACTAAGTGCCCGGAAAGACCAAAAAGGTTTTCTGTGGTCTTTGGAATGCCACATTAATAAAATAACGCTAAAAACTCCAATTCCATTAGTTTATTCTTTTTTTAATTTTTCTTTTTTATTTTAAATAGCTTGTTTTACATGTCAATCCCAGTTCCCTCTCCCTCCCCTCCTCCCGCACGCCCCCTACCATCCCCCCCCCCATCCTCCCACCCTATTGTCAATTCCTTCCACATAGGGGATATCTAGAGTCTATCATTTCATTCAGGGTAGGGTCCAGGCATTTCCCTAAGAGTCCAGGCAGAGAGAGCAACCCTCTTTGTGTTATGGACACACGATGTCTGTTAGTATTCGAGGGATAAACACTGATCCACTGCTCAGGACTCCATAGGTAGCCCAGGCCTCCACATTGACTCTCACATTCAGGGGGTCTGGATCAGTCCCATGCTGGCCTCCCAGCTGTCGGTCTGGGGTTCAAGAGCTCTCCCCTGTTCAGATCAGCTGTCTCTGCTGGTTTTGCCAGCCCATTCTTTGCCAATTTGCTCTTCGCTCCTCTCTCTCTGTCGCTGGGTTGCTTGGGTTCTGTTCAGTGTTTAACTGTGGGTGTTTGCCTCTGCTTCCATCAGTCACTGGATAAAGGCTCCAGGATGGTTATAGACATCAAGTTCACTATCAGGAATAGGCATTCGAGGTGGTCTCTACACTATTGCTTAGCTTGCCAATTGGTGTCATCCGTTTAGATCACTAGAGGTCACAATGGTGCCTGATCTGTCTTCTAACCTATGATTCCCTCTTCCCCCTATCCTACCCCCCCCACTCAACCTTCCTGTTCCTCCACATTCTACTCTCTCTGCCACTTCTCCCCCGCTCTATTTCCCAGGTCCCCCTCCCTCCCACCCCTGGCCGTGTTCCCCATCTGTTCAGAGGATCTTGCCTCATTTCTCTTCTCTTGGGTACCTTTTAGGGTCTTTTCTGTTTCCCAGACTCTGTCAGTGGAAGTGCAGACTGGCACTCTCCTGATCCATGTTTAAAATCCATATATGAGTGAGTACATACCATGTTTGTCTTTTTGTGACTGGGTTACCTCACTCAGGATGGTTTCCTCCAGTGCTATCCATTTACCTGCGAATTTCAAGATTCCATTGTTTTTTTTTCTGCTGAGTAATACTCCATTGTGTAAATGTACCACATTTTCTCTATCCACTGTTAAGTTGAGGGGCATCTAGGTTGCTTCCAGGTTCTGGCTATTACAAATAATGCTGCTATGAACATAGTGGAACAGATGCCCTTGTTGTGTGAATTTGCCTCCTTTGAATATATGCCTAAGAGTGGGATTGCTGGGTCTTGTGGTAGATTGATTCCCATTTTCCTGAGGAATCTCCATACTGCTTTCCAAAGTGGCTGTTGTGGGAGTTGGCATTCCCACCAGCAGTGGAGGAGTGTTCCCCTCTCTCCACATCCTCTCCAGCATAAATTGTCTTCGGTGTTTTTGATTTTAGCCATTCTGACAGGAGTAAGATGGTATCTCAGAGTTGTTTTGATTTCCATTTCCCTGATGGCTAAGGATGTTGAGCACTTTCTTAAGTGTTTCTTGGCCATTTTAGCCTCCTCTATTGAGAATTCTCTGTTTAGTTCTGTACCCCACCTTTTGATTGGGTCCTTTGGTGTTTTGGAGACTTGCTTCTTGAGTTCTTTGTAAATTTTGGAGATTAGCCCTCTGTCAGATGTGGGGTCAGTGAATATCTTTTCCTATTCTGTGGACTGCCTTACAGAAGCTTTTTAGTTTCATGAGGTCCCATTTGTTAATTGTCGATCTCAGTGTCTGTGCCACTGGTGTTATGTTCAGGAAGTGGTCTCCTGTACCAACTCGTTGAAGAGTATCTCCCACTTTCTCTTCTAAAAGTTTCAGTGTGGCTGGATTCATGTTGAGATCTTTGATCCATTTGGACTTAAGTTTTGTACAAGGCGATAAACATGGATCTATCTGCAGTCTTCTGCATGCCTACTTGATCATGGTGGATGATTTTTCTGATGTGTTCTTGAATCCGGTTTGCTAGTATTTTATTGAGTATTTTTGCATCAATGTTCATGAGGGAAATTGGTCTATAGTTTTCTTTCTTAGTTGTGTCTTTGTGTGGCTTGAGTATCAAGGTAATTGTAGCCTCGTAAAAAGAGTTTGGCAGTGAGCCTCCTGCTTCTATTGTGTGGAATACTTTGAGGAGTATTGGAGTTAACTCTTCTTTGAATTTCTGGTAGAATTCTGCACTGAAGCCATCTGGGCCTGGGCTTTTTTTGTTTGGGAGACTTTTGATGACTGCTTCTATTTCATTAAGGGTTATAGATCTGTTTAGATTGTTTAGCTGCTCTTGATTTAGTTTTGGCAAGTGATATCTATCCAGGAAATTGTCCATTTCCTTTAAATTTTAAAATTTTGTGGAGTACAGATTTTCAAAGTATGCCCTGATGATCCTCTGGATTTCCTCAGAGTCCATTGTTATGTCCCCCTTTTTCATTTCTGATTTTGTTAATTAGCATGCTCTCTCTGTCTTTTGGTTAGTTTGGACAGAGGTTTGTCTATTTTGTTGATTTTCTCAAAGAACCAACTCTTTGTTTCATTGATTCTTCTCAATGTTCTCCTGGTTTCTACTTGATTGATTTTAGCCCTCAATTTGATTATTTCCTGGCATCTGCTCCTCCTGGACCATACCTGTAGCCATCTCTGGTGACTCTAGTGCTGCTAGTTCCTAGTTCTGCTTCTCTCCACCATGCAGACCACTCTGTTCCATCATCTTTTTTATTTATTTAAGTTAGAAACAAGCTTGTTTCACATGTCAATCCCAGCTCCCTCTCCCTCCCCTATTTCCCTGCCCTCCCCACCAGGACCCCCAGTCCCCACCCAAATCATTGTCATTTCATCCAAGGCAGGGCCTAGGCCATCCCCCCAAGAGTCCCAGCTGAGAAAGCATCCCATATTGTGCCATGGGCACTCAAAGTCTATTTGTACTCCAGGGATAAATACTACCCAAGGCCCCAAAGATTACCTAGGCCTCCTCACTGACACCCACATTCAGGGGGTCTGGGTAAGTCCCATGCTTTCCACACAGCCATCAATCTGGGATCCAAGAGTTCTCCCTTGTTCAGGTCAGCTGTTTCTGTGGGTTAAACCAGTCCAGACTTAACTCTTTCGCCCATCACTTCTCTCTTTCTGATACTGGATTCCAGGAGTTCAGTTCAGTGTTTGTCTGTGGGTATCTGCCTATGCTTTCATCAGTCACTGGGTGAAGGTTCTGTTTCCCAGACTCTCTGGAAGTGGGATTGTGTGCCGGCACTCCCCTGATTCATGTCTAAAATTCATAAATGAGTGAGTATATACTATGCTTGTCTTTTTGTGGCTAGGTTACCTCACTCAGGATACTTCCTTCTAGTGCCATCCATTTGCCTGCAAATTTCAAGATTCTATTGTTTTTTCTGTTGAGTACTACTCCATTGTGTAAATGTACCACATTTTCTCCATCCATTCTTCAGTTGAGGGGCATCTAGGTTGCTTCCAGGTTTTGGGTATTACAAATAATGCTGCTATAAACATAGTGAAACAGACATCCTTGTTGTATGAATGTGCATCTTTTGCGTATATGCCCAAGAGTGGAATTGCTGGGTCTTGAGTGAGACTGATTCCCATTTTCCTGAGGAGTCTCCATACTGATTTCCAAAGTGGCTGTACACGTCAGCACTCCCACCAGCAGTGGAGGACTGTTCCCCTTTATCCACATCCTCTCCAGCATAAACTGTCGTTGAAGTTTTTTATTTTAGCCATTCTGACAGGAGTGAGATGGTATCTCAGAGCTGTTTTGATTTGCATTTCCGGGATGGCTAGGGATGTTGATCACTTTCTTAAGTGTCTCTCATCCATTTTAGACTTTACTCATGAGAATTCTCTATTTAGTTCCGTACCCCACTTTTTGATTGGATCCTTTGTTGTTTTGGAGACTTGCTTCTTGAGTCTTGAGTTCTTTGTTAATTTTGGAGATCAATCCTCTGTCAGATGTGGGGTTAGTGAATATCTTTTCCCATTCTGTGGGCTACCTTTTTGTCTTGCTGAGTGTGTCCTTTACCTTACAGAAGTTTCTCAGTTTCAGGAGGTCCCATTTATTAATTGTCAATCTTAGTGTCTGTGCTACTGGTGTTATGTTCAGAAAGTGGTCTCCTGTACCAATTCGTTCAAGGGAGCCTCTCACTTTCTCTTCTAACAGGTTCAGTGTGGCTGGATTTATGTTGAGGCCTTTAAGCCATTTGGATTTAAGTTTTGTGCATGGTGACAGACATGGATCTATCCACATTCTTCTACATGCCAATATCCAGTTATGCCAGCACCATTTGTTGAAGATGCTTTCTTTTTTCCATTGTATAATTTTAGCTTCTTTGTCAAATATCAGGTGTTCAAACATGTATGGGTTAATGTCGGGGTGTTCAATTCGATTCCATTGGTCTACCTGTCTATTTTTGGACCAATACCAAGTTGTTTTCAGGACAATAGAGCTTGAAGTCAGGGATGGTGATGCCTCCAGAGATTGCTTTGTTGAGCAGTGTTGTCTTGGCTATCCTGGGTTTTTTGTTTGTCCATATAAAGTTGAAAATTGTTCTTTCAAGGTCTGTGAAGAATTGTGCTGGGATTTTGATGGGGATTGCATTGAATCTGTAGATTGCTTTCGGCAGAATTGCCATTTTTACTACCTTGATCCTACCTATCCAAGAGCACGGGAGATCTTTCCATTTCCTGGTGTCTTCTTTAAAGACTCAAAGTTCTTGTGCTACAGGTCTTTCACTTGTTTGGTTAGCGTTACCCCAAGGTATTTTATGTTGTTTGTGGCTATTGTAAAGGGCGATGTTTCTCTGATTTCTTTCTCAGCCCTTTTATCATGTGTATTTATTAGGGTTAATGATTTTTCTTAAGTTGATCTTGTATCCTGCCACTCTACTGAAAGTATTTATCAGCTGCAAGAGTTCCCTGGTAGAGTTTTTTGGGTCACTTATGTAAACTGTCATATCATCTGCAAATAGTGAACGTTTGACCTCTTCCTTCCCAATTTGTATCCCCTTGATCTCCTTTTGTTGTCGTATTGCTCTAGCTAGAACTTCAAGTATAATATTGAAGAGGTATGGAGAGAGTGGACAGCCTTGTCGTGCTCCTGATCTTAGAGGAATCCCACTGAGTTTCTGTCCATTTAGTTTGATGTTAGCTGTTGGTTTGCTGTATATAGCTTTTATTATGTTGAGGTAAGTTCCTGTTATCCCAGATCTCTCCAAGACCTTTATCATGAAGGGGTGCTGGATTTTTCAAAGGCTTTTTTCAGCATCCAGTGAGATGATCATGTGATTTTTGTTTCTCAGCTTGTTTATATGGTGGATTACATTGATGGATTTTTGTATGTTGAACCAACACTGCATGCCTGGGATGAATCCTACTTGATCATGGTGGATGAGTTTTCTGATGTGTTCTTGGATCCGATTTGCCAGTATTTTATTGAGTGTTTTCACATCAATGTTCATGAGGGATATTGGTCTGAAGTTCTCTTTCTTAGTTGTGTCTTTATGTGGCTTGTTAGCAAGGTTATGAAGCCTTGTAGAAAGAGGTTGGCAAAGACCCTTCAGTTTCTATTGTATGGAATACTTTAAGAAGAACTGGCATAAAATGTTCTTTGAATTTCTGGTAGAATTCTGCCCTGAGACCATCTGGCCCTGGGCTTTTTTTTTTTTTTTTTTTTTTTTTTTTTGGGTTGGGAGACTTGATGACTACTTCTATTCCTTAAGGGTTATAGGTCTATTTAAATTGCTTATCTTTTCTTGATTTAATTTTGGCAAGTGATATCTATCCAGAAAATTGTCCATTTCCTTTAGATTTTCAAATTGTGTGGAGTACAGGTTTTCAAAGTATGACCTGATGATTCTCTGGATTTCCTCAGTGTCCATTGTTATGTCCCCCTTTTCATATCTGATTTTTTAAATTTGCATATTCATACTCTTTCGTTTCATAAGTTTGGATAAAGGTTTGTCTATGTTGTTGATTTTCTCAACAAACCAACTCTTTGTTACATTGATTTTTTGTATTGTTTTTCTAGTTCCTGTTTTATTGAGTTCAGCCCTCAATTAGATTATTTCCTGGTGTGTACCCCTCCTGGGTGAGTTTGCTTCTTTTTGTTCAAGAGTTTTCAGGTGGTGTTAATTCTTTAGTGTAACTATTCTCCAGTTTGTTCATGTGGGCACTTAGTGCAATGAACTTCTCTTGTAGCACTGTTTTCAAAGTGTCCCATAAGTTTGGGTATATTGTGTCTTCATTCTCATTGAATGCTAGGAAGTCTTTAATTTCTTTTTTATTTCTTCTTTGATCCAGGAATGGTGCAATTGTGCATTATTCAATTTCCATGAGTTTGTAGGGTTTCTGCAATTTGTGTTGTTGCTGAATTCCAATTTTAACGAATGGAGTTATTCCAATTTTTTTGTACTGTTGAGGTTTGATATGTTGCCAAGTATGTGGTCAATTTTTGAGAAGGTTCCATGTGGCACTGAGAAGAAGGTATATTCTTTTTATTCGGATGGAATGTTCTATACATGTCTGTTAATCCCAATTGGGGTCATAACTTCTAGTTTCTGTCTGGTACTCCTGTCTAGTGGTGAGAGTGGTAGGGGCCTCTCTCCCGAGTGCTGCAGCTGATGAAGGGACAGGAAAAGCTCTCTCACCTGCCTCATGCATTCATGGGTTGGCAGGGTGGGAGAGGTAGGGAGGGGGCATCTCCTCTCCCCTGCCCATGCTGACACATGACAGATGAGTAATGGGGACGGCTCATCCATGCTCACAAGTCAGAGCTGGTTTAACCACACCTCTGCCAACGGGCTTGTGCTACCCAGGTGACACAAGGCCTGCTCTCCCAGTGTTGCCCCTGGTGGTGGGCAAGAGCAGCTCCCCTGTTCTTACTGCCTCAGGGCCAACTCTCCGATCTGCCTCAGGCATTGACAGGGGGAGGGAGCACCTTTTTTTTTTTCAAATTCCATGAAGTCACTTTTAAAAAGCATCTTCCTATAAGATTTGCCTCTGGGAGCAGTGTGAAGAAGCAGAGAGAACGACCCCCCGGAAGGACCAAACCCGTGGACCGCTGCATCCTGGCTTTCAGAGCTTACATCCCCCGCTGCTGTCATGCCCAAAAGAAAGGCTGAAGGGGATACCAAGGAGATAAGGCCAAGGTGAAGGACAAGCCACAGAGAAGATCTGCAAGGTTGTCTGCTAAACCTGATCCTCCAAAGCCAGAGCCCAAGCCTAAACGTGCCCCTGCAAAGAAGGGCAAGAAGGTACTCAGGGGATTGAAGGGGAAAGCAGATGCTGGCAAGGACGCAAATAATCCTGCAGAAAATGGAGACGCCAAAACAGACCAGGCAAAAAAAGCTGGAGGTGCTGCAGATGCCAAGTGAAATGTGTGCATTTTTGATAACTGTGCACTTCTGGTGACTGTACAGCTTGAAATACTATTTTTATGAAGTTTTATAAAACGCAGAATTTTGTTTTACTTTTTTAAAGCTATATTGTTAGCACACAGAACACTTCATTGTATTTTGGGGGGAAAGGAACATGTGTCACTCATAAATGTCTCCTAAGCTGCATTGACCGTGGTTGATGGAAAACATCTTTCCCTGACAATCTAGAAAGTCTCCTCTTGGCTCAGAAGAGATGTCCTGGTGTTGACATATGTGGCCACCATAACATAGGATGCTTTTTTTGAGAAAACTCTAAATTCATTTTTATATTCTCTTCCCCCTGTACCACAAACATAGATGTAACTCCCTTAAAACCAGAGACCTGTTGGAACCTGACCTCTTAAAATTGGTTTTGCTGGCCTATAGGGCAATCTGAATTTTGTGGTGAAAAAGATATCCTCAAAAGAGCAGCGATTCCTTTTATATACATGATTGTGGATCTTCAGATTGATATTTCTGCAGTTTTCATTTCGTTTCCTGAAAGTCATGGTCGGCTTGTGAAAAGTTGTTAAACAACATCCTTAACGTGAAATGTCAGCCCTCACTCTAAGCCCTACCCCTTTTCAAAGCATTGAATGAAGACTTCACCTGGTTCTATAGTGGCTTTCTGATTTTGGTAGTCCATACAAGAAGAGAGTTTGGAAGTTCTTGTAAACTGTTATTGATTGTCTGCCCATGTCCTGCCTGAAATACCGTGATTGTTTATGGAAAGTATCTTTAATAAAGTTAAATCAGTTTGGCTTGAAAAAAAAGATTTGCCTCTGTTCTGTTGTTGTTCCAGAGGTACTGTGTGATCTACAGGCTCATCCTCCACTGAGTATCTCCCCAAGAAGCCTCCATAACACCCTCAGGCACCTTGGATCAGCCAGTGGAACCATGGGTGCTGACTGCCGCCGCCATCTTGAATCTGTCTCCTCTCCAATCACTTTTCAATTGCCTAATTTGCTCTTTGAATATCCTAAAAATGTCAGCTATCTATTGAGTTTAATTTGTCATTATTATTATTATTATTATTATTATTATTATTATTATTATTATTGTACTAGGAATTTTTCGTCGTGTTGAGACTACCTCATTTTTACCATCAAGTTTAGTTCACCCTGAAAGCATCTCTGTTAATATTTAGTGATCTTTTGGGATTCTCTGAAGCAGAGTGCCTGTGAAGGGGATATTTTCCCCATAGCCCCTTTCCTGCTATGAGTTTACTCTGAAGTGTCAGCTCTAAACCCTTCTTGGCTATCCTTCTCTTTGTATCTCCACCACGCTCTGCTCTCTGTGTGTCTGGGGGTTTGTCAGTGACCCTCCACCCCAGTCTCTCTTCAGATAGTTTTAGCTCCCGGGCTGATTTTACTCTTATGTTTAACCAGACTCTAAGGTAGTCACAGCTTCTCTCAGCTGTTGTGCATGGATGAGGTGATGTGGTCACACCCGTGTTGTTCTTGAAATGAAGCTTTATTCTTCACAGTGGCTGATACAGTAGCACAGCTTTCTTCTGGTCATGATGCCAATAGTCTGGGATTCCATCCCCATGTCTTTTCTGCTACTGCTTAGCCCATTGATTTTATCTGTTTTTGTGGGTAATTCTTAGAGTTTCAAAACTCTACACTATTTTGTGTGTGTGTGTGTGTGTGTGTGTGTGTGTGTGTGTGTGTGTGTGTGTGTGGTGTATCTGTGTGTGCTGTTTTGTTTGGAACAGAAGAATCTCCAAAGGAACTCACATCTCTACCTTGCTTTTGTAGACACAGATTCCCCTCATCTTCAATGACACTCCAGCCCACACTGCTAATTCCAAGCCCATCCACTCTCCTTTGCCATCTCATCCCTGTGTCTTTTGGCCATGCTCTCCTATCCTGCAGAACTGAAGTGCATTAGTCAAAATAAGTCATGCTTACAACTGTAATGAACAACCCCCAGTAGTAATGGCTGTTTATTTTAGTTCAGTTTATCTCACACCATAGACAAGGGTAGATTTTGTTATTCTCCTAGGGAGCTGTCCTTCAAAGAGTGACTCAGGACCTAGGTTCCCTTCGATCTGTAGTGATACCATCTGGTATATGTGACTTTTAATGTCACCACAAAAAAAAAGAAAAGAAACACTGCAACTAACCTGTTTTTGACATTTTCCTTTGTTACATTTTTCTATATGTTTTACGACAGCATCATTTGTTGAAAACACTATTTCTTATCTTACGAAACAATTTTCTTCATTTGACAATTTTACATGGGTATATAATAAATTTTCATCATTTTTATTCCCCCATTACTTTCTCTATCTCCTTATTTCTCATACTTAAAACCTTCTTAACAAGTCCTCCCTCCTACTGTATGTGTGTGTGGGTGCATGTGTGAGTATGCGTGTGCACATGTATATGTATGTACCTATGTATGTGTATTTGTATGTATGTATATATGTGTATTTGTATGTATGTATGTTTCTGTGTGTGTTTGTGTATGTATATAAACACGTATTTGTGTGTATGTGTGTATGCAAGTTTATGCTCACGCACGTGTGTGTGTTTGTGTGTGTGTGTGTGTGTGTGTGTGTATGTTTTTCACTGAGTTTGATTACGGTTGTTTGATTGAGCATCTGTAGGTTATTTAATGGAGCACGAACAATTTGCCAGTGACTACACCACTAAGGAAAATAATACCTCTTTTCCCAACAATGATTAACTGCCCATTATTTCCCTTGGTTAAGAATGGCGCCTCATGACCTCCCCTCCGCACTTATGATGAAATTTTCACTTATAAGCTATTATTGGTAGAATGTTTTGCTACATTTAATAAATTAAAGTAGTTTACTTTCTGCCAGATGTGATGGCACAAGTCTCTAATTGCAGTGGTAGGGAAGCAGAGGCAGGAGGATCTCTGTGAGTTAAATTGAAGCCATCCTGTCCTACATAGTGAGCTTCAGGACAGCCAGGATTACACAGATAGACCCTGTCTAAACGAACAAAAAAAACAAAAAAGAAGAAAAAAAAGTTTCCTTCTTACTAAAGTACATTATATTGATGGATTCCTAAATAACGAAATAAATTTAATTTCCAGGTTAAACACTGCTTGGCTGTTGTCAGTTATTATTACAATTATTTTTAGTATTGTTATCGTTAGTCAACTCAATTAGGTAATTTTGCTAAGGGTTTCCACAGGTATGCACATGGGAGTCATTTTGTAATGCAACTGCCTGATTTTTAGCATCCAGGTAATTACTATTGGTTTCATACAATGAGAAGTTTCCACCATTATCTTTTTTTGGTGTTTTCTGTCTACAACTGGGAGCAAAGCCTATCCTCCTTGCTCTCTTGGTAACATGCTGGAAATTTCATTGCAAAAGAAAGGCCTCTTCATCAAAGGCTGACAGCCCTCACCTATGCTTATAAAATATGTATTTAGAGGACAGGTTATGGGGCTGGAGGAATGACTCGGTGGTTAACAGCAATGCTTGTTGCTCCGGAGGAGCGGGGTTGGATTCCCAGCATCCACAGGGCAGCCCACAACTGTCTGCAACTCCTGGCCTCTGCAGACACTGCACACATGTGGGTGCACAGACATCCATGCCAGCATAGCACCCATGCAAATAAAATAAAAATAAAATTTAACATTTTAGATGGTAGTTTATAATACATACATTTAGCAAAACAACAGTAGTATGAAAGGAAAATCCATGTGGTGAACAGGTTTTTCATCTCCCCACTGGTCTCCAAAACATTTTATTCTTCATCCTTATTCTACAAGTAAAACACTTCAACCCAAGGGGAAAAGCTGAGTTTCATCTAGTGACTACATTCACCTCACAATCCAAAAATCTCAAAATAATAATAACAAATAATCTGAAATAAGACTTCTATTGCAGACAGGAAACAGCTGTGCTCCTGAATAAAGCCTTTATCTCAACAAGCTGCTGGATGAGGTATGGTGGAGACAGAAAAGTATTCTGCAGTGGAAGTCAAAACCAAACCCAGGTCCAGTTATTTTAACAGAGACAGGAGTGGGGGAGAAAATAAGATTGTATTTGAAATTAAAACTCCATTTGACTTTAGAAATATTTTCACAATTTCAAACCTCTGTTTTTATAATGGCACTGACTGAGTTTGTGTCTTAGAAAACTTTTTTCAAAACTGTCTCACCTTCATGGGGAATGTTTATAAATTTTATCTTTTACCTAATGTGTGAAACAATTTCAAGTATTAAAATGTACAGTTTTTTTATTCCTTCACTTATTTCTAAGCACTGAGAATAAACATCCTGAGGTTTGTAAATACTTTTGCATGTCTTTTTTGCTATTTATTATTGCTACGTCATCCAAAGTCGAACCATCAGTGCATGACTGACTTGGTTTCACAGAGTTTATGCCAAATACAGGAGTGGTATGGTGTAGAGCAACTGTACATATTGGTTTTTTATTATTGTCTTCTTATAAGGCTTCTGCACAAGGTCTTTGACTTTGTTTTATCATGTGAGTACAGTTCTATGTTCAATCAGTCAAAGATAGAGAGAAAGAGAGAGAGAGAGAGAGAGAGAGAGAGAGAGAGAGAGAGAGAGAGAGAGAGAGAGAGATCAGTGTACTCACTTATATATGGATTTTAGACATGGATCCAGATAGTGTCAGTCTGCACTTCCACTGACAGAGAATCTGGGAAACAGGAAAAAACCTAAAAGATATGCATGGTACCCAAGAGAAGAGAAATGAGGCAAGATCCTCTTAACAGATGGGGAACACGGCGAGGGGTGGGGGAGGGGAAGCTGGGAAATAGAGAGGGGGAGAAGAGGAACAGAGAGTAGGTCATGGGGGAACAGGAGGGTTGAGTGGGGGGGTAGAATGGGGGAAGAGGGAATCATAGGTTAGAAGACAGATCAGGCACCATTGTGACCTCTAGTGATCTAAAGGGAATGACACCAATTGGCAAGCTAAGCAGTAGTGGAGAGACCACCTTGAATGCCCATTCCTGATAATGAACTTGATGTCTATAACCATCCTGGAGCCTTCATCCAGTGACTGATGGAAGCAGAGGCAAACACCCACAGTTAAACACTGAACTGAACCCAAGGAACCCAGCGACAGAGAGAAAGGAGCGAAGAGCAAATTGGCAAAGAATGGGCTGGCAAAACCAGCAGAGACAGCTGATCTGAACAGGGGAGAGCTCTTGGACCCCAGACCGACAGCTGGGAGGCCAGCATGGGACTGATCCAGACCCCCTGAATGTAAGAGTCAATGAGGAGGCCTGGGCAACCTATGGGGCCCTGAACAGTGGATCCGTGTTTATCCCTCAAATACAGACATCGTGTGTCCATAACACAAAGAGGGATGCTTTCTCAGCCTGGACTCTTAGGGGAGTGCCTGCACCCTACCCTGAGTGAAATGACAGACTCTAGATATCTCCTATGTGGAAGGAATTGGCAATAGGGTGGGAGGATGGGGGGGATGCGGGAGGGATGCGGGAGGAGGGGAGGGAGAGGGAACTGGGATTGACATGTAAAACAAGCTATTTAAAATTAAAATAATAAAAAAATTTAAAAAAAGAGAAAATTTAAAAAAGAAGAGATCAGGATAAAGAGAAATCAGATGAAGCCAATCCTAGAACCTTGGACAGATTCCCCGTTTGCTCATGTGTCCGTGGACACCTAAGTTGATCCTGTACCTTCGCTATTGCAGGAGCATTGCTGTAACACAGGTGAGCAGGTGTCTCCTTGACTGTGACTCCAATTCTTTCTGACAGATGGCACTGGGATTGCTGGATCACATGGCAATTCCATTTCTAGTTTTGGGGCGAGATTTCCTGCCATCTTCCTTAATTATTAAACTAATTTTCATTGCCACCAAGAGTGTGTGAGAACTAGGCTAAATGGGGTGAACTGATGTCTTGTTGTAGTTTTGGTTTGCGTTCATATATGAGCATTTATTTTATATTCTTGTTGGCCTTTTGTGTATCCTCTTTTGAGAACCATATGTTTAGGTAATAAACCCAAATTTTAACTGGATTTTTTTTACTGTTCTTTGAGTACCTAACACATTCTGGAGTTAATCCCTTCTCAGACGAATAGCAAGAAAATACTTCCTCCTTTCCTGTAGACTGTCTTAACTCTGTTGCTTCCTTTTGCTATATGCAGTCTATGTAGTATCTATCTGTATGTGTACACATGTGTTTCAGGTGTGTGCACTCCTGCAAAAAACATAGTGTTTTTCCCATCACTATGCCTTGCTGTTGTTTGTTTGAGACAGGATCTCACTATATAGTTCAGGCTGGCCTAGAACTTATAATGTAGACTAGCTTGGCCTCGTGCTCACAGAAATTCCTCCACCTCTGCCTCCTGGCCAGCATGCTGGAGATGCTACAGCAATCCTGTTGTCTTCCCCTGCCCTATCTACCTGGCTCAGAGGTTACAGGCATCACCATGCCAGCTTTTATTATTGTTATTATTATTATTACATTTTTTAAATTAGAAAAATGTTTGCTTCACATGTCAATCCCAGCTTCCCTCTCCCTCCCCTCTTCCTGCACTCCCCACCAGTCACCTCCCTCAGTATCCCACCCTATCCCCAATCCCTTCCCGTAGGGGATCTTCAGAGTCTGTCATTTCGTTCGGGTAGAGCCTACACCCTCCCCCAAGAGTCCAGGCTGAGAGAGCATCCCTCTTTGTGGTATGGACACACAAAGTCCATTTGTATGCCAGGGATAAATACTGATCTACTGCCCAGGGCCCCATAGGTTGTTCAGGCCTCTTCCCTAACATCCACATTCAGGGGGTCTGGATCAGTCCCATGCTGGCCTCCCAGCTGTCGGTCTGGGATCCATGAGCTCCCCCTTGTTCAGATCAGCTGCTTCTGTTGGACCCTCATGGCTATGTAGCAAGTTGAGCCATCTTGCTGAGCCATCTCCCCACTCTGAATCTTTCGTTTTTTAGAATCCCATTTCTCTTTTCTGCTTCTGTTGCTTGTGCTCCTCATACAGATGTTCTGGGGTGTTCCTCTAGTACTCTCCACAGCTTTAAGCCTTATGTTTAAATATTTGATTTACTTAGGTTGAAGCCAACCTAAGCTACATAGAAATTCAAGATTCTGCAAGGTTAAATGGTCAGCCAATTCAGAGGGCCAGAAGTGGCTCTGACTTTTCACTGGTGCTCCTTGCCACCACACCCTACTATTGTCGATGCCATTATTCTACCTTAAATGCTGTGCCTTATTTTGAAACATAGCATAGCACAAAACTATAAAAATAGGTTAATTTCTACTTGGTAGAATCTAAATTCTTTTTTTTAAAGATAGGATTGAATTTTTTAAAGAAAATTCAATTTTATTACTTATTCAAAATTCAAAATTATTACTTATTCCACAAAAAAAATGAACGATATTTTAATTATTTTCAAAAACAAGAAACATGCACATCCCCCAGGCTGTGTATTTATATGGAGTGGCAATGGGCCAATTACCTAACTACTGTAAGCCTCCCTCTTCTAATCTATAAAATCAAACAACAATAATCATGTCTTGCCTAGGGCAAGTTCTTGGATTTAAATGTGCTATTATTAGGCAATGACTGGTAGCAAATAGTTCAAAACAGTGCTTGATCCAAGGGTGGCAGTAGTACTGTTGGGACTTTTTATTTGTTTGCCTTTGTTTTGATTTTGGAAGGACTGGAGATTGAACACTGAAACTTATGCAAAGCCATTGCTGTACAAGAGCCACAGCCCCCCAGCCCGTTGACTTGTTTGTCACAGGTTCTCAGCTAAATGATGAACCTCCACAAAATAGCATATGTATTAGAAAATCTTGAGGAATAAGAATAGGAAAGTGGATTGTCCTATTGGGAGGTATGTGATACTCTATATCAAAATAGTTGGGCTTTACTTGGGGAGATGGGGCCATTGCAGACACTTTCAGCAGAAGTTAAAACATCGAAGCAGGAAATCTAGGAAAATTACTTCAGAGACACATGTAGAATGCATTAAAGAGATGGTTGTAAGAACTCTGGTCAACCACCACTAATACAATTAAATTGGTTATGCTTAACAAAATACAAGCATTCCTACCAGAAAAGATCGTCTTAGTTTTTAAGTTAACCCATAACAACTCTTGCCTTTAGTAATTGATCCATGAAGAGTCTTTGTGGAATAAAAGAATGGACAAGCAATCAAAGAAACATAGAGAATCAAATGCAATTTTGAAGATGGCCTTGATTTAAGAAAGCAATTTCCACAAGAATGAAGAAATACAATGTAAAACTAGAATACTGATACTTCAAAAATAATCTCTATCTTAATAAGTTGTATAAAACTCACCTTATAGTAGAGGTGGAAGATTTTTGTCTTCTTTAACCCAGAATGTTTTATCATTTAAGCATGAGGGCCATAAGTATTAGGGTTTCATGTCTACAGATAAAGGCAAATATATAGTTGTTTTTAAATTACTATGAATTATGAATTCATTGATACTTTTAAACAAATTGGTACTATTAAATAGCAACACAACACATAAATATTAGGAGAGTGTGTATGAACACTGATTTAAAGCCACATAATTTAATTAATCTACATACAATGACCAATATTTTTATAATTCAAGGATCTTTTGTAATAAATTCAGGGCCACCTAAGAGATTGAAACATCTAAGTTTTCTCATATAATAATACTATCTTCAGAAATATCAAGGGTACTTATCACTGCAAAACTCTGAAAAGAATGAAAAAGAAAACAAAATTCTCTTTTCAATACAGTAAAACCATTAAGAACACCAGCAGGTAATATGGTTCTCGCAGTTCTTTTCAAATCGCAAGATTTTCACCTCCTCTCCTGCTCTCATCCCACCTTCCATCAATATTTATTCTAGGAACCAATTGAAAGTCTGAGGATCATCCATTTTATCCATTCTCTTGACATTTATTGTGAGCTTTATATGTGCCAGACACAGATAATGAGCTAACAGGCCCCGGTCCTTTCCTTGCAGAGATTACATTCTAGAAGAAACAGGCAACACTCCAAGGATAATACAAATAAAAGCTTCTTTTGGTGCCAGGAGGGAGAAGTATGGGGCACTGTATGCAGAGCAGGGGGGCCTGATAGAGACCTTCACATTGGGAGATGGACAAAGAATTCCCTAAGTAAGTGACCACTGAGCAAACATTTGAAGGATGGAAACAGATGAGGGAAGAATTATAATGAGGAAAATACTATTGGTGGGCAAAGGAAAAAACCAAAATATCTGGATTGAGCCATGAGATGGCTTCATAGACAGAACCAGATGATCTGAGGTTGTTGAGAGGTACATCGAGGTGTTCGGTCTTGACCTGAGAAGTTATAGACATTCCTTCTGACCTTTCACTGCTGTCTCTGGGATCAAGGTAATTTACCTGCTTTTTCTACACTTTGTATTCCTTTTTTATGAAACAAAGGCAATAGCTTATACCCCATATATACCCTATATGCATGTGATGATTGTTAAATGAGACAGTACAGCATGTGTTGTCTTCAGGAAGTGTAAAGTGCTAGGCACACATTTCTAGTTAAAAGGCAACAATATTCATAGCAAATGTTCTTCCCCACTCTCTCTGCTTTACGATAGGCTTTATTTCCTTTTCCTCCACACTGCTGTCTCCTTCCGGATACTCGGGAATCTTCCTTTGTGCTGTTTGGCTCACAGAAGAGCAGGAAGGGCAGAGAGTGGAATCCAACTCGTGTGACCAGTAGTAATTAAAGTTTTAAAATACAGACAGCTAAGTGTCATGCCCAGTCAAATAGGGGACTTGCTGGCTACTGTGGAAATAAATCACTTGTCATATGCCAGTAAAACCAACAATAAACACAGTTTTGTTTAACTGCAAAGAGAGGTTCTGCATGTGAAGGCTGTGCCAACTCAGATACCCTTTCATCTTTACATGGAACTTTCTCTCAAGCCCCACCCCGACTCCTCTCTCTCATTTTATGTCCTCTGCCATACTCCATCCTGTCCCCAGACTAGAACATCTTTTACAAGTTCTCAGGAAATAGGTTAGACAGAAACCTCAGTGGTTTAACATAATTAAGACAGTTGCCTCCTTTTCTCGTTCATATCACAGTCAGGATTAGATTATGAGCCTCTCTTAGTCAGCCCTCCTCCAACCTCAGGGATCCAAACTGGGACACAGGTTGACTCAACTCTCACTGAAGGCATCTTGTGAGAAGCTAAGCAATTAAACACTGCAAAGTGTTACTGCGAATGGTAGGTCTTCAGTGTGAGCATTCTTTTATGTTTACTTTCTTTCCAATAAGCTATATATGGTCTTGGGATCTTTGATTGACAGCTGTCGGAGCATGTGTTTAAGTACTTTGAGTAGGAAGGAGCCTGCTTTGATGACAGGATGAACTGTCACTGAGGTAAGCCAGCTGCTTTGAATACTGAGAGACCCCTTGAAGAGGCTACACTGCAGTTATAAGTATGTTACAACCTCAGCTTCTGGGTATGTCAACTTCTGTGTCTGGGGGTCTTGAGACCAGTCAAATTTGTCTGAATGGATATCAAAGGGAGAAAATTTTACTTCAGCCTACATAAGCTGAGTAATCTCCAAATGACCTAACCAAAAGATACCTGGAAGTTGGCTCACAATCTTGTTGAGAGCTGTCCTCAAGTAAATCAAAGAGGGGAAGAATATGGCTTCCGATGACTCAACAAATTGTGATTGACAGATTGGGCTTGTATCTACACAAAGTCTGTAAGTGGGTTTGTGTTTTGTTTCATTTTGTTTTAGCAATTGCTAAAGACCAAACCCAGGACCTGTGCATGCTAAACACTCTACCACTGAGCTGAACCTGTAACTCTGTGACTACATATTATTCTAGGCTGGTGATTGATCCTTTTGTGAGACTTGTAATTGGTCTTGCTAAAACTGGAAGCTGTGCTGAGTTGCTACACTATAATCCTATATTTGCATATCCCCTTCTGCCAATGACCAAGGTGTGTCCTACACTTTATGGGTTAATCTTAGAGGTTTCCTTCCAATGTCCTTTAGAACACACATAAGCACACACACACACACACACACACACACACACACACACACACACTGCAACTTTATTATTAGGCCCTAATAAAGACTCCTTTCAAATGGTTTTTGCCTGCTTGTAGTTTTTGTCATGGTACAATGCACTGTGCCTGCTGCATGGAAAGCAGATGAAAACTAGGAGGAAGCTGAAGATGTGTAACACTGGGAGGCAACCAGAAAATTCCAAGAAACAATGGAGTGAGGACACTGTGGTAGCCAAGGAAGGCAGCAGGGGAACTGAGAAGGTAAGAGAAGGTCCAGAAGTTGTCACCACAGAAGACAGAAGCAGAGAGATACAGAAGAAAGAACTCCCAATCCGTCATTTGTGGCAATGCCAGTTTTATTTCATGGCTACAGTATCCGAACTAAATGGTTCCCAAGGTCACCAAAGAATAGAAAGAGAGGTTAGCAGTTGATACAGGATGCTTTAATGTCTGAAATGGAAATAGCATTAATTACTTGGACATGCATTCTATTTTCTAAATTCATACATATCTTTCCAAACCTTCTACAAGGGGGGATAGACAATGTAATCTTCCTGTGTGGAGAAAAACAACAACTCATGGCGTAGTGTAAACAGAGCACTGTGCTTGCTGGTAGGTAAGAAAAACTAGCCTCTACCAGCATGTTTTATATGCATCATCTGTCCCGTTGTTTCTGTGAAAGAAGACAGAGAGACAATCAACACTCACACCTACAACTCACGCCTACATCTCTGCTGATGACAGGATTTTCTCTCTACTTTAAAACTACAAAAATTAAGGCCCAGAGAGCAACAGGGCACCGATGGCAGACCTAGACATGTCTGAAGACCCTGAGTCCTAAGAAAAGAACTCTAGTTTTCTCAGAGGAATGGCATCAATATTTTTAGAGATATTTCTATTTTATAATCTTTTTACAGATTTTTGGAGGCAGGGTCTTTCTATATAACCCTGGCTGTCCTGAAACTCAATGAGTAGGCCAGGCTGGCTTCAAACTCACAGATATTTGCCTGACTTTCTGCCTTTGAATGCTGGGATTAAAGGCATATGCATTCCACTATAGCAGGCTTTTATTTTATAATTGTGAAGTCAATTAGATATCTCCTATTGGCTATAACAGTTACATAATGATGAAACACGCACAGATTCTGCCCTCTAGAAACTTAGTGTAATAAGAAAGATGACATCTAAACAATCCAAATTAAAGCACTATTTATTATAAAATAATCTCTGAAATTGGAAGCTTTCCATGGAAATATATGAGCCTGTCAAATCCTAAAAAAAATCACTGATTATTTTATTATTACATAACTAAAATATTTATATGCTGTAGCATGGGTAACGAACTTCCATATCTAAGACACTGAAACTATTAAACATTCTTCAAGGACCTGGATGGAAGTCCAGTGATGAGGAAATATTCTGAAAATGGAGTACATTTCTTCAAAACCCAATCATCTCTAATTGATCTCTCTAATAAAATGGGAAGCTCAATTTCACATGATTAAGAGAACAAAGGAGACGCTCCACTGTCAGCTTGGACCACCGCTGGGGAGATGTAAAGACACAGAGAATAACACCATGGAGAACTGACTTGCCCAGCTCAGTTTTTCTTCCTTTAAGAAAAGAGAATTTGAGTGCCACTCATTTATTGCCCAAACTGCAAGATCTATTTAAAGCTGCTAAGTAAAGTTAGCTTTTAACTCAATGGAATTTGTTGATACAGTGGCTCGACTATAGTAGGCTAAATTTAAGCGTTTCTAAACATAAATTTTTTGAATTCACACAAATGGAACTAAACAAAAGCAGGCATACGCAAATCAACAAAAATGGGGAGAAGTGTTTCCAGGCATAGAATGGTTTATAACCTCAACTACTGGGTAGAGCTTCAATACACATTATGCTTCATCAGTATTTTGTCATGGTTAAATGACCAGAAAAAAATTAATGCAGAAATTAAAAAATATTAAGTGTGCAAGATTCCGTAGGCACTGGTGACCCAAAACTACAACAGCCTCGTTAATACTCGCATCAGTATTTTCCTTGACTATCTCCCTGTTGCTGCCATGTAAAGGGGAAGAGGGAGCCACAGAGATCTCTATTCCTAGAGAAGGCCACCTGTCCCCCACCCCTTCATCATGTCTCAAACAGTAACCGATAATGAAGTCGGCAGAGCAGATACTTCCAGGGAGCCTTCTTACAGTTTGTCCCAAACGTCGTCACTTGCCAATTGAGCTACCCTTGCTAACGTGACGCATCTTTTTAATTAGAGCAATTTGTTTCATAGGATGAGCGATCCCTTTCTCGAGATTCCACGCCTGCTGTTTCTGAGCCCCTTCTCCTTGAGGACCCTTCTGCACCAGTGAGCCTCAGCAAGCCTTGCTTCCAAGAGAAACAGAGTGCTGCATCTCAATACTACAGACTACTTCAAAATCATGTTTTCATTTCCCAGGAAGAGGTGTTTTTTTTCTCTTTTTCTTTCTTTCTTTTTTCTTTTCTTTTCTTTTTTTATGTGTTACAATTCAGAGGCTATAAGCCCAGGACAAGAAACAGCTCAACAAGTTCTGAAAGGAACTCACTTCTCTGTCCCTTTGTTGAAGGAAAAAGCAAGTCAGAGGGTGTGCTAGAGTGCTCTAGGAGAACACAGGTCCACAGCCTGAGGGGAGCTTGCTTTGCTCAGGTCTGGGCTCTGGCTCGGCTACAAGGTCAGAAACCCACCTGCTTCCACGGTCAATGGCTGCAGAGCTAGCTAACTGCGCTGAGAGAACCCTTATCTATTCATTCTCTGTCTCTGTCTCTTGTCTCTCTCCCTCCCTCCCTCCCTCCCTCCCTCCCTCCCTCCCTCCCTCCCTCCCTCCCTCCCTCCCTCCCTCCCTCTCTCTCTCTCTCTCTCTCTCTCTCTCTCTCTCTCTCTCTCTCTCTCTCTCTCTCTCCCTCCTTCCCTCCCTCTCTCTCTCTCTCATGGTGTGTGTGCTATGTGTGCTGGCAGTCAGAGAACAAGTTGCTTTGCAGCAGGCAGCTCTCTCCTTCTGCTATGAGTCTCGGGTGGTCAAGTTTGGCATTAAGTGTCTTTAACTGCTGAGCCATATCGCTAGCCCAAACTCCCAAACTTTCCCCATTACTCCACAACCACTCTCTTCAACTCTGCCCCACTGGGAAAGCCTTCAAGATTTGACTTCAGAATAGGCTCCGCGGGGAGTTAAGCATTGCACCTCTAAATAATACGAGATGATGAAATAGAACACTTCCCGTCTGAAGAGTCTCCACTGCGGTAGGCTCTGTATTTTCAATTGCCCACAGAGATGTTTTAATTTAACATTTGGCGATAAGCGTCCCTTGAAAGAAGACGATAAATCTGCAGATCTACATTTTAAATTGAAGCCGATGCTGCACATTCCCCTGGCTGTTGTGCTGTTTCCGTGGCATTTTTAGACTCATGCTTCTTCATTCCTTAAGGGAGAGGGAAATTCACAGAGTACACAGTAGGCACGGATTAGTTAAAGTTTGTCTGTTTGTTGAGATCAGGCTCCATGGTATGTAGCCCAGGCTACCCTCCAATTCATCCCCCTGCCTGAGTCTCCAGAGTGCTGGGTCACACAGGCTGGCACTACCACACCCAACTAGAACTAATCAGTGTTTTCCAAAAGGGGTTTTCACTGGTTTCTTTGGTAAATATAAACCGCATTTTGGTTTACTGGTTTCATATTAGGCTGAGAGTACTAGGTAACAATCTCCTGGCACTAGCAATAGCTAAAGAAAACCAAATCTAATAAACACTAAAAGAGGAAATTCTTCCTTTTAGACACTTGGGAATGAGCAATGTTCAGCATCTGATATTCTCCGCTATTGCTGGGGTATAGGAGAAATACGACCTGGTGGATCTCACTCCCTGGCATTCCAGCCTGGGATCTTGTTTCGGGATTTTTGTTTGTGGTTTTGAAGTGGCAAAGTAGCTCACAGAGCTAGGCCAGTTACTACCACTGAGCCACATCCAAGCTCTAGACGTGGGTTCTAGACCATTAAACATTGATTCAATTACACTCTGGATTAGCGAACTCTCCCCAGACAACTGAGGGATTAGTGGCGGATGCCTGAGCAATGAGGCCACACTGCCACCGCAAGAACGAGCGCTTCTATGAAAGCCCAGGTAAAAGCATCTCACAAGCGCTGAAACGGTTGGATGCTGCCCTACACCATGCAGGTACCTCTAGCTCAAAGATCCAACATGCTTCCAAACCTGAAAGTTTGCGGGCGCCACCGAGTTAGCAGAAGCAGAAAATTCCCCAGCTGGCTTTAAGAAATGGCTAGCAATGCGAGTGCAGGCACACCAAACATAGTCCCTAAAGCTAAATGTGTATAAGGTATGTATTAAACACAAACGAGTTTATGCTTGATCTAATCCCCAGGATATCTAATCCCAATAAATCCCAGATACCTAAAACACTTCTACCCCAAAGCTGATTGGAGGATACTATTCAAGATACATCTGAGCAAAGGAAAGCAGAAAATCATCGCTAATATTTATTGGGTATTTAGATATTTATGGTAAGCTTTTTCCTTGCTTCCTCTCATTTCTTACAACCCCAGGATGTAGGTACTATTATTATTCAAGCCCTCATTTTACTAGTTTAAAGATAAAAACCCAAGGTACAGAGAAAGGATGTATTATTGATGGATGGAAAATCACAGGTTAGATTTGAACTCAGTCCTAAGAACCAGTCCAGAATCTGAAGTTTCACCACTCTGCCAATTAACATATTAGAAAAGATAGTTTAATTTGCAAGTAAAGCTGAGTGGACAAAAGGGTATACATTGCATGTCACGCTGCAGCTGCCAATGCCTCTAAGATTAAAGAAAAGGTGTTGGAGAGGCTGGAAAGACAGAAAATGGAAATGGGGTTCTTTGTTTGCTCTGTTTTGCTTTTAATTAATGTTCTTTCAATTTTCTTCCGGGAGAATGATACGGGGTGAGGAATGTACATAGAGAGACTGGGAAATTGAGATTGAGGTGCATGATATAAAATTCCCAAAGAATCAATTAAAGAATGTTATTGTTTTTTTAAGAAAAAAAAGAAAGAAAGAAAGAAAGGATAGTTTAAACCCAAGTATTCAAAGTTTCTTCAGTGCTAAGTTAGGAGGATATCTCAAAAAAAAAACTTACACATTACCATGCAAATAATTTATCTTTTCTTGTGCTAAAACTGCTAGTATAAGCAATAGAATTCATTAATTTCTTTTACATTTCACATTCAAACCAAAGTCATTGCCTTTGGTAGGCCTCCTGTCAGTGACAAATATTCACTGTTATTAGGCAGCCCTAACTCTTCATCAAGCCAAAGGCAAGTCCAGGGGCACCGAATCACATCACAGACAAGACTTACATGAAGATGTGGGTAAACGAGAACTCAGTCAAAAGAGTTTCTCACGGTTTTTGTTAGGCAATGTCCTTCCCTCTATGAATTTAATCAAGACAGCGCCATCCTTACTTTTAAAATAATGTATTTGAAGATGATAAATTTTTCACGGAAGCATCTAAACATTGAGTGGGTAGAACAGACTCTTATTTCCCCTGAGTGGCTAGAACAATCTCTCAGGTGAGTACCTATACACTGATTTAGATCATTCAAATGCCATGTGCGTCAAAGCACTTCATTCAACCTGACGCTTCCTTTGAAGTCACAACAGTCAGGGTTTTTTTTTTCTCTTTCTTTCTTTTTTTTTTTTGCAGCATAACTTTTTAGCATTTCTATAGCACTTCACTTTGGACATGTGCTTTATAATTATTTGTATTCTTAGTTAACTTCTAGCTGTTTGTTCAAATACAGTTACTCTCCCAATAATATCTAGACAGATAGACAATACACAAAATCCAATCAACCCAATCCCAAGAGGTTGAAACTTACTCCAAGATTACAGACACAATATGCAACTATGAAGAGAACAAAACAGATGAGTGACAGAGAAACATACACAAATTGAATATTGTCTTTAGGGATTAGCAGTCACATCCGCATACTGTCCATCATAATATGAATTAGTGAAAAATCCAGTAATTACATGTGAATTAATACTAACGGAGGAGTGTGTTCGTAGCAGACACTACTAGTCATTGACCAGTGGCCATTCTCTCTTTATACCTCCCAACTCCCCTTACAGGTAGAAATGGCATCATAACTAAGTTCAGAGCAGGGAATGGGAGCAGAAATACTACACCACGCACAGCTGCTGATTCATCTTACTCTTTTTTTCATAGCTCCAAATATCAGTCACTGAAGCAGCCACCCTGGATGCCCTCCATGGCTCCTGCTTCAAGCTTCTCCCTTGACTTCCCTTAATGATAGACTGTAACCTATAAGCTAACAATGAACTCCACCCTCCCCCAGGTTGCTATTGGTCATGATGTTTATCACAACAGAGACCAGATTAGAACGTCATAGCTGATACATAAGAAAAACCACAGAGAGGGAAAGAGAGCCTGAGGTTAGCTTGGCTAGCTCTTGATCACAGAGGAGGTGATGCTCATAAGAACTTTTTGAAGGAGGTAACTGAGAATACAGTGGAAATGATGCCTGTGAAAGTGGGTTTCAAATTCCATCTGCCCAGACACTCAGAAACAATTACAGCTATGGTCCAGAGGAGCCTGGCTACTTCTCTAGCCAGAAACAGAAACTGGTGCATCCATGTGGTGATGGTTTCATAGGCATACAGAATACAAGACTTATAAGACGATGGCGACTCCCAACAAACTCCAAAGGATAGTCTGTGATGTTGGCCATGTCTACTAGGGCTGAGGTCCCTGCACACAACTCCTAGATGGTGTGTGCATCTGTCTGTGAAGGAGAAGCTTAAACTGAAATGGAGAGCTAAATATGTTGAAGATGACAGCAGCATGGAATGCCTGCTAAAGAGAGCTTCAGGAAACAATTGGAGAGTAAGTGTAAAGCTATAATGCAGGCCTGCACAAACCCACTAGAGTGCAATTCACACTACAACATGCCCTCCATGGAGCTATAAAATTTAATGTTTGCCCTACAAGGTATCAGTGTCACTTAGGCCCCAATCTCATTTCTCTGCCCCATTCCTCCCTTTTTTTGGAATGATAATAATTGTTGTGCATAATTATATATTGGAAGAATGTAACTTGTTTTCAGTTTTGCTGGGAATCATAGCTAAGAGTTCACTTTGACTCTCAGAAGACACTTTGAACTTGGACTTTTGAACAGTGTTGCCAGAGTTACTGCTATAGAGATACCCAGATATGAACTAATTGCATTTTTCATTATGAGATAGGCACAGGCCTTTTGAGGATCTAGTGTGGAACGATACGGTTTAAAGGGATGTGTATTGCTGTCAAGTTAACAAGGGGAGGAGGATTTATGATGATTAATTTTTATTGTCAAGTTTATTAGGTTGAAAAATGTCTACAAGATTAATGAGGGGCACCTCCAAATGTGTCTGTGATCAGGTTTCCAGAAAAGATTATTGAGAAGGCAAGACCCCTCCCAAATGTGGATGACAGTATCCCATAGGCTGGGAACCCAGATGGCACACAAGGGAAAAAAGAAAACCTTACCTGAGTGAAGGCATGCCCCCACTCACTGCCTCTTGACCCACTCTACAATGCCCTGCCTGCCATGATGTGAGCAAACCCTGTGAAACTGTGAGCCAAAAGAAAACCTTCCCCTTTTTAAGGTTTCCTGTCACTGATGATAAAAAAAGTAGCTAATACAGTTGTGTTGCAGAGGTTCTAGTCTGACAGGTTCCACAGCTTCCTTAACCCCAAATAAGCACATGGACGTTATATTAGCTATAAATCTGTTGGCTGGTGTCTTGGGCTTCTTATTGGCTGACTAGCTCTGTCTTAATTGTTAACCCATTTCTATCAATCTATGTATTGCCACGAGGCTGTGGCTTACCCAGTAATGCCCCAGCACGTTGTTACTCCTCTGGCAGTATTGTGACTCTGTGTGGCAGGCTCACTCTGCCTACCTTTCCCAGAGTTCTCCTTGTCTCCTAGTCCCACCTATCTTCGGCTTCCTTGGCCGAACAGTGTTTTATTCATGAACCAATAAGAGAAACATGTATACAGAAGGACAGACCCCATCACAGTTGGTAAGTACCATGTTGCCAATATCTTTGTCCTAATTATCCTCAAGTATTCAGTTCTCTGTTTCTGAGAAATCCAAGCATATCTTTAACATCTCAATCTATTTGGTAATCTGTGAAAACCTAAACCTACAGAACTTTTTTAATGTAGTTTTAACAGGAATTTATTCAGCATCTGGCTTGTGTCTGGTGCTTTCTTTCCACTTAGTGTCTTTCTGAGATTGTCGGCAGTAATACCAGTTACAAGGTGAGAAAGCTAAGTAACAAAAATGTGATCAGCCTAGTATTATACATGTTGGTAATTAACAGGTTGGACTAACACCCAGGCTTCCTGACTCATGGTGCAGTTCTCTCTGAAAGCTCTACTCCACTGCCCCATCATTCTTGGATACATTCTCACATGTTCAATCTCAAGCCCAAATGAAATAAAACAAAACACACAAACAACAAACCAGAAAGTAATGACTTCCAGCACTGGGAGAAGGAAAAGAGAGAAGTCCTGGCCAGGAGGTAAGGACCAGGGAAGATTGTAAATAAAGAAGGCATCTCCTCTCCCTATGAAGACTAGACAATGTTTCCAAAATGAAAAACAGCACTTGGACATCACTATAAAAACGGTTATCTTCTTGAAAACTGTCACCCAGGACAACATAACTCACCGTGGTGAGTGTAAACAGATTCTTTTCAAAGTCAAAAGTACCAACAAAGATGATGAGAACAGACATCAAAGTCAGGGACTGTTCCGATGTATAGGGTTTTAGGTGGCTGAATTAATTGCACATATTATCACAAAACATCGAATCATCCCATCAACCTCAACTTCTTGATCAAATACCTCAGGGGAAGAAAAGGCCTCTTTTCAGTCTCCAATGTAGTATTGTTTTGTCTTTTATTTGCTACATGAGTTGCCCTACTCAAAGCTAAAAAGAAGTTAGAAAAAAAGTGAGTGAAACTGATTAAATTAGTAATCTATGCAATTCTTGGCCCTAATAATTGAAATACTACCATATCTAGAAAGCTCATGTAATACATAATGACCAATTTGACTTCAAATCTGAAATGAAACTTCCTACTTCCAGATGGGGCAATTTGGTATGAGATCATAAATAAGTCTCCCTATAAGGAAATTATTATTAGAGGTAAATAGTTTAAAAATTATGGTTCCTTTAAACATCATGACTTCACTTAAGTCAATAACTCTCACCTTTCCACAACGAAAGTCACAATTCCAATTAGGAGGCAACCAGCTGGACACAATGGCACAATACTGTGTAGCCCAGCACTCTAGAGGCTAAGGTAGAAAGATTGTTCAAGTCCAGGAGCTTAAGAACAGCCTGGCTCATAGTCAGACCTCATATCAAGGGCAAAACAAACAAATCATGTAAAAAGCATCACCATCATCTCTTTGTCCCCTGATACACTAAAGTTAATTTTGCCTTTTGGAAAAAAAAGTCTTGCAGAGACTTAAATACCTAAGATTTCAGTAGTAAGTTAAGAAGTGCTGGATTATAAGCCTCCCTCCCATTGAGTGCTAAATAAAGGTGGGAGACATAAAATAAAGGCAGGAAACAAGCTGGGTCATGTAGAAAGTCCTGTGTGGGACGCCCTTCATTGGACCAGTGAGCAGAGAGTCCCCTCCCATCCAGGGTATCAAGAGCACACCCTTGATTCTCAGTGCTTCTGATGAAGTTTCCGATTCAATAGGACAACGGCTTTCTATCAAAGAGTGTCATAACATCTTATCAAAGAATGTCATAACACAGAACCCTCATAATTGGTATGGAGAGCTCTGCAAGAGTATAGTAGTTGTAAGCCATAGCATCACCTCTCTTTAGGGAGAGGGAACAAAGTTTAATACACAGGGAGACAGAAAGATAATTAATTGCCTTCTTGGCAACCTACCACTCTACTGACAGTGGGATCATTGTGACAAGTGTAAAATTTGAGTCAAAATATTTAACTCAACCACTTACTTAAGTGGTAGACCCAAATTTAGGCATCCCCCTAGATAGGGTGCTGATAGAGAAAAGACTTCAATTCGTTTTTCTGTAGTAGCACATGTATCTGTTGGCATCTATGCTGTTGCAAGTTCTCCATGAGGTATGTATCTGTGTTGATATATATATATATATATATATATATATATATATATCAGTGGAAGAAAGGGATGATAAGTGGAGAGAATTATATTATACTCTAGCCTCAGAAACTAAACCAAAAATAAGAGTAAATTAGAGAAGCAATGTTTGAGGAAGTAGGTAAATGCCACATGCCCTGAAACAATCAATACAAAAGGTGTTCACATATTGAAACTTCACATTGTATCCTAAGCATCAGTACCATGACCAAAGCAAAGCAAAACAAAATAGATTCGTCCTGGAAGGCTTTCAAAATGATCAGAGACACAGTGATCCTATAAAGAACGCAAGAAGGTAAAATAGCCATTGCTCCTAAAGAAATTCTGGTTAGAACAACTGATCCTCTCAGACTCAGCCTAATGAAGCCCAATGATGTGACTACCAAGCTAAGGCAGGACATTCTGTGATTGATGTTCAAAGTTTGTGGTGGAAGACGAAAGAGAGCCCAGGGGATGAGGGGGAAGTAGGAAAGGGAAGGAGAAGTGTAAGGGCCTGTATCTTATGTTACCTGAACTCAGGTCTACAGCTGGTCTCTGTGCCAAAGCCTGACAGAGCCTGCTGACAGGGTTCCCTGAGAAGTAAGGACTCCCTAGTGAAAACACACCAGAAGGATTTCCTTAGATTTTTCAACACATGCAAGCAAACATTAGTAAGTGTGATGACTTTAGACAAATTCAGGCACACATGCAGTTAGTCACAACAGTCAAGATACAGAATAATCCCATCACCCCAGAGGGTTTCCTGTAGCGTGTCATAATCCCATGCCAAGTCCCAAGTAATCACTACCATGTTCTATTACTGTTAAACGTTGCTTCCATCTTTCTTGTTAAGAAAATAAAATCTTAATTCCTCTCTCGTGTTTGCAGCAGTAGTTGATTCCTCTGTGTTGCTGAGAACTTCAGTGAGAGGGTACATGAGAATGCTTATCCACCACCTGTCACTTGTCTGAGCTGTTTCCAGATTTGGACTGTTATCAGTGGCAGTGCCACAAACTGCAGAGAAGTTTTTGTGTGGGTGCATGCTTTCATTGCTCCTAGTAAATGCTTAGGGGAGACCGCTGAGTCATAGAGTAATTGTACCTTTATAAGGAACTGCAAAGCGTTCCCATCAGCAGTATGTGAGAGTCCCAATTACTTCACATTCTCACCAATGCTCAACACAGTATCTTCACTTTTAGCCCTTCTGGTATGTCTGGTAGCACTTCATGGTGATTTGATTTGCATTGTCTTGACTAACAATGTTGAGCATCTTTTTATATGCTTATTGCCCATTCATATATCTTTTTATGAAGTGTCTGTTAAACTCTTTTGTTCGCTTTTTAAATTGGGTTGGTTCCTGCTATGTTGACTTCAACTTTTTACTAAGAATGACAGCACTTCTGGTCAATTTGATTTAGAGCTCATAATTGGAGCCTCTCTGGTGGCTCTACTAGGCTTGAAATTACTAACCAAGTTTTAAGTGACAGGGTCAAGAATGCATGGAATGCATAAACCATATCATATCATTGGCCTGCTTCAACTCTTCCAATGGCTTCCCATGGTGATTAAAATAAAATTGAAGCTCTTCATCTTGGCGCCCAAAGCCCCCTGTGGTCCTAGCACTTGCTATTATCTGAAATCATCCTATATCTTGTATATATATGTTGTCCATATCTCCTCCACCAGAATTAATGTTTCACAAGCACAGGGAACTTTATCTTGGTCATTGATTAAGTATTAGAAGCAAGTATTGATGCCAAGAACACAGCATTTATTCACTAGCTGTCCTTTAGAAAGTCTGATTCTTTCCCTCTCATCTGTTTCTCCAAAGAAAAGTTTGCAATCTCTGGAATCAGAGCAGCATTTACTGGAACAATTGAGAGCTGCTTCGGAGAACACTCAAAGTGAAGGCATCTACCACCCCAGAACAGCCCCAATCAATTGTGATTTGGTTTGTGGCATGAGGTAGGCAAGAGAATGGGTATAGCTTTTCAGCAGAGGGAGAGAAGCAGGATTTTTATAGCATTTCATAGACAATCAGTTCTTTTGCATGGCCTTGTGGCTGGAAGTTCACACTTTTCACAAGAACCCCTTCGGTGGCACAACATTGCAGCTTGCTTGCTTTCCTGGCCAGGTTCCCATCTTGTAACCACTTTGGAATTGGAGAGATGGCCCAGTTGCCTTGCAGAAGCATGTTTGGATTCTTGCACCTCCTGTAAACCCCATTGCCAAGGCATCTGAAATCTGGGTTCTATGGACACCTGCAAACATATTCATTCTTTCTCTCTCTCTCTCTCTCTCTCTCTCTCTCTCTCTCTCTCTCTCTCTCTCTCTCATACACACACATACATGGAGGGAGGGAAGGGAGGGGAAGATACATATATGTAGCACGAAAATAAAAGACCCAGAGACTGATATTGGGATTCAAACTTCAAGCTGAATATCAGAAAAGCAAAGCAGCCGGCCACTAGCTCTCACCTCAAGCTCAGGTTGAAAGGGCTGATCCACAAGCTCTTCACCAAGCCTCAAACTACTGCCTCTCTCAGCGTGGCTGGAGAATGAACCCCTCATACTGAAACTTTCTCTCCTGTCTTATATACCTCTCATGAGTACTGGGATTAAAGGTGTGAGCTGTAATTCTCTTTTAGATTGGTTCACTCTTCTGTAGATCTGGGTGGCATTGGACTCACAGAGATCCATCTGTCTCTTAATCCTGAGTTTTAGGATTAAAGGTGTGTACCACCACCTCCTAGCTTCTGACTGCTAGGATTAAAAGTGTGTGCCTGGCTTCTATGGCTTGTGGCTGACTTTGCTATCTCAATCCTCAGGCAAGCTTTAATAAATCATAAAAAATATATATACATAATTTTAAAATAATGAAGTCTTTAAATTTCAGTTTTATTCCTTCTAGCTTGTAATCTTATCACCTGATCCTTTGTAAAAGATTTTTAAACTTCATTTTATATTTAAATTGGAAATTTGGGCAAGAAGATAAGTAGAATCAACATAATAAAAATGACAATCTTGCCAAAAGCAATCTACAGATTCAATGCAATCCCCAAAAAATCCCAACACAATTCTTCACAGACCTTGAAAGAACAATCCTCAACTTTATATGGAAAAAAATGAAAAACCCAGGAGAGCCAAAACCACCCTGTACAATAAAGGAATGTCAGGAAGCATCATCATCCCTGACTTCAAACTCTACTATAGAGCTATAGTGATGAAGACTTCTTGTTATTGGCACAAAAACAGACAGGTAGACCAATGGAATTGAATTGAAGACCCTGGTATTAATCCACACACCTATGAACACTTGATGTTTGACAAAGAAGCTAAAAATATACCATGAAAAAAGAAAGCATCTTCAATAAATGATGCTGGCATAACTGGATGCTGGCAAGTAGAAGACTGCAGACAGATCCATATCTATCACCATGCACAAAACTTAAGTCCAAATGGATCAAAGACCTCAACATAAATCCAGTCACACTGAACCTCTTAGAAGAGAAAGTACAGGTACCCTTGAATGAATTGGTACAGGAGACCACTTCCTGAACATAATGCCAATAGTATAGACACTGAGATGCACAATTAATAAATGGGACCTCCTGAAACTGAGGAGCTTCTGTAAGGGAAAGGACACAGTCAATAAGACAAAATGGCAGCCCACAGAATGGGAAAAAGATAGTCACCAACCCTGACAGAGGGCTACTTTTAAAAATACCAATGACAGTTCATGCTGGAGAGGATGTGGAGAAAAGGGAATACTCCTCCGTTGCTGATGGGAGTGAAAACTTGTACAGACACTTTGAAAATCAGTATGGTGATTCCTCAGGAAAATGGAAATCAGTCTAACTCAAGACCCAGAAATTCCACTCTTAGGCATATACCCAAAAGATGCACATTGATACAACAAGGACATCTGTTCCACTATGTTCATAGCAGCATTATTTGTAATAGTCAGAACCTGGAAGCAACCTAGATGCCCCTCAACTGAAGAATGGATGGAGAAAATATGGTACATTTACACAATGGAGTACTACTCAGCAGAAAAAAACAATGGAATCTTGACATTTTGGGCAAATGGATGGCACTAGAAGAAACCATCCTGAAAGACAAACATGGTGTGTACTCAATCATATATGGATAATAGACATAGAGCAAAGGATTACCAGCCTATAATCCACACCTCCAGAGAAACTAGGAAACAAGGAAGACCCTAAGAGAGATGTACAAAGTCCCCCAGAGAAGGGTAAAGGGGCAAGAACTTCTGAACAAATTGGGAGCACGGAGGGGGGCGGGGAAGGACATGAGGGATCAGGAAGGTTGAGGTGGAGGAAGGACAGAGAGGGAGAGCAAGGAAATAGATACCTTGATAAAGGAAGCCATTGTGGGGTTAATGAGAAACGTGGCACTAGGGAAATTCTTAGGAATCCACAAGTATGACTCCAACTAAGAATCTAAGCAATAGTGGAGAGTATACCTTAAATGCCCTTCTCCTATAATGAGATTGACGACTACCTTAAATGCCATACTAGAGCCTTCATCCAGTAGCTGATGAAAGCAGAAGCAGAGACCCACAGCTAAGCATTGACCCAAACTCCTGGAATCCAGTTGCAGAGAGGGAGAAGTGATGAGCAAAGGGGTCAAGACCATGCTGGGGAAACCCACAGAAACAGCTGACCTGAACAAGTGGGAGCTCATAGACCCCAATCTGACAGCTGGGGTACCAGCATTAGACTGAAACAAGCCCTCTGAACGTGGTGTCAGTTAGGAAGCCCTGGCAGTCTATGGGGCCTCCGGCTGTGGAACCAGTATTAATCTATCTCTAGTGCATGAATGCACTTTGGGAGCCTATTCTGCATGGAGGGATACTCTCTCAACTGGATAAATGGAGGATTGGCCTAGGCCCTGCCACAAATGATGTGATAGACTTTAATGATCCCCGCTGGAAGGCCTCACCCTCTTTGGGGAGCAGAAGGGGATTGGGATAGGGGGATCAGTAGGGAGCATGGGAGGGAGGGAAGGAGAAGGAACTGGGATTGATATGTAAAATAAGATTGTTTCTAATTTAAATAAAATTTTATTTAAAAAGACAAAGTCTACTGATTAAAAAGTAGTCTCATCTAAAATGGAAGCAGAGGGGGAGGAGGAGGAGGAACTATCTACCTTCAAAGAAACATCTAGAACAGTATTTGGCCAAATATATGCACATTGAGAAATGGGCACATAAAATTTGCCGTCCATACGCAAAGCAGCCAGATAATAATATACACTAAATATTTTAACTGAGGAGCCCTCACATGGTGAGAAGAAAGGTACCAATGTTTGCCAGGCAGTGACTGTTGTGATCTTAAAAGGTGTTACACGGAGAGAAAGACACCATATGACAGAGCTTACACAGAATGGTTTTTTATTGGGGGAAAGTGAATGGGAAAAGCGGGGAGGGGGAAGGGGAGACCAGCCTCTGGGGACAGAAGGAGCAGAACAGAAAAGAGAGTGGGGGGGACAGAGAGACAGGCAGAGCAGCAGAGAGATAAAGAGAAAGGAACAGAGAGATGGGAGGTGGGCAGGGCCCTTTTAAAGGGAACATAGTGAATGTGCACAGATGGTGCTCTTAGTGACTACAGCTGAGGGTGTATCCTGTCAGAACCCCAAGGGCAGGCCAGTACAGATACTGAACACTAACTCAGACTGCTAGTCAGAACTTTTGCAAACTCTGCTCAAGACATTTTAGCAGATATTCTATCTGCTTTTCGGGTAAAGAAGATAAAGCCCACAAAGGCATATAAGTTACCCACAATCAGCACACAGTCTGAGCCACTTCACCATGGCAGCAAGGCCCCAGAAGTTAGGATAGGAAGCATGTTCCGGAAATACAAGGAAGGTAGTTGTCGGGCTAGAACAAGCTTGACTGGGAAACTTTAAAACTTCTCCCTGTGCAGTGAAGGCTCTCCTTCTGCTTTATAACTCATGACCACATATCATAAAATTTCACTGATTCTTTATAATTGTTCATCTTCCTCAAGAATGCGAGTCTACATTTGGAGACTTAGCTCAGTGGTAGAGTGCTTGCCTTGTATTCAGTCCTCAGGGACACATAAAAAGGAAAGGGAAAGAAGAGCATGCATTTGTGAGTGAGCAAGACGGGCACAATACAGAAAGATAAGATTTAGCTCCCATCCTAGGACATGCGTCATTAAATCTGTAAACCAACACTCATTATTATCAGAAACAACTTTTGTGTCCAGTATGGTTTTTATTTTTAAGCTAACCAAAACTGAATCATTTTAAATAGAATGTCATGATAATTTTCAGTCATCAGACAATACTTGGCAGTGAAGATTATATATATACACCATCATACATGTATCTCATCATGGCAACTATTTAGAAACAGAAGTATTTTATCAAAGCGGCATGGCAGTGTGGTTTGGATTTTTCTTCCTATGAAATGAACCTGATGGCAATGCCTATTTTCATATATGTGGCTGACTGTGTGATGTTCTATAAAGTGTCTAGTGAAGAGTGTGGTCCATTTTTTGTGTTAAGTTGTTCATCTTTTATAATAAATTTGGGTGAACTACATATACATATAGATACAAAATGTATTCTGCAAACATCTTCTACCAGTTTATAGCTGGGTTTTTCATACTATTGATACTGTCTTTTGCTGAACAAGTCTTTAATTTCAACATAGCTATTTACAGTCAATGCTTTTCCAGTCCTATTCAAATATTCACCTAAGGACATAAAGGTAATCTGTTGTTTTTCCCTAGAAAGTTCTACTTTTATACCACCAGAATCTTTAACTTTCACATTTAAATTTACAATCCATTTTGAGCTGGTATCTGTATATGAAACAAGGTATTCATCATAAACTAAAACACAGATGTAGTAAAGTAACACAAAATAAAGAGTTATTATAGGTCAAATTTCACCAAGGTTAAAAAAATTGTTTAATCTGAGGTTCTTGCACTCATCAGTAAGTCCTCTACCTAATTCTGACTTTGATTGCTGACAGATTTGTCTCAATTTGAGCCAAAGCAGCCTTGAGCTTCTTCTACTCCTCTGTTTCCAAGCCTAGGTTCTTCTAGAAAGGTTGGCCTCTAGGCAAGGCAGCTCTCTGCAGGTGAGGTGGATCGTCAGCAGCTCAGAGCATCCCAGCGCTGAAAGACAAGATGTCCTCCAATGGTACAGCTCGGTATTTAACACTGACTTGATTCTGCTGTAACTGTTGTCTACTGCAATGCTATTGTGTGTGTGTGTGTGTGTGTGTGTGTGTGTTGTGCATGTGTATATGCATGTGAGTGTGCAAGTGTTTGTGCCCATGTACAAGGAGGTTAGAGTAGGATGACAGGTAACTTCTCTATCACTCTCTACCGATTGCCTAGAGATAGAGGCTTTCATGGAACTGGAAGCTAGCCATTTTGTCTAGACTGAGTCAGAGTGCTCGCATATCTGCCAATCTCTGCCCCACAATGCTTGGGTTACAAGTACCACAGCCATGCCTGGACTTCACATGGATGCTGGGGTGCTGGAATTTGAACTCAGTTCTTCAAACTTGCAGAGCAGGTGCTCTTACCCACTGAATCATTTCACCAGCCCAAGAATTTGCATCCTTAAAATATTCAGTTTTTCAATGCCTGAATATGTAATATCTCTTCAACATGTTCTGTGATGTCTTTAAAGTTGCACAAGAATGTGCCTGTTCACTAGCGAATATGGAAAAGAAAAATAAAACAAGACAAACTTATCTCAGTCAGAGTAGCAAAGATAAAAAAGACAACTGGAAACAAATACTAAATGGAGTGTGTGGAAAGAGGAACCCTCATTCATTGTTGGGATTGGAAACTGGTACAACCACTATGGAAATCAGTGTGGAGATTTCTCAAAAAGATAAAAAATAAATCTATTATATGACCCAACCATACCACTCTTTGGCATATGCCCAAAGGACTCTACATTATACTCCTCAGACACTTGCTCAGCCATGTTCATTGTTTTATTCACAGCAGATAGGAAAAAGAAACAATCTAAATGTCCTTCAACTGATGAACAGATAATGAAAACGTGGAGTACATACACTATGGCATACAATTAAACAACCAGGAAAAAGAAATTCCTGAACTTTTCAGGTTACTGCATGGAATGCAGTAATCCAGACTCAGTAGACTAAACATCTAATGTTCTCTCCCACTGGGGCTCCTAGCTCCAAATCTTCAGATGTGAGTATATATTCTGAAGTAACTACAGAAACCAGAAAATAAAAAGGGACCACTGCTGGGATGGAGGGTTGGATAGCAGTAGAGACAGGGATAGCAAGGTACAGTGGTGATCTGATCAGGTAAATGGGGGAAAGAGGAGCTCTTTAGGAACAGGATAATGAGGTAAACATAGAAGAAAGAGGTAGGAGGGTAAAATAAGCATAAGGATGTCTGAAGAAATCATACTGCTAGCTATTTACCTTAAGAAATCTATAATATGTATAAATCTGTATATACACATATATGTTTAAATGAAATTTTCTTATCTGAGCTGAATATGTTCCCACCAAGAGTCATAGACCATTTAACACAAAACCTCAACACCGTATATGAGAAGCCTTCTTTTAAGTTGTTGGTTTGTGTTGCCCAAGAGACTACCAAAACATTATAAGCTACAGTTATTGCCCTTGGTTGCCTCACAGAGGTAGAAGAAACCATATGTTTGAGATTCATGGCCAAGAGGACCCTGATATTAAACTGACTTGAAGTTCTCCACCCAGAAGGTACCATGTCACCTTTCAAAGAAGGAAAGCAGCCAACATTCCTACCCAACTTTGATGCCTATGAACCACAGCAACTATCAGCATGGCACAGTAACCCCAAAGGTACAGCAGTGACTCTCATACCGTGGCAGGAACCAACAGCTCTCTAATTAGACCTAAGACCTTTTCAACAAGAGGGAAAGCATGCCTGGTACTGGAAACCTAGCTAATTACCCAGGGCTAGTGAAGTTGTAGATCTTGGAGGAGCTATACAACCACCATTTTACTAAACCAGCAATTCAGTAACTATGTTATAAACATCTGTGCTTTATGGAAGTGTAGTCCTCATCCTTCATCAAAGAAACTTCTCTCTGAAACAGAGACAATTGTAGAAAGCCACAACCAATAAAAACGCAGTGTTGTGGAGACCAGTCCCAAAGGATACATCTGCGAAATACTCCTGCACCTAAGGCTTAGGGAACATTTCAGAACTGAAGGAAGAAACATTGTTTTTATTTATTTATTTATTTATTATTATTATTATTATTATTATTATCATCATCATCATCATTTAAGTTAGAAACAAACTTGTTTAACATGTCAATCCCAGCTCCCCTCTCCCTTCCCTCCTCCCCCGTCCACCACCAACCCCCCTACCCTCACCCTATCCCCCTCCGCTTCCCAGGGAGGGTGAGGCCCTCCCTGGGGGATCTCCAAAGTCTGTCATATCACCCAGGGTAGGGCCTAGGCCCTCCTCCATGCGTTCAGGCTGAGAGAACATCCCTCCATGTGGAATGGGCTCCCAAAGTGGGAAGAAACATTGTAAAAACCAGAGGAGTAGGGAGTTTACTGTGAAACTGTTTCTCCTAGTAATGTTAGTGGTATATCCATAAAATCTCTCCACCATGACTGCTTACACATGAACTGAACAAGGAAAATGACAATAGATATTCTAAAGTGGAGAGAGGAAAGCCCACAAGGCCTCAATACTACTAAAGTGGAAACTAAGGAATGCTGAAAGCAGGAAAAGTAGTCTTCCCCAGGGAAAAGCATACCAATTGGCTATCCAATACCAAATGGTCAATTCTGAAAACATGCATACAATTGACATTACACAGACTAAGCAAGTTTTATTTATATATTTAGGAACATGCTTGTAAGTATATAACAATAATTAATGGGGAAAAGACCATGAATTTGAAAGAAGAAGGATATATGGGGGCATTTGGAGGGAAGAGAGGAAAGGAGGGGACAATTTAATTGTATTGTAATTTTTTTTAGATACCATTCATCATAGTTTTATTGTAACTGTTGCAATTTTTTTTGTGACTCTCAAAGACTTGTGAGCAAACGTCAGGGAGTCATTGAACACACTAACAGAAAGATGAAAGTACTGTAAGAAACCGAAATTAAAAAGAAAGAATGCTGAAGAATAATTCCCAGATAAATATCGTTAGTACAGTTCCAATTTACACTGTCTCAGATTCGCCATGGAAAACACTAATCATTAGCTAACATTCTAAGTGAATTAATAATCTTTATAATAGGACATTCATATATATGATAATTTTATGAATTTTTCATGATACAAATCTTCCCTCCAAAAATAATTCCTGTCTTTCAAATTTAATACATGTCTCATGTTTTGTAACAATCCCTTGAATAGAGATCTAATAAAAACATACACACATAAGAGAGTTTCTGAATAAATTTTTTTCTTTTATTTTCCAGTTTAAATTTAGATAAGAAACAAGGTTGCTTCACAAGTGAGTTCCAGGTCCTTCTCCCTTGTATTGTAATTTTTAAAACTAAAAGATATAGTAATTTTTTTCAAAAGAGCATTCCATCAACAGTAAGGCATGATTGGAGAATGGGCATGGGGAAGGGAGCTGCCCTTCACTGATTGTTTGTTACCAAGAAATTCTTGGAGAAGGAATCATTGTCATTAGCTGTGCACCCACTGAGGAGCCCACCTGGATCCAATGAAAATTCAAATCCAAAGGTCACATAGACGATCCTGGTGGAATAAATCTGTCACAAAGTAAAACCAAAAGTCACAAATCAGGGAAAGAGACTGGTGAAGAAGGAGGATTGATAGGGATGGGACAAAGGAAGGACAGGGCAATCAGAATGCGTTATATGTGTATGAAATTATCAAAAGGAAACAAGATGCTATACATTTTTAAAAATGATAGCGAGCATCAGTCTCAAGCCTAATATTAAAGAGAAACCATTCACTATCTAACTATGAAGTGTGATTGTGTTGTGAATCTTGTGAATATACGTGTATGTTTGTGTGCACCCATGTATACCAGTGCTCTTGTACATACGTGTGCATGTGGAGCTCAGGGCACAACCTTGAGTGTTTTTCACCAGAGCTATCCACCTATGTTTTATGAGACAGGATCTCTCACTGGTTTCAAACTCACCAGGTAGGCTAGGCCTCCTGGCCAGTAAGCCCAGGAGATCTGTCCAGACAGCTTCCTCCTTTTTATGTGTCCACGACACCACTCATAGGATGAAGCCACTCAGGCTCAAAGTGGGCCTTCCATCTTAATTAACTTAATCAAGACAATCCCTCACAGGCATGCCCTGAGGCTTTCTTCTGGGTGGTTCTAGGTCTGGATCACTTGATAATACATTAACAATTACGACCCCAGTCCCATTATCAACTTCAAGTGTCTCCTATTCCTTATTTATTGTAATGCTTTCTGGCTTTAGGGTTATTTTAGTCAGTGTCAGATTAGATTGATTTTGCTTCATGTTTGTATGGCTCAGTTTTTAACTTTCAACATTCTTTGTCTTCACATTAAAACCAGATATCCTCTAAGTATTTATAATGTAGTGCAATCATTTTAAAAGATGTTTTGATAACTTTTGATTTTCTTTGGATAATTCAGTCTAATAACATTAGATATCTGCAGATTTATCCAAGTTCATGTTTACTGTTACTGTTTCTATTTCTGTTTTATTTGCCATTTATTCAGTATAGAGTATGTTAACACTCCCCCTCCTTCTTGTATCTGGTTATCTCTCTGTTGCCTTGTTAATTATATTATTGGCTCACAGTTCAAGCCAACAATTATATGTTATTGGCTCACTGTTTTTTTTAGTTTATTTACTAATTTGCTGTATATAGTCTTGGTTTTATAGAGTATAAATTAATTCTTTTACTATTATCTAGACACTGTTAGGTCCTTAGAATACTTTAATTTCATTTACTTTGTCATCGCTTTTCTAAACAATTATTTTAATGCATTTAACCGTCCATAAGATTTAAGTTTCAGCCAGGCGGTGGTGGCACACGCCTTTAATCCCAGCACTTGGGAGGCAGAGACAAGCGGATCTCTGTGAGTTCGAGGCTGGGCTGGACTGACAGCCTCGAAAACAATACAGAGAAACCCTGTCTCGTAAAAACCAAAAAAAAAAAAAAAAAAAAGATTTAAGTTTCATGAGCCAGTATCATTTTGTTTTATATTCAAATTTGCCTACCTATTCTCCTTTACCATGGCCCATGAGCCTCCTGTATTTTTGGGGTTTCTTCCTGGAGTCCTTTTGGCTTTGACTCTCTTTATTGCTTTATTTCAGCGACAGTCTGTTGGTGAACAATCTTCTCAGTGTTTGCCTGGGCATATCTCTAGTTCACGTTATCTTTGAATGATATATTTGCTAGGTATAGAATTTTAGATTGACAGTAATTTTCTTTCCGTTGTCCTGGGAACTTCGAAGTCTACATAATAATTTTAGGTAATTTAAACAGAAAGGGGCTTATTAGGGTGTGTTTTATTGTCTGATGATTATAGGGTTCTAAATAACTACTCGGGTTTCTCAATCTTTTGAAACTTTATTTTCATCATATACTACTTTCCTAATTGTATTTTAAATTATTTCTAAACTCAACATTTTGCTGAGATTATAAGTTCTATTCTTGGTACAGAAACAACGTATTTATTTTGGTGTGTGTGTACATATGAGTGTCTATATGAGTGTCTGTATATGTGTGTCTATCTATGTGGTGTGTTTTTTTGGTGTGTGTGTACATATGAATGTCTATATGAGTGTCTGTATATGTGTGTCTATCTATGTGGTGTGTTTCTCTGTGTGTGTTTGTATATGTTGTATATTACATGTTATTAATGCTCAAAAGCATAGAAGCTTTTTATTGGTACTATAAATGAACAACTTTTCACAATATTGACTGGTCGTTTACAGGCAAGTTTCCACAAGCATTCCTTAAGTAGTATTACTTCTTTCGACTCTTTAAGGTAGACAAAACAGATAATCAGTAATGATAATTTTGTCTTTTCCCCATATTCACACCATCTTGTACTAGTTACAATATAAAAAAATACTGAAGAGCCCTATGCATATAATATTGCTTGACATAAAAACTGATGAAAGCAAACTATATGTATATACTTTGAAAATATTACCCTCAGACACTAGTTACCAAGGCCCACTATTGCATGATTACATTCATATGGAAGCTCAAGAGGAGGGTATCCATAGAGATAGAAAATGCATTAATAATTGTAATTATTGGGGGTAAAGGTGAGGGAAGACATGTGGATCTGAGTGTGGGGGTGATGGGCTAGGGGGCACAGGTTCCCCCTCCTTTCAGGTGGTTGAAACCATCCAAGAATGTGGTGACTAAGAATAAATGAATTCATACAATATGCGAATTAGACAGATCTCAGGAACACTGTCTTTAAAAATAAGAGTTACGTTGTTTTTTGTTTTTGTTTTTTGACACGAGCCTAGCCTTTAATAGTTGAGATACACAACAGAGTTATCATTCAGCTCTCTTTTAAAAAATGACATCATGAAATTTTCAGACTGATGGATGCAACCAGAAAAAAAAATCATCCCGAGTGAGGTAACCCAGCTCCAAAAGGGCACATATGTTAAGTAGCTACTTATAACTTGGCACTAACTGTTAAATAAATGATAATCAAGCTACAATCCACAGACCCAGAAAGGTTAGATAAAAAGGAAGGCTCTACAGGGGACACATGAACCTCCCTGGGAACTGGAAATAGAATAGATTTTTGGTGGACGACCACACGATGCAGAGAGTCTAAATTGAAGGACTTCATCAGATCCCTCCGCACAGAGATCAGAGACTCATGCAGAAGATAAGAGGAAATAATGTAGGAGTCAGAGGGGATGGAGGACACCAGGAAACCATGGCCACTGAATCAAATAAGCAGGGCCTCTCATGGGCTCACAGATACTGAAGTTGCAAGCACCGAGACCTTGCATGGGTCTGTGGTAGGTCTTGCGCGTGTGTTACAGCTGTTTGCTTAATGTTCCTGTGAGACTCTTAACGGTGGGAACCGGTATGAGGGTATTTGTCTTATTGTATCTTGTTCTGCCCAGCTTATGTGTCTTCTCTTGGACACCTGCTCTTTACTGAAGAGAAAATGGAGGGAGGTATATCTGTGGTAGGCTGGGAGGAGTGGAAGGAGGGGAAACAGTGGTCGGGATGTCATTGTATGAGAGGATTTCTTTTCTTTCCCTTTTATTTTTACTTTCTTTTTTCTATTCTTTATTTAAATTAGAATCAAGCTTGTTTTACATGTCAATCACAGTTCCCTCTCCCTTCTCTCCTCCCCTGTCCCCACTAATCCCCTATCCCATCCCCTTTCTGCTTCCCAGGGAGGGTGAGGCCTTCCATGTGGGTTCTTCAAAGTCTGTCATATCCTTTGGAGCAGGACCTAGGCCCTCCCCCATGTGTCTAGGCTGAGAGAGAATCCCTCTCTATGGAATGGGCTCCCAAAGTCCATCCATGTGCTAGGGATAAATACTGATTTATCTACTACCAGAGGCCCCATAGATTGCCGAGGTCTCCTCACTGACACCCACATTCAGGGGTCTGTATCAGTCCTATGCTGGTTTTCCAGCTATCAGTATGGGATCCATGTGCTCCCCCTTGCTCAGGTCAGCTGTTTCTATGGGTTTCGCAGCCTAGTCTTGACCCCTTTCCTCATCACTTCTCCCTCTCTGCAACTGGGTTCCAGGAGTTCAGTTCAGTGTTTAGCTGTGGGTGTCTGCTTCTACTTCTATCAGCTACTGGATAAAGGTTCTAGGATGGCAAATAAGGTAGGCATCCATCTCAATATTGGGAAAAGGCATATAAGGTAGCCTCTCCACTATTGCTTACCTTGTTGGTTGGTGCCATCCTTTGAGATCTCTGGGCATTTCCATAGTGCTAGATTTCTCTTTAAACCTGTAATGGCTCCTTCTATTATGGTATCTCTTTTCTTTCTCTCCTCTAATCTTCCACAACTCATCCTTCCTACTCCCTCATGTCCTCCTCTTCTCCCTTCTCTTTCTCCTCTGTCCTCCCTGCATGCTCCCAATTTTCTCAGAAGATCTTGTCTCTTTCCCCTTCTCCAAGGGACGACGTATGTCTTTCTTAGGATTCTTCTTGTTTGCTAGCTTCTCTGGTGGTGTGAAATATAGGTTGATAATCCCTTGCTCTATGTCTAAAATCCATATATGAGTGATTGCATACCATGTTTGTCTTTCTGTGACTGAGTTACCGCACTCAGGATGGTTTCTTCTAGTGACATGCACTTGCCTGCAAATTTCAAGGTTCCGTTGTTTTTTTTTTCCATTGAGTAGTACTCCATTGTGTAAATGTATCACATTTTCTCTATCCACTCTTCAATTGAGGGGCATCTAGGCTGCTTCCAGGTTTTGGCTATTACAAATTATGCTTCTATGAACATAGTGGAACAGACATCCTTGTTGTATGAATGTGCATCTTTTGGGTGCATGCCTGGGAGTGGAATTGCTGGGTGTTGTGGTAGACTGATTCCCATTTTCCTGAGGAATCTCCATACTGATTTGCAAAGTGGCTGTACAAGTCAGCACTCTCACCTCCAGTGGAGGAGTGTTCCCCTTTATCCACATCCTCTCCAGCATAAACTGTCCTTGGTGTTGTTCTTTTTTATTTAAATTAGAAACAAGCTTGCTTCACATGTTGATCCAAGCTCCCTCTCCCTCTCCCTCCCCTCCACCCCACTTCCCACAAACTCCCCCAGCCCCGCACCCAATCCCCATTCAGTTCCCCAGGGAGGATGAGGCCCTCCATGGGGGATATCCAGAACCTGTCATTTCATTCAGGGCAGGGCCTAGGCCCTCCCCCAAGAGTCTAGGCTAAGAGAGCATCCCTCATTGTGGGATGGGCACCCAAAGTCCATTTGTATGCCAGTGATAAATACTGATAATTCCTAGTACCTAAGGAACCACAGATTTCCTAGACCTCCTCACTGACACCCACATTCAGGGGGTCTGGATCAGTCCCATGCTGGACTCTCAGCCATCAGTCTGGGTTCCAAGAGCTCCCCCTTGTTCTGATCAGCTGTTTCTGTGGGTTTCACCAGCCCAGTCTTGACCCCTTTGCTCATCACTCCTCCCTCTCTGTCACTGGGATCCAGTAGTTCAGTTCAGTGTTTAGCTGTGGGTGTCTGGTGTTTTCAGTCTTAGCCATTCTGACAGGAGTAAGATGGTATCTCAGAGTTGCTTTGATTTGCATTTCCCTGATGGCTAAGGATGTTAAGCACTTTCTTAAGTATGTATCAGCCATTTTAGTCTCCTCTACTGAGAATTCTCTATTTAGTTCTGTACCATACTTTTTAATTGGATTATTTGGTTTTTTGGAGACTAGCTTCTTGAGTTCTTTGAAAATTTTGGAGATCAGCCCTCTGTCAGATGTGGGGTTGGTAACTATCTTTTCCTGTTCTGTGGGCTGTCATTTTGTCTTGTTGACTGTGTCCTGTCCCTTACAGAAGCTTGTCAGTTTCAAGAGGTCCCATTTATTAATTGTTGATCTCAGTGTCTGTGCTACTGGTATTATGTTCAGGAAGCAGTCTCCTGTACCAATTCGTTCAAGGGTACGTTCTCTTCTTAAGAGGTTCGGTGTGGTTGGATTTATGTTGAGATTTTTGATCCATTTGGACTTAAGTTTTGTGCATGGTGATAGACATGGATCTGTCTGCATTCTTCTACATGCCAGCATCCAGTTATGCCATCATCATTTGTTGAAGATGCTTTCTTTTCTCCATTGTATACTTTTAGCTTCTTTGTCAAAAATCAAGTGTTTGTAGGTGTGGGTTAGTATCAGGGTTTTCAATTTGATTCAATTGGTCTACCTGTCTATTTTTGTGCCAATACCAAGTTGTTTTCAAGACTATAGCTCTATAATAGAGCTTGAAGTCAGGAATGGTGATGCCTCCAGAAGTTCTTTTATTGTACATTGTTGTTTTGGCCATCCTGGGTCTTTTATTTTCCTATATAAAGTTGATTATTGTTCTTTCAAGGTCTGTGAAGAATTGTGCTGGTATTTTGATGGGGATTGCATTGCATCTGTAGATTGCTTTTGGCAAGATTGACATTTTTGCTATGTTGATCCTTCCTATCCAAGAGCATGGAAGATCTTCCCATTGTCTGGTATGTTCTTTAATTTCTTCTTTAAAGAATCAAAGTTCTTGCTGTACAGGACTTTCACTTGTTTTGTTAGCGTTACCCCAAGGTATTTTATGTTTTTGTGGTAATTGTAAAGGGTGATGTTTCTCTGATTTCTTTCTCAGCCCATTTATCTTCTGTATATAGTAACTACTGATTTTTTTAGTTAATCTTGTATCCTGCCATTTTGCTGAAGTTATTAATCAGCTGTAGGAGTTTTCTGGTAGAGTTTTAAGGGCACTTATGCAAATTATCATATCATCTGCAAATAGTAAAAGTTTGACTTCTTCCTTTCCAATTTTTATCCCCTTGATCTCCTTTTGTTGTCATATTGCTCTAGCTAGAACTTCAAGTGCAATATTGAAGAGATATGGAGAGAGTGGACAGCCGTTTCTTGTCCCTGAATTTAGAGGAATCCCATTGAGTTTCTTGCCATTTAGTTTGATGTTGGCTGTTGTTTTTTGGATATTGCTTTTATTATGTTCAGGTATGTTCCTGTTATTCCTAATCTCTCCAAGACCTTTGTCATGAAGGGGCGTTGGATTTTGTCAAAGACTTTTTCAGCATCTAGTGAGATTATCATGTGGTTTTTCTTTGCAGTTTGTTTATATGGTGTATTACATTGATGGATTTTCATATGTTGAACCATCCCAGCATCACTGGGATGAAGCTTACTTGATCATGGTGAATGATTTTTCTAATGTGTTCTTGGATTAGACTTGCTAGTATTTTATTGAGTATCTTTGCATCAATGTTCATGAGGGATATTGGTCTGTAGTTCTCTTTCTTAGTTGTGTCTTTATGTGGCTTAAATAGCCTCATAAAAAGAGTTTGGCAAATAAACCTTCTGCTTCTATTGTGTGGAACAATTTGAGGAGTGTTGGTATTAACTCTTCTTTGAATTTCTGGTGGAATTCAGCACTGAAGCATTCTGGCCCTGGGTTTTTATTTCATTTTATTTTAGTTGGGAGACTTTTGATGACTGCTTCTATTTCATTAGGGGTTATAGGTCTTTTTAAATTGCTTATCTGTTCTTGATTTAATTTTGGTAAGTAGTATCTATCCAGAAAATCGTTCATTTCCTTTAAAATTTCCAATTTTGTGGAGTACAGATTTTCATAGTATGACCTGAAGATTCTCTGGATTTCCTCAGTGTCCATTGTTATGTCCCCCTTTTCATTTCTGATTTTGTTAATTTGCATGTTCTTTCTCTCTGCCTTTTGGTTAGTTTGGATAAAGGTTTGTCTATTTTGTTGATTTTCTTAAAGAACCACCCCTTTGTTACATTAACTCTTCGTATTGTTTTCTTTGTTTCAACTTTATCGATCGATTTCAGCCCTCAGTTTGATAATTTCCAAGTTTCTACTCCTCTGGGGTGAATTTGCTTCTTTTTTGTTCTAGAGCTTTCAGTTGTACTGTTAATTCTATAGTGGTGACTATTCTCCAGTTTCTTCATGTGTGCACTTAATGCTATGAACTTTCCTTTTAGTACTTCTTTCAAAGTGTCCCATAAGTTTGGGTATGTTGTGTCTTCATTTTCATTGAATTATAGGAAATCTTTAATCTCTTTCTTTATTTCTTCTTTGACCCAATAATGGTGCAATTGTGCATTGTTCAATTTCCGTGAGTTTGTAGGGTTTCTGCAATTTTTATTTTTGTTGAATTCTAACTTTAAAGCATGGTGGTCTGATAAGATACAGGGGAATATTCCAATTTGTTGTACCTTTTAATGTTTGCTATGTTGCCAAGAATGTAGTCAGATTTAGAGATGGTCCCATATGGCAATGAGAAGAAGGTACATTCTTTTGTGTTTGTATGTAATGTTCTATAGATGCCTATTAAACCCAATTGGGAATTGGGTCATACCTTCTGTTATTTCCTTTGTTTCTTTGTTAAGTTTGTCTGGTGGTCCTGTCTAGTGGTGAGAGTGGGGTATTGAAGTCTCCCACTATAACTGTGTGAGGTCTTATGTGTGGTTTGAGTTTTACTAATGTTTCTTTTACGAATGTGGGTGCCTTTGTATTTGGGACATATATGTTCAGAGTTGAGACTTCTTCCTGATGGATTTTTTCCTTTAATGAATATGAAATGATCTTGTTCATCTTTTTTGGTTGATTTTAGTTTGAAGTCTCATTTGTTAGATACTAGCATAGCTACACCAGCTTGTTTCTTGTGTCCATTTGATTGGAAAATCTTATCCCAACTCTTTACTCTGAGGTAATGTCTGTCTTTGAAGTTGAGGTATTTTTTTGTGCAGTAGATAATCTACTATATTAGCCTGTGTCTTTTTATAGGCAAGTTAATACAATTAATATTGAGGAAGATTAAGGACCATGAAGTGTTAATTGTTGTTTTTGATTTGTTGTTGTTGGTAGTATTGTTTGTGGATTTACCCTACTTTCTTTTGGCTTTTGATAAAGTGGTATTATCTATTGCCTATGTTTTTGTGAGTGTAGTTAACTTCCTTAGGTAGGAGTTTTCCTTCCAGTACTTTCTGTAGGACTGTATTAGTGGACATGTATTATTTAAATCTGGTTTTGTCATGAAATATCTTGTTTTCTCTACCTATAGTGATTGAAAGCTTTGCTGGGTATAGTAGTCTGGGCTGGCATCCGTGGTCTCTTAGTGTTTGTAGAATATTTATCCAAGACCTTCTGGTTTTAAGAGTTTCCATGGAGAAGTCAGGTGTGATTCTGATAGGTTTGCCTTTATATGTTACTTGGCCTTTTTCCTTTGCTGTGCTTAATATTCTTTCTTTATTCTGTATGTTTGGTGTTTTAATTATTATGTAACAAGAAGACTTTTTGTGATCCACTCTATTTGTTGTTCGGTAGGCTTCTTGTACTTTTATTGGCATGTCTTTCTTTAGGTTGGGAAAGTTTTCTTCTATGATTTTGTTGAACATGTTTTCTGCTCCTTTGAGGTGGTTTTCTTCACCTCTTCTATACCTGTTATTCTTAGGTTTGGTTTTTTCACTGTATCCCATATTTCCTGGACATTTGTGTTCAGGATTTGTTGGACTTAAGATTTTCTTTGGTCTATGAATCTATTTCTACTAGCATGTCTTCAACACTTGAGATTCTCTCTTCCATTTCTTGTATTCTGTTGGTTATGCTTGCATCTGTAGTTCCTGATCCTTTACCCATCTTTTCTAATTCCAGAATTCCTTCAGACTGTGTTTTTTAAATTGTCTCTATTTCAGCTTTCAACCCTTGCACTGTTTGAATTGTTTCTTGCAAATTTTGGTTTGTCTTTTCTTCCATTTCTCTAAAGTATCTTCCCATTTCTTCTTTTAGGGTCTGTTTCATCTTCATGAAGTTGTTTTTAAGGTCATTTTCTTCTGCTCCATCTGTGTTGGGATGTTCAGTTTTTGTTGGTGTAGAGTCCCTAGACTCTGGTGACATCACATTGGCTTTTCTGTTGTTGAATGTGTTCTTATATTGTCATCTTACTATCCCTTCTTCCAGTGGGTGCAGGTGGGGCCTCTTCCTCTCATAATGGGTAAGGGCCCAAGGTTCTCTTCCAATGGGTGCAAGCAGGTCCAATACTCTGATGGGACTCACAGTGGATGTAGGCAGGTCTGAGGCACCCCCTCTCCTGGTGGGTGGGAGCTGAACTAGCACAGTGCTGTCAGCAGACTCATGGTTGCTTGGTGCACTGGAGGCGAATTGACCTGCCTGCAGTACTCAGGCCAGGAGTTCCCAGAGTGCAAGAACTTATTTTCAATTAAAGAAAAAGAAAATTTTAAAAAAGGGTTATGGTAACTCATATCTTTGCCTTGTTCCTGACACTAAAAGAAAAACATTGTAAGAGAGCATTTTCACAATGTGTGAATTGGAGTTGAGCTTTATATACACTCATTTTGTTCTGTGGCTGCATTCACAACATTCTGGGCTTTAATATGTGTGATACAAGGCTAGAACACCAAAGATTTCACTTACTGGACACTTGCCAGCTGGTTTCTGGTAGAGTTTCCCAGGAGGACCCACTGGTAGAAGACGAGAAATCTGAAGAATGTAAAATACACTTCCTACTTCGGATTGCTGATAGTGTGGCTTGCAGGAACAGTAACAGCTAGTCTAGTCTTAGCCTGATGCAGTAGCAAGGGCACCACAAGCAGCAGCAACAGCTGTGGGTTGTGAGTTTAGGCTTCTGCATTCTGCCCAACAACTGATTCTAAAACACAAGGGTCCTCTATGGTCCTGATGGGAACATGTTCCTCAGACCTAAGGATGCTGCTCATTTACTGCAGTTACTGTGTTAGTTAACCTTCCATAGTCATCAGTTCTGGTTTTAAACTCCTGTCTTGTTATTATAGAGCTGTTAGTATTTTTCTTGAGTGGGCCCTAAGTGGTAGAGTAAGAATTTTTCCTAATAGCACTCAACAGTAGTTCTTACCATAATGAGTACTAAGTCAGTTGAATCTTATTTTAATTTGCAAAAGGAATCACTTGTTTCTTTCTATTGGCGTAGTGACTAAATTAAATATATGAAGAAATTTCCTGTTAGGGAATCATTTCTTGTGCCTAACACAGGGTTTGTGTTGCCGGTAATCTAGTTGAAAGATGTCCTGAAAACACTAGAATGGAGGGAAGGGCAGTAAGGGTGACCACATTGATGCCTGAGGACTACAGGCAACAAAATTGATGCCTCCTGGATGTCTCCAGAGGAATCATGTATCATGGACCTTGGAAGGACTCCTCATTGAATTTACTCCGGTGACTGATGGTCCTCTGGGAGAACATTAGCTGCCCTATATTTCTAGTCTTGTAAAAGCACCAGGGAAGTTGACGTGTGGTAGAAGTCACCGATGGGCCAAGGGACGTGGTAGAGGTCACATGTGGACAACGGGGGTGTAGTGGAATTCACAGGTGGACAGGTGGAATGTGGCAGAAATCCAAAATGGGGAGGTGGGACATGTTGGAACTCACAGGTGAGCAGACAGGACATGGTGGGAATCATAGGTTAGCAAACAGCTGTGATGTGGGGGAGGCATTAAGACTTTTGCTGTTTTTTTTTTTTTTACAAATGTGCAGGTCATGTTGTTTTGTTTGAGTATTAGAGTCATTATAAAATAAATCACTAAGCTTCAAAATACTTAAAACAGCTAGCCATCTATTTCAGCAATATTTTAGAGAATTAGTCTTTTTCATTTATTAATTTACTAATTTCAATTAGCATACAAATAGATGGGATTTGTGCACAATACCCAGAGATCTCACCCAATAAAAAAGCTTGCTGAATTTCTCAGCTTATAGTAGATACCAAAAACAACTGAATCACTCACACTATAATTCAGTTACAGCATATCAGGGCGCATAAAACATTCCTTACGTTAATAAACAGAGAAGTATACCTAAGGAAAGAGATAATGAAAGTAGAGACGTCCCTGGGGCACTAGAAAAAGATGTTTACATTTGGACAGGGCTTTTTTCTTGTCATAAAAATTACTTTAATATTTTTTACATGAGATGTTTTGACTTTCTCTTCAGTGCTAAACCATTTTTCCCCTCAAACGACTTACCTAATAGACATGCAGAAGTGCTTTGGAGCCTTTCCTCATGCAGTTACAGCACCAAGAAAATTATATTACATCAGCTGCTGACAACTGGTATCCCTCTCAGGGGTACATAATGAGAGAACTGTCAGGCCTGATGAGTGTCCAGTACAGAAGTATTTAATTAATGAGCTCTTGTCTTGCCTCTAGGTAATTCTTCACAGGCCTAAGGACACTGAGAGAACACCCGCTGATCAATCTACAGAGGTTTTTTTTTTTTTAGAACCAAAACCACACTTGCTGCTGAGTTTCAATTTTTTATTTCTTTAAATCAAAGTTACCTGCACTTAAATTTAAATCCATCTTAATCCTTTTTAAAGATGTTTAAAAATTTAAAGGCGTAGGCTAACAAAATTTATAGTACTTTGTATTTTAGCTATTATGTCTATCGTGAAAGCATGGGAGAAAAATACTATGATTCATCTTCACCCTAAAGAAGTATTTGTTCATTAAAATAGTATGTATGTGGACTAGAAGAAAAAGAAAGTATTTGTGGGGTATTTATTTATTTTTTACAAGTCTTGTTATCAAGTCACAGACTGTTTGTATTACTTCCATAGTCCCAAATTGAACCTCCCAATATCCTGGTCTAGAATAATTCTAGATTGCTCTCAAATGGTCCTTTCTAATATCAAAGTGATTTGCCCTTTCCTGAAGAATCTTGGTCTCAAGGACTTGTCAATGTTCCATTTTAGAACAACAGGCCATGTCCCATCCTAGGGAGCTTGCCTCTGGAATGTACTAAAAAACCCTGTGAACAAAATTCTTGGGTCTTATGCGTGAGGACTGAGGATGAGGTACAGAGTAGAATGTAAGGAAGCATTGATCTAAAGCCAAGATCTTTGAACTTCCACAGTAGTGCTCCCATGTATTAATTTCCAATGTAGTGCTCCCATGTATTAACTTCCAGAGTAGTGCTCCTGTGTATTAACTGCCAGTGTAGTGCTCCCGTGTATTAACTGCCAGTGTAGTGCTCCTGTGTATTAACTGCCAGTGCAGTGCTCCCGTGTATTAACTTCCAGTGTATTGCTCCTGTGTATTAACTTCCAGTGTAGTGCTCCCGTGTATTAACAGCCAGTGTAGTGCTCCTGTGTATTAACTGCCAGTGCAGTGCTCCCGTGTATTAACTTCCAGTGCAGTGCTCCTGTGTATTAACTTCCAGTGCAGTGCTCCCATGTATTAACTTCCAGTGTATTGCTCCTGTGTATTAACTGCCAGTGCATTGCTCCCGTGTATTAACTTCCAGTGTAGTGCTCCCGTGTATTAACTTCCAGTGTAGTGCTCCCATGTATTAAATGCCAGTGTAGTGCTCCTGTGTATTAACTGCCAGTGCAGTGCTCCTGTGTATTAACTTCCAGTGCAGTGCTCCCGTGTATTAACTTCCAGTGTATTGCTCCTGTGTATTAACTGCCAGTGCAGTGCTCCCGTGTATTAACTGCCAGTGTAGTGCTCCCGTATATTAACTTCCAGTGTAGTGCTCCCGTGTATTAACTTCCAGTGTAGTGCTCCCGTGTATTAACTGCCAGTGTAGTGCTCCTGTGTATTAACTGCCAGTGCAGTGCCCCTGTGTATTAACTGCCAGTCTATTGCTCCTGTGTATTAACTGCCAGTGCAGTGCTCCCGTGTATTAACTGCCAGTGCAGTGCTCCCATGTATTAACTGCCAGTGCAGTGCTCCTGTGTATTAACTGCCAGTGCAGTGCTCCCATGTATTAACTTCCAGAGTATTGCCCCCATGTATTAACTGAGTCACCAAAGGAAGTATCGGAAGAGCACCTTCCTCATTGCCATTGTCCCTCTTGCCCACCAATCCATAATCCATAACAATTCTTCAGTTCCTACAGAGGTTAACAGTGTATTTAAGGACAGAGTCCACTGTCACTATAACTCCTAGAAATTGACTTTTCTTGGGCTTCTTTCAGATTCTTATGATGTTTAATAAAACCAAATTGTAATGTTACTCTTGACTTCATCTACATTCTAAAGACTTTCATTTTTGTAATATCAATCAATTATCCACTTATGACATTCAGAATAATGTAGGACAATTCTATTTAAATGAATTCTAGGTATAGTGAATTTTATAGGAGAAGGCTTTGACGAATATTCTAAAAATCATGAACACTTTCATGTGGCATAACAATGTATATACCCTATACTAAAATATTAATGAAAGTAAATTTAAATTTTATAAAACAATAAGAAGACATTTATATTTCAAAATGTAAGTGAAAATTAATTCAGCTGAAGATTGTTGTGCTAAGTGAAAAAGTCAGATTCAAAAAGACAAATGTCCCATTTTCTGTCATTTGTGAATCTGAGATGATGTATAGATACATAAAACCAGATTACACAGAACATAAAAGTAGAAGCAAGACTGTCATGGGGAAAGAATGTAAGTAGCAGAGGAGACGTGTTGAATATGGTTAAAGTGTATTACATATTTGTATGAAGATGTCTTTGCGAAAACTGTAACTATGTACAATAAATATACACCACTAAATTTTTATTTAAAAAAAAAACAAATTCCACTTCTCCTGTTGTCAGTTTCTCAGTGATATTCCTTGATTTTTTTCAAATTAAATTCAATGCATTCAAATGGGGGAAAAATCTCTTTGCACAACAGTAACTTAAAGAATTCAGCACCAGAATACACCATGCACTTCAGAAACGAGGACCAGAGACCCCTGAGCTGGACTGACCCAAATGCCACCTCCATAAGGACCAGATTTCATGGTACCAAAAGGCAGCATGCAAGCTTCCAAAGGAGGGAAGCAACCAACAGTCCTACTCAGCTATGATGCCTATGAACCATACCAACTACAAGCATGGCACAGTAGCCCTAAGGGTGCGGTGGCACAAATACCTCCTTAGCAGTAACCAGTAGATTCCTAATGGAATTTAAGACCTGCTCAACAAGAGGTATGCCATACTTAGTTCCGGAAACCTAGCTAGCTGCTCTGTGCTGGTGAAGTCATGGATATTGGGGAAGATTCTATAACCACCGCTTCACTCCACCAGAATTCTGTATAACCAAATCTAAATGTTTATCCTTGTACCCACAGATGAGTTTAGTCTTCACCCCTCATCAAAGAAATGTCCCTTTGAAACGGAGACCATTACAGAAAAGTATAACCAATTAAGATACAGAGTAATGGAACCCAGTTCTACTGGATATATCGTGAAAGGATGCCTGAACCTAATGTTCAGGAAACACTGTGGAAGAGGAGGGGGAAAGAGTGTAAGAGCCAGAGGATCAAGGAGTTTGCTGTAAGACTGTATCTCCTAGTAGTATCAGAAGCTACACCCATACAATCTCACCCACATGACAGCCTAAACATGAGCTGAACAAGGGGGACACCAATAAACATGCCAAAGTGTATGAGGGAAAGCCCAGTAAACCTCAACCCTCCACAAAGAACTGCAGGCGGCTGAGGAATACTGGGCATGGGACAAAGAGTCTACCCCAAGGAAGTGCATACCAATTGGTTGCCCAGTGTCAAATAGTCATCCCTAAAAAATTGTATAGCCATAAAAGTAATATTATATGGACTGAGCAGATTATATTATGTATTTACATATATATTACACATGTAATAACAATTAGTGAAAAAAGAGGAAATGACTTTTAAAGAACAGAAGGAGGAGCATAGGGGAGGATTTGGAGGGAGGAAAGGGAAGGGAGAAATGCTATAAATATAATCTCAAACAAACTTTAGCAGCAGCACCCAACATATTACACATCTTATGATGACCATAAAAGGCATCCAGGTGGTCTAAGCTTGTGTTGAAATAGTGTCTGAACTGTCACTATGGCTGATATCTGCTCGACCTGGTCGGCAACCATGCCTCAGGAGTTAAATATTTTATTGTTGTTCATATAGGTCTTCCTGGACCTTATTCCGATAGCCTCAGCATCTCTTCCTAGTTCTCTTCTTCAGGGGTGGCAACCACCCTTTCTGCTGCATTCGTCTTGAATCCAAATCACTCTTGTATCGGGCAGATCCTTTTTGTGCCAGTCAGTTTTACATAACTGTGGCAAAAATAACTGGGAAAACTACTTAAAGGAGGAAAACCATTTTGGCTCCCGTCTTCAAAGGATTCAGTGCACAGCTACTTGGTCCTGTGCATAACCTTTGAAGACACACAACCTCATCACCTGTACCTTCCCAAAAAACACCACAAGTGGTGGACCACCTTTATAACAAAATGAACCAGTGGAGGATACCTTAGAATTAACCCAGAATATCTCTCACATTAGCTTAGATATAAAAGGACTTTGTTTGCTATTCTGAGATGTTCCATGAGATTCTCACCTCCAGGATTCAAAAAATACATCAACAGATTCTCTCTCTCTCTCTCTCTCTCTCTCTCTCTCTCTCTCTCTCTCTCTCTCTCTCTCTCTCTCTCTCTCTCTCTCTCTCTCTTCATACACATATATAGGTGTGTATATTGGTAGGTATATATGTATATCTTTGTTCTTTCCTCTTCGTCTATGTATATTTCGGTAAATCAGCTCCATTGTCTATGTATATGAGTCAGGTAAATAGAAAAAATGAGAACCTTGTTTAGCCAAGCCTGACCTACACTGACAATCATTGCAGAGGGAAGGAACAAGAAAAGGGATTGTGGGATAGAGACATTGGTGTCCATTCAACCCTACAGGAGGGCTGCAGCAGCAGCAGGTTCTGAGACACGCAGACTCTCAAGCACCATTCCCAGAACTACCAAATCAGAATCTGGAGTCAACAAGACCCAAGGTGATTCACAAATACCTTGAAACTGGAGTTGTTCTCCCAGGGACACCACAAGAAGGCACAGTAGAATTATAGAAACAGGAAGACAGAATGTATTCACGAAACATGGCGGCAGTTGGATGAAGCTTCCCTTTGTTAACTCTTTAGTGAAACTAAATTAATGACTCAGCATCTCTCCTCAGTGTCATAGACATTAATATGCAGTAAAAATAGTGGGCGACCTCACCCTCCCTGAGGAGTGGGTGAGGGATGGTGGAGGGAATGAGAGGACAGGAGGAAGAGGGAACTGGGATTGGTATATAAAATAATATTGGTTTTAATTTAAATATAAATTAATTTAAAACTATTAGTAGGGAATGTTGGGAAGAAAGCTCAGCTAGTAAAATGCTTGCTGTGCAAACATATACCCGGACCCCAGGTTAAGGAACTGGGCACAGCAGTGAGCATGTAACCTTGGCACTGGACAAGCATAGCCAGACAGAGCCATAGGTTGCTGACCCACTAGTTTAGCCTACTTGTAGAGTCACTAAGGAGTGGTCCTGTCTCAGAAATCCAGGTGGACAGTGCCTGAGAAATGACACACGAGCTTGATCTCAGACATCCACATGATCACACGTGCATGCATTCACACCCCCAGACATAAACATGCACACACGTGTATACCCCACACCCCAAGACACAAACATTCACATTTGTATGCATTCCACACCCCCAGATACAAACACGCATACATGCATGTACGCAAAAACTATTTTAGGAAAAACTACAACTAGCACTGACCATAAGGTCTAGGTATACCATTCCTAGATACAACAGAGATGCCTGCTTGCCTATGTTTTCCCTGTACTAGTCACAATTCGAGATTCAGCCTAGGTACCAGTAAATGAACAAAGAAAATATAAGCTGTATATGAAAATTGATAAAAGTGGGGATAATTACATTAAAAAGAAATAGGAAAATATAAGTCAGTCTGAGAATGGCAAAAATCATGTTTACACTTGTGTGTAGAATCTAGACAAAAAGATGGATGAATACGATCAAGAAAAGAAAACATTTGTAGGTCATTCTGAAGTTTCTTACCTTTCGTAGTTCCCATCTTCCTTTATCAAGACTAGTATCTGATTTGGGTATTTTTATTCTCACATTTTTATTTTAGAAAATATTTATGTATAAGGATTTCTGTTAGGCAGACGGAAGTCAGCATCTAAGTGCCAGAATTAGTCTCTGACCTTGGTGTAATAGCTCTCACTCTGCCAGCATAGCTGCTTTCTAGGGGATGTAGACAGCAGTGGTCAAGATAGCATGGATCAGAAGCCAGAGACTGGTCAAAACTCTGTCGTTTCCTGTCTTAACCTTGGTCCCTCGTCTGTAAATAGTGTTCATCATCATTTTAATAAGAATTAAACGAACCTGGCATCCAGCATCCACCATGTGTGCTTTTGAAATAAATGTATGTTAGGGCAAAAGCCTCCATCATCCCCCAACACTTGTTTGTGGCTGATGGTCCCAGGAAAGGCTGGGTAGGTAGTGCTTATGTGTCCTCCTGTCTGTCACACTTCATTTCCGTCTCTGATGAATTGTTTCTTCAGAGCATGAGATGGTAGAAAGACTTCCTCTGAGGTGACAAAAGTGGCTGACACAAGAGTTTGCAGAGCCACCATCACTTTGACATTAAGAACTGGATCTGGAGAGGACGTTCAGTAGTTAAAAAAGATCCAAGCTCCCTTCCCAACACTCACAGCTCACCATGGCTAAGGCTGGGACTCCAGTTCCAGTTGATCTGACACCCACACATGTACACACACACACACACACACACACGTGTACACACACACACAACTAAAACTAAAAGGATGAAAAATAGCCAAACCAAAAGCCAATGTAATGTGCTCATGGATTAGAGAGTCTAGAAAAATATAAGTTATCTGTTTGTATTCATAGTAAATTACTTTTTTTTTTTTTTGCTGACACTTTTACCAGGTTGTTGGGAGGATTCAATGAATAAACTCAGAAACACTCAGAAAATATCTCACTCAAAGCAAATGAGCAGTGTTATCACTATAGAGCACTCTAAGACAAGCCGAGGGGTCAGGGGCTCTGGTGACCCTGTAAAACACACCCAGGGAGAGAGTGTGCCTTCATTCCCATGACTAATCAACACACCAACATATATCACACTTGCAACCAAGAGGGGTGGACATTAAAAACGGGAAGAGCAAAGGGAGTGACAATGTTAAAGGACAATTGACAAATAGGTCTGAATTATTTGACCTTTGTCAATTCACATTCTCCCTGATTCCTCCACCGGGAAATATAATTCTATTTATAAACAACGTTTTGGTGCCTAGTTGCAAGGGACAGCTAGATTAATAATCGTTCTAATAATTTTATATATTGACGAATGCCCCAGATCACAGTGTGCCATAACTTCAGTAGCCTGGAAAATGTTATAATTTGTTCAAATCGTAGTCGCTGTTGTTTGTAGACAGTAGTAAGTGCAATTTACCTCGAGAAACTTGAAAAATATGTGAGCTGTGCAAGTGCGCCATCTGCTGGCCCTAGGGACTCAGACTGCCTCTATAGCTGTGTTGCTGAGACCTTAACGCCCAAGCCAAAAGCTTGAAATTAGCACATTGCTTCACCAACTAAACACTTCATTTCTCAGTGTGCCTGGTCTTTACTTTGCCCTGACACTAGCACTCTTGGGAGAAAAGACAACTGAATGTATCTTGGAAACAAAATGACTGTGAGATACCAGTTATTTTAAATGCTTTATTACGCACAAGAGAAATGAGGTCCCCAGAGTCACACAATTTTCCCCAAGTTATTCGGACAGTAGTATGCCCTGGACGTTTAACGCCTCTGGACAAAGTGAGTAAAGGCGAGGTGTGTGCCACAACAAAGAAAATGTCCCAACGTCTTTGCTGGACCACCCTCATACACTCTACAGATCTAAGCCCGTTAGACATAGTTCCCATATAAAAAAAAATCCTGGTTGTATGAAAAACAGAAGCCCTGTGGTAGTTTTGTGTTTCGTTTTGTTTTACACTAATAAAAGAGGAAACAAGTTGAGACTTTTTTCCCCTTGTGGTTGTTTTCACTTCCAAGAGGCCAGCAATCTAGCGGTTCAGTCACAGCTCTGCTCTGGCAGCCACCAGGGGAGAATAAGGACGTCTCAAGCCAGAAACCTTCTGTTCTGTTTCTCTGACACATCTCTTTTAGTTTAGTACAGCCAACTAATTATTAAAAGATTGGTTTTAACCCAATACCGTGTTCTTTTCTTGGGTCACCCGCCTCTCAAATGCTATCACTCATCATCGACGTTGAGCAGTGGAGAGTGCCGTCCAACAGAGGGCGGTGGTGAGCAGACACCCCCCCCCCCGCGGTTCCGCCCTCCTCCTTCCATCAGACAATGCACTAAACGTCATTATCGCACACCATAGCCATTCTGAGACTCTTCTAAGAGGAGGTGCGTCATTTTTGGACGCCAAAGTGACCTGACAAGAATAAGCACCGGTCATTAATTCTTGTTTCCCTTAATTCAGGACTCCAGGAAGTTTCCACAGCAAAGTTCCTTCACCACATGAGAGACAAACGTTGCATCTGTTCTGTAAACAAGACCGACACCTAGCAAAACAAAAAAAGCACTAAACACAATCCAAAGAATCCCTCAGGGAAATAGCTTCAAGGATCTTGAAAATCATACCTATTTTTGTTTGTAATGTGCAAAATTATTACAAGTATGTTCACCAAGAGGACTATTATTGATGGATGGCTCACGATTTAGCTAAATTCAATGAACCACACACTGAGCCTATCCCAGCGGGTGACTCATGCATTTTTATTCCAAGTATCAAGTGTTTGCCAAAAACAGCATTTTTTAAAAAAAAATAAGTAATGGAAATTTTTCTGAAAGAGCTCGTGAATGGGGTAGGACTACCCACCGGCAGGCTCATTTGTGCTCTGACCACTCAGGTGGGATTTGGTGGCACTGCCTCAGTCAGCGCTCCACAGACAAGAGCTCACCACAGCAACACTGGCAGGCTGGGGACAGGCTCTGCCCCTCCAATGAATGGTCATGTCCCTGGATACCCACATCTCAGTGAAGACTAGGTGGGAACCCTCCAGATGCCCCAGTAACGTGTATGAGCTGGGGGAAGCACACAGGTCTTGCTAAAACGTGTTGGGTACCTTCTATTGGGCTTTTTTGCTTTCTCCCTTTGCTGTTAAGTCCATAAAAACTAATTATCGGAGGAAATAGAGGGATGAAAGCTCACCGGGAAGAAATAATGAAAGTGCTTCCTGGTGTCTGTAGTCATGCCTCTCTGAACGCACTGGCTTCATCTGAACAGGGTCGGGCCTGGTTAGGACGAGGGAAATGACTACTGGCAAGGAACAGTTAAAGGCTGTATAGTACATCCCTTACTCTGACCACTTGGGTTTACTCTGACGTGAGTCGCCAGCTAGTAGCCATTCACAAAGCCCTGGGTGAGATTCTTACTTCCTCAGGCTTCTTCACAAACCAAAGAATGAAATAATAATAGGTCTCTTTAAATAGAAAAAAAATCCCCGAATTCACTGATGACCTAATAATGTTCTTTTAAAGCTCAGATATTTGGATCTTTCAATAAACACTTGTAGCTTTGATCTATTTCAAGGAGGAATTATTTTAGCACTTACAAACGCCTCATTCAAAGGGTGTGAGAATGAGAGGAGCCAAAGTCCCCAATATTTGAATTTATTTCTAGCAATGACTATTCTTCTAAGTCACAAATAATGACTGTTTGGGGGTTATGTGGCTGTTTCATCTGTTTATTATTGCAGGCCAGTACGCATGCATAACCCTTTTGTGATCCTATTGATCCCCCCACCATAACCCTTTTGTGATCCTATAGATCCCCCCACCTCCACCACCTCACCGTGGACATTACTTCTTCAGATAGGTTTTTAAAAAGAAATGTAGCCAGAACTTAGTAGGCCAACTCTATGGCCACTCCTTGTAGGTTTCTGATCTCTTGTTGCTTAGCAACATCACAGAGATATAATTTCCATCTAGTGGTGAAATCAAGTATTTCTGTCCTCTGTTAACATCATGATAGGCTAATCTCTAGCCACCCCCACACAGCCAAGGGTGTGCTATTTCATCCTTAGAAAGAGGAAGAGAAACACATAGGCAAGGCCTTTTCTTTTTCTTCCTTGCATGGCCTTCTTTTCTGCTTGTGAATTGCCACATAGCATACCTCTCTAATAGTTCTTTCTATAGCCTCCTACAGGCCTGTTTGACAAGGCTTTGCCGAATGGTTATGTCTTTTGATTGTTAGCAGAAGTTTGGTGGTGTGAGGAGTAGGACCCTTCTGGGAGACATCCCAAATGGTTTCTCTCATAAACCCCCTATGTGGGCTGGGACCATTGAGCAGCTGGGGATTGAACTGACATCTGCCTTGTCACATGGCTAGCTCAGGTATCACATCATTGATTTGTAGGAAGGGTGGTAGCCTGCCTATACTTCCTGCCTGACTACCAGCCAATCAGCAATAAGAGAAACGTATATTCACAGCATACAGAAGGACCTCCCTCATCGTACAGAGCTGGCTTCTTCCAGATCTGACCTTTTAAAGCTAGTGGACTCTAAGGGCTTTTCTTTGAGGCAGCCCCACCCCAAACACATAGCATTGCACCCACCATGCTCTGGAAGTCAAAAGAAAGTTGGAGGGCCATGTTGGCTTCAAAAAAAAGACAACAATGCAGGCCAACTAAATGCTGGAAAGCAGACCTCACTGAAGGCAGCTTTCACACAGACATGATAGCAGTCACCACGGGCTCTTCCTGTAGGTTAGAACCACAGGATTTAGCCAAAGTTGGTACTTTTCATATCTCAACCACTGATGTATACCACAGACATCCACTCTAACTTCAAGAGACTAAACTCCACATTTCCTTGATCCTTGTAGTCTTCTGGTGAACGTTCTTCATTTCCTGTGCAAATAACAGAACTTCTAGTTCACAATGCTGCCATGATTGGTGACTCAATGTGTCTACCACACCTAAACTTTGAGCCAAGTCCTTCAAAAAGCTAAATTCCATTTCTCACAGGTATTCATCGGACACTTGAGAACTTTCTATAACCATATCTCTAACATCATTTTATGATTCAAAATTTCCCATAGGGCTCTTAGAAATGGAATTTTTAGTTTTTCTGAATCTATTAGTCATGAAAAACCTAAATGTCAAGGTCTTAGAGGTTAGTCTGTTTCTTGAAATAACAACAATAAGCCTTTCTTATGTGTTAGACTCCATACTCTCTATGGAGTAGTAACCATTGCTGTTTATATATACAGATTAAGGCCCAAAGAGGTTAAGGAATGTGTCTCATCTACCAAAGCAAATGAATAGGGGAAATAACGCAGTCTACTTGCAGAACCTAACCCCTAATGACCATGCAATGATACTCTACAAACTGTATAGTAGGTGTGCTGATGAGAAAAGACATTCCTGTCATTATTCACTTTGAGAGAAAGGTCCCATTGATCAACAATTAAATCACCAGAATGTTAGATGTTGTCTTAGTCCACTCAGGATTATAAAACACTACAAACTTGAAAATTTATAAACAACGCAATTCATTCTTAGAGTTATAGAGGCTTAGGGAGTAAAATACAAAGGAGACAGCAAATTTGGTGAATCCCTGGTCCTTAGACAGTACCTTCTCACTGAATCCTCTCACAGAGGGAGACATGAGCCAGTTCCCTTGGGCCAGTTGTATAAGGGAACTAAACCCATCTGTGAAGGCACCACTCTTATGAAATAATAATGCCACAAAAGGTCAAGGAGTTAGGTTTAAACTTGTGTATGTGGGAGCGGGGTCTTCTATAGAAACACTGACACTCAGGCTATAGCAGATTTGTTGGGAATGCTCATAACATTTTGCTGCCTTACCCATGGATAACTTATTATCTGCTGAGGGAGATGATGGTAAGTGGGAGTTGTCCAGTGGTATTAGACTCAAAACAGTCCCAGAGTGTGTAGTGATTGAGTCTGTGTGATTCAGACGATGACAAAGAGGACATTGTGATGTTGGACAGAGGGTGTTCCCAGAATCAATGTCATTGGCTACTCAGTCTATGTATAACTGCATGATTGATAGAGAGAGGTGCTCTGGAAGCCATGCCTTGAGCAAAACTCCACCATAGAAAGGCTATCATTCTGTACTGTCAAAATATGAAGCAACAAAGGTGAACAAATCCCTAAGATGTGTCTATATGGGGCATCACTATTTGAAAGAACACTTTCTTACATAGGGAAATCCAGGACTTTGGTTGAGTCCTTTACTGAAGTAGAAGCTTGGCTTGACTAAAGGAATGAAGTATCCTCAGGGATACCGGATCCCATGCAAATCTTGCTTTGAGACTTGTACGGTCATTTATCCTAAAAACCACAGAGGTAGTCTATAGAGTGGGGGACTAGAGGGAACAGATAAAATATCCCTAAGAAAGGGAAATAAAATTAATAGTCATAGATGGATGAGCCTGGATTGGGAGGATCAAGTAGAGAGGAGGAGGGAAGATGGGGGAAGGAATGTGGCAAGAGACAAAGAAAATTGAGGGTCATCTGAGGAATATTGTGGCAGCCTAATACAGTAGAAGTTCCCTAGAGTATATATGCATAGATGAAAGCAATCTAAATGAGGTCACCAAATATTGGGGTGGGGGAAACAACACCAAGTGGCCATCTCTTGTCAACAAAGGAAGCTTCCAGGGACTGAGTTACATCTAATTGCATTCTCAGCCAAAGGGGTCCCATGGGAACCCCCAAGCAACCCAACCTTTTGCCAGGACTATAGATTGCTCTCCACAAACTGACAAGGCTCCATTGCTGAAGACTGTACCTACAGGATTCATTGAACATGGGAAAGTCAATCTGGTGCCCACATAGAGCCTTCACCCCTACATGCTAGCATCCCTTCACCCCTACATGCTAGCATCCCTTACCCCTACATGCTAGGATGGTATTCTGCATGCTACCAAAGGAGAAATGTAAACACCCAGCAAGCCACAAACACTTTTACCTACGTTGGTGGGACCCGCCTGCAAGGCGTGCTGGTGTGTTGGTGGCACAAGGCTTGTGGGAGTGAGCAGCAGTGTCTCATTTGACTTAAAGCTTCCCCCACAAGATGGAACCGTGCCCAGCACTGCTTGGATGACAAAGAAACTGATACTAGATAGCACTGAGACTTTGGGTAAAACCAAATGCCACTGTCCTAAAATAAAATGTAGCAATAAAATGACTCCTAATGACACCCTGCTATACTCATAGGTCAGTGCCCTGCTCAGCTGTTATCAGGGAAGCTTCCTCTGGAAGTAGATGGGAATAAATACAGAGACCCACAACCAGACCACGTGTGTGCTGTCTTCAGCAGTATGATCTTACCTTCAAGTCCTAGGAGGCAAACCAAGGGCAATGGTAACAGCCTATGATATTTTGAAAGTCACTTCTACTCCACTGACCAACAACTCAAAGGGAAGTTTCCCATGTCTGGCACTGTGGCTTTTGTTATAAGCACTGTGGTTCTTGGGGAGATTATATCTCCCCAAGTGACATATATATATATATATACATATATATATTTGTGTGTGTATGTATATATAGGTATATATAGATTAAATAAGCTCTAATCAAACCATATATAATTTCAAATCAACAAGAAATGCTTCCCTATGACTTTTCAGACATTCTTAGTGTTTTTCATCCCTCCCCAGTTTATTCCATATCATCTTCATAGCACCTGTGTCCTGTTATTCCCCCCACTACAGCCTCCCACTCCCCCCCCACCATGGTTCCTTTGTAAGGTTTGATCAATTAAAGGGAATTCATGCCTGATTCTTTAAACTTAGCCACCTACCCATAGTTGGTGAGATCATGGACCCTAGAAGAGAATCTGTCATAGCCACTTACCCACAGTGATGTAATTTCTAACTCACCCTCTATCAAAGAAGTTTCTTTTTGTCACAGAAGGAGACCATTACAGAAAACTGTAACTGGTCAAGATACAGAGAACAAATGGCTGTGATGTGCCAGCCCCAGGTGATACACTTACAACCCAGCCCCAAACCTAAGGCTCAGAGAACACTGTGGAGGAAGAAGCAGACAGATGGCCAGGACATCTGCTATGAGATAGTGTTTTCTATATATGACAGGGGAACTGCATCCATAAATTCTGAGTAATATGGTTGCCTAAATGATGAAGGCCTCAACAATAAAAAGGGGCAATGCCAATTGACATGTAATCACAGATGGAGGAATCCCGCAAGCCTCCATCCATAGATGAGGAGCTTCAGACAATTAGTGGCTTCTGAGAGAAGGGGAATCAGTCTTCTTCAGGGATAGGCTCCCTGATAGGTCAACTGATCCCAAGCTGCTAGCCCTAAACACACACACAAATGAACGGCACTAAATGAACTCAACAGGTTGCATTTTATATATACGTGTGTGCGTGTGTGTGCGTGTGTGTGTGTGTGTGCGTGTGTGTGTATATACATACATATGTATATATATACATATATATATATATATATATATACATGCAACCATAATTAAAGAGGTCATTAATTTGAAAGGGAGTTGGGGAAGATACAGGAGGAGTTGATGGAGGGTGAGAAAGGGGTAAAAATGATGTAAATACAGTATACTACATTATATATATATATATGTGTGTATGTGTGTATTCTGCAACTGACACAATGTCTTTTTTACAATAAAATATTCAAATACCAAATTAATTTAAAAGTATATCTGTTGCATTAAATGAGACTTCCATAAAGATGAATTTAGCAAATCTGATTGTTTTTTAAGGACTTCATTAATGTGGACATTCAAACTGTAAAGTTCATCAGCAGCGTTTGATTTAACAGCTATTCTAAAAGCAAATCTCATAGTATACTTCTAACCACCCTCATGGAAATCCTATTATTGAAAAACGCATGCCAGTGTTCATTAGCAAATTAATTGAACTTAACACACTAAGAATTATCTCACAGAGAAGGAATCAGTGCAAAGCAACTACAGAAACATCTTTAAAATGTTATTGTACTATCACAAGAAATGTGATTATATGTCTTCATTCATTCATTATGTCAGCCCTACTAATTAACAGTAGGTGCAATGTAAGGAAAGCAATTCACCCACCCCCAAAAAAAACATTTAAAAAATTGCAGATAGAAATTCCAATTAGCGTCAAGCATGCTAAGTCACAGAACTTTATGACCAAGTTCATGTTTAAAAAATAAATAAAACCTTCATTTATGCACAATCACGAAACAGAAGGGGATGTATTTGATTCTGAATTCATGAGACAAAGGGGTGTTTCAGCACCCATAATTCTAGGAGAGTGTCTTTGTCATGTCACAGAATCACTAAATTATATTCTGGAAATGGCTTAGAGTTGTTTGACGTCCCTCCCACACTTTAAAAAAAACTGTATTTGGGGCCTGGAGAGATGGCTCAGAGGTTAAGAGTATTGGCTGCTCTTCCAGAGGTCCTGAGTTCAATTCCCAGCAACCACATGGTGGCTCACAATCATCTGTAACAAGATCTGGTGCCCTCTTCTGGTGTGCAGGCAGAACACTGTATACTTAGTAATAAATCTTTTTTAAAAATGCATTTGTCTGCGTGTCTTCCTTGAAGGATCCAGGTGGTCCACAGTTTTGCATAGTAATACTGTTGCCCTTTATCTAACTACCTGAAGCTGTCCCACCATGTCTCTTCTTTCCTGCAGATACATCAGCTGCTCGTGTGATTTGTGATTCTTTGTGTAATAAAGTTAAGTTCCCTGGAAAAATTAAATTCAAATTTTCACAATATAAAATAGGACTAGGCATCCCCGATCCAAGAACCCCAAACCTGAAGTGCTCCAAAGTTGGAAAGCATTGAGCATCATGGCAGCCTTATAAAGTTTCAGATCTCAGAGCCTGGGTGATGACTCAAGGTGGAGGTCAGCAGCACTGCTATGTAGGTATGAGGACCAAAGTCAAATCCAAGAACCCATGGAAAAGCTGACGCAGCATCCCAGTTCCCCTGAAATGATGGAGGAAGCAAAGATGGAGAGTTCACAGTAGCTTATAAGCCAATTGAGGTGGCATGGACCGCAGTGAAGAGCACGGAGCTCCTGTCTCAAACAAGGTACAAGGCGAGGGCCAACTCCCATGGCTGTCCTCTGACCTCCACGCATGGGTTGTGGCACACACTGCTACACTCACACACTGAACACACACGTCACACATACACACATAAAAAATAATTGTTTTAACGTTTCAGGCTGTTTTTAAACTAGGGATGCCTAAGGTCCCTGCATATGTTCTAAAAATCCAGAGTATTCCAAACCTGAAACTCTTCTAGTCCCGATTATTTCAGATATGGGGTACTTGTCCTATACTATTAGCTATAACCTCAAACAAACCCTTCCAGTTACTTTCTCTGTGGGGATTTATAACATGCCCAAACTGGAATCAACTCAAATATTCACCCATAGGACAGCAGATGGGCAGGGAGTGCTCACACAAAAATATTATTTTACCATTTAAAAAAACCATCCATGCATAAAACACAGAGAAATCTCATAAAGCTTTTGCTGAGTAAAGGATGCCACACCCAGGAGTTCATACTATACACTTCCATTTCTTATTTAAGAACAATTGAATAGTAAGTGTTCAAATTAGTAAGTGTACACAAACATTTCATCTTCTGTCCTTATCCCTAAAATACATTTTGTATATAGATAAGAGACAGAGAGGGGCAAAAATTAATCTTTAGAGGCAGAGTATGATAGTGGTTACGAAAGAGGACAGCGTGGACAACCAGAAAACCAGGAAGATGGGAGATGGATGGGATGCTCTACATCTTGGAGAGGGGTGACAGTTGAAAAAGAGTGTGTAATTATCACACTCATCATGGTATGAATTTATAATCCATACATTTTATTGCCTATTACTTGTGTGTCAATAAAATAGTTTTGTCAAAATAACCACCATAGCAGTTACAGTGTGCAAGGACTCTTCCCCACAACATAAGAATTGATTTAGAGCTAATAACAGCATTTACCTCTGGAGAAAAGAAACAGGGTCAAAGGGGCTTCTACCTTTATCTGTAATGTCTACCATTGTTTTAACATCTTGTTCTTTATACTTATACCTGGGAGATCAATTTGTATCAGTCTATGGAGCTACCTGGTCATTTTAAAAGTGTTTACTTGCATCACCCAGGGAAACAAAGCATCTCATGCTATAATACTCAAAAATAGAGGAATCAGACTTCATATATGTGTTGGATAAGATAGTGAAATAAAGATCTGAGCAAGAGAGTTGACATTTCCAAGGAATCCAAATCTAGAAGGCAGGATATTGGGTACGGAAGCTGGGATTGAGTCTGTGGGGAGCGTTTCCTCTGTAGGGCTTCAGTGAAGCACCAGCCAGCAGGAAGAGCTGACTAGGGACCAAGGGAAAAGCAAGCACCTGCTGCACATCCTGTCACCTCTCAGTCTGGGGTCCCCATGAAGCCCATGAAGAGAATGAGAAGCCTCTTTTGTCCTTTTTGCCAATGCTCCACTCAAACTGAGAAAGATCTGGTAATTTCTGGACCATAACCATATCACCAGGCACTGGAATCTCCCAAGAGACTGTAGAAATCATTAAAGGTTAAATTTCTATGAACACCATCCCCCCTACCACCACCCTTGGTTACTTTCGGAGAGCTGACACAGGCACTAACCCCTTAAAGAAAGCAGAGCCTCTGCCCATTGTCAACCATGACAGACTGTGGACCTTGGTCAGTGAGTAGCCATGGGCAAATGCGAAGGACACAAGATTGGAACCGTATTTGTCATTGATGTGGAACAATCAAGCTTCCACAAAATACTGGAAAACTGCCTGCCATCATGAAGGACAAATTGCTCAGCAGAAGAGCTGGGAAGTTGAGGTAAGGAAGGGAATATTCCTGTCCTTAATACTCTAGCCACATGGAGGGAAGGGCACTCAATGCTAACATGTTCTTCAGAACAAATTATTTTAAAAAGACTATGTATTATTCACACACACACCTACGTTTCTTACTCCTCTTGAAGCCAGTTATAATTCAAAATGCAGTTCTAGCTTTACCCAGGTAACCTGGCACAAGCCGTCATGCTCATGTCTTTGTTCAGCTTTACTACAATGTATTTATCTGACCCCATATTGATGAACATCTGGATTACTGGGCTTCTGGAGTCACAATGATGCAGCAGGCAGTTCTGTCAACTCACATGCATACAAGTGCATGTGTAGAATAGAGTCAGTAGCTCGTGTTTGCATGGATGTAAAACTCCAAACTTGAACCCAATCTGTGTAATCTGGTGCTTATCATCACAATAAGAGAGTAAGGATTATGATGCAATATATATATGTATATGTATATTGTTAATACAATGCAGTCTTGGATCCCTCCAGACAACCCAGAAAGGAAGATAGTTTTCAAAAGAATAGTTGAGTACTTTCTTCAGTCTTGGTGAATATTTACTTGTTGCTACAACAAAAATGTCTTTAGTAGATCAAAATTACTCCCATTTCTCTCCATGTTGAAGAGCACTGAGGAAGCAACGGGTTTCCAGCATAAAATGTTTTCATTGTGAATGATGAATCTTATTGGACAGAATTGAAGTGATCAATTTAGAAACTATGGCTGAATTGCTCTACATAATAAGAGAAGGGAGATCAGGCATTTAAGATACTAAGTGAAGACAAAAGGACTTAAGGATATAACACAGAAGAAAATGTAATCATGAGAAAAAGTCCAACTGAAAACAACCCACAGGAAAACATTATCAGGGATTTGAATGTGCCCTAAGAGATATATTTCAAGTTTTTCCATATTTTTATTCCCCCTGATTGAAGAACAATCATTTTAAACATTGCATTAGAAGTGGAGAGATGGCTCAGCAGTTCAGAGCACTTGCTGCTCTTGAAGAGGACCCAGGATCAGTTCCCAGCACCCACAGGGTAGCTCACAGCCACCTATAACTCCAGTTCCAGGTGACCAGACCTCTGAGAACACCAGGCATGTATGTGGCACACATACAGACAAGACACTTACACACAATAAGTGAAATAAAGTACCTAATATGTAAAAATAAATAAAATATTTGGGACTAGAGAGATGGCTCAAATGTTAACAGCACTGGTTGCTCTTCCAGGAGACCTGGGTTCAATTCCCAGCACCCACATGGTGGCTCACAACTATCTATAGCTCTAATTCCAGTGGATCCAGTGGCCTCTTCTGGCTTCTGTGGGCACCAGTCCAGCTTGTGGTATATAGACATCATGCAGGCAAAACATCCATACCTGTAAAAGATATTTTCTTAAAAACAAGCATTATGCTCATTTATTTTCCAATTTATAAATCTCCCATCTCCAAATACACAAAGGATTCCCCATACCTGAGCACTGCATGCTGGTGACACACAGTGGGGAGGGATAGTGTCTTAAGAGACAGGGAATGCCAACAGCAGATGCATGAGCTAGATCTGCAAAGGACTGACATGCCAAAGGAGAATGTTCTGAAAGACAATGCCACCAGAATCACAAACATCAGGAGGTGTCCTGGACGTCCCAATGCTTTGGGCAACGTTAAACCACGTGAGGACAAGATGGGCACAGAAGGTAAATCAAGCTGGAAGCATGCTGTGTGAAGAGATATCTCAAGGAGTGTCTAGATCTCGGTATAATTAAGTCAGGGTCCCTGAAGTCAGGTGGCCTGTGTCTGAATCTCAACACTGCCACTAGAACTATGTGTCTTTGTGCAGATGATGAACACCTTTGAGCACATCTTCCTGTAAATAGAGGAATAACAATGCCTCCTCAAAGGGAGGTCATGGCTGAATGAGGTGCAATTCATGAGTGTCTGGAAAAATGCTTAGTATACAGGATTGCTGTGCAAGTGCTTGTTAAATACAATAAGCAAATACACATCGAATCATGAACAGTAGTCCTGAAGAATAGGGTTGTGGAAATCTTGAATTATTAAAATTTTACATTCATATCTGAATTGCTTCAGTGTTTTGCAGTGGGAATATGTTGCCATAAAACAGGAAAAGCTAATTAAAAGGCACCCATTTATGAAAAATGAAAAGTAATGCATGAGGATCTTCATGGTATTGAGAAGTAAGTTCCTTTCTGCAGTGAATAATAACACAATCAACTTATTATAAAGTTTTCTGCTACCTTAAAGCCCTCTGTTTTAAAGAAGTTTGAATCTGGACATGTGTCCGGCTGAAGATGCAACTTGTCTATCATCAGAAGACAAATAAGACTAATAAACACAGTTGTTCCAATTCTGCTTCTATTTCTAGCATCCATTGCCTTCATGGGTCTCATTAGTATCTACTTGTAAAAGACAATGTGCTTGAATTATAAAAACCGTAAGTGCCTCAAGTGAGGCCCAGACTCATTTGTTGGTGATATTTAATTAAAATTGCTGTAGATGTAGAAGAGTCTTCTCAAAGATACATTCTGTGATGACAAATAGGATTCTGCTCTACTATTCCCACTAGGAAACAATAGAAACATGTGTATTAAAATATTCTGGTTTAGAGACATTTAAAATCAATTAATCCCAGCTATGTCTCTGACTTTTTTTTTTGGTTTTTTGAGACAGGGTTTTGTCTCTGACATTTTTAACACACCAGTTAAACTTAATTTAAACTGAGATCAAGTCTATGGGTATTTGTCATTCATTCACTCTGTGTAAGAACTACAGTCAGAGATTCCCAGATTCAAAGACTCACATGCTGTTTCTGTTGTCCCTGCCTCCTATGTGGCTTATGGTCCACTTGTGTGTCCCACACTTGTTTATTGGCTACTGGGGGCAGCGAGAAGGAAGGAGTTGGGTAGAGACATGTCTGAGGACACTCTCAGATCTTCTGCAACTATTCAACAAGTCTGTCCCTTCCAGCTCCTTCTGCAACTCAAGCTAAATCAATCACAGAAGCAAACGGGCCACCACTTAGAGTGAGACAGTGTAGGGTCCAGGGCACATTGGCAATGTAACTGCAGTTTATTGAATGTAGCTAGAATACCCCACACAGAGTTGTAACCAGTAGTAGGGGACAGGGAGTATCAAACAAAGCAAGGGGCCAACTATTGCAGACTCCCTGACCAACACATCAGTAGTCCCTGGCCAGCACTTTACCTTCAGCTGCTGACAAGCATATATAGCCCTTGCTTGAGGACGTACTGCCTTCCTCCTAACCCCAATCATATTGGGCACTGCATGCTCTTCTATGATCATACTTTCTACTCACAGTTCACGTATGTAAGGACAGCAGCCACCTGGTACAGACAATCAGAATTCTTTCTCACTGTTTTTAGGAATTGTTGCATGGAAAAAATGACCCAGAGACAGATATTGGGGTTCAATCTGAAGACCAAGGAAGCAAAGCCTCCACGCTACCAGAGAGCTCTTACCTTTAAAAGGGCTGGGGCATTTCTATTCTCAATGTTTCTAGAGAATGAATGCCTCCTATCTTCAGTGTGGCTGGAGAATGAATGAGACTTTGCTCCTGTCTTACATACCTCCCTAATGCTGGGACTAAAGGTGTGTGATCCCAGGTGCTGAGATCATCTTTGTGTGAGCTGTTTCTCTTTAGGACTGGCTCAATCTTGTGTAGATCTGGGTGGCCTTGAACTCACAGAGATTGGTCTCCTCTCTTAATCCTGAGTCCTGGGATTAAAGGTGTGTACCACCACCTCCTAGCTTCTGGCTGCTGGGATTAAAGGTGTGTGCCTGGCTTCTATGGCTTGTGGTTGTCTTCGCCTTCTGAATCCTCAGGCAAGCTTTAATGAATCATAAATAATATATCACCACAAGGAATGGTTCTGGGAGATGCTATCTCTCTGGTAGAAGAAGCTTTAAGATGGGTGATTTCCCATACATGGCACCCACAGCTCCATTTAACTTTCGAGGGGAGAGACCGATCTGCAGTCAAAGAGCCAGCGCCAAGAGAATTAGAAACCAGAAAGAGAAACAAATGTCAAGCTAGTGCCTCACAAGCCCTGGGGCTGCTCCCTGTGTCCCGCCCTACCTTTCTGAAGGCTGTATATCCTATTTTCAATCAGTGCCTGCTGCCCAGAGACCTTTCCATTAGAGACTAATCCTGTGTAAACAAGTTAAATAAGGAGGTAAAGTGGGTCCATGGATTCTAGAGGAGATCCTATTACGGCCACTTCCCTAAACTAGTATAATTTCTAATTCTAAACTCTAAATGCATATCTTCATGCCCAAGGACAGTGTAGCTATCAATCCTCACCAAAGACATTTTTTTCAGCAGAGAGAAGCCATAGCTGGTCTAGATGCAGAGAACAGCAGACCATGGTGTGCCCCACCCCATTTGGTACATCTACAACACAATCTTTACACCTAAGGTTCAGGTTGCATCATGGAAGAGGAGGCATAAAGACTTTTAAGAGCAGGACTTCTGCATGTGACTGTGTCTTCTATATATGACAGAAAAGCTGCACCCAGGAAATAATATGGTACCCTAAGGGAAACCTAGAAAATGGTACCACCAGTTAACATGCCAACGTGAATGAGGAAAACCTTTCAAGGTCCCACCCCTAGATGAAGGGCTATAGGTAATTAATGACTGCTGAAAAAGGGGGGGATGCAGGGATGACATCCTTCCTTCTCCAGGGATGACTTACTGATAAGCCATCCAATGCCAAGTAGTCTGGCCTAGACAGCTTTGCGTATGAGCAACACAAAACAGACAGCAAGCTGTACTTATAAATGTATTTATATAAGCTAAGCTCAGTGTCAGACTCTAATCTCTTCTGTGGTGGTGATGGTGGTTGTCATTCTGTTTGCTCCACTCATTTTGGTTTATTTTTGAGATTGCCTTTTAACTGCATTTCTCCCTTCCCTTTCCTCCCTCTAAGCCCTCCCATACACCCCTCTCCTTAAATCCATGCTCTCTCTTTCATCAATTGTGACTGCATGTGCATATTATGTATTTGTATAAACGTACATATTCCCAAATATAACCTGCTGTGTCCATATAATATTACTTGTTATGTATATTTTCAGAGCTGACCATTTGACACTGGACAGCCAGACTGTGGGCTGGAGATGCCTTCTTTTTCCAGCATGTGTTTTTGGCATGTTCGTCAAATATTAAGTGGCTGAAGTTATGTGTGCTCATGTTCAGGTCTTTGATTTTGTTCTACTACTTTACTTGTTCATTTTTTGTGCCAATGCCACACTTTTTTACTACTATGGTTCTGTAATGTATTTTGAGATCTGGAATGGCAATCCCTCTGGCATTTTCCCTTCAGCATGTTTTTTCTATCCAAGGTCATTTTTGATTCCATATGAATTTCAGAAGAGTTTTTTTTCTATTTCTGTGAAGAATAAGATGGGAATTCTGAATGGGTTTGCATTGAACCTATAAAGGGCTTTTTGTACCATGACCATCTTTATAATATTAATTCTACCAATCTGTGAGCATGGGTTCTCCTTCCATTTTCCACTGTCTTTCTCTATTTTTTTTCTTCAGACACTTAAATTTTTCATTGTAGAGGTCTTTCCCATCCTTGGATAGGTTTATTCCTAGATATTTTATTTTCTTTCGGGCTATTGTGAATGGGAGTGTGTTCATGATATCTTTCTCTGTATGTTTGATATTGTTGTATAGAAAAGCTATTGATTTGTGTAAGTTGATTCTCTGTCCTGCCACATTTCTGAGTTTCTTTATCATTGTAGAAGTTTTTGGTAGAATTTTGGGATCACTAATGTATAGTATCATATTTTCGGCAAACAGAGGCAGTCTGACTTCTCCTTTCCCTGTTTGTATCCCTTTAATTTGCTTCTCCTACCTTATTGCTCCAGCTAGTCCACTGAGCACGATGTTGAAAAGGGGTGGTAGATATCCCTGTCTCATTTCTGACTTCAAAGGGACTGCTTCAAGCTTTTCTCTATTTAGGATGATACTGATCATGGGGTTCTTGTTTATAGCTTTTATTATGTTAAGGTATATACTCTTTAGTTCTGCATTCTATAAGACTTTTAGCATAAAGGAATGCCAGATTTTCTAAGATTTAATTATGTGATTTTCTCTTTAAGTTCATGTATGTGATTTATTACATTTATTGATTGTGTATGTTCAACCACTCCTGCATTTCAGGAATAAAGTCAAGTTGGTCCTGGTGTATAATCTTTTTATGTATGTCTGACATTTGCAAGTATTTTATTGAGTATTGTTGACTCTATGTTCATCAGAGATATTGACCTGTAATTTTTATTGCTGGTATGTCTTTTCCTGGTTTAGGTATTAGAGTAATACCAGCTTTTTAGAAGGAGTTTGGAAGTATGTCTGTTAAACACACACACACACACACACACGGTAGATAGACAGATAGATAGATAGGTAGGTAGGTGGGTGGGTAGGTAGGTAGATAGACAGACAGACACACAGACAGACATTTCTCCCTTAGATTTTGACTATCTGATAGAATTCTGCTGTGAATCCATCTGGCCATGGACTTTTCTTAATCAGGAATCTTTTTACTACTATTTCCACCTCTTCATTTGCTGTGGCTTTTTTTAGGTTGTTCTCTTCTTCTTGATTTAATTTTGGTAGTTTGGCTGAATCTAGAAAATCACCCATCTCTTTTAGATTTTACATCTTAATGGAGTGCAGGCTTTTAAAATATTCACTTACAATATTCTGAATCTCTTTTATGCCTGTTGTAATGTTTCCCTATTCATTTCTAACTCTTTTAATTTGGGTCCTTTCTTTCTTTGGTTAGGTGGGCCAAGGGTCTGTCAACTTTTTTTATATCTAAAAGAAACATATTTTGGATTTCTTGAGTCTTTTTTGTTGTTGTTTTCTTTTTACTCCATTTTGTTGATTCCTGCTCTGATTTTCATTATTTTTCCCATTGACTGGGTTTGCATTTGTTTCTTCTTGGTTTTGCAACCTTTTTAGTTGCTTCATTAATCCATATATTTGTGCTCATTCTGATTTTGTGATGTAGACACAGTACCCACAGGACTGCTTTCAATGTGTCCCAGGGGTTTTGTTATGTTTTCATTTTCATTTAGTTCCAGGAAATTATTTTATTTCTTTCTTGACTTCTTCTTTGACCTGTTCATTTGTTTAGTAATGGATTGTTGAATCTCCATGAGTTTTTGTATTTACTAGAGGTTTTTCTTTTTGTTTTATTTTGTTTTGCTGTCAATTTTAAGTCTTGTTGCTTTGTGGTCAGATAGGATACAAGAAGTAATTACAATCTTTTTTAAATTTATAAAGACTTGTGTTGTGTCTCAGGATATGACTCATTTTAGAAAAGATTCCATACAGAGCTGAGTAGAATGTTTATTCTTTGGTGTTTGGATAGAATATTCTGTGGCTATTTGTTAAGACCATATGATACATGGTGTCAATTAATTCTGATGTTTCTCTGTTTATTTATTTGTTTGTTTGTTCAGATGAGCTGTCTATTGGAGAAAATGGGGTATTATAATCACCTACTATTAATAGACAGGTGTTAATCTGTGTCTTTAATTTTAGCAGTAGATTTTTTTAGTGATATTTGATGCCCCTAAGTTTGATGAATATATGCTTAGAATAGTAATGTCTTCTTGATTAGAAGGAAGTGTCCCTCTTAATTGCTTCTGATTAGTTTTTAATAGAAGTCTATTCTATAGAAGTATTTTCCGATACTAGAATAATGATCACTGTTTGGTTCCTGGTCCCGTTTGTTCATCCTGTACTCTAAGGTGGCAGCTAATATTAAAATTAAGATGTGTTTCTTGTGAGCAACAAATAGATGGGTTTTGTTTCTTGATGCATTCAATCAGTATGTGCTTTTGATTAGAGTTGATGTAATTGATATTTAAAGTTATTATTGAAACATACGTATTACTTGTAATCATCATGCTATTGATTCTAGGTGGTTTGTATTCTCAGTGGTATTTTTGTGTCTTAATAATTATGGCTTTGTATTTATTTCCACAGGCTCTCTGCTATGCTCATTCTTCTAATCAGTCTGAAATAATGCTTCCTATATTTTTCTTAGGTTTATTTTGTTGAATATAATTTTAAGCTATTTATGTCACAGAAAAATTTTCTTTCTCCATCAATCACAGCAGATAGTTTTGCTGGATATGGTATTTTAGGTTGGCTCTCATAGTCTTTTAGAACTTGAAAGAAATTACTCCAGACTCTTCTTACTTGTCAAGTTTCTATTGATAAATTAGCTGTTATCCTGATGGTTTTTGCTTTACACGCAACTCACGTTTTTTCTCTTGCAGCTTTCAGTATGCTTTCTTTGTTATGTATACTTAATGCTTCAACTATAATATATCATTAGGATTTTCTTTTCTGGTCTTGTCTATTTGGTGTTCTGTGTGCTTCGTGTGTGTGTGTGTGTGTGTGTGTGTGTGTGTGTGTGTGTGTTTCTCTTAGTTTGTGCACTTTTTCTTCTATGGTTGGGCTAAAGATCTGGTCTATGCCACTCACTTGAGATGCTTCTCCTTCATCTATGCCTATAATTTAAATGTTTGGTCTTTTTTACAGTGCCCCACATTTCTTGTATGGTTCCTTTATTACGTCTTTTTTTAATGCTCCCTACTTATTTGGTCTAGAGCTTCTATTTTATTTTTGAGACTTGATATCCTATCTTCTGCTCTGATTCATTCTATATATACAGATTTCCTTTGAGTTTTATAGGTGAGCTACTGGGTTTTCAACTCCATCTTTACTTCAGCTTGAGGTCTCTTTCATGTTTCTATCTCTTTATTCAATTCTTTCTCAAGTCCTCGATTGTCTTTGTCAGTTTCCTCAGCCTTATGCCTGTGTTTTCTTGGGCATCACTTGGTCATTTATTCTTCTTAAGCTTGTTATCCTTGATTCCATTGAGCTGCTTCTTTGTGTCTTCTTTAAACTCCTTGAATTCTTTAAAGAAGTTTATAGTTTTTTTGTTTTTTTTTTATTTCTGTGACCTGGAATTCATCTAGATAATTTTCATTAGCAAGCATTTGTACAGGTTAGTAGGTTTGGGAGAGCAGATACTGACTTGATCTTTCATATTGTTGGTACTCCTGTGATGATATCTGGACATGTGGACTGCCTTTGTTAGTTTTAAGTTTGATATGGACGAAACAGAGAGGATGGGGGTGGACATGGTGTAGAGGTTGGAATTGTTTTGGGTAAAATGCAGTCAGGTAGGCAGAAGGGAGTGGGCTGGTATACAGGATATGCCTTTTGTTCTAAGCTGGGAGTGTAGGGGCAGATAGATCTCAGTGGAAGAGTTGGAGATGACATGGGAGAGTCCTATGGTATGGTGGATAGGTAGGGTGGATACTGGCCCAAGTGTAGAGCTCCTCTGCAGTGGAGTCAGAGAAGGCCAGACTGGGTTGCTGCGCTGGTTGCACGACCCAGACTAACTCAGGTAGTCTATGGGAAAAGGCAAGGATGAAGAGGTCGGGGGTACTCACCAGAAAGTCTGGAGGACATGTGGGAAGTCTGGGTATGCTGCAGAGTGGTGGAGGCAGCACAAAGAGTCCTGTGGGTGGATACAGGTGAAGCAGGGCTTGGCTATTGGACAGAACTCAGTAGTGAGACTAGGCTGGAGCACAGGACTTAGGACCCTGCAGAAGCCTTGAGGTTGGCTACTGCAAGGCAAGGGTGGCCACTGGCTATGAGGCCTGAGTTAGATCCAGAAGGATATGGAGAAACAAGTATCAGGGAGGACTCACCAGACTAGACCCTGGAGAGCAGGGGATGTCTGGGTAAAATGTTAGATGGTATAGGCAGGGCCTTTCCTTAATCTTATATACAAGAAAGATAACAACTATGAGCAACTATAAAAAAGCATGAGTAAATAACTTATATAGTACTCATACAATTAAGTAGCTAAGCCATCCAACCATTGATATATATATGCAATTCATCCAACCATAAATATGTAACAATAATAATTAAAAATAAGAGGCAATGAATTTTAAAAAGAGCAGAGAAATAAAGGAGGAAGTGGATGGATAAGAGGGAAGGGAAAATATGTAAATCATATATGACGTTCTCAAAAAATTAAAATGTGTACTTGGTTAGGGGCTTGGGAGATGGCTCAGTGGATACGAGTACTTGCCCAAAAGCATGAGGACCTGAGCCCAAATCCTTAACATCCATGTAAGGCATTCTGATACAGACAGCTGGATCTCAATGAACTACCTGGCCAATTTGTAGTGTATTTTAAATTTTAGTGACTTGAATATGATTTTTCCAATCTGAAAAAATTATGAAAAATTCATTAAATATAGTTTGGGCATGGCTAGTCTCTGTTTCTTTACAGAACAAAAGTGACATTGTTGTGATATTTTACTCAAGCAATGGTTATAATGAATTTCTCTAATTGGTATATTTTCATAGCAAACTTGTGTAAAATATTTTTATCACTGAGATGTTAAGATTATGTTGATGGAACGAACATCTTTCAGCAAGGCTGTCTTAGGTGCAAACAACAAACCTCAAGCCAGCTATGCTTTCCACTATAAATCGTCATGTGAGCACATTTCACTTGGTCACTTGGCCATTAAAATGTTTTAGAGTTCATAAAACAAGTTACATTCACACTCAGTTTGGAGACCCTAAACTCCTCTCTTCCTTACTCAGAACAGATAACAACCTGTGCTTTCTCAGAAAATGAATGATAGCATTAAAGAACATTGGTAACAGAAACACTAAGCCAGGCAGCCTTGTCTTCAGCCTCAGATACAGCTATATCACTGGTTGCCTGCAGAGCTGAACACGGAGTTGACTGGGACTCCTTGGCACATCTCAAGAATCTAGGATGAGTGCTGGCACAAAGAAGGCCACACTCCATCTGCTTAGCACATGACAAGGAAATCTAATTGTTTTCCCCAAAAGCCAAATAATCACCAACCATTAGAACAGTACATTCCTACCTTCCGTACTGGAACACACAAATGAGAGATCTAGCAAAGTCCCATGGTTTGTCCTTGAGTTTGATTAGGCTTGCTGACCCTGCATTACATATTTGAAACCTAAGACTGCTGGACAATCAAACTAAGTGAACATCTAGGTGAAACACAGTAGTACCTGTAAATGGAGTTCTTAATTGGTCTAAGTAATAAAAACCCAGAGTCAGATATAGAGGAAAACGCTGAGCGATCAGAGAGAAGGAGCAAGCCACAGCCTCATCTTACCTCCTTAGCATCTCAGCAGACAAGAGAATGAGTTACTGTGTCTTCCTTCCTATATCTTGTCTCTGCCCAGACATCTCACTAAGCAAAAAAAAAAAATCATTTGTGCAGTGCTCATGCATCCAATGGTTTACTAATACTGACAGTAACAACAGCATTGCTGGAAACTTCTTAGCAATCTAGAACCTTAAACCCTATCCCAGGCAGTGGGACTCAAGGCTATTTCTCAACTCTACCCCACTTGCACATTGAAGTTTAAGAAGCATGTTTTAGCCAAACTCCCTTGGATTGTAATTGAGGAAAAATAAGCTGGGGAAGGTTAAGTGTTGCATCAGGACCAAACAACTAGTTAGAAAACCAGCTGGGACTCCAGGTCTGTTAGCTCACAGGTCAATGGAACTCAGAATCCTGGAGGGTTTCAGACAAGATGGATTTAAGTGAGTGTAGCGTTCCCTGAAATGTCATTGATTGTTCTCATCATCTCTGGGCAAAGCGCACGTGGAGAGCCTGAGAGAGTCCAATAACTCTGTGTCCTCCCAACACACCCCACGGACCAGCCTCACAGCAGCCCCCACGGCTCACTCAGATGAATTCCCCTTCACCTGCCTTGGCTTGACTTCTTTCTGAGGCCCTGTTAAAGAGCCAGCTGCTCCATGGAGGCTTTCAACCCTCTCCTGTTTCTTTCTTCTTCAGATATACTACTACTGACCAGTACATCATAGATTTAAAAAAAATTGGCTGAAATGTTTTCTGGCATCATGCCCCAAAAGTATTAGCATAAATACATATAACTTATACAAGGAGACCTTTTTATCTATTGCCCTTCTCAATACTGTATCTATGCCTCCAAATTTATTAAACTCACTCAAACTGCTAATTGTTTTCTTTAACACTGTATCTACACACTAGGATTTCCCCAAGGACACTGTCTCCTCTTCCCAGTTAATTGAGGACTGTTTATTTCCCCATTGCCAACACACCACAAAGCCAGGTAGGGAAGGAGGGAATGCTATTCTCTGAGGCTCCCCGTAGCCTTCCAGATTTCTCAATTGCACACTCATTCATTCAAGGAATATTAAGTAACTTCTATTTTTTAGATATGTACTTGGCTATATATACCTTGTAGACAAATATTCCCTTTAAGAATAATGTAATTCACTTACAGGAATAATAGAAAGTCTTGTGACAGAACTCACAGCTATGAAGACAATTTGTCCTTTCTGAACAACTGTAGTGTGGAGACGGGAACTGCTGGGGTGATTGTCCATCACATTTCTAAGTCTTGTTTACCTTCTTAGTAAAGGGAGACCTGTTATACTACTGGATACTCCTATTATAATTGAGGTAGCGGAAAGAATTCTTCAACACACAGGAAAAAAATGAAAAAGAAATGAAATTTATAATCCTAAATTCTCATGGAATTCCATCATCATTTAACAGAATACATCAGGAAACAAGTACTATTTTGAAGATCTATGAATGTCTACTTTCTTCTTAATGACTCACCTCCCAGTGTAACTGTCATCTGTACATTTCCCCTTTGTTGCTTTACAGCATATGACATAAGACTAAGGGATAATGTAGAAAGGACAATTTCTGTGACTTTTTCAGAGCTACAAGGACCAACCGTAGGGAACTTCCATGGATGACATCCACACTGTGTCTCTCTAACCCAGATTTCTCCACCTCAAGAAGCTTCTGGCCTAACTTCATGGACCACCTTGACCTTCCAAATCCTCAGGATACATGATCTGTTCAGTGCACCTTGTTTCATGGCTCCTTTTCGTCCGTACTATAGCTGCAAAAGATGGGGGACTATTCTTCTACTTCTTTTGTTTATAAAATGAGTATGTATTGAATTCAGACCTCTTATACCAGCCTCACCAGAACATACAGTGTTTTAAGAACAGACTGCAAAATGTATTAGGAAAGTGCTGAGTATTGAGTATGCTCCTTTTTCGCCTGCCTAAGATAAGGCAGTATAAAAACAAGCACTTTGGAAATGCCTTTTAATGACAATACACCAAAAGTCAGCACAGCACCTAAAAGCAGCTTGCTACATATACAAATATATGATTTTAATGGAGGAAGCACAAAGCAGAAAGTTTCTAAATTTTTACTTGGGCGATAACTAGCTTTTAAATAGCTGCAGATTGCTGGTTGGCATGATATAACTGCATTTTCACCTCAAAATAGGCATTTCCCAATTCTGAATATGTGAATAAGTGAGTTGTTGCAAGGTATTCACCACACACACACACACACACACACACACACACACACACACCACTTTGACCATTGGCAACTTTCTCTTGGCTTCCACGGGCTTGAGTCAAGTGTTTTCACCCACTCTGTCTTTCACCAGTGGCATCTCCTCATATACCCGTAACTATCTGGCACAGGGTGGAATCATGATTTAGCAAAAGGGCAAGTAGGAGGCAGAATGGAGTGCTATCTTCCCTAATTGCTATTTAAAGGAGACAATAAAAAGGATGAAACAAATTAAATTAGCAAAGAAGCAAGAGCATCCCAATGAACTGGCCAAGATAATCAACTTGGAAAATTAGCTATTAAACCTCCACCCATGCTCATTTTCATAATTTTGTGTATGTGCTTATGAGATGCAACCCCTTCCCATTGAAATGACTGGGATGAAGGTGTTCTTCATTTCCAGATCCATCATTCGCAATTGGCCTTGATGAAGTTGGAACTGAGGTGTTTTGTGGTGGGTTTTTTTTTTATGTCATAGTTCATTATTGTTCATTTCAATCTTGGAATGTTTTTGACTGGAACTAGGAACTACGTGAAAGAGCAGGGAAAATGTCTGAGATCTGTCACCCTTTGCTTTATTCTAATTTCTGCTTTTTTTTCTCATTTATTCTCTACCGTGGGCAGGAGAGTATAGATTTTTATTGCTATGATTATCTTTATGAAGCTTCATTTCAAATGCTGAATTTTTCAGACTATGTAGATCACCTTCAACAAATAATGAAACTTTAAATTTTTGCATTTTTGTGGGTTGGTGCATATGCCATAGGCCACACGTGGAGGTCAAAGAACATCTTATGCAAATAAGTTTGCTCCTTCTATCACATGGGTTTAGAGATCAAACTTAGGGCATGAGGCTTGGAAAGAAGTGCACTTTCCCATCCTGGGTCTTTCAGTCTTACAATCTTCCCACACCCCCCCCACCCCACACCCCCCCAACCCACCTCACCCACCCTCCCCCACTTCCAAGATTGTACCTCATCCTTAGGTATAGGGTTGTTTTGCATATGTATCAGTTGGGTTAAGACACCCCACCGTTCCTTATTCTCTTCATTTTGACCAATTGTGGATTTCTTTTTTTTATATGTGTTTTATTTAAATTAGAAACATGCTAGCTTCACATGTCAATACCAGCTCCCTCTCCCACTGCTCCTCCCTCCCCTAACCTCCCAACCCCCACCCAGTCCCCACACCATTCCCCAGGGAAGGTGAGACCCTCCATGGGGGGGAACTCCAGAGTCTGTCATTTCATCCAGGGCAGGACCTAGGCCCTTCCCCATGTGTCCAGGCTGAGAGAGCATCCCACAATGTGGGATGGGCTCCCAGAGTCCATTCCTACGCCATGGTAATCACTGATCTACTACCCAAGTCCCCAAAGATTGCTGAGGCCTCCTCACTGACATTACATTCAGGGAGTCTAGATCAGTCCCCTGCTGGCCTCTCAGCCATCAGTCTAGGGCTCATAAGCTCTGCCATGTCCAGTCAGCTGTCTTTGTAGGTTTCACCAGCTGGTCTTGACCCCTTTACTCATCACTCCTCCCTCTCTGCCACTGGGTTCCAGGAGTTCAGCTCACTGTTTAGCTGTGGGCATCTGCTTCTGCTTTCATCAGTCAGTGGATGAAGGTTCTAGGATGGCATATAAGATAGTTATCAACCTTATCATCAAGGAAGGGCTATTAACGTAGCCTCTCCACTATTGCTAAGTTTACTAGTTGGTGTTATCCTTGTAGATCTCTGGAAATCTCACTAGTGTCAGCTCTCTCTTCAAACCTACAATGACTCCCTCTATTATGGTATCTCTCATCCTGCTCTTCTCTATTCTTAGCCCAACTCAACCTTCCTGCTCCCCCATGTCTTCCTCTCCCCTCCTCTTTTACCCCTCTTTTCCCAGTTCCCATCCCCCCCCCATTCCCAATCTGCTCAGGAGATCTTGCCTCATTCCACATCTCTGGGTTATCATGCATATCTCTCTTGGGAACCTCCCTGTTTCCCAGACTCACTGGCAATGGGATTGTAGGCTGACACTCACTTGATCCATATCTAAAATCCATATATGAGTGAGTACACACCATGTTAGTCTTTTTGTGACTGGGTTACCTCACTCATTATGGTTTCTTCTAGTACCATCAATTTGCCTGCAAATTTCAAGAATCCATTGTTTTTTCCCGCTGAGTAGAACTCCATTGTGTAAATGTACCACATTTTCTCTATTCACTCTTCAGTTGAGGGGCATCTAGGTTGCTTCCAGGATATGGCTATTACAAATAATGCTGCAATGAACAGACATTCTTTTTGTATGAATGGGCATCTTTTGGGTATATGCCTAAGAGTGGAATCGCTGGGTCTTGTGGTAGACTGATTCCCATTTTCCTGAGGAATCTCCATACTGATTTCCAAAGTGGCTGTACGAGTTGGTACTCCCACCAGCAGTGGAGGAGTGTTCCCCTCTCTCCACATCCTCGCCAGATTAAACTGTCATTGGTGTTTTTTATTTTAGCCATTCTGAGAGGAGTAGGATGATATCTCAGAGTTGTTTTGATTTGCATTTCCCTGATGGCTAAGGATGTCTCTCAGCCATTTTAGACTCCTCTATTGAGAATTCTCTATTTAGTTCAGTCCCCCACTTTTTAATTGGATCCCTTGGTGTTTTGGAGACTTGCTTCTTGAGTTCTTTGTAAATTTTGGAGATCAGTCCTCTGTCAGATGTGGAGTTGGTAACTATCTTTTCCCATTCTGTGGACTGCCTTTTTGTCTTGTTGACTGTGTCCTTTGCCTTGCAGAAGCTTCTCAGTTTCAGGAGGTCCCATTTATTAATTGTTGATCTCAGTGTTTGTGCTACTGGTGTTATGTTCAGGAAGCTGTCTCCTGTACCAATTTGTTCAAGGGTACCTCCCACTTTCTCTTCAGTATGGCTGGATTTATGTTGAGGTCTTTGATCCATTTGGACTTAAGTTTTGTGCATGGTGATAGACATGGATCTATACACATTCTTCTACATGCCAATATCCAGTTATGCCAGCACCATTTGTTGAAGATGCTATCGTTTTTCCATTGTATAATTTTAACTTCTTTGTCAAAAATCAGGTGTTTGTAGGTTTGTGGGTTAATCTCAAGGTGTTCAATTTGATTCTATTGGTCTATCTGTCTATTTTTGTGCCAATACCAAGCTGTTTTCAGAACTATAGGAGTACGATAGAGCTTGAAGTCAGGGATGGTGATGCCTCCAGACGTTGCTTTGTTGAGTAGGGTTGTTTTGTCTATCCTGGGTCTTTTGTTTTTCCATATAAAGTTGAGAATTGTTCTTTCAAGGTCTGTGAAGAATTGTGCTGGTATTTTGATGGGGATTGCATTGAGTCTGTAAATTGCTTTTGGCAGAATTACCGTTTTTTACTATATTGGTCCTACCTATCCAAGAGCATGGGAGATCTTTCCATTTTCTGGTGTCTTCTTTATTTTTTTTTCTTTAAAGACTCAAAGTTCTTGCGATACAGGTCTTTCACTTGTTTGGTTAGGGTTACCCCAAGGTGTTTTATGTTGTTTGTGGCAAGTGTAAAGGGTGATGTTTCTCTGGTTTCTTTCTCAGACATTTTATCATCTGTATATAGTAGGGCTAATGATTTTCTTGAGTTAATCTTGTATCCTGTCACTTTGTTGAAGGTGTTTATCAGCTGAAAGAGTTCCCTGATAGAGTTTTTTGGATCACTTATGTAAACTATCATGTCATCTGCAAATAGTGAACGTTTGACCTCTTGCTTCCCAATTTGTGTCCCCTTGATCTCCTTTTTGTTGTCGTATTGTTCTAGCTAGAACTTTGAGTACAATATTGAAGAGGTATGGGGAGAGGGGACAGCCTTGTCTTGTTCCTGATTTTAGAGGAATTGCCTTGAGTTTCTTTCCATTCAGTTTGATGTTGGCTTTTGGTTTGTTGTATATAGCTTTTATTATGTTTAGGTATGTTTCTGTTATCTCAGATCTCTCCAAGACCTTTATCATGAATGGGTGTTGAATTTTGTCAAAGGGTTTTTCAGCATCTAGTGAGATGATCATGTGATTTTTGTTTTCCAGCTTGTTTATATGGTGGATTACATTGATGGATTTTTGTATGTTGAACCATCCCTACTTTCCTGAGATGAAACCTACTTGATGATGGTGGATGATTGTTTTAATGTGTTCTTGGATCTGATTTGTCAGTATTTTATTGAGTTTTTTTACATCAATGTTCATGAGTGATATTGGTCTGAAGTTCTCTTTCTTAGTTGTGTCGTGGCTTGGGTATCAGTGTTATTGAAGCCTTGTAAAAGAGTTTGGCAAAGACCATTCTGCTTCTATTGTGTGGAATACTTTGAGGAGAATTGGTATAACCTGTTCTTTGAATTTCTGGTAAAATTCTGTACTGAAGCCATTAGGCCCTGGGCTTTTTATTGGGGGGGGGTGAAGATTTGATGGCTGTTTCTATTTCCTTAAATTGCTTATCTGTTCTTGATTTAATTTTGGTAAGTGATATCTATCCAGAAAATTATCCATTTCCTTTACATTTTCAAATGTTGTGGAGTACAGTTTTTCAAACTATGACCTGATAATTCTCTGGATTTCCTCACTGTCCATTGTTATGTCTCCCTTTTCATTTCTGATTTTGTTAATTTGCATGTTCATACACTGCCATTTGGTAAGTTTGGATAAAGGTTTATCTATCTCGTTGATTTTCTCAAAGAACCACCTCTTTGTTACATTGATTCTTTGTATTGTTTTCCTAGTTTCTACTTTATTGATTTCAGCCCTCAATTTAATTATTTCCTGGCGACCAATCGTGGATTTCTGTAATAGTCTCCATCTGTCGCAGAAAAGAAACTTCTACGATGGGGTGGTGAGAGCTGTACTTATGCGGGTGTATGGATAGGTATTTAGAAAACAGTTATAGCTTCATCTATTTTCTGTAGGCTCTTGATCATGTATTTCTTGTCTTCAGTCTAGGGTATTGCTTCCATTATTTTCTGTAGGTATGTTTTGGTGGACACGAGGTTTTTTTTAGCCTGTTCTATCATGGAAAGCCTTTCTCTCTCTTTCAACTATGACAGAAAGCTTTGTGGGGTAAGACATTCAGATTGGCATCCATGGTCTTCCACAACCTGGAGTGCATTGCTCCATGCTCTTCTGGCTTTTACAATCTCCATTGAGAAGTCATCCATGACTCTTATGGCTTACCTTTGTGTGTTTATTGTGTGTGAATTGTGATTCTTCTCCTGCATTTTTCAATATTCTCTACTGCTCTGTATATTTAGTGTTTTATCCATAATATGCCATGGGGAGTTTCCTTTCTGATCCTGTCTGTTTGGTGTTCTATGTGCTTTCTGTATCTGTGTGGGTCAATTTCCACCTATACATGTATTTTCTATGATCCTGTTGAAGATCTGGTCTATACCATTGTCCTAGGACTGTAACATGTGCAACCCTAGCTGGGCTTGGTGACTGGGGAAAGTATGGATAGGCAAGTTTTCAGACTTTTCTTGAATTAACATCATGGATCTTTTCTGGAAATCAAATATTTGAATGATTCCTTGTAGACAGTAGTCTATAGCACTTTCTTCTATATGGTTTTTGTTTTTGTTGTTGTTGTTTTTTTTTTTTTTGGTTTTTACGAGACAGGGTTTCTCTGTATTGTTTTGGAGGCTGTCGGTCCAGCCCAGCCTCGAACTCACAGAGATCCACCTGCCTCTGCCTCCCGAGTGCTGGGATTAAAGGCGTGTGCTCCATGTTAATAAGCTATATTTCTGTACTTAGAGTAAGACCAAATAATCTCAGAACTCTCAGATCAAAACTACAGACAGGAAGATGTGTTACAGTTTGACAACACAGTTATGCAGTTGCTGGTCATATAGAGAAGTCCAGCTTTTGCTAGTTCTGAGAAGACCAATGTTCAAGTTCAGTGGCTCTCCTTTATTTTCATTCTTTTGTTCTTTATCATCTCTAAGAAAGAAAAAAAATGAAGAGAGAAACTCTAAGTCAAAAAGAGTAGATGATACTTTAGGCCAAGTATCTGTCTAGTATTAGTGTTAATTTTAGTGGAACAGAGAACACTTAACAGCAGGCAATTAGATTAAAACATGTTCTCACCAGAGAAAAAAACAAAGACTTTACCTTTTGAAATAGAGACAAATGGCCTTTCACAGACATCCTCATTATACTGTACATTCACTTCACACATTTTTAATTTCTTTGTAAGAATAGAATGATACAAGCCCCTGGTTTACAAATGTTGTTAAACATTGAAAATAGGAAGCATATACCAAAGTGCATACCACGGTACTTATTTCTGCTTCATTAGGCACCAATACCTTAGATTCTTAAGAGGCAAGCATCTATTAGTAAATTACAATGACTATATATTATTTTAGATATGTTCACAACATTTTTTTACTTATCAAGTTTAACTCCCCACACTTTTCTGGAATACATCCTTTTCCTAGACACTGAATTTATCCTGGGGATGCAGTTTAGGGAAAGAGCAAGACAAAGCCCCTCCTGCTTGAGTCCACAGACACTGAGTTCAATTACAGACAAAAAAAAACACTGCTGTGTAAATTGGGAGATGAAATACTGTGTGTGGAAATAAAATAGATTATTTGTACTTTCAAATAACTTAACCCACCCTGTTCTTCTGGGATATAGTTAATTCTTTACTGTTTGTTGAAATTTATGGTTGCCTTAGAAGAGACGTTAAAATCAAAATTAGCAAATGTTTAGTGATAGCTAACTCTATTCTAGATGTTTTAGAGTTTAAAATAACGCATTCTTCCCTGAAAGAATCATAAACTAAGCCAGAGATGGTGATGCACACCTTTAGTTCCAGCACTCGGGAGACAGAGGGGGTCAGATCTCTGAGTTCAAGGCCAGCGTGACCTGTAGAATGAGTTCCAAAACAGTCAGTGCTACACACACTCAAATCCTGTCTCAATGTCTGCTCTCAAAAAAAAGCACATATATATTAAGAAGATTTCAGTAACAGTTATCCTGGCTGACAAAGAGAGGTTCACGATGAGTCTGGGAAGCATTGATGGAGGTCCCATGTTAATAGGTTTGTGTGATTTATTCAGGGAATATGGGGTAAATGAAAGATGACTGCAAACGCTTTTCCATCCTTTCCATTAAGCAGTCCCCTTCTTGAATCTAGGTGATCTCTACCAATGCCATTATGTTGACAAATACAGTACAGCAAGAATTAACTGCGCTACTTTTCCAAGTCCTTAGCTTAAGACTTCCAGTCATTTGAAACACTCACCCTTAGAAACCAGCCGTCATCCAGTGGGGAGTCCTTAATAACTCTGAGTAAGACCCTACATACAGCAATCACTGCTCTGACCAATAACCCCAGGTGGCATCCTATACCAAACTGCTAGTTATAAGAGCCAGGCAAGAAGTGACTCCCCATCCCCACCTGCATCACTGTTGACACCAAGTACAATAACTGCCAGAGATACCATTCTTGAATTCCTGACACACAAAGTGGTGCCTATACTGAAACTGCTTCAGGGGAGGGATGGACTGTAATGCACTAGTAAATCCTCTAACCTGAGCCCAGTACTGTCCAAGATTGCCACCTCTTCTGCAGGAGTTAAAAGCATACATTATGGATCCAAACTACCTGTGACACCGCTGTGTGAAATTGGAAACACCTCTCTGTCCCTCTAATTCTACAAGTGAGATTAATTAATTATTTTCTAATTTTTATTGAAAATAGGTTTTTATATGGTCTATTCGGATTATGGTTTCCCTCCCCCAGCTCCTCCTCACTTCCCCTCCCACCCAACTCCACACCTTCTCTATCTTGTTAGAAAACAAACAGGCAGACAGGCAGTGGTGGTGCACGCCTTTAATCCCAGCACTTGGGAGGCAGAGGTAGGAGGATCTCTGTGAGTTCGAGACCAGTCTGGTCTACAAGATCTAGTTCCAGGACAGTCTCCACAGCTACACTTGAAAAACCAAAAGAAAAAAAAGAAGGAGGAGGAAGAGGACAAGGAGAAAGAGAGAGAGAAAGAAAGAAAGAAAACAAACAGGCATCTAAAGAATAATAATAAAATATAAGACAACAAAAACAAGCAAATCAGAATAGGACAAAGCAAACAAAAAGGAGGAGGAAGAGAAGGATGGGGAGAATAAGAAGAGAGAACATATAGTGACACAGAGAGAGAGATGCATGTTCACAGATACAGGAATCCTATAAAAACACAAAATCAGAAGTCAGAATATATACGCGAAGTACCTGTAGGGTCAAACAACAAAAAAAACTCTGATGTAACATGAGACAAAGAAGCTCCAAAGACACCACTGAGTTTGTTTTGTGTTGGCCATCTACCACTGGGCATAGGACCTGCCCTTAAGAGTGGTTTGTTTCCCCAGTTAGATTCTCTTGGAAAGAACTACTTTTTCATTTGAGTATGCTTATCAACTGGAGATAGCTTCTGGGTTAGGGATAGGGACCCATTTGTGTCCACTTCTGTAAGTGCTAGGACCTCATCTAGCCCAGACCCATGCAGGAAGTCTCTAAGAGCTCTTGTATGCATTGGTCCTGCTGTATTTAGAAGGCTTTGTTTCCTTGGTGTCTTACAATCTTTCCACCTCCTCTCCTTCAAGGTTCCTCAAGCTCTGAGGGGAAGGATTTGATGGAGACAACCCTGTTAGGGATGAGTGTTCCAAGGTCTCTCACTCTCTGCACATTGTCCAACTATGAATCCCTGTTTTCCCACCTAATGCAGAAGGAAGCTTCTCTGATGATGGCTGAGTGAGGCAGCAATCTATGAACATAGCAGAATGTCACTGAGTCACTGAATGGTAACTATTGTCACTTAAAAAAAATGGGCTGAAGAAACTGGAAACTACTGAACCTAAACACAGTTTGAAAACATCCGTCCACAACCTGAGAACTTGTCTGTCTATATAACCATATTCTCCCATTTTATCCAGCTCAGCTCACCATATAAAACCATAAGCATCCCAAAACAGTCTCTCTCCAGGTTAATTTGCGTTATCCTAAGCCCTTATATTTCATGTACTGTGAAAATATTGTTTCAAGAATTGGTCTGCTCATCAAACTCATGTACCTTAATTGTGTTGAGTATATGATGACTTGTCATGTTAGGTTAATTTAATGTGAATATTTGAAATTTTTTCTGGTTCAGTGAATTTAAACATTTCACCCACTTTATTTTTTTCTTCAGTTTTCAGTTAGAGTTTTAACAATCTTATTTAGAAGATGAATTAGAAGATCTCAGTTTCTAAAGAGAAGCTATTCAATATGAGTCAGAATTCCATGTCCCTGGGAATCCTAAACCCTGCTTACCCTGATGGTAAACGTTAACTGATTCCGCTACTATAAGTTAGTTGGTCAACCTGTGGTTTTGATTGCAATCTAAAATTAATTTTGAGCAGTTGTGTAAGCCATATTCTATGAGAGCTTGCAGAGAGGAAATCAAAGAAAAGCTAAAAGCAAAACAAAAACACTTGCAAATCGAGGTCTAGATAATAAACCATTCCCATTAAATTAATGTTTTTAATCCAAAAACAATTACTTTTCCTGTGATTGAGACATGCACAGATGAGCATATTCTGAGCACAGTAGATTATTGCCAGGAACCTAGAATAGTATCACAGATCAACCATAACAATCTCTCAGTAGATCATGAATACTATTACTTGAAATAGCTTAATTAGTTCATAAAGTTTTTCAGAATGGAAAGCTCCCTGAATATTTGTGGAAACTGGAGGCAAAGAACACTACAAATTAAAATGAAATAAAGGAAGTTTATTTCCAAGTCATAACGTAGAATCATCTATTTTGAATGTTGCCAGAAAAGAATGCATTCTTGATTAGGCTTTGTCGGAGGCAAAATGGGGAATATATTTCCAGTCCTCAAGTCTCTAAGAGTCTAAAAATCAAAATTTGAGCTACATAAAATAGATTAGCCCAATTTCCCTCCCCATTACCCCCAAAACAATGCCCAACCAGAACAGAACTAAGCACATACAGGAGAATTCAACACACACACACACACACACACACACACACACACACACACACACACACACACACACACAGGAGGGAGGGAGGGAGGGAGGGAGGGAGGGAGGGAGGGAGGGAGGGAGGGAGGGAGGGCCGGCGAGAGGGCGGAGACAGAGCAGCTTGGAAATAAGAGTAAGCTATGTACAGGAGGTTATAAGACCTCTTAAGGTGCCCACCAATGCAAATGAAGAGTGAGGAAGAAGGAAAGCATCGGGAGGAACATAAAAGGACCAAAACCAATGTAAAGTGGGGAGAGGAGCAGGTGAACCCCGCGGTAGAATTGGGTTCTGTGGTTCTGTGTGGATAGAAGTGCTTCTAGAGGTAGCAGTGCCAAAAGGTGCAGACACCAATCTTCTGTAAGTTAAAACCAGAACACCAGGAATCAGCTCTCCCCATCGCTGGTCAATAGCATGGTCTCAGCTATTAAATGTTCTGTATTTGTTTCCCTGGCTACGTAATAAGAACAATTAGTGCATACCCCCTACTTATCTACTGAAACCCAAAAGCTAGAAATCTGTGAAAGCCCCGAAGCTTGCAACAGATGACACAGTTTAAGGACCCCATCCAATGCCCTTTTGTGAGCAGCTGCTTCCCCCGCCTCTTGTCAGCTGTTTCCTATACCACAGGCAGGCTCCACACCTCCACAGAGAGAGAAGGGCTTGCCTGGCTCATCTCATTGTTAGTCCGTATGGGCAACCTCTGCTTCTGCAGATCCTCGTTTCTTAGGACTGTTTCTGCTATCAGATTACCACGAAATGCACGGTCCCCCAGCAAACATTATGTCTCCTGAAAACATTACCAAGGGGTATTAAAAGGTAAGCCTGCTGGTGTCCCATTTCCTCTAGAGTCTTATTCCGGTTCATTTACATAACTGCTTCAGAATATTCAACATGCATTTTTAAATGTCACCATTTGCAGGGATTATTTGTATATTGCTCTTAATTAACTTTTACTTCAAAACTTGGTTGGCCAGAATACATTTTTTTTAGTACATTGAATCTTCTGGTCTCATTAGGCTCCCAGCTTGCTTTCCCCTAGATCAAAAGCAGAAAGAGGGGACTTGAAGAGGATTATCATACTAAGTAAAATACACTTCTTCCCTGGCTCCTCATTCCTTGTGTGTTTGGGGGCTGGGGAGGGGCAGTCTGGTTCATATTGTAGAAATAATGAATGCACAAAGTGTCTATTCTACCTACAGTTGATAATACACTCAGGGTACTGTGGTCACCTAAACGTTAAACCAACAACTGTGTTATTTATAAACTGAGCCTAGTTTCACTCTCATTTTGTGCCAAGAGAATAAAGACTAGATAACTACTACACTCTGACTCTTTCATAAGTGTCATATCAAAAAAGAGATGCTTTCCAAACATTTGCTCATGAAGTTTGTCTTAATCATTTTTAAAGTGGCATCGTTTACAAGCTACTGTTTATAATAACAGATAAGAAAGCCATGAGGTGAAACACACTAGATAAAAGAACTTTGTGTATCTCATTCATTTTTATTTTTTTCCTTTATTTTTTGTTGTATATGATCTTTTTTAATTTTTGCCTGCATGTATGTTTGTTTACTATGTGTGCAGTGCCCAAGGAGGCCAGAGGAGCACATTGGATCCCTGAGATGAGTTACAGATGGTTGTGAGCCATCATGTGGGTGCTGGGAATCAAATTCAGGTCTTCTGGAAAAGCAGCCCTTATCTAACCACTAAGCAATCTCTCCAGTCCCTTGTGTCTCAAACAATACTAAAATATGCAACATAAAAAGGCGCCTTATTTCCTTGGGGCCCTCCAACCAACTCATGCTCCTTGCTCATGGTTATCCACTGCTCAGGATTTGCTATGTCAGAGTTCTTAAACCATTTAGTGTCAGACACATACATCAATATATATAAAAATAAAACCAACCAAATTATATCTGTGTGCGTGCACACATTCATGCTTTCATTTAATAATTGTCCTTTAGATGAATATATTTTTGAATTTCCTCCATACATCCTTAGACACATATTTAAATATTTCTAGAGTACATATATCAAGGAGTGAGACCACAACTTCCAAAGGTGGACACATACTTAGTCTAGTATCTATGACTACATTTGCTTCTGAAAATGACTAAGAAAGTTAAACTCTATGTTTAAAATGGGCAGTTTCCTACACATGCACACTGGACACCATGTCAACCCTTGCCATCATTCACTATAATTATGAATGTGGTCTTCAGTGTATGACATTGGTGGAACCCAACATGGCTTAAGTACGTGCTCAGTCCTCTGCCCTTTATAAAAATAACCTTTAAATTAAATATGTACAGCCAAGAAAACTATTTTAATCAAAATGTGATAACATGCATATGCATTATTATCTTGCAAATATTCTTAAGTAGGTGGTAGAGTGACTTGTCTGAAATTTACTAAAAATACACATGTACCATCAAGCTACAAGTACTAGCAAGTCACAGCTACTTCTGATATGTTCTAGAGTTCAAACTGTAGGCACTAGGGAAAGTGAGAAGGTGAGTTTTGAGGCAGTTGATCATTTAAGAGCATCCAATAGTACTCACCTGCCATCAGAGATTTTTGAGATACTATACATCATGACAAGTTTTTTATTACTTCTAGATCTAGTTTCAATTAAGAATGCAAACAATTTCACTACATTGCTAGTTCACCATGGTAGTCATTCATGTCACTAAACATATTGTTTGAATGGAGACACAGAAAAAGGTATCAAATCAATCTCTACAGTAACTATTTATAAATAAAAAATATGATTTGACCTCGTGGAAATGGAAAAGATAAAAACTGCATCACCTCAGTAGATACAGAATTGTCTTATTCTTTGTTCAGTTGCTGAGAAGAGACACCATGATCAGTTTCAGAGGCTTAGTCCACTGTCATCATGGCAGGCAGGGAGCATGGCAGCACCCGGATGGACACAGTACTGAGGAAGTGGCTGAGCGTGCTACAGCAGATTTGCAGGGAGAGAGAGAGAGAAACCGGGCCTGGTGCAGGCTTCCCCTAAGAAGGCCACACCACTAACCAATCCTAATCCTGGTGACTAAGCACTCAAATACATGAGCCTAAGGGACCATTCTTTCCCAAACAACCACAGCCATGAACAAAATTCAACTTCTTTTCGTGATAAAGCATTATCAATAATTTGATTTTTCATATTTATCTACCTAAGCTACTGGAGTCTATTTCCCTAACTGGAATAAAATACAAATCCACAGTTTTAGACTAATCACTGATTTTAGCCTAGTCATGTATAAGCTATTTGTTAGGCAAGCCTTTCCACTCACTTTTTTTTTAAAAATTCAATTTATTTATCATTTTACATCCCAACTACGGTTCCTTCTCCCTCTTCTCCTCCTGTGTTCTCCCCCAGCCTCTCTCACTCTAATCCACTCCTCTTCTGTTTCTGTTCAGAAAGGGACAGGCCTCCCATGGGTATCAACAAAGCATAGCATATCAAGTTGCAGTAAGACTAAGCACCTCCCCTTATGTTAAGGCTGGACAAGGCCACCTAGTATGAGGAATAGGTTCCCAAAAGCCAGCCAAAGCATTAGAAACAGTCCCTGCTCCTGCTGCTAGGAGTCCCACAAGTATACCAAGCTACACAACTGTCACATGTATGCAGATGGCCTAGGTCCTAAGCAGGCTCCCTGGTTGTCAGTTCAGACTCTGTGAGCTCTCATGAGCCCAGGTTAGTTGTTTCTGTGGATTTTCTTGTGATGTCTTTGACCACTCTGGCTCACACAATCTTTCCTCCCCCTCTTCTGCAGGATTCCCCAAACTCAGTCTATTGTTTGGCTGTGGGTCTGCATTTGTTTCTTCTATCAGTTGCTGGATGAAGTTTCTCTGATGACAACTGAAGTAGTCACCAATCTAGAAGGACAGCAGAATATCATTAGGCAAAATTGTGTTGATATTTTTGTCCTCAACTAGTGTTTGTTCTATCCTAGGTCTCTGCCTTTGAGTCCTAACATATCAGGCAGGCAGTGTCAGGGGTGGGCTCACTCTGGTGACATGGGTTTCAGGCTGACCAGTCATTGGTTGACAACTTCCACAATCTCTGTGCCACCCTTACCCCAGAATATCCCACAGGCATGCCAGACTACAGGTCAAAGGTTGTGTGGCTGATTGGTGTCCCAATACCTCTACTGAAAGTCTTGCCTGGTCACAGGAGATGACCAGTTCAGGCCATGTATCCGCTGTTTCTAAGAGTCTTACCTGGGGTCACCCTTGTAGATTCCTGTGAGTTTCCCTTGCACCAGGTTTGTGTCTGACCCCCATTTCCAGTCATCTCTTTCAGTACTCTTCCCCTCCATCCACACCCCAACCCGATCCCTCATGTTCCCTTCTCCATCCACCCCAGTCTACCCACGAGATCTCTTTTATTTCCCCTTCCCAGGGAGATCTATGCACCCCGTCTTTAATTGGATTATTTGATTTTTTTAATGTTTAGTTTCTTGAGCTCTTTATATATTTTGTAAAGCAGCCCTCTTTCAGATGTGGGATTGAAGATCTCTTCCCATTCTGTAGGCTGCCATTTTGTCCTATTGACAGTGTTCTTTGCCTTATATAAGCTTTTCAGTTTCAGAGGGTCCCAATAATTAATTCATTAATTATCAATCTTAGTGTCTGTGCTACTGGTTAAGCAATGTTACTACATATATATATATGAATACATATATATGCTGATATTTAAACTGAGTAGTTGATTTATGTATAAACTGTATACTTTACATACGTATATAAGTAGTACATGGAATATAAAAAGTAAATGCTCATCCAATGCACTTGACCAAGGGAAAAGATGACCTAAGGGCAGTATTGGCTTTACGGGAAGAGTTTCTTATTGTGGCCATAGTCTCATCAGATTCTTCCTGGCTAATGCTGATTCACTTAAAGAGTTTATGACTAATGTCATGACCTGATTCCTGAGCCTTCTGGCCACTTTCTAACTTTAAACCCTTTGATGCAGTTCTACTTCCCTTACAAATATTCTGTCTCAGCAACTGTCAGGAGCTTGGATAACATGACTTTGTCCCCAAGAAACTGAGCCATAATCAGTGTATTAACCAAGCCCTGGGAATGAATCCAACCCTTATATACACATATACAATATTTGTTTTTTGTGGGGAATGGATTTAAATGTTTTTAAAAGTTTTTACCATGAGAGTGTTTCTACAACTTATTAAGATTCTAGTTAGCATTCTCTAAAGAGACATTCTAATCAAATTTCATTTTCCTGAATGTTTTGTACCTAATTACCTGTTTTGTTGAAGTTTTAGACAGTGTCTTTTAGGCTCCTTAATGGGAACATTCAAAAATAGAATAATCATTCTTGCTTCAAAGCAGGTTTAAAAAAACATAGAGTCACTTACCTGGGATACAAGACCAAAAATTGTTAGAAATAGGCAGTTGAAAAGATGCAAAACAAAAACAACTTTTAGAGTTTCCTGATGAAAATCCCTTTAGAATGACTTGAAGAGGATGTTAAAACAATATAATTACAAACACTTATTTCAAAGGTAGTGTTTAATAATTTTAAAAACTCATATCTATATTTCTCAACAGCAAGTAGTAAATACTGACTATAGCCAAGACTGCAAAAATAATCCAGAATTGATTTCACAAATCCCAGACCAGATGTTTGAGTTCAAACCATAGCAAACCACTACTATAGGCAGGCAAATGCTGCCCAGTTATGGGTGATAAGACCACATATTTTTAAAGCATGAATAGACCAAAAGATTCAGTAGTAGTTGGCCATAGTGGCACATACTAGCACTGGGAAGACAGAGGCAGGTAGATCTCTGTGAGTCCGAGCCCAACCTGGTCAATAGAATGAGTTTTAGGACAGCAAGAGTTACATAATGAGAACCTGTCTCAAAACAAACAAGCAAAAAGACTTAACACCAAGGAAGTAATTCCAAGAACTGTCAAATGAAAAAAAAATTCAAGACAGAGTTTCCTTGAGTAGCTTTGGAGCCTGTCCTGGAACTAGCTCTTGTAGACCAGGCTGGTCTCGAACTCATGTAGATCCGCCTGCCTCTGCCTCCCAAGTTCTGGAATTAAAGGCGTGCACCACCACTACCCAGCTTTCAAATGAAAATTTCTAACACCAAAAATCTACCCAATTAATAGATGTGCAAATGACCTGAATAAATAGTTTTCAGAATAAGAAATACAAAATACCAATAAAGTCCCCTAAAAACTCTTATCCATTCGTAGCAAGGGAAATTTCAATTAAAACTGCACTGAAATTCTACTTAACCACAGTTAGAACAGCTATCATCAAGAAAAACCAATGACAACAAATGCTGCCAAGGATTAGGGGAAAGTAAACACTGCAGGTTAGAATACAGACTGGCGCAATTGCTATGGAAGTCAGTATGGAACATCCTCAAAAAACTGAGACTAAAGCCGGGCGGTGGTGGCGCACGCCTTTAATCTCAGCACTCGGGAGGCAGAGGCAGGCGGATCTCTGTGAGTTCGAGGCCGGACTGGACCAACAGCCTCCAAAACAATACAAAGAAACCCTGTCTCGTAAAACCAAAAAAAAAAAAAAAAAAGAAAAGAAAGAAAAAAAAATAAGACTAGAAATACTATAGAACCTAGCTACACCGCTTCTTGATGTGTTCCCAGAGTTCGAAGTCAGTGTGCCACATAAAATAGTTGCACATCTGTGTTTATTACAAACTACTTACAATAGCAAAGATACAGAACAAGTCTAGACATCAACAAATGAATGAATAAAGAAACTATGGTATGTGTATACACACTGGGATTTCATTCATCAGTAAAGAAAAATTAAATTATAACATCCATGGGGAAATGAGTGAAACTGGATATCACTGTGTTAAGGAAAATAAGCTAGACTCTGAAAGGCAAATGCCACATGTTCAATCACTGTGGAGAAAGAGGTCGGAAAGCAGGGAGGGGAACAAGAGACTGTAATGGAATACAGATGCCATGCATGTAGGAGGAGAGCTGTTTGGAGAGAGGAAGCAGGGAAGAAAAGGGCTGAGGAGGAAAACAATGAAAAAGCAAAGTGTGATCATGTGCACGTGTGTGTGTGTGTACACGTGTGTGCATGTGAGTGTATGTACACACTCGTCTATGTGTGTACATATGCATGCAAGTGTGTATGCATGTCTGTGTGCATGTATGCATGCATGCATGTGCATGCATGTGTGTATGAATGTGTGTCTGTGTGCATGTATGCATGCATGTGTATGTACATGCATTGTGAAATGTCAGAGTGAAACTTTTACTTTCTGTGCTAACTGAAAACTTGATATAGCAAAGAGAAAAAAATGAAGCTTAACAAAGTAAATGTGCTACAGTGAAACTGGCAGGATGTTTTAGCAACATTTTAGCCTAAACAACCCTTAGAGGATTCTTTCAGGAGAACAGCAGAAGTAGATTAGTGCTGAGGACGACAACAACAGATAGTTTTACTCTCAAGACAGCAGCCAAAAAATGTTCACTCAATTCTGTCCACAACTATTCCTATGATTTTTAGCATGACAAAAATGCAACAACAACAATAAAATATTTTAAATGATAAAATTAATAATGACAAAGTAGAGAAAAACAAGTTAAGGACAGTTAAGAAAGACAAAAAGATTATCAAAAATAGGAAAAAGAAAGCATCTCCAACAAATGGTGCTGGCATAACTGGATGTCATCATGTAGATTACAAATAGGTCCATATCTATCGCCATGCACAAAACTCAAGTCTAAATGGATCAAAGATCTCAACATAAATCCAGTTGCACTGAACCTGATAGAACAGAAGGTGGGAAGTATCCTTGAATTAATTGGTACAGGAGACCACTTCCTGAACATAACACTTGTAGCACAGACACTGGGGTCCACAATTATTAAATGGGACCTCCTGAAACTGAAAAACTTGTGTAAGGCAAAAGACACAGTCAACAAGACAAAACAGCAGCCTACAAAATGGGAAAAAGTCCACACCATCCCACATCTAATAGAAAACTGATCTCCAAAATATATAAAGAACTCGAGAAACTAAACATCAAAGGACCAAATAATCCAATTTAAAAATGGGGTACAGATCTAAACAGAGAAGCCACAACAGAGGAGTCTCAAATGACTGAAAGGCACTTAAAGAAGTGTTCAACACCTTTAGTCATCAGGGAAAGGCAAATCAAAATGACTCTGAGATTCCATCGTATACCTGTCAGAATGACTAAGATCAAAAACACTGATGACAGCTTACATTGGAGAGGATGTAGTGTAAGAGGAACACTCCTTCACTGCTGGTGGGAGTGCAAATTTTTACAACCACTTTGGAAATCGGTATGATGGTCTCTTAGAAAATTGAGAATCAATCTACCTCAAGACCGAGTTATACCAATTTTAGGCATGTACCCAAAGGATACACAGTCATACCACAAGGACGCTTGCTCAACTATGTCCATAGCAGCATTATTTGTAATAACCAGAATCTGCAAACAACCTAGAGGAAAATATGATACATTTACACAATGGGTTACTACTTAGCTGTAAAAAAAAATGATGACTTCAGGAAATTTGCAGGCAAATGGATGGAACTAGAAAAAAAATCATCCTGAGTGAGGTAACCCAGACCCAGAAAGACAAACATGGTATGTAGTCACTCATGGTGGTTATTAGGAGTAAAGTACAGGATAACCAACCGACATTCCCCAGCTCCAGGGAGTCTAGATAACAAGGAAGGCCCAAAAATGAACTCATGGATTCCCCTGGGAAGGGTAAGTAGAGAAGATCTCCTGAGTAAACAATGGGGGAGGGGGTCTGCGTTGAGGGGATGGAGAGATGGGAACTAGAGTGAGCAGATTGGGTGGGCTGGGTGCAGGAAGTGGGTTGGAGGCAGGATGGAAGAGGAGGAGAGCAACAAAAAGATGTCTTGATGGAAGGGGGCATGTTGGGGTTAGGGAGAAACTTGGTGCCAGAGAAACCCACAAGGATGACCCCAACTAAGACTCCTAGCAATAGTGGAGAGGGTGAATGAACTGGCCGTCTACTGTAAGCAGATTGGTGACTTCTCTAATTGTTGTCAGAGATTCTCTATCCAGGAACTGATGGAAGCAGAGGCAAAGATCCACAGCCAAGCACAAGGAAGGGAGGAGGGTTTGTACCAGCCAAGGCAGTCATGGGGAAGCCCACAGAAACAGCTAAACAGAGCTCGAAGGAGCTTATGGATGCTGGACCAACAGACAGGGAGTCTGTGTGAGACCTACCTAGGTCCTCTGCATGTGTGTGACAACCGTGTAGCTTGGTCTCTTAGTAAGTCTTCTAACAGTGAGAGCAGGACCTCTTCCTGGTGCTTAGCTGGCTTTTAGTAACCCGTTCCCCATGCTGGATTACCTGGCCCTGCCTGAACAACATAAGGGGAGGATCTCCGTCCTGCCTCCACTTGCTGTGCCAAGCTTTGTGCAAGCCCATGGGAGGCCGGCCCCTTTCTGAATGGAGATGGCGGGAGAGTGAGTGGGCGGGGTTAGATGAGAAAGGGTAGGAGACAGGAGGAGAAGAGGGAGGGGAACCTGGTTGGTATGTAAAACAAATGAAAAATGTTTTATAGATACATAGATGATAGATAGGTAGGTAGATAGATAGATAGATAGATAGATAGATAGATAGATAGATAGATAGATAGATAGGGAGGGAGGAAGGGAGGGAGATTTGGTCACCACTCAGCGCTGTTTGGATAGGTTGTGGAACTTTGAGGACATAAGCCTTTGTCCTAAAGGGTGACGTTGAACAAGCGCATCATTAGGGCTGGTTTTGAGAGACTATAGCCTCACTCTCCTTCTAGTTCACTCTCTTTGCCTCCTGTGTATGTACGAGGAGGTGACCAGCCACCTGCTGCCATGCCTTCCCCATTTTTCCCTGGAACCATAAACCCCCCTTTTATAAGTTACTCTTGGGAATGGAATTTTATCACACAACAGAAAAGCAGCTAATACACACATAAAATAGTAACAAAATAAAATACTTGCATGTGCTAAACCCATGAATAATTAGAATTACTCTAAACAACTTCCATAAAGGAAAAAAAATAGCACTGTGTGTAAGATCCCAAGGAGCTTTTCTTAACCTTTCACAAAAATATTCTTTACCCAGACAAAAGTCAAGCACCATAACAGTGTTGCAAATGCCAGTGTAAAGAAAAAGAAGGCTGTTTCCCACACTGGGAAGAGAAGTTGGATGCAGTGCTCAATGACTGTCTTCATATGGGCATCTATTCATCATACAAACCATGCAAAACTGACTCCACATGCTCTAAGCTAATCAAGTTCTGTAATTCCCCATCATTTCTCCAAAAAGCAATACAGCTAAACATGAAATTGCATGAAAATTAGAGAGTTTAACTGAAAATTAATCTTAAAATTTCTTATATTTTACTTAAAATTGCATGGAACGGCCATACATACACACCACATATGTGTACACATTTAAGTTTCACAGGATTTTCTACAAAGTAGTTGATGATACTTTGCATGTATTGTCTTATAAGACAACATATGGGGAGCTTTGATCCTATTTCCTAGCATTTAGAGTAGTGATAAATTTGAGCAACAAGTATAAACATGAAGAAAAGAGCAATTGAGACATACAGAGATTATGTGCATATGTTGGCAAGATGTATGTTTGAACAAGCAAAACAATGTGATTTGTCAAGGAACAGGATTTTAAGTGACTAGATGATTAACTTACTAATTTATCTGTGCATTATTTTATTGTGAAATAATACTCATAGGTAAACATGGGGCAACGGGTGAAGAGAACATGTGGTAGCCAAAACTACTGACAAGTACAATGTCTTTTCTTTCTGAATTAACTGTAGACTTCTACAGCTTTGCCAATGAAGGGATATTTGCTTGCTTTAATGCATTATGTCACCTAGAATAGTGTGAGCCTCAAGAGGCAGTGTGGTCAACAGGCAGTGTGTGTTTCCTCCTGCTTTTCTCCCCTCTTCTGTGTCAATGGGAACCTGGTTCTAGCATTAGGACAATGACAGCATTGGTGTAGCAGCTTCCAACTGAATACAAACTACAAGTGGGAGCACCCCTTCACTATGCAAACACTAAGCTTTGGGTTTGTCTGTTACTGCAACATATATCAGGCTCTCTGACCAACCAATACACAGCAAAAAGCAAGCAATCCAACCAAGAGCATTGGAATAAAGAGAATATAGGATAGAGGTTACTTTTAAGTCATTAAAGGCATCAAGGTCAAAATTGGAATCAAGTCTCTGACTCACAATCTTTTTCATTTGCACCTAATTTGTTTGCTATACATGTATTTCAAATGAGAAATTCAATGATTTTAAATTTAAAAGCTCACTTCACTGTTCTGAATGAAAGGATGCCATGTGCATGAATGCATCTTTTAAATGGGAGCACTAGGAAGACTGTCACTTTTAACCAAGGTGGATAGTAAACTTCCCTCCTACCAAGTAAGTTTCCTAAGCACACTTAGGAATAGTGGTCTTAATGTCTATTCTTTGGAAGAAAGTTCCACTGGGCCATACGGTTATTTACTGGACACAGTTTTCCTAAGGCTACTTAGCAATGATGACAGAAAAGTGCTTCATATTTTAAAATGAAAACCCTTCCTAGTAAAAAAGATTACTGCAATATTCTTTTAAAATTAAAAGAAAAGAACAATTTCTGTGTTTAGAAATGAGAATAAAATGATATAGATTCAAGTTTCCCAGAGAATAACATTAAATCCATATTATAGGCCTGAGTTACCAGGAAATATCAGTATTTAGGATAATTTGTGGCTAAGCATGGGTCTATAGAACACACTTCAATCCAGGAACAAGAATATTCATCTATAAAAGTCAAAAGTCCCTTATCCACTATACCTTCCCAGCTCAATGAGAGAATATGCTTTGAAATTTCCTTAGCGATCTTAAGACATTTTCTCAAATTACTCATGAAATCAGCAGGAGAAATGCAGTCCAGTTTGTCACACCAGTGTGCCAGATCAAGAGCTAGCAAGCAGAGAAATAAAGGGGCAGGGAAGAAACTAATAGATCTCCCATGCTGAAAGGTTATTCATATTTAGGTCAAGAACAACCAAGCCCGAGTCACTGAAAGGAAAAGCAAAGACAGGAAATTTAACAGAAATATAAAGCACGAAGAAATTCTTGCTGGTTGCCTATGTTATCTCCAATACCAAATTTTAATCTCTAAGCAACTATAATTTATACAAACAGACTGAATTAATTTTACATTCTGTAATCTAACAAGGTTCTGGGATACACAATGTGGATACAGCTGTTTAGCATTCATAAAGGGTTTTAAAGATGAAATTATATTCAAACCTAAGGCCTTAGAGATAGGAAATGTCATCTTAAGTATTCACAGAAACATACTCCATCAGGTATGATATCTCTGGAAAATATTTTCCAACTTGGTGCTAGAGAACATTGAGGGCAGATAATTGACCGCCTTATACTTGCACAGCTGTATATATGCTCTTTACACTGAAAGCAATTTGGAAGAGGAAGCATCCTAGGCAGATGTTTGTTCCATGGTTTATAAGAGCATGTGATACCATCCACATTTTTCACAGCTAACCCCTTAAAACCTGAGAGTCAGACAAAGGGACCCAAATGTGAAAAGCATTCATTAAAAGATGTAAATGGCCAAGTTCTTACTGTTTTCTTTCAGTCTTCTTTATAATGTTGAAAACAGGAAAGACCCCTGTCACACAGACTCCAGGGTTCTCAGGGCCCAAAAAATGTTAGTGGAATTTTCAATTCATGTCTGTTTTCATTCTTCTAATCATAAACTCCGAGTCAGCCTCAGAAACCAGCTGAGCAAAATCCCTAACCTCTCACAGGTGCAACATTAACTCACAGCTCATTCTGATGTCCTTTTAATGTAACACAAAGGTAAAAGCACCCATGATAAAATGATAAAAAAAATGTGGCAGTCAAAAGATAAAAGTTGGAGGAGGCTGTCACTGCATGGGCATCTATCCAAAGGGCCAGGAATCATCCAGGAACACTCATAACTGTGGCCCAGACTGAGGTCAAATACACCATCCAGACCACTACCCAAATAGCCAAGAAGAAATTAATAAAATCTTTCAACTAATACTCATGGTATTAAAAAATAAGCATATAGCACAGGAAAAACTTTTTATTAATTGCTAAGTTGTGCAAATGTCTCACTTCTTGAGAGATTGGAATGAATGGGTAGAATTCTACACACACACAGCTGTAGTTGCTTCCATGACATACACACATACTGTCCTAAAAGATGATCAGTAGCACAGCTAGCTTTTAGACTCAGATATTATTACTAAACATTGTTCATTGATGTCCATTATTTGCCAAGCCAAAAGAGGGTCTCAATGCCATCTCCTGGGGACAGTATTCCTGACCATACATCTAAAAGCTTTGCCATCCCATTTGCAACTCTTTCTATAAGAATGTTAAGTGGCAGGAACATCAAAAGCTTAAGGGCAACAAGGAAGTGACTAATGAGGAGAGTCTTGTTGGACTTTGCAACAGAGGGGCACTTGTCCAAGCAATCATGCATGATAGCAAGGAGACAGAAATCAATATGTACACCAAAATGTGCTCATGTTCTACCTGAGTCTAGGAAAATTAGCATGAATTCAATGGATCAAGGCATGATTTATTTCTTAGAGACTGGCACATGTGTAAAGAGATGCAACAGGCTTTGAAGAACCCACCTAAAGAAGTGTGCAGACTGTGGAGGCCTGGCGTCTTTGTTTCTGTGTTTCCCAACACATGCTGAAAAGGTCCCAGTGATTACAGCACAGTTCAAAGTTTAGAGGACTCGGCAGACCAGCAGAGATGGGCTAGGGACCCTGGTCTTTGTTAACGTTTATTTCATTAGTGCTAATTGCCTCATTATTATAAACATTATTATATTCATATTTGTTTCATCTCAAACTAATTTAATTGATAGAATTCTGTGTCCTTGCTCTTATATGATACAATTAGCTCTCATTAGTTCACATTTCACTCATTTTCTCCTGTCTGATTGCACTACACACTGATGCTCACTAATAGCAATATGTAATGTAATCACTCAGAAGGAAAATGTTGTTACACGGCTCTACACTATCATACTCATCATTCTGATTGTCTTGAAAGTACCAATATTCTTTCTATGATTTCTGTAAATTTTAATACTGTAAAATTTAGCACTAATAATAAAAATCTTACTACATTTATTGACACATTGATTAATCTTCATTTAAGTCATTAGTAGGGCAGCTTATTAATACATTTTGAAAGACAAACTGTCATTTGCTCCTGCAGCCTTGAAATCAGGAAGAACGAAAACTCTGATTATTTGTTTCTTTGGTTTTCTGAACCCCGCTTTTCCTTTGCTCTCCCTGGGCTTTTCTTTCTGTGTTGCTCATTGTTAGGACCCTTCTGCAACCGTGCAGAGCTTCAGGAAAGCGAGCACCCGCAGCTGATGCTTTCCCTGGGAGGTCAAGAGGTCCCTCGAATCATGCTACCGTTAATTTGCCGTTTGAGCATCTACAGCAGGGAGTCTCTAACGACAGAAGCACAGCACAGCCGAGAGGTCCGGCTGGTTATTACGTCAGAAATGTTAAAGACTGAAAGGGAAGAAAGGGCAAAGGGTGGGGTTTTTTGTTGTTGTTGTTGCTGCTGGGTTTTGTGTGTGTGTGTGTGTGTGTGTGTGTGTGTGTGTGTGTGTGTGTGTGTAATCAATTTCATAAAATCCACTGAGCTTTCAGTGGGACCCATCTGAGTGTGCCCTGCTAGTTTACAAAGACAAAATATGCACAGATCACCCAATATTCTCCCCCTGGATGATTCAGTGCTTTTACTTAAAAGGTGAATTTGTACATACATTTCTAAATAAAACACTTGCTGTCTTTTTCCCCTAAGAATTCTACCCCGTGGGTCCCACTAAACTGCAGGCCATTCTGAAAGAAATAATGGCACAACAAACGCCACTGTATTCCTCCTCCGAGCAGAGCTTCTCAACAATACATGTATTTAGCAGTCTTTCAACTGGTCTTGAACAAGATCATAGGTATAAAACCGTACACACACACAAAAACTGAATGCCAGGAAATTTAAAGCAGAAAAAAAATGGCTTAATGGGCTTGATTTTTGAAAAGTTCAAAACAAAACTCATTTTAAGTAAATAGAAAAGAGAAGACAAATCTCCATTACTTTTGCCAAGCTAAATCCTACCTCAGATAATGGTAGAAGACATTTAAAAACCAGAGTTGCTATAATAATCCCTGTTTGAATCATGGTTTCCCTGAACCGGGTTAAGCCTTTAGACAGAAGCTAATTGCTACAAACACTAATTTCCAAGTCCCTTTTGTTTCCCTTTGCAGGCACCTCTGGACGCAGAAGGTACCCAATTAGCAGAATTCATGGTCCTGATTGTGTATTGTGGGGCTAGTGTGTGAGCTGTATAAACACTGTTGATTACCGCCCCTCTGTAAAGCTGATTTTTTGATTGCTTAATAAGGCCGTCTATTCTGCATCAGGGCCTGGCAAGGCAGTCGGTGAAATCAGTTAGGTCACTTTTTTTCTGGTCCGAGTAGCAGGAGGAGTCTGTGATGGTAGCAGTTGACTAAAAACATAATTACAGGCTATTTAATCGCATCTGTTTCCCCACTTAACATTGTTTGTTCAAGTTAGACATAGTTAAGTAAATCAAAAGGACAATAACGGCAAAAATGCTAAAAAATTACTGTTACATGGTTAAAACTCTAGGGCTTGGTATAATTACAGAAAACATAGCGTGCAGTGATTTTTTAAGGTACTAATTTTTATTAGCTTCTATACACACTTTTGCTTATTTGGTTGCTGCTAGTTTTTTGGATTTTTTTTAAAGATTCCGTGTTATGTAAATAGCCATTTGTCTGACAGGACTGATTTCATGTGAAGGGTCCTACAGGGACAATATTGTTTATCACGATGATTTTTATGTACTCATCCAGTGTTATAATTAGCGGTCAAGTAACGCCTATCCTGTTTTGTGATTAATAACTAATCCTCTAAAACACACCTTCCACTACATAGGATTGTCTCAATAGATGAGTCCAAGTGAGATTTATACCCAAGGGCGCTGCCATTCACGCTGAGATGCCCCCATCCTTCCTCTGAGTACCATACCTGTAATTTATCAATAACACAAAACAGCTCCACAATCAAAGGGATAAAACTGAGTGGCACCCAGACAGCCAGGGCTGCCAACAGGCACAGAGCCCATGTTCTGAGGCCACTAGGCAGGCCATTCAATGCAGCAAAGATGACAAACCAATACTGGGTCAGATGAAAAGAGAGGCAGCTGTCCTTTCGGAAACATATGATGCTCAGAGTACCACATGGCACGCTTGTAAAATAAGTCACAGCCACATCAGGCAGGCATCTTATTATTAAACAGTTCATGGTGCATGTTTTACAATAATTGTCTTCTGTTAGCTGATGCTACAGAGGAAGGTGCCTATTGTGACCACCACCAAGACTGAGAAGCCCCTGCCTCTCAGAGAAGGATTGATAACTGACAGCCACCCTCCACTCTCCAGCTGTCCATAAGGGTTCTAACAGAGTGGCGATGAGTCTAGGACCCTTGGGAAAGGAAGGTCATCACCCTTAGATGGAGTTGATGTCGTCACAGGTGTTTGTGAAGGTAAGACTGAAACCCCAGTGCTTATCTCCACTGAAGCAAGTACAATTATGAATATGATCTCAGGAAACAGGCCACTTGCCTCATAGACCTAAATAAACCCAAAACAGCAGAGAAAAGTTTGACCCTGCTGTGGTGTTCTGCACAATTTGGAAGAACCGGGGAGTTTTTAATTTTGTGAAAGTGTCCTGAGGGCAGCTGGCACATAATAGCCACCATCAATAAAAGTCTTTCACTGGCTCACTAGCCTCTGCAGCCGTGCAGCACTCCCCTGAGGCCGCCAGCTTCAGCTGCCAGCCGTCATTGTTTAGTAGTAAAATAATTACTGAAGGCTCATTGCATGTCAAGCGATGTGCAAGGGAGGCATCCATCGAGATTGCCAAGGTAGAAAGAATCCTGAGGAATTCAGTCCCTGGTATCAGAGAGCTCACAGTCCAGAGAGGTGAGCAAGTAAACCACTGTAGTCCAGGGCAGGTCTATGAAGGAAAAAGAATGTCCTGCAGTGAAATATGATTCAGCAAAGGACTCCGAGAAGACCTGTTTGTTTGTTTGTTTGTTTGTTTGTTTGTTTGTTTGTTTTAATCAGCATACCCATGTTCACTGCAGTTACATTTTTAAAAGTGAAGTTATAGAAAGATCCTATTCACCCATCTGCAGACAAATGCATAATAAACGGTGTACATGTGTGCGTGCACCTGTGTGTGCACAAGTGTGTGCGTGTGTGCATGCATGCATGTGTGACCCCTTTTTAACTGAGACTTCGGGGATACAGAGATGAGGCCCTAAGAGACCACAGGAAACAGTTTCCGGCAGGCCAGTGGCATATGTACCAGTCTGCATGGAAATCACACCTGGTGTTTAGTGGGAAGCCATCAGGCATTGAGGAGAGCAGAGATCCTCTGTGACAGCTTCACTGCTGATGCAGAGAAGAGGATCAAAGATGAGGACTGAGATGTGGACACGGAGAACTCCAGGAAGCCAGGGTGAGGGGCTCAGTTGGACTCGCCTACCTCCATCAGGCAGCTCCAGCTAAGAGAGCGCTGGGATCTGAGACTTTGAAAAAGACTGTGAAAGAATGGATGGGGATGGGCATGACCAGCGACAGGGAAATGAGTGGGAAGCCAAGGCATGGAGTGCAGCTGCAGAGAAAACTAGCATGTAGAGAGAGAAGAGAGAGAAGGTGAGCACAGTGAGAGACGGCGACTGGAAAGATTGTACTTTTCCCCTCCTTGGGCTTCCGAAGGCAAGATGGTCACCAGCAGCTCTAGTCTAGTCACACGTGACAATCTCACTCTTTTTTTTTTGTCTTTTTTTTAATTACTTTAATTTTAAATAGCTTGCTTCACATGTCAATCCCAGTTCCCTCTCTTCCCTCTCCTTCCGCACCCCCTACTATCCCCCCCAACCTCCCACCCTTCCACATAGGGGATATCCAGAGTCTGTCATTTCGCTCAGGGCAAAGTCCAGGCACTCGCCTAAGAGTCCAGGCTGAGAGAGCATCCCTCTTTGTGTTATGGACACACAAAGTCTGCTTGTATGCCAGGAATAAACACTGATCCACTTCCCAGGGCCCATAGGTTGCCCAGGCCTCCTCACTGACTCTCACACTCATGGGGTCTGGAATAGTCCCATGCTGGCCTCCCAGTTGTCAGTCTAGGGTCCAAGAGCTCCCCCTTGTTCAGATCAGCTGTCTCTGCTGGTTTTGCCAGCCCATTCTTTGCCAATCTGCTCATCGCTCCTCTCTCTCTCTGTCACTGGGTTCCATGGGTTCAGTTCAGTGTTTAACTGTGGGTATTTGCCTCTGCTTCCATCCGTCACTGGATGAAGGTTCTAGGATGTCATATAGGGTAGACTTCAAGTTCATTATCAGGAATGGGCATTTAAGGTGGTCTCTCCACTATTGCTTAGCTTGCCAGTTAATGTCATCCCTTTAGATCACTAGAGGTCTCACTGGTGCCAGATCTGTCTTCTAACCAATCTCACTCTTTAGCATCCATTCAAACCACCACAACCTCATACCAAAACACAAACTGAACATGCGCCAACAGTGGTTCATCAGACAAAACACACGCCTGTATTTCCGCCAGCAACCAAAGGACATTGCTTCATGAAGTTGGACAATTACCTATCTAAACTAGATCACTGAAGGTTGTCTGCTGGGGAAAAAAATCATGCTAGCTCTTTTTACATACAGTAATTTTTTAAACTTGACTACATGGCAAGTTTCATTCATATGTATATATTGTCATCTCTAAATCTCTAAGAGAGTAGAAATCATTTCTGGACTCTTAGCATAAAATTCTGCCTCCTTGCTCAGTTTCTCTTTGGACCTAAAACCATCTAAAAGGCAAAATCTATTTTTTAGAAAAGTTTTTTTTGAAACAGAGTTTCTCTGTGGCTTTGGAGGTTGTTCTGGAACTGACTCTTGTAGATCAGGCTGGTCTCGAGCTCACAGAGATCTGCCTGCCTCTGCCTCCCGAGTGCTGGGACTAAAGGTATGCACCGCCACCGCCGCCCAGCTATTAGAAAAGTATTTTTAAAGTGACCGATTTTCTGACACTTGATATCAAAGATTCAGCTGGAAGCAGAATCTTTGCCTTCTGTTTCCCAGCTCACAGTTTTTCCATCCCTGAGTCAGATAAATTAACCTGAAAACAATTAAACACTGCTGTGGTTGAGAGTAAGACAGAACCTGATATGAGCAGCCTGATAAGGAAAAGAGAGAAAGTGCTTTGTTAAACATGAGCCCCCAGTAAGGTGGTCATCAGGCAAATGCCCACTGTCCATGGACACACACACCAAAAACAGTACTCTTTGGTAGGCAAGGGTACTGGCAAGGAAGGCTTTCAGCACCAGGCCAGATTCCAAAAAGAAAGCTTTATCCTAAAATGACGCCACTTCCAATTGACTTGTTGCCAATCTACTGCCTATCTCAGGAGCAAATGTCAGAAACAGGGTGGCCCTAAGTATGTAGTTAGCAGAGAATATGCTCAACAACAGTTCATTGTACATCCCCTATTATAGCCAGGCACTAGTCTGGGAACAAGACACAGTAATGAAAAAACCCTCTGCCCTCAGATGTGTAAGACAGCTCAGCCAATGGAGGCACTCACCACCAAGCCTGACAGCCGGGATTCATTCCCTGGAACCCACACATTGGTAAGAGAGAACTGCCTCCCAAACGTTGTCCTCTGACCCCTGGGAACACACACACACACACACACACACACACACACACACAAATAAATTTAACTTTTAAAAAATGTCTCTGTCTCCAAGAAGCTCTAGTCTAAAGTGGGAAAGAGATGAAAACCAAAATAAGCAAATAACAGATCAGAAAGATGAATATACTATGAAAGTAAAGCAAAACCAGGCCAGGATAATTTCGTTTGATTGGAGTGGGAATTTACAAGCAAATAAAACCTTTAAAAAGGCTGATAGAAGCCAAGATTGCCAAAGGGAACTAATGAGCTGTAGAAATGGGCTAACTGGAAGTCATGAAGCTAGCAGTAAGAGTCCCAGTTGGAGCTAAAGTATAGCAGAGGAACTGAATACTGGATAACTAGGGCCAAAGAGTCTCAAACGTCTAAGCCAACTCCCTAATTTTACAATGGAATGAGTAGCTCTCAGTGACTTAGGAACTCTTCCATTGCTCTGGTTCGAGCATCCTCACGCCATCTTGCATCCCTGTTATGTGTCATTGCTCCAGAAAAGAATTAGAGATTTTGGTAGCAGAGCAATTCTGAGTGATGAGTAATACCTACCCCATAAGTGGCCAAAGTACTGGAAGGCTATTAAACACCACTCATCAATCATGCATGCTATGTGCCTTACATACATTAACTGGACCATATCAGCAATCCTGCATTGTGCTGGAAATAACTCAAACCATGTGCACCTCATTGTAACATCCTTCCTGCTATACCATACAACCTCCTAGCATAGGCTCATTTAAAAAAAAAGATGAAAGACTGGAAATGGGGAGGTCTGAAGTGCTGGGACTGATAGGCTGGCAGAGTCAATGTGATATAGTGGCTGAATTTCCTAAAGACATCGTCTTTAGGTGGTGGTGTCAGCCTAAATCCCTACCAAGTGTACATATGTATGGTGTGTGTGTGTGTGTGTGTGTGTGTGTGTGTGTGGACATGAATGTGCATGCACTGGCAGCTATGCACACATTAACATATATGCATTATGCAAGTGAGGGAGAAGGAAGCTAGACAGAGCAGTGTAATGGGATAAAGAGATCTATGTCAGGCTTAGTTCTCTGGAGCTGAAGAATTAAAGGTTTATCATTCCTTGATTTTGAAAATTATTCAAGAAACTCCACATGCCAAAAAGTCCAAGTATTAAATGTTATAGATAAGAACAGCAAGAATAGAGCCTATTTGTTACCAAAGATTACACTAATCCTGTGGGTTTTTAAAACTTCCAGATAAAAGGATTCCTTCTCCAAAATGAGAAGTCACTGGCCACAACCCCACACTGCTGTCCCTGGACACAATTCTCTAGCAACAGATGCCTGAAAAACCTCTTAGTTCTTTCCTTCAGTGACTATGGAGAGGGAGAACTTCTGATAAAGTTCAATCCTCAGTTCAGCACAGTGCATCCTTTGTAATCTGTTAAAAGTGCAGCCATGATCTGTAACTCCATGAGACTCCAGGCAAATCATCGACATTTAAGAGTCACTGACTAACTTCAAGATTTTTAGAGACAAGAGACAGTCTGGAGACAGGAGAGCTACTGAGGCAGGAACCAGGGTGGCTCCTTATGTATGCTTCTTGATGTCAACTACTAAATCCTTCTACATTTCCTATGGTGGAAACATTCTTCTGCAGATTTCTACAGTTAGAGCAGCAAACTTCAGTTATCCAAAAAGCTAACACTTCTGAACAATGTAAAATAAAGAGTGATTTACGTTTTAACGCCTAGAAGAAGAAAAAAAACAATGTTAGGAATACTAGCTAGGAACTGGTTATACGTCTATCACCCACAACCTGTGAAACAGGCAAATCCCTACATCAGATTTAGCTGGATAGAGCATTCATATCTCAAGGGCGGGGGGGGAAGGTACCCTCTCACATCACTAATAGCCTTAAAAATTCTAATCTCCTTTCACAATCTATACTTAAATCAGAAATGCCTTCCTTAAAGCTATCTCCCCCTCCAAGGCTACAGACTCCCTCCGCAAGCTGTCCCTCCCATATCTGCCCTCAGAAGTTAAGGCATTTAGCAATTCACCTTAAGTGGTTACAATTCTGAACTTCAACATTCTTGGAAAAGAAATGCCATTGCTACATTGTATTTTTTCCAAGAAATTGCTTAATCTATACAAGTTATTTGACTCGGTCATTAGCTATCTTTGTGCCAAGATAGCTCCTAATCAAATTCTGGCAGAATATAAGTACCATCGAAAAGAAAGCATACAGATCTTTCTTCTGAGAAGTACGTATTTTTCTTTCTGGTTGAGCAATGTTATGCAACAAATGCTTCCAACTGGCTTCCTATCAAGGAAAATCATTAAAGATGAAATGCTCTAAGGGACATGATCATAGGAGCCTAGATGCTTGTAAGTAATTACATTCATGCTGATAATTAGAAGAAACAGTCTGTGTAGTGGCTGCAGTACAATCACCTTTCACCGCTGGTCCTGGATTTGATTTCTCTGAGGAATGCCAAAAAAAAGCCTTTATTTAGCTGCAGTTTAGGCTTGATTCAATCCACTTATTTTGTGATGTTAAAAAAAAGAAGACAACGTCTGAAAAAACAGAAAGAGGAGAAAATAGAAACCTTGACATTTCAACTGCTTTATTTTTAATGAAAATGCTCTTCTTTGAAATGAATATAAAGCGAGCATAGGCAACAAGCCAGTGAGTATTTATGTATGAACAAATAGCATTACATGTTCTCAAATGCCTCAACCTGGCTTCCAAATCTTCCCCATGCTACTTCTGCGCTAGTTTGTACACACGCACATACAATTGAAAGCTTTTCTTGCCCACCTAAACAGCAACACATAATGTGTGCATGAGAAAACTATATGCTCACAACCTTGGGAGCCAGGTTCCAGTGCTCAGAACTGAAGAATAAGATTTGCCTCCAAATGTATTGCTAGGTCAATGTACACAGACGGATAGAGCAATTTATCACAATTGGTGTTTCTCCTCGACAGCACATTGACTGTGGTTGAATTCAGAATAAAATTGACAGTAATTCTCTTTTTTATTTTACAGTGAATCTGTTGCCTGTAATCACTGTGGACAAAAAAAAAATGTGTTCTAATTTCACTTCTTAATCAAATGTACGTTCAGTGAGCAGAGAGGGCACTAAAGCAAAGAGACACTTCTGGGTCCTTAGCCATCTAACACAGTTACTACGGGTGCTCTCCTCCTGCTTGTGTTAGGCATTTCCCTAGCTCTCCTTTCTCCTTACCATGTCACTGCCTCCTACTGCCAGCTCCTCAACAATGTGTCTCCCTCTGAGGTTCTCGATTGGTAGACCAGGCTTGGTCTCGAACCCTCTGAGGTTCTCTTCTCAGCCCATTTCTTCTTCTATATTCTCCCCACGAGGAGGCTGCATCTTCCGTGCAATCAAATAAGCCCCTTAATACATACAAGTCTAGAGACCACCCATGTAATATAACCTCTGGCCTCAGTTTCGCCCTCCGTTTCCCTTTCTAGGTCCAGGTGAGGATTAAGTGACAAATCAGGCATCTAAACACTGAGTGGAAACTTAGAGAGATGGTTTGCTGGCTCAGAGCAGTGTTAGCCCTTCCAGAGGATCCAGGTTCGATTCCCAGCACCCACACAGCAGTTCACAACTGTCTGTAGCTCCAGTTCCAGGGCATCTGATGCATTCTTCTAGTCTCATTAGGCAGTGAGTTTAAGCAGCCTGGTCTACATAGCAAGCTCCAGAACAGCCAGAGCTACATAGTGTAAGACCCTGTCTATGAACAAGTGATAAACACTGGGCTGAGTTGTTTTTATAGTGCTATACAGGCTTCTAAGGGTTGAATGAGATGGGGTACACTCGTGGAGAGAATTCCTCAGGGAGGAAGATATGAGCGGATGATAATAAACCAGAGGGGATTTAGCAAGTTGTCACAGACTCCTCTTGCCACCTTGGTGTCTTTGGATCCTTTCTCCTTGGTGTATTGTTTTATTTGTTTTTAGGTTTATTTTATTTTTGTTTACGTGTACATGTGTGTCTGCATATACGTACATATGTCAAGATACCTGCAAAGCAGAAGGCCTTAGGTCCCCCTGGAGTTGAACTTAAAGGTAGTTATGGGTCTAGGTATGTGGGTGCTGGAAAGCAAACTCTATAGTTATCCGAAAGAGCAGCAAGTGCTCTTAACCACTGAGCCAGCTCTCCAGCCCTGGTTGGTGCATTTCCTGAATGCGGATCTTAAAACTGTCTCCAGGGAGTAGGACAGGAAAGATGGGAGAAACCTGCTCGCTCGTGCTCTCTGCTCACGTATCTCGGGATTGTGGGATATTTGTACGCTGGGTGAAAACTGTGTTGCTGTGATTGGTGTAAGGAAAGCTGAAAGGCCAATAGCTAGGCAGGAGGCCGAGGCAGGATTTCCGGGGAGAGAATGGAAGCAGAGGCCTGTGGGGGTGGGCAGCGAACGACCACACAACATGACACGCCAATGAGATACGGGGGGGGGAATCAGACACAGAGAATGAAAAACAAGGCAAAAAGGACGCGAGACAAAATGAAGATTAATATAAATGGGTTCATTTAAATTATAAGACCTAGAGGGACAAGCATGAGCTAAGGCCTAGTTTTCACAATTAGTAATGTCTCTGTGTCGTTATTAGTGAGCTGGCAACCCAAAGGAAAGTTCAACTACGTATGGTGACTTACCACGGAGGCTCAAACATCCAAACACAGAGCCTGAGAAAGCCAAGTTCTGGACAAGGAGCCAGATGCTGACTCCTAGTCCTGCGGTCTCTCGGGAGGGCCAGGGCGTGGCATAAAGAGATGCAGCTCTCAGACGCTGCCCGGCGGCTGGAGTCAACCACTAGTGCCATGTGCTAAGCTGAGCTACGCGGCAGCTAAGATAGCAGTTTACTGTTTGTCTCTGGTGGTCAGAAAACACTGCCGGTGCTTAGTAAAGCCAGGTCCAGACACAGAAAACCTCGAAAAAGGTACAGAAGGTCTAAAAATGTGCTTAGATGCTGAAGAAAGAAAATGGGTATACATAGTCGTAGAAAAAACAGTTTGTAATTAATGAAGCTTTTAAATTTAAATTAGAAACAAGCCTGCCCCACATGGCAATTCCAGCTCCCTCTCCCTCCCCCCTCCCCTGCCTCCCACCATCCTCCCCAACCTCCCCACCCAATCCCCACTCCTCTCCCCAGGGGCAATCTCCAAAGTATGTTATATCATCCAGGGTAGGACTTAGGCCCTCCTCCATGTGTCCAGGCCGAGGGAGAATCCCTCCATGTGGAATGGGCTCCCAAAGTCCATTTATATGCCAGGGATAAATACTGATCTACTAAGACCTCATAGATTGCCGAGGCTTCCTCACTGACACCCACATTCAGGGGGTCTGGATCAGTCCCATGCTGGCCTCTCAGCCATCAGCCTGGGGTCCATGAGCCTTGTTCAGGTCAGCTGTTTCTGTGGGTTTCACCAGCCCAGTCTTGACCCCTTTGCTCATCACTACTCCCACTATGTCACTGGGATCCAGAAGTTCAGTTCAGTGTTTAGCTGTAGGTAGGTGTCACTGGATGAAGGCTCTAGGATGGTATATAAGGTAGTCGTCAATCTCATTATTGGGGGAGGGTATTTAAGGTGGGCTCTCCACCATTGCTTAGATTGCCAGTATAAAGTTTTTAAAGAAAAGCAAAGTAGTATAAAAAGAATAAGTGACGTAAAGATGGGAAATGAGCAGGGTGTCTGAATCCTGTATGATGCTTTGTTGACTTTGAAATTTTTTAAATACTGTGCACACAAAAAACAACAGCTTCTGAGAGACACTGGATTATGGAAACTGTTAAATTAAGCAAGCTTATATATTTTACAAATGTCTTAACTTCAAAATGGAAGTCAGAAAATATGCTGCATTGGGGAAAGGTTATGCCTTTGTTTCTAAAGGAAACAAAAAGTTATGGTTGTCTTCAAAATTAATAAAGATCAAATCTGACCAGGGAAAGCCTCCTGAAAATCTTGGCTACAGATATTAAAATAGAAACCAAGAAAGACTACAGGATAGGTGACATATATGATGAGCCCTCTACTATGGGAACAGCTCTGAGACTGGATGAACATGATAAATCTTGTTGACTACAGAATCCTCATGATCTATTATTACATGCCATCCTTTCATATGGCATAGATAGATATTTATATTACAGTTTGGTTATACAGCATAAATGGACTTATAAAATTAACAGATGCCTTTTACCTGCTCAAATATAAAAACAAAAAATCATCTTTAGCTGACTTGTACACCTGCACATTCCATACTTGCATTAACATTTACATGTTGCTTTCAAAAGTGTATGTGTTTTCCTGAAAAAAAGGGCTAGACACCAATGAAGACAAGTATCCCAGGTGATCCAGCCTCTCAGAATGCCTCTGCTGCGATTACCTCAAAATTCTGCACCTAGAATATCTTCAAAGCTGCTAGCTGAGATGGTCTAGCCTCATGCACTACTCCAGCAAGAACATTAGTTAAACCCTGCACTTTCCCATTACACCAAGACTGGACAACAACTAGCTCTCCCAAGAGTTGACCATTATCCCTAAACATGTCGTTGCCCCTAGACAACAGGAATCAATCTAGAGAACATGACACATTACCAAGAGGTGGGGTGCGTGGCTTTTGGTCATATGGTGGGTTATGAATGTTTGTCATTATTTAGGGGGATTGATTACAAGTTGTTATTGGTAATGGTCAGGGAGAAAATCTGAACAAAGGAGATTAGATTCCAGAATCTGTTTCTGAAGAGAAAAAGGGAGGATATGGTATAGAAATGATGGGATAAAAGAGAGGATTGTTGAGTCTACTTTTGAACAACTACTAATCTCAAATATTTTACATTGGTATGGATTTTTGTATATTGATACAAATTTAAGGTCATTTTTGTTATACTGTATATGTTTCTACTCTTGTTTAAGGTATTGAACATGTGCAGCTCATTTTTAAAAAGCAATGTAGAGTTCTAGTCCTTAAACGCTGTTATTATAAACCATTTAGGATAATTAAGAAATGCAGATTAGTGGTTAGTCATCTATAACAATCAAACTAGTAGTTGTAGTCATGTTAGGAATGTTTTCAAGGTTATCAGAAATATATTTTAGACAGATGGTATCAAACACTTCAAAGACCTACCGAATATGACATTTAAAATGTCTTAATAGCATGAGGCTTTTCAGGGCAGTGAGACAGGTCAGCTCCTAGCAGCACCACTCTACTTCAAAAAAGGATGATGGGCATCAAGGAAAAAATGGAGTTTACTTTCATTGTGGTAAAGCTAACCACTGGGCAAGAAACTGTCCTTATCACCACTGCTGAAAATATGCTGTCCACATTGAACAAGCAGGGCACAAAGTTAAGTTTAAGGCCAAACTCTGGCAAGACAAGGCAGGACAGTCCTTCTAAATCCTTGCTTCACAGAAAAGTCTTTCAGATATTCTAGGCCTCTAGGCCAAAGATAAATGCCCCAACATTGCAGAGGAACCTTGGGTGACTGTCCAGGCATCCAGCTGTCTCTGCCATTTCTATAGTTTGGAAATTGTTTACTGTACACTTCCTGTTTACTCAGGTAACATTTTATCCTTCTATGGTCACTAAAGGGGATTGATTGAAGACTAGATAGTTATGGTTACAGTTTTCCTTGTTACCAAAATCAGAAAACCCTTACATAAAAGATGTAAAGTTTATAAGGTTGAGAAACATAAAAGCTTAAGTTGCTTATCTAAGAAGATGTTTTAAAGTATATTTTTAGGATAGTAATACAAGCTATGATGGAAAATGGTTTAGGTATAAAACTCTGGACTTATTAAAATAGGATAGATAATACAGTACTTCCTCTGAATTTGCCAAATACATATGTATGGACTAAGCATCATGAATGTAATTCTTACTGTATATAGTTTTACTATGCTAGCATTAAAAACCTCTCCTTTTTGTTTAAACAAAAAGGGGGAAATGTAGGATATCTGTACACTGTGTGAAAATGTACTGCTGTGATTGGTGTAATAAAAGGCTGAAAGACCAATTGCTAGGCAAGAGGTATAGGTGAGATTTCCAGGGAGAGAAAGGAAGAGGAGATAATTGGGTCACGGGGAGTAGGGGCATAGGTGCCAATAAGACACAGGAGGAATAAGACATACAGAATGAGAGAAAGGTAAAAAACCATGAGACAAAATATACATTAAAATAAATAGGTTAATTTACATTATAAGAGCTAGTGGGACAAGCAGAAGCCAAGGCCTAGTTTTCATAATTCACAGTAAGTCTCCATGTTATTTGTGAGCTGGTGGTCCACAGGAAAGTCCACCTACACAGAATAGCATACATATCCTGTGCTGTATCAAAGTATTCGGGAACTTAATGTTCCTCTTTCTCCCCCCAGGCAAATGCTTCAACTCAAGAGCTCCAAAGATAATTTGTGGAAATTTCTTGAATACATAGGTGTTCCCTATATGTTGATGATCATCAGATCTCTGTGTGTAACCCTCATCATTGTCACCACCCTTGACAGTGGGTTCCACAGGAATCTAAAACTTGGTTGGCATAGCCTAAGTCAATCACTATCACTTCTATGTAATTGAATTGTGTGTTCTCCCCACAACAAAAAAGAAAGTTCAGAAAACCTGGACTCTATTATCTCAGATATGACCGTATTTCCAACTAGAATCATTACAGGAAACTATTGCTTTAGGGCTTTCACTGAAACATCTTAACTAGGAGACTATATGTAGATTATTCTTACAGGTAATGCTTCAAATCAGTCAACTATGATAACATATCTCCAGTATGACTGGAACATAACAAATTCCTGGAGTAAAATGTTCCTTCTAGTTTGCATACTTAACATTAATAGCAAATTATAAGATAACAATATCTCATTAACATAAAAATATAAACTTCCTCTTAAATATTTTCATGTGCCTGAAAGTCCTTACACTTTTAGATTTAAGATTAGTGCATTTTTGTCACTGCAATAAACTCTCTCAGGCTGGGTACTTAAGAAATGAAACAGACCCTTGTAGCTCACCATTTGGGAGGCTGAAAATCTACACAGCAAAGCACTGACTCCTCTGGAGAGGATCCCCCTGGCTGAGTTACCATGATGGGCAATATGTGTGCAGAGGTTAACCGAGGAGTAGGCACACAGTAAGATGGAAAGCCAGAGACTTTAAGGATTTGGTTTGGGTTTGATTTTGGTTGTTTGGTTGTGAGCCTAGCCTTTAACGGCTGAGCTATCCCTCCAGCCCAGTTTTGGTTGTTTGAGTTTTAGTTTCTCTATGTAGCCCTAGCTATCCTGGAACTCTCTCTATAGATCAGGCTGGCCTCAAACTCAGAGATCCTCCTGCTTCTGCCTCCCAAGCACTGGGATTAAAGGCGTGCACCATCACAGGTTCTCTCATAATAACTTGTTACCAGAGTTAACTCAAACTCCAATGAAAGCCATCTTGATCCTGTCTAAGGACAACAACCCAGACTAATCAACTGCCTACTCTCTGAGGCCCTGCTTATTCCAAACATCACTACTGGACCAACCGGAACCTTTCCAACAGACCAAAACAGTTTTAATCCCCCTATGTGTGACTTTTCCCTCAGCTTCGCTAATTACAAGGCTTTTAGCACATTCTTCTGTGGGGACACCTTAAAGATGTTGTTTCCTAAGCCTCTTCTACGTCCACTGTCCTCCATCTATCTCTTGAACTTAAAAAAATATAAAGGTTTTTAAAAATAATATATACATAATTTAAAAAGAAATGTATGTACAATATGTCTTAAATTAATCTCAAATTTGTATCAATATACAATGTTTGTATATAATTTATAGAAGTCCAATCAATGTAAAATACTAAAATCTAGTTGTTACTTTTTAAAGTAGATCCAATATTCCACCTTTGCATCTTATCATATCTATATCTGTTGGTGGAGTTACTTGCGACCAGGTCCCACTGCCACAAGAGCTTTAAATAAGCACACAGCAACACATTAATTATAAAAGTGTTGGCAGATAGCTAGGGCTTCTTATTGACTAGCTCTGTCTTAATTATTAGCCCATTTCTATTGATCTATGTATTTCCTTTGGCTTTCCAGAGAATGCCTGGTGCATCTTGTCTTCCTAGTCTCTACATGAGGTCCTTTCCTGGAACCTCTCTGCCTACTTTTTCCAGAATTCTCCTCATCCTCTAGCCCGGCCTATCTTCCTGCCTCTTCTGACTATTGGCCAAACAGTGTTTTATTTATCAACCATAAGAGAAACATGTATACAGAAGGACATTACCCATCATATATCCTCCCTTTTTTTCTTTTCAGAATAGATTCAATAATCTACCTTTTTATCCTGTACCTGTATTCTCTTTAAAAACAACAAACAAAACAAAAATTAAAATGTTAAATCCATATATGTAACCAAATCTAAAATCTGAGTAGTTAGATGCTCTTCCAGGGGATTCAAGACCATTAGCTACTCTTCCAAAGGACTCGAGTTTGTTTCCAGTACCCATGTGACTGCTGGCAACCATCTAAAACTCCAGTTCCTAGAGATCTGATATCCCTCTGGCCTCCACTGGCACTGTACTCAAATGGTGCTCAGATATACTTGCAGATAATAATCAGAAGATTTTAAAAATTAAATCTAGAGAATTCTACCAGTTTAAATCACAATTTGTGTCATAGAATACAGTTAGACTTCTTCCCACCAGTTTGACCACACCAAGGGCTGGCTAGCATCACTGAAGAAAAACTAACTGTGTGTGTGTGTGTGTGTGTGTGTGTGTGTATGCACACGCGCGTGTGTGTGCGTGTTACATAAACATGCCCCCACAAAACAAAGTTTGTCGTTTACACTCCACAAACATCTTGACTGAATCTCAGCTTCAACTCTAAGCCCTTCAAATAGAAACCAAGTAACTTACTATTTACAGAAATGAAACTGTAATACACCCGTGCGCTCTCTTCACTAACTGGCTCCTCCCCTGCACATGCGCAGTGTGTGGCCTACACCACACGCACAGTGGGTGGCCTACACCAGGCCACTTGTGCATCGTTCTGCTTCCCACAGCATCCACCACCGGTAATTTCCCTTCACCACTCTGAAGAGAGAGGATAAGGACTGAAAAACTATTTTCAAAAGTAATTTTTCAAAGTGGCACAGTCAAAGTGGCAAAAGGTAACCATTTGTAATAATTATGGTAATAAAAAGCATTATTACACTGTTGACCTTTGGGAAGCTTTCAGCGCACAAACATGAACTAATGAACAATGAATTTTAAAACCACGTGCTCCGCTCACACTCTGCTCCCGGACCCCATGCCAACACTCGTTCTCCTCTTGTTTGTTAAAGTTCAAGTGGGGGTCGCTCTGAAGGCTTAAATTTGGTGCAAAATAAAACATCCTATTAATTGCAAAATTAAAAGCCCTTCATTGAAGAGCAGGCTACTATTTTCACACCAACAACCTTTCTCACTCTCCATAGTACAGAGCCTGCTAACACGGCTCCACACAACTTCCTGTTATAGCTGATCATATAGTGACGGTCAGAAGGAATACTCCTTAACTCAATAAATTTCAATCATTCCACTTCTTGACTCAAGTGTCTTTACTTTTTTACAAACTATACTCCCATCAATGTTTTTTTATATCAGCTTGGGTTTTTCCCTAAGTATTGTATGTAGCTTCTCTCAGACTTTTTAAACAAACCCAGTTTGCTAAATTATAAGATCTTGGTTGATTGGCATACAAGCAATCATAGAGCCACCAAGGGAAGCTTTTACCATGAAGCAATGGCAAGCACTTCCTACCAGCATGCCACACATCTTATTTGCTTGTTTAGATGCCTCTGGATTTCTAAAGACATTTAGTCAGCACCCCATATGGTACTAGACTTCATACCCAACACTTAATTTTCTAGTGTTGAAGATAGAAATTCAAATAGGAAAATATTTAAATTGCTGGAGTTTAAACACACGCTTACGTCAGACCTCTTATTACCTCAATAGGCCTCTGTTGATCTCTAAAGCTATTTCACTTTCTCCATGTCTCTCCCTACCTGCTGACGGGTGGAAATTAAATACAAGTATGCCATTGCGTTTGAAGTACTCAGAAATGGTTTATTCCTTTTACTTCAATATTTCCTTCAAATTTGCTTTCTCTAGTGGGACATGGTTCTTTATTTTCCTCTGCTGTAGACTGCAGGGACCTAAATTGCAAGAATTAGTTATAAGAGGGCATTTAACAGTCCCATAAGTTTGCTTTCATACCACACTTTACATCAAAGCCCCAGTCTTCAAGGAGTAACTAAGTTCATGAATTGTTATGCCTTTTGTTGTATCTTCAGTTTTAAATGCCACGATTTCCTCATATAAAACACCGAGTGCCTGTGGAAAACATTGAAATGTCCGGGAAATGGTTCTTCATCGCGAAACATGAGGCTTGTGTACGCTCAGGGCCTGTTACTCTCCCACAGGACAGGACATTTGCTTTCTTTCTATAAAATAAGTGAAGTGACCCTCCATAAAGACCATGTGATAGCATGACCAAAAAAATGAGACGAATGGAAAATGATAAAATCATTTCATGCAAAACATAAACACTTAAAAAATGAGACTACTGAAAAATAACAGGGTATATATTATTATCTCCATTTCCTTGAGTAAATGGAATCTCAGAGATGTGACCAGTTAAACTATTTTGCAGGGCCCCATGCAAAAATGAACAATTTTTGTTGAGAGAGTACAATTTCAAGATGGTGGCAGCAGGAATTAATCCAGGTACCAGGATCTGTGTGTCCACAGAAGATGCACATGACTGGGAAAATTCCTACCACGAGAAGCTAAAGGACTCATGTACGACTCAGAATAAGCAAGGAGATAGAATTTGGATGTATCCCTGGTTAGCCTCAAACACAAGATCCCTCCGCCTCAGCTTCACAAGTGCCAAGGTTGCAAATCTTTGTCACCACTTTCAGCCAAAATTCAGAACTCTCCCTCTTAGTCATAAACAATAACCACCCATCAGAGAGTGTCTTCTATGGCCTGGCCATAAGGCTTACTCCCTTTAGCCCACATAATAATCAGATAGCCACCAGCATCTTCATTTTCCAAATGAGGCAACTGAGACTTAGCAGACAATCTGAGGGACTTGCCTCTTGAAGTAGAAACATGCTGTTTTTATGCCACCAGATTCCTCCCTACAACACCTCAATTCCAGTTTGAAGAAGTTCCTTTTACATAATGTAAACACCTAAGAGCAAAGGTATTTTCTTACCCTTCATGTCCCCAATGCTCAGAGCAAAGGTCATGGTCAGATAACAAATGTTTGTGATGTGTGTGCCCGCTTTCCCCACAACAGCGCAGGCCTCCCAGGCCCTGTCCTCACGTCCCTCCTGCTTCCCTGAGTGTACTTGCCCTAAACTCACACTCTCCTGGAGCTTTGAACCCTAAGATTCCACAAACCCAGGGAAATTCAACCTTGATCATGGCAATGGTCCTGACCTGACCAAACTGTGGACAGCCATTGTCCTATTTTAATTCTGCTGCTGTGATAAAACTCTGACCATAAGCAACTTAGGAGGAAAGGGTTTACTTGACTAACAGGTCCATCATCGAAAGAAGGCAAGGCAGGGAACTGAGAACTTTGAGAGAGGTTGCTTACCCAGGCTATTTTCATGCTCAGTAAACTGTCTTATAAAACTCTGGGCCACCTACCCAGGGTTGGTCCTGCCCACATTAGCAATCAAGGAAATGCAGCCACAGACACAACCATGGGCCAATCTGATAGGGCCGATTCCTTAACTGAGTCTCTTTCTTCCCAGGTAGCCTTGAGTAGCCATCACAGCCATGCTGCTGCTGCAGATTCTATCATGACCCCATGTTTACTTGCCACCTGTGTCTCTCTTAGTTCCTTGTCCATCAGCTTGAAGAGACACCATGATCAAGGCAGCTCAAACAAGAAACAGCTTGTTGAGGCTTAAAGTTCCATCATCATCATCATGGCAGGGAGTATGGCCAGGGGCGAGCAGATGTGGCACTGGAACAGTAGCCGAGAGCTCACACCCTCATCCACAAGTAGAAGGCAGGGAGAACGCACACTGGATCCGTGGCACACCTCCCCCAACAAGAAATCCACACCTCCTAACTCCTCCCAAAACAGTTCCACCAACTAAGGATCAAATATATAAACCTATGGGGTCTATTCTCACTCCATCCAACCATCACAAAACATCTATTATTCCTCTCCTCTCCATCTCTCGCCTTCCCTCCTTCCCTTCCTCCTCTCTTCCTTCTTCCTTCCCTCCTTCCCTCCCTCCTTTGCTCCCTCACATGCAAAGAAAGATTGACAGGGATCCCTAGGATCATACAGAATCTATTCTTCTCTAGAATTCATAGAACTCACATAAACTCTTACACTTGCAGTTGTGGTTTACTACAACAAGAGGATACAGATTAAAGTCAGAAGGGGAAAAAGACACACATGGTAGTGTCCAAGAACAGCTGGGTACCAGCTTTTGACTGTCAATCCCCAGCAGACTTTCATGGACATCATTTAATTCACCCATCAGTGATGTGTGACTGCGTTTGTGTGACCAACCTTAGCTACTTAGTCTCTAGACCCCAGAAGTCACAGTGATACACATGACCCACGGCCTCAGGAATAAAATCCATCCCTATAAACAAGACAGGAGTCAGTAGGTGGATATACCAAGAAGAGTCTATAGCATATTTATCACAATGTTATTTGTTATTACATTTGTTTAGTGTGGAAGGGTGGGGAGGTGAGGATATGTGTGCGCCACAGTATGTCAGAGGACAGCTCTGGAGAGTCTGTTCTCCTCCCACAACTTAAGTTCTAGGGATCAAACTCAGGTTATTAGGTTTGCTGACAAGAGCTTTAAGACACTGCACCATCTCCCTGGTCTTGCAGTTTTATTTTTACAGTATAAAATCAGAAAAAAAATATCTTCATACCCAGCAAAATGACGGGTTAAGTCAAAAGCTGACCAACTTTTTCTGTAAGCAAGATAATTTGTTACAGCTACTCAACTCTGCCATTATCATACTAGAACACAGCCAATACTTAAGCAAATGAGTGTGGCTGTCTTCCAGTAAAACTTCATTTACACAAACAGGTGAGGGGAAGGGTCAGGGTTTGGACAATAGACCATAGTTTCCAAATCCTAAAGTTAAGCTATAATAAGATTGTCCTTTTCCCCCTGCAACACTGAGGATCAAACTTGAACCTTCACCAGAAGATGCCACGCTTCTCTGAGCACCTTTACTGAAACTCACTGAACCACACAAAAAAAGACATGACTGTAGGAGGACCTGCTGGGGAAAGGGAGGGATTCAGGGGAAGTGGGAAGGAGACAAGACAGGGTAATGGGGAATGAATATGATCAAAATATGTTATAATTTGTGTGCAAATATCATAGCAAACCCTATTGTTGTGAATAATTAGTACATGCTGATAAATTTTTCTGAAAAAAGAAAACTTTAGCATGTTAGGTAAACATACCACAATCCACAAGAAATTGGTTATAGAAAACAGGAAATGTATAAGAATATTTATACATATAAAGGAAAAGAAAAGTTTTGAATTGATATTAATAAAGCTACCAATGGTATTTCTGGGATTATGAGTTTTTATTTGCTATTTAAACATTATATTGCTTGAAAGTTTTATTATAAACACAGATGTTTACACTAGTTAATCCCTTACTACATTGTTCAAGCGTCTACTAAGAAAGAAATCCTGAGCGCTTGATAGCATCAGAGTTAGCTTTAAGGACAGCTCTCCTAACGGGCATTCATGGTATGACTTCGCAACCTTCCTCCCAAATCCAGGTTCTAGAGAATTCTTTCAGAATCTTAAACCCAATCTTCTTTCCCTCTTACACCATAAATATCCCAGTAACCTTCTTTCAGAGGAATTTTTGCTTGTTTATGGGTTTTACTTTTGGTTTGGTTTGGTGTTGTTTGGTTTGGTTTGGTGTTGTTTGGTTTGGTTTGGTGTTGTTTGGTTTGGTTTGGTGTTGTTTGGTTTGGTTTGGTGTTGTTTGGTTTGGTTTGGTGTTGTTTGGTTTGGTTTGGTGTTGTTTGGTTTGGTTTGGTGTTGTTTGGTTTGGTTTGGTGTTGTTTGGTTTGGTTTGGTGTTGTTTGGTTTGGTTTGGTGTTGTTTGGTTTGGTTTGGTGTTGTTTGGTTTGGTTTGGTGTTGTTTGGTTTGGTTTGGTGTTGTTTGGTTTGGTTTGGTGTTGTTTGGTTTGGTTTGGTGTTGTTTGGTTTGGTTTGGTGTTGTTTGGTTTGGTTTGGTGTTGTTTGGTTTGGTTTGGTGTTGTTTGGTTTGGTTTGGTGTTGTTTGGTTTGGTTTGGTGTTGTTTGGTTGGTTTTGGGGGGGGCTTTGTTGCTGTTGTTGCTATTGCTGTTGTCTTTAGTGTTTGTTTCTTTGGTTTTTGTGGTCCTTTTTGAGACAGGGTTTCATGTAGCCCAGGCTGGCCTCAAATTCACCATGTAGCCAAGGCTAGCCCTGAACCCACAATTCTCCTATACTAATTCCCCCAAGTACTAAGATTACAAGCTATGCTTCCATGGAATAGTTTTTAATCACACACACACACACACACACACACACACAAAATCATGTACCTTGAAAGGAGATGTATTTTGTGTCTATGGAAGAAAAAATTCTGCATTAGCTCATTCACAATTCTAGTTCTAGATCAAGCATTCATGTTGCATTGCATTTCAAAATGTTACACGAATACCTGAACTGAATTGTTAGAAAGAATTTACCTACAAGCAACACAGAGACACTCAAAGCTCTCGGAAGCTATAAGTACAATACCTTCTTGAATTGAATTTATATACTTCATGAATGTACTTCATATACCACAATATACACACACAAAAAATCCAATGCTACATTTCTTGGGATATGCAAAAACATATAAAAGGACTTCCTATTTGATCTACTTATCACTTTCACCACCGTGTGTGTGTGTGTGTGTGTGTGTGTGTGTCCACTAACTTACTAACTTGACTGAAAGCTTTCAGACAGTAATAAAGTTTAAAACACAAAAAGCAGAAACTTCTGAGGATCTCATTTTCTTCCAAGAAGCTGTTTTACCAGTAGCTGTGCTTCCTGAGAGTATCACACTGGCCACTACTCACAGAAGCCCAGCTTTTCTCTCAAACACAGTGAACTGTAACTTCATACTGACAAAGCAGGTTCTAGAATTACCTGCATTTAGTATTCTATCACGAAATGGTGTTATCTTTAATTACTTTTTTAAAATTATCCCTAACTTTATTATATGTCAAAAGATGACCGTTTAGTACCTCACATTATTAACATGAGAAAACTTATTTGTAGGCAGGTTGCTCAGATCCTAATCAAAGAAAAACTCTCTCTCTGTTAATTGGACAATTAATAGCATCTTTTAAACTAGAGCTGATCCAAGTACCTTTTATGTTCATTGGCAGATCGATTTTCCACGAGAAAGTTCTGTTATCTCTATTATCCCTGTGGTAGGAAGGAGAGCCTTGTGGAAGGGACAAAAGGATTAGCTTTGTTTACCCCCACTCTACCCTTTCACGCTCAGCCTCCTTTGTCAGTTGGCTGTGATTTGAGTCTTAGGGAAATGGAAATGAATCTTGACAAAAATCTTTAATAGAATTAAAATCTATTTCAGGCATCTGAAAATAGAATTTTGATTATGTCTGTGCATTCATAGCTTCTTTAGGGGGAGGAGGGAAAAAACTCCTTGCCTACTTGCCTGTATTTATCTGCCAAGTCCTTTTCCTGTATCTCTGTCTCCCTGCCTCCACCTCCAGAGCTCTTATATTTCCAAGACTAAGAGACAAAACCACGGGCTGGTCCCTGCAACAGTATCATTTATTTGTGTTCCTCAAGCAGCCTGCAACACAGCCAGAAGATAATGGACACCTCATTTATTCAAGCTCTGAATGATCATATTTAATTCCCCGTGACAGCTGTCTTCCCTACATTAGCATTGCAAATAAGTTCGGTTTTGTAATGGCCTTCTATTGAACATGATTCAATTATGTGTGGTCCGTATCGAGGCAGGATTTGGTCCTAGTATCTATAGCAATATTTCTGCAAGCTGCTGCTCTTTACACAGCTCACATTTAATCTGGCTGTTTACCACAATGCTTTCCTTGAACTCCCTGCACTTACAAATAAAATAAAGAGGAATGAATGTCATTTGAAAAAGCAGTTACTGGGCATATAGATATCACATATCTCCTTCCCCTTACATATGTAATCAACCTGGAAGCCTTTTGAAAGAAAAACTGCCAACTGTCCAATTTTAAAACCTAGATAATAAAATTGGTATGGCCAATTAAGCGATTAGGCAATGCTAGACACACTAGGGTTCATGCCTGGTTTTGCATATCAGCTACATAGGCACTGACACAATTGGTTTGAATTCACAGTGATCCTATGTAGTAGAGGTGAGGAACCTGTGACGGAAGGAAAAGCACTCTCCATGGACTGTTGGTTCCTGCTAACACGATCCTTGCAAAGGGCAAAAGGCCACCCTCTCCCCCTCAGAAATGCCCAACTCACCAATTGGCTCCTGCCTCCAGAAGTTCACATGCAGATGTTGCCACCAGCTGGGTTTCCCAGACTCAGCAGCTGTGGAAGTTGTATGTTATAAGAAGATAAAGCCATCAGATGGGCAGGACAGAGAGGGTCTTCCCATGCAGAGTCGACCTGGGCTGGCTGTGGATAGTTTTGTTCAATGTGACTTATAGACAAAAGAGCTCTCAGTTTGGGAAGCAAAGAATTCCAAGATCAAGAATTCACCATATTCAGTATCTGGTAAGGGCCACTCTACTTTTCTGCTTTTGCTGTATCTTCAACATGAGAGAGGGAGAGAAGGCAAGAAAGCAAAGGTTGGACTCCCCTCCATAAGCATTTTTATTTATTTATCTTACATCCAGCTGCAGTTTCCCCTCCCTCCTCTCCTTTGGTTAATGGGCACTATCATATTCATGATGGCATAGCCCTCATGACTTAATCACGTTCTGAATGCTCCAGCTCTTAACCTCGGTGATACAGTTCAACCTGATGGATCTGGGGAGAAAACACATCCATTCAGACCACAGTACATAGGGAGGGTGTGTTGTGTGACATTATTCCTCAGGACACATGACCAAAGTCTGCTCATCCAACATTGGGAACTAACAACAAACCAACACAACTTGATGAGCCACAAGTTTCCTTGGGGTTATTTACTGGAATATGAATGAGGGGGTCACTTGCAGGAGCAGAAATGAAAGACAGCTGCATCACCAAAGCCCATGCCATCTGGGTAATAGTTCACAAAAGCTGGAAATCAGTAGAATACTGTGAAAACTGCAGGGGGCTCAACAGGTTGGAGAGTATCCTGTTGGAGAGCATTCCAGGTGGCTCAGTTGGCCTTAACCTCTCATAGGCAGCCCATCTATCTTGTTTCTTCTAGACAATTCAGTTAGTCTCTGCAGCTTCCAGACTGTCTGGCTGGTCCCTGCTTCTTTAAAGTTGCTGGGCTTGTCTGAAGTCAGTCTTCTCTACGCAGCTTTTATTGCTTATACACTAATAGGGAGGGGGGGCTATAGTGAATCTGGTCAGTTTCAGGGACTTCCTGAAGCTAGTTTGAGTTGTTTAATTCCTGCTTCTCTGTAGCATTTCACCTTCCTTTAGAACATCACCTCTCCTGTAAATAATCTGTTCTAAGAAGCTTCCCTCTAAGATGAAGGTTTTAATCTAGGAAGAAACCATGACACAGCAGGCTGTGATCGCCACATCTCTGTGGCCACCATGACTGGTATCATGCAATCTCCCATAGCCCTTACCCTCTCTACCTCATCACATTGCATTAAGCTGCTAGGCAATTTAGAGATTGAAGATAGTCATTCATTACTTGAGTGCTATTTAATAAAAAGCATCCCTTCTGTCCTTTACACTAACAAACAGCATAATAGCAACTGGGAATTTTTCTGTCACACAAAAATGTGCAAGTCAATACAAAGAAAGTCACTATCCGCAGCCTGAAAAATATGCTTAATCTTTTAGAGACCTTAACTCAGGCCAAACAGTATGCTTTGTGGCTTTGAAATAGAAACCAGTTTCAGGGCATTGTGTATATGGTTCAGTGGTAATAGCTCTTGCAGAAGCCTTGAATCTGGTTCCCAGCACCCCTGTCAGGCAGCTCACAACCACCTGTAACTCCAGCTCCAGGAGACTTGAGGCCTTTAGCCTCCCAAGGCATTCGTATACATACACACACATATACATGCAGACACCCACATATATAAATAAGCATAATATTAAAAATTAAAGATGTCAAGACTAGCCAGTATGAAGAAGAACTGGAGGTTTTATTAAAGATTTTTTAATACAGACTTCAAGCATAAAAGTTAAGAGAAAATGAAGCACTCAGAAAGTGTGTGCATGAAGTCCTCAAAGGACAGTGGCAATTAACATCAGCCATGCATACCATTTCCTGGCTCTCAAGTTACATCTCAAAAGGTTGCTAGGAAACCTTTTCCTTCTTTATCTTTATCTTTTTGATAAGTGAGATCATAGCATGGCTCCGGAGGTGCCTTGGACAGAATTATAATCTGATGCTGTAAAACCAGGAGCCACTAGGCTGCTCAGGAGATCTGGACTTGACTCTTCTTGTAAAGGAGGCTATTGGTGGGAGGCCCAGAACAACGCTGGGAGGGAGGAAGGCCTTCAGCAGTTGTTGCTTGTGCTGGAATTCCAGCCACTCTACTGGTGAGAGGCTAAAACCAGACCACAGAGTAAGGGCGGAACGGGGGGGGGGGGCGGGGGGAGGCAGTAATTCTCGGCGCACGCCTTTAATCCCAGCACTCGGGAGGCAGAGGCAGGCAGATCACTGTGAGTTCGAGACCAGCCTGGTCTACCGAGCGAGTTCCAGGACAGCCTCCAAAGCCACAGGGAAACCCTGTCTCGAAAAAAAAAATTTCTCCATATTTCTATCCTGCCTCAATACGGGTAATTTCACTCTGTAAATCTGCCCCCTCCCCCAGCTTGATACAGCAAGCCTGTGACTCTTTTATTCCCCACCCCTGTCCTTTGCTTTCTTCCTGTCTCTCAGGACACGCCCCCACCCCACCCTGGAAAGCAGTTATCTTTGGTAGTACCATCTTCTGTCCTGAAAGCAACCTGTTTCCAAAATTATCTCCCACCTTTGCAGCTCCAATACACACTCACCTCTTGTGGATCCCCTGTCCCTCCTTTCAAGTTCTCTTCCAACCTCCAGGAGGTGAGCTGCAGAGCTAAGCTCCTTCTTCCCCAGCAATAACACACCAAAGCTGTCCGCAATAATGAAGTCTGGCCTCCGCACGAAGTCTCAAGTCAGAACCTTCGGAATCTTCCACTGAAGATAGAGTAGACCATGACCATGACCCTCTGTCTCTAGGGACCTCCAACCCACTCCAGAATGTTCCAAAGTAGTTCAGCCAGGTCCCCTGCGCTGAAAGACATATTTTCCATTTGTAACTAACACAAGTAATGAGGATGCTAGGCTCACTGGCAGTACAGGAAATAACCAGAATTTCATCGCGTCAATCAGCTTGATAGCACACCATGTCGCCCTTGGGGACTACTTCAGACGGCAGGTACGTTTTTAAGTTTTGGAAATCAGACTGTACTAGCTCTTAGGCTTTGACAAAATATCTTCATTGTAGTAAAAACTGAACCTGCTCAGCACTTGGCATTGCTTCTTTAACAATTGGCACACCCCAAAGCGTGCACATTGTTGATGCCTGTAAGATGAACTGAAACACACTGCATGCACAGCGATGCATGCTCAATTCTTTCCTGCTCATTCCATTTTTATTTCCATTAACCACCATCCCACATGGACCTACTCAAGCTGTAACCAGGATTCGGATTTTTTTGTTTTTGTTTTTTATTTTGGTTATTTTGTTTTGTTCTGTTTTTGGAGATTTGGTCCTGTAACTGTTGTCACTGTTTATTAAGTTGGTTGGGCTACAATTGAGTGTTCGATTGCTTGTTTATTTTGTTGAGAGTCTCCTTATATAGGCCAAGCTGGCCTAGAACTCTTGCACTGTAGCCCAGGCTGGCCTCAAATTTACAACCCTCCAGTCTGTGTTTCCAAAACTGAGGTCACAGGCATGTGTCAGCGTGGCTGACAGCAAGTGTGATCCGCTTGGCTTATATGCTGTTTGTGTTCCTCATCTGGAAATTCCTTCTCGGTTTTTCTGTTTGGTTTCGGTGTTCTTTGCAGTAAATTTTGTTCTTTCGAAACTTCACGTGTGTGCACTATATATTCTGTTCATTCTTCCCTGACCCTCTCCTATGTCTTCCCCATTCCAATAGTCCTCTTTTCTCACTGCAAATCCTTTTCCTCTATCACTGATTTTGACTCTGTGTCCTGTAGAGTTCAACCAGGGCTATCTGTGTGATCTTGAACTTGGAAGTAACCAAAAGAGCCTGGTGGCTCCGGTGCATAAGTAAGTGGGCACTATGCTTTAGCGGCTCCCTGAACCTATTCGCTGTCAATAGATCAGTGTTAAGTAGCAAGGCCCCCTGCGTTCCTCCTCCCTCCATAACTGGTGTTAGGAGGGCATGGCTTCTGTGGGCCCAGAAACAGCAAGCAGGCTTCCTGCTTGCCATGACCATGTTGTGCCTAGAAGATGGCATTTTGAAGCTCCTCTCCCGTCTTTCTTACATTCTTTATGCCCTCTCTTCAACTAAAGGCAAAAAGGTTCATGCTCCCTGAGCCTGAAGGGAGTGGTATAAGTGTCTTGGGTAGGGCTGAATCCTCAACTGTCCTTTCTTCTCAGCATCTTAAACAGCCATGGGTGTTTGCATTGACCTCTGTTCCCTGCACGGAGAGGCTTCTCCATTTAAGAACAAGAACAGCCTTTGTATATGGGTATAAACACAAATACTTAGAAAATAGTTTGATGCTATGTCAAGCCGGCTGAGCAGTGACCTTAGGTTCCTACCCCTTGTGGCCTAAGACCTTTTCAATCATGAATTGCTTTGTCAGACTGACAGCATTAGGCATGAATTCCTTCTTTTCAACAGAGCCCCAAATCCAATTAAGGAGTAGGTGGTTGTCCCCATAATAGTTGGTCACCATTGCACTAGCAGGCACATTTTGCCTGGCAGGTTACAACTGTGTAGTTTACAGCTGGATTAGAGCTGCATGTCTTTACTCCTGAGAAGTCTGGATGCCACCAACCAGCACAGTGAGAGTCAAACAGCAGGGAGGGATCTTCCAGCCCAGGTCTAACTTGACTTCTTTACCTCTTTCATCCAAAGCATGCATCCTCTGTAGCAGTAGTGTCTTTTATCAACTAGCTCTGGTAGGTGACCAACAGGCAAGAGCCTGCATTGTTTTGAAGGCCTCCCTGACAAACAACCCCTACAGAGGTGTCCCATACTTAGCACTGAGGTTTCTGTTTATTAGCCATTGTTTTTAGGATCTGCATTGTCTAGTCTTACAGGGTTTATGCCTTCAAATTCCTTGCTATGTTTTTCAACTGAATCTACTAAATGATTTTTCTCAAACTTCCTTTGTTTTATGCCCCTTTCCCTTGTCTCTCCAATCCTCCATTTATCCCCCTAGTCAAACTTTTCTGCCCCTTAATAAATTCCCTCTCAACACTCTGTTCCTCAAGATGTTTCTTCTATAGAATGAATGTATATATAGCATTTATCTCATGGGACATTCTGAAGATTATTAAATGGGATAACGCACTTAAAAATCTCACACAATACCTGATGCACAATAATTTTTAAATGTCATTATGTCATATATATGTGTGTATACACATGTCTATATATACATACATTCTTCAAAACTAATTCCTTAAAACACTGATCTCACCAACATGACCCAATGTTAATTTTCCTTCACTGTGGTTTCCTCTTCCTTTTCTTACCCAAGGCATGGAAAATGAGTCAGTTGAGTTTTATTGATGACTCTAGCAACCTTACAGACCTTAACATGATGGTTGTAGATGAAACAGATCTCAAGTTACCCTTGAAAAGAAGGATCCATGAACAGTTTCTCATCAACTCTCAAAGAGCACTCAGAAAGCGCACCAGTCATGCCTGAGCCTCATGTGCAGAGAGAGTCCTAACAGTTCCAAATTAGGGCAAAGAATGTTGTTGCTGTCCTCTCCCAACACTTGGCTGAAAACTCTGTGAAAGTGATTTATGTATTAAGGACAACCTTGAAGAAAATAAATAAATAAATAAATAAGGATTCAAGAAAGTATAAAATATAGAATTTAATATATAGGCCTCTGTCCTAGTCTAAGAAACTACCAAAGAGATAGAAGAAACCCATACCCCAGGACAATGGAGCATGTGGGACAGATGGCTCCTACTTCTTCTGTTATAATCCCTGACAACAAAACATCCTTCTGAAGAGGTATGGCCTTAAGCTCAGAGAACATAGTCATGCCATTATTTCAAACTCTGAACTAGAGGTCAAATCTTCACACCTGGCCAAGACAATCTCCATGATATTTGTCTGCTAAGGGTCCCCTGGCCTAAGAACATGGGTTGATATATGCTGCAGTGTCTGCTCCAGTCAACAAATGAGTGGTTTAAAAGAATGCCACAGCAGGCCGGGGGGTGGGGGTACAGGCACAGCCGACCATACCTGTAATCCCGGTGCTGAGGAAGCAGAGACAAGAAGGTCCCTGGGGCTTGCTGGTCAATCCAGTCTAGCTGAATCAGTTAGGTCCAGTTTCATTCAGTGAGGGAGCCTGTCTCAAAGTACAAGGTGGTGAACTATTAAGAAAAATAGTTGTGCCGGGCAGTGGTGGTGCACGACTTTAATCCCAGCACTCGTGAGGCAGAGGCAGGCGGATCTCTGCGCGTTCGAGGCCAGGCTGGACCGATAGCCTCTGAAACAATACAGAGAAACCCTGTCTCGTAAAAACAAAAAAAAAATCTGAAGACAGGTCCACCGATTCATGGCCACCTTACACACCAGCTCTTCTGTAAAGTGGAGAAGTCATGTTTGAATCATGTCGGGCACAACAGCATAATAAAAAACTCTACCACAAGGGAATGTCCCATGTATCTGTAATGTTCGACTAATTAAGTCTTGGAAGCACTTAGGACAGTCTTCAATATGTATACCCACAGGGTAGTCTTAAAAAAAAAACTCCATTTCAAGCCATGCCCCAACAACAGTGAACAAATGGATTTGAATTGTTAGAGACTAATGACGTAAAAAGCAGTGTTCCCTCCGTGAAAAAAGACTGCCTTCTTCAGACATGCAGCTTATAGAAGCCAACTTTGGTAAAATACGTAATTTCCCCATTATTTCCTATCAAATAATCTAACACATACACCAATTATTTATGATGTGTGAGTGTGTGTACTGCATAAGCAAAGGGATCAAGGTTCTTGGTAATAAACTAAAGAGACAATAGAAGGTTATTTGGATTCCAGTAATAAAAAGATAAACAATAAAAAAAAGTGCTGCTGTAGTTTTTGTCTTTCCACATCTGACTTACCTTCAAGCAAATTTTACTCACAAACAATCTTGAAAGAATTAAGATGAGTCACCACTATGTTTTACCAACTATGATCTTTCAATTCCAATCAAAGACTGATGCATAAAACCCTTAAAAATACAGGCCTAGGATCTCTGTGAGTTCGAGGCCAGGCTGGACCAACAGCCTCCAAAACAATACAGAGAAACCCTGTCTCGTAAAAAAAAAAAAAATACAGGCCTAGCTATGCCTTAATGTATATTTACTTAATGCATAGGTAGTAAATACAATACAGATCCAATTGTATACCCATTCTTTAAATTGAAAACCTATTTAAGTAATCAAAATGATCCTGTCACAGCATGGAAAACTAGGACATGATTTCAGAAAAATTTAAGAACCATAGAGCCTAACATTCAGTTTAATCTCCACAAATAACAGTCTGTTCATTAAACAACATTGTGGACTTCAACAAATAAGAGGTTTGTTAAGCAAATAGATGAAACATTGAAAAATTATTCTAATTATGGGCTGAAACTGCTGTATTTAACACAGTCTGGTGCTCACCACCAGGGTATCCAAGCCTCAAGGCATCCCCAAAACACAGTCTACTTTGAAGGCTGATGGGATGGCTCAGCAGGTAGAGGCTCTTTGCCACAGAGTCTGATGAACTGAGTTTGATCGTGGGGATCCACAACCATTCCTCAGGTTGTCCTACGACCACTGTGATCTACAGCCTTCTGGCCACTTCCTTGGCTCTGCAGTGGTCAATTGAATACTGAGCCAGTTCCCTGTCGTCAGGTACAAAGCTGATGACTATATGAAGATTATGAAATAAGGACCAGAATCTCATGGGACAAAAATAGCAATGACACAATTTCCAGAGATGCTTCAGAGTCCTGGAAAGAGGTAGGGAAATCTCTGCCCCATATCTTGCACTCAATGACACAGCTGTTCCCAGCAATGAGAATATCACCACCCCAGCATTTCACTCCATAGTCCATATCTTCCCTCTTTTCCATTCCATTTTGTTTTAGTTTCATGAAGTCTGTGTTACATTTTAGCACATGGATTGTTTTTTTATTAATTTATTTTTTACATTCCAATCCCAGTTCCCCCTCCTTCCCCTCCTCCTGATCTCCCCCCCCCCATTTCCCACCCATCTCCCATCTGCTCCGCAGAGAGGGTAAGGCTTCCCCTAGGAAGTCTACTAAGTCTGTCCCATGTTCTCATTGAGGTAGGACCAAGACACCTCTCCACCCCCTCACCCCTGGGGTTGTTTTTTTCTTAGATGCGTGAGATAGAAATGCCTTCTGCCTCCCCACCTATTTTCAGTCCACCAATCTGATGCCTTAAATCAAATTATATAATCAGACATGAATGCAAGTCTATTTCAAAGGCTGTGCTGCAATGAAACAGAGTTAATACCACCCAAAACATGCATCTTAACTTGGCTAAATAAACCACAATGCTTACTAACATTCATATATTTAGTAATTTTTCATTACAACATTTCATAGATAATCTACCTTCAAATCTGATTAATTTTCTTCTCATTGAGCAGCAGTCCTTTAGTCCTTTCTAAAAGGAAATTCTGAAATGTGAGTTCCCTGCTCAGACTACTTAATGCCTCCCTGGGGACCTTCTCCATGTCCTTGGCTCCACCTCAGCCGCGTATTTCACTGTCTATCCACACTGTCTAAAATCCCAGCCAGACTAAAACGTTCGTTTCTACAGGTGTACAAGGCTATCTCCCTCTTCACTGAGTAATCAAGTGCACTGGCCTCGTCACCTCCTCCCCACTCTCTGTTCTTCAAGTCTACTTACCTTTCAGATTCTAGCTGAAGGATCACCTCTTCCAGAAGGTTCTTCACACCTCATCACTCCCTCCCAACATAAAGTCAGGAACTCCCCTGTACCCCCTTTAAATATCCATATCACACCTCTATGTTATATTCCTATCAAAATAAGTGATCATCATATAGACATATACCTAGGTACTAGCTGCTCTGTTGGCATAACTGTATGAATGTGTGTGTTTGTGTTAGCTGTGAGACAGGTGACAAACTAGTCCAGTGGTTCTCAACTTGCTAATGCTGTGGCCCTTTCTTTTTTTTTTTTTTTTTTTTTTGGTTTTACGAGACAGGGTTTCTGTTTTGGAGGCTGTCTGTCCAGCCTGGCCTCGAACTCACAGAGATCCGCCTGCCTCTGCCTCCCGAGTGCTGGGATTAAAGGCGTGCGCCACCACCGCCCGGCTGCTGTGGCCCTTTCTTACAGTTCCTCATGCTGTGGTGACCCCAAACCATAAAATTGCTACTTCACAATTGTAATTTTGCTACTGTTATAAATCGTTATATAAATACCAGATATGTGATTCCCCCAAAGGGGTCGTAACCCACAGGTTAAGAATCACTGGACTGGTCCTTTCCCTCTAAGAGTTTGTGTTTTCTTTCTTGGTCACCTAGAAGAAGCAGAAAAATCACTCACCCTGGTGTTTCCCCATAACAACCAGTTTCCATGGAAATAAAGCCCCCAGTATTGTCTCCATTTGAAGAACCTTTGAATAAACTTTCTATAACAATGGTAGGAAGATTCTGGGATTTCCTTCAAAGCTGTAGTCATCATCTAATAACTGTTGTACTAAAATTGATTTGTAAAGCTAATTTCCATTATGCTTCTATCGATTATGTGAGAATTACTGATTTTCACCACATATAGCCATGTCATAAGTGATACTCTATATAGGAAGCCTTTCATTTCACACTGTTATAATGTCAAGTTGGTGTCTCTTTTAAACCCTTGAATATTTTACAGTCAGTAAATGTTTAATGATGACACTGATGATTGTGATAATAACAGTGACAGAAATAAGAAATATAAAAGAACGACACATAACTAAGAGCTCCCAGGGGCCCTCAAACAGCTTTAAACATGTTTTATGTGAAGCTCGTTCTCATAGCTAGACGACATCATGAAAGAAATTTCCAGTTTAAAAAGAAAACCAATTCTGAAAGATGGCTGTTGACACCTGTGACCCCATGGAAATTATTTCAATCTGCGGGCAATTTGTTTTCAGTCTCTGTCTTCCACATAAAATGCAGCCGGCTTGCTGTGTGCACCAACTATGCCTGGAGTCACTCGAGCCTCTTACCTCATCAAAATAAAAATAATCTAAACAAAACGATCACACCAGCATTCCCTTCCAGTGCCAGAAGAATTGCTAAGTAGTCCTGACCAGAGATGAAAGGAAATTTTATTTTCTGTTGATCACATACATCTTTTCATACAGGAAAACCCCGGAACCAGGCCCCTTCTCCCAACAGCTGTGACTGATTGGGATTCATACGACGCCCTCAGCCTTGTGTGAACACAAGAGTCGAATTAGGGGGGCTGGGGATGAAACAAAGAGTAGCAGGGATGGAATCACCTCCCAGTCAGCATTTCCACAGAGCTCGTTGGTGCCGGCATGGGTGCTGCCTCATGATACGATGTAAAGAGATCAGAGGTTAATCAGCTTCAACTTGGCATGCACATTAAATACTTTCTAGTCATTTTTGTGTTTCCAAGCATAAAGACACAGGAAAGAAACACTTCAAACTCGTGGGGCATTTCCTGATGACAACTTTAACTTTTCAGAGATACAGTTTCTCATTTAACTTTGGATTTGTTTGTTTGTTCCCTGCCCCCTTAGGACCACTAACCTGTATTTAATATACAAATGTCTAAGTTGGTTTTCTTTTTTAGGACCATTGATATTTAACTGACATTGAAGGAAATTCATTTCTTAAAAGTGGTAGGTGATAATGCACATACCTATAGATATAACAATGCCTGTAGTTAAAGTGATTAACACAACCATCACTCCCAACAGTCTCTTCCTCCACCATTATAATCCTCCTTCTATTCTGGATCCAGTCCATTCATGGGCCACCACTAATGAGCTTTCATGCACTAGAGATTAGTTTACATTTCCTAGAGTTTTATGTGAATGGTTTATATAATCTACATTCTTTTTTAGTCTGTCTCTTCCCTGGGCATAATTATCTTCCAAGTTACTCACGTTGCTTAGGTGTCAATAGTTGATATCTGCTTATTGCTTGTCACTACCCCATTGTTCAGCTGTACAACACTCATTCAGCTGCTAATGGACCAACAAATCCTCGAAGCTGTAGAGATGAGAGCACATATTGGTCTTGCAAAGAACCTAGCCACATAATGGCATACAACCATCTGTTCTCCATTTCCAAGGAGACTGCCTATAAGCCCCTTGAGCAACATGAGTGGCCAGGCCCCTTTCGTGAGGGCATCTACCTGCCAGAGTCCACAGGCAGAACATTCTCACTGTTCTAACTACTGGACCCTTCCCCCACCCTACAGAGTAAAAAGCCCAGTCTCTGGACATGAAATCCCACCAATTTCCACCTTGGAAAGTTGAACCCCCTTCCCAAGAAAAGAAACTCTATGCCTTGTATCCTGTTCAGTTTGCTGCCGTTTTTTGCCCAAGCAGAGGCAGCCATCCTCCTGGGTTTTTTGTCCCTCCCAATAAATCTCCTCTGTAAGGTTTGCTGTTCAGTGTTACTTTGTGGTATTCCTTGGCTCCTGGCTGCCAGGATACCTTTCCATCTGAGCTGTAATGCTTACATCAATGTCCTCGTCTAACCTGCAAAAGTGCCATGTACATACATGGTGCATATACATATATTCAAGCAAAACACTCATGCAGATACTATAAAAATATAAAAAGCCTTTTAAACAAATAAATCTGCTACTAATATTTGTATAAAGGCTTTGAAAGGTTCATGTTTTCATTGTTTTCTTAAGCAAACACCTGGGAGTAAAATGCGTGTGTCATAGGCTCAATGTAGTTATTTTCTAGTGTGTGTGTCATTTGACCCTCCCATCAGCACACACAATGGTTCTGGTTGCTCCACCAGAAGTTGTTATGGTCAAGTCCTTTTAATAAGCCTGGTCATGGTGTCATTTGCAGAACAGGCGTTTATAATTTTGATGAAAATCAACATCTAATTTTGGTACAGTGTTATATCTAAGAAATCTTGTTTTTTTATCTGTTTTTGATCATTCACTTTATAGATTTAGGCTTTGTATTTACATTCATGATCCATTTTGAGCTACTGTCATAATTTCAGATAGAATGAGGTTTGAATGAAACGTGTTTGTTTGTCTGTTTCTTTGTCATTCTGGGCATTAAGTCTCAGGCCTTTTATATACGAAGTAAGCACTCTACCGCTGAGCTATGTCCCCAACACTGAATTTTTTTTTTTGTATACAAGTTTCCAATCGCTTCAGTGAGATTTGTTGAAAGATATGGGGTTTTTTTTCCTCCACTACATCACCTTTGTGCTGCTAGAAAAAAAGAGTCATTTTTGGATGATTTATTTGGGGAAAGCTGCTTTTCTCACATTCTTTTTTTTTATCCCCATGGGCTATTAAAACAAAACATCTAGTGTTGTATTTCATTTAAAATATCAAAGAAAAACACCTGATCCTGTGGAGGGTTAATTGTCATGGTCAGAACTCTCAGAGTTTACATAAGATCAAGAAGAAAATGGAATCACAGTATAAATTTTAAAAGGGGGTTTTACTATTATGTGGCAAGGGGATTTTTGGTCCACTCTATTTGGTGTTCTGTAGGCTTCTTGTACCTTCATTGGCATGTATTTCTTTATGTTGGGAAAGCTTTCTTCTAAGATTTTGTTGAATATGTTTTCTGGCCCTCTGAGGTGGGTTTCTTCACCTTCTTCTATACCTATTATTCTTAGATTTTGTCTTTTCAAAATATCCCATATTTCCTGGATATTTTGTGTTAGGAATTTGTTGGACTTAAGATATTCTTTGGTCGATGAATCTATTTCCCCTCGTATATCTTCAACACCTGAGATTCTGTCTTCCATCTCTTGTATTCTGTTGGTTATGCTTGTATCTGAAGTACCTGTTTGCCCAACTTTTCTATTTCCAGCATTCCTTCAGACTGTATTTTTTTATTGTCTCTATTTCAGCTTTCAACCCTTGTACTTTTTGAATTGTTTCTTGTAATTTTTGCTTTGTTTTTTCTTCTCTTTCTTGCATTTGTTGAAGTTTTTGGTTTGTCTTTTCTTCCATTTCTTGCATTTTTTGGATTGTTTTTTCCTCCATTTCTTTCAATTCTTGTATTTTTTGGTTTGTTTTTTCTTCCATGTCTTTAAGGGATTTTCTCATATCTTCTTTGAGGGCCTCTATCATTTTCATGAAGTTGCTTTTAAGGTCTTTCTCATCTGCTTCTTCGACAATAGAGTGTTCAGGTCTTGTGAGTGTAGATTCTCTAGTTTCTGGTGGTGTCAAATTGGCTTTTCTGTTGGTGAGTGTGTTTTTGTATTGTCTCCTTCCCATCATTTCTTCCTGTGGGTGCAGAAGGAGTCTCTTCCTCTCCTGGTGGGTATGTGACACCTTTCCAGTGGGTGGGAGCAGGTCCAATACCCTGATGGCTTTCCTCTTGCATGGATGGAGGTCATCCTAGAGTTCAGATCCCAGCGCACACACACCAAGCCATGCACAATCTTATACTTGCTTCTAAGACCAACACAGTGGGGACAGAAACAGAATTACTGGGTGATCCTGGATGCCAGCATAGCCAAAGAGCACCAGCTCCGGGTTCAAGGAGACAACTTTCCTCAAAGAATTAAAACAGAATGTGATTTTTTAAAAAAAGCGATACTCAGTACTCTTCTCTGGCCTCTGCATTTGTACCACCAAACACACACGCACACACACACACACACACACACACACACACACATGCAACATTATGAGTTGGTGTGTACCTATCTATAATCCCAGCACTTAGAAAATGGAGGAAAGAGGACTAGGAGTTCAAGGTCACCCCCTGACACATAATGAGTTGGAGATTAGCTAGACCCTATCAGAAAGAGGGAAGGGAAAGCAAGAGCTTGCATATTGACTTTTCCTGCTGCTGTGATTAATGTCCTGGGGGTGGGGGGGTAGGCAATTTAAGAAATGAAGGGTTGATTTTACCTCAGTCCAGTGTCGAAGTCCCTTATGGTGGGAAGTCACAATAGCACAGGCTAAGGCTAGTGATAGTGCATCCGTAGCCAAGACACAAAGAATGACAAGTGTTTGTGCCCATCTAACTCACTCTCTCTTTTTATACAATACATTTTATACAAAACATTTTCTGGTCTCAGCCTAGAAAATGATGCCAATCAGTGGGCCAGTCTTCCTATGTCAATTAATGTAATCAAGGTAGTCTCCCACAGGCAAGCTCAGAGACCCATCCCCAGTGATTCTAGGCCTAATAAAGTTCACAACTGATACCAACTTCACGGTAAGGAGTATCAACCAGAGCATGGGAGAAGAAACGAGAGCTACATAAAGAGCACAAGGAATGCATGGACACATCTGTCTGCATACAACCGGGGTTTCGTTCGGAGAAGAGGTACTGGCAAGAAGATCTCAAACTACAGATTTGAAAGCTCTTTGAATGCAAGCAGATTAAATACCAAGAAAGCCACACTTAAACGCACTGTGCAAGACTGCTTAAAACTAACAGAGATAACTCGAAAGCAGAGAGAAAAGATGTATTTTCTTTAAAGAAAACGACATGGCAGTTCTTGGCTTGTCGATAGAAAACAATGAAACCCAACAAAATAGACTGATTTCTCTAAAGTACAGAAAGAAAATCACTTCCAACTTGACATACACTTAGCAAAAGTATCTTTCAAATGGAAAAGAAAACAAAGGCATATTCAGGAAAATAGACCCCTGGAGACTTCACTACCAAAGACCCAGTTTAAAAATAAGTGTTCAGTGGGGCACACTGATGTGTGCCACAGTCCTGCTACTGGGGAGCTCCAACCCAGGAGCTTTGGGCCAGCAGGAAACACAGCAAGACTTCATCTCTTCTTAAATTGTTTTCAACTTTTGAAAAGCACTATGACAAAAATGAAATGATTCCAAATGAATGTACAGAAATACATGACAAAGTGAGAAGCATGTAATTAGTTATATGGTGTAAATAAATAGTCATGGTCAAATGACTAGTGACTTCATAAGGCAATAATAGTAAAATGTTATAGGTTTTAAATATGTTTGGAAACAAAATTAATAACACTGTCTTCTCTGCCCATTGCTTCCTAGCCCAAGAAATTTCCTCTCACACGTTCCTGCAATGCTGCACATGATCAAACTTTTAAAACACTGGCCAATCTGATGATCAAGAAGGAATGCCTTGCCTTGTATTTATTGTAGCTCTTGGAGGTTTTTTGCATATTAATTACTGGGGTTTCTTCTATCACTCGACTTTTTACAACACTTGCCCATTTTGTGAAATACTTTTCTTTTTCACGTTGATCTTGCCTTTAATCTACTCCATATATTAGCAACTGATCTGAGTAGATTCCAGGACTCTTCACTCATAGAAGGAATGAAGGCATTCAGGGATCTTTCTCACTAACAGTTAATAAATTATTCAGTTTTAGAAAAATGTATTACAGCCGGGCGTTGGTGGCGCACGCCTTTAATCCCAGCACCCGGGAGGCAGAGGCAGGCGGATCTCTGTGAGTTCGAGACCAGCCTGGACTACCAAGTGAGTTCCAGTACAGCCTCCAAAGCCACAGAGAAACCCTGTCTCGAAAAACCAAAAAAAAAAAAAAGAAAGAAAGAAAAATGTATTACAAACATCTTTTCAAAATGGCTGGGTTTTAACTTTGTGGTGCCTTTGGTACTCAAGTTTGAATGTAATTAGTACGCTTGCTTTCCATGGTGGCTTCTGCCCTTTAGGCATGAAATACTTTCATAACCTGGTAATTAAAGAAAACGTTCTCCTTCAATTAATTTCTACGTGACATATAAAGTACATGTCAGTAGAATCCATGTGATGCTCTGGCACATGTGCACATTACATAACATCCAAGTCAGATGGTAGAGGCCAAGTCTATGGAGTTCCTGAGAGGAGCAAGGACTTCATCCAATACTTAGCTAGAGGCCCTTAGTGCTTAGGTCTTACAACTAACTCCTTTAGCATCCTTTTTTAAATAGCATTATGTGCAAACAGTAGGCAGATGTTCTAGCATTAAGTTCTATTTTCCAAAATGCAATTAGGATTCTTCTAAAAGAACCACACAACTTGTAGATGTCCCAGCAAGGCTGCTCCCGGGCTGAGGCTGGGGAGGCTCATCCATCAGGAACTGCAAAAAAATCATTAGCAAGAGAACAGAGCATCCTCGAAGGCAGAAATAACACAGTTACCATTTTGGGCAAAGATTGTTCCCCACATCTACAACTGCCTGTCACAACAATTAAACTAGGTCAGAACTGGCCCTCATAATTAGACGTCGCTATATGTGGCCATTGTGCTCCTCCAAGAAGCTAACAAATGGAAATGGAAAATACTGAGATCAAAAGCTGCTGAAGTTGCCACACAAATTGTCTCCACAGACCGCTGGCAAGGGAATATTTTGCTACACATGAATTTTACTTTGTATATTACTAACTATAACTTTAGTAGTCAGACACTTCATAAATAATGGCTACTGTCAAGATTCCTGACCATTTTTTACATGGTCCAGTAAATTTACAAATGCAGTTTTATTTGTTTGTTTTTTTGGTTGGTTGTTTGGGGCAGGGTCTTACTATATAACCTTGGCTGGCCTGAAGTTCACTATGTAGACCAGGCTGGCCTCAAACTCACAGGAATCCACCTGCCTCTGCCTCCCAAGTACACAGATTAAAACGACACACCACCATGCCAAGCCCACAGCCAGAATTTCATGGTTTGCATAAGCAGATGGATCTATGACAACACACTGAGATGAGATCTAGTTTCCATGAGCTGATAGTGTACATGCAGCCAGGCAGGAGAGGCTTCTAGCCATCTCCTGTTTGCATTACCTTCTATAGCAAATAAGTACCTCTAAGTGTCCAAAACTATTTTCAAATGCAAATACATAAATGATTCCTCTGTGTGTGTGTGTGTGTGTGTGTGTGTGTGTGTGTGTGTGTGTGTGTGTGTGTGTAGACCAGAGGACAACCTCTGGTGTAATTCCTCAGACAGTGTCCATCTACGGAGTTTCTCGTTGTCCTGGGGCTCACTAGATAGGCTGCCCTGGCTGGCCAGCAAACCCAGAGGATCCTCCTGACTCCAGGTCGCCAGCACATGCCACCCATCGCACCCAGCTTCTTAGGTGGGTTCTGGGAACCAGACCCACTCCTCGTGCTTGCGCAGCAATCACTTTACTAACTAAGCTGTCTCTCAAGCTCCAACAGTGAGATTTCTAAAGAAACACCCTTCATGCCTACATTAGTCCCCTTCCTCCCCCAGCCACTTCCCTTTGCCTACAAAAGGGTTGGGATGAGACAGATGCTTTGTTTGTTTGATGCTCTGTGCTTTCTGTAGCTCTTTATTCTCCTCACTCTGGCTTGGAATTCCCGTTTGATCCTTTGCTGTGTCCACACTGCATCAATAACTTTCTTCGTAGCTCTCGTTGGTATTTCACAGGTTCATTTCTGGTTTCAAATTCAAATGAGCTGTCCATTGCAAGCTCTTCCCCAGCCACTCTCAAGTGCTTTAGCCCACCTGACCTTGTCTATCAGTCGGGCTTATTTTAAAGTTTTTGTGACATTTGAATTTACTGAAGCCCAATGCCTTGCCAAAATTGTAAATAGACATCATACTGTGGATGAAATACATGGCACCTGAGCAGAAATGACAATTCTTTATCCACATAATGAACCTACATGGGACCCACTTACCAACTGCCAACCTGAAAGCGAGTAGGTCTTTCTTTGGACTGCCGGCTCCCAAATAATGACACAGAGACTTTTTATTAATTTTGAAAGCTTGGTCTTATCTTAGGCTTGTTCCCAACTAGCTCTTAAAACTTTAATTATTGCTGGGCGGTGGCGCATGCCTTTAATCCCAGCACTCGGGAGGCAGAGGCAGGCGGATCTCTGTGAGTTCGAGGTCAGGTTGGACCGACAGCCTCCAAAACAATACAGAGAAACCCTGTCTCGTAAAAACCAAAAAAAACCTTTAATTATTCCATTTATATTAATCCACATTCTGCCATGTGGCTTGTTACTTCTCAGTACCATACATCTGATTTCCTCCTCATCTGTCTGGCAAATCTCCAATACCAAATTCTTTTTCAGAGTTTCTGTCTCTTCCTGGAAGTCCCTCCTATCCTCTTCTACCTAGCTATTGGACATTCAGCTCTTTATTAAACCAATTACAAGGTGTCTTAGGCCAGTGAGGTTTAATAGAAACACATCCTCACAATATACAGAAACAATTTATCCTAACATTTCCTCCTTTTAGTCCAATAAAAGGCTCTTTCTCTAGCACCAATAAACTATAAACAACAAGAGCAATTATCAGGTAAGTACTATATTTACAATGTCCAGTCGATTTGTATTTGGTAACTTCAGAGAAAGTACTCCATTATATATCATATCTTGGTGAGCCCAAAGTTTTGTACCTAAACCTCTTTCTATAAGAATGCCTCTGTTGCAGTATCCTCAAAAATCTGCATCCAGAACAACTTCAAAGCTGCTAGCTGAGATGGTTCAGCCTCGCAGACTATCCAACCAGAACTTCAGATAAGCCTTTCACCTTTCCATTTCACCAAGACTGGACAACAGCTAGTTATCCCAGGAGTTGACCATTATTGCAATTTTCTCAGGGTTCCATAAACATATTGTTGTCATCCCCAGACAATAGGAAACAGCCTAGAGATCACCACACAAAGGTATTCTGAGAGGCTGGATCACCTGGGCTACTTGTCTTCATTGGTGTCTGTTTTTTTTTTCTGAAACACACAAACTTTTAAAGGTAGCATACATATCTGCATTAACACAACTATGGAACATGTTGTGTGCACAAATCAGCTAAAGAAATCTGTCAACTTTATAAGTCCATTGAGGCTGTATATTCAACCTGTAATATAAATTTCCATCCATGCCATATGAAAGAATGGCATGTAATACTAAGTAAAGAGGACTCTGTAACCAACAAGATTTATCAAGTCTCATCCTGTCTCAGGGATGTTCCCATGTAGAAAGATCAGCATTATACATCATCTATCTTATAGTTGTTTCTACTGTAAATGTTTCTATTATAAATTAATTCTTGTATTTTCTAGACTTTTTCATTGTATATTGGATTTATATCCAATAACATTACTAAGTTCTTGTAAGTTTCTACTAGTTACTTTCATATTGCTGCAACCCAAATACCACAGAAACAACTTAAGACAGGAAAAGCTTCATTGGCTCAGTGTTCCTGATGGTCTCAGTCCATCACAATGAAGACAGCATAATAATAATCATAGTAGGTTCTCCTTATGAGGTGTCTAACTGTAGGTCATACTATCAGGTATGGATTGCAGCTTGTGGAACAGGCCTTAAATCCAATCAGAAAGTAATTGGGTCCTCTCACGATGTTTGTGCAGCCATTGTACCTGTAGGCATTTCTTGCCAGAGTAGTCACAGGATTCACAGCTGAGGAAGATTGATAATTACTTTTCTTCTCTGCTAACATGTATAGCATCTTCTAGCATTATGAAAACTGAGGAGGAAGCTTCCTGACTAATACCAGGTTGATATCTCCATGTTCTATGTCATGTTGTGTCTTCTGCAACATGGTTTTTACCATCAGCTTCTGGAGAATAACCAAGAGCATTGGTAATAACCTGAAACGTTTAGGAGTCTATGGGATCTCACTCGCCAGTAACTCAAAAAGAAGTACCCAGTTCCTGCCACCAGGTTTTCTATATGTTAGCTTTGGTGTCTAGTAGGGACATTGTTGCCCCATTATAGGGTAACTCTACTTGAATCTTTTTATATATGCCTGTGTATGTACATGTATACATCTATATATTCATAGATATAATATGCATTTTAAGAAGCTTCAGCAGTATTAAGTAGGTTTCCATATGACTTGTTCAAAGTCTTTTAGTGTTACTTACCCCTCCCTGTACTCCATCCTTTACCATGTCCACCTCTCCCCAAAACCAATTTAATTCTTCCTGCTCCTGTTATAGAGATACCTACTCATCCATGTTCATTGCTGCTCTATTCACTATAGCCAAGAAACAGCCTAGATATCCATCAACCGATGAATGGACAATAAAAGTGTGGTATATCCATACAATGTAATGTTATCCAGAAATTAATAAAAACAAAATTATGAAATTCACAGGTAAATGGATGAGGCTAGATAAAAATCATTCTGAATAAGGTAACTCAGACCCAGAAAGACAAACATCATATGTTTTCTCTCATTTGTAGATATTAGCTTTGAATCTGTGTGTGTGTGTGTGCTCGCACGCATGCATGCGTGCACACACACACACATATTTCATTTGAAATACCCATAGAGATATGGAAATTAATGAGGAGCCATGAGAGAAGCCAAGGGTTTTTAGAGGGGGGAGACAGTGGTATAAAGGTTTAAAGGGATATAAATAAATTAAAATTTCAAAACTAAGAACAAACTCAAGTACTGCCATGAAGGGTAAACAACACATGTGTTCTAGAAACAGCAAGATCAACTAAGCTGTGTGGCAATAGCCCCTAGACTCAATAAATATTTGATAAGTCATCAATCCCTTACTCCTATGAGAAATAACCAAAAGCAGAGGTTCTAGAGATGGAAAAAAGAAGATAAAGCACACACATTATTAAACAAAGCACACAGGTGCTTAAGCAAGGAGGCAACTGTGCATTGTAGATAAAGGCAAGAGAGAAATGCAGGATGCTGTCCTGGTCCCTGGCCCAGGGAACCAGATAGAGAAAAGCATCCTATGACCAGAGAAGAAATGAAGAGATACAGACATGTTTCCGGGAATACAGAATGATCCATCTCCGACACATTGACTCTCCTAAGAGACTTGTCCAGACAGCAGCTGGCTCTGTGGATGTATCACTCACTGGGAAGTCCTCGAGGTTACAGGTATCAAAGCATCACACAGAAAAACGTAGAGTTCAAGTCTTTTTCTCCTATGATGTGCTGTATCCATCTTAATCTACCCTAGGGTCTGAGAAAAATACTTTAAAAGACTTGAGCAGATCTGAAGAAGCCTCTTGAATAAAACTTGAGCCCCACTTGTAGGGAACTCAGTGACCCACCTCCATTTACAAGCCAGGCAATCCTTCATTCAGGAATAAGCACAATCAAGTATATCTACTCTCATAAAATATTATCATTCTTGAAGTAGAATGAAGTATAATGATGCACACACATTTATATAAATGAAAAATGACATAATAAAATCCACTACCTCACATGCTAACTTAAACACACTATTTTTATTACAATTAAATATCAGTCTATACACAGCAAAATACATGTACCAAGCCCTATAATAGCAGGCTCACTATTGAAAATATGCTAAGAAAATAAAGTCAGACACAAAAAGCCACATATGTCTACGGCATTCCTATACAGACCCGTGCAGACTGAATTGTGGTTGCCAAGGATGGGGAATAAAGAAAAGGATGGTGACTGTTAACAGTGTGAGGTTTCAAGAAGTAAAAGATCTCCATTTTGAAAACTTTATGACATTGGAGAAATGAATCATAGGACACCAAATGATAGAAAGACCTCCCATGATCATGAATTGATGGTATTACAAAAATGGGCTGCATTTTTAATCTCTGCAAATTCAATACAATCTCTATCAAAACCCCATTGACATTCTTCATAGAACTAGAGAAATAACTCCAAATTTATATTGAAGCCCAATCCATTAAAAAATAACTAATGTCCAAATCGGCCCTTAGAGGGAATGAGTAACGTAGAAGTAAGCAATTGTGATATCACAATGCTTGATCTCAAACTATATTATAGAGCCATAGTACCAAACACATGATAGTGGCACAAAAATAGACATGTAGGCCCATGGAAGAGAACAAAGGCCCCAGAGACAAGCCCATGCAGTTACAGTCACCTAATTTTTGACGAAAGGTCAGAAGCATACATTGAAGAAGAGACCACCTCTTTAACAACTGATGCTAAGAAAAAATGAATCATCACATGTAGAATGAAATGAGATTCAGATCACTTCATCCTGCACAAAAATCTACTCAAACCGATTGAAGACTGTGTATAAGACCTGTGACTTTGAAACTGATAGAGGGAAACATAGATTAACACCCTATCTGGGCACAGCCAAGAGCTTTCTGAAGGGCTACAATAACATGGTGGGGGAGGTTTGCAAAATTTGACAGATAGGAATACATGACCATAAAAGAAAAAAGCCCTCATGCACAACACAGGAATGGTCCATAGAATGAGGGGCAGTCTACAGAATGAGGAAAGATCTTTTCCAGCTTTACATCAGACAGAGGATTAGTATCTGTGATATATGTTATATATCTAAGATAGGATATGTAATACCTGGGATATATTATTATCTGGGATATATATACATACTCAAAATATAGCAAAATACTCAGTACTTGCTTCACAGTCTGAGGACTTGAGCTCAGATTCCCAATCCCCAAGTAAAAGCCAGACACAAGATGCTCACCTGAACGCAACCAGCACTGAGGGGGCAGAGTTAGATCCCAGGAGGATCCTGAGCCACAGTCCAGCTGACGTGGAATCCGAAGTCAGTGAGAGACATTGCCTCATAAGTGGAGAGAAATAGAGGAAGATATCCATCGTCAGCCTGTACCATGAACACGTGTGTGTGAGCACACACACACACACACACACACACACACATACACATACACATAAAAATCTAACAAAAATTCTACAAAACTAAACACCAAAAAAAACAAATCATCTAGTTGACAAATGAGCTCATGAAGTGACTAGACAGTTCTCAAAAGAAGACATAAGCATGGCCAGTAAATACCTGAGGGAAAGCATTCAAGGACTGGCACATGGCTCAGTAAGAACACTCGCTGCACAGCATTTCAACTCCCCACTTCAGATCCTCAGAACCTTATTAAACAGCTGATCATTCTTTTACTGGCTTCTGGGACTCTACTCGTCATACTGGGTGGCTGTGCCCAGCCTTAACATACGGGGAGGTGCTTAGTCTTACTGCAACTGTGTTTTGTTGATACCCATGGGAGACCTGCCCTTTCCTAAACAAAAACAGAAGAGAACTGGATTGGAGATGGGAACAGAAGTGGGGCGGAGACTGGGAGGAGAGGAGGGAGGGGGAACTGTGGCCAGGTTGTAAAATAAATCAATAAATGTATTTTTAAAAACAGCCAGTTGCCGGGCGGTGGTGGCGCATGCCTTTTAATCCCAGCACTCGGGAGGCAGAGGCAGGCGGATCTCTGTGAGTTCGAGGCCAGGCTGGACCGACAGCCTCCAAAACAATACAGAGAAACCCTGTCTCGTAAAACCAAAAAAAATAAATAAATAAATAATAAAAACAGCCAGTCATTGTTGTGTGCATGCCTTTAGCGACATTATAGACTGAAGGAAGAGGACACCTAGTGTCTTCTTCTGGCATTTGCACGCATAGGCACACATACCTACACATACATATGAATACACAGACACATACACCACTCAAAAAAATGTTCACCATCCTTAGACATCACGGAAGAGCAAATTTAAAGTGTTTTATGGGAGCTGACTGAGGACACAGATGACTCCCCCCCCCACTCCCCTGCCCAGATTTCTTGGTCTGGGACAGGGAAGCACAATCAACCAGAAACTGCTCAGCCCTTTCCAGGCCTGAGCCAGTGTTGGACACAGATGGACACCATCATACCAAGCTCTGCCTGCGGTTTCTAGGCCCAGGCAATGAAGAAGAAGCAAAGTAACAGCTCCATGTCATGTCTTATGGCTGAGACAGGCAGGACTCACCCAAGCACCACTGGTGAGCTCAACCAAGAGCTCTAGCACTGGGTGTTTGGACACCATTATGGAGAACGAGTACAGGATAAGGAAAAGGAAGAGAGGCAGAATGACTCATGGTCTGGGATGAGAGGTGGATCTGAAGAGGTGTGGGTGGTGAGGAACAGGCTGATGGGAATGGTCTGCTGGCCACCTGAGTCCAGGGTGACATCCAGGCCTGGGCTGTTTACAAGAGCTAGGTCTTCATCCAAGGCCCCGAAGCTGCCAAGGGGGCCTGTGTTGATGTCTGTGGCTCCTGTTGCCACTGAGGGTAATACAGAGGCCTGTGGTCTGGGCCTCAGACAAGGGCCCATGCTGATTCAAGTGGCCTGCATTGCCACCTGAGACCATTGTGACATCCAGGCTTGGGCTGCTGCCAGGGACCATGTAGGGGTCCATGGTCCTATCATAGCCAGGGTCTGGATTGGTGACCATAGTCCATGTTGCCACCAAAGACCACACGGATGGCCAGGGTCTAGGATACAACCTGCAGCTATGAGGGTATCCCTGGGCCATGAGTTGTCCAGGCCAAGTCTACTGCCAAGGGCCGTCCGTGTCCAGGTTCATGGTCCTGCTACAACTGGAGGCTGGGATGATGTCCTAGCACAGGGGGTCATTTGAACCATGCTGTGTTTGAGGCAGTCCTGTCCTTCACCGGCCCTGGGAGAGCTGGTCTTGCCCTTCTCTGGTTACTGCAGCAGGAGAGCTGTCCCCACCCCTCAGAGAAGAGCAGCCCCATCTCCCAACACTGAGGAAAGATGGCCCCACACCTCACCAAAGGTATGCACCTCCTCTGGGCAGCACACTAGAGCTGACCCTGTGATCTGGGACTCCGGTCAGCAGACCCTGGGGGCTTGAGAGCAGGAGAGCTGGCCCTGCCCCACCTTGCATGCTATGCAGTGGCATGGGTGGGGGAAGGGCGCCCTCCCCAGTGTTGGGGAAGTCCTGTTATTTGCCTGTGCATTTGTCAATAAAGTACTGTCTGGCCAATAGAAAACCTAGATAAGAGGGACTAGGAGTCGAGGAGGATTCTGGGAAGGGGAAACACAAGAGAGTCGACATGTAACGCCGGGTAGGAGCCCGGAAACTTCTCCGGTAAGAAACATACTTAGATTAACAATTATGGGGTAATTACTTAAGGCAGAGCTAGCCAGTAAGAGACAAACAAGGCCAACAGCTTCATAATTAATATAGCCTCCTGTGTGTTTATTTGGGACTCATGCGGATCTAGAACCAGGCTGGCGCGGCAGAGCCCAGGCGACTGGCGGGGGATAAACCAAAGCGGCTAGCAAAAGGAAAGCTTCTCTTAACATAATGGTTGTCAGGAGTGGGATTGAATTTCCACGCAAAACAACAAAAGGTTTAAAGGAATTTTAGAAACAGAAGAACGGAGAGAAGCACAGAATTTTGGTAGCAGCATTTTCTCAGTTGTGCTCTGTTTTGCTATCAACAAGCCGAGATTCACGTGGCTTGCTTACTGGAGTCTTCCTGACTCGGCATAAAAAGAAAAAAAAAAAAAAAACCAGGAAGGTTGTTTTAAGAGACTCTGCTAACAATTAAAAGGTGTGTACGTACAGCTGGAAGTGGCAGCTTTTGCTGGATGTCAGCATGGACTGAGTCGGTAAGCTGGAGTCACGCTTACGCCCGCCATCTTGACGGAAAAAACCGGCAGTTTAAAACAGCCACGGTTTTACAGATAAGACACGTGGCCAGAAAAACATAAGGATTTACAGTAAAGTCAGACTTGGATGAACAAAACCATTAAAGGTTTACAGTGTGCTTAAAAATATACGTGAGATTGAGAGAGAAAATGAAATGACAAAGTGGTATATAAATACAAAAGCCGGCGTTGTGGTGGCGCACGCCGGTAGGATTTACTCCAGAGGCAGAGGCAGGCGGATTTCCAAAGAGAAATCCTGTCTCAAAGAAAAATAAATAAAAGTAAAATAAATAAAGTAATAATAGATAAATAAATAAGCCACGTAAAGATGGAAAATACACAGAGAGTCTGGATACTGTACGCTATAGTGTTTTTCAGTTTTTTGCTTGCTCAGGAAGGAACTGCTGCTAAAGTACACTTGATTATAAATGCTGCTGAATTAATCCAACTTCTATCTTTTGAAAATGCCTTGACTTCAAAATTTAAGTATAAGGATATGTTACTCGGAAAAGGAGTTTTTGCTTATGTTTCCACAGAACATAAAAAGCTGAGGATTTCTTCCAGACTTCTGTGGTTTGACCAACCAAGACCCCCGGAAGCAGTGGACCAGGGGTTCCAACAATTGAGACAGCTAAGATGATGGAGCTTTACAGACCCTGAAAATACGGACTTATACAGGTTTCTGAGTTTTGTCATGATCCCCATGGTATAAACAGCGCCCCCTTCCAGCAGGAAGCAGTTTGGAATGAGCGACGTCCCAATTCCCATCTTGTTTATAAATATTTGTTTTCATTTAAATGGGATTGTTTATAATTGGCTAATGATCACAGCCAATCCTTTTTAATGGTAAAAAAGGGAATTAGGGTATGGGTATTGTTTTTCATTTATTGAGACAAAATCAAGGTCAATTTTGTGATGCATATATTTCTCCTCTTGATTAAGTATTGTGCTTATACTGATCTTTTAAAATGTAATGTGTAATTAAATACAGATTATAGATAGTTACTTATAATAGTCAGAACTTATAGTTAGGTAAGTTAGGTTTTCTAGATATATAGAGATGTATTTGAGACAGATAGTCTTCAAACCTCTCAAAGACCTTCAGAACATGGCATTTAAAATGGTTTAGGGTTTTTCTTGACAATGAGAAATGTCTGCTCCTGGCAGCACCAATTATGAGAGGAAAATGGGCATCGAAGAAACTCGTTATGGAGTTTGCTTTCAACATGGCAAGATTAGCCATTTGGGCAAGAAACTGCTCTTGCCTAGACTGACTGTTGCTGTATAAACTGGACATGCAGGACCCACAGGAAAGTGATGCTGAACTCAGTCTTACAGGGTTCCTGCTTCATGGAAGAGTCCTCGAGACTTTCTGCAGGACAAAGAAAAATGAATGATAGTCTGTCAATGCAGATGGACAGTTTAAAATTTCCTGCTTTGCTGAGAAGTGTTCCAGACACATTGTGGCCTATGGGCTGAAGATGGATGCCCCAACGTTACAGAGGAACTTCGGGTGACTGTCCAGGCAGTAAGATATCTCTGTCAATCCTAGTGTTTATATATTATCCTTCTGTGGTCTTTGATGGAGTTGAAGACAGATAGTTATAATTATAGTTTTCCTTAATTATGATAAAAGATAAGTTACATATAGAACTTTGAACTCACAAGGATGGTATGGATGATATTTTCTTTAAATCTTGCTAAAATATTGTAACTATATTCTTATTTGATAACTGTTCTGTTATATACAATTTGACTGTGTTAAAGTTAAGACCTTTCTTTTTGTTTAAACAGAAAAGAGGAGATGTTGGGGAAGTCTTATGCTAATAAAGCACTGTCTGGCCAATAGGAATCTAGATAGGTGGGGCTAGGAATCCAGGAGGATTCTGGGTAGGAGAAACACAAGAGAGTCAACATGTAACGCCATTGGGGGTAGGAAGCCTGGAACTATTCTCCGGTAAGAGACATACTTAGATTAACAATTATGGGGTAATTACTTAAGGCAGAGCTAGCCAGTAAGAGACAAACAAGGCCAACAGCTTCATAATTAATATAGCCTCCTGTGTGTTTATTTGGGACTCATGCGGATCTAGAACCAGGCTGGCGCGGCAGAGCCCAGGCGACTGGCGGGGGATAAACCAAAGCGGCTAGCAAAAGGAAAGCTTCTCTTAACACCCCAGAATAGGCTTTCTTTTAGGCCACCAACCAGCGCTCTAATCATGACATGGAGAGTTATTAGTTATGAATGCTCAGCCTTGTCTTAGCTCTTATTTTAATCTGTTTCTCTTTATCTGCATTTTTACCTTCCTTCCTTCCTTCCTTCCTTCCTTCCTTCCTTCCTTTCTTTCTTTCTTTCTATCTTTTCTGCTGGCTGGCAGCTGCCTGGCTTCTCTCCCGGAGCATGTCCTCTCTTTCTCCATCATTCTCTTCATTCTTCCTTCTCTCTCCTGTTATTTACTCTCTCTGCCCACCAGCTCTGCCTATCCTTCTTCTGCCTAGCTATTGGACATTCAGCTTTTTATTAGACCAATCGGGTGCCTTAGGCAGGCAAAGTGAAACAAATGCAACCAACTTATCTTTTTTATCTTTTTTAATTTAAATTAGAAACAAGGTTGCTTCACATGTCAATCCCAGCTCCCTCCCCCTCCCCTCCCCCCACCCTACCAACCCCCCAAAGCCCCCACCCAATCCCCACTCAGTTCCCCAGAGAGGGTGAAGCCCACCATGGGGATCTCCAAAGTCTCATATCATCCAGGGCAGGGTCTAGGCCCTCCCCCATGTGTCCAGGCTGAGAAAGCATCCCTCCATGTGGAATGGGCTCCCAAAGTCCACTTGTATGCCAGGCCCCATAGATCATGGAGGCCTCCTCACTGACAACCAAATTTAGAGGATCTGGATCAGTCCCTTGCTGACCCCTCAGCCATCAGTCTGGGGTTCATGAGCATCCCCTTGTTCAGGTCAGCAGTTTCTGTGGGTTTCACCAACCCGGTCTTGACCCCTTTGCTCATCACTCCTCCTTCTCTGCAACTGGATTACAGGAGTTCAGTTCAGTGTGAACTGTGGGTGTCTGCCTCTGCTTCCATCAGTCACTGGATGAAGGTTCTGTTTCCCAGACTCTCTGGCAGGGGGATTGTAGGCAGCAAAACAAATGCAACACTCCTTTACACAGTTAAAATAATATTCTACAGCATAAACAAATATAACACATCTTTATGTAGTTAAATATTCCACCCCCTCCCCCCACACACCCTTGCTTGAGAGAGAGAGAGCAAGCCCTTCCCCCACACCAGCTGCAGCACAAGGAGAGCAGGCTCTGTACCCTGCCCGGACAGCACACTAGAGCTGACCCTGCTGGTGAGTGTGCAGGTGAGCCAGCCCTGCGGGCATAAGAACAGGAAAGCTGACCCTGCACCCTCCCTCATATGCCCTTACAACAATTAGGAGAGAGAGTCCTGCACCTCTCCTGGGCAAAACAGCAGATCTGGCTCTGGTGTTGTGAGTGACCTGGATCTGAGGACCTGAGAGCAGGAGAACTGAGCCTGCTCCTTGCTGCAGGCTACACTGGCTGAGCTAGCCCAGGCAGTGCTGACAGTGCTGGAGAGCTCGCCTGGGTAGTCACAAGGAGGGAAAGCTGGCCGGCTACCACCCAGGCCAGAACCAGGGCTATAAGTTGGCCCAGCCCAACATCCACCTCATCTGTGAACTGTTGGAGTAAGTGAAGGGGACGAACCTAGGAATCCAAAGCGGCAGGATCTCCACGACACAGGACAACAAGAGGAGCCCCAGTGAGAGCCCATTATCAGTGGCACAGCAGAAGCCAGAGGCCTCAAGTCAGATCAATGACTCATGGCAATGAACACTTAGAAGTAAAGGTGAATGGACTAAAGGGTAAACTGTGTTACTCAATGGGCCACACTACAGTTTCCACAAAAAAAATCCCCATTTTCCTCCTCCTCCTCTTCCTCCTCCTCCTCTTCCTCCTCCTCCTCTTCCTCCTCCTCCTATTCCTCCTCCTCCTCATCCTTCTCTCTCTCTCTCTTCCCCTCTCTCTGCTTTGATTCTTTATTTTGTATGGTTTTGTGTTTCTTTTAAATTTGGTTTTGTTTTGGAGAGAGGTTGCAAGGGCAAAGGGTGGATGTGAAGGGATGGGGAGATAGCGGGATCAGAATGCATGATGTGAGAGCCACAAAGAATCAGTGAAGTTAAAATAAGCAAATAAGGTGCTTTAGGACTCCATCTGACCCCAGTCAACGGCTATCATCAAGAAAGCAAAGGGCGCTTCCAGCAGCATCAGGTAAACAGGCCGGCTTCCCGGCCTGTGCTCCAGTGCCTGCAGATCGCCTGGGACCTGCACAGAGCTCCCAATCCCGGCGGGAGCCAAGCACCCAGACCCCAGGTCTTCTCTCCCACCAACGAGACCAGGAAACCAGAGGACCCAGGGAGACCAGGGGAGTAGCTGTTCTGGATCAAGTACAACAGGACCCAGCATAGGGTCCAGGGGACCAGGTAAGAGGATAAGCGCCCCAGATTCCTGTTCTTCTTCTCCACCCACGGGACCAGCATTCAGACAAGGAATAGAAGAACCACCAGATTATTGGACTTGCTAGCACCCATCAAAAGGGAACTCTGGTCCCCAGACCAGTAAGGGGCTTTTTCTGCACCCACTAGAAGAAGAGATGGGAAAGAGACAATACAAAAACACAGTCAGCAACAGAAAAACAAATATGACACCGCCAGATTCTAGAGACTCCACACCAGCAAGACCCCAATATTCCAATGTGGACGAAGCAGAAGAGAACGATCTTAAAAGCACTTTCATGAAAATGATAGAGGCCCTAAAAGAGGATATTGGAAAATCCCTCAAAGAAATGGAAGAAAAAACAAACCAAAAAAATGCAAGAATTGGAAGAAAAAACAAACCAAAAAAGGCAGAAAATGGAAGAAGAAATGAAGCAAAAAATGCAAGAAATGGAAGAAAAAACAAAGCAAAAAATGCAAGAATTGGAACAAGAATCATACCAAAAAAGGCAGGAAATGGAAGAAGAAACAAAGCAAAAAATGCAAGAAATGGTAGAAAAAACAAAGCAAAAAATGAAAAAAATGGAATAAGAAACAAACCAAAAAAGGCAGGAAATGGAAGAAACAAAGCACAAAATGCGAGAAATGGAACAAAAAACAAACCAAAAAATGCAAGAAATGGAAGAAAGAACAAACCAAAAAATTCATAAAAGGCAACAAACGGACGAACAGATAAACAGAAAATTGCAAGAAGCAATGCAAACACTGCAAGGGTTGAAAACTGAAATAGAGTCATTAAAAAAAACACAATCTGAAGAAAGGCAGAAAATAGAAAAGCTGGACAAATAGACAGGCACTACCAATACAAGCATTACCAACAGAATAGAAGAGATGGAAGAGAGAATCTCAAGTGTTGAAGATACGCTAGGAGAAATGGATTTATCAACCAAAGAAAACCTTAAATCCAACAAATCCTTAACACAAAACATCCAGGAAATATGGGACACCATGAAAAGACCAAACCTAAGAATAATAGGTATAGAAGAAGGAGAAGAAATCCAGCTCAAAGGGGCAGAAGGCATATTCAACAAAATCATAGAAAAAATCTTTCCCAACCTTAAGAAAGACATGCCAATGAAGGTACAAGAAGCCTACAGAACACCAAATAGAGTGGACCACAAAAAAAAAATCCCCTCACCACATAATAATCAAGACCCCAAACATACAGAATAAAGAAAGAATATTAAGAGCAGCTAAGGAAAAAGGTCAAGTAACATATAAAGGCAGACCTATCAGAATTACACCTGATTTCTCCATGGAAACGCTGAAAGCCAGAAGGTCCTGGATAGATATTCTACCTACACTAAGAGACCACGGATGCCAGCCCAGACTACTATACCCGGCAAAGCTCTCAATCACTATAGACGGAGAAAACAAGATATTCCATGACAAAACTAGATTCAAGCAATATGTGTCCACTAACCCAGCCCTACAGAAAATTTTGGAAGGAAAACTCCAACCCAAGGAAGCTAACTACAACCAGAAAAACATAAGCATTAGAGAATCTCTCTCTACCAACAGCCAAAAGAACAAAGGGGTGAAATTCCACACATAACTCCACCAACAACAACCATCGCAAATCGAAGAAGGATGAGCAATCATTGGTCATTAATATCCCTCAATATTAATGGCCTTAACTCACCCATAAAAAGACACAGACTAGCAGATTGGATTCGAAGACAGAACCCTTCCTTCTGCTGCATACAGGAAACACACCTCACCCTTAAAGACAGACATTACCTGAGAATTAAAGGTTGGGAAAAATTTTTCAATCGAATGGACCCAAGAAACAAGCCGGGGTAGCAATCCTAATATCTAACAAACTAGACTTTAAAATAAAATCAATCAAAAGAGATGAAGGAGGTCATTACATACTCATCACAGGTGAAACCCACCAAGAGGAAGTGTCTATTCTGAACATCTATGCCCCAAATACAAAGGCATCCACATTCGTTAAAAAACATTATTAGAACTTAAATCTCATCTAAAGCCCCACACAGTTATAGTGGGAGATTTCAACACACCACTCTCACCACTAGACAGGAATACCAAACAGAAACTCAACAAAGAAGCAAAAGGGCTAATAGAAGTAATGACCCAACTGGGATTAACAGATATCTATAGAACATTTCATCCACATAAAAAAGAATATACTTTCTTCTCACCACCACATGGAACCTTCTCAAAAATCGACCACATACTTGGCAACATATCAAACCTCAGCAGCTACAAAAAAATTGGAATAACTCCATGCATCTTATCAGACCACCATGCTTTAAAATTAGAATTCAACAACAACACAAATTGCAGAAAACCTACAAACTCATGGAAATTGAATAATGCTCAACTGCACCATCCCTGGGTCAAAGAGGAAATAAAAAAAGAAATTAAAGACTTCCTCGAATTCAATGAGAATGAAGACACAACATACCCAAACCTATGGGACACTTTGAAAGCAGTGCTACGGGGAAGTTCATAGCGCTAAATGCTCACATGAAGAAACAGGAGAACAGTTATACCAGAGAATTAACATCACAGCTGAAAGCTCTAGAACACAAAGAAGCACACTCCCCAGGAGGAGTAGACGCCAGGAAATAATCAAATTGAGGGCTGAAATCAATAAAGTAGAAACCAGGAAAACAATACAAAGAATCAACGCAACGAAGAGTTGGTTCTTTGAGAAAATCAACAAGATAGACAAACCTTTGTCCAAACTTACCAAACAGCAGAGAGTGAATACGCAAATTAACAAAATTAGAAATGAAAAGGGGGACATAACAACAGACTCTGAGGAAATCCAGAGAATCATTAGGTCATACTTTGAAAACCTGTACTCCACAAAATTCGAAAATTTAAAGGAAATGGATGACTTCCTGGACAGCTATCAATTGCCAAAACTAAATCAAGAACAGATAAGCAATTTAAATAGACCTATAACCCCTATGGAAATAGAAGCTGTCATCAAAAGTCTCCCAACCAAAAAAAGCCCAGGTCCAGATGGCCTCAGTGCAGAATTCTACCAGAAATTCAAAGAACAGCTTATACCAATTCTTCTCAAAGTGTTCCACACAATAGAAGCAGAAGGGTCTTTGCCAAACTCTTTCTATGAGGCTTCAATAACCTTGATCCCCAAGCCACACAAAGATACAACTAAGAAAGAGAACTTCAGACCAATATCCCACATGAACATTGATGCAAAAATACTCAATAAAATACTGGCAAATCGGATCCAAGAACACATCAAAACAATCATTCACCACGATCAAGTAGGTTTCATCCCAGGAATGCAGGGATGGTTCAACATACGAAAATCCATCAACGTAATCCACCATATAAACAAGCTGAAAAACAAAAATCACATGATCATCTCACTAGATGCTGAAAAAGCCTTTGACAAAATCCAACACCCCTTCATGATAAAGGTCTTGGAGAGATCTGGGATAACAGGGACATACTTAAACATAATAAAAGCTATATACAGTAAACCAACAGCCAACATCAAACTAAATAGACAGAAACTCAACGCAATTCCTCTAAAATCAGGAACGAAACAAGGCTGTCCACTCTCTCCATACCTTTTCAACATGGTACTTGAAGTTCTAGCTATTGCCATACGACAACAAAGGGGGATCAAGGGGATACAAATTGGGAAGGAAGAGGTCAAACTTTCACTGTTTGCAGACGATATGATAGTTTACATCAATGACCCAAAGAACTCTACCAGGGAACTCTTACAGCTGATTAACACCTTCAGCAAAGTGGCAGGCTACAAGATCAACTCAAGAAAATCAGTAGCCCTACTATATACAGATGATAAAAGGGCTGAAAGAGAAATAAGAGAAATATCACCCTTTACAATTGCCACAAACAACATAAAATACCTTGGGGTAACGCTAACCAAACAAGTGAAAGACCTGTATCGTAAGAACTTTGAATCTTTAAAGAAAGAAATTAAAGAAGCCCTCAGAAAATGGAAAGATCTCCCATGCTCTTGGATAGGTAGGATCAATGTAGTAAAAATGGCAATCCTGCCAAACGCAATCTACAGATTCAATGCAATCCCCATTAAAATCCCAGCACAGTTCTTCACAGACCTTGAAAGAACAATAATCAATTTTGTATGGAAAAACAAAAGACCCAGGATAGCCAAAACAACCCTGTTCAACAAGGCAACATCCGGAGGCATCACCATCCCTGACCTCAAGCTCTATTATAGAGCTATAGTCCTGAAAACAGCTTGGTATTGGCACAAAAATAGACAGGTAGACCAATGGAATCGAATTGAAAACCCGGGTATTAACCCACACACCTACGAACATCTGATCTTTGACAAAGAAGCTAAAAATATACAATGGAATAAAGAAAGCATCTTCAACAAATGGTGCTGGCATAATTGGAGACTGGCATGTAGAAGAATGCAGATCGATCCATGTCTATCGCCATGCACAAAACTTAAGTCCAAATGGATCAAAGACCTCAACATAAATCCAGCCACACTGAACCTCTTAGAAGAGAAAGTGGGTGGTACCCTTGAACGAATTGGTACAGGAGACAGCTTCCTGAACATAACACCAGTAGCACAGGCAGTAAGATCAACAATTAATAAATGGGACCTACTGAAACTGAGAAGCTTCTGTAAGGCAAAGGACACAGTCAGCAAGACAAAAAGGCAGCCCACAGAATGGGAAAAAAATATTCACTAATCCCACATCTGACAGAGGGCTGATCTCCAAAATTTACAAAGAACTCAAGAAGCAAGTCTCCAAAACACCAAAGGACCCTATTAAAAAGTGGGCTGCAGAACTAAATAGAGAGTTTTCAATAGAGGAGTCTAAAATGGCTGAGAGGCACTTGAGAAAGTGCTCAACATCCTTAGCCATCCGGGAAATGCAAATCAAAACAACTCTCAGATACCATCTCACCCCTGTCAGAATGGCTAAAATCAAAAACACCAATGACAATTTATGCTGGAGAGGATGTGGTGAAAGGGGGACACTCCTACATTGCTGGTGGGAGTGCCAACTGGTTCAGCCACTTTGGAAATCAGTGTGGAGATTCCTCAGAAAAATGGGAATAAACCTACCACAAGACCCAGCAACTCCACTCTTAGGCATATATCCAAAAGATGCCCATTCATACAACAAAGATGTCTGTTCCACTATGTTCATAGCAGCTTTATTTGTAATTGCCAGAACTTGGAAGCAACCTAGATGTCCCTCACCCGAAGAGTGGATAGAGAAAATGTGGTACATCTACACAATGGAGTACTATTCAGCAGAAAAAAATAATGGAATCATGAGATTCGCAGGCAAATGGATGACACTAGAAGAAACCATCCTGAGTGAGGTAACCCAGTCACAAAAAGAGAAACATGGCATGTACTCTCTCATATATGGATTTTAGACATAGATCTGGGGAGTGCCAGCCTACAATCCTATGGCCAGAGAGTCTGGGAAACAGAAACTTTATTTAGTGGCTGATCGAGGAAGAGGCAGACTCCCTTGGTTAAGTACTGAGCTGAACTCAAGAAAGCCAGTAACAGAGAGGGAGGACTGATGATCAAAGGGATTAAGACTGGGCTGGTTGAACCCCCAGAAACAGCTGACCAGACAAAGGTTAACTCTTGAATCCCAGGCATTAGCCTGGGAAGCCAGCATGGGACTGATCAAGACCCCCTGAATCTGGGTGTCAGTGAGGAGTCCTAGGGAATCTATTGAGCCTTGGGCACAGATCAGTACCCATCCCAAGTATACACACGGACTTTGGACTCCAATAGAACAATGTGAGGTGCACTCTCACCCTGAACTCTTGGGGAAGGGTCTAGGCCCTGCCCTGGATGAAATGACAGACTATGGACACCCCCATGGAGGGCCTCACCCTCCCTGGAGAAATGAGGGGATAACGGGGGGGGAGGGCACGGGAGGAAGGGAGGGAATGGGAGAGGGACCTGGAACTGAGTTGTGAAGCAACCTTGATTCTTATCTAAATTTAAACTGGAAAATAAAATTAAAAAAAAAAAGAAAGCAAAGGGCAATGAATGCTGGCAGATAGGGAGGAAAAGAGGACATGCTGTTTCACTGCTGGTGGTTGGGTAAATATGTGCAACCACTATATAAATGGACAGAGAGTCTTTCACAAAACTAAAACCGCAAGTCCCATGTGACTCTTGTTTATTTATATACCTGAAAGAGACTGAGTCAACACAGCACGCAGACACTTGTACATCCATGTTTGTTGCTACCGTATTCACAGCAGTGAGGAAACGAAAAGAGCCTAGATAAATGGATAAAGAAAATGGGATTTTCACACAATGGAATTTTATTCAACTCTAAAGAATAATGAAATCATGACATTTGCAAGGAAATGGATACAACTGGAAGTCATTAAGCAAAATATGACAGCCTCAGAAGGCAGATGCAATGTGCATCCTCTCGTGTAAGCCTAGACTATATATGCAGTACGTGTATATGTGTGTGTATCTGTGGGAGGTCATAGGAAAGGAGATCATGAGAGAAGGGGAGGCGATCTTAAGGCAGTGGGGAGAAGTGGGGAATTGAATAATGTGACATGAGAGCAGAAAGAATTTAGAGCGCCAGCCACAGGAGTGCAGGGGACATAGAAGGAGGAAGTGGGAAGAGGAACAAATGGGAACAAAATCTACTGACACACATGTAAGATGATGCCATAATAAAACTCTCCACAAGATAGCCTAAAAGACAAATAAAGATTAATGGGCTGTCTTCTTTGAATTATCAGTGATGGCTTCAGGTTTATGAATACGCTAATAAAACCACAAAATCTTACAATTCATCTTGTATAAATTGTATGTTGCAATAAAAAAAGTTTAACTCCTTTAAAATTTAATAATAGTGTCACCTTTGTTGTCTGCTCGTCTGCAGTCCAGAGCATATATGTCTTCAGTAATGCACTAGCATTGTTGTCCCAGCAGAAAAGTTCATCCGTGAGTATTTGCCCGCCGGTTCTGGTCACAGGCCCCGAGGTTGCAAAGCTGATAGTCTGGGATTGCTCTGTCACTTCAGTTCTTTAAAGTCTGTTCTGACATAAAGGTAGAGTGCCACCTGGACTTACATCTTGAGTACTCTTTCAGCGTTTAGTCTCAAACTTTAGCAATGCCCAATACAGATGGGAGCAACACATGAATCATAGCCTGGTGTGCTTATGCTCACTCACCTCATGTTTTCTGGTGATGCTGCCTTCTTTTTTTGTTTGTTTGTTTGGGGTTTTTTTTTTAGTTTTTGTTTTTTGAGACAGGGTTTCTCTGTATTGTTTTGGACCCTGTCCTAGAGCTCACTCGGTAGACCAGGCTGGTCTCGAACTCACAGAGATCCGCCTGCCTCTGCCTCCCGAGTGCTGGGATTAAAGGCGTGTGCCACCAACGCCAAGCAATGCTGCCTTCTTGAGCATTTTCTTAGAGTAAATTCCATTTGGTGCTTGTGACAAGTAGCTTTAATTGTCAATGTGACACAGTCTGGAGTCATGGCAAATCCACTGCAGAAGCCACAGCCCGGTGGTTCTCAACCTTCCTAATGCAGAGACCCTATAACACAGTTCCTCATGTGGTGGTGAACCCCAGCCATACAATTATTTTTGTTGCTACTTCATAACTGTAATTTTGCTACTGTTGTGAATCATAAAGAAATATCTGTGCTTTCCTCTGGTCTCAGGCCACCCCAGTGAAAGGGATCTCAACCCATAGGTGGAGAGCCACTGCTATAGCAGTTCCTGGTGACCCAGAAGGTAGGAACTTCTTGTCTATGCTCTATTTCTGCTCACGTGTTTGAGCTCCTCTCTTGTTTTTCTCAAGTAGTACAGAATCAAAGTTACCATTGACAGAGAGTATTTCTACATTACTATTGTCCAAGAGAAAAAAAATGGACTTTTTCCCCTTGGAAAACTTTCAGGTGTATTCTTTGACTGGCTCAGCGTTGGTCAAAGATGCACTATAGTTGTGAGGGCCCATAAACTAAGTACTAAACTGGAAGATAAGCTGTTCCATTGAGGAAGGTGGGTGGCCATCAAGCTACATGGGGAAAGTGGCCAATGGCTTATATCACTGCCAATAGCTTCTGAATCCCAGACATTTTCTCTACGTTAGAAGCATGTAAAACGTGTTGCACAAGCTAAGCGTGCTGTGGCACATTGCTCTCAGGCTTCTGTCAAGGGAAATCTGCCTCTCACAAAGCACTCCTATCCTTTCTTTTGATCAGATAATAAGAATTCTCTAATCCATGACTCTTTTTCCTGACCGTCAGGAAGCTCAGCACTAAATTTACTACTCAGTTACCTAACTAGATTAGGTCTCATCATTGAGCATCTAATTCCTTCCCTTTTGATATTTTTACAGTTCTAATTCCTGGCCCACCTAGCTTTATGGTAGTACAAATATATTTTATTAAAATCACCCCAAATTCTCCTTGAAAGACAGGATTTTTGGAAGTTCCTGTATAATACCTAATTTCTTAACTTAATTATTTCTCCATTATTAGAGTGATGAGTGCTTATTATATAAAATTTAGAAAAGAAGAGAAAAATTACCCATGTCCCTACCAGTGTTCTCACAAGGCACTATTAACATAGTTTTAAAAGTAGACAGAAGGCTGACATTTTGTCCCAAACTGGCTCAGCAGATAAGAGTGCTTGCTGTGCAAGCCTCATGGGCTGAATTTAACCCCTGGACTCCATATAATGGTATAAAGAGAGAACTGACCCAACGGAGTTATCTTCTGACCTACACAGACACAGACACGCAATAATAATAATGATGATGATCATGTCTCAAAAAAAAGGATCAGAGCCAAGTGGTGTGGTATAATGTACCAGACTGAATATATTTCTTACAAGAAAATCACTGGAGGTTTTCAGTTGTGGAAGGAATTCAATGAGAATAAAACTCTTTTAGGCGGGAGAGGGAGGGCGTTTCGAGACAGGGTTTCTCTGTGGCTTTGGAGGCTGTCCTAGAACTCACTCTGTATACTGGGCTGGTCTTGAACTCACAGAGATCTGCCTGCCTCTGCCTTCCAAGTGCTGGGATTAAAGGGGTGCGCCACCACCACACAAGAGTGAAATTCACCTCTGAGAGGTATGGTTCAATGGTAGAGCACTTGGCCCCCATTCATGAGGTCCTGGGTTCAATCCCCAAGAACAACAAAAAGAATAGAAAAGGTCCTTGAAGTCTTGGCAATGGTTACCCAAAATTTATCCTTTAAAATGTACACTGGGCTGGAGAGATTCCCAGCGACCACATAGCATCTCTCAACCACCTGTAACTCCAGTTCCAAGAGATCTAACACACTTCTTTGATCTTCACACAGGTGCCCAGATATACATGCAGGAAAAACACCCAGGACATACACAAAAATTAAAGTAAAAAATACATTTTTTAAGATTAATTCATTCATTTTATGTTTAAGAGAGTTTGCCTGCTTATCTGTGTGTGTCCCATGGGTGTTCCTGGTGCCCTTAGAGGCCAGAAGAAAGCTTCAGATCCCCTAGAACTGGAGTTAGAAGTGGTTTCGAGCCACTGTGTGGGTGCTGGGAATTGAACCCAACCCATCTGCAAGAAGAGCAAACAGTCAGAACTGCTGAGCTGTCCTTACAGTTCTAAAATGCATTCTTATGTTCCTATGAAACGGTCTATTAAGCCTTCCTTCCCAAATGTCGTCTCTTCAACTGAAGCTCAAAAACAAGCCACCACCACTTGTTAAGCTCTTACACAGCAAACACCTTTTCTAAGCATGAATTTGGTGTCTGAATAAGCAACCTTTAGAACCCCAATTCTTCCAAGTTGCCAAGGTGACAATAGTAAAAGTCATAGAAAAGTTGAAAGGGGTATGAGTGCCTGTCCACCTGACTCCAAAAAAAAATCAAGAGGATAATCATACTAAGTATTGTCATGTCTACATTAATCGGCTCAGGCTTCCCCCCCCAAAAAAAAACAAAAAACAAAAATGTATTTCCTCACAGTTCAGGAAGTCTGAGAACAGGAGCCATCTTTGTCAGTTTCTAGCAAGGACACTCCCGAGTGTGCACATGACCATCTCTTCCATGTACTCTCAGTGCACAGGGACTCCCCATAGTAAGCAAGGAAAAGGTACATCAAATAGTGTGTGGTGAGGAGCACCCCCAGGCTCAGGAACAATTCTCCCCGGGATTTGATGACCATGATCCATTGGAAGGCTTGCCACTCAGCTCCAGTTCTAAACTATACAGGTATCCTACCTCTAACCTTGGCATGTGTTTCTCATCTCTGCTGCCCTGGCTTCTCTTAACAGCTAGCACACCCACAGAAACTCTCTTCAGCTAAGGACACAAATCCTATTGGATCATAATGTTTAAACTTAGTGCTTCATGCAGACCTTATGTCCAAGTACAGTCACACGGGAAGTTAGAGCTTAGACGTAAGAACTCTGAGCAAATGACGTTCAGCCCAGAGCAATTTCTTTACTCTGATCATCAAAACTTTTGGCACTAGTTTAATTTAACTCTGAATATTTAGGAAATAAGCACTTAAGAAGAGGTAAGGGTTTCACTTCTTCCTGGAAAGGCAGTTTATCATGAAGCCAGCAGGATGAGAACTCAGTGACCAACTAATTATGCGTGAAATAACGAGATACAGGGCAGACAAAGCCAGCTGAAACGGCACACTTGTTCTGCCTAACTTTACATAGTGTGTGCTTACCCCTAAATATGGATCCAGAAGTCTATTTTGGGGTCCGAATAAACTTCCCATCCTTTGTATTCCAGATTCACACATTTGTCTTTAGTTTTCTCCTTCAAAGTATAAAATTAAACAGAAAATATATAAATCAAGTATTGTGGCCCTTCTCTGGACTCACTCACATGTACTAGCTCTATTCAGAAAGCATATGATTTTCCCCTATGACATCTGAAGTGCAATACAGAAATTCATCCTTCTGCGGAACTGTGCCTTTCCCCCAAGATTTTTATTTTGCATTTAACAAAATAACAGCAAATTTCAGGTATTAGAAGGATCGAAACAACCTCTTCTATTCTGTGGTCCATAGAGCACCATCTTTTATTCATGGCTTCTCTTGTGGTGCTGGGAGGCAGATTCTGTTGCTATAGCAACGCCCTGCATATCCTTGGGGATAGCTTACAGTTTCACTTTTTAGAAAAAAACAACAACAACAACAACAAAGAGCCATTGATACTACCCGTTGCTAAAGGTCATAAAAGTTGAATTCTAAAATGAAAATATTTCTTTTATAGTCGTAGTAGACCATATCTATCCCACAAATTCAAAGAGATATATAAGGATGTGACCTCTGCGTGAACACTGATGAATCTGCTGTGATACTGCTTGGCTTTGATGGATTATTCACAGCAAAAGTAGCTCAGGTGCATACCTCGATTTCTAAAACCAAGTGGCAAATAAAGGGTTCTTGCCAATATCCTTAAGGATCCAGAAGCAAGAAAATGAAACAAAAATACAAAAGAAAAAAATCAAATGTCCCATCACTTACATTTTGTTTGTTACTTTGTAATCACCTTCCTATCCCACCCCCAGCCAAAATGAACTGTTACATAAAAATCCAATTACACTCTGACAGTAAATAGATCCTCAATGAGTGGTTGGTTGTGACTGAATCCTTACTCCTCAGAATAGATGTTAAATATATGAAATTCCCAAGAGCTATGAAATCTGTATTCCTAGTTTCATTTAAACTGGATTCTCTCTTCCTCTGTAAGGAACTGAATTCCTTAACTAGCTGTAACTGTAGGAAAAGGAACGTATTTCCAAGCATTCCTTCTAAGAAACACAGAGGAGAAGTTGGACACTCACAGAATTGCTTCCTATGAAAACAGCCATAAGCACTTACAGAGGTGTTGGGATGGAAATCTGGATTTCCTCAGCTATAGGAGCCGCTGAGTAAAAATGAATATAAAATGTAAGGACTGATCCAAGTCACTCCACCTACTATAGTCAGAGTAAACTCACTGGGCTTAAGGAGATCCTTCTACAAGACCAAGCAAACATCACAATTCAAGTCTATTCATTCATTCATCAGTATTTACAAGCCACTCAAAAGCTTCCTAAACTCATGATTGTATTCATAAAGGACTGGGCTCTAATTTTAAAAGGACTTCATGAACACACAGAGGATGCTATTAAAAACTGGTTCCAAATGTTCTCACAGCTATTAACAATTATTGTATTCCACGCACAACTATCCACTAAGAAGAAGCAAGATTCCCTAGCAAATGTGTTCTCATCAACCACATCTTGGACAATTTCATTATGGAAATGAAGGATGGCATGAATAGGTTATAGCACATTAAGGAAAAAGTAAATGCATGGAATACCAACTGAGACAAGAGAATTGCTGTGAGTTCATGGTCAACCTGAGCTATTTGGTGAGTTCCAGGACAGCCTGGGCAACCATGTAAGAGAGGGAGAGGTGGAGAGGTGACTCAGGTGTCCAAAGCATTTGCTGCTCTTGCAGAAATCTCAGGTTCTATTCCCATCATCCACGTGGTGGCTCACAGATATCCATAACTCCAGTTCCAGGGTGTTTAGTCTTCTCTTCTGACCTCTGTAGAGGTCAGGCACATACGTGATGCAAAAAGGCATGTGAAGACAAAACATTAATACATATAAAAGGAAATTAATAATTTTAAAAGGGTTGGACTATGGAGATGGCGCCATGGTAAGAGTACTTGCTGGACAAAGGTAAGCATCAGAGTTCAGATCCCAACATCCACACAGCAAGCTAGCTGTGTGGTCCTGCTCATGGCTGTAATGCCAGCACTAAGTGTCCCCACTGGACAATCTCCATTCTGAAAGGGGGGCACGGGATGTAAGCTCCAGGCTCAGTGAGAGACCTTGCTTCAAAAGCAATAAGGCAGAGAGTAACAGAGGACAGTCAACACCTTCTGCCTCCAGGCACATGTACCAGCACACATATACGCACGTAAACCTCACATGCACACACACATACTATACGCATACATACTACACAAACACACACAAACTCACACACACATACTACACACACACATACTACACAAACACACACATACACAAACTCACACACACATACTACACAAACACACACATACTACATACACACACACATACACACACACACACACACACACACACACAAAGACATGAGTCCACAGTAATGTTCAAAACGAGAACTGAGAAAGGGACAAAGAGAGAAAAGGGAAGACCAAGGAAGATACCAACTGTGTGAACTGAATTCTGTGCCCACCAGAAATCCCATATTGAGGCCCTAACCCCCAGCAGGGACTGTATTTGGAGATGGGGCCTTTAGGAAGGTAACTGCAGTTCAATGAAGTCACAGAGGGTTGGGATTTAACTTGCTAGGATTCAGAAGAGGAAAAAGCATGGAGCCTTCTCTTCACTCCCTTCCTTTCCCCTTCCCGACTCCCTTCCCCTGTCTCCTCTCTTCCCTCTTCCGCTTCCCTTTCCCCTCCTCTTCCCCTCACCTCCCTCACCCTTCCCTCATGGAGATTTGTAAGGACAAAATGAAGTGGTTATATACAGAAAAGATTCATCAGAAACCCTTGAGCTGGGTCTTCCGGCCTCTAGAACAATGAGAACTCCAGTTTCTGGAACTTAGCACCCAGTCTGTCGGCGTGTTTGTTGTGAAGCCTGAGTGACTACTGCACTCCATTTCTATTTTCAACCCCCAGCATAAGAATCATTCTCAGTGACCTACACCCATGCATACACTGACGGCACTAACTAGACTTAGTGGATTTAAAAATAACTGAAAAAATTAATTTAATTTAAAAAGAGGACAAGAAGTCAGATGGACATATAGTGGGTCCTGGAGAGGAGAGGGAGTTGGAGGGGGGTTTGGAAGTAGATATGATCAAGGTATATTATATGCAGTATGGAATTTTCAGAAAGTAAATGTAAACTATTTTTAAAAAAGAATCATCAGTAGATTCAACAATCACTAGGTAAAAGATTGGTTTGACAGTGATTTTTATTTGTTTTTGTTTTTGTTTTGTTTCATTTTCTCATGGAGCTGGGGGATTGGACCTAGCATTCCATACATACCAGCAAGCTCTCAACTACTAAACCACATTCTCCGCTTAAAATTCAATGGTTTTAAAAACACCTCCACACAGATTAGCTTTGATTGGGGATGCTGGCCATGGGCATCGCCAGCTTAACTAATTGGCCAAGCAGTACGGTCAACAGTGTGACAAACTGAGGTATATTTCCAAATAGATCTACTAAGGAAGATTCAGCACCTAGCCAATACTCCAGCCAAAACGTTTCTGAGAAAACAGACAAGTCTTCACAAGGGAGATATTTTTTGCAAGGCAACTGATTTATGGGCTCAAGACAGGCTTAATGTTATAAGCATAACAGGATACACTTATAAAATAAAAGCTCTAAAATTGCCCTACCTACCGTTAGACGTTTGTTATTTGTTACACTTACAATTAGTTTGATTGGCTCTTGGGTCAACAAAGACAACTAAATAGATTAGTTATAACTCTGAAATCTTTCATATGATTCTACATCTTGGATGACAGCATCAAACCAATACGAGTTCTCTTACATATAGATGGTATTGTGGCTCTCCAAGAAATTGTCTGTACTTATCAAATGTATATGCTGACGTACACGTGGGTGAGTTATTGTCATGTCTGAAACTTCCTTCCAAATGGTTCACTAACAGCAGCAATAAAAATCCATATATGTACAAACAAATAGAGGACAAGATGAAGAAGAGACAAAGTAATGATAGTTGGTGACTGTAGGCAAAGGGGCACTCAGTGGTCAATGCCTGGTGCTAACTTTTCAGTGATTCGAATTATTTTCTATTTGAAACTTAAAAACTTTTGAGAAACTTGAATGTGTTAAAGCGCTCACAAGACGCTGAGTGGTTAAGAGCACTTACTGCTCTTACAGGAGGTCCAGGTTTGGGTCCCAGGACCCACACAGGGGCTCATAACCATCTCTAACTGCAGTTGCAGGGAATCCAGCTGCCAATTCTGACCTCTGTGGGCATCCGGCACACAACACGCAGGTCATGGGGCACTTTCCAGACCGGAGTGTGTCTGAGTTTTCGCTCTCTGTACTTTAGGAACGTCACATATTTAGGTACTAACGAACCCATATGGTTCGATCAACAGCAAGACTGGTCCTTGGAGACTTGCTGGACCAGGAGCGATTTAAGATTGGCTACAACAGGGCCATAGGATTCTTGGGATTCTCTAATTTATTCTTTTTCTTTAATTTTTTAGGTTAATTTTCAGATCTGTATTTTTATCATATTCTTTTAGAGTACAATTTTGAAATTGTGCTAATGTGTTAAAGCTATAGGCACAAACACACAAAACTTGTGCTTCCCAAAGCCCGTTTTGCAGTGTGACACGAAACTTGTAAACACCCAGAGTTCCTGCATTGCATCTCCAGCCTTTCTTGTCAGTCTAGTTAGCCAGGCCTTTCTCTAAGTGCTGCCAAATAAGAAATCACCACAAAGACAAGTGGAGGGAGAAAACGTTTTTAAAATAACTCCACACACCACCTGCGAGTCTGGTAAATGCCTTCACTCAGAGCGGGCTTCGGAGCTTCCTGCAAATCAGTGGCGCTGCCCCCCCACGGGGGTCAGTGTTCCCTTTTCAGCTCAGAAATCAAATACCTCTGACTGAGCCATGTCTGCTTTTGTCCACTTCTGACCTACATGGTCCTGTGAGGGACATCTTTGTCTCACTTTTCTTTGGTCATTGAGTTCATGTACCTCAATAGGCTAGGTCTTGCAGTCCATTAACGAGAATTCTCAGCTCAGCTCTGGGCCACCCAGAAACCCCGGATGCATGTTCACACTGAAAGGCTTCACTGGTGGCCCATTCAAATGTGCTAATGTCAGAAAAAAAAAAAAAGGTTGAATGGGACGCCAATGTACACCATTGCCGAGGCAAAGTGTCTGCGGCTTCCCACAAAGCTTCCCCTGTGGTGGCGTAAAGCAGAATTATCAATGGCGCAGAGGCTGAGCAGGAACTAATGCACCAATCATGCCGTCAACAGTTGGCACAGACGCAGCCACTTCAATATGAAATCACGGTGCAAAGTTCACTGCAGTTCAGTCCTCCCTTTGGCTTCCAACCACCAGATGAATGTGGAGATTCGCCATTTGGTTCTCTGGTTCTCTAGCTCCGTGCAGGTCTCTTCAAATTAGTATGCAGAAGGCATTCTGAATGGAAGAGGAATGGGTGGTATTTTTCTCCAATTTTTCCTAGATTTATATCTTAAAGTCCTTTTATTTCCTAATGGATGCATAGAAGCAGACAGAACAATGTCTAGGGACTCACCCCTCAAGCCCTAAAAGAAATATTTTGACTGTGCAAAACAGATGTCATACTATAGTCCCATGGAGCTAATTCTTACAAAAGAATGCCTTGTATTTCAACTAAATTCTGAAAGTATGTGGCTAAATCCATTCCTCTCTTCCCCACCTAAGCAGAGAAAACAACGGGGGGAGAATGTCACAGCTGTCTTTTTTTCCTTTCTGAAAAGGTATTTCTAGAAAGATAGAAAAGGCGCCCATGAGTCAAGATGTTCACGAGTATCTTTAGATTCACTGCAAGACCTTGGATTTCTGAATAATTCATAGAGTGTTTTCATATATTAGCTGTGAAGAATAACCCAAGATTATAGTCACATGGTCTTGGTCTATTTTCTGTTGTCATTGTTGACTACTTTAGACTGGGTGTGGTGGATCAGGCCTGTATTTCTAGCACTTGATAGGTAGAGATGGGAAAATCAGGAGTTCAAGGTCATCCTTGGCTACATAGCAAGTTCAAGGCCAGACTGGGCTACATGGAACAACCATAAATAAACACATACCTACATAATACACACATAATTTCATAAACACATAGCAAAGTTTATTCAGTTCACAGTTCTAAAGCCTGGGATTCTGTAAAAGCCATCACAAGGGAAAAGAGAGCAAGTGTGACATCTTAAACCTCTTTTCCTATTGCAAAGCCACTGATGCTGCCACTGCAAAATCAGGCAAGGTCTAGAAAGGCCCAGATATACATTCCTAAACAGAAAATCTCTTAATTTTTCTTTTAGGAAAATCCTCTGCTCAAGGACTCTCTGGAGCAGGCTTTTCAAGACTGAGCAGGCACAGAAGTGGACAGCTCTTTTGAGCAATGATTTGAAGTCACAAGTTCAAGCTCCACAATGTGGAACATAATATCTCCCCTGAGAGGTAGCATGCTGCCCGAGGTGCTTGTCCAAGAGAACCCTCCTTGCCATCTTACCAGCAAACAGTGTCCCTCTTACTTTCTCTAAGTTGTCCTTCTAGCAATTGATGAGGGAACAGAGCTGACTCTTTCTAGCTCCTGGCTTTCTTGCCATAGAGTCCTGTAAGATTTCATCTTTCTGAAAAAGCCCAGTGTCAATGGCAGTGACCTCGGTATCAATGCCAATGGCAGTGGCCTCAGTGTCAATGCCAGTAGTAGTAACCTCAGTATCAGTGCCAATGACAGTGACCTCAGTATCAGTGCCAATGACAGTGACCTCAATATCAGTGCCAATGGTAGTGACCTCAGTATCAGTGCCAATGACAGTGACTTCAGTATCAATGGGGATCCCCAAACTCATGACCACATTAACCCTAATTACTTTCCAAATCCCACTGATATATGACTTAAGTTATCAACGCATGGCTTCTGAAATACATGCACAAAATCATAACACACACAGTTTCTTAAGACAGCAAGAACCAATACCACTGACTCTTTAAATGAGGTGGCAGTCCACAGACAAAGTCATATTCAAAAGAAACTATGAGCCAACAAAAACAAAAACTGGTTCTTCCATTTTTTTCACACCTGAAGTAGAACATCTGTCCATGTCAGCTAGTTCTGAGAGTTGATATTTTATTGGGGGATAGAGTCCAGAATACACAGGGAGTATGCTCACACAACAAAACTCTACCCAGATGGAATCACTTGTAAGTATTCCAGAGTGCTGAAACTGGAGAGCTCTCAACCAAAGTGTAGACTCCACAAACTTGTTTCGATCTGGTTTTTAGAAGGATGATTTGGAGAAGGGAATTCTCTAGGACTTGGGCTCTTACATCTGGTCACCTGGCCACTGGTGGTTCTGGGAAGCTGTCCTACAAGAGCTTCTCTCAACACTTCAGCTCTACAGTGACCCTGCTCACAAATGTCAAAGGCTATCAGTGACTAGTAGTCTCTAGGATAAATGAAGATGTGTTGGAAAGACAGACGGATGAATGAGGTGAGGTTTTTTGTTTGTTTGTTTTGTTTTTAATTGAGTTTAATTGGGATGCTGCAGGGGTGAGGAGTGGGTATTGGGGGACTGGAGAGTGAGTAGGATAGGGATGCATGATGTGAAATTCCCAAAGAATCAATAAAGAGTTATGTTATGGGGCCAATTACATTCAAACTGCTACAGATGTGTTTTTATTCTTTTCCTCAAAAATAATAAAGGTAACTAATTCTCAATTCTTCTTTTAGTTATAAATAGAATCTTGACTTCACTTCCTCAAAAGAAATGTGTGTGTGTGTGTGTGTGTGTGTATGTATAAGAAACAACTAGATAATTATTAAAATCAAAATTCAGGGGCTGGTGAGATGGCTCAAAAGCGCTTGGCAAACAAATCTGATGATCTGAGTTCTATCGCCAAACTAAATAGCCACAGTAGAAAAAAGAAGAACCAACTCCTGAAAGCTGACCTCCAACTTCTATATGTATACCTTGGCACCCCATGTGTGTGTGTGTGTGTGTGCGCACACACACACACACACACACACACACACCATGCAATAATAATTAGTTAATAAAGAAAAACAATATCCAGGGCTGAAGGAGATGATTCAGTTGATAAAATGTCTTCCGTACAAGCATAGGAACAGAGTTCAGGGCCTAGCATTCACATAAAATCCTACACAGTGGCATACACCTACATCACAGTGCTGGAGGGGTGGATACAAGCAGACCCCTAAGATCAATGACTGGCCAGTCTGGCCAAATCACCAAGCTCCAAGTTCAGTGAGAGACACTGTCACAAAAAAATAAGGTCGAGGATGATTGAGGATTGAGGAAGACACCCAAAGGCCTCCACTCACACGTGTACACCTTCACCCACATGTATACACACGCAGATAAACATATACATACTAAACCAACTTAGTCAAACAACAAAAATAATTCCTTTTTCTTCTCTCCATGATTTTCTTATTTACCACACATCACCCAAAGACATTAAGACATAAACCTAAGTTTTTAATTCTAAGTATTTTATTGGGGACTGATGTCTACAGAACCTTCATTTCTTTAACTCAGTAGCACTGGTGGGTATGTACGTAGGCCTTTGTTGGGAGCAAGGAAGCCTTGAGTGAATGTGTAAAGAGCAGATAAAGTCCCACGTAAATATGTGTTATTGACATGGGCGTAGTCATGTCAAGGACCAATACCTCAGGCCACAGCAAGGGCAAAGCCTTCCCCCTGGGGTGAGGCTCAAAGGGATAGCAAAGCCTCCCTCTGTTTAGAGATTAAATGTTAACAGTGCAAGTACAGGTGTTTAAGGATGATTAATCAGTGTGTGCAAAAACTAGCAGCTGCAGCTTTCTCCCAGATGTTGCAGCCTGGGAATGCTCGCTTACAGAGACCTGCTACAGAGACTAGCTAACCCCTCCCTTTGTGCTACACATAATAAACATGCTGAAGTCTCAGGTGTTGCACTCGACTAGAGTGCACACGGCCCACACTACTTCTGCCTTTCCAGGTACATATATCTATGTGTCCATTATTTCTTCATTCCCTTACCACCACAGTCAGGTTTCCAGGACCAAGCCCTGCTAGACAAGGCAGATTCTGACCTAGGAAACTAAAACCATGTGATACCATAGCGTATCCAGTTGGATTCTTCTTATACATTGCTCTAGGGCAATGTTCTCAACCTTCCTAATGCTGTGACCCTTTAATACAGTTCCTCATGTTGTGCTGACCCCCAACCATAAAATTATTTTCATTCATAACTGTAATTTTGCTACTGCTATGAATCCTAATATAAATATCTGATATGCAGGATATTTGGTATGTAATATGCAGGATATTACTTACTGGGTAAGTGGGTAAAGCTGTGTGGGTATTTTTTATGCTAGATTTAGTGAGGATGTGGGTCACTGATAAAGAGTAATTGAATTAAAAACCATGATCTAATAAGAGGGTGCTCAGCATGCCCTGTTTGTTGAGATTGTCCTCTGACCCTGTGTCTTCAGAAATAAGAATGTCCCTTTCCTTGGAAATGGGGAGTGCCCATCCAACAAGTGATCTCATGACCTGGTTCACATGGGGACTGAAATCCTTCTGGGTTTCATGGTCTCCTTCAGAGGACCAGGGGAAAGTAGGAATGACACCCTCCCTCTCTGGTTATCTCAGATACTGGGATACTGTGTTTTGGGGTTGGTATGATCTGAACCCCATCACTGTCAAATAAAGTAGAGGTCCATTTTAAAAAATAAACCTTAACAAAAATCACACTGGGTTAGTATCCAGCCTTCCTGCTTGTTATTCCTGTTACCTGTGTTTTCACATGCAGACCAGATTAAGTAGACAGAATCTTAAATGGCTTTCTTTTTAGATTCTTTACATTTTATTTTATTATTTTGTGTGTATTAATTTTTTCCTGCACGTATGTCTATGCATTAAATGTGTGCCCAGTACCCATGAAGGCCAGAAGAGGGGATCAGATCCCCTGGACTGTGACAGACCTTTGTAGACAACCATATGGGTGCTAGGGACCAAACCCAGGTCACCTGGAAGAAGATCAAGTGCTTGTAGCTGCTGAGCCATCTCTTCCATCTCTTTTAAATGACTTTTCAAATAACGATGCTCTGGGTATCATCATCTTCAGTGACTCCTAAAGAATCTCCACAAAATGCCCAAGAAGGACTAGACAGCCCACGGCTGCCCCTTTGTCTACAGCTCTTCTCCTTACCCTGCTGTCTCCTTCTTTGCTCTCCTCCTGGAGCTGCCCAGACTCTGCTTTTGAAGACATACTTGACTTCAGAAAATTTAGACCACGTCACAGACCTCTGCTTTCTCTGAAGCGGGCTAATAGAGATAATGGACCCTGTGGGAGAGAAGAAGCCAGAGGAAAAGTGAGATTCCTTTAGATACTTGAAGGAATTATTGACAAGGTTCACCAAACTCTATCCAGCAGAGGCAGGAAAGAGAGAGAGAGAGAGAGAGAGAGAGAGAGAGAGAGAGAGAGAGAGAGAGAGAGAGAGAGAGAGAGAGAGAGAGAGAGAGAGAAGGAAGGAAGGAAGAAAGGCCACAGACATCACCCACCGGATCCTTTGTGCCATCAGTGAGCTAAGGGAAAAAGTTTTTGTGGGACTTTGGTGGGCAGGGGTCAGAGAAGGGGATAATTTTAAAGCCTTCCTTAGAACACTTACCAGAGACTCTACATAAATTCCTTGGGTACTTGAAACTATTAATGGAGACTAGAATCATGGGAAGCTGTTAGCATTTGCTCACAGGACAGAAATGGAACAGTGAATGAATTACAGTTAAGTGAGGGAAAGTCGATACCGGTCATTTCGTCTGGGTTAGGAAGCTAAGTCTGTAAATGCCACTGTGCAAGAAACCAGAAAGGACTTAGCAGAAATCCCTGTTCTCATCAGGCTACCTGTCTTATTGCAGATAGACAAAAGACAAGCTTCTCTCTCCGTTTCCCTAATTTCAATAGATATACTGGTTCAGGGTGTTGGTGGTGTTTTGGGGTCTTTCTTGTTCTTGGCTTATCATACACAGGATTTTAGGGTGGGAGGCCTTCTACTGATCTATCTCCTCAAGGTAAAATCTTTTCCAGTGACCTTAGGACTAAAACTAAATGATTGTTCTTTCAGAGATTGATTCAAGCCCACTGGCACATGCCTGCAATTCCAGTATTCAGGAGGCTGAGGCAGGAGTTCAAGACTGACTTGGGCAATACAATGAAACTCAAGCTTTAAAAAAAATCACCCGAATTTATACCCACCTTTCTCTTTTAACTAGTGTGTGTGTGTGTGTGTGTGTGGTGTATAAGTGTGTGTGCTTGTCCACGTGGGTACCATTTCTCCACCTTATTTCTTAAGACAGCATCTCTCACTGAAATAGCACTTGCTGATTTGCTAAACTGGCTGACCAGCAGACCCCAGGGATCAGTCCATGCCTCCTCACTCCCCCACCATTAGGATTACAGACAGTGCTCCCCCCAATACTTTTTCCCTGGGTAGAAGGAAGAGGAGCTCAGGTTCTTATACTCAAACACTAGTCAGTTCACCCACCGAGACACCTCAGCTTCCATCAGTCCCCAAGACTCCTCTCTACAGCATAACCAAGGGAAGAAGGGAAGACAGGAAAATCCCAAATAGGAATTAACCCTGGCCTTGGCTCTCAGTCTTCTTCTACAGTTTGCGTGGACAAGAGATGCTGGTAAATGCTGGTGAAGGTTCCGCAACCATTCCTCACATCGCCACCCAATTCAGAAAGTGAATGAGTTATATTCATCCCAAAGCACAAAAATAGCATAGGTCACATCTAAAGCATCAACAAAAGCACATGATGAGCATTCTCCCGTGTGTTCTCTCATTGTTACAGTTGTCGTCATTGCTATTCATTGTTGTTACAAACAGGGGCTTTTTACATGGAAAGAATTGTATTTTTTTTACCTTTCTTCCTTTTGACTCTAGACCAGAATTAGTTTGGCTTTGTGTAAATTCTAGCCTTAAGAGACAAATCCTTTCATTGAAAGAAAATCTTGCTCTGAGTATCCCACGCTCAGCTGCTGGATAAAAAGAACTAGCAGGAAAAAATGCAAAGACAGTATTTTAGTTCAATGCAGCTGATTCCAGATCTGCACGTGGGTGGCTTGATCTCAGCGAGCAGCAGAATTCCATAGGAGATCTATTCTTTCATGACACAATCTCCCTCCTGCTTCCTCAACCTCCAAACAAGCACCTAGTTTTGTTTTCTTCCCCTGAAAATAACATTTACATAGAGGAATTACTTTTCAGCAAGGCATTAAAAAATATGATTTTTAAAAGCCAAGTGTCAGGTGAAGCCATTGTATACAGATCTTTGTCACTAAGAAATAAAAAGCCAACTGTGGCAAGATTCCTAGCAAGCCCATCACCTGGTGACACACTACAGGTCTGTCTGTACCTCCAGAGCCATAAGCTGCAGTTGTCATCTTCCTGGACTGCCTTTGAAGTTGTAATGCTTTTGCACTTCAAAGGGGTACCAAGACAATAGTAGGGATGAAGAGAGTGGTCTTATTGCCCAATCCAGGAAATGTTAGATATATATTATAAGCCTAAATGGTTTTCTGTTTCACCATCAAAATCTTCTATCACCCAAGGATTAAAACTAGGCAGAGCACATTGTATCATTAATATGGTCATTTGGGAGTGACATATAACAAGTGGCAATACAATCTCTTTGCTTTGTAATGAACATTGCAGACACAAACAGCAGTCCCTTTAATGCAATTGCTTCAAAACTGCCCTCACCTCCCTCTATTGTATTTTTCTTCGGACTGTTTACCATGGTCAAATGAGCCTTCTGTTTCTCCAGGTTCCATGGCCAGAAGTTGAATAGTTTCTGGGTTATTATTAAATCAACATTTCTAATTAAAATTTATATGTTCCAATAAAAGCAGTAAGCTAACTTCATGGTTTATCACAATTTTCTATATTAAAAGGTCTGGTAAAGACTTCAACTTAAAACGCAAGCAGTAACCAACCCTCAGGCCTAAAAGAAAACCCGAAATGGCCCTTAAGAAAGCCGTGCAGAGCCCACCAGACATAAGTAAATACGTTGCTAATGTTTTCTAGTCCCTTTTTGTTTGGTTACCATGGTGAGCTGTTTGTGTGGGGTAACTTGGAATGTATAAGAATTTGCTGCAATTGGATGCCTTGCCCTATTGTCAGCAGTGAATAGTGTCCAATAGGCAGCAGTGAAAGTAGAGGGAAATAAGGGGGTGGGGAGGACACCCGTGCTGTGGACAAAGCCAACATGCTATTTGGGAAATAATAATAATGATGATGCTCGTTAACTTTCTAAAGTATTTTCAGAGCTACTGTGAAGAGAGTCTTTTAGATCTCCCAGGCCGTGGTTACTTCCCATGTCCTGTGGTCTGGGATGCCTCCCTTTCTCGGCCTTCTGAACGACGCCTTAGCTAGAATGCATAGATGGCACTTCACTTCACCTTCACTATTTTCTGTTTCTGAGGTGTCAAATGCCTGTATGAGCCCACCAGAATCCTTCCTGGCAGGAAAAGCATCCTAATATCCAAGCAGTATGGTCTAGCGGACAGACCCCGGAAGCGGAGTTAGATGCAATTGGTTGTGGTCTTGATTCAGAAATCAATTAACTGTGCAGCATTTAGAGAAGACTCTATTAATATACTAAGGTTTGGTTGCTACATTATAAGATTCATGCACTTTTGAAGGTTTTATAATTAAGCGGGAAATAGCAGCACACAACTGCAATTCTAGAACTCAAGACACTGAGGCAGGCAAGAGGATTTCAAGTTCAAGGCTAGTGTGGACTACATAGTGAGACCCTGATTCTAAAGCAAGTACACACACACACACACAGAGAAAACAGTATAATTAATTTATGTTATCTATAGTATTTTAGTCTGTTATCTATAATATCTAACCTACTTGTGTTTATTACTATATCCTGAGTTCAACTGATTCAATTCTGTCTCAAGCAATCGTAATAAATGGATGATTAAGATGATTCTGACACTCAGGTGACATCATTTTGATACGGGCTCTCAAACTATAAATTTTAATACCCTTGTTGCACACGCTGGCAGTAGACTGCTTCTAAGATGAGCAGAGGAGGCAAGGTAGATGTTTGTAGTTACACTAGCAAAGGGGGAAATAAGAGCATCAGTGTGTACTTAAAACCCTATGTAGCCACGTAACTCAGGAATAAGCAGGTCAGAGTTACCATAGTGTCTCAGCAAGATCCAGACTCAGGATTACAGAGAAGCTGTTTGCCTGCCATAGCCTGATCTATTAAAGTTTAGTTCTATCACTAGACATAACAAATGGGTTCAATCTCAGCCATCATTTACAATCCAAGGATGATCTAAATTCTTCTCCATTCTCACCAATCACTACGAGTGCTTTAAGCCTGTCTTCAGCCTGTTGGAGGTAGCTAGCCATCGAGGCTATTTCAACACCTCCAAGAGTAAGAAACCACACTCCAAGGCCACCAGTCCACACAATTATCTAACAATTAGAGTTACTTAATAGTAAAAGAATGCTATAGCTTTGACCAAAAGCAACTTGGAAAGAATTTATTTGGCTTATAATTCCGAGTCATAGTCCATCACTGAAGGACCTCATAGGACAGCATCATAATGAAATGCATGGCTTAGGTTGTCTATAAGTCATGAAAAAGGTGAAGCCAGTGGATGTGATTTGTGGGATTGACTTTACAAAAAGAAAAGTCTTTAGTGAAGTAGGAAGTCACCTCTAAAATCTTATAGTTACTCAAGGGTTCTGGCTGAGGCCTGGGGTGAGGTCATGGGTTAACCTCTAGCACTACAAAAAGCAAAAAAGAATAGCGTGTGTGTGTGTGTGTGTGTGTGTGTGTGTGTGTGTAAATATATATGTGAAAATTAAAATCACTGCACAAGAGAAAACATGTAGGATTTGTTCCCTGAGTCTGTCAGAACACAGTCCAAGAATGGAGTCCTGTGAGGATTCTGGGTGCTTGTGAGAACACTCCAAGAAAACAAAACACAAGCCCTGTGACCTCAGTTTCCTCAAAAACACGGAATTGTTCTTGGAATGTGTTTTCTGCTCCTCCCAGGTGTAGAGGTTAAAAGTGAGTTTCCTCTGGCTGTTGTTTATTCATAGGCCTCTATGGAAAAATGCTTTTGCCACGTGTGGTTTGTTCTTGTGATTGTATACTTTACTAAGTGGCTCTTCTTAACCCTCAGACTATAAACTGTCTGATGCTCTAAATAAAGTTGGCTATCGCATGAGACTTTAGTCCACCTCATTTTTAGGCCCTGCTCTCCCAGGTTCATGACAACTAGAGAAGTAAATGAGTTCCATCTATTTTCCTGCAAATGTCACAACTTCGTTTATCTTCACAGAGGAATAAAACGCCATTGTTGTATTATCACATTCCTGCTATCTGTCCGTTCTTTGATGGACTTGTAAACTGGGTCTGTTTCTTTGCTGTTGAGGATAGAGCAACAGTAAACATGGGTGTGTAAGGAGATCTGTGGGAGGATATAGCTGGGCACAGATGTGTAAACACAGAAGTTTTCAAAATGGCCACACTTCCACTGATACAGCACTACCAAAAGAGGAGAGAGAACGTTTCATATCTATGACCCTTAAGGCATAAAAATGAAATTTTTCTAACATATCCCAAAGTTTTTTTCAATTAAAAAAGCTGAGCGGTTCTGCTGTTTAAAATGTTGCACAGTTATTCTTCAGTTCATAAAAAAAATGATTGACTAAAACAAAGGGAAGGAAATTTCTGGAAAAATAAGTAATTGAAAGTACTGAAAAATAAGAAGTTATAGACAGTGATGCAATTCTACTTATTTTTGAGCTATCATCTCTTTAACCACTGCAGTGATGAACAGCATCAAAATAAATTGAACTTGGGTCACAATATTTAAAAGGGTCATTCTTAAAAAGGTTATTCTTAGATGTCACATTTTGTAAAAATAGGTTAGCTGCTTTAACTGGTATTACTGAATGATGTTTGAGTCGATCGGTTGTTTTCCGTGCAGGGACTGAGCCCAGCGCTTTGCATGTGCTAGGTAAGCCCTCTACAGCTGGGTTCCATGCCCAGCCCTTGGTTTCTCAGGACAGAGTCTCACTGTGTGACTACTTTGCCTTAAACTCCATGTGGCCAGGCTAACCCCCACTTCCAGATGTCCCTGCCTCAGCGTCAGGGTGTGGAAATAATAGGTGTGTGCCATCATGCCCAACTGAATTCAACTTTTTTTTATTTCATTCTTTAAAATAAAAAAAGTCTGGTTTATGTATGTTTTATCACATAAAAAGAAAAATCTGTTATCATGGCTGCATAGATGGCTCTGAGAACAAAGCGCTTCCTGTACAAGTGCAGGGACCTTGAGTTCAAACCCAGAGCCCACATAAAGCTGGGTATGCTAACACGCGTCTGTAATCCCATGCTCCGTGCTGAGATGCGAGGCAGAAACAGGAGAGTCCACAGACACCTGCAGGTCAGTTTAAAGAATCCCCTAAACGATTGCTAACCTAACAAAGCAGTGAACGTGAAAGGGAATCCGCTTCAAACCAGCTGGACAGCAAGGGCCCACACCCGAAGTTGTCCTCTTTCTACCATACATATGCAGTGGCACATTTGCAGCTACACACACACACACACACACACACACACACACACACACACAAAGTCAGTAAACCCATACACATTGGGTAGGTGTGCTCCAAATGTTCTTAGAGATAATACACACATATATATAATAGAAAAACTAAACAAAGCCTATCAAAAGCTTAGAACTGAGAGACGGTGTGATCACACTTATGCTTTTGTTGTTGCTTTTAGTTTTTTGTTGTTGTTGTTTTCCCAGAAAGTGTTTTTTCTGTGTAGCCCCAGCTGTGCTGGAACTCCCTTTTCAGACCTGGTTGGTCTCAAATTCTAAGATACTCCTGCCTCTGCCTCCCAAATGCTGAGACTAAAGGCGTGCACCACCACACCCAGCCACTTACGTTTTTAAAGTATGTTCTAGTCTTGTACATCATGGCATATGCCTCTAATCCCAGAACTCAAGTGGCAGTACCAGGCAGATCAAAATAAAATCAATTTGGAGAAACTGGCCATACAATTGAGTAAATGGTACACCAGAGATGATCAGACCTAAACCTACACAATAATGATTGTGAGACAGAAACCATGGGCACAGTGTTTAAACTTGAAAAACCAACTGAGTATGAGGGAGACCTGGAATCAAGGACTGAGTCCCAATTTCAGGCATAAGTATCTCCTTTAACAGTGGTTCCTTCCCCAAGACAGAACCTTCCAGATGAAAATAATCAATAGAGTTACTGGCTTGAGTTGAGATACTTCATTAGTACAAAATGAGAACTGGCTGATTTTTTTCTCAATTAGAGGGAGCGGTGAGTTATATTATCTTCTTAACTCATACCAAGGTTGGAAAGAACTAAACTCTTACACATTTCCAAGGCATTTTTCTGTTTTGACTGCTGAATGGTTTGGACTTCAGGACAAGATTTGGTCCTGGTACCAAACCTGATTATCATCTTACTAATCTATGATTTTTTTGAGGTGATATAGAAAAGGTGTGGGGAGGAAATCTCATCACAAAGCCCAGACTGCCTCTAACTGACAATCCTTTCTCCTCCTTGGCCTCTCAAGGGCTGGGACCGCAGGCATCTGCTGCTGTACCCAGCTATCAGCTGGCTTTTCCATCATCCCTTGGATAATGACAGAGATGCCATCAAGCACATCAGCTATGGTGTCCATCTTGACCTAATTACAGTGATTTCTAGCTTATGTTGATTGGAACTTGGGTGCTGTTGCAAAAAGCAACAGATTGTCCCTGCAGCACACATAATAATATTGAATAACCAACATACTAGTATCCAATAGAAGTGATTAGCTCACAGCACCCTGTCTTTATTGGTACCTTCTCATTCATTTCCTGTCTTATTGTTTGTGGCTGTTGTTGGTGTTTTACCTTGTATCAGTCTTCCAATCCCATTTTTCCCCATTCCATCTACCCCCACTATATTAGAATTTTGTTGAAAATACGTAATTGAAGGGGCTTTAAAATGTTAAGTTTCCCATAAATGAGAATACTCCATTCTCTCCCTTCATTCTGGTCCATTCAATAACTATGTCTTTAGTATCTACCGTGTTTCCTTACACACTTTCATAATTTTAATAATATTCTGTATTTTCCATATTTCATTCAATTATTTTCCATATGCTTCAAGTTTTGTAGCCATAATAAAAGTCATCATATTTTCCATCATATGTAATTAGCATCATAGTTTGTGCTGTGATAAAACACCATGACCAAATGCAACAAATGGCTCATTTGGCTTATATTTCCATATCACAGTCCATCACTGAGGGAAATCAGGGCAGGACTCAGGACAGGAACGTGGAGGCAGGAGCTGAAACAGAGACTGTGGAGGAGAGTTGCTGACTGGTGTGTTCCTAAGGGCCCACTCAGATTGTATTTCTATATAACCCAGAGTCACCACCCATAGTGGACTGGACCCTCCAACATCAAAAATTCAAGAAAATGCCCTGAACACTTGCCTACAGGCAATATAATGAAGGCGTTTTCTCAGTTTAGGTTCTCCTCAGTGACCTAGCTTGTATCAAGCTGACAAAAAAAAAAACCAGTGCAGTTGGTGAAAAGGTTGACATTATATTGGATTCAATTTAACAACATATTTAATCCTATTGTTAATTTCAATAATCTGTTTGTTGTCTTACATTGTCTGTGGAAACCGAGATGTCAGATTATCCTCAACACTACAAAAAGAAAAGAAAGGAGGGAAGAGGGGAAAAAAGGAAGAGAAAGGGATGGAAGGATAAATGAAGGGAAAGAAGAAAGGAAGAAGAAAGGGAGGGAGGAGTTAAGGAGGGAGGGACAGAGGAGAGGAGGGAAAGAGGGGGGGGGAGAGCGCGAGCCCTCCCAGGCTTGTATGTTTTCTGTTATGTGACCTTGCCATCTTGGCAAGCACAGATTTTACTTTTGCAGAGATTTACAAACCACCCTCTCACTAATTTAGTCTCAGCTGCAATGAGACTACAGCTGATAAATCAGCTTCTGGTCTCCTTTTAGGAAAACATCCGTTGAGTTTCCTGGAAGCTCTCGTTTCTCTCAATATCATTCTTTAAAAATTCTCAGCCCAAACATTTTCAGAATTTTCTAGCGGAGATTGTGTGAGCATCCTGAGGCGATTTTAAGTGGCGTGAGGAGTTGTCTTATAGAAAGATTCAGCCAAAGCCCTAGACAATGCCAGAGGAAAGGTAATCAATGAAGCATCATTTGAATTAAAGTAGCCATGTGGAGGCTTACATGCATTTCTTTCAAGTCTTATGATATGGATGTGTTGCCGTCAGCCCTGACAACGATACTTAGGATTGACCTCTCGGATACCTGAGGTGGGAAGAAGGCAGAACTTTGGAGGTAACTGAAGTTCTGGTAAGACGCCAAGTAACACATAAGGATGAAAAGCCCTGAAACTCAAGTTTACCCAATAAGGTCATGATTCGTTCAAAATCAGATGAACAGATGGTGCCTGATTTGTAGCTGTCACTGACAAAAGGGGCACCCTGATGTTACTGTGCAATAATTTTGTCCCTTCTCGGAAACCATTCAATTCCTGACCAATTAAAAATGCTTCCAGGGGGAACATGTTTGGCCATTCCATGGACAGTCCACATTTGTTCTCTAGTCAATTACAGTAAATTACCTGTATGTGCTCCTCTCCATTATGGTAATTATGCATTTCATTACATTTTTTTGTTTTGCTTGGCTGTATTTTAGTGTCTATCCAGTTAGAGACTATGACACCAAAATGAAAATTGGCACGTGGTTGGAATGGACTATAACTCAAAATCAAATGTAAATATTTTGTTGGGAAGACAGGCAAATTACATCCTGGCATGGTGTCACATGCCTGTGATCTCAACACTCAGGAGGCTGAAGCTAGTGGATCGGAAGTTCAGAGCCAGCCTGGGATTCACAGTGAGACCCTGTTGCAAGAACGAAAGAGAGAGAAAGAAAAGAAAGCAAGTTTGTCATAATGCTAGACACAGGAAATACACTTGTCAAAATGATGCATATTAACACTGCTTCAATAAATTTATTTATAAATGTACATTTTATGTGTAAACATATTTGAATATGTAATTATGAGACATTGGGCAGAAGTGGAGGCGATGGTTACAGAAAGCCCTCCGTGTCCATAGGAATAAATAGACAGCTTATTTCTCTCCACCTCAAAGGAAAAAGGACGTGGGGGAGGGGCTCTCAGGAGGGGGAGGGGTTCCCAGTATAAACGACACGGTGGGGAGGGTCACACATAGTATCGACCACAGGACTGACTGGGGGGGAGGGGCTCCCAGGCCCACACCTTTGTAAGCCCTGATGCGATGCACCTTTCCCCACCTCCCCTACCCACCTACTTCCTGTGATGAGACTTAACTTGGCAACTTCAACTGCCTTAGTAGCCGCTTAAAAACCGTAATTACAACTAGGAAAAAGCGAGTGCTCCAGATCATTTTACTACATTCATCCTGGGATGTGTAAACTACTAACCAGTTTAAGGATTTTTTTTCCTTGTTAGTTGACTTTAATTAATAATTTGGGCCATTAAATAATTTTCCAGTGAAAAATCACAGTGTGCCCCAAAGAAGGAAAAGGATGCCCACTGAGAAGAAAATGGCAAGCACATGATGGCCAGGGTAGAGCAGATTTGCAGCACAAACAGCAGAAATGTTTCCAAGCCATGCTTGCTGCCTATTCTAGAACACGGGTCCACGCTGCTCTTACGCGGCTCTCTTTCACATTGCACACATTGAAAACTTTCATTCTGAGTTTCTATTTTCTGGAAGTGGGGCGTGGAGGGGGGGAACTGGTTATTATTCCTAAACCCATTGAAATTGCATTTGTGCCATCAAAATGGATTTTTTTTAAAGCAGGATGTTGGATTGATGGCAAAGCAGCTGCTCCACAACGAACGAAAGCAAAAATTAATAAGAGACCTTAGCAAAGAAAGACTATTGGTTCTGCACACCCAGAGCAAATCGGCTGGATTCACAAGAGCACACTTTGATCTCTCCCAGACTAATTACCGCTCTGTGGCTTGACTGTTTTGTGCATTAGTTGCCCTTCCTACAGAACCGAAACTGCCCTGGTACACAGCTGTAATACGAATGAAAATTTGACGTTCAGTAAACAAAGCATGGCAAGGGTCATTCTCTCGGCACAATGACTGCATAATACAATTTTAGAATGCCTTTTGTATACCAAAAATATGACACATTTTAAGGCGGTTTTGAACTCAGAGTAGGCAGTCAAGGTTGTTTGTAAAGGAGAGGGAAATTGTTTCCAACTCTGATCTATAAATATAGATTGAAATAGTTTATCTCAGCATTGTAGAAATGCTGAGGAATTTACATATTTAAAGAAATAAACGTGCTCATTTTTAGAGGATGAATTTTCATTTGTCTATAAGGTTAATTGGGAGCAAATTCCCTAAGTAGCTGTTTGCAATAGTAATAATGGTGTTTATTCATCATTCTGGGTCCTGGGTTCTTTCTTACAAAGAATTCAGATTATTCTATGCACAGACTTTCCAAATAATTATTTAATTTGGTAGCTATTGAAAATATTGGTTAGCCATTATATATTTGAAACATTAATATAGCATTTTAATGTAAAATCTTGTATTTACAACTGAAGCTAGAACTCACCGACAGAATATGCATGGTCCTGGGCTTCATTCCCAGAGTCACCAAAAAAATGTATTTAAATTTTATATATTTAGAAAAAACACTGTAACTATCAAAGCACAAATCCATTTCTGCACTAAAAAGATATCTAGCACATAACTGGGTTGTCTTTCTCAACACATGATTCTAAGTAGCTTATACAATAGAGTTCTACCTGCGTTTTTTGTTTAGTTTTGTTTTGTTTTCTTTGTTTCAATTGTCCATGGTCAGTCATGGTCCTAAATAATAAATGGAAAAATCCAGAAGTAAATGGTAAGTTTTCAACTGGACGCCACTCTGAGCAGTATGATGAAATCTCACACCATCCCCCTCCAGCCTCTTCCTGTGAGTTGGGTTGGTAGCCATCTTGGTTTTTAGTTCAACTGTCACGATTGACAATGCTTGTGTTCCAATAACCTTTAGTTCACTTAGCAATGGTCCCCAAATGCTAGAGTGGTGACTCAAAGAAAGGGCTAAGGCATAAAACATGGGACAAATTACATTGTGCTCCGCAGCGATGCGGCCAAGCGTATGGGGGACATCATAACAGGTACAGAATTCTGTTTCGGCAACCTTGAATGCACCCCTGCTGTGCTTTTGGCAGCTTTGGTTATGCTTTGACAAGTTGTCTAACACATTATCACCACGATTAAGAGTGGCTCACATAGCCCACTCTTAATCGTGAGAATTAGAGAATTTTATAACATTTGATTCAGGTTGTATTTAAACCAAGCTACCCTTTGGATCTAGAGGAACTTTACCCAAGTATTTCCAATGTACACATTTAGGCAACTTAAAAGCATACTTTAAAAGCCAAAGGGTTTACAATAAGTCTACCATTTAATGCTGAAAGATTTCAAATTGGGGAACTATTTGAACAGAGAAGGGGTCCATCAAAAACATTCTCAGCTATACTTTGACAAAAAAGAAGAAAACTACACTTTTGTGTTGTGTAGGTCAGACATTTGGTAAGAAGTGATTCTGAGAATACTGGCAATATAGTTCATCTAATTAAATATTCACTAGAAATGGGGGAGGGATTACCCAAGATTGACTGATGGCAAACAGTCTTAACCCAGTTAATACACCAATCACAGCAGGAAATCTCAAATGCTTTCATCTTTTAAGGAACAACATACACTTTGCATATGTACATTCCTTCTTGTCATTATTTTCTCAGTTGCTGTGTGATTCATATAAATTGTCTGGCATTTTTACTTTGAAAACTTAGCCAGGTGCATCTGGCAGCTTTGTAAGTGCCTGGTTTTTTCCTAATTCAATTACCTATCCCTCTCCCTAACACAACAGCTCCTGAGGGGACAGTAGCCAGTCTGCTGCAACAGAAGTAAGAGTTCAGCCCTATGGGTTTTCTCCCTGTACTCAGGCCCAGGCTACAGTATGAGCACCATGTAGAAAGATAGATAAATGCAGAGACAGAACCCAGCCAGGCAGGCTGGAGAGTAATGGATCTGTAACGCCTTTACCTCAGCTGCAGTCAAAGCCAAACAAATCAGTCCACAAGACACTGACACCGAGAACAGACACAAGAGGAGAGTGATCCCAGAAGTCGCCTGTTCATTCTCTTACTAAAAATGGCCACGGAACACCATGACCATGCTTACTCTCGTGAAGTATACAACCGATCAGTTTGTTTTCATTGACTTCAGTTTGGAGTCATTCATTACCTCAGAGTGACTCCAAGAAGTGCATTTGTATTCATTTTCAGCTAAAGAGAGATTGCTAAATGAGCCCTGCCAAGCGTTTTGTTGTTGTTTTTCCCCCAAGGATATTCAGGCTTTGGGGGTTACAGGAATTTACTGATGCCTCGGCTAAGTGTGCCTTCTTTCTTGGTATCATTAGTTTATTTCCCTTTCAACTTGGTTTTTGAAAGAGGTAAGCTAAACTCAAAGGCTTCACTTCTAATAAACCACACTAGGGAGAAATTGTATAAATGTAGCAAAGCCTTAAGTTCCCATTCAACTTTTATTATTAATACCAGAAAGAAACTATATAAACGTAAAGGTTGTAGAAAAGCCTTCAGAATAAATCCAGTCCCCTAGCCACTAGTTCTTGTGTTGTGAGCAAAACTACAAGACAACCTTCCTGGAAATTGTGTTTAGCAACAAACAACCTCCAAGTAACAAAGCCATAGAAATCACAGAATGCTCCCTCCCAGCACCAGCCAATGAGAACAGGTTACCTGCAAGTAACAGACAAAGCCATAGAAACCACCAATGCTCCCATCTGTAGCCAACCAATCCAAAATACTAACAAACCAGTTGCCCTGACTCTGGGAAATTCCCCTAATTGTTCCCCAAATGTCAACCAATCAGTATCTGACCCATACCTACTGATGTAATTCTGTGGTTTTTTTTTTCCTTTAAAATTCTGGCAATATACAAGGGACTTTGATTCCTCCAGGTAGCTGCTGCATCAGCTAGCTGGCTGGACAAAGTCCCCACCGATAGGATTAAACAATAAAGCCTTGCATTTGCAGTTTGGTGGAGTCTGTCTCCTTGGTGGTCTCTGAGGGTCTTCGAGACTTGTGCACAACAGCTTTATCTCCAGACTTGCCTATGACATACACCCTCAGCAACAAAGCGTTCAGAGAGAGAGAGTTTGATTCTTACTTTTCAAAATATGTGCTCTGGGTAGATACCCAAATTAAAGACCTTTTTCCCCCTACCACACTCCTTGAGACAGAATCATTTTTACAAAAACAATCACAATTTTGGAAATCAGAAATTAGCTTTTCTTTGCAGAAGATACTGTTCTCCTTTCTTTCTTAATGATCCCATGAAATTCTTTCTTTGCAATCAGTTATATTCACCATCAGACCCCAAAATGTTTAATGTCTTAAGCCTGTGTCTTGAGGTTATTGAAGTCACAGGTTCTGTTCTAAATTAAACACCTAATTATAAGGAAGCCGTTCATAAAGAACAATGTACATAAGTCATATAAATCAAAATGGACTGACGGGTTCTATACATATGTGCCCCTTTCCCACAAATATTTTGGAACACTTTCTGGAACCAGGAAAAAAAACCCTGAAATTTGTCAATGAGCAAAACTGCAGGCACGTATTTTTGCTGAGTATGCAAATTGGTTGCCACTCTGAGCGGCATGTTTTGGTACAAGTGAACACAACAGTTGGTGTGTGCTTTCTAGAAAAGTCTCGTGAAGCACGGAAATACTGTGCCCACGTAGGTCTTGCCTCAACTCTCACTAGCATTACTTTGCTTCCTTCTGGCAAGGATCTAACTCCATCCAGACTAGGAGAAAAAAAAGTTTCAACCTTTGGGTGAAAAGTGAGGGCTTTCAGAAAAATCCCATAAAAAAAAAAATGACTCAACCTATAATGGGGCTTTTAACTGCTCCCTGAGCCATTTTTCTTCTTCTTCAGGTTGGAGGTTACAAGGTACTTTTAAAAATGGTTTTAACACTTGCGGGTCACTGAGAAGATTAAAGGCATAAACGACTGAGGCTGGATGGCAAGGCCGCTACCAAAGGCTTCGCACCACCGCTGTATCGACGCCTTCTTTTCATTTCTCCGCATTCAGAAGCTTACAAACAAGACTGGAAATGCTCAGGACCCTGCAGAGCCAGTGGGTGCCACATTCCGTCGGAAAGTGAGGGCGAGGTGCGGGCCTCAGTGTCCTCTAGCCGTGGGAGAGTCACCACGCGTTTCTCTTTCCCATCTGTAGGGTGGGGATAAAAGACAGCTTTGGAGAATAAAGCTTGACAAGGGTGAATGAATGAAATCGTGTCTTCAAATGGTTTGAAGTTAGACTGAATTTAAGTGGGGAGAAAAAAGAGCCTCTAATGCACAGAGAGCTTCCATGGAAGCAAGAGGAATAAAATCTCCCCTCTTTCGCTCTGAGCAAGTTAAGTAACGATCATGCCTATTAAATACTTGTACACAGCTCTATCATAAAAGTTGTGTGGTCTCACCCAGGAGCCTCTCTCAAATGAAAGAGTGCGTAGAAGTGCTTGGTGAAAACAGAAAGTGCTACTCTGTAATGACGATGGTACCAGCACTAAGTGCTTACCTGGGACCGGGCAGCGAAAAGCAAACGTTGGGCTATAGAAGCTTTTATCCCCATTGTATAAATGATAAACTCAGGACAGACACACTAAGTCACTAGGCTACGCTACCCAGCAAGGGGGTGGGGGGCACTAAGATCGCCTGGCCTCCACGCTTGTGTACATCGCCCACAGCCCAGCAAGCAAGGACTGGCGATAACGCTGCTTTTCCTGTGTCCGGCTCTGATTGGTAATTTCTACCTCCCTGAATGTGCTTGCTCTTCTGAATTAGAAAGCTGAAGCGTGGCTTGTCTTGTTGGAAAAGGACTCTTTCTAGGTTGCTTTTCTTGTGGCGCACTTGCTGTTGTGTTTTTATTTACTTTATTCATTATTATCATTGTTTTGATAATTCTCCTGCCTCAACGGTCCAAATGTTGGGATTGCAGGTGTATTGTTCATATTCATATTTCATTGCTCATAAGAATATAATAAGTGTTATGTAATATGCCACATCAAAACTCACTAATAGTTAGGTCTTGAAAGTTTAGTGATTATCAATTAACAATAATTGAATTTAGGGCCAGTGAGATGGCTGAGAAGGTTAAGGTGCTTGCTACCAAGCCTGAAGACCTCAGTTCAACCCCAGATCCCAGAAAGGAGAGAAAGAATTCACTCGTGTTTCCCTCTGTCCTCTACACATGTGACAGTTTGAACACACACATACACAATTAATAAAAATAATTTAATTTAAATGAAAAACAGAATTTACATCTATAACACCAGAAAATATTAGCACTGGCAGCATTTTGTATTCAAGTCAACATATACTTGCCAGTTCTACACGTGAATTTTTCTCATCAAAAATCTTGCCAGGTGGTGGTGGCACACGCCTTTAGTCCCAGCACTCAGGAGGCAGAGGCAGGTAGATCTCTGTGAGTTCAAGACCAGCCTGGTCTACAACAGCTAGTTCAGGACAGCCTCCAAAGCCACGGAGAAACCCTTTCTCGAAAACCCAAAAAATAATCTTGCTAGTGTGAAAATAACACATATGTATGTGTATATATATAATCAAATATTTCACCAGACAATTTTAGTTAAGAATTTACAAGATCCAGGGCTACAGGTGTGGTTTAGGGCTTGCTTAGCCTGGGAAAGGCCTTGGCTTTAATCTCCAGACCCAAACAAAGGAAAACAATTTAAAAGTCATGTTTTTCAAACATGCTTTTCTGTTCTATTTGTTTTTGTTTATTTGAAACAGGGTCTTGCCTCAGTGTCAGGGAGTCCTGATACTGCAGGCACATTCACCACCACACCTGGTTTCAAAGATGCATCTTAAGGCTTTGTTATGGTAGTGATTCACTCTTTTTTTTTCTTTCTTCCCTGATTAGGGTTTTATATTTTATTGAGGCATTATTATTTTATACATTTGTTCTTCCAAACTGAGAAACCCAAAAGTATATTAAACTGTCAGTCATAACATTAGAAACTGCTGCTAACTCTGAAAATGGACAATCTTGTTTCATACCCTGTTGGTCTTCTCTCGTCTTATGCCCTTCTGAGATGAATACATTCCATCCCCATCTTACAGATTCTGTGTAACTTGCATTAAAATGTCTCATTCTTTGAGTTTCTTTGTGTCCTTTTTTTTTTTCCTCTTCTGGCCTCTGTGGGCACCTGCATTCTTTTTTTTTTCATGTTAATTTTTTTTATATTTTATTTTCCAGTTTAAATTTAGATAAGAAACAAGGTTGCTTCACAAGTCAGTTCCAGATCCCTCTCCCTTTCCCTCCCCTCCTCCCGTGCCCTCCCCCATGGAGGGCCTCAACCTCCCTGGGGGAATGAGGGGATAAGGGGGGGGTTGGGGGGAGGGCACGGTAGTGATTCACTCTTAACACCCTTTTGTGAGATAAGGGAACACCAGAAAAGAGGGTAGAACTAAGTATTTTGATTTCTTTTAAAACGTAAGCGACAAATATACTCCTTTCGGCAGCACATACACTAAAATTGGAGTAATATAGAGAAAATTACCATGGCTCCTATTCAAGGAAGAGACAAAAATGCACAAAGTGTTCCATATTTTTTCTTTAATAAAAAAAGTTAAGTAGATGAAAGACTACCCTAACCATTTAAGGCTACTTCTATGTTCCAAAAATTTTTTGAGAAAACCTAATTTGCAAATATTCATTCACTAACATTTATGCTTCAGAGTATTGTAATTGATTTTGCAGCATAAGATTTTTAGGAAGGACTAAAACATCCCTAGAGCAACCTGAGCCTTGCTGGGATGATGGGCTGTGATCTCGGAGCCTTGGACGACAGTGCCAGCAAAACACTTTCTGCTATCAGAATATTTTCCTCATCCTGCCATTACAGTTACTCCGAAGTCATGTTTAAAAAGGTTTGAAGCTGTGTTGTGAAGAAACTTGCTGTGAACTTTGCTAACAATGGTCTAAATACGTTTTTGGATTACTCTCTGGAGAAATTGCAGCATTTCACACGAGCGGTACCCACTTTACTCGGGTGAAATGAGAATCCCTACTCTGCTCTTCTTTGCATGTCTCCTTAAAACCTCAAACCACGTTTGGGAACGTTTTCTTTTTTAATCTTCACTCTTCCATTCTGTTTCTAAAGGAATACTTAGTGTTAACTAGGTTGCAATTTCATTCGAAAAGAATTGAGCTGGCTTTCCAGAATGAGGTCGATTGCCCACAGAGAGTATGTTGGCAGCTACCTTTAAACAGTCAGGGAACTGTACAGGCGCATACCCAGATTTAATGCAGATAATGTTTGGTTCTTTGAGCAAGAAATGATGTCATTGTGATATTGGCAAGAAAGATGCATAAGATGTACCTTCCACTCTTTGGATAAGTACAATTTTCTTTGCAGCATTTTATTACACTGAGAATGCTAAAGACATTAGTGAATTTCTCACATATGACAACAGAAACATCTGACTTTGTTTTGAATTCAAATCGTTAACTATGCACGGTAGTATTTTGTGCAACCTATAATTGGGGTGTGAAAACCAAGGCATTAAATAAAAATTGTTAGCACATCATGCCTATGAAAAGAAGGAAAAGTATTAGGCTCCAAGTTTCACAAATGGACATTAAAACTTATGGGTCAATCAAGCCGAGAAATGTCAAAATTTAAAAATAAGAAGTAAAATATAATGTTTTCCAAGTTCCAAGCACAGTCCTTTTATAGAAAAAATGTTTGAGTAATTTTAATAACACACAGATGAGGGCACACACACACACATATACGGAAAAAATACGTTTTATAACATAATGTCACAGACAGAATTCAGAGCCTACTAAAATGTATAATACTGGCATCTAAAACTGTTCCTTGTTCAACAGTTAAGGAAATAATGAAAAAGCATGAGTGTCTCTTACACTCTGACTACAAAACATAGGAGTTTTCAGCATATGCTAAATATGTATTTATTCACAGATATTTATTAAGTTCCATCTACGCTCTAGACACTGAATCAAGGGTGTTAAGAAAACAGCCCGCCCTCCAGCGATCAGTTACCCCTTGAAGAAGACAAACACTAAGGAGCTGAACCAGGGAATGGCCGCAGATGGGCGATGTGGCTGGTTTTTTTCTGAGCACATGCACAGTGTGTAACCCCCACTAATAAGCACTTTATGTATCCAATGCATCCTAAAGAGTTGTGTTGAAGAGTCTTTAGGAAGAAAATGGTTCATTTTACCCAACAAGGTGCCACGTTTGAGTTGAGTCACTAGATAACTAACTGTACCTGAGGGAGAAGAGATAACCCGTTTTGTACAGCTGACTCATGACCTGGTGTTTTGCTCAAAAGCCTGGTTATGTTAGCTCGGGAGAGTTTTCTCCACATCCGCTGTATAATTTCCAAACCTGTAGAGCTTCCCCAATGATGGGGACGGCACTAGGGTAAGGAAGAGAATTCACCTGCAGCTGGGAGGCTACAAACATGAGTTTCTCCTCGGGGGCCACCCTTAGCTCCTAAAAAGCCACAGCACTTTGCAATATAGGTTTCTTACTTCATGACAGTTTATGTATTCAAAACCAGCAAGAGAGAGGTTCTCTCACCTCGGGGAGAGCACCATTCTTCTTTTCAAAGCTTTTCACCTATGAATCGAGCCCACGCTGATAATGCTTTGATTGACTTAAAACCAGTTGATTTGGTGTATTACTACATCTAAACAGTACAGTCACAGGCCCCACCCATATTCAAGGCAAAGAGAAAATTTACATACTAAAAGCACTAGGGGATAGGAAGCCAAGCCACCCAGCAAATTCCCTCAACAGGAGCCATATGAGATTAAAGGAGACTTGGACATGTTTTGCATGCATACACACACATAAATGCACACATAAACTTTATTTTCAAGGTAGCTCTTACAAAGCTAGAAAATTATCATTGTGGCCCTTTATTTCCATACATTTAGAACTAAACTCTAATAACACCCAAAGTAAATATTTTTAAATAGTTTGTTTTGACCCAGTTTGGTTTGATTTCATCTCTTTCTTTCATTCTTCCTTCCTTTCTTTCTTTCTTTCTTTCTTTCTTCCTTCCTTCCTTCCTTCCTCTTTCTTACTTTCTTTATTTCTTTTGTTAGTTCATTCATTTGCTTGTTTTTTGAGACAGGGTTTCTCTGTGTATCTCTGACTGTCCTGGAACTCATTTTGTAAACCAGGCTGGCCTCAAACTCACAGAAATATGTCTGCCTCTGTCTCCAGAATTCTGGGATTAAAGGCATGCACGACCACCTCCTGGAGACTTTGTTTTTTGAGACATGGTCTCACTCTTTAGAACAGGCTATCCTAGAACTCACTAGGTAGCCCAGTTGGACCCAGACTCTTAGGAATCCTCTTGCCTTGGCTTCCTAAACACTGTGGTTACAGTCATGAACCAACACACTCAGCAAGTTTCAAATATTTTGACTTTAAAATAAAAATTGCTACAAGTATGCCAAATACTGGATTTATTACACCCAAGGTCAAACTAAAATAAAAAAATATGAATTGCTTGATATTAAATCCAACAGGATACACATAAGCAGCATTCTATGACTTCAGATGAAGAATATTATTACTGATGAAATTCATGTTGTATTTTATAGTTTACTATCAAAATAAATGTTTACATATATAATATACATACAGGCAGGCTAGCTTGTTAAACATATTTGTATTGTTTTCAAGGACAGACTTTTAACAAGTATCATGCAAGATCTTACCCACCTAGTTTGAATGTTAATGCTGCAAAAATGAAGACCAAACGCATACACACACACACACACACACACACACACACACACACACACACACACACAGGGTTATCTGCTGAGCCCAGGGGCACTGCAGTCAGGATTGAAATGCAGAAGCAACTCAATAAAACAATGTCCTTCATAGACTGGCTCTTACTAGAAGTGTCAGCCACTTGTCTCACTACACACCATAAATGAACACAATAAAAGGAGAAAGAAGAAAAGGTAATGCCCACTGACTTTTTTGTATCTACTACCCTGTTGCACCTTTAGGAGCCTTCTTTAATTCTCAAAATGTCACAACAGTGGCCAATACAATTATGTCAGATTCTCTGTCAGCCAAGGAGTGGTTCCGGTGAAAGCAGAGGCTCTTGACAACCAAGGGCAACCAGAGGAAAGTGGACGCCACTCCCACTGCAGCAGACCTGATGTTTCTCCTTCAGGATTGAGATGCACTGCGTTGTGGAGTAGTTCTAGAGTGGGAACTCAGTCTCCAGAACCAGTTTCTGTAACTCATGTGTCAAAACTTAGAGAAGAAAAAAACACATGCCCAAATTTCCATTATCCCTTAAAGATGTTTCGTTGACAGTCTGCAATACAGAATTCTCAGAGCACCAGTGACTCTCTGGAAGTGTTTTCCATACTGTAGTCATGGGTGACGTTATTTGCAACAAAGGAAACAACAGTGATTTCACAGGTTAGGTGAACCCCAGGACTTGGGGTTGCCAGGAATCCAAACAGATTAGGTGTCACCTTGATGTGCTTGCCTTCCAGAACTCTGTGACATGCACACACACACACACACACACACACACACACACACACACTGCCTGCTGAGTGTCTAAAAGGAGATAAGTCAGAGCACAAGGATCCAATTTCAGGCATCTCCACATTCTGTCAAAGTGGCACTACAAAGTGTTTGTACCTATTGTTTCTATAGCACCAAAAGAAAAAAAGGTTTGACCAAGTCTAGAACACCTGATTGCTACACCTTGCATAATAGCCAAAGACAACTGCATACCAACACTGCCTCATATCATTTGAAGGAAATTGTTGAGAGAAACATGGCTTAGTGACCTTGACTTTTTGTGGCTCCAAAATTTATATTTTACATTTAAAAGATAGTCTAAGATCTTCATCTCAATCACTACTCATTACTAGTTGAAGAATGAAGAATGAACTGATGCCATGTGTAGTAGTTTGAATGAAAATGGTCCCCATAAGTTCATCTATTTTCATGTTTAATCCCTAGTTGATGCACGGTTTGGAGAAGACTAAGAGGTGTGGCTGTGTCACAGGAATTGTGTCACTGGGAGTGGGCTTTGAGGTTTCAAAAGCCCTTGTCAGGCCCAATGTCACTCTCTCTGCCTGCTTCCTGCTGATCAGGATAGCTCTCAGCTACTTCTCCACACCATGTCTGCCTACATACCACCATGCTTCCTGCCATGATGATAATGGACTAACTCTCTGAAGCTGTACTCAAGTCCTCAATTAAATGCTTTCTTTCATAAGAGTTGCCCTGGTCATAGTATCTCTTCAAAGCAAGTGAACAGTGACTAAGACAATATGTAAGTGCATAGTTAGTAATTTTGACATATGTATACAGACATAGACTCACCACTACAATTTCTCATCATGATACAGGAAAAAAATGAGGATATCTTTGAGAGAGATGAAGTCTTTTGACACTCAGGTGGGCTTTAACTCAGAATAGGGCCACTGTGTGCTCAGGTCACACAAAATTTCTACTGAGTCAGTGGCTTCAGGGTATCTTGAGAATCCAAAGGACAAAATTCACAAACACAGAGGGTGAGTATAAAGAGATGTTTTTGATTCATTGGTGGGAGCGTTAGAGGGGAAGGACTCCTTTATATTTATAGCAAGAGGTGTTCACAGAGATTGGGTACCATCAAGGTGCTGGTCTCAGACCCTTTTAAGGATTTATGGCAGAATCTGGGGCTCGGGAAAGGGAATGAATGGGTTAGTCCTTTGGCCCAACTCTGGGGTGCCAAGTGCCTTCTCCAGGATTGGGTCCTCACCTATAACATCCAGGCAAAGGAAAGAGATAATGAGGAAGCAGCATGATATGACACAATGTCTTTATCTAATCCCCTGTTAGTGAATATTTGGGGTATTTCTAGTTTGGGGTATTGCAAAGAAGATTGTTAAGACCATTCATATACAGGTTGATGTTTATTCATAAGCATTATATCCTGTTGAATAAATAAATAAAAGGATGCAAAGTGATATAGCCAATATCTAAAATTGTTTAACATTTACACAAACTACAAATCTATTTTCCAAAATGATTGTAACAGTTCACATTCCCATTACACATATGAGAATTTTGGTACCTCCAAATTTTAGTCAACTCTTGGTAGTATCGTTCAAATATTAGACATTCTAAAGGTGAATAGTAATATCTCATTGTAGTTTTAATTTGCAGGTCTTTAATTATTAATGATAATGAGCATCTTTTCATGTGTTTATGGCAATGTCTATGTAAAGTCTTTGGCCTGGTTTTAAGTTGAACAATTCATTCTTCATCAAAAGTAAGCTCTGAAAACATTTTCTTCCATCCTGTGGTTTATATTTTCATTCTCTTATATTGTCTTTAAAGAGTGGAAGTGTTTTATTTTGAGGAAGTCCAATTTAACAAGTTTTTGTTTTGTTGCTGCACATTTGTTGAAACTTTATTAATTTTAGGTATGTATTAAATATATGATCCATCTTAATTAACATTCATATATGGTAGACATATTGGCCAAAGTATCTTGAGTTTAGAAGATGGATAGGTAGATAAACAGATAATAATTAAACAGATAGATGAAAGATAGATTGATGATAGAAAATTACTCCAGAATCCACTCAATTGCTTATGTGCTTTTGTCCACAATAAATGTATACACACACCACTGTCATAGAAATTGGAAAAAATCAAGTTGAGCTGAAGCCTCTTTCTTGAGAGTTAGCTCTCAGAGTGCTGTGCAAGCTGCCAATAAAGAAAAGTTATCAGCAGTCCTACTCCCTGTACAGCCTGAGAACCACAACAAAGACAGACTGGCAAGATATTACCAATGATGTAATAGTGGCATTTCTGTCTTGGGGGCAACCAATAGCTACATTTAATTGAGTCTAAAACCCACTCAATTGGAAAGAACTTGTGTGTGTGACTATAAACTGAGCCAAGAACCCATCATGGCTGGAAAGCTCATAGTCCCTAGAAAAGAACCTACTACTGCCATCTTGCCAAATCAATACAATTTCCAGATGCCTTCTAAATATTTATTCTTACATGTACTAGTTAAGTGCAGTTCTCATATGTACACATATATGTGTACAAGGATATATGGATACCATAAAAGCACATATATACAAGGCCATTGGGGCTGCAAAGGTGGTTCAGAGGTTATGAGCACTGCTTCTCTTGCAGAGGACCCAAGTTCAAGTCCCAGCACTTGCACGGTGACTCACAACCATGATTGGTGTGGAAGATCCCATCCCAAGGTGGGTGGTGCCTGAACAGGCAGACCTGAGGTAAATAAGAAAGCAAACTAAACAAACCAGGATGGGCAAGCTAATACCCAGCGTTCCTCCACGGTCCCTCTTTCAGTTCCTGCCTCTAGATTCCTGCCTTGAATTCTTGCCTTTGCTTTTTCTTCTGATGGACTATTTTCTGTAAGCCAAACAAACCCTTTTCTCCCCTAGTTGTTTTAGTCATGGTGTTGATGCTTCATCATAGAAACAGAAACAACACTAAGACATCTTTCATCTGCTTTTGTATCTTCTTTTGAAAACTAGATTCTCTATATGAAGGAGAATATGCAATATTTATCTTTCTAACAATAATACTTTGATCAAACTTGCTTAAGATTGATCAATCTTTACTTCTATCCATTTTCTTGCAAATAGCATAGTTTTGTTCTTACTTATGACTGAATAAAACTCAATTATGATTCATTGCTCTTTGCTTCCTGGCTGGAAATATAATGTAACCAGCCTCCTCACATTTCTTCTGGCATGCTTTTCAGCCATGGTAGACTGTATCTCTTTTTTAAGCATTCATCTATATGGGTGTTTTGTCTGCATATATGCACATAAGAAGAGGGCATCAGATCCCATGGGACTACAGTTATAAATGGCTGTGAGCCACCATGAACTCAGGACCTCTGGAGGAGCAGCCAGTGCTCTTAACCTCTGAGTCATCTCTACAACCCCTGTATCCCTTCTTAAACAGTAAACCAAAATAAACCCTCATCCTCAACATTGGTTCTGTCAAGTGCTTTTGTCACAGCCTTGAGGAGAGTAATTAATACAGAAAACTGGTGCCAAGAAGAGGGGTCACTGATATGAGAAGCATGCCTGATGAACGTGGATGTGAAGGCTTGTCTATTGTACTCTGAGTACTATTTAGACGCCTTGGAACTATATCCTCCATCCTCTATTGGTTTACTTATCTTTTACCCCCAAGGTCCACAATGTCTTAATTGCTTCAACTTCATAATTGTCCTTGACCAAGGATCATATTAACCCATGAACTTGGGAGTTTCTCCAAAATTATTTGGACTACTCTATATCCTTTGCATTTCTATAGGAACCTGAAAAATCCATTGTTTTATTTGTATAAAATTTTGTGATGAGATTTTTTTTTTCAAGGCAGAATCTCACTGTATAGCTGAAGTTCGCCTCAAACTCATGACTTGCTTCCCTTTGTCTCCCCAGTGCTGGGATTATAGCCATGTGCCACTACCCAGATTGTACTATTTTTGTAATTAAACAGACACCATTTGGGAAGATTTTACAGGATAACAATATTGAATCTGTACTAACAATATTGATGCATCTTTTCACTTAAACTTTTAATTTCTCTTAGCAATGCTTACATATTTTTGTCAAATTTATTTCTAAACGTTTCATAGTTTGAATGGTGTGTAAATGGTTTTATCTAGTTCAGTTTTTCATTTATGTAAAAATATAATATGTAATAGAATATATAGTATAAATTCTAGCATATAAACTGGAGATCGTCCACTCTTTAACGTTGTAAAATTCTGATTTACCATCATTTTATAGACTCCATCAGATTTTCTGTTTTGGACAACCCCATCATCAGCTAACCAGGCCATCTGAGTCTTTATCTCTTTTTTTCTTTATTTTTTGAAAATGTCATACATGTATAAAATGTCTCTTGATCATATTCAACCTTACTCCTGCCTCCGACTTCCTCCAGGATTCCCATCACGTCTCCATCCCAATTTCATGTCCTCTTTTTATAGTTTTTCATTGCATTTTCATTTTTAACCTACCGTGTCCAGTTAGTGCTACCCATATGCACATCAGCAAGGGTCATCCATAGAGAATGCACACCTTCCAGTGGCCACACTCCTAAAGAAAACAGACCCTCCCTCAGCAGCCAGCAACTGTCAATAGCCCCTCAGCTAGGGATGGGGGTCTCCAGAAACTACACTACAATTTTTAATTGGCTTTATCTTACAAAGAGAGATGGCTCTTTGGTTAAGAGCATATGCTGCTCTTCCAGAGGACCTGAGCAAGTCCCCGCACCCATATCAGGTGGCAAAGCTGCCTGAGATTGTAGCTCCAGGAGTACAAGACACCTCTAGCCTCCGCCAGCACCTGCGCTTGCACGCATGTGTGCACATGCACTCACACACACATAAAAATAAAATAAATGCTTTTTTAAGGCAGGGTCTCACAGTGTATCTCTGGTTGAGCTAGTCCACCTGCCTTCCCCTCCTGAAGCTTGGGATTACAGGAGTACACTGTTTATCAACGTTCTTAAACAATCAGTTGTGTTTTTCACTGACATCTGTCTACTGCTTTTCTTTTCTTCTGGTTTTTAATTCATTTATTCGTTTCTAATTGCATGTGCATCTGTGCCTGCCCGATTTCTGTTATGTGTAGCATATGGATACAGTTCCTTTGGAGGCCAGGAGAGGACATCAGACCGCCAGAGTTATAGATGACTGTGAGCCTGCTGTGGATGATGGGAACTGGACTCAGGTGCTCTTGAGAGTAGCAAACACTCTCAAGCACTGAGGCATCTCTCCCGCCCCTCTTCTCTTGCCTAATCATCATTTGTCCTTTTCCTCGTTTGCTAAGGTGGAAGCAAAGGTCATGTTTGTGAGATTTTTTTCTGGTTGGATGCATGAATGGATGGATGGTAATTTGGGGTTTTTCTTGAGAAAGGGTCTCACACAAGTGATGCTCCCACCCTGACCTCCTGAGTGGCTAAAATACAGGTAAAACAAACAAACAAAAAAAAACAAAACAAAAACAAAAAACCCTCACACACAGCTCTTCTCTTCTCATAATATAGATTATATATATTCAGAATTTACATATGTATACACACACATGTGCATATGTGTGTGTGTCTGAATTTTTAAGTGGGCTTTAAAAAATAGTAACAACAGCCAAATCACACCAGAAAAACTGAGAACCCAATATTTACTGAGACTCAGACCTAGAAGCTGAGTGCCTCGTAGTTGAAGTAACCCAACAATGGTTATCTCTCACTGGTGGGGGAGAGAGGACAACTGGAAGATAATTTCTCAGTCCACAGGGCAAGGTGTCTCAGTGGTACCACTCTGGCGCTGGAAGCCCTGGGGTTTCCTGGAGAGTCGCAGATGCCTCTTCCATGATGAAAGCTTGGAAACACTGGTTTTGCATCAGGGAAGGGAGTTGATCGGTGGCAGCCTCACAGGGTGAATAAGCCCTCAGTGAGAGGAAAGGCCAAGCAAACACAAAAGATGGTAATAAACTTCTTCCCTCTGAGGTACACTCTCTCTCTGGCCTGCCACCTGGGGAAGCTGCCCACAATAGGGCAGGCCTTCTGAAACACATTCTCTCTCTGGCCTGCTACCTGGTGGTGCTGCCCACAGTGGGGCAGGCCTTCTCACGTCAATCAAGGCCATCAGGACAGCTCTTCTGGTGAGGAACTCTCTCCCTACTCAGGAGATTATAATTTGTGACAGGTTGCTATTAACATCCCACCAGGCACTACCTTGAGTCCTCTATGAGTTTTGATGCGTGGTTTTTGTTTCAGTTCAATTGTATTATTTACTGTGCTCGGTGCATCCGGACCCTCTTCGCTCTACCCCTGAGCTGCCTGCGCTTCCAGACCCCCTTCTCACTTCTCTTTTCATGTGTGTGCTACTCAGAGGTCAGAAGAACACGTTGAATCGCCTATAACTGGACCTCCCAATGGTTTGAGCCACCATGAGGGTGCTGAAAATCAATTAAGAGCAACGGTGCTCTTACCCAATGAGTCATCTCAGCCCCAAGGGCTAGACTCTTTGAAACAGGATTCCATGACCCTCCCTAAGGTGGGCTGTTTTCATAAACGCTTGATGTAAATGTAGAAAGCATACATTTTGCTGTTAATTGATAAAGTTTTCTTAGAATGCCAACTAGATCAAGTTGGTAATAGTGTTGTCTCATCTGTCCTGTCCTTTTCTTTATGTGCATGGATGTTTTGCTTGCATGTGTATCTGTGCCCCACATACATATCTGGTACCCACAGGGGCCAGAAGAGAGCATTGGAGCCCCTGGAACTGGAGTTATATGTGGTTGTTAGCCATCATGTAGGTGCTGGGAATCAGACCTGGGTCCTCTGGCAGAGTAGCCCATGCTCTTAACCACCTGTATCGGTCCAAGCTCTGCTATTATTGTCTGTCTGGTTGTTTTCTCAGTCTCCGGCAGGAGAACCTCTAGTTGCAATTGTGGGTCTGTCTACTCTGGCTGTTGTGTCAGTTTGTTTACCATCTATTTTGAACCCACGTCACAGAGCATACTCTAGCTGGTTACACGTCACCATCCTTTGATTGAGCTAATTCCTTTATCACTGTGAAATGTCATTCTTCACCTCTGAACAAATCATTGTCCTGAAATCTATTTTGCTGTTGTCATCACCCCAGTTTTTATTTATTAGCATGGGAAATCACTTTGCATTCTGTACTTTTTTACATCCATGAAAATATGTTTCTTCGACTAACTGTGTGCTATGATTTAAATATGGAATTCTGTGCCTCAAAGGCTGATGTGTCCAAGTTCACTCCACAGAATGGAGGCTGGGCAGTCAAATGTGGGGCACTTTTGCTTTATAGAAGAGGATCTTGGTTTATCAAGAGGATGCCCAGAAAAGGAACTGTGGGGCCCAGTCTCTTCCTCTCTCTTTCTTTCTGCTTCCTGAATCTGGTGTGGAGGATTTGCTTCTGCCACTTCTAGAAACCCAAAGCAATGAGGTCACTCTCTCTAAGACCAGAACCTCCAGAACCATAGGTTAAGCAACCCTTCCTTTTTATAAGTCAACTGAGTGGGGTGTTTTGTTGTAGTAATGGGAAACGGAGAGATGTGTTGTGCTTGGCCTGGTATCTGCAGGAAATAGCAGTAGTACTCGAGAGGAGAGTGAGAAAATACATTTTAAAAAGAGAAGGGCTAGCACCGGAAGGGCACCATACAGTTCTTCCCCTGCCTGACTTTAGACTGCAACCTCAAATTCAACCTCAGAGCGCCATTGCGTGTTCACAGAAAGATAATGCCTGCCCTGTTCACCAAGGAGCTGTGACCTGAGTGCAATGTCTGCTTCACAGATGTCCACAGGGACAACAAGGTCCAAGTGCTTCAAGGACACTGCAAGGCCATGGAATCAACAGGTAGGCCAGCTGCACAGTTGTCATCTAAATAGAGGCACGAGAAAGCTAATGACACAACCTGCATGGGGTATTCACCTGAGAAAGGCAGCTTCACACACACACACACACACACACACACACACACACACACACCACCCGGCTAACCTGGACAGGGGTAGGAAAAAAATCCTAAATGAAAAGCCAAACATCCACACTTGGAAAATAGCAAGATAGATAACTTATTTTAAAAATCCAAGAATGAATGTGATGCCTTGGGCAAATGACTAAGCTAAGGTGTATTTGGAGCTTCTCAAAATAGCTCTGGAATGTTCCTTTGACCTTGTGTTTTGTAATTTATCTGTGGCTCTGTGTATTTATTTGCTTCATTTTGTTTTATAATTTTATGATTTAAAATTGGAAATGTTTCCCAATTCCAAACGATATTTGTTCTATAAATATAACTCATCTTGCAAAACAAAGAAAGGAGTCAGGGGTAGTACAGCTCTCCTGCAATCCCCGAACTCAGGATACTAAGGTAACAGGATCCAGGGTTTGAGGCCAGCCTGGGCTACATAATGACAAAACACAAAAGGGAAGATGGGTGGGGAATAGAAAGGACATACCCCAACTTGACATCTCCCAACACATGTCCTCTACCTGGCTTAAGTGTGTAAGCTCCTTGAATTTCCATGAACAAAGAAAAGCAGTCATGAAAGGTAAAAGTAACAACACTTTCACAAGAAACTAAAGTAAAATGTGTTTATTGCATTTTCAGACTTCACATTTTTTATCCAATCTAATCATGTGTCAGTATAATCAGATCATTTGCATTTAATGTCTATGTTCAGATTAGGGTTAAGTCAATCATATGGCTAATTTTTTTCTCTATATCTCATCCATTCTTTTCCTCTTCTCCAGGCTTCTTTTTGAATTAGTTAAATAAAATGAGGGGGTTTTTTTTTGGTTGTTGTTACTAAAAGATGATATTTCACTCTTCGTTTCAAAAAAGAAAGTTACTGTCATTGTCATGTTCCTCTACTTGTAACTCGTTGTCTTAGTGTTACTATTGCTGTAACGAAACACCACGACCGAAAGCAAGTTGGAACGGAAAGAATTTATTTCCTCACAGTTCCACATCACAGTTCATCATCAAAAGCAGTGAGGGCAGGAACTCAAGCGGGGCAGGAACCCGGAGGCAGAAGCTGGTGCAGAGGCCATGGAGGGATGCTTCTCACTGGCTTGCTCCACATGGCTTGCTCAGCCTGCTTTCTTACAGAACCCAGGACCACCAGCCCAGGGATGACCACACCCACAATGGGCTGGGCCCTTTCCCATCAATAGCTAGTTGAGAAAATACCCTACTGGCTTGCATAGAGCCTGATCTTCTGAAGACATTTTCTTAGTTGAGGTTCCCTCCTCTCAGATGACTTCAGCTTGTGTCAAGTTGACAGGACACCACCCAGCACACTCCTGTAGACAGTTGCAGTGGCTGGGGGTGCTGAAGAGGAGGAGGCAGGAGATTCACAAGTTTTCAGCCAGTCTGGTCCTAGCATCCACACCAAGCAGTTCACAACCACCCATAACTCTAGTTCCAAGGAATGCTCTCTTCTGGTGGGCACCCACACACGTGTGACATGCACATACATGGACACTCACATATGCATGCAAATAAAAGCAAATCATTTAAATAAATGAATAGAAGAGTAACCATGACTGATGCTATTCAGAACTTCTGCGCTAATTAGATTTAACTGGAGGTTTTTGTTGGTGTTACTAAGAATTGAACCCTGGAGATTGTTTTGCTGAGCTTTGTTTTTAGTTTGCATTGACGCTCAATGAAATTTGGAAACCTTGGGATGGGGCAAATGTATTTTATCTGCTGGACAAGTAGGCCTGCTTGGGGACTAGAAAACATATTACAGCAATGGTAGATAGGCTCTCCCAAATCCTGGTTCCTGGAATTTATGGATATGTTAGATTGTATGGCAGGGTAATGAAGGTTGCAAGTTAGATGACCTAGAAATAAGGAGGTTATCCTAGATCGTCTGGGATGAGTTTATAGTAGAAAGGAGAGACCAGCAAAGGATAGAAAGAGGCAGGTGACAAGGGAAGCAGGAGCAGAGGCGCTCGGCTGCCGGGCTCTACGAACTGGAAAGTGTGAGGAAATGGTCCTTCTCACTGGACCAGGACAGAAGCAGTGCAGGTGGCCCGGTACGGGAGCCCACGGGAGCCACACCAGAGCAGCGGTGCACAGTGTAGAGGAAAACCCTGCTTCGCTCCGAGCCTCCGTGCTTTGAACCGTTTATGCAACCGTGGCGGGAATCACACAGCTTTCTCCCGTCTGCCTTCAAGGGTCTCCTTTTACCAGTGCTTTTGATTCTCAGCATTTTCACACACCGCACGCATCTTTCCACACTTTCCCCAGAAGATAATTCAAAGAACAATTTTTTAAAATGTGCCATTAAAGAGAAAAGCAATACCTGGGAAGAGGAGAAATTTAAACCCTACATAGTTGAATGTTTTATAGAAAGCAAAAAAAAAAAATTCTGATGAAGGCAGACCCTAAAATGCTCATCTCTGGTTAAGTGCAGTCAATATCAACAATACTTCTAAGAGATTATACATTATTATCAACGCCCTAAGACTACACTAAAGAAAGAAAAACAAGTGCACGCACTACAGCTGCTACATGAGGGGGCAGAGTTGACTAATCCATAACACAAATGTTTGACACACACCGCATAATGACATGTGGCAGGCTCTCTCAGCTTACCTCGACTTAATAAACTCGTTTCATTTCGAGAATAACGCTCTGGGGTTGGAGATGTAGCTCTGTTGGCAGAGTGCCCTCAAGGCATGGACAAGGCCTAGCTTGATCCCCAATGTTAAGTAAACTGCCTGTCACCCGCAGCACTTGAGAGGTGGTGAGTTTGAAGCTGGCCTGTGCTACTTAAAACTAGAGCTCTCAAGAGAAATGTTTTGATAATGCTATTTACTGACTCATCTGATAACTTTCTTTCAGATATGTGTGCATTTCTTGTGAATGTGTGTATGCATGCTACATGCATGCTGGTGTCTCCAGAGGCCCTCAGGTCCCCTGGAACTAGAGTTGTGAGATGCTGTGCGGATGCTGGGAACTGAATCCAAGTCCTCCTCAAGAGGAGCAAGCGTTCTTAACTACCAAGCTGGCTCTCCCACCCTCACTAATAACTTCATATTTGATACGCATATAGGTATATATTGAGGGGGTTTTATTTTCTTTCCAAAGAGCTTAGAGAATTTTCGAATATATAGCTCTAAATGGCAGGAAGACCCCAAAAATTTCATCAAAAGGGAATAAATAGTCCCAAATTAAGCCTTTAACCTACCCTACCTTCAAATGCTAACACTGGACTTAGGAATTTGTTTCTGACTACAGAAGTGTGTGTGTGTGTGTGTGTGTTTGTGTGTGTGTGTGCAAGCATATGTGTATGAGTGCAGGCATGTGCAGGCCACGGCACATGTGTGGAGGCCACAGGACCTTAGGTATCAGCCCTCACCTTACACCTTCCTGTTTGTTACTGCGTGTTTGAGGCTAGCTGACCCACAAGCTTCCAGGGACTCAGCTGTGTCCACCTCTGATCTTGTCATAGGAGCTCTGGGACGCACACTACCCACATCAGGCTCTGGGAACTGAACCACATGCCTGTGGGGGCAGATAAGCCTGCTGTCTGAGCCATTTACTTAGCTCCCTAGGGATATAATAAAAAGGGTTAAAGTTTAAAAGGGACATTTGGTTGTATACATATAAGAAAATTAAATTTTGGCAGAATGAATTCATGATTTTCAAGTAATTTGAAGTAACCTATTTACATGAAAAGAATTTTAATTTAAAAAGTAAGGTCAGGCACAGTGGTGTCCCAGTGTCTTAAGGTTTCTATTACTGTGAAGAAACACCATAACCATGGCAACTCTTATAAGGAAAACATTTAAATGGGGTGGCATACTTACAGTTTCAGAGGTTCTGTCCATTATCATCATGGCAGGGAGCCTGGCAGTATGCACGCAGACTTGGTGTTGGCTATATCTGGATTGGAAGGCAACAGGAAGTGGCCTGTGATTCTGGGCATGGCTTACACATATATGAAACCTTAAAGCCCACCCCCACAGTGACATACTACCTCTAACAAAGTCATACAAACAGACTCCAACAAAGTCACACTTCCTAATATTGCCACTCCCTATGAACTTATGTGGGCCAATTACGTTCAAACTACCACATCCAGCATTCAGCAGGTAGAAGGGGTGTGGCTCTATGTGAGGCCAGTCTAGATGACATAGGGAATTCCAGGCCAGCCAGGGTTTCAGAGTGAGACCCTATCTCAAAAAGAAGAAGGAGGAGGACAAAAAGGAAGAGGACAAGGAGTTGGAGGAAGAAGTCACAGCTGGTTATGGTAGCACAGCACTCAGGATACATAGGCAGGAAGATTCCCATCAGTTTAAGGCTAGTCTTGTCTATATAGAAAGTTCCAGTCCCTACATAGTGAGATTGTCTTGAAAATATATATACATAAATGTCATATATGTTTATTTTCCCATAACTGAGAGATACAATTAAGGGGAAAGATCAGTGGCTCAGAAGCCCAATGCCAATTGCTGGAATGTCCTCCAGCCCATGGTGCCACTGGGAAGCAATGGAATCTGCAGGAGGCAGGGCCGAAAGGAAGTCAGAGCACTGGGAGGATGCCCCTGAGGAAGATTTGGTGACTCCTCCCCAAGCTCCTCCTGACTCACAGTGTGTGAACAGCATCCACGAACTCCTCACCACTGTGATGGGGGAAGTCCTTCTGTATATATGTTTGTCTGATTGGTATAAACAAAGCACTGTTGGCCAATAGGGAAGCAAGATAGGTGGGACTAGGATTCGAGGAGAATTCTGGGAAACTGAGGCACAGTCAGTCACAATGTAGGACACCAGAGGAGTAAGAGGTCCAGACCCTTTCTCCAGTAAGAGAAGACCACGTGGAAAATACTCAGATTAGCAGTTATGGGTTAATACTTAAGTCAGAGCTAGCCGGTAAGAAACCAAGCAAACAGCCAACAGCTTCATAATTAATATAGTGTTTCGTGTGTTACTTGGGGGCTGAGACAGCTGCAGGACCCAGGTGGATGGCAGGAAGAGTACACGTTACACCATGGTGTTCTGACTCACCACAGATCCAAAAGAAATGGAGGGACAACAACAGACTAAAACCTTGGCCAAGATAAATCTTTCCTCCCCTAACAGTTGCTTACCTTATCTATTTTGTCACAGAAACAGAAAGCTGACTAACACACCAAGACTTCCTCTGTTAACGTGTTGGCAGACATTTGCTGAACTGGACATTTTGTGTTGATTACACAAGTTCTGTTCTCAGTCCTCACTGCCCTACTGTGTGCATTAAGAAACTTAGCAATGTAGAATACACCAAAGGACTTCTTTACAGTCAGGCTTCTGACTGGCCTCGGAGAATGAGAAAAAAGACAACAGAACAGGGAGAGGAGCCAAGACAATCAATCATTTCTTAGGAAAAGTCCCAAGACATGTCAAATGGTGGTCTCACATAAGTCTGCATGTCTAATTCCTCTTGCCTCTTTAGGAAGGCCTATAACATTGTATTCCTACACACTTAAACCTCCAGATTCTATATAATTTCTTGTGGTTTGCCTACGTGCTACAAATAAACCATTTCTGTGTTGAACCTCACTCAAGTCAATTTGAGTATGCCATCTATATCCTGCTGCTATCTTTACTATCTCCTCTATCCAGATGTTTGAATGTATACATGAATACACATACATGTATCACATTTATAATATCTGCACAAAATGTCTGCATTATAATCCAATTATCATATAGTTATAGCAAATCTATACTTTTTTATTTTTCCTTATAGGTGTGTGATAGTTAGTGTTAACTGTCAAATCTTAAATCAACTGGGAGATGACTTCTATCCGTGTCCATAGGAAATTATCTGGGTTGTGCTGAGGTGGGAAGTCCTGTCCACTGAGGGTGGCAACCTTTCCCTGGTGAGGGTCCTTGTCTGTATACTTGAAGAAAAGAAGCTAAGCTTCAGTATACATTCATTGTTCTCTACTTCCTGACTGAGGGTGCCATGTGTCCTGCCATTTCAAGCTCCTGCTGCCATGGCTTCCCCATATGATGTATTATATCCTTGAACTATGATTACAAATAACCCCTTTCTCATTTTAACTGTTTTTGTCATAATATTTTAGCAACAGGAAAAGAAACAAAGTAAGAAACTGGTACTGGAAATAGGGGTTTTGCTGTGACAAAACTATGTGGTTGTGGTAGTAGGAATGGTCCCCATAGGCTCATATGTGTTGAATGCTTGTTCATTAGGCAATGAGGCTACTTGACAAGGATTAGGAAGTGTGGCCTTGTTGGAGGAAATGGGCTTTGGGGTTTCAAATGCTCAAGCCAGGCCCAGTGTCTCTCTTTTCCTGCTGCCTGCAGATTCCAACATAGAACTCTCAGCTACCTCTCCAGCACCATGGCTACAGGCACGCCACCATGTTTCCTGCTATGCTGACAATGGACTAAACCTATGAAATTGCAAACAAGAGCCAATTAAACGCTTTCCCTTCTAAGAGTTGCTGTGATCAGTGTCTCTTCACAACAATAAAACAGTGACCAAGAAGTAGTTGTTAGGCCACTGAAAGTGTTTTGTGTCTAGAATGTGAAAGAGTTTAGAACTTTGGGCTATAAAAGCCTTTGAATTCTGTAAACATAGTTTAATTAACCATTTTGGTAAGATCTTGACAGATAAGAATTTGAAACAAATGTGGACTATGAAGACCTGGCTAATGCAATTTTCGAGGAAACAAGAACTCTATTATAACTGGACTTGGGGCCATTTGTGTAGTAGTTTTGGCCCTGTCTTAGATAATGAACTACCTTATTTGGCAGAAGAGAGGCGTGAGAGCAAGGGTGAAGTTTCAGCCATGAAGAGCAAAGACAGCTGAAGAGATGAGCCCCATCAAAGAGAAACCTGGAAAGGTGTCTTGAAGGCAAGACTCCATTCACAAATGGCTCTAACTTATGCAAATTTATGTGACAGAAGAGAGCTTGAACTAAGAATGCAGCTGAGAGGGTTCCCTGATGCTCAAAATCAACTGCGTAGAAGAGTGTTTCCCCAGGGTCACCAAAACTCCTGCGACTATGGTCCAAGAGGGCAACGCTCCATCCTGAGCCCCAGCAGAATTTGGCAGTGGTGTCCACATGATGCTGTTTTGGAGGCATGGAAGATATAAGATGGAGGGGGTTCTTGGAGTCTCACTCCACAGTTTCAGAAAACAGCCAAGGCCAAGCATTGCAAGGCTAGGTTGAAGACCCTGTGTGAAGGCCTTGAGAGGCCATTGAGTAAAGCTGTAAAGGAAAATGAAGCCTAGACTGCAGTGAAGACCTAAAGATGCTACAGATGCCAGGACCATGGGGCCCACCAAGGAGAGATGCAGGCATACAGCTTACCCAAGAGAGGGCTATTTATATTGCAAGTGGCTAAGCTGGAGAGTTGGGGTTACTTACACCTTTTGGAGCCCAACCAGTTTCATCATAAGCCCTAGAATCTAGAGCCTATATGATGGACACAGCTGGAGACTAGAGTTTGCCATGCTGGATTCTGGTCTTGCTTTGATCTGAGCATTCTTTGCTATGCTCTGTATCTTCCCTTTGAGAACAAGAATGTTGACTCTGATATTATATGTTGCAAGTGTATTACTTATCTTTTTTATTTTATAGGAAGTAAGTTAAAAGACTTTAGATTTTTATTCATTTTTGTGAGCATGTGTGTATGTGGACATACATATGCTACAATGTTCACATGGAAGTCAGAGGATAATTTGCAGTTGATTTTTTTTCTTCTACCATGTAAATCACAGGGCTCAAACCCAGGTCATTGGACTTGGCATTGGTATCATTACCCACTAAGCCATTTGTCTAGTTCAACTTTGGACTTTTAAAGTGTTTGAAGACAATGGGGATTTTTAAATTCGGACTGAATGAATTTTATTTTATAACATGGCCATATCTTATGGGGGCAAGAGGTGGAATGTTATGGTTTAAAAGTGGTCTGTTGAAGTGTCAAGTTCACAAAGAGTGAAATTGTGATAATTAGTTTTAATTGTCAACTTGACAGAACCTAGAATCACTGAGAGACAGGCCACTGGGCTAGCCTGTGGAGGGTTAGTTTGATTGCATTAACTTATTTGGGAAGGTCTACCCATTATGGGTGGTGCTTTTCCCTGGGGGGAATGCTGGACATGGAAAAAAAGGGAGCTAGACAGCAGTGTATCTTTGTTGTTCTCTGCTTCCTAACTGTGGGTGCAATGTCGCCATCTAAGCCCCTGCTGCCATCACTTCCCCGCCAAGCTGGAGCACGCTCATGAACTCTGTACGAGCTAAAATTAGCCCTTTATCACAGCAATGGAAGAGTATGACAAGATATGCCCAACCTTTAGAAATTGCAACATGATGCTGCCATCTACAAAATTCATACTCTGGAGAACTTCACAATCAAGTTACCAAAAAAAGCCTCAATGTTTTAAGAAAGCTTATGATTTTGTTTTGGGCCACATTTATAACTATCTTTGGCTACTTATAACCATATGCAGCCTGTGGACCATAGGTTAAATATACTTGGATGCAACAAATAAGCATGTGTGCACATATACCTTTCCCTCTTGCCTAAGCTTTTGCCGTTGGATGAATTTCTAGCAGCAGTATTTTTGAGATAAAGGTTATGTACATATTTAAGGCATTTGTTGTTACAGAAAGAAAATTAGCCTTTTCAGTTCTGTTGTATTCACACTGCTCGACACTGTGCAATAAAACCATATCCAATGTCACCAAATTGCTAGCTGGAAAACAACTAAGCAATTATCTCAATTTCAGTTTCAGAAATTATACAGTAGGTTTTTCTTTTCTGATATCTCCTTTGTCTTAGCTTTTGTTGTTGTTGTTTTCTGTCGCTGTCATGAACTGACAAAAGCAACTTGAGAGCTGGCAAGATGGTTCAGTGGGTAGAGGCATTTGCTGGACAGGCTTGGTTTATTAGCTACTTTTCTGTTATGTGATAAAACACCGAGACCATGGCAACTTAAAGAAGAAAGAGTTTATTTTGGCATGTGGTTCCAGAGGGTTAGAGGTCATGATGGCAGGAACAGCACAGCAGCAGGTAGAGTTGCAAAAACAGGAAGCTGGCAGCTCACATCTTGAGCTACAAGCATAGATTAGACAGAGCAACTAGGAATAACACGAGCCTGCCCCCAGTGACATACTTCCTCCAACAAGGTCAAACTTCCTAAATCTCTCCCAGACAGCACAAAAAGGGGGGACCAAGTGTTCAAATACAGGAGCCTAGAGGGTTCATTCTCATTCAAACTACCACCCTTGACAAACTCAGTTCAATTCCTGGAACCCACATAAAGGTGAAAGGAAATAAACCAAATCCCCAAAGTTAGTCTCTGACCCCTATATGCACACCAAGAAATTGTGCGTGGGTGTGTGTATGTGCATGCACACGCATGCACTCGTGCTCACACATACAAACAATAAATGGATAAATGTTTACATTTATATATTTTCTGTGTACGAGCTAAAGAGATGGCTCAGTTGTTAAAGGCTAGGCTCACAACCAAAAACATTTTCTGTGTACATATTTGTGCTTGTGTGTGGTGCATATGAAGGTCAGGGGACAACTTGTAGAAACTGTCTCTCTCTTTCCACCATGTAAGTCCCAGGGATCAAGCTCCAGTCATCAGTCTTTACATCAGGACGTTACCTGCTATGCCATCTTAACAACCCAACAATTTTTTTCATTTTTAGTGTAAAGCAACGTAAGGATAAAGGGTTTCTTTTAGCTCATATCTTGCGGTAAATTCCATCATGGTGAGAAATTCAAGAGCTTGAAGAAGCTGGTCACATTATGTCTACTATCAGTAGAAGAGTGGAATGAAGGCAAGCTGTTGCTCAATGCCTTCTCTATTGTATACAGTCTATAGTCACACGTCCAGAAATGGTCCTGCCCACAATTAATACTGGCCTTTCCATATAACCTAGCATAATAAAGATAACCCCCCACCGTCATGTCCAGTGGCCTGTGTCCCAGTTGCTTCTAGGTTCTGTCAACTTGAAAATTAACACTACCCATCGCATCCTTCCTATCCGACATATTATCCCCCAACAGTACAGCATCATCTTAACCAGTAAAAATAATGTATAGTCTGAGGCTGTAGCTACACAGTTACGGCAACTGTCTTGCAAGCAAAAGTACCAGAGTTTGGATCCCTAGATCCACGTAAATGCCAGGCAGTACTTCCAGCCTCAGAAGGCAGAGATGGATGATCCTAGGAGCAAACTGCTTTGTTTGTGTAGGAGGAACATGACCAAAACAACAGCAACAAATGACTTAAGATCACCTTTGAAGGACAGTTGATTCTTTGGGTTGTTTTACAACTACTTGGAGGGAAGAAAAAGCACAAAGGACCACATAAAAAGCGGTTGTCATTAGTGATAAGTGACTGATACAATCCGTCTCATTAAAGCTAGAATGAGGGCCAGGAAACTAGATACATTAAGGTGTCCTTATTTTACAAGATGAGAAGAATTAAAAGCATGAGATCAAAGACAATTATTTCTTTAAAAAGAAGATCATTCGCATTCTAAAAACTAAAGATTAAGTGGGGAGGAGGCACTGACAATCAAACGAGTACAGGCAAAAGCTCAGGATCCAGGTAAACGCTGGCATCTTTGTTTAGAAAGGACAAAGACGGTTGTTAAAACGCTGACTGAAGGTCTCGGTGCGTGGAGGTCTGAAGTGAACAGCAGGGCCTTCTGATCCTGCAGTAATTCATGGCACACTTCAGGCAGTTTTCGCACACTGAGTGGGAAGCATCAATGACTGGTTCTGCCTTGGCTCTGTACTAATTCAGACATCTCTCCTGTCTCTACGCCACTCGTCGTGGGACTGAAAAGTACTGAAGTTTAAGGAAAGCTTTTTCTACTTCACTGCCCAGTTCCCCTCCCAACGCACACATCTGTTGCTCAAGCAACAGGTAAGGCACAACCCAAGGCTGAAGCCAGGCAGGAGCTGCCATTCACTGGCTAAGCTTTTCAATTATAAAACAGGTTTATGGGACTGGGGATAAAGTAATTGTCACTAGAGTAGAAAGACTAGAGTTTGGATCCCCAGGACACACAGAAAAGACTGCTGGCACAATGGCTTGCCTGTAATCCTAGAGCTTGGGAGGCAGAGACAGGGGAACCCAGGCAAGCTGATTAAGTAGACTCATGAGCTATGGGTTCAGCCATAGATCCTGTCTCAGTATGTAAGTGAAGAGCAATGTACAGGAACCGCTGACCTACACACACACACACACATACACACACACACACACACACACACAAATGTATGTAGGTAAGCAAATTAAGAAAACACATTTTCTAGAACTTTGAGGGATATAACTCCATGGTGGAAGATTTTGCTGGGTGTAGTGTTGGGTGTAGTGTTGGGAATCAGAGTAAGTCTGCTTGCCACCACTCAGTCCTCTCCTCTCAATCCACCTCAAAAAAAAATCACTGAAACATCAAAAGAACCACAGACTGTGAGAAGCGCTTGTTGGCTCCTGTTTTTAGGAATAATGCTTATTATTTGTTTAACTGAATAATAGGAGTTGAACAAGTGAATAAAGCTCCAAGTGCTCTCTAGTGACATTAAAATAGTCAAACCAAAGGACAAAACATTTAAAGATATATCGCTAAATGTGAATGTGATTTTTCTCTCAGGCAGTCAAGAGGCAGCCATGTAGACTCCCATTTCCAGGAAGATAGAATAGATGTAATTTTTTCTCTTCTACCCACAAACTGCAACAGAAAACCCTAGACATACAGGGAGACCTAGAAAGGTACACAAAGAAGTCAGACATCATCCCAGCATCAGAAGAACAACATGGGGCTTCCTTGGGGGCTCTTGCAGCAAGGCCTTGAGCTGAGGAATCTGGTAACTCATAACTACAAATGGAACGGATGGAAACGGTCCAGAGCCTGCACTCTCTCAGCCACAGCATGGGGAAGGAGTAGGCATGCTAGCAAAAGAGAAACATTCAAACCATAGGCATCTGCTCTCGCCAAATACCTCAGCAAAAGATGTAGCCTTACCCAGTGCACACTAACAAAGCCTGAACAGAAAACCTTATCCCTGATTTCTACATTCAAGACAATGAAAAAGAGTGAGTTCTAGTTTGCTTCTCTGTTGCTGTGACCAAAAGCAACTTAGGGGAAGAAGGGTTTTATTCTATCTTATGCTTCTAGGTCATTGTCCATCACTGATGAAAGGCAGGGCAGGAATGTGAAGCAGAAAGCATGAGAGGATGCTGCTTGCTGGCTCATCCTCTGGATCACTCTCAGGCTTATGCTTAGCTAGCTTTCTTATATAGCATGTGAACACTTGCCTAGGAAATGATGCCACCAACAGTGGGCTGGGCCCTCCCATATCAATTAAGATATTCAAGACAGGTCCACAGACCAACCTAATAAAGACAATTATTCAACTGAGGCTTTTTAAAAGATAATTCTAGACCATGTCAAGTCAACAGTTAATGCTAACTAGGATAGACTCTTCTTGACAGGTTCCCTGAATGGAGAAAGAGAAGGTTCAAAGAAGAGATGACTTTCAGCTCTGATTCCCATGTAATGTGACCATTCCCATCTTGGGCTAATGCCAACCAGAAAGTCAAAACAGATGCCTAATGAAGAACCTAGTAAAAGTCAAGAAGTGTCCTTCAATTGCCATTCCAGTGACACAAGAAAAAAATACAGGGGGAGGGGAGTGGTGTCTCAGCTAAAATAGAAGATTAAAATAAGATCCAGTGTGTCATAAGCACACTATGAAAATATCCAGGATGCAGTAGAAAATTGCACATCATCCCAGTGCGCAGGAAGAACTCAGACAGAATGACAAGAGGACCAAATGACACAAACACTGAAGTGGCAAAGATGTCAGAATTATCTCACAAAGATAAAAGCTGCTGAAATCAAAGCAAATCAATAGCAGTGATGAAAACATTTGAAATAAGGGGAAAAGATGTGGCTCAGAGGTTAAGAGCACTTTCTGTTCTTCCAGAGAACCCAGGTTCAATTCCCAGCTCCTACATTATGGCTCGCAGTCTGTTAACTCCAGTTCCAGGGAATCCAATGACCTCTTCTGGCCTCTGGTGGCTCTGCATGCACATGGTACATAGATACAATGCAGATAAACAGATAAAGGTAGAATTAAAATAAATAAGTCAATGATATAGAGAACCAAATAGAAGCGGTAGCATACAAAATAATGGGTTGCATTATGACATTTTCATCCATATATGCCATTGCATCTAGTTTTGGTTTTGTTTTCTGTTAATTGCTTACATAATACACTGTGTACATATAACATCCAGTCTGCTGGTCCTACCATTTACCAGCCTGGATAAATAAAAACCTTTCCTCCCCATAGCTTATTCTCTGCCACATACAATTATCTTGATCATTTTTGACTAGTATTTAGAATTACATTTAACAAGTTGTTCTTCAAACCTCAAGCATAGTTCAGAAACTCAAGAGGGTCAGAAAACACGTTCCCTTCCCTGAGGAAACATGCTTATTCTCCCCACCCCTCTTGCTGGTGCCCCTAAGCTCTTTCTTCCAGTCTTTTCTTTTCATTTTGATTCTTGCATTAGGCCTATTTTAAAGGAAGCTTACTGACAGATTTTTTGGGTTTCCTTTCATCTGAGAATACCCTATTCCTCACGCATTCTGTAAAAATACTTTCAGGGCGTGATGGTTTGAATGAGAATTGTCCCCATAAGCTCATATACTTGACCCTTTGATCCCCAGTTGCTAGAACTGTTTGGTAAGGATTAGGAGGCGTGGCCATGTAGAAGGAAGTGTGTCACTTGGGGTGGGCTTTGAGGTTGCAAAACATGCCATTCCCAACACCTTGTTCTTCTCTGCCTCCTACTTCTGCCTTAAGAAGTGAATTCTCAGCTGTCTCTGACAACAGGTTTTTGCTCCAACATCATAGACTCTAACTCCCTGAAACCATGGGCTCAAATTAAACACTGTCTTTTATATAAGTTGCCTTAGTCACCCATGTTTTGTCACAGCAATAGAAAAGTAACTAAAAAATTGGGTGGAAGTTATTCTAGGATAACATTTTATTTCCACTATTGAAAAATCTTGTTCTACTTCCTTAGGGTCTATGGTTTTCAGTCTAAAGAAAAGATTTAGACTTAAAACTGAATTGTGTCAATATACAAAATGTCTCAAACATATATAAAGTATATATACATAGTAGCTGATTAACAAATTATAATCTACCTATATTCTATCCTAAGTATATCTATCCCATCTAAACCCTAAACTTATCTGAAAGAGTTGTCCAAGTCTGGACACCTCCTTCCAATCTCAACCCTAAAGAATTGAAAACTAACTCTTACAGGTGTAATGTCAACAGTAGTAGGGAAAGGGTACATTGTTTACATGTTGGGATAGTAAGAAACCAATTAGAATAACAGCATGAGGACCTTTGGTTCTTGGCTTTCTTGGCTTCTCACCTAAGTGATTTCTCCCTCAATAAAATATCACAGGACACCCCTATTTTGTGTAGCTTAGTATTTCCGCATTAGTAAGGGGTCTTTTTCTCTGGGTGTGCTCAAGGTTTGGTATCTGTCTAAGCTTTCAGAGTATAATGTCAATGTCTTAGCACCGATCTATATTTCAGTACTGGGGATTGAACTCTCAGGGCCTTGATACACTAGGTAAGAGAGCAATCACTGAGCCACATCCACAGTCCCTCTAAAAAAGATCATTTCAAGACCATTGAGGTCTTGCCTGCTGCCAAGCCTGATGAGCTATGTAGCCTGGGGCCTATGTAGTAAAAGAAAAGAGCTGAATCATGTGAATTTTTCTATGGCCTTCACATGGGCTGGCCCCATGACATGCATGCATATATATGCAGAAAGATTGTAAGAGACTATATCTTTTTTTAATTTTAAGACACGAGTTCTTGCTAAGTTGCCCAGGTTAGCCTCAAACGTGTAACCTTTCTGTCTTAGCCTCTCCCCACACACACACTGCATGGGTTTGTGGGTCCGTGCTACTACTCCGTGTTCTTCTTGATACTCCTTAAACTTCTAGCATATGTATATTTCGATTTCTTGCCAGTTTGGAGAACTTCCCAGGCATTACTTATCTTAGTTCTTGTTCAATCAAGCCTCTTTTTTCTCTTTTTCTTAGATTCTATTTAAACTCTGTGAGGGTATGAAAGGCAAACTATACAGAAAGAATAAATATTTGTATGTTTTCCCAGTAACCAACACCTGTCTAATTGGATTTAAGGCTGGTTCAACAGGGGACAAATCATTCCTGGTAATAGAAAACTAGCCGTCTATCCATGACTAGTGAGGTCTTAAGACCCTAGAGCAGAACCTTCTATTCCCAGTTTAAGTCAGTATAACTCCTAACTGTATTCTAAATAGCCCATCCTTAGACCCACAGATGAATGTGGCTCCCACCCCTCATCAAAGAAGCTTCTCTCTGCAAAAGACAATAGCAGAACTCCACAGTGGTCAAAATGCAGAGAACAACTGACTGTGAGGGTGTCCAGTCCCAGCTGATACATCTATAGCACAATCCCAAATATCTAACACTTGGGGAACATTGAGGAAGAGGAGGCAGAGACAGAAGACAGGAAAATCTGCTGTAAGGTGTACCTTCTAGCTATGACAAGAAAGGTACACCCATAAATCTCAGCAATATGGCTGCTTAAACAAAACCTGAACAATGATGAGATGACAATAACAATATGCCAACACGGATGAGTGAAATCTCCCAGGGCTCCACCCCTAGATGAAGAACTACAGGCAACTAATGACTGCTGAGAAGGAAGAATCACTCTTCCCGAGGGATGAGCATCCTAAATGGTTGTCAAGTATCAAGTTCCAAGTAGTCCCCCTTAAGCACACATATATACAAGCAACACCAAATGGAATCAGCAGGCTGCATTCATATATTCATTCATATATACATATATATATAACAATAATAAATATATGAAAAGAAACCATGGATTTGAGAGGAAATGGGGAGGACATGGGAGAAGTTGAAGGGAAAGAGAGGGGGAAATGATGTAACTATAATTCAATAACTTTTTAAAATATATCAAAAACCCTAAAACAATATCTACATTGTGAAAAATGTCAAAATTCAATAGCAAAAAAATTAAATGACCAACAGGACCAGCCAAAAAAACCCAAAATGATTCCTAATAATGTTCTACTATGCTCTTAGATCAGTGGCTAGTTCAGTTGTCCTCAGAAAGGCTGCCTCCAGCAGCTGATGACAACAGCAGAGACTGTCTCACAGCCAAATATAGAAAGAAAGAAAGAAAGAAAGAAAGAAAGAAAGAAAGAAAGACAGAAAGAGGGGGGGAGGGAGGGAGGGACAGAGGGAGGAAGGAAGGAAGGAAGAAAGACCAAGTTGGAGGTCTCCATCGGGTCCCTCCCCCTCAAAACTTGGGAACCCTGCCAAAAAGGGGGAAGAGGAATTGTGGGAGCAGAAGGTTGAAGACACCAAGAGAGCAGCTAAGCAGAGCTCATTGTCTGCCTGCATCTGCACTATGTCCTCTGCATACGTTATGGTTGCTGGGCTGGGGCTTTGAGGCAATTCTTGACAGGAGGTGTGGGGATTTCTGATCTTTTGCCTGCTTTTGCAAAGGCAAAAATTCATTCTGTAAGTTCTATTCCTTTAGAGAACTGACAAATACAATAAGGATAAATACAGCACGAGGGAATTTTGTTTAATGTTTAATGTGTGTGCAGTGCATGCACGTATGAGGACATGGGACCAGTCGAAGAGTTTGAAGAGCACTGCCCTTGTTCACACAGAAGGCTTTCTTGGCAGCATCTCTGCAGCCTCATCTTAGGGTTTGCTTCCTAGCTACTAAGTTAGACCTCTGTGAAAACAAAGGTGTCTCTCCCTAGACTCCATTACAGATGCCTAGGGGAGAAGAGCTGGCACTGGGGGTGGGTTGGAAGGGTGAGAAAATCCAGGGAGTTTCCAATCCTTCCCACTTACTTGTCCAGGAACGCACTCATTCACACCACTCAGCCGGCAAATGTTCAGGGTTTTTAAGGTCCCGGAGTTTGTGAATTGAATCCAGGGAAAGACAGGAAATTGGGAGATGTCAGATATATCTATGTAAACAGTCTGTTCTCTGACTACCTGGACTTGTAAAATAAGTGCCCTCTGCTGGCAGCCAGCGTTAGCCACGGCAGTAAAACAAAATGTAGAATTCACCCGTACACATGGTTTATGTAGTTTACACATGGTTATACTGCATTTACCATTATATGCTCCAATTGAAAAAATGAAGTTCAAGTCCCATAAGTTGCAGTAACTGTAAATTAGGAAAATTTAAAATTTAAAAAGATCCTTTGTAAGCGTATGTTTTCACCTACGACAGACAAATCTGCACAATGTGAAAACGAACAGACCAGTCACTCATAACTACAGAGAAAGTTGTTAGGTGAAAAATTTTGTGTTAGCTACAGTTGCATTTCCAATTTACTTGTCTGTGTGGACAAGCACTCAGCCACTAAGGCACATCCCAGCCCACCAACATCTCTCCGTGATCAAACTGAGCAGATGCAGAATCCTCTCTCAGGCATCGTCTCACATCTCTATCACCCAAGAATCACGACGACTAGAGAGAGAATAAAAATTATATCCTGGAATTTGTTCAAAGATTTATTTGTACGTGTATAGGTATTTTACCTGCAAACAGGTCTATGCACCAAGCCTGTGCTGCACCAAGCATGTGCAGTGCTCCAGGAGCCAGAAGAGGGCGCTGGATTCCCTAGTAGTGGAGATTCAGACAGCTGTGAGTAGCCATATGGGTGATGAGAAGGGAAGCCAGGTAGGTCTTCCAGCCGAACAGCCAGTGCACGTACCTGCTATCTCTCCAGCCCTGATTCCGGAATTAAACTAAGTTTATACTTGCTGTGTTTAATAATGTAGTTTATTACTATTCTATGAACTTGGATTTAAAAGAGAATTTAGGGGGCTGGTAGACTAGCTTGGTAAGTAAAGGCACTTGCTACCAAGCCTGATGATCTAAGTTTTCTCTCTGTAGTCAAATGGTGGAAAGAAATAACAGACTCTCATGAATTTTCCTCTAACCTACACACATACAACCATGAACACACACACATTAAAAAAAATAAGAAAATCGGGCTGGAGAGATGGCTCAGAGGTAAAGAGCATTAGCTGCTCTTCCAGAGGACCTGAATTCAATTCCCAGCAACCACATGGTGACTCACAACCATCTGTAACGAGATCTGTCATCCTCTTCTGGCCTGCAGGCGTACAGACAGACGCTGTATACATAATAAATAAATAAATCTTTAAAAATAGTTTAAAAAATAAGAAAACTATATAAAATCAAATGGAATAGTAAATAGTATCTTGAAAAATCAGATCATGTAAGCATAGCCATAAAGAAGGTAATTTAAAATACCATCATTTGTCTCTTTCAGCAAAGCTGCTTTGTGGGGCTGGCAGGATGGCTTAGCAAGTAAAAGCACCCACTGCTATGCCCAATGACTTGAGTTTAATCCTGGGACCCATATGGTGGAAAGAGAAAACACAATCCCATGTGTTGTCCTCTGACCTCCATACATGTGGGTTACATAAGTAATGCAAAATGTAAAGCTACTTTACTTACATATGTTTACAGTACATACTTGACTTTACCTAGGAAAATTCTAGAAAGCCTGTAATTCCTAAGCTTTGAAATTCTAATAATCTCATGCCTATATACTGAGCTCACTAAAAACCTTCCCATAACTCTGGGTATTACTAAACAGGTCAATGATGATGTTTATTCCATACGAATTTAAGAAAGAAATCTAATCTAGATCTGTATGTAAAAGATGAATGGGGCTTGGGGTGGAGCTCAGTGAGAAAGCATTCAGTTAGCATTGTGATGTGCTGCATTAAATCCCAGCACTGCATGACAGAGTTTTAAAATCTATGAAATAGCTAGGTGGTGGTGACACACACCTTTAATCCCAGCACTTGGGAGGAAGAGGCAGGCAGATCTCCGTGAGTTCAAGACCAGCCTGGTCTACAGAGTGAGTTCCAGGACAGCCAGGACTATTTCACAGAGAAACCCTGCATCGGGAAAAAAACTATGAAATAGTTCATTTCCAATATAAATATTTATTAATTTGCTATATGTAAAATTTCTATCTTATCAGCTAGGGCTGGGTGTGATCGCACATGTCTTCAATGCACTCAGAAGGCTGAGGCAGGAGGATTGGAAGCTCAAGGCCAGACTGGGCTACAGGGTAAGATCCTGCCTGTCTCAAAGAAGAAAGCAAAGTGATGATGTCCCTGATAATCAATAGTCTAGAGCAGTGATTCTCAACCTGTGGGTCACGACCCCTTTGGAGTGGGACAAATTTCCATAGTGGTCACATATCAGATATCCTGAATATCAGATGTTTATATTATTATTCATAACAGTAACAAAATTACAGTTAAAAAGTAGCAATGAAATATGTGGTTGGGGGCCACCACAATATGAGGTCACTGTTAGAAGGAGGTGAGAACCACTGCATTAGGCAATCTACTGATGCTAACCAGATGATGAAGTTTAAAAAAGCATATGGATTTTATTAAAAGTTTATTTTAAAAGCATTTATTTTAATAATTTCACAGACAAAATCAGGAATGTGTGGAACAAAAACCCACAAGAGAATCAATAGACAAATATAAACAATACTCCTGCTGTATCCCTTCCAAGCACTTTCATCTGTATGAAAGTTCTAGTGTTTCTTTGTTTAACTGAATACTTTGTTTCTATAGTAACTCTAAAGCATATAATTGGCTACAACTTCCCTAAGCCTTTAACATGGTACATTTTTTTCAGTTAGTAAACAGTAATAAAATATAATCCTTGTTTAAAACTTCATCATTTTCCTGAATATCCCTTAATTAGTATGCAATAGGATTAAATTCAACTTTAGACTCATTATAAGATTTGGAATAATTAGAAGGAAAGGTCCCAATTCTAAACTAAGTACAGGCATCTTATAGGAGTTTGCTGCCACCTTCAGGTTTTACTCAAATGCACAGGAATTAGAGCTTTTATTAAATTTCCCAGAGAAGGCCCCTCGGTAGTGTAGTTGAAATATTATTATTGTTTTAAAGAAAAATACAATTTAAGTTATTCTGCAGCACCAGTGTCTTGGGATAGGCCCTTCTGTCTTGTCTTTATGTCTAATGTGAATCATTAAATAATGTGTAACTGGTAATGAAAACAAATTTATTTCATCAGTCGTTCTAACTGCATTTATATAGTGGAAGCTCCCACAACACTGCTCCAAATACAAATACTTTTAAATTTGAAATCTATTTTTAGAGCTAGTTTAAGGCACTTTGGCACATGTCTGCAGCCCCAGAACTTCGAAAATAGAAGAGGATTAGGAGTTCAAGGTTGTCCTGAACTACAGGAGATCCTATCTCAAAAGAAGCAAAAGGGGCCAGCAGGATGATGATCCGTGGGTAAAGGTGCTTGCCACACAAGCCTGATGACCAGGGTTCTATCCCCAGAACCCAAATGGTAGGAGGGGAAAATCACCACCGAAAAGCTATCCTCTGACCTGCGCATGTGTGCTGTTGCACACACACACACACGCACACACGCGCGCGCACACACGCACACGAGGGTCATCTTAAAATTTTTAAAAAACAACTAAAAATAATAATTTGACTCTCTTAAGTGTTCCATGTAACAAGAATTGAAGAGATGGCTCAGAGGTTAAGAGCATTTCCTGTTTGGTCCCCAGCACCCACACTGCATAGATCACAACCACTTGTAATTCCAGTTGCAGGGGTTCCTATGCTCTTCTGGTTTCCATGGACAGTCACATACACACCATCACACATACACACATAAATAAAATCTTAAAAAAATAAAAATCAATGTTTTACAAATTGATGGTCCCCAAGCAAAGGTGTGTAGGAACTCAGTTACACTGGCCAAAATGAACTCATACACCAGCAGGCTTCTGAGTAGGACAGCATTAGAAAGGACTAAGGGGGCTCCGGCTTTTACCTGACCTGGAATAAGGTTCCAGGAAGGAGGCTCTGTCTTGGGTAAGATGCTCACAGGAGTGCACAGAACACTGAGATTTGAACTTGCTAATACTGTTGATAGATCCAGATAAACAAAATAAAGTAAAACCTCAATCAGTAAAGCAATACTCACACAGCTACAAAAGGGAACACTTGGTCTCTTGTGGTTTACAGATAGACCCTCTTAATTTCTACAGTTAGACAAGCTTATGGGCATGGAGACAGGGTTTTTTTCCTCTTCATCCCCATCAGAATGGCCTTGCCAAATGTTGGTGTGCTGATGATATTGAATGCTGATGCGCTGTAAGAGAATGCAGAACCTAGCAATGGAGGACCAGGTGGGCACTACTCTCTCTCTCTCTCTCTCTCTCTCTCTCTCTCTCTCTCTCTCTCTCTCTCTCTCTCTCACACACACACACACACACACACACACACACACACACACAATATTACATAAAGACTTCAGGTTCTAGTCTTCGAATTTGTGATTGAAAGTCTAAAAGTGTATTATGATCTTCAAGATGGAAATCAACAGAATATGAAGATCTAGAGTTTGCCATGTTCTTTAAGAATGACAATTAAGAAAGAGACAACATCCTCAGAAGTTCCTGGAACACAAGGAAGCCTTGAGTGCAGTCAGCTGATACCAGGAAGTTCAATGTCAAGGAACTTTTAATCTCTTAGCTCTGTCCTAGGAGAAAACACTGCCTACCACTCTCAGTTGTTAGCATTCCTGCTTCAACATCAGAGGTACACTGATTCTCTTTCCTCCGTTAGTGAAGGACGCCAAAGAAGGGCTACATGCCCACCTCAGCAGGAAACGAGGAATTAAATTGGATGGATGTCAGATAAATGGTGTCCTCACCGGAACCACAAAGGCCAGACAAGAAACATTTATTGGAGAAAGTAGAAATAGGGTACTACATAAGCAAAAAAAGTGAAGTTCAGCTGGGAGTAAAAACAAAACTCAGCCCTGGATTTCAGAAATACTGTTAACATTTTCTACAGAAAAGTTAGGCCATCATAATTATTCCAGTAAAATATACTAATGGTCAAAACCGAGGGCGTTAGGAAGAAGAGAAAGGGGGTAATCCAGGAAATGCTTGTCAGAATCTGTGAGAAATATATATGTGGGGGAAAGGACTCTATATTCTATCGCAGAGACACTTGCTCATCCAATCATTGTTAACAACCAGAAACAGCCTAAACTTCCATCAACAGATGCATAGATAATAAAAATATAGTATGGAATATCATTCAGCTGTTAAAAAGTTAAATTCACAGGTAAATGGATGGAACTAGAAAAAAAAACATCCTGAATGATGTAACCTAGATCCAAACTGACAAATTTTGCATGTTTTGTATATATGTATTACATATGTGCATTAGCTTTTAAGTCTTTGATAGGCATGCTATAGTTCATATAACCACAAAATTTATGTATAGAGTAAAGAACTAGGCACAAGAGGAGGATCTCCCAATGGAGGGGAAATAGAATTTATAGTAATGGAGAGTCAAGGGGTGAAACTGGAATGAGAGGATTAAACAGGAAGAGGGAGGAAAGAGGGGGTAACGGAGGGAGCACAAGGAGGGATAATTAACACTAAGGGCAATTGAGGGGTCATATGGAAACCTACTACTATAGAAGCTTTTTAAAATGTATACACATATGAAAGAAACATAAGTGGAGTCACCAAGTTACGAGGGAGACAATGCTCCAAATAGACATCTTCCACCAAGTAAAACTTCCAATGCCAGAAATGGATTAAACCTAATCAAGTTGTTGGCCAAAGGGACCCTATGGAAACCCCCAAACAACTCAGGCTATTGCCAAGGCTAATGGTTGCTCTCTACAAACTGATGGTAAGACCCTATTGCTGAAGACAGCACTTGCATATCTCATTGAACACTGAGAAGTTGAGCTGGTGTCTTCATTCCTACTGACTAGTATTCATGATATCAGAAGGCAATTTGCACATTAATAGAGAAAGAAGGTAACTACTCACCCAGCTACAAACAATCTATAATAGTGACCTGCTTACATGAGATGTTGGTGCAATAGATATGGGAGTAACCAGTCACAATCTGATTGGATTTAAGGCACACTCAACAAGATGGAACCCATGCCTGACACTGCTTGGGTGACCAAGAAGCTAAAACTACATATGCCCAGGAAAAAAAAGCAAGTATTATTGTTCTACTAACAAAACATAGAAACAAAATGACTCCTAATGACAATCTGCTCTGCCCATAGATAAGTGCCTTACTCAACCATCATCAAAGAAGCTTCATCCTGCAGAAGATGGGAACTAATACTGAGACCCACAGCCAGACGATGTGTAGAGAGAGAGACCTTGGAACACTCAATCCTAAATGAGATGTCTTCATCAACCACTCCCCGCAGACCTCAGGGAACTATGAAGAAGAGGGAGACAGTAAAACTGTAAGAACCAGAAGGGATGAAATACACAAGGAAACAAGGCCTTCTACATACAACAGGACTGACACACATATGAACTCACAGAAACTGTAGAAGTATGCACAGAGTCTGCACAGGTTCAAGCCAGAGTCAGAGCACTGAGAGGGGGAAAATGCATGATCTCCCATGTTTAACTAAGAAGCTATTTCCAACTGCCAACTGCTCACAAAGGAAAAATCAGTGTGTAGAGGTTTGAATGAGAATGACCACCATAGGCTCATGTTTGGTCATCAGAGACTGGCACTACTTTAGAGGGATTAGAAGGTGTGGCCTTGTTGAAGGAAGTGTGTGTGTGTGTGTGTGTGTGTGTGTGTGTGTGTGTGTGTGTGTGTGTGTGCGCGCGCATGTGTGCGTGTGTTTTGAGATATCAAAAGCCCAAGCCAGTCCTGTGGCTCTCTCTTCTGGTGCCTGAGAATAGAACTTCCAGCTATTTCTCTAGCATCATGTCTGCCTATGTGTGCCATGCTCCCCTCCATGATGACAATGGACTAAACCTCTGAAACTATAAGCAAGCACTAGTTAAAGGCTTTCCTCTATAAGAGTCACCATGACTGGAGTAGAATACTAAGATAAAACTTTCTGGTAGAATATGTGGTAATTTGGAGAAAATGACCCCTAGAGAGAGAGGAACTATTAGGGGGTATGGCCTTATGAGAGTAGGTGTGGTCTTGTTGGAGGCAGTGTGTCACTGTGGAGGCAGGTCTTGAGGTCTAATATTGCTCAAGCTTCCCCCTAGTGTTTTAGACCACCTCCTGTTGGCTGCAATATGTAGGACCCTCAGCTACCTCTCCAGCCCCATGTCTGCCTGCATGTCCCACCATGATGATGAAGGACTGAACCTCTGAACTTTAAGTGAGTCACCACAAATATTTTCCTTTATAAGAGTTGTCATGATTGTGGTCTCTTCACAGCAATAGAAACCCTAAGACAGAAGTCTCAGTGTGTATATATAAACCACACTTAATAGGCCCCACACCTGCCAGGAGTTGGTGGCACACACCTTTAATCCCAGCACTCTGGAGGCAGAGGCAGGCAGATCTCTGTGAGTTCTAAGCCAGCCTAGTCTACAGAGCAAGTTCCAGACCAGCCTCCAAAACAATACAAAGAAACCATGTCTCAAAAAACCGAAAAAAAAAAGAAAGAAAGAAAAGAAAAGAAAGGAAGAAAGGAAGAAGTAACCTCCATGCCCAGCAACAGGTGGCCAAACAAAACTCAATGGTAAGTTTGTAGATTTTTCTGTCCTATACTGCTTTGATTGGGTTTTGTTTGTGACCATGTGTGGATTGTGTGCTTTTTGATTTTGTTTTTCTTTTATTCTGTTTTGTTTTTCTCATTTGCCTGTTTGCTTTCTAAAGATAAAAAGAGAGAACAGAGTTTTATGGGTGGGGATGGGGGAAGATCTGGGAGAAGATGGGGGGGTCAGAACACATTGTATGAAAATTATTTTCATTTAAAATTAAAATACGGCACATATATTACTTACACATATAACCCTTCATTTTATACCATGTAACAAGCACTCTCCTACACTCCTACATATATTAACTTATTAAATTCTCACTCCAATCCTATAAAGTCTTAATTATCATTTAATTTTCAGATGGGGAAACTGAGCCTCAGAGGTTAAGCTTCCAAGCATATAGTCAGTAAGCTGAAGAACTCACAATCAGAGACAGTCTAGTTCCAAAATCCAGGAATCAAGTCACCTACCACAGCTTTCACAAGTCTAAATGTGAGTGGCAGTGTGAATAGAGAATGAAAACGGGAATGGAGTGAATCTGAGATGGGGAAAGGAGGAAAGGACCCTTGATTTTGTGTATGTTGTTTCAACAGGTACCAAGAACATGAGCCATGGGACAGTCCAATTGGTCATATGAAATATGAAATCATAGTGAAGGCAGGATTGATGTGAGAGTTGTCAGGATAATGATGATACTGAAGCCCAGGAAATGAGGACAGTCACTCAAAGGGACTACAATGAGGGTCTAGTTGGCTAACTGAAGCAAAGGGATTCAAGGAACATAGGGAAATGACACTGAATGAAGACACCATGCTGTGGAATAATCCTCCTGTACACTGTGTTAATATGTCGATATGGCTGGTTTAGTAAACAAGCTGACTGGCCAATAGCTGAACAGGATAAAGTTAGGTGGGAGAGCCAGACTGAGAATAAGATTAGGAAGGCAGAGTTGCCAGCAGACACAGAGAAGCAAGAAGGGCATGCCGGAGTGAGAAAAAGTACCAAGACAGGGCAAAGCATAGATAAGAAATATGGGTTAACTTGAGTCAAAAAGTTAGCTACTAATAAGCCAAAGCTACCGGCCAAGCATTTACAATGCATATTCAGCCTCTGTATTGGTTATTTGGGACTGGGATTGGGACAGGAAACATACAAACACAACACTGAAAACTTTGCGTGATTAGGAGAACCAGGCAACCCTATATATTGTTGTGGATCATAAGCTGGTATCATTTATTTATAGAAGTTTGGCAATATCTAGTAAAATATAAATTCCCCATCCAATCAGCAATTTTACTTATGATATATCTACAACTGTCCTCTTCAAAAACTAAAAAATTTGTGTATGAGTGTTCACTTCAGACTTGTTTGATAAGGAAAAGGGAGGTGAGAGGAATGAACAATTCAAATGTTGGCCACATTGTGTGGCATACTCCACAGTCATACCACTTTTTCCAAAATCCAATGAATACTACGTGGCCATGAACAAGTACAAGGTGGATCTCCAGAGGCTGGTCATGGAAGCCACTGCGTTGTTGAAATTTTCATCACTGCAATGGTGAAACACCTAACACGGGCTACTTTAAAAAAAAAAGGTTTAATTCGTCCTAATTTTGGAGGTTGAAAGTGCAAGACCAGACAGCCCCACTGGACTGGCCTCTGGTGAGGGCAGATGGCACAGCATGACTGAGAGACAGAAGAAAGGACTCACAGCCCAAACAAAGCCAAGGTCAGACTTTCAGAGCAAGCCTCACCAGCACCACCAAGGAGTTCCATGACAACAAGCTCCCTGGGTGTGTCCCCAGCGATCTAAGGCCCTCTCACTAAGACCTCACCTCCAGAGGTCCCACCACATGCCCACAGTGCCACCCTGTGGACCAAGCCTTCATTCACAGTAGACTTGGCAGACACCCAAATCACAGCAATTACCAAGACAAGACACCTGCAGAAGAAACGGATGCAGAAGAGTAAAATACAGTCTTCCGTTAGTATAAGACACAGGCCTTCTGCGCCCCTTCCTCCTTAACTGAAAGACAAATATAAGACAGAATCTCAGGAAATCCTCCAAGCCTTGGGATGGAGGCAGAAAAGTTCCAGGGAATCAGGGAGGTCAAGGGGGCACCTAGTAGGCAGCAATCAGCAAAGCAATCTCCCTCCTCCATGGTTTAAATACAGGCCGTGACCTCAACTAAATGCATAGCAAAGGAGACAACATAAATGCTCTCAAGAAAGAGGAGGATGAGTGATGTAAGTCCTGCTCTAGGAGAAGGCCAAGACTCTCAGGGGACAGAAGCAGGTAGACCTCTGAGAGTTCAAGGCCATCCTACTCTACACAAGAGTTCCAAGGGAGAACTACATAGTGAGACCCTGTCTCAAAAGAAAACTTCGATAATTCATGGATAACTTAAAGTGATTGAGGTACTTAGGTATAATGACCCACTGACATACATAACTTCCTCAAACCCAAACTGACTTCCATGTGCCAGCCCTTCACTGTGGACCCCTACAGATGCCAGCTACAGAGCCCTTCAGGAACAAACGAAGTAGAATATATCTCTCACTATCCCTGCAAAGAAGGTAAGGTTGGCCTCTGACTAACAATTTAGCATAATTTATAATCTTTAGTAGAGTGGGGGCAGGGTACCATTTGGCCTGCTTCTAATCTAAATCAGAATGATGGCAAGCTTCTCTTCAGAGGACTGCAGCAATCTCCCAGCAAGGTCACCCACCCAGAGCTAGTTTGGCAACAGAAAGTCAGAAAAGGAAAGAGGGCTCAAAGGTGCTGCTGTCTAACTGCTCTCAGCTTTCTCGAAATCCAAAGTGTCTTCAGAGAAAACGAGCTTCAGCTTTTGGGGAAAAGGACTATACAATAACAAATTTTAGCTTTCCATGGCATAACACATATTTTTCTGAAAGACAAGTTATTTGAGACTGTTTCAAAACATTCATTGTATTTTACCTTTCATATTTGGAGAAAATTATAAGGTCAAAAATATCACAAATTAGGACAAATATGTAGTCAGAATTCTTACATTTTTATTTGTTTTGACCATGCAAAAATTAGTAGTTTTTGGAGCCAGGTGTTGGTGGCGCATGCCTTTAATCCCAGCACTCGGGAGGCAGACGCAGGTGGACCTCTGTGAGCTCGAGGCCAGCCTGGTCTACAAAGGAAGTTCCAGGACAGCCTCCAAAACAATACAGAGAAACCCTGTCTCAAAAAAAAAAAAAAGTAGTTTTCAACTTATACATTAAACACAAATGTAACACATGGAAGGCACTCAAATTACTATTTTTTTTTAAATCACTGGCTACCCATTAGTCAGGGGCCACCCTGATCTAACAAACTGATCAGAGTGGCAAAATACATGGTCTAGAAAGAACCTAGAAGGGACTGAAAGAGATGAACTGGTGTTTAAGAGCATTTGCTGCTCTTCCAGGAGTCAAGTTTAGTCCCCAGCTCTCTCATCTGGTTGTTCACAAAGGCCTGTAACTCCAGCTCCAAGGGATCCAAGGCTCTAAGGACTAACACACATATACATGTGAGATTTACTCACACCGGCACAGACACTCATGAATGAGTGTTTTTAAAAATAAATCTTAAAAAAAAGTAGCAGGCTATGGGAGGGCAAGATGCTGGCCCAGAGTAACAATGGGGACTTCGTACAGGTTGCACACAGTATACCAGCCATGGGTCCCTGCAGCTCCCATAAAGAGACATGCCTCTTCTCTGCCTCTCTTCTGAACTTTCTGGTGCTTTTTAGTAGTTTACACCTCTTCATCTTTCAAAAAAAGAAAGCTTACATTTCAATTTGGCAAGAAACTATAACAATCCCAGCTAATATATTCATTCACCCCGTATTCAATCCTACTTCCCTTAAAAGTGCATTGTCACTCTATTTTATAACAGACTTACTTACAAAGGTAAAGTCTTAGAAACAACCAACTTCCCTATTCTTTTTAAACAATTACCAAAGAAGGGCAAAGTACATGACGGCTCCATAAGCAAAATCCTAGGCAATGATCTTCAAAACGTGATTTTCATTTTATTTATTTTTCAGTTTGTTGGTTTGAAACAACCATTGTACTGGTTGTCTGAGCCCAGGCCAGTCTCAAACTCTGTATCCAACTCTGGCATTAAACTTCTGGTTCTCCTGTCCCTGCATCCCAAGTGCTGAAGTTACAGGAATGTGCCACCACACCTAGCAAGAACACTCAGTGCCGAGTCCACCAATATGAGCCAGAGGAAAGGGGCTAAGTGCAGCATAATTCATTAACATTCGCTGGTAATTATTGCCAGCAAATTGTTGGGACTTTTGTCTTACGTGTGAAATGACAGGGCAAGGTGAGCTCAACATGGACAAGGAGCTATGGTAGAAAAGTCTCAGAAGCTAACAGTAGAAACTGATCATAAACATAGCAATGGCAGCAGCTGGTACATCACAGGGTTCCAATGATTCGCCAAAATTAAATCTTATAATTAAAAGACTGACGGGAAACTGCCTGTAATAAAATATCTTATAGTATTCGTATCACTGACAAGCATATGCCTACCTCAGTCTTAACATGATGATGGAATAGTAAGCCTGATACAGAAATTAAAGTGCTCACAGTAAGCATGAGAAACAAGTCTATAATTTTTTTTTCTGGTTAGAATTTCAAAGCAGAGTACACTTGTTAAGGTGTAACACACCTGTATGTGTATTTTTTTTTTTTTTGGTTTTTCTGAGACAGGGTTTCTCTGTATTGTTTTGGAGGCTGTCAGTCCAGCCCAGCCTCGAACTCACAGAGATCCACCTGCCTCTGCCTCCCGAGTGCTGGGATTAAAGGCGTGCGCCACCACTGCCCGGCGTGTATGTGTATTTTTAGTAAGTATAACTTGGCTTCTTGAACACCTACGCGTGCTCCATAGAAACACAAGTGTGGGCAGCCAAGCAGTAGCCCCTCCAAGCAGTAGCACTGTGGATGTACTAACGTCAACTGGCTCAGCTCCACGAACAACTGGACAGGGGAAAAACTAACCATGAGTAAATAACACACAGTACCACAAATGACACTCAAACACTTCCTTTTATTACATACTAAATTTAAAAATACAAATCTCATTAAAAATGTTTATCAAACATCATATATATATATATATGTATATATATATTTATAAGTACTGTCAAATGCTCCTGGATTGCAACAGTACATACAGTCGCTAAGGTTGATCAGCACAACGTTGCTGATACTAAATTTCAAAGGTCAAACGGGTTACAATTTGGCAACTGTAAGTAGTGACCTGCGCAGGATATCTGCAGAGGTAAAATCTCAAGGAACTAACGGAATCATGCAGAGACTCCTTCGCTGAGTGTTAACAAGTGAATCCTCCTCGTCCTCTTAAATACCATTGTAACAGACATTAAAGTGCATGAGACCCGCAGAATACTTGATTTGGTTGTACCCTAAATACATACTAGGTTGTGGGCTTCAGTTTTCTACATGGTTCCAGAGGCTTTGGAAGTTAATTTTGAAATGGCTAAGGGAAGGGAGGCCAACATTTCTAAATTGCACCAAATGGCCTTAAAGTGTAAAAACATGGAAAATTAAAAGAAATACTAATGGGGGGGTCAGCTAGATTCAAACGAAGTGTCCACCTCTATTTCACCCTAGCAATAAAATTAGAATAAGGATCTAGTTTTGCCTCTGGAAAATGCTTACTAAAATCTTCACAAGTTCAGGTGTGCAGAAAGCACAATACTGCCACCCACTGCTCACACTGGCACTGGGCATTATCAAAACAATGTGGGGACACCTGCCCCCCAAAAGCTCCAATAAACACAGGCAGCAGTGTGTTCACATGTGACACAATGCTAATAACCCTCAAATATGATCTGGAAAAGAGGTCACCATCAAGGAAGAAGAGAAGGAAATCCAGTCTATAAAAGTGCTCCCTTTGCTTCTCAAACCCAACAGCTTAATTTGGGGTAAAACAAGATTGTACAGTTGGGCCAACAGTTCTAAGTAAGCTGATGACGTCATATATACATACTCACAGACATATGTATAAATTTCAATTCTGATTTAAACTAATGCACTAATACAAATCATGTATAGGAAATATTTCATCAATCTTATTTACAAACATAATGAGTGACAGAGGTGTGGAAATTTTAAAATTGCAGGTAACTGTAGTTTGTAGTTCACTAAAAGATGAGATACACTCACATAATTAAAATACAAAATAAAACAAAACTGAGAAAAAAATACCTACCAAATATACCTGTTGGCCACTGGACCTAAGAGGTAAATAAATGTGATGGTCATGATTAAATTTTATCACTATTTTTCTTAATGACTTACCAATATGGGGTCTACTGAGAGTACTACCTAAAAGACACGTTCTCTCCTGACTTGATGAAGATATAATGCTGCTGAATACATTTTCTTGGCTCCCATGGCACATTACACTTGGTAACACTAATAAGGTAGATTTGGGTAACACTTAAATTGTGATTACGAATGTTTAATTGAGTATTTTCCTTTCTGTAGCTGTGAAATGTAAAGCTTAGATTTGCTTCCATCAGGCCTCTTAAACCAAACTTCATCATGGTTAATTGTTGTAATTACAGCACTAAAAAAGAAAAAAAATATGAATGAATTACAATGTGGATCATTTCATTTCTTTTATTATTATGGTGGTTTACTTCTCTTGTCTTTTTCTCTTTTTTTTAAAAGACGTGCCTTGATAGATGTATAGAAATATAGATATACAGATATAGATATATCCCAGGCTGGCCTTGAATTTGCATTTCTTCTACCTCCACCTGCTTTTTACTAAATCACATTTTAGATTACTAGTTTAAAAACAAGGTTCCATACATTACAAGCTACAACGGGCTCAGAAGGTTCAGGTATAAAACTGACATTTACCAGACACTGCACCATTAGCAGGGTGTGAAGTAGAAAATATCGTGATAATCATCACCATTTAATATGTTGTACAATTTACTTTCTTTATGAAACTGACAAACTTCTCTTTCTACTAGAACTAAGCCATGTAGTATGAAACGACTTGATCAACAATAGACTGCACATACAACAGCAGCTCCATGAACCAAAAATGAGCTAAAAAGTTCTTAATTAGGTTGCACTGTCAAAACATCACAGCACAATGTGTTCTTCGTGTGTGATGACAATGGTGCACAGAAACCCACTGTGCTGTCAATCACATGAAAGCAGAGCATACACAAGTGCACACAGTGCCTAACATTTGGCAAAGATGATGTACACCCTGTTACCTGCCTACATACTTATTACACCAACAATTTTCCCCAGGGCTGAAGACTGACTGACTGGACCTTGTTCAGAATAGACAAGCACACAACCACAGAGCTACATCCCCCGCACCTAGATTTTCTGTTACAATTTAGCATATATTCCTCTCCGATTTTTTTAAAAGTAAAATAAAAAGGTTTGCAGTAAAGGCTCTGTGACTCAGGCTTACCCATCTCTTGACTTCATTATGTGACTTGCCTATACTGTCGAATGTGTAAATGTGCTCCACAGTGCTGTGCAACTGCTGAAATGCTCTGTGGCACTTCCCCTGGCTGAGTTGAGTCACTGGCTGTCCGAAAGCACAGCATTCCTCACCCCATCTTTATTCCATCCTCCAAAAGGACATGGATCTACAGCATTATTCAGTAGTATTAGAGCCTCTACTACTGTCAAAATGGGAAATCTTTTAAATACTAATCTGTCAATTCATCTGTTGTACTGACTCATTTCAGCACTACTAATCTTTACATAGAAAAGATAGTAAAGATCTATTTTCAAAAGATTTGTCTTTCACTATCTCTTTTTAATCACTTTAATGCTAAGTAGTAATAAAATAAATAGAACAAGAGAATACTGAAGTGTCAATAAAATTGTTATTATAATAGTTAAATGAACTTTTATGAGAAAAGTTGTTATGTATGAAATCCAAAATTTTACATATGAAATCATAATCCAATTAAGCTTTCAAAATAAAAAATCAAACTAAACACGAATATTCTTGTCTAGAAAAGTGTGTTTCTCACTTAGAAAGCTGATACTCTGAGAATTTAACCCTAAAGGATGAAAGCAATTATTCATTAATATTTTTAAAAAGACCACAGTAAGATAACTTACAGGCTGCGTGAATAATTAATATAAACTTTAAATCTATGTTAACAATTATAAAGTTTCTAATTTTCAAAGATACATTTTAATTACAACATACTCTTTTTTAATGATTTATATTTGGTTTTTGTTTTATGTATGTAAATATTTTAGCTACACAGTACATATTCTGTGTGCAGTACTCACAGAAGCCAGAAGAGGGAGTCTGATCCCTTGGAGCTGGAGTTAACTGACAGCTGTGATGCTGAAACCAAGAGTCCTCTAGGAGAGCTGCTCTCACCAACTGAACCCTCTCTCCAGCCCCACTAGGCATTCTTAAAGTTTTCATTAATTTTTCCACTTCTTTCCTGCCTTAATACTTTTTGGGGGGATCTGAAATAGTCTCCTGTATCCCCAGGTTGCACTCCAACTCTACATTGCTAGAGTTGGGAGCACAAAGGTCCCTGTGCTCACAGGTAATGTCTAGGGAAAACAGGAATGTTAAACACACATTTTTCCACCCAGAAGGCTGGGAATGGAGGTTGCTAATAAACTAGGTGATCCTTGAGCTATCTGTATGGCCAGGAGCTCTCCCAGCCTCCCACACATGGGACCAGAAATGGCTAAGAGTTTAGATGAACTCTGTGCTATCTGTATGACCAGGACCACACCAGATCCTCCCCCAGTCCTTAAGATAACACATGTAGCCTATTTCTGAAACCATCTTCATGGAAGAAGTGGCATGCACTTTGAGAAGAGTTTGCATGTAATTATGCCTCCTTGTGCACACAGGATTGTGTTACACCAGGAAACTTTTTTCCAAATGTACTGCATTTAAGTATGCCTAAAACAAACTTCTCAGTGTCAAGACTCAGAAGTTTGAACCAACACTGGCTATGGAGTCGTGTTGAACTGGATTTTCTTCTTGCCTCACATGGATTGTTACTCTGCTGGCCCTCGTATCTGGCCTTGAACTCCTGATCTTCCTGTCTCCACCTCTCTAGTACTGAGGTCCCAGGCTCTCCACCTGCCCAGTTCATGAAGTGCTGGGGACTGAAACCAGAGCTATGTGTGCCCTAACATGTACTCTAACTGTGCTGCATTGCCAACTGATATGCTTTTTTAATCTGGAAAACTGAAATGGGACCGAAAGAGTTAAGAATTAATAAGCCCACCAAGAATTTTTAATAGTCTGGTTTGAAAGTCATTATACTAGGAAGATAACAATTAATTACATGGTAATAATGAACAAACAGGATCACTTCATGGATAAATCATTCCAAGCACACCCACTATGTTAATGGCTGTGTTCAACTCTGATACAAAGTCTAATAAAGTGTATTAACAATTGTGCACTCATGACTGGATCTTACTCAATAAAAAGGATCCAAAAGAACTAATGATACATCACATATATCCTACAGAGGCTGCAAATGTTGATCAACAGGTGTAAACAGCAATTCTCAGCAACAATGAAGTGACAGGAAGCTTCTCACCTTGTAGGACATTCATCTTTTTTATCAATACATATTGTTTGTCCACGAATATACCATTCACCATCATAATACAGTCTTCCGTCTTCAGATCTAGCACTGTGCAGATGTTTTTCCAGTTTCACGGGTGCTAAAGGGAACAGTTAAATAACTGTTATGTAAATAAGACATTGTCCAAACTTTAAAAGACAACAGAAATCCATGTACATGCGTGTGTAGAAAAGCATGTGAAATATTCTTACATGAGAAATCTAACATGTAATAGAAACAAGAGCAGCTCTTACTTTAGAGTTCACTGTCTAATAGGAACAAAGGTGGACAATGACCTTCACAAAGGTGAAGAAGGTCAGGAAAGTGAGCAGGTACATGAAAGACTAGTCACCAGCACCAGTTTTATGTAGCCCAAAACCACGTGCGTTGTCATGAAACCTCCTTTTCAAATCTCCTCCCATAGAAGGCATATCGTACTTGGAAAGAAGCAAAATCTAAAGGATAATGAGAGGTCCCCAGAATTTCTAATTATCCTAAGTAGAACTTGCATTTCCAACCCTCAAAAATGGTTCTGCATTAGTAGATAAACTATTGCAGGGAAAACATGTTCCTATGTAAACATGTAGTCAGAATCACATCACGTAGTAGCTGCACCTTCATCATTCAGCTGTTACCTCTCAGAAAATCATCATCATAACTTCACTTGGACTTCATAATAACTATCATCAACTGGGACTAACTTACTTACTTACATACATAGTATTCCACCTTCTAAAAGGAGCCTCCAAATTTATTTCTTTCCCCATTGTCTCCCTTCAAGAACCTAAAATAGTCTCTGGTATGTAGAAGGTAGTGAATAAGTATACATGCATTTGTTTTTAGTCATTCATTCATTACATGTCTGAGCCCATACCATACACAAGGAACCGTGCTGGGTGCTGAGGAAAACACAAGTAACCAAAGAGATATGGTACCAGCCTTTGTAGAGCTTATGCTCTGGTCAGGGGACAGATAAACAAGAAGATAATTAATTTAATTTAAAAGTACCAATGGGAGCCGGCAGTGTTAGCACACACCTTTAATCCCAGCACTTGGAGGCAGGCAGATCTCTGTGAGTTCGAGGCCAGCCTGGTTTACAAGAGCTAGTTCCAGGACAGCCTCCAAAGCCACAGAGAAACCCTGTCTCCGGGGAAAAAAAAAGTACCAATGGGACCAGTGAGATGGCACAGCAGGTAAACATACATGCTGTGCAAGCCTGATGACCTGAGTTTGATGCTTCATTCTCAAAACCCCCAATGGAAGGAAGGAACCAACTCCTAAAGGTTGTCCTCTGATCTCCACACGTGTACCATGGAATGCATGTGATCACACACACAAACACATGTCCCACATGAACATCAACAATAAACTTTTCTTTAAAAAGAACTGTGGAATTTATCATTCTTAAAATAAATGTACAAGTGGAGGTAAACATTATGAATAAAAGTAGTAGAACGTTAAGCTAAAATCAAGCTAGAAGAGAGCCATTCGACTGGGTAGTGGGGATCTAATCGATGAGGGACTGAGAAGACGGCTCCCTTGCTGCACAAGTGTGAAGACCAGAACCCACAGAAAAGCCAGGCAGGCACAGCAGTCACCTGTAATCCCAGCACAGGGAGCAGAGACAAGGGATCCCCAGGGTGTTCAGAGCAGCTAGACTTGCTAGAATCAGAATTCTATTTAACAAGAAGTCTTATATCAATAAATTAAATAGAGAACCATCAAGGATAAATTTCTAGCCTCTACATATACACACCCATGCACCCACACACATCTCTTTACACATGTGAACATGCATACACCTCTCTCTCTCTCTCTCTCTCTCTCTCTCACACACACACACACACACACACACACACACACACACACACACACACACACACACACACCAAGAAAAATCAAAGACCCAAAAATCATTCTAAAGATTCAGGCATCTGTCCCCTCCCGTTAAGGGCAGTATAAAGATACAGCACTGCTACAATTTACTGATATGAAATAAAGTTTAAGGTCATCACTAAAAAACAATTGAAACTTTCTTAAAGATAAATACCTCTAAAGATGCTTTAGAAATGAAACAAGAAATTCTCTTCCTTACTATTTAAAACATGCTTTTTTTTAAAAGCTAACCCTTTAAAGGATTATAAAAATCTACCCAAAAAAAGCAGAAATAGACACCAATATTCATCACAACTTTGGCAGCTATCTTAAGAGTTGAAAACAACAAAAGCATATATAATTCTAGCACTAGCATTCAGGAGACAGAGACAAACAAATCATAACTTCCAGGCCAGCCAAGGCTACTTAGCAAAGCCCTGTCTCAAAACACAACATGAAAATCTCAGTGGCAGACAAATCTCTCAGTATTCCACTGTCAGAATTCTAGTCTCTGCTGATGGGGAGGAAAAAGCATTCCTAAGAAATTTAATAGACAACTCCAGAGACTCTGAACTCCCTGAAACCAATTCATGAGTTCCAAATACTTCACCTAAAGAAGTAATGGCCCAATTTAAAAAAAAAAATGGGTAAATACATCTTGAATTACAGATGTAATATCGTAAAAATGATATGGCTTAACAATGAAAGCATTGGAAACTTTCAAGCTTTTTCATGACGTAGGAGACTCTAGAGTTCCTTGTAAGGTCTGTTATAGAGTTTGCTGATTCATGGAACCAGTGATGTGTAGCTCCTCAATACACAGGGCATTTAACCACTCAGTTCAACAACTCTCCACAGAGAGGATGTCACAACTCATGACTTACGTTCTGTCTTAACTCGGTGTGGACCCAATGTAGCCATTGCCTTAGAAAAAAGAGGGGAAGAGGGGAGAAATCTGAGTTCAGACTGGAAATGCATTTTGCTATCTATAATATATACAACACTCTTGATTGGCTCAGTGATTGGTTGAGTAACAGAATAAGATGTAAATGCTAGCTGCTCTCATTTTCTTCTGGTGCTGGGGGAAGAACCCAAGGCATCGTGCACGCTAAGCAAACACGCTAGGCAAGAACGCTAGAACTGAGAGGCATGCCCAGCCTCCAGACTGATGGTCTCCAAAGTCTCAGAGAAAACCTTCTCCCATAGGTATTATTAACAGTTGAAATGTTTTCTCAGGATAATCCATAAAAATTGAAATTTTTAATAAGGAAAGCAAGCCTCAAGCCAGGTCTGGTGGCACAGGTTTGTAACCCAGATCCCAAGAAGGCCAAGGCGGGAGGCTCACAAGTTCAAAGACTATGGGGGCTACAAAGTGAACTCTAGGGCAGTCTGAGCAAAATAAAAAATAAAACTGGTAATAGAAATAAGTAAAAAAGTGGCAAGATACATAGTTCCATTCTTAAACAAGCATCAGAATCCATTCATGCCTTGATAGTTATTAATAGAATATAAGACACTCAAAGTTGAATGTATTCACTCAACAAATATTTACTGAGTGCCTCCTATAGAGCAAAAACAGACACATCTCTAAACCCAAATACTCCAGGGTAAACTAAACATACGTAATTCCATATTATTTTATAAATTACTAATTACTTTATTAACAGGAAAAATATACATGACAAACATGTCTCTAATTCTTAAAATATTCTAAGCCTACTACAAAGCAAAGTATATTTACAATGATTATATTTTTATATATTGATGAACAAACTCTTAAAAGGTAAACTCTTGAACCATTCATTAATCATACCTTCCTAATTGTTGTCCAGTCCTCAAGAATATCAAGATCCTGCAGCATATAAACTATATATGGACGTTGAGAGGTCAAGGTCAACTCAGCAGTGAGAATATCACACACTTCAGAGCCCAGTGTGGTGCACACTCTGTGAATTGATACAAGAGGACTATGGGTTCAAGGCCAGCCTGGGCTACATATAAGACCTTGTCTCAAAAACAACAAAAAGCACCCATAAAAACTAATCACACTGTATTATAAACAACTGTTCCCCTCAGTCCTGTGAACTGGACACTGACAATTTTCAAAGCTGAGGTGATGACTGGAGTTTCTCTTCCACCCTCCCCTCTAAGGCAATAATCTACCTCTGGCTTCAGTCCTTTGTAAGTACCATGTGCTTGTTGCGGACAGTCCGCGTAAGACAGCGTGTGCTGAAGTAACGAAGACATGCACAATGTGAGAGCCCAGAAACTGTGGGAAAGGATATCTGAAACGACGACCGGCTTCTTTTTGTCGGGGCTGAAAGGGTCCTTCCTCTTTTTCCTTGACTGGAGTTCATCATTCCACAGCTCTGCAAGAAACCAAAGTGTGAGCTGATTCCGGGGGCCACAGGAAGAAAGAGGAGTACACAATTTCATATTTGCTGCTTATGTAAGCACAAAACTGTACAAAACACCAAGGAAGCTATACAGAGGTAGTTTGTTTTCTTTTTTACATTTATCTACGTATTCATTGGGGGTGTTGTGTAGGTACGCACAATTGCACACCACAGCACACATGTGGAGGCAACTAGTAAGAGTGGGTTCTCCTCCCACCACATGGGTGCTGGGGATCGAATTCAGGGTGCTGGCCTTGGGGGCAAGCACCTTTACCCACTGAGCCACCTCGCCAGCCCTGAGGTACCTGTTCTTTTCACTCCACTTTTCCACACAAGGGCATCAATGTAGAAAAACTAAGCAACTGTCCACAGACACCCAACTCACAAGCAAGGGAACACCACACTGATCTCATCAAATCTGCCCCAACTACAGCAGAAAAGCAAAATGCAAACCACAAAAACAAGACATACTCAAGAACTGTAGGCCAACCTGGTAAAACATCTATCAGTGCACAATAGAAAACTTCTCTATCATCACCCTGAAATGGCCACATTTCGACTGCCCTGATCTAACAATCAGGGTGGTATTTCCTTTCTCCAAGGCAAATCCGCTCTCCTGGAAGAACACGGGGCTGTCTTCCAGTACAGTCGAGGTAGCTCCTGTCATACTCTGTTCTGTCCCTTTTCCTATGCTGTACATCTTTTTACATCTTTCTAGACAACCTCAGCCTGACCATTCTTGAGAAGTCTCCTCCCCGTCCCTCTGGTAGGACACTATATTTACACGTAGCATTAACACGAGAAGACTGCGGCTTTATGGAACATCACCATCACGCTGCGGCCCTGACCTGAGGTAATGTCGATGCTGTGCCTGTCCTCCTCAAGCCTTCTTATCTTCTCCTCAAGCTCACTCTGGACTGTATCATATAACAAAAGCTTTTCACTCTGGAAAGAAACATGATACTTAAGTGAAAAGGAAGAAAACACCAGTTCATCTTAACTAACAACACCAAACGATTTAGAGTCCTTTAATATATGGTGGTTGTGTTAGCTTTTTTATCTTAATTATTTTTACCGCCACAGTTCTGAGGACTGAGTAAGGGTGCTAGGTAAGTGCTCTGCCACTGAGCTATGTCCTCAGCCCCACAATTTAAAATTTTAAAGAGGAAATGTTCAATATATAAAAGAAATAAAACCAGAGAACAGTTATGAACAGACTTAACTAAGTAAAATAACATCCTGCTTAAGAATATCTAAATTGGAGCCAGGGAGACGGCTCAAGCGCTTGCTGCTCTTGCAGAGGACCCCATGTTTAGTTCCCAGCATCTATGTGGTGGCTCACAACCAACTGTAACTCTAGTTCCAGGGGATTTGATGACCTCTTCTGACTTTCATGGGCATGCACACACACATAGACAGACAGACAGACAGACAGACAGACAGACAGACAGACAGACACACACACACACACACACGAGTAAAAACAAAAATAAAATTTTTAAAATTAAATAAAATAGATTATATTGGATTTTTACTATCTATACATCGTATTAAATACAGCAATATATGGCAAAAATATTTAGGTAAAATGTTACAGCCATTTAAAGTAACTCAATAAAATAATAAATTTCAGTTAGATTTCAGTTAGAATACACCTAAGCAATAGACTGAAAGAGAAAATTGACATGTTAACTGAATTATAAAATTATAGATTAATTATATCATATTTACTTGCTAAAACAAACAAGATAAGGGTAAGAATACAGCCTAGTGGGAGAAAACTTACCTAGCATATTAAAGGTTCTATGTCCTTAGCACCACAAAAAAATAAATAAAAATAAAAACATGAATAAAATAGACAAAAAGCAAAATAAATAAACAGACAAATAACCAATGGGGGCTAGAGAGTTGGCTCAGCAATTAAGAACACTGACTTGTTAGCCGGGCGTTGGTGGCGCACGCCTTTAATCCCAGCACTCGGGAGGCAGAGGCAGGCGAATCTCTGTGAGTTCGAGACCAGCCTGGTCTACAGAGCTAGTTCCAGGACAGCCTCCAAAGCCACAGAGAAACCCTGTCTCAAAAAAACCAAAAAGTAAAAAAAGAAAAAAAAAGAGCACTGACTGTTATTTCAGAGGATCCAAATTGAATTCCTAACACCCACACAGCAGCTCACAACCAATTGTTTGTAACTCCACTTCCAAGGGTCCAGCACCTTCTTCTTGCCTCCAGGCACTAGGCATGCAGGTGGTACACATGCAGGCAAAATATCCATATGCGTAAAAATAAATATGTAATTTTAAAAAATAGAAAATAAATAAAGCTCAGGCTACAACGTCTAGTACATTGGTTTTGGTTCTTTTTATAAAAGTCACAAAATGTACACAAATGTAATACAAAGGGCCTTTTCATACAAAGCCTATAATGCTAGGCATGGTAGACAAGGCCTGTAATCCCAGTTTCATGGATGGCCGAGGCAGTAGGATCCCAAGTTCAAGTGCTATCTGGACTCCACACTGAACTCAAGGTCAGCCTGGGTAACTTAGTGAGATTCTATCACAGAGTAAAGGACGGCTATGTCAGTAGCAGGCACTTGCCCGGAATGTATTAAGACCCTAAGTTCAATCTCCAGTACAAAGGTGGAAAGGGTACAAACCTCTAATAGAGTCACAACCCACCCACCACAAGATAAGATGAAATAAATAAGGATGCTGCAGATATGACTGTCTTATAAATCTACTGTAATGGATAGAACTTCTTGTGGGGGAAGGTGGGGAAGGCCACATTCCCGTAGGTAGCATGCCCGTATGTCAATCATGAGCTCTTCTGATACAGATTTAAACTTTAATCTGCACATACCTGAAGATTATCCTTATGGAAGGGAAAAGACAAGAGTTAAGAGACAGCAGTGTGTCTATGGCCAGACTACACTGAATTTGCCGCATCTAATCTAAATTCAGAGGCTCCGGTGTGGTTAGTGCCTGCCCTGATAGGAGAGTGAGAGCTAAAGCAGAACAAAAGTCTGATGAAAAATCATACCAGCAGATGCAAGAAAGAGGGCAAGAGGGCAGTGGGATGGATAAAAGTATACAATACCAAAATATGAAAATATAATGAAACCCGTTGCTTTGTACACTAACATACTTAATAAAACACTAACAGTCGGGGCTGGGGACATGGCATAGTGAGTAAAATACTTGTCACATAAGCACAAGGACCCCAATTGGGAACCCCAGCATGCACTTAAAAAACCAGGTCTAGTAGTATGCTCCTTGTGGCAGTTTGAATGTAACTGGCCCCCAAAAGCTTGTAAAGAGTGGCACTATTAGAAAGCTTTGATAGAGTAGATATGGCCTTGCTGGAGGAAGTATGCCTCTGTGGAGGTACACTTAGATCTTACATATGCTCAAGTCACATATAGTGACTTAGTTCACTTCCTGCTGCCTGAACAAGGTGTAGAACTCTCAGCCACCTCTCCACCACCATGTCTGCCTGGATGCCACCATGTCCCACCAGGATGATAATGAACTGAACCTCAGCCACCCAATTAAATGTCTTCCTTTGTAAGAGTTGCCATGGTCATGGTGTCTCTTCACTGCAATAGAAACCCTAAGACGCTCCTGTAATCACAGTGCTGGAGATACAAAGACAGGGCAATTCCAGGGCTTGCTGGCCAGGCAGTCTAGCCAACTTAGCTAATTCTAGGCTCAGTAAGAGACCCTGTCTCCAAAAGTGAAGTGGAGAATAACTGAGGAAGACAGCAGATGTCAACCTCTGGCCTCTACACCTACACGAACACACATGCACATGTAGCCATGAATGTACACATACAAATATGTACACACACACACACACAAAATAAATATGTATTAGGGTGCAAATAATTATCTCACTGCATGCTGCTCCCAATCCTTCCTTTTGCTTGTTCCTCTGACTTATGAAAAGTCTTCTGAAATATTCCAACTATATCTGCATTGTGCTACAGGAATTAGGAAGTTACAGAAAAAAGAGAAATAGGCCTCCTCAACAGACAAGCCTCATGGCTGCTGTAAGCAGATCCAGTTTCTCCAAGCAAAGATGACTTACATAAATAACTAAAGTGATAAGGAAGTTATATTGGTATTTGGGGTTCTTTGGGTTTTCTTGTTTTGTTTTTGCTTTATACTGGTAAACTTGCTCTAGGCAAAGCAGAAATTCTCTAAGTCCAGTAAACCATTCTTCACAATTTGTTTTACAAATCCACAAGAAACTGAAATGTTTAAAGCTTTCATATTAGATATACACAGTAGAGTGTGTGTGCGGGGTCGAGGTGGGGAGAGGAATGCAGCCCAGTTGGTAAAAGTGCTAGTCTAGCATGCATAAGGCCCTGGGTTCTACTCTTAGGACCTTATAAACAGGCATGATGGCACACACCTCTAACCTCAGTCCTGGGAGTTCAAGGCCAGCCTGATCAACATAGTGAGTTCCAAGCCAGTCAAGGTTACATAGTAGGAGCCTGTCTTCCAAAAAAAAAAAAAAAAAAAAAAAAGACAAAAGCTTAACCCTGGATACATGAGACCCTGTTTCAGAAAAGATACAAATTACAGAATGAAATGCCTTGAATCTATTCTCATTTCAGCCCCTCCCTGAACTAGCCACTTTTCTCAATGTTGTGGCAACTACGCATCTGGGAAAAGAAAGTTAGGAAAGAATAGTTTATTCTGGCTTACAGTCTAAGGGGTTACAGCCTACCAGCCTGAGGCACTGGGCACATCATCCAGTCAAGAAGTAGAGAAATAATGCTAGTGCCCAATTTGCTTCCTCCTTATTGGCTACAGGACTCTAAACTGCGCCTCATTTAAACAGCCTCACAGACATGCATGGCAGTCTGTTTCTAAATATAGGAAGTTGACAATGAGGACTAATCTTCACACCGTCCTTTCACAGAGACTTTCTCCTTGCTTTCCAACCCTGCAAGGCCCTCAGACACTTCCCCAAAAAGAGGGAGAAGAAATCATACTTGAGCAGCCAGGACACCTGCAAAAAAAAAAAAAAAAAAAAAAAAAAAAGACACACAAACTCTTTGTTTGGGTACCTGCAGTGACTGCTCTGTTCAGTGGATGGTTTTGTCTTTTAACATTACTGATGAGGAGCCCGTCCCTCCATTCTCACACTGAGACTCACTACCTATTCACTGGTCCTTCCCCAGGCTGACATGCACGCTATTCTCACTAGGGCAGGTCTAAGGAATCCCAGGATACTGACCCCACGGTTCCATTTTTGTACTAACTTCACACTGGCCTGTGTTCAGAATAAACTTCCCTGTGCTAGCTTCTGGTCTTAAGCACCTCACAGTTCTCAGCCGCCTTCAGGACTGGAGCCCTGAGACACTCTGAAGGAGCAGCGCTATCAGTGAGTGACACCGCAGTAACCAGGATTGGTGGTGCATACCTGTAATTCCAGGACTTAGGAGGCGAAGGCAGGAAGACCAGGAGTTCAAGGCTACATAAGTGACTTTAAGGCCAGCTAGGCTACATGAAACCTTGTCTCAATAATACCTTAGGCTGGCAAGATGCCTCAGCAGTTAAAGACACTTGTGCTACAAGCCTATCGACTTAAAATTCAATCCCCAGCACCCAGGTAAAAGCAGAAGGAAAGATCTGACTCTACAAAGTTGTTCTCTGACCTCTACATGCACACCATGGCACATGCACCCACATATATCATGCAAACATGCATAAACTAATATGCAAAAAAAGCACTGAAATAGAAAACAAAAACAGAACAGACCTTTAAACCTTAGGCCCCAGCTATGGGAAAATCCTAATAGTAAACTTTCAAATCTACTGCAAATACAATGGCTATGGATGATGACAGGAAAACAAGTTTAACTGTATCTACAGGACTACAGGTATTGCTCAGTGATACGTGGTATGCACAAGTTACTGGTGTCACCTTTCAGCCTAGCACTAGGGAGGCAGATCTCTGAGTTCAAGGCCAGCCTGGTCTGAAGAGTAAGTTCTAGGACAGCCAGGAAAGAAAAGAAAAGAAACAGTCCTAAGGAAACATGATACTACCTACAGCTCTATGTTCTCAAGTGAGAGACACAGTAGTTTTGAGTGGCAAAGACGTGGTAGGTTAAAGCAGTTCTTTAACACAAACCAGTCTTGGTTTTTTTGTTTGTTTTGTCCTTGAATGAGGACAGAGTTAGCAACACTTTTAATTTGCAATACAAGGCAGAAATCTAGGTCAAATAAAAGCTACTTCTATCTCGTTCTCTTTCTTCACTCAGTCTAGGAAGGCACAGCCACCAGGTCATGAGAAAAAGGCAGCAAGCCATGACAGCAACACCTTGCCAGTTCTGAGAGGGAAACAAACCCTCCACCCCCAGCCAAAACCCCTACTGTCAAACTACAACTAAATTTTGGAGTAACTGACTATAAAGCGACAGAGAGCCAGCACAAGAGATCCCAAACACTGACTTCTCTACAACCTTTCTCAAGATGCCACTGAGAAATACTCTCTACCAAACTGAAAAAGAAAATGAGGTCTCGAACAAGAGGGGGGGGGGCGGCAAAGGGATTTCCAAGTCAATGGAGAGATCCTCTATGAGGACAGAAATGCAATTTGTCCTAAAGCACAGAGAAGGACAGTGCAGGACAAAGAAGAATGGGGCAGGACGAGATGGATGGAGGAGGAAAACGGAGGACGGAGCCAGGAGGGCTGCTCCCAGGGACAGTACCTCACCAGCTGATGCGTTTCCTAACATTAGTCACAATGGTAGAACAGCACTAGGCTTCAGTACAGGACAGCAGTAAGACATCTTTTACAGATGTCTGAACTATGCAGGACATGACTTTAAACCCAATACAACCGAAAATGGATCACAAGCTCAGGGTTACTCAGACTTCTCCTGAGTTTATAGGTAATTGAAGGATGGTTAGAGGAACATAGACAGGGAAAGCCAAGGCAGGTCTCATGGGGATGGTGGGACACCCAAGATCAATTGAGAGGCTGTCCCTAAGGGCCCTATGAAATACCTAAGCCAGCTCCAGTCAGCAAACTCCCAGCCTTAGGGCCCAAAGGAATATAGCAGATACTCTGTTGTGCTGCCATGGCTTGGTCCTTCATGTCAAAGAGAATAAGCTCAGCAGACTCCCTAGACAACTGTCAGCACCCACATTACAGCAACACCCACTGTAATTTTTCACACAGGCTGAGGGGCAGTTCTGACTTTATTTTTTTTGCTGTTGGTTTTTTGTTGTTGTTGTTGTTTTGCAAGGTTGCTTCAGAGCCTGTCTTAGAACTCACTCTATAGTCCAGGCTAGCCTCAAACTCACAGAGAACGGTCTGCCTCTGCCTCCCGAGTGCTGGGATTAAAGGTGCACGCCACCACCTCCAGCTAAACAACTTCAGAAGACTTTCACATATCTTTAAGAATCTCTGTGGAGAACTGAAAAGAAAGCAGACACGTTAGGCCTGATAATAAAACTTGTCACGAATTCAAGGCCTACCTAGGCTGCTGTTCATGGCCCTGGTCTGTGCTGATGTCTGTGGCTCCTGATACCACCAAAGGCAGAGAAAGATGCCCCCGCCCCCAATATATGAGGCGGGTGGAAAAGCTGGTCCTGAGGTCATAAGAGCAGGAGAGCTGCACCCCCCCCACCCCCCGCCAGCTGCAGCACTCCAGCAAGCAGGCCCTGCAGCTTGCCCGGGCAGCACAGTAGAGCTGATCCTGGTGGCAGAGGTGCAGATGAGTGGGACAGCTGGCCACATCCCGTCTGCCCTCTTCTAGTCTCCACATGCACTGCACACACATGGTTCATATACATACATACAGGCAAACACACACACACACGTTAACTCTTTTTTTTAAAGTAAGTTCACTTTCAACTTTTATTTCATCTTTCTAAAATGTCCTTGAACTCTGCCATCTTCAGATTTTTTTACGAAAATTTTTACAATAGTTAGCTAATTATACACTAAATATAAAAACACCAAGCTTGCCGGGCGTTGGTGGCGCACGCCTTTAATCCCAGCACTCGGGAGGCAGAGGCAGGTGGATCTCTTGTGAGTTCGAGGCCAGCCTGGTCTACAGAGCGAGTTCCAGGACAGCCACCAAGACAATACAGAGAAACCCTGTCTAAAAAAAAAGCTTTTACTATACTACAAGTTGAGGTAAATATTTTGCATATCCATATTAGAGAGCCTCCAAAGCCACAGAGAAACCCTGTCTCGAAAAACAAAAAACAAAAACAAAAAATGAAATAAAATTATAATATGTGACTAAATAAAAAGCTTATAGAACTATAAGGAGATACTAGAAAATTTTTACTATCATTAAAAACTGTGCGTAATGACACATCCCTGTCACCTAGCACTTGGGAGGTGAAGGCAAGAAGATCTCTGTGAGTTTGAGGCCATCCTGTCCACATTTGGAGGGGAGGGAGAAAAGGGGGAAGAGAGATGAGAGATGAGGACATTGGAGAGGAAGGGAAGGCAAGGGAGGGGAGAGAAGGGAAGGAAACCCTGATGTTTAAAATCCACTGACAAGAGCCAACAGTAACAACATCTAGCAGGGTATTGTGGTGAGCACGTGAAATCATAACACTTGGAAGGTATAGGCAGGAAAACCAGGAGTTCATGGTCATCTTTGCCTACACAGTGAGTAGGAGAACTGTCTCAAAAGGAAAATAATATAATATGTCAAAGAAGTAAACATACACCCACATTCACTACAGCACTATTCACAATGCCCACGTTATGGATAACCAACCTAACTGACCACCCACAGATGAATGAAGAAAATGTGATGCTTAGAAAAAATATATATATAAATGGTGAAATATCATTTAGCCTTTACAAAGAACAAAATCCTGTTATTTGTGACATGGATGAACCTTATTCTCTAAGTAAAAAAAAACAGAGAAAGACAAAAGCTGTAGGATCTTATGGACTCAAAAGAAAAAAAAAAACGTAGTAATAACTTGCAGCAACAGAGGGTAGACTGGGAGTCACCAGGCACTAGGGATGAGTAGGGAACAGAAGATGTTGGCCAAAAGACACAAAGCTTAGAAAGAAGAAGAATAGGTCCTGGACCTACTGCACAATAGTGGTGACTTCTAGTACTAGGTACACACTGCACACTTGGAAGTTACAATGAGAGCAGCTCTTCAATACTGTCTTCAAAAAATATAAATTTGCTAAAAATAGATACTGTCATAGTTTGAGTAAGAATGGCCCCCAAAGGCTCACAGGCGTGGATACTTGGTATCCAGTTGGTGGAACTGTTTGGGAAGCATTCGGAGGTGTGGTCTTTTTTTTTTTTTTTTTTTTTTTTGGTTTTTCGAGACAGGGTTTCTCTGTGGCTTTGGAGGCCGTCCTGGAACTAGCTCTTGTAGACCAGGCTGGTCTCAAACTCACAGAGATCCTCCTGCCTCTGCCTCCCGAGTGCTGGGATTAAAGGCGTGCGCCACCAACGCCCGGCTCGGAGGTGTGGTCTTATTGGAGGAATTGTTTCACTGCAGGGATGGGCTTTAAGGTCTCATATATGCTCAAGCTATGACCAGTGTAGTACAGTTTCATACTGTGGATCAAAATGCAGAACTCTCAGCTCCTTCTCCAGTACCATGTCTACCTGCATGCCACCATGTTTTACTCCATGATGATAATGGACTGAACCTCTAAACTGTAAGCCATCCCTCTTATAAGAGCTGCCATTGTCATGTTGTCTCTTCACAGCAATAAAATCCTAACTAAGAAACACATAAAGAAAATTTAACATATTTCCCTCAGGAAGTAGTAGACAAAAACAGATAAAAATAAAGAAACAATAGGGCATTGGTGGTGCACACTTTTAATACCAGCACTCGGGAGACAGAGGCGGGTGGATCTCTGTGAGTTGGAGGCCAGCTTGATCTACAGTGCAAGTTCCAGGACAAGTTCTAAAGCAATACAGAGAAATCCTGACTCAAAAAACCAATAAAAAAAAACTTTGCCAGGATTTGGTGGCTAACACCTTTAATCCCAGCACTTGGGAAGCAAAGGCAGACAGATCTCTGTGAGTTTGAAACCAGCCTGGATTACAGAGAGAGTTCCAGGACAACCTCCAAAGCCACAAAGAAACCCTGTCTAGAAAAAAAAAAAAAGAAACAATGACTTCATATTAATACAAACAAATGAATAAATGGAAAATTGTTATGAGAAACAAGTTGTTTGTACAGTTTTAAAGATAAATACTTTGAGATGTAATTCCAATCAAGTAATGCAAGTAACATCACATGGTATATTAACATGGTATATTAAAATAAGGAGAGTTAGGGATTGGAGCTATGGTTCAGTGATTAAGAGCACTTGCTGGTCTTGCAAAAGTCTCAGGTTAGATCCCCAGTACCCAACGGTGACTTACAACCATATATAACTCTAGTTCCAGGGATCTAATGCTTCAGAGGATACCAGGCACACACAGGTACACAGACATACATTCAGGCAAAACACACATACACATAAAATAACAAATTTTTTTAATTAAAATTAGGAGTCATTCTAGAACTTTCCCCTTATTTATTATTGTCTTAGTCTTCTAACATATCTAAGTCTCACAAAAAGTAACTTTCAAAATTAGTATGATGTTCTTAAACACTATTCAATGTAAACACGACATAAAGAAAATGCACCTTTATTTTCTTCACATAGAAAATGCTATCCTAAAATGTGGAAACCAGTCCAGATAGTCAAAAATTAACTCTATAGTCCAATGTTCTAACTGCAGTATGGCATATACACTTTTGTCCTAAAGTTCTATATTGTGCTAGTTATACTGTAATATCAGTTTTCTGATGACATGGCCACTACCAAGTTTTCTAAAGTAACAGTCACAGGCTGTGGCTCCAGCTCAGTGGAACAGCACTTGCCTGGTGCTCTAAGATGGTTCCCAGTACCACAGTGTAAATACTTTTTTAAGTAACAATTGCAAAACTTCTGAAATTATCACAAGTCATTCTTGTGTTGGAGTCCTATTTCCAGTCCAGCTTTCAGGAGAACTGCACTTTTTTAAACTCACCCAAGTGATAAGCTGCATTTTGTTTCACTTGTTTTATTGACTTTTTAAGCTACTATATTCAGAAAAGACTTGGAGAGATGCAATTATCTTAAAAGTTAGACAGAATGATAGTACCTCACAATGCTGGCGAGAAGCCTGGATTTCACATTCATATTTGTTCTTCACAGATTCTAAGCAGAGCTCTCTATAGATTCCTGAAACCAAGCACAATGATTCCAATTATGTTGGCACTAAAGAGTCATCAGTATTTCCCCCACAGTCTGTCTGCACCATAGTTCATAAGATGACACAGTAAAAAAAGTCACAAGAAATTCTAACTTGATCCTTAAAAAAAATTGAAAAATCAAACTGGAAAAAAAGATTCAATCAAAACACACAACAAAGAAGATGAAAAAGTAAGAGTTCATGAGGTAGGAAGAAGTCACACAGCTACTTTTTATTTTGCCTCATACTTGCAAGAACACTCCTAAATGTTCCATAGATATAATAACATAAAAAGCACAATCTTCTTCGGACGAAAACAATTCCTCCTAACAGAAGGGAGACAGACAATAAACTGGTTTCATTGAGCGTGCATAATTAAAGCAAGAAACGGATACCTTACTCTGTCAAAACCACTGCGTCCAAACTAGTATCTGCGAGTCCAAAGCTTCGAAACAAGACTGTATCAACTGGCAGAACAAGGCAGGTAGTGTTGAGAGTGCTCCCAACAGCCAGATGCCCAAGTGCCAGTCTTACAGGGAATGAGGCAGCATTATAAAACAGGCAGCAAGACCACGCACATGTGCACATGCAGACGTGGCAAGCAGATGACGTTAGATGTGTATACTCAATGTCAAGCCACAGGTGGCCTCGGGACACCAGCTGTGCATACAGTCAAGGAGGGTGGCAGATACCTAGACCTATGCCATCTGCAACACATTCACTCAGACAAGGCCACAATATCAAACCGTCACAAAGCGTACAAAATGTCCCACTTTCCTACCTGCCACCTTTGTACGAATCTGCATGTTTTCTTGTAAAGTTGCCAGTGGTTCCAAATACTCTGGTGCTTTTCCAGCTATGACTTCTTGGAGTTTTGCATCCACCTGACTCAACCGTTCTTTATAAAGTCTTAACAAAGCAAAAAGTTAGACATTAATTAAAAGTTCCCCATGAAGAAGAGCAACTTGCCATCCCCATGCATTATTGTTTCCTAATAGTGCTTATGTTCCAATAACCTATCAAATGTATTCCTGCCTTGACAGCAATCAAAGTCACTTACATTATTTGACTTTATGCACATCATAATATTAGATACCAGTGCAAGGGTTTTTTTGTAATCAAGTCACTCTTTCGTCACAACAAAAAATGCAATTAAAATTCAGGCTCAGTGGCCTTGTCTGCTGTCTAAAGTTACTGCAGGAGGAGGTGATGAGAGAACCATCTCAAAAAATAAAAGTGGAAAAAAAAACCTGAAATGACTATTTTGCAACTCCCAATTTTTGTTTTAATTGGACAACAATAAATCAATTCTAAAAGAAAAGGTTATTTTAAACACTAAGCTTAAAAGAAGGAAATCACTTTTAATAGTTCAGGTACAGACAATATTACTGTCAAAGTAAGTAAATCCCTGGCTGTTTCCACAGTATCACAAACTGTTCTCAACAGTACCTGTTTAATTTTTGTTTGTTGTTTCTGGCATTTTTTTATTTGTTTGTTTTTCAAGACAGGGTTTCTCTTTATTGCTTTGGAGGCTGTCCTGGCACTCACTCTGTAGACCAAGCTAGTCTTGAAATTCACAAACACATGCCCTTCAACAGTAACTATACTCTTACAGAGTAAATGCTCAATCAGTTGTCAAATATTAAAATGAATGAAGGGGCTACAGAGATGGTTCAAGTCCTAGCACCCAGGTAATAGCTCACAACCATCCCTAACTCTAGGTTCAGGTGGTCTGATGTCGTCTTCTGACCTCTGAGGGCACCAGGCATACATGCAGGCAAAACATATACAAAAAATGAATAAACCTAAGTACTTTTATTTTTTGGTTTTTTGAGACAGAGTTTCTCTGTGGCTTTGGAGGATGTCCTGGAACTCACTCTGTAGACCAGGCTAGTCTTGAACTCAGAGATCCACCTGCCTCTGCCTCCCAAGTGCTGGGACTAAAGAGGTGCACCATCAATGCCCGGCTTTTTTTTTTTTTTTAAGATTTTATTTATTTATTATGTATACAGGGTTCTCTTCTGAAGGCCAGAAGAGGGCACCAGATCTCATTATGAATGGTTGTGAACCATCATGTGGTTGCTGGGAATTGAGCTCAGAACCTCTGGAAGAGCAACCAGTGCTCTTAACCTCTGAGCCATCTCTCCAGGCCCCTGTGACTGAGAATCTGGTAGGAACCCCTCTGTCTTTTAAAGGTAGTAGAAGTTGTCATCTCCATACTACAGAAATTGCAGTGGCTGGGCTGGCTGCTTCATGCAAAGCCCTCCAGCACCCTAGGGTGCTAGAATAAGAGGAGCAGCACAATTGTATCCTTCTCTACCCCTTCTAAAACTCTAAGGCACCCTACAGAGATACACTGTGTGACAGGCTAAAACTAAGCAAGCAACCTGGAGATGAAAAAGTAAAGATTTTAAATTCGATGCAAAAAAAGTCTTTTTCTCTGATACACAGTTCTACAAATCAATTCCTCAAGAAAGAACATTCCTGTGTGATGGTCATGGATCTACTCTTAATACATCCAGAGATGGCAGAAGGTTGGCAGAGGAACTAGTTCGTGGTCATAGTGAACCATTGAGCAACATGGCTCAAGGTGAGCAAGACTGGATCTGGTGACTACTTACTCTCCCACATATGAGAACTTAAAGCAATCTTCCTTTGTTGAGTAACGCTAGAATACACTTCACGAGATTAACAAGCAAATCTTAATGAACTGCATGAGAATTCTTCATTTATGGGATATTTCTACTAAAATGCAAAACCCCAAATTTGGGGCTGTTGAAGCATTTCAGTAGTTAAGAGTAAGTACTGATCTCTCAGAAGGCCTGAGTTTGTTTCTCAGCACGCATGTGAGGTGGTTCACAACCCCCTGCAGGGAATCAGCTTCTGACTTCCATGAGCACCTGCATGCTCGTGTGTGCATATCCATGCCCTACACCACCACCCCCTACCCCCGCTCACATACACATAACTAAAAATAATTCTTCAAAACCCACACATACACACATATTTGCAAGAATGATACTAGATAAACTCTCTGTTGCCCAAATGGATTCAAACTAATTTTAATTTAAAATTAGCAATGAAAATCTTTTCTTTTTTTAAAGGGTCTTGCTATGAGACCTAGGTTTACCTGGAATGACCAATCCACCTACCTCTACCTCTCAAGGGTTGACATTACAAGCATGACACCCAACATGATACAATAATGTAAACCTGTACAATAAAATATTATACCATGAGGTAGTGATGGCACACACCTTTAGTCCTGGAACTCAGAGGCAGAAGCAGGTGGATCTGTGAGTTCAAGGTCAGCCTGGTCTACAAATTGAATACCAGGACAACCATGGCTACACAAAGAAACCCTGTCTCAGAAAAAAAAATTATACCATGTGTTTCAAAACCAATACACTTTGTATTTTTTAATATGTTAAACTAGCAGGAAATATACTCATATATTCATCTCTAATACCAAAGAAAGTTAAGAGAAGAAATAGCATAAGCAAGATTAATACAGTAAACACATTGTCTCATTCTAGCCTGGTAATTTTACTAAATCTATTCTATGCCCTTTGCGCATGCGCACGCGCGTGCATGCACATACACACACACACACACACACATACACACACACACACACACACACACACACGCTTGGGGGTCTTCACCAAGCAGGATGGTGAATACTTGGAATCCCAATACTCAGGAGATGGAGGCAGTAGAATATCAACTTTGAGGCCAGGCAAGGCAAGATAGCAAGATCCAGTTGCCAAATATCTTAGTTAGGGTTTCTCTTGCTATGGGAAACACCATGACCAAAAGCAACTTGGGGAGGAAAGGGTTTATTTCATCTTACAGCTTATAGTTCATCATCCAGGGAAGTCAGAGCAGGAACTCAAGACATCAGTCTTGAGGCAGGATCCAATGCAGAGATCATGGAAGAGTGTTGCTAACTGGCTTACTCCCCAAGGCCTTATCAGCCTGCTTTCTATACATAATAGGACCACCAAGCAGGCATGGCACCATCTACCCACAATGGAATGGGCCTCCCACATGATTCATCAATCAAGAAAATGCTTTACAGATTTCCCACAGCCCAACCCTATGGGGCATTTTCTTGATTAATATTCTTTCTTCCAGAATGGAGAGATAGCTCAGTGGTTTAGAGCACTTGTTTTTCCAGAGGACCTGGGTCCAATTACCAACAGCCACACGGTAGCTTACAACTACCTGTAAGTTCAGTTCCTGGGAGATCCAATGCCCTCCTTTGGCTTCCATGGCTCCAGACACGCGTGTGGTATATAGATATACATGCAGGTAAAACAGTCATACATATAAAATCAAATAAATAAATCTTTTTAAAAACATGCCTTCTTCACAGAAAGCTCTACATTGTGTCAAGTTGACACAAAAAACAGCCAGCACACAAGAAAAAAAAGAGCTCTTAAGAAATCCGTTTTTGTGGCAGCAGCTCTGGCATTAACAAGGGAGTGGAGGGGTGAATGAACGTGCTGGGCACAAATGCAATATCGCCTTGGTTCAGGAGGAGTGGAAGCTAGCTAGCATCAACAAGTCCGCAAGATTCTTCTCTCAAAATCAAAGAGAGCTGCTGGTATAGCTCAGTAAGAGTGTGCTTACCTAGCACATGCAAGGCCCCTAATCTCCAGGACCAAAAAACAAAAGGAGAAAAGTTAGTATCTCTTAGGCACCTACCACATGCCAACAAATCTCAAAGAATTTTCTATATAGGTCCTTGTGGTGGTCTGAATAAGAATGTAAGAATGGCCCCCATAGGCTCATATATTTGAATGCTTAGTCATGACTGACAGGAGTGGCACTACTTGAAAAGGATTAGAAGGTGTGGCCTTGTTGCTGGGCTGGGCTTTGAGGCTTCAAAAGGCCATGCCAGGCCAAGTGTCACACTCTCTTCCTGTTGCCTGTGGATCTAGATGTAGAACTCAGTTACTTCTCCAGCACCACGTCGGCTTGGTACAACATGCTCTCACCCTGATGATAATGGACTAAACCTCTGAAACTGTAAGTCAGCTTCAATTAAATGTTTTCTTTCATTAGAATCAATGTGGTCACAGTCTCTTCACAGCAACAGAACACTGACAAAGACACTCCTTAATCTTCACATTGGATTGTGAGGTCACTGACAGCATTGTTTGTATGTGTGGATGGACACATTTACTTATTTACTTCTGTTGCTGGGCATCCAACAGGGCTTCCTACCCTCCTCCACTCTGCAAATTCTCCACCCCTGAACTCACCCCCAGCACCCTATCACCTTTTATCTGTTAAGAAAGTCTAATTTAGGAGCTGGCAAGATGGCTCAGCAGTTAAGAGCACTGGCTGCTGTTCCAGAGATGGGAGTTTAATTCCCAGCACTCAAATATCAGCTCGCAATCATCTGTAATCCCAGTCACTGGGGATCCCATGCCCTCTTCTGGCCTCCATATACATGTAATTTACAGACATACATGCAAGCAAAACACACACACACACACACACACACACACACACACACACACAGAAGACAATTGTTTTAAATGCATTCAAACCTGATTTGGAGCCTATGCTCTTCCACTCTACAGCAATTTCCAAAGAAAAGAGCCATTAGTGATATGCACAGCAAAAGGCCTTTACACTTTTTGATAAAGTATGGGAACAAATAAGCCTCTTTGAGCATCAGTTTCTTCACTATTAAAATGGAAGACTACCTTCCAACCTTACAGAGTTATTACAAGTAAATTAAGTAACACATGTGAAATACATGATATAGATACTATTCAATGTTAAGATATGAAATCAATTACCAAATAGAAAACTAGAGGACAATTATTTTATTCTCAAATTTTAAAAATGGTGTCTCTGCCTAGTGGCACACAGCTGTAAACCCAGCTATACTAGAGGCTGGGTTAGAAGGATCACAAGTTCAAGGCCTGCCTGAACTATAAGGTGAGTTCAAGGCCAACCTGGGTAACTTAGGCAGACCCTGTCTCAAAAGAAAAAGTAAAAAGAGGGATCTGGGACTATAGCTCAGTGGCAGAGCACTTGCTTATCATGTACAGGGTTTCATCTCCAGCAGCAGAGGAAAAAATCTTCAGCAAATTACTTATCAAAGAAATGAATAATGCAGATTAGCTCCAATGCGAACACTTGAATCACCAACATCCACATGTCAGTCATCTACTCCAGCCCACCCCCAAACACTTACTTGCCTCAAAACCCTGTTTAATGAGGTCTCCAGTGAGTAAACAATAATCGAAGCCTCCTTCAGATCAGACCAGTCTGTCCCCATAAAACACAAAAGGGAACACAGCAGAGACCACAAAATTCCTCTTGTGTTAATAAAATGACACCACTGAGAGTCAGTGGCAATGGCCTTCTCAAGTTGGTACTTACTGGTCTTTGAGATCCGTAAACTGTTTCTCCAGATTGGACATTTCATCTAAACACTCCATCCTTCTCCTTTCACAGTCTTCATCATCCATCTCTGTTAATAAAAAACAAACATGGAAACAACAAAGATAAAACTCAAGGCAGGCCTGGAGGCGCACACAGGCTTGGATCCCAGCACTAGGGAGGTACAGGCACGAGGGTTAGGGGTATGAGGCTAGTCACAACTAGATGCCACACAGCAATTTGGAGGCCAGCCTGGGATACGTGAAACTGTGTCTCAAAATACAAAAACAAAAAAGACAAAACTTTTTCAAATATATCTAAAGTTAGTTCAAATAGAAAAAAAAAGTGGTACTATGAAATTGGGCATGTAAGGTCTATATTAAACCTTAAAGGAAAATAAACAATTTCTATCCAAAATAATTACCACTATAGAATTAATTTAGTGACAGACTAGTTAAAGCTTCAGCAGTCTCTAGAGTCTCGTGTTTACCCATTTTCACAGACTTTAAAAGCTATGTAAATTAGTTTTACACTAATTCTTGAGAACTTAGCACCAAAAATGACTATGCTCATAAAAATGTCACTATTATTTTAAAAACACATCTGGAACTCCTTCTTCACAACTGCAACATGTCAGCTGTGGTAGTGCATGACTGTAATCCCAGCACTAGAGAATTTGAGGCGGGAAAGGATGAGGGTTCAAAGCCAGCCTGGGCAGAAGAAAAAAAGAAACACCAGAGCTGGAAAGCTGTCTCAGAAATTAAGTGATACTGCTCTTGCTGGGCCCCAAATTCAGTTCCCAATATCCATGACATGGCTCACAACTGCCTGTAACACCAGGTCCAGGGGATCAGACACCCTCTTCTGGCCTCCAAACGTGCCATACACATACACGATTTAAAAAAATATTAATCTTTAAAGTAAAAAAAGAAGATAGAGGGGCTGGAGAGATGGCTCAGCGGTTGAGAACACTGACTGCTCTTCCAGAAGACCTGAGTTCAATTCCCAGCACCCTCATGGCAGCTCACAACTGCCTGTAACTCCAAGATCTGACACCCTCACACAGACCTACATGCAGGCAAACACCAATGCACAGAAAATAATTTTTTTTTAAAAATTTAAAAAGAAGGAGGAGGAGGAGAAGGAGGCTGAGAAGCCACATGGCTGATTACCCCATCACTTATTGCTAGGCAACATGATAGCACATGACTTTAATTCCAGCACTTGAGAGGCAGAGGCAGGCAGAGCTGAGCTCAAGGCCAAGTCTACATAGGGAGTTCCAGGCCAGGCAAGGCTACATAGTGAAACTTTGTCTCAACAGCAACAAAAATGAAACTAATTCCATTACATTTAGTTTAAGGAATCCTGGACTACCACTCACCCTCTCCTGGTTCCCTCTCTCCAGATTACTGTCCATCAATGAGAAAGAGCAAATGAGGAAAAAACTAAGCCAACTTGTAAAAACAACGACCATTAATTACCAGGTCTGTCTCATTTTCACGGCTTCCATTTTACAACACACACATGCAACACATCAAAATAACTGAGGCACAATTGATCTGCATCTTGCTCCTCATCAAATAAAGGGTCAAACTATGAGGAGTCACAGCATGTATAGTTATTTTCATATATCAAGGAAGTATATGATGATAATTTTCTAAAGCAAACTGAAATATTTCTGCCTCTTAAGCTCTAACTCCATGTAGAGCACAGGCACAAACTGTTCAAGGCCCAGGGCTTGACAGGGAGCAGGACATGACAGGGACACATGATCACAAACACAACACTTGGTCCCTCAAATTTTCATATCTTCCAAATTCTGTAAGAAGTTTTTGTGTTCCCAGGATCTGCTCAGTACCAAGTTTCAACAGGAAAAAAATGGGACCTGTAATACACAAAGTGTGGCAGAATAAAAATGACCTTAGGAGAAGCAAAACTACAAAATGCATTTAAATGATTTACATGCACTTTTTAAAAATTGACTTTTAGTAGAAATTACTATTATGATCTTTGTAAATTTTATTATTTTCTAGCATGAGATTTTTTGGACATATTAAAAATCATGACAATGTAAATATTAGAAGGAAAGAATTATAATACGTTTAATGGAAACTTGGCTCCCATTAAAACCCAAGAAGAACATGGGCCAGAACGATGGCTCAGGGGATCTGAGCACATACTGTTCTTGCAGAGGACCAGACTGAGTACCCACACCCACACTGGGTGGCTCACGACGACTTGTAACTCCAGCTCTAGGAGATCCAATGTCCTCTTCTGGACTCCATGGGCACTGTCACTCAAATGCCTGGGTCCTACACACACACACACACACACACACACTTAAAAATAAAACCTTAAAGAAACAAAAACACTTGAATATAAAAATGCTTTGCTCTGGGGCTACGCAGCATGACCCTGTTCTCTATATCCCAACAACAAAAAATTCAGATTCAAGAACTGTATTCAGAGTATAAATGTGATTTATAATCCCTACTTCATGTTAAATAATTGGCTAATTTTGAAGTCTCACCTATGTCCCTAGCTAGGCAGATGACTTCAGAATCATTCTTCTCATTCCAGGCGGGTTCCAATGTTACATTTCCAAGTCAGTTCAGACATTCTTACATACACAGACAGAATCCACAACAGCAATGTGCTCAAAACACTGTATTCACTCCTAAAGTTGGATTCCTCAGTTCCGTTTCTCACCTTCTTTGAAATCTCTCACAGCTTACAGCAGTCTTTGCCTTTTCAAGCTTGTTGCTCTCCCAACCAAACTGGTTTTCTCCTTCTCCAATAAGCCTTGAACTCTGGCCTTTGCACCTTTTCTTACATTCCTTCTCCTATATGAACTTTCCACCTTAACTGTCCCAACCCAAATACTTCAAAACAAGGCAGTCCCACTTTCCTCACTAAAGGTGCTGACCACTCAGTTCTGGAAGCATTTCTTCTGTCTCTGAATCCCTACACCATTACTTTCATTCAATCATTTATTTGGCAACGTAATCACGTGGTAACTTACAACAGTACCTTTAGATATTTTTATTAACGTTTTGAGAATGGTACAACGTATGTTGAACACACTCACTTGCCCTGCCCCCCTCCTCCAGACCCACCCATCTACCTACCCACTCAACTTCAAGTCCTTCATGTTTTCTTTTTCACAAAGCCATGGAGTTCCATTTGTTTTGCCCAGATATCCTTGGGTTGGAGCCTGCCCTGGCATGTGGCTGACCTACCCGGGGTCATGCTACTAAAGAAAACTGACTCTCCCCCAGCAGCTATCAAATGCCAGTGACTCCTCAGCGAGTGGCGGACCCCCATGCACACGTCACCCCGTGTCACACTGGGATTTCTTCTGGGTTGAGTCTGCTCAGGTCTTGCGCCTGCAGTCACACTGCCGTAAATCTGTATGTTCAATCGCTCTGGTAAGTAAGGAGAACACTGAGACTTCACCTGGCACAAGATAATGTAACTATGTATTTATACCTCGTGGTGAGTAATGCCCGGTAGCAAGCAAAAAGTCTCCCTCATAGATATTTACTTTTTGACTTATTGCCATGACATTCTTCCACGGCGGAGTGTACTCTGACAGGCAAACCTAAAAAAAGGGTGGAGTGATAACACACTGTCATTAACCTGTTATCAATGCTTCCATGTAAACATGGCCAAAACCAGGTTAGAGAAAGAAGCCATGCTCAGTCTCCATCACATGGTCAGAGAAAGATCCTGAAAATCACAAATACCATTCGTTTTTGAATGGCCATTATTAAGGGTTTACGAAATGCATTTGTAGTGTTAATCTACCTCCCCCATGAAAAAAAAAAGCGTAAAATATAAGCAAAGGAATCAGAAACGGCCCTAAGTTACAAAATCATGAGCGCTAGGAGATTCTGGGAATGTCAACAATGCCCACATCCTCCAGGTTAAAAACCCATGAAGATTCGAAATCATCCCTCGGGCTGGTCCCTTCTTGGTCTTGAAAACTTTAGTGACCTACTACGAGGTGGAGAGTTCCCAAGTTTGTCTCCTCAGGAGCACTGATGACAGCACTAGCGACAGGAAGACCCACAAGCAAATGTTAATGAGTTCCAAGCCGGCCAAGGACCTAGGCAACGCTGTCCTCAGCCCCGACACACGTTGACAAGGGTTGCTGACACTAAGGAGGTTGGGGAAAGGGACTTTTCCACGGTCCTCAAGACCAGCCAGCGGGGCATTCCACTCCCTCGTCGGCAGCCCCAGGGCACTGCCAGGCGACCCTAGGCCCCACCCGTGAACACAGTCGCCTCGGGTCCCCACAAGTCAGCGCCCGCCCCGCCAACCCGGCCCCCGAGCTGGCGGTGCCCCGCAGCTGCCCGGGGCCAGAGGCCGAGCCAGTCCCCGCCCCTTCCCCGTCTCCCCGCCCCGCGCTCGCAGCAGGACGCGCCGCCCGGCGTGAGCACCGCGGCCTGTCGCGCGCCCGGCGCTGGCACCCGGCATCCCTGCCCAGCTGGGTCGCGCACCTGAGCTGTCCCCATCCTCGGAGACCGACGAGCTCTCGGTGTCCTCGTCTTCGGAGCTGCTCCCCTCGTTCTCCGCGTAGTCCACCTCCATCTCATCATGATGATTCGTCTCCTTCTTATCCCCTCGGGAATGGACCGGCATTTTCCAGCCGCGCCGTCGCTTCCCACTCCCCGCTCCCAGCCCGGCCACTGCCGCTTCAGTGAAGGGCGCGCCGAACGCCCCGAATCACCCGGCCGCCGAGCTCACACCGAAACCCTCGGCTCCTCCCCACCCCCGGCCCGGGCCTCACAACCTAACCCGCAGGCTGTGCGCTCCGAGCTCTGCCATTGGCCAAAGCTATCCTGGAGCCGGGGGGCGGGGCTTACCTCGTAGACATACGATTGGTTGCCCGTGATTACGGCGCGGCCTTCTGGTGTATGTCGGGAGTTGTAGTCCTTAGGCCTCAGAGCTTCGGGGGCTGTGGCTTTCTAAGGTCCAGCTGCCTGAATCGCTTCTAACTTCGGACTTCAAGTCCCACAAGGCAGGAAAGCTGACATCCTGGAACGCAGTTTATAAACTAAACAGAAACAGATTGTGCCGATTTGGTCAGTATTTATCCTTTTCCCGCCAAGTGGTTATCTGATCTCCCTAGCTACGCAAAATATGAAAAGGTCCTTTGCCTGAAAGGGTCTTTCCTTATGTATTCTTTGAGCCAGGAGAGCTGCTTCTACCGTAGTAGCACATTTATTACCGCAAACAAACTATTAAATTGAAATGTATGTATAAGAAAAAAACGTGTACTTTTTAATTTTCACAAAGAAATCTTGAAATTTTTACAACCAAAAATACAGAGGGGAAGGTTAACTTGTATTTCTTTTTTTTTTTTTTTTTTTTTTTTTTTTTGGTTTTTCCAAACAGGGTTTCTCTGTATTTTGGAGGCTGTCCTGGAACTCACTGGGTAGACCAGGCTGGCCTCGAACTCACAGAGATCCTTCTGCCTCTGTCTTCCGAGTGCTGGGATTAAAGGCATGTGCCACCAACGCCGGGTTTAACTTGTATTTCAAGCTAGCATTTTTGCATATTTTTTAATGGAAGATGCCACCAGTTGGTTTAATTTCGGGTTCCAATGTAAAATACATGTTTGACTTAAAGAGATTTCTTATCTTTTCAAAGACAGGATACACAGACAAGTAGGACTCAGTAAGTACTGTGATTATTGTAACTCATAAGAGCTGACCTCTACCTCTACCTCAGGTTGTCTTGGTAAGCTCCTTGCACAGGTTTAGATGAGTTGAATTTTCAGTTCAGTAGCCCTGAGGTGGAAGTCAGAATTATATCCATTTTGTAAACAAGTAATCATTTCCAGACAAATCTTTAGAATATATTTTAAGTTGAGAGTGGTGGTACAGGCCAGTAATTTCCACTTGGGAAATAGAGCAGGGTGGCCACAAGTTCAGAATCATCCTCAGCTACATACTGAATTTGAAGCCAGCATTGTCTACCAAATACCCTGAGGGAGAAAAAAAGTGAAGGGAAAAAAAAAGTATTTCACCACTCATAAAGATAAGAGACAGGCGGATCTCTGTGAGTTCGAGGCCAGCCTGATCTACAGAGCGAGTTCCAGGACAGCCTCCAAAACAATACAGAGAAACCCTGTCTTAAAAAAAAAGAGCAATTTACTATTGAAAGATATTTCCCAGGAGAGGGGTGGCTCGGCATCTTCTACTCTCCCAGAGGACCAGAGTTTGGTTCAAGCCTCACATGCACATACCCACACAGACTCACACATGAAGTTAAAAGTAATAAAAAATAAATCTTATTATTAAAAATACCTTTTCAAGGGCTGTAGAAATGACTCAGGGGTAAGAACAGCTAGAACCATCTTACAGAAACAGATGGAAGCAGATGCAGAAATCCACAACTAATCATTGGGCCACGCTCCTGGAATACAATCAAAGTGAGGGGAGAACAATAATATGAACAAAGGAGTCAAGACCATGATGGGGAAACCCACAGAATCAGCTGACCCCAGCTAGTGAGAGATCACTGACTCAGGTCTTCAAATGGGGAACCTACATAAGACCAAACTAGACTCCCTTAATATAGGTGACAGTGGTGTGACCAGAACAATACGAGGCCACTGGCAGTGGGTCCAAGATCTAACTCTAATGCCTAAACTGGCTTAGTGGAGCCCATTCTATATGGAGAGATACCTTGCTCAGCCTAGACATACATGTAGGCAAAACACTGATGTTGTGGAATATTAGTTTAAGATGTGTTACATTCATTTATGTGGAATATTTGTTCAATGATGCAAAGATGTGTTGCATTCTTTTATATTGTGTTTGTTTAACTCTGTAAAGCTGTATTACTTTTCCTGCCTAAAACACCTGATTGGTCTAATAAAGAGCTGAATGGCCAATAGGTAGGTGGGGCTGGGAGAGAATAAATAGGAGAAGAAATCTAGGCTAGAGAAGAATGAGAGGAAAAGAGGAGAAAAGGACACCAGGAGCCAGCCACCCAGCCAGGCATGGAGTAAGAGGGAAAGAAAGATGTATAGAATAAAGAAAGTGAAAAGCCCAGAGGCAAAATATAGTTTAAAAGAAATGGGATAATTTAAGTTTTAAAAAGCTGGCTAGAAACAAGCCAAGCTAAGGCCAAGCATTTAGAAGTAAGAATAAGTCTGCATGTATTTATTTTGGAGCTGGGTGGCAGGCCCCCAAAGAGTGCCCACCCAAAAAATAACTACACACTAAGACACATAAAATTAATAAATCTAAAATAAATGTTTCAAACATCTTCACGGAACAATAGAACACAATGCATCACACAGCATTTCTTTCTCAAGAATGAGGTCTAAAGGCATTTGACCAAATGTGATAACAACATCCAGACATAACTACATTGAAAGTTAGATTTGTAATTTAATGACAGAAAACATTTCAAGAACTGTCCATTTCCTGCATGGTAAAATCCAAATTAGAGACTTCTATTATTTTGTGTCAATCAATCCCAGTCTATCTATTCTAGGTAAAAATCTACCAAAAAATTAAAAAAGACCCATGGCCAGGCCAGGCATTGGTGGTGCACGCCTTTAATCCCAGCACTCAGGAGACAGAGGCAGGTGGATCTCTGTGAGTTCCAGGCCAGCCTGGTCTACAAAGCGAGTTCCAGATCAGCCTCCAAGAAAATACAGAAAAACCCTGTCTCAAAAAAAATAAACAAAAAAAGACCCTCTTTATGGTTGCTAACGGCCCAAGCTAATTCCCCCTTCCATTTCTTTGCACACTGAATTCTCTCTCCGAGCCCCTCCCTTCTCTTTTTCAAAGCCCCTTTGCTGACAATTCACATCACCACCACCACATCCACCATTTCAGATGCTCTTGTGTCCCGCCAGGCTACTGCTATGATCTGTACTTGGCAATGCTGTCTTTTTTTCCTTCCTGCCAGCCTATATTCAGCCAGTGTGAGTCACCTATAGGATTGAGTTCCTTGGGAACAAGGGTTGTTTTAGCCAGGTATGAAAATACAAGGGCATGCAGTAGACAGGCCAGTTTATCTGTGTGGGCAGCAACTACATTACAAACTATCCACTTGTTAGCATCCAAGAATTTTAGCCTAACAATATCAGGCCTTCCAATTTTCGAGAGAAACTGAAGTTGAGATTTCTGTATGGAATGTCAAGATAGAAACACCTCCTCAAATGAAGTTTTTGTTTTGTTATGAGCATATTTGTTGAGATGGTGTGTTGGCCTTGAACTTGTATCATTATGTCAGCTCCTGATAGCTGGGATAACTGGCAAGCAACACTCCCCCTGGTCTTGAGTTCTGCTTCTTAAATGCAGCTTAAATAAAAACAGCCACAGGCAGATGTCACGGGCTCCAGCTAATCTTTGTTATATCAGTAACCAGAAGAATGTGTGCTAAGGCCAGGCGTTGGTGGTACACGCCTTTAATGCCAGCACTAGGGAGGCAAAAGCGGGCAGATCTCTGAGTTTGAGGCCAGTTTGGTCTACAGAGCAAGTGCCAGGATAGGCTCCAAAGCTACACAGAGAAACCCTGTCTCAAAACAAACAAACAAACAAACAAACAAAAATAGAATGTGTGCTAAATAGTGCTGAGATTTCTGGTTACTACAAATGCCTTGTATGGTTATGTACTTTAAATAAGTCAGTTCGTTTAGTCTCTACAACAAACCTGAGAGTTAGTTTTACAGATGGGTAAACTGAGGCACAGTGTAATTAGATTACTTCACCAAGGTCATAGAGGCAATAAATAACAGATCTCAGGCTGAGCTCAGTAGTGTGGCATCAGAGCTTGCATATATTCTTAGCATACAGTGGTCCTCAAGTGGGTGCTTCCTGCATCTGCTGCTCAAAGATAAGCAGAGCCAGGTATGGTGGCTTACACCTCTAATCCTGGCAACTCCAGAGGCTGACGCAAGAGATTTTCCACAAGTTTGAGGCCAGCCTCAAACAGAAGGAAGTTAGAGAGCAAGAGGCATGGATTCAAGCTCTGTTTCTCTAATAGCCCAGGAATAAACTTGGCAAAACACGGAATTTCCGGTTAGTTATAAAATAAGAAGTTAGCCGGGCGGTGGTGGCACACGCCTTTAATCCCAGCACTTGGGAGGCAGAGGCAGGTGGATCTCTGTGAGTTCGAGACCAGCTTGGTCTACAGAGTGAGTTCCAGGACAGCCTCCAAAACAATACAGAGAAACCCTGTCTCGAAAAACTAATAATAATAATAATAAGAAGAAGAAGAAGAAGAAGTTAATCTTATCTTTAAATTCCTTTCAGAGTCTAAAATTCTCGCCACTGTCTGGAAAGATAACTCAGTGGAGAGAGTACTTGCTGTGAAAGCATGAGGACTGGAGTTCGGGTATTCAGAATCCAGGTAAAAACCAGGCAGGCACAGTGGCCTACCTGTGATCCCAATGCTAAGGAAGCAGGGACAGGGAGCCCAGGGCTATGTAGACCACCTGGATCAGTGAGCTCAGGGTTCAAGAGAGAAACCCTGTCTCAATGTCTATAGAAAAAGCACAATTGAGGAAGGGACTCAACATCAACCTCTGGTCTCCATGTGCACCTGCAGACACATGTGAACATGCTTACCTGTCCTGGCTGGTCTTATGTCAACTTGACACACAAGCTAGAGTTATCTGTAAGGAGGGAATCTCAATTGAGAAAATGCCTCCATAAGAAACAGCTATAGGCAGGCAAGCCTATAGGAGATTTTCTTAATAGGTGATAGATGGAGAAGGGCGTAGACCATTATGGGTGGTGCCATCCCCGGGTTGTGGTCCTGGGTTCTATAAGAAAGCAGGCTGAACAAGCCAGGGAAAGCAAGCCAGTAAGCAGCGCCCCTCCACGGCTTCTGCATCAACTCCTGCTCCAGGTTCCTGCCTTGAGTTCTGTCCCCATTCCTTCAATGATGAACAGTGATGTGGAAATGTAAGCCAATCAAGCCTTTCCTCCCCAACTTGCTTTTTGGTCATGGTGCTTCATCACAACAATAGAAAACCTAAGACAATACCATACATACTGCACAAAAGAAGTTTTAAGTTTTCATAATTGTAGTCAGCCTTAAACTAATGTGCAAGGCAGAAAAACAATAGCTCTCGCTAATCGTCTGCCTATAGTGATTCATTGTCATTTTAGTTTTGTGTAGATAATTTTATTCCACTCCCTTTCCAGTTAGGCTCATTCTGACACAATAGACATGAGTAAGCATTTTGCTCCTACCAATTCTCCTATAGAGGGGGGGTATAGATTTTCTAATCAGGTTTAATGAATATTATAATATTAGCTAGAAATGTAAACACCTGAAAGGTAGTTAAAATATTCTATTACACACTTTTCTTTTAGTGTTTGCTGCGTGTGTGTGTGTGTGTGTGTGTGTGTATGTGTGTGTACATGTGCTCTCATGCATAAGCACGTGTACATGTGACTGACAACTTCTGGGAGCCGAGCTGGTTCTCTTCTTCCAGTACATTATGTAGGCCATGAGACGTGGTGGCAGCGATTCCGCCTGCCAAGCCATCCTGCCAGCCCCACTTTGTGGATCTCAGCATCTTACTACACTTGTTTCAGACCCTCCTCAATCCTAATTCTCTCCTCTTTTCACAGCAACCATTATTCCACCTCTGGCGTTTTGTATTACTACAGCTGTGTACACACTATTTTCCTATGTCTATTATTCCCAAACGTTTAGCACTGTGAAACTGATCATTTAACAACAGGAGAGGGTGTATTGGATTAAATCTCCAGGCCTTCAGCCGACACCAAGGTCGGGAAAGAAAGGGGAATCTGAGCAATCGCCCTCAATTGGAGGTGGATTGAGTAAATCTTATGGCTTTTGCCTGAGGATCATCCTCAGAAAGAGACGAGGTACCACAAAACAGTTTGTAGAATTATTAAAGAACAGTTAACAAAATTGTTAAAGAGACAAGGTACCAACAAGACAGTTTGTAGAATTATTAAACAACAGTTAGTAGAATTGTTAAAGAGACAAGGTACCAGCACAACAGTTAGTAGAACTGTTAAGGAGGCAGGGTACCAGCACAACAGTTAGTAGAATTCTGGGCTCCAGTCAGCCAACGACATGAGTGGTAGCAACGACATGGTGTATGCCAGATGGCTGAATAAATCGCCTCCAGAGAAGAAGTTAAGGTACTATTCCTGGAAGAAACGCTGGTTTATCCTGCAGAGCAGCGACCCAGCTGTTCTAGAATACTACAAGAATAAACACGCCAAGAAACCCCTGAGGATCATCAACCTAAACTTCTATGAGCAGGTGGACACAGGCCTGACCTTTATCGAGAAAGAGCTTCAAGATACTTTTGTGTTTGATATCAAGACCAGTGAGCACACCTTTTACCTGGTGGCTGAGACAGAGGCTGACATGAATAAGTGGGTCCAGAGCATCTGCCAGATCTGTGTCTTCAAAAGGAAGTCCTCAGCCCCTTCACACCCTGGCCAGCCCACTTTTGAGCCCCCTGTGTCAAGACACATCCAGCCTGCCTTGTCCACCAGCGCACCTCAAGAGTAACTCTACTTATACCAATGCGCAAGCCAAAAAACAAAAAATGCGAGGACTGTCAGCTTCTCTCAGGATACTCAGCAGAAGAGTGATACGGCCATACAAAAACTTTCCCAGGGCAGTGGACACTGTATCAACGGAGTCAGCAGACAAGTCTATGGCTTCTATAGCCTTCCCAAGTCAAGCCGACACAATTAAATTCAAGGACAGTACTTATGACCTCCCCTGTAGGCTCAATTCACATAGCCACACCAAGGGTAGCCTCACAGGGTCTGAGACAGATACTGAGGATGTGTACACCTTCAAGACACCCAGCAACACCCTGTGTCGGGAGTTGAAAACCTCCTAGTGGACAATATGGAATTTCCAACCACCCCGCTCTCAGCCTACCAGTTCCCTAGAACATTCACACTGGACACAATGGCCACTCCTGGAGACTCAGCCATAGCTCCCCAACCCCAACACCCCAAGCCAAGTCAGGCAAGTCAGACAAAAACACCTCAGTGGTGCAGCCCTCAACAAAGACCTCCAGTCAGCGAAAATAACAAATCTGTAGCTGCTACTATGAATTGCCTTGGATATGATTAAAAGGATACTTAGGTTACTTTGGAGATAGTTAAAAAGCTACCTAAATTTCTTTGGATATAGCCAAAAGGAGCATCCAGCCTGTCAATGTCTTAACAGGAAAAGTTGACGATTTGAGTCCTCAAAGCTAGTCAGTGGAAAACTAACAGAAGCCTACAACATGGCCCCAGAGCCAAAGAAACCTATATGGAAGATTCTATAGAGTTCAGCAGAGGAGAAGATACAAAAAGTCTCCAAAATTTTTATGGTTAAAAAAATTTTTTAAAGGTTTTTGAGAAGAAGCCTTCAAAAAACTGCTGCCCTCTTAGACCCCACCTACAAAGGAGTCAGTGTAGATACAAATTAGGTGAGAGCTTTACAAATTAGATTGCAGATTGGATTAGAAAGAGTTCGTACAAACGTCAAATAATTTTCAAAAGTTATTTGGGACATAGTAAGTATAGTCCAACATCAATAAAAAACAATAAATAGGGGCTGGAGAGATGGCTCAGCGGTTAAGAACACTGACTGTTCTTCCAGAGGTCCTGAGTTCAATTCCCAGCAACCACATGGTGGCTCAAAACCACCTTGAATGATATCTGGTGCCCTCTGCTGGCATGCAGGCAGAAGACTGTATACACAATAAATAATAAAAAAAAAACAATAAATAAATAAGGGGGAGTAATGTCTCCAGTCCCAACATGGTTCATTAAATCATGCACTCCTCATTTAAAAAATTTTAAAGTGGGCCGGGAGGTGGTGGCACACGCCTTTAATCCCAGCACTTGGGAGGCAGAGGCAGGTGGATCTCTGTGAGTTCGAGGCCGGGCTGGACCGACAGCCTCCAAAACAATACAGAGAAACCCTGTCTCGTAAAACCAAAACAAAAATTTTTTAAAGTGTGGATTAAAGTATGGATACTAGTGAGCAATCTGCTACAGACAGATTCTGGCATGATGGAACTTTAGTGACTTTTGCTCAGGTCAAATGGAGACATCCATGCACTAGACAATGGAGAAGACCCAATTCTGCCCTAATTTGGGGGTCGAGGGCATGTTTGTGTTTTCTTGCAGGAAAAGAATAAAACTCGGCAGCTGTCAAAACATTTGGTGAGATGCATGTAGCAGAGAAAAATTGGACCTGAGACCATGGGAGCCTGCCCAAGTCAGTTCAAGTGAGATCTCCTAAACCAGTGTTCCAGACCCTTGATGTCATCGAATCTACAGCCTGAGAAAGAAAGGAAACAGTCGGTTCGAGATTTCCAGTTTCTCAACAGGCCTGCTGCATCAACCTCCTGGACCCATGAGGTTTTTCCCAAAGCCAACAGAGAACCGGAAGATTAACAGTCTGCCCTTGACACACCTTGAAACAACAAAATTCATTTTGCCAGTTTTTCCCTTTGGGGAAAAAAGGATCCATTTAAAACAATTGGACACTAGTATGGACCGTGATGAGTGGCAAAAGCCCCTTTTCAGTATTTGAACAGGACACAACCACTTGAAATATCAGCCTTGGTGGTTCCTGTTTCTGGAATCGCCCCATGCCAGTGTATTTTTCTGAAGAGATGCAACTTGCCCTAATGCAGCAAAAAAGAGACTTTGGCATCACTGCTGGGGTGATTGTAACTATTGCTGTTGCTTCTATAGCAGCCATTGTATCTGGGACTGCCATCTCACAGTCTGTAACTACAGCCAGCACAGTGGATAAACTGACAGGGGAAGTAATAGAGTCTCTCAACACTCAGAGCTCCTTATACTTATCAATAAATTGGCCAATCAAATTATTAGGATGAATGAGACCCTGGTTCCTATCCTTAGGGAATCCCAGAAGGCAGGCCATTTAATCAAAGAATGGGCCGAGTCCCCATCTCTGGGCCTTGTAGCCATAGGGCTTATTATCATATGCTTCATTTGGTTAAGGTACTTCAGTGCTAGACCAGCACAGGCTTGAGTTGTCACCCGAGGACCACAGAGAATCACTCAGCTTGACTATGGTTAAGCCTACAAAAATATTAAGCAGCCAATGACAGGTGAGACTAAGGGGATGCCAGCCAACCTAAGACAGGAGGGTCATACAGTTTGGGTGATTTCTCCATTGATGGGTAAGGGTGTCATTAACGTCCCTGTCACCTGAGATAGGTGCTAATTTATATATAAAGAAGGGGGGAGATGTTGGGCCCCAGCCCCCATAGTCAGTCAACAAGTCCATCCTGTTTTCTAGTCCTGTCATCCTGCCCTGGCCTTGACCCTCTGACATCAACATCTAGCAGAAGGAAAACATATCTCTTCCACCTTGGGTTTTTCTACTGTGCTGTAAGCCTGTATATAAGACTGCTCCCTCCTTTAAGGGATCTCTCTCTCTCTCTCTCTCTCTCTCTCTCTCTCTCTCTCTCTCTCTCTCTCTCTCTCTCTCTCTCTCTCTCTCTCTCTCTCTCTCTCTGCAATAAAGGCAACACATGCATTCTCTTAGTACAAACGAGTGGACGTCTGGTCTTTCTTTTCCTGATACCTTGGAGTTGCTGGTGGTGCGGGCGCCACAAGAAACACACTCTACCAGGGATAGCACAGCCACCACACTTGCCCAGGATCCAGAGCAGGCAACAGAAACCAAAGAACAAAACACTCACCCAATAAATACCCCGCCCCACCCCTCCACCCAGGCTTTCACCAAAAACTGAACAGAGAAACAGGGTAGTAAAATAATGTCATTAATCAAATGAAACTAGCTGATATATACAAAACATTCAACACAAACACAAAATTATATGTTTTCTTCTCAGCAGCTCATGGAACTTTATTCAAAACTGACTATGAATCTAGGACACAATGAAAATCTTAACAGGTATGAGAAAATAGCACCATGTATCTTGTCTGACATACCTGGATTAAAGCTGGATATCAAGAACAGAAACAGAAGAAAATATACAAACTCATGGAATCTGAACAACTCACTGCTGAATGAAAAGTAGGTCAAGAGAGAAATAAAGAAGGAAATGAAAACGTTTCAGCATTGAATGAAAATGAAAACACGACATACCCAAACCTAGATGACACAATGGGCAGGCAAAAGTAAAATATGTCCTTATGACTCTCTGAATTTTGTTAATGAGAGTCTGTTGTGATGTCCCTCTTTTCATCTCTAACTTTACTAATTTAATTTTAAATATTTATTTATTTTATGTATATGGTGTTCTATCTACACATAAAGCCTACGTGCCAGAAGAGGGGAACACCAGATCTCATTATAGATGGTTGTGAGACACCATGTGGTTGCTGGGAATTGAACTCAGTACATCTGGAAGAGCAGTCAATTTTCTTAACCACTTAACCATCTCTCCAGTCAAACACAGTTCTAAGAGGCAAGCTTATAGCAGTATGTCCCTATATCAAAAATTAGAGAGATTGTGTATTAGTTACTTTGTGACACACCTGAAAACTTCAGAACAAAAATAAATAATACTCAATACAGAAGATGGCAAGAAATAATCAAAATCAGAGTCAAAACTAGTGAAATAGAAACAACAAAAATAGGAAGAGTCAATGAAACTAAGAGCTGATTCTTTAACAAAGCCAACAAGATTGGAAAATTGCTACTCAACTTAAATAAAAGATGGAGAGAGGAGATTCAAATTAGTAAAGTTAGAGATGAAAAAAGGGACATCACAAGACCCTCATTAACAAAATTCAGAGAGTCATAAGGACATATTTTACTTTTGCATGCTCTTGGACACTTTCCTCCTACTGGGTTGCCTCTTAAAAATTAAAATAAGATTGTACACCAAACTGGAAAACCTAAAAGAATAAGTTTCTTGATATATATATATATATATATATATATATATATCCTATCAAAGATAAATCAAGACCAAATAAATAATTTAAACAGATCCTGTTGCATGGGCTCTAATTGGTCTTAATAATAAAAACCCAGAACCAGATATTGGGGTAAATGCTGAAAGATCAGAGAGATAAAGGAGCAAGTCACAGCCACCTCTTACCTCAACAACCTCTCAGTTGAAGAGGGAGCAAACTCCTGTCTCCTCCTACCTTGTATTCTTCTCTCTGCCCAGCCATAACACTTCCTGCCTGTCTGTACAGACCTCCAGACATCTATGGTTAACCAGTGACCAGCTCCACCCTCTGATCTTCAAGCAAATTTTATTTTTTAGAGTACAAACAAGAGATTGCCACAAGATCCATAACCCTTAGTAAAATAAAAAGCAGTAATTAAAAGTTTCCCACATAAAAAAAAGAGAGAAAAAGAATAAAAGGGGAGCCAAATGGATTCAGAGCAGAATTCTATCAGACCTTCAAAGAAGACCTAATACCAACATTCCTCAAATTATTTCCCAAAATAGAAACTGAAAAAGAATTGCCTAATTCTTTTTATGTGTCCACTATTATAGTGATTCCAGAACCATACGTAGACCCAACAAAAAAGAAAATTATAGACCAATATCCTTTATGAGCACACATGTAAAAACTCTTGGTAAAATACTTGCAAACCAAATCCAAGAACACATCAAAAATATTATCCACCATGACTAAGTTGGATTCATTTCAGAGATGCAGGGATGGTTTGACATATGTAACTAGGTAAATATAATCTACCACATAAACAGACCAAAAAACAAAACCACATGATCATCTCATTAGATGCAGAAAAGGCATTTGACAAAATCCAACATCCTTTCATGATAAAAATCCTGGAGAGACTAGGGATACAAGGGACATACCACAGCATAATAAGGACAATTTACAGTAAGCTCACAGCCAACATCAATGTAAACAGAGAAAAACTCAAAACAATTCCACTAAAATCAGAAATAAGACAAAGATGTTCACTTTCTACAGACCTTTCTATATAGCACATGAAGTCTTAGCTAGGACAATAAGACCACTGAAGGAGATCAAGGGGATATGATCCAAAAAGAAGGAATCCAACCTTTATTTGTAGGTATGATTTTTATTATTTTTTTAATGTAAAACAGAATGAAACAGAGAAGTCTCAAAAGATGAAACTCAGATGGCTGAGAAATACTTAAAGAAATGTCAACACCCTCAGCCATCAGGGAAATGAAAATCAAAACTACTTAGAGATTTCATTTTACACCAGTAAAAGTGGCCAGGATCAATAAAACAAATGATGTCGCCTGGTAGGAAGAATGTAGGGAAAAGGGAACACTTGTTCATTGCTGGTGGGAGTGCAAACTGGTTCAGCCACTATGGAAATCAGTGTGGCTGGCAGCTCTTTAGAAAGCTGGGCATCAATCTACCTCAAGGTATAGCTATTCTACGTTTGATGGCTATTCTTATTATCAACTTGACTACATCTGGGATTAACTAAACCCAATGGCTGAGCACACCCGTAGGGGAATTTTCATTCGGTAAACCATTGAAATGGGAATGCCCACTTTTAATCCAGTTCTTTGAGGAGGGAAGATACACTTCTAATCCAGAGTTTTGGATGTAGGAAGATCTGCCTTTAATCTGACACATACCTTTGGCTGGCAGCCTATAAAATGAGAACAGAAGGAAGCTTGCTCTCTCCTTGCCTGCTGGCTTTCTCTCTTGCTTTCAAGTCTATTTCTTCACATGCTTCCTCAGGTTTACTGTATATACTGAGGACATCCAATTCAGTCATCAAGCCTTGTGGATTGAACAACTACTGGATCCTTGGACTTTCCACTGATAGACAGCCACTGTTGAACAAGTTGGACCACAGCTTATAAGCCCTCCTCTCAAGGCTAAGGGCTATATGTAAAAGAGGAGGCAGAAAGATTGTAAGAGCAAGAGGTGATGGAAGACACAAAGGAAACAATATCTTTCTAGAGAGATACAGCAGGACTGATGCAAAAAAGGAACTCACAGAGATTGGAAGTACACGCAAAACCCGCACAGGTTCAAGCTGAGAGGGTGAATTGGACACAGGTTCCCACCCAGAATCAATAAACTATCTGCAATTGATACCCTTTTGCAAGGGATAGTCTGTTTTCTTTAATGATGCATCATTGGGTATACCAGCCACACATCAGCACAGGCTCCATGCTCAGTAGTAGTTAGCCAACACAAAATGAACTCGACGATATATTGTGGACTTTTCATTTTGCTTCGCTTTGGCTTTTTTGTCTTATTTGTCTTTCAGATGTTTGTTTTGACTTTTGTTTTTGTGGCTTTTGTGTTTCTTTTTTATTTTTGCTTTTGTTTCTTGTTTGTCTTTTTTGCAACTGTTTTTCTTTCACTATTAAAAATAGTTGTCTTATTGTTCAAAGTGTTTTGTAAACATTTTAATAAATGATCTTGAGTAGTCACAGTATCAGAATTAGGGTGATTTTTTTGTCTAAATTTTGTTGCTTTTTTATTTTTTTTTACATTTGAAAGACTGCCAAATAAGGTATGAATTTGTAAAACAGATATAATGATTTTAGAATGTATCCTCCCAGTTTATAGTATTTTTTAGTTTTAGACTAAATAAAAACTATATTTTACAGAATTTTAGCTGTACTGGTCATTTCTACTTGCTACATATAATTCATAAAAATAAATCATACTTGAAAATGGGAACATAAGCAATTCTTCATTTCCCTAAGGGAACAAAATGGATGGAGCTCCATGAATAACTATACCTGTTATAATCCTCAAAAGATAAAAATTAGTTGCCTAAATGAATGTTGCTACATGGGTCTCTTTGACCATATGTATGAGAATTTCTCTACATCAGAATCTCCAAACTGGGTTTTGTTTATAAAGAGACTGTCATAGAGAAGGGGGAAGTTGGGAAACGTTAAAACTTTTATTTATTGGCCAATAAAAAATTGTCCAAACTTCCTTAACAATTGAGGAAACACAAATCAAAATACTGATGTTTTACTTCATACCAGTCAGAATGGATATCATCAAGAAAACAACAAACGTTAGTGAAGATGTCAGGGGCAGGGGAAGTCTTACACAACACGGGTGGGAATGCAAAGTGATACAACCATTATGTATGGCAATACAGAGCTGTGGTTCTCAACCTGTAGGTCTTGACCCCCTTGAAGTCAAATGACAGGGGTTGCCCGAGACCATCAGAAACTACATGAAATTACATTATGATTCATAGCAGTAACAAGATTATATTTTGAAGTAGCAACAAAGATAACTGAAGAACCTAAGGTAATCAGGTCCAACGTATTGCCACGTCAATAACCAGACAGTTGGATGCAAACCGCAAGAGGTTTATTGTTCACACAGGTGCCTGCGGGCACTCCAGCAGCCTTATCTAGCTGAGCGCACTGGGCTTTAAGACAGTTTTCTTTTTATATACATAATCTTGGCAAGCAATGCAAAAAGCACGGGCATAATTTAACCTTCCTGGAGAGACCACAAGGTCAAAATTAAGCTTATCTCAACAGTTTGGCGGTTTCAGGTGTCAGCACTCTGGACCAGATGTTCTTTTCAATTTGACCTTGTTCCCTGCCTGGGGGACCTTGGGAAATTTTCCACTGGGGCAACCTTCTGAGTCTCAAGGGGGGTGTATTGAGGTCTTTCAATAACTTTATGGTTGGGGTTGGTCACCACAACGTGAGTAACTGTATTAAAGGATCACAGCATTAGAAAGGTTGAGAACCACTGATACAGAGGTTCCAAAGACAAACAAACAAAATAAAATAAAACTAAAAGTAGAATTATACTATAGGCCGAGTGTGTTGGCGCATGCTTGTAATGCCAGCACTCAGGAAGCATTGACAGGAGAATTGCTGCAAGCTCAAAGCTAGCCTAGTATATATAGCAAGCTCCAGGCTACCCAAGGCTACTCAAAACCGAACCAAACCAAACTAAAACAAAAAATCAGATCATAGGACTGCTCTATACCAGTCCTCTGTATATACCTGGGGGAATCCAAGGACACCACAGAAATACCTGCACATCTATGTCTATTGTAGCACTATTTGAAATAGCTAAGGCTTGGAACTAGCCTGGATGCCCATCAATTAATAGTATATACAATGTATTTTATTCAGCCACAAAGAAGAAAACTGTGTCAGTTGCAAAAGCAGAAGTGGAAGGAATTAGAGCCATCATTTCTTTGTTCTTATTGTTTTTTAAATTTAAATTAGAAACAAACTTGTTTTTTTTGTCAATCCCAGTTCCCTCTCCTTCCCCTCCACCAACCCCCTATCCCATCCCCTTTCTGCTCACGAGGGAGGATGAGGCCTTCCATGAAGGATCTTCAAAGTCTGTCACATCATTTGGAGCAGGGCCTAGGCCCTCCCCCATGTATCCAGGCTGAGAGAGTATCCCTCTATGTGGAGTGGGCTCCCAAAGTCCATTTATATATTAAGGATAAATACTGATCCACTACCAGAGGCCCCATAGATTGCCTAGGCCTCCTAACTGACACCCACGTTCAGGGGGTCTGGGACATATCCTATGCTGGTTTCACAGCTATCAGTCTGGGGTCCACGAGCATCCCCTTGTTCAGGTCAGCTGTTTCTGTGGGTTTCTCCAGCCTGGTCTTGATCCCTTTGCTCATCACTCCTCCCTCTCTGCAACTGGATTCCAGGAGTTCAGTTCTGTGTTTAGCTGTGGGTGTCTGCTTCTGCTTCCATCAGCTACTGGATGAAGGCTCTAGGATGGCATTTAAGGTAGTCATCAATCTCATTATTGGAGAAGGGCATTTCAGGTAGCCTCTCCAGAAAGGGGATGGGATAAGGGGTTGGTGGGGAGGGCCCGGAAGGAGGGGAGGGAGAGGGAACTGGGATTGACATATAAAACAAGTTTGTTTCTAATTTAAATAAAAAAACAGTAATCTAATACTTAGCTTGTTAGTTGGAGTCATCCCTTGTAGATCTCTGGTGCCAGATTTCCCTAGTGCCAGATTTCTCTTTAAACTTATAGTGGCTCTTTCCATTATGGTATCTCTTTTCCTGCTCCCCTCTATTCTTCCCCTGACTCAATCTTCCTGCTCCCTCATGTCCTCCTCTTCCTTCCTCTTCTCCCCTTCTCTTTCTCCTAACTCCCTCTCCCCTCCTCCCATGCTCCCAATTTACTCAGGAGATCTTGTCCCTTTCCTCTTCTCTGGGGGGCCATGTATGTCTCTCTTAGGGTCCTCCTTGTTTCCTAGCTTCTCTGGCTGTGTGGATTCTAGGCTGGTAATCCTTTAGAGCCATCATTTCTTAAGACTCAGAAAGACACATATTGAACACTTTGTCCTCCTCTTCCTCCTCCTTCTCTCCTTCTTCCTCCTCCTTTTTCGAGACAGGGTTTCTCTGTGGAAACTTGACTGGCCTCAAACTCAGAGATCTTCCTGCCTCTGCCTTCCAAGTGCTAGGATTAAGGTGTGTACTACCTCATTTCTTCTTTATGATATATATACATATATATGCATGTATGTGAGATATGAAAACAGAAGAACTATTGTGGGAGGTAGGAAAGAAACAAGATGGAGGGTAAATGAGAATATGGGTGAAGAATAGTGATATACACATAGGAAAATGACATAATAAATCTCATTATTTTGTATATATCTAAAGAAATTATTTTAAAACTTACAATGTTGCCCGGTGGTGATGGCTCATGCCTTTAATCCCAGCACTTGGGAGACAGAGACAGTCAGAAATCTGTGAGTTCATGGCCAGCCTGGTCTACAGAGCTAGTTCCAGAACAGTCATGGCTACACAGAGAGACCCTGCCTTGAAAAACCAACCCCCCCAAAAAACTCCAAACATACAATGTTTTAAATTCCATCTGTTTGCAATAAGATAAATACAGAGATGTTTTTCTTTTAAAAATTTCTGTTTTGAGTCTTATTATGTACCCCAGACTATCTTTGATATTAATAACCCTCCTGCCTCCACTTTCCAGTGTTAGTATTGTAAGAACACACCACTACTCCCCTCTTGTAATTCTCTATTAAATTCTTGTTTATCCTCCTTATTTGTTTCCAGCCTGTAGGTCCTGTGTCTGACAGAAAGCAAACAATTCCAAGATCTGCCACATGGTGGGGCTGAGACACCAGTCACATAATCCCCAAATTTGTCACTACTGATGGACCAAGGTCAGATGCTGGAAGCCTATGAAACCAAGACAAAATAACAGAGGTTGTGATTAACACTAGTACCAACATTTTTGTCTTATCAACTGTAAGACAGGGCTTAAGAGAAGTACATTAATAACCAAGGAAGACTTGTTTTATTCCAGGCAAACCTGTAACTTAATATGTAGCCCAGGCTGGCCTCAGCTCTGACTGCCTCAGCCTCCCAAGTGCTGGGATTACAAACATGAGCTACTATATTCCACACCATATGGGTTTTACTGTTTTTTTATGGAATTAGTGAAAAAATATATTTAAATCTCCCAACATAACTTGTTTCTCAGTAGAGGGGTTGGTTATATAATTTAGTGGGTACAGTGCATGCTGTGCAAGCATAAGTGCCTAAGTTTGAATCCCTAGCACTCAAATAAAAGAGCTGAACATGTCAGTGGGTATTCCTGCAGTCCCAAAGCTAGGAATCTGAGAAAGATCCTGGTGCTTTGCTGTCCAGCCAGTCTATAAGCACATTCTCTCTCCCTCTCCCTCTCCCTCTCCCTCTCTCTCCCTCTCTCTCTCTCTCTCTCTCTCTCTCTCTCTCTCTCTCTATGTCTTTGTCTCTGTCTCTGTCTCTGTCTCTGTCTCTGTCTTCTCTCTCTCTTACACACACACACACACACACACACACAGAGAGAGAGAGAGAGAGAGAGAGAGAGAGAGAGAGAGAGAGAGAGAGAGAGAACTTGTGACTTGGGAGGTTGAGGCAGGAGGATTGCCTAGAGTTGAAGGTCAGCCTGGGCTATAGAGTGATTTCTAGGCTAGTTTGAGCTAGATAAAGTCCCTGTCTCCCTGCCAGAAAATTTCCTTTCATATTCATTAGTGCATATTGTGTGACAGATATGGTACAAATTACAAGAGATGGCTTGATGAACAAAATAGGCACAGACTGTCTTTATAGATCTTAAGAACAGAGTAGAAAGAAGTACCAAACAGCTCTACAAATCGAGGGGAACTTTCTTACGTATTATGAGTACAGATCTTTGTTTCAAATGATAAAATTCAATCTTCTCTGGCTGAAGATACAGCTCAACAGCAGAGCAATGGTTAGCCTTGCATGCCTCACATGTACAAGGACTCCAGGTTCAATCTCTAGTACAGGAAAACAAGCTTGCCAGTGAAAATTAGGATTTTGGAAAACCTTAATGAGCATGATTGGCTTCCAGTACTTAAAGGATTTTCTGAAGTGTATGATTGCTTGATATTATTTAATAAAATTTAACTTCTACTATCCCGGTGTACAGTTCTTTCCCAAATGAAAATATATGTTTCAAAGTCTTGCATAGATTAAAATATATATTTAAGGTGTAAAACTGTATTGCAGAGAGCAGAGAATGTTTGCCCATGTACCTTCATATTCCCTATTACAACTCATTGTTACAAAGCTGCCACTTTTGAACTTTTAGTGTGATGGTCACAAGTATTTGAAAAGAAGTGATCAAAATAGTCTCCCTTTCTGGTTTCATAGAGACATGGAACCAGTTTGACGGTGGGGGGAGTCCTTCGGTGTATGTGTTGTCTTATTGGTTTATTAAATAAAGCACTGTTGGCCAATAGGGAAGCAAAATAGGTGGTACTAGGAGTCGAGGAGGATTCTGGGAAACAAAGGCGCAGTCAGTCATGATGTAGGATGTGGGAGAAGTAAAAGGTCTGGACCCGTTCTCCGGTAAGAGAAGACCATGTGGAAATACTCAGATTAACAGTTATGGGTTAATAATTAAGTCAAAGGTAGCCAATAAGAAACCAAGCAAATGGCCAACAGCTTCACAATTAATATAGCCTCCTGTGTGTTCATTTGAGACTGATGGGGCTCTGGGACCAGGCTGGTGGGAAGAACACATGTTACACAGGTTTTTTTTCTCACACATTTCAAGCAAAAAAATGCTATCATATCATAAGAATCTAGCTATCTTCTATTTAGACATTAAAGATTTTTGTGTGGGGGGGAGTACAACAATGATACTTTTCTAACTAGACATTTTTGTTTAGAAAAGCTTTTCAGATGGGTTGAGAATGTAGCTCATTGGTAGAGTGTTTGCCTAACATTCATGTGGCCCTGGTTTCAATCCAAAGCAAAGCATGAAATAGAGTGTGGTGGTGAGTGCTTGTAATTCTGGCACTTGTGAGGTGGAAGTAGGAAGATCAAAAGTTCAAGGTCGTCCTTGGCTACATACAAGTTTGAAGCTAGTCTGGGATACATAATATTCCATCTAAAAAAAAAGTTAATCATTCTGCCATCTCTCATGAACAGCTCAATTTCCACTTTAGTGTTTAAAAGATATGGACTCCTTGTCTTTTTTTCCTATTCACTAAAATTCACTCTAACTCAACTATGTATCATATACTGACATTTTAAGGCTTTAATAGTCATTGAATTCCCACAGTTGGCACTATACTTGGTTTTAGTCAAAGGTATAGAAGTGATCTCACAGCTGACACAGGTGAAAATAAAACATTAAAAATATGAGACTCGGGGATGGAGAGATGATGGCTCAGTGGTTAAGAACATTGGCTGTTCTTCCAGAGTCCTGAGTTCAATTCCAGGCAACCATATGGTAGCTCACAACAATCTATGGTGAGGTTTGATCTCCTTTTCTAGCATAAAAGGTGTTCATGAAGATATAGCACTAATATGCATAAAATTATGAGACTGGACATGTAGCTTAGTGATAAACACTTACCCAGCACTTGTTAAGCTATGGGTTTGACCCCCAGCATTGAAAACCCCCAAATTTAAGGAAAGCATAAAATATATTTTGGTGTGATTCAGATTCACAAAGCGTTCACCTTTCTGACATTTTGGCTTGCTATTATTAAGCATGGTTTCCCTTTTTTTCTTTTCTCCCATCATTATCTTTTCTCCTCCTCTGGTGTTATCCTCAAGCAAATTGTCATTATTGAGCTGACATCAAAGAAAATGACAATTCAATATATTTGCATAAATCAAGTAAGCAGTTATTGAGTACCTATTGCTTATACAATCTTTGCATACATGCAGACTGAGTATCTACTAAGCAGCCAGTATCACTGGGCCAAGAAGAGAGAGAGGCAGAGGAGAAGGGAGGAGGAGAACGAGAGAGGGAGATGGAAAAGGAGGAAAGGAGAAGAAGAAAGAGAATCTTGAACTGTGAAAATAGGAAAATTAATATGACTTATCTTCAGTAGAGATTATTGTCTAGTATGAGAGAGATGTAACATAAAATGACTGCCATACAGAGTAAAGGAAGGTGAATGTTGCTGGAGAGAACTTCAGATAGAGTTCCAAATTCTGCGAGTCAGGCAAGGTTTGGGTTCTTTGGGGAAGGTACAGGGTCTTGTTACGTAGCTTGAGATTCACCACAAAACTCAGACTGACCTTGCACTTGGACCAGTCCTCCTGTCTCAGTTTCCCAGGAGCTGGGCTTATAGGAGCAAGAGCTATTACACAGGACGTGCACATTCGTTTTCAAGTACTTCCCCATCCCTTTTAAACTTTTATTGGCTCTTTGTGGATTTCACACCATGCACCCCAATCCCACTCATCTCCCATCCCATCTGACCTCTACCCTTGGAACAATACTTCCCAAAATAAAATAGAATAAAAAAAAGACAAAAACAAAACCTCATCATGGAAGCTGCGGGGTGCCACCGTGAGTCACACAGTACGCCCTTTAGTCCATACATCCTCACTTGCAAATGTTTATTGCAATGAGTTATTGGTCCCAGCTGAAACCTCTGGCTTCTGCTACACTATCAATACTGCATCCTCACTGGAACACCTCTTGGATATCCTGTTGTTGTCTTGTGTTGCGGAGATCCTGCTGCTTTGGGTCTGAAGGACTTGCCCCTTCACGTGCTCCAGAAGTTCATAGATGAGGTGGATTTTGGGATGGAGCAACTCATAACCCTGGATCTGAACCTGCGTAGTATCTGAGTTGGTCAGCTTTCCCGCATCCTTACCTCCAGGGTGAGTTATCCAGCACCGCTCAGGCTAGCTTACTCAGTGCCATAGGCAGCAAGGGATGGGGCCAATTCTCCTGCTTTTACACCCTTGGGGCAGCTCACTCATACCTACACCAGGGCCAGCTCTACTGTGCTACCTAGGCGAGGTGCAGTCGGTGAGGGGCAGGACCAATTCTGCAGCCCTTGGATATCAACGTGCTCCCAGGCTGTGGTAGAGACCAGGGACGTCCACATGACCTTTGGTAGTAACAAGAGCTATGGACATCTGCCGCTGCATGACCGTGAACCCAGACGTGACCCTCAGCAGCAGCACGGGCTGGGTCTTCACCATGGCCTCAGCTGGCTTCGCCGGCTGCCCACATCAGGCTGTTCCTCTCCACGCTTGAGACTCCAGAGCACTGTCTTCATAGTGCTCAAGCGGCTCCAATTCTCTTCTCGCCCACCTCTCGACTGCATGCTGGCACACTGTAGTGACTCATGCTTTGGAAGGGCCACCCATTGAGTAGGGCCTCTGGGTGTCTTCAAGTGTTTGTCCAACCCAAAGCTTCCAAAGGAAATAAACCTCTGGCCAAAGTTAGATGCAGCATAGTAAAACTAAAATTCAACACGGAGTCATCCAGTCTCATGGTTGAACCGCCACCACAACCGACAAGAGAGATTAGCAGATAGGCCAATAATGGGAAGCAAACACAGCGGGACATGTCCAGCCAGCTGTGGGTCTCCATTCTGCAGACACAGCCTTCCTTTCTGAGCTAGGATGCGGCTCTGGGAATCACAGCAGCTCATACAGTCTGTTTTCTCAAAGGAAGGGGCACAGGCCCGATAGCACTTGTGTTTGTTACTGGCTCTGTGGATGGGCAGTGTAATTCACCCTTTCCCGTGGAGCAAGAACAGCAACCACCCTCTCATTCACGGGTTTGCGTCACTTCATCGCGCACAAACCACGCGCCTTCCGTTTCTCCACTGCTCATTTGCTCACTGTTTACTCCCCATCACTCCACCATCTACTTACTCACTTCTGGCCGGGCCCTTTGTGGACTGGGAGCGGTCCACTGTGTTGTCTAGTCACTTCCTGGTAATCAAGATCTGTTTCTTGATTATCCCAGTCCTACAAGGCGTGAGTGTTGCTCCTCATGGTCTCCTCCCTTTGCTCCTCTCTGGGTCCTGCCTCACCAGACTGGAGGACCGGCTACAGAGCACTCACTCTTGAGAGACTGAGGCCCTGACCAAGGCTAGAGCAATTGAAGCCGCCACTGAGAGCCCAGAGGATGAGTCTCGGGGATCCACGGTCGCCTGCACCATTTTGACTTCTCCTCACTCCTCCCACCCTTTAAATTTCTAATTCCTATACACTGCAGCATAATATCCTTAAATTATTTTTATTATTTATTTGTGTGTGCATGTGCGTGCGTGCGTGCGTGCGTGTGTGTGTGTGTGTGTGTGTGTGCATGCACATGCTTTAGGAGGTCAGAGGCATTCTCTGGAGATAGAATTACAAGCAGTTGTGAGCTGCCTAACCTGGGTGCTGGGAGCTGAACTCCAGTCCTCTGCAAGAACAATACATGATGATCTTAACCACTAAGCAATATCTCCAGCCCCATGATATCTTTTTTTAAATGGTTTGCCTTTAAGATTGAAAAAATTGGTTTATGTGCGTGAGAGTTTTGCCTGCATGTGGATATGTGCACCTTTTGTGCGCCTGGTGCCTGAGGAATCCAGAAGAGGGTATCAGATCTGGAATGGGAGTTACAGGATGTTGTGAACTGTCAAGTCAGTACTGGGGCCTGAACCCAGGTCTTCTGCAAGAGCAATAAATGCTCTTTCTGTGTCCTAGCATATCTTCAAATGTGGAAGTCAGGACTGGCAAGACGGCTCAGAAGAGTAAAGGCACCTGCCACCAAGGCCGACAACCAGAGTTGTATCTTCAGGATCCACACAGTGGAAGGAGAGAATTGACTCCTGTAAATTGTCCCTTGACCTCCACATACCCAACATAGCTCGACGGAAATTTCCATAGGCAAATAAATACTGTACTTTGGGAAACAGAAAAGATCATAGTACTTAAGTTAACATCTAGGGGATCCATTTCATGCTGCAATCCTAGCCAGGCTTCGTCTTCTTCATACTCAGTATATCAGAAAAACGATCCCTTCTTTCCAGTAGCTCAGGATGCATTTCACAGGGCTAACCCCCATGGCCTCATTCTGACAGTAAAGTCTTACTCAGGCTCCGTAGGCTCCTTAATAAAAACAGGGCAGTGGAGAAGAGCTCAGATGGCACTGAGAGAAGGATAGTTTTCCCAAGCACACCGGGTGTGGCTGTCAAAAAAGCACAAATGTCAGCCGCCAACATCCATTCACCACAATCAGTGTAACTGTTTCTGCTTTTCCTCTTCTGTTTTCATCTCCCCTTACTGCATTCAGAAAGATCGGAAACTAGCTCTGCTTTTCTCCTCGAATCTTCTAGCTCAGCCTGAAGATACTGATCATAATCATGTTGAAGTAGAAACAAGATATAGAGGCTTAGCAATGCTTAGATTTAGTTTGTCTTTCAATGTGGGTTTGGTTCTTTGATCAGAAGTGCTATACATTCCCTAAATATGCATATACTGTGCCCCAACATGATATGTGCTGATATCTATATATCTGTTGTGTGTGTGTGTGTGTGTGTGTGTGTGTGTGTGTGTGTTGTGTGTGTTCTTTTGCAGGGCAAATACTGTACCACAAGCTACATCCCCTGCCCCTAGACAATCACGTATTGATTCTGAACAGAAGAGACTGTTGGTATTATTTTAATTGTTAATTTGACTTTAGAAGGAGTGGACTTCCCCAAATTCTACTGAGTATCTAACAAAGCCCTCTGGTGGATTCCCATCACCACATAAACCAGGTGTGGTGGGGACATGTCTGTGATTCCATCACTCAGAAGATGGAGGCAAGAAGTTTGGGAGTTCAAGGTCGACTCCAACTACATAGTGAGTTGAGATGATTAAACAAAGGTATTTGTGGGAAGTGGGATCATCAGGACTTGGTAGCTGATTAGACATGAGGGAAAATAAGGCTTTAGAAGATTCTATTGGGGGGGTAGGGAGGTGGCTAGTGCTCAACACACAAGCCTGGGGACCTGAGTTCAGATTCCAGGTGCTCTCATGAACCAATAAGGCCTGGTCTCGACGTCTGGAACCCGGGTGCTGGGAGTGGGACAGAGACAGGAGGGACCCTGGAGCTCAGTGACCAGCCAGCCTAGCCAATCAGGGAGCTGTAAAGAGGAAAGTGATAAAATACCTCTGAGACCAACCTCTGGCTCACACCTGAACACTTGTTTACTCATTCAAACCAACATGTGCATACACCACACGCATACAAATACAATTTTTTTATTTTTATAATTTATTTTTAAATTTAAATTGAAATTAGAAACAAGGTTGCTTCATAAGTCAGTTCCAGGTCCCTCTCCGTTTCCCTCCCCTCCTCCCATACCCTCCCCCCAACCTCCCCCCAGTATCCCCTCATTTCCCCAGGGAGGATGACGCCCTCCATGGGGGTGTCCATAGACAAATACAATCTTTAAAAAGACAATTCTAGTTTGTATTTTGAAAACATGCTAGCATTAGTGCTGTATACCCAACTAGGAAAGATGAGTTAGGTGGGCTGAAGCAGCACTTTTAAAGACACTTCTTGTTTTTTGAAGCGTTTCTATCTACTTATGTATTTGTAGACAGGCTGAAGCTCATCTCTAACTCAATATGTAGTTGAGGATGAGCTGGAACTACTGATGCCCCTGACTTTACCACCACAGTGCTGGGGTTACAGACATGAGTCACCATGCTACACAGCCATTTTACTAGCCCAGTTCCATCTCCAGCCTGACGGTTTCGATTCTCACACACACATATTACTTTGTTTGTTTGTTTAGTTTAAATTGGTGTGTTAGCTGGGCGGTGGTGGTGCACGCCTTTAATCCCAGCACTCGGGAGGCAGAGGCAGGCAGATCTCTGTGAATTCAAGGCCAAGCTAGACCGACAGCCTCCAAAACAATACAGAGAAACCCTGTCTCATAAATACCAATAAATAAATAAATAAATTGGTATGTTAGATTTTCTTAATTAATTACTCTAAAAATTGTAAAGGACAACAAAGGTTAACATTGTACATATTGAATTTGGGTAGGTTTTAAATTTTTGTTTAAATGTATTTATGTGAGCACACCCGCGCATGCGCCCACATACACACACACACACACACACACACACACACACATGCGCGCAGCACACATGTGGAGGTCATGGAACAACTGGAGGAAGTAGGCTTCCCATGTGGGCCCTGGGGATTGAACTCATGTTGTTTGTCTGCCATGTTTGGCAGCTAGTGCCCTTACCTCCTGAGTCATCTTACTGGTCTTGAAGGGCTTTTAAAAAGAAAATCAGAGTCCCTGGTTGGAGAGGAATAATTTTTATCTAAGAAAAGAAAATCAAGCATAGACAGAGACACAGGATTCTAGAAAGCCTAATAATCCAGGTTCTTTTCTACCCCTTTCATCCTGACTTACCCTCCACTTCCCTTTTTTGAAGCGGGGTCTTGAATAACCTAATCTAGCCTAGAATATGTAGCAAAGGCATCTCCTACGTCCTCCGATTATAGGCATCTGTCATCATGTCCTGCCTTGATTTTGTTTGTTTGTTTTGCTGTCATATAGTTTTTAAGATAGTTCTCCATTTATAGCCCAAGCTGGCCTCAAACTCATGTCGATCCTTACCTCAGCCTCCTTGGTGCTGGGATTACAAGTATAGGCAACCACACTTGACTTAACAATAATTCATTATCTAATTATAAAATCACCAAGCAGTCCATGCTGCAATGGAATATAAACTAAAAAACAAAAAAACCTCACTAATTTTAAAGCAGTTTCTCCTCATATATATCTTAACTTGTTTTTAAGTTTAAATTTGGTATACTAGGGTCTAGAAGATCTCTCAGTCACTTAAGTGCTTTCTGTGCAGTGCAAGGACCAGAGTTCAATGCCTAAAGCCCATCTATAAAAGCCCAGCAGGGTGGCATGTTCCTGTAGTCCCAGCACTAGGGAGGTGGACTCAGGAGGATCCTGGGCCTTTCTGGCCAGTCAATCTGGCTGAAGCAGTGAGCTCCAAGTTCAGTGAAACACAATGTCTCCAAAAACAAGGTGGAGGGCCTGGCATGATGGCTCAGTCATCCAGAGCATATACGGCTCTTGCTGAAGGCCTCAGTTTGTCCAATACCCATGTCCGATGTTTAGAGAACCCTATAGCTCCAGTTCCAGAGGATCCAATACCTCTGACCTTAGAGGGCACCTGCACACATGTGCACACATCAGTACACAGATACACATGCATGTCATTAAAAAGAATGACAATAAATATTAAAAAATAATAAGGTGGAGGCCAGATGTGGTGGTGCATGCCTTTCAATGCGAGCAGTTGGGAGGCACGGCCAAGTGGATCTCTGGGAGTTCAAGGTCAGCCAGGGCTACACAATGACACCCAGCCTCAAAAATAAATAAGTAACTAAATAAATAAATAAATGGCAGAGAGTAATTGAGGAAGACACTCACTTTTGACCTGCTGTCTCCATAGCATGCAAACATGCACACATGAATACAGACAAGTGATGAGTGCATTGGATTTTCTTAATTAAAAAAACTTTTTGTAAAAGCAGAATATAATTTTCATAGAGAAAAAAGAAACTAAGGAAAATGTGAAAAAGAAAATAAAAGATGCCTCCAATTCACTATTTGGGAGTGTTTTCCACTTTTTGTTTTTGTTTTTTGTTTGCCTGTTTGTTTGGTTTGGGTCTTTTTTTTTTTTTTTTTTTTTTTGGTTTTTTGAGACAGGGTTTCCCTGTGGCTTTGGAGCCTGTCCTGGAACTCGCTCGGTAGACCAGGCTGGTCTCGAACTCACAGTGATCCGCCTGCCTCTGCCTCCCGAGTGCTGGGATTAAAGGCGTGCACCACCAACGCCCGGCTTGATTTGGGTTTTGAGACAGGGTTTCTCTGTATTGCTTTGGAGGCTGTCCTGGCACTCACTCTGTAGACCAGGCTGGCGTCGAACTCACAGAGATCCGCCTGCCTCTGCCTCCCACACATTTTTATTTTTGTATTGACTTTTTTTGTAGTGCTAGGGACTGAACAATATATTCACTATTTTCATCTAATATTGCCAAGTATCTTCCATGCCATGAAATGTCTTAGGGGCAACAAGATGGCAGAAGAGAAACCAAGCAGGTACATCAAGACTAATGGGCTGAATTTAATCCCGGGAATCCACATGTTGGAAGGAGAGAAGTGACTCCCATAAACTGTGCTTTGATTTAGGGGCTCTCACTCTCTCTCTTTCTCTCTCTCTATGTATATATGTATGTATATATAATATGCATTATTATATATTATGTATTTCTACAAATAAATTATTGCATATATAACATAATGTATATCATATATCTATATATTTATTATATTGTAATATGTTATATAAATAAATATATTTATTATATTAAATATTATAATATAATAAATATATAGTGAAACCTTGCCTCAGAAACAAGACCCCCAAAGTATACAGGCAATTGCCACTGCTGTTGGTTGTTCATCAGAGGTATATGGTAAGATGTAATAGGAAGCTTTTTCCTTGAGAGAAGCCTTCCCACCAGCCTGATTCTAGAGCCGCATCAGTCCCAAATAAACACACATGAGGCTATATTAATTATGAAGCTGTTGGCCTTGCTTGTTTCTTACTGGCTAGCTCTGACTTAAGTAATTACCCCATAATTGGGTTTTTTTTTTTTTGGTTTTATGAGACAGGGTTTCTCTGTATTGTTTTGGAGGCTGTCGGTCCAGCCCGGCCTGGAACTCACAGAGATCCGCCTGCCTCTGCCTCCTGAGTGCTGGGATTAAAGGTGTGCACCACCACCGCCCGGCGCCAGCCGGATCTTAATGTTAATCTAAGTATTTCTCTTACCGGAGAACTTTCCGGGCTTCCTACCCCATGGCGTTACATCTTGACTTCCCGTGTTTTCTCCTTCCCAGAGTCCTTCTGGACTCCTAGTCCCACCTATCTTAGTTCGCTATTGGCCAACAGTGCTTTATTGACAAATACACAGGACTTCCCCAACAGTAAGGCCCTATTGCTGAAGTCATCCACGCATATGATGTAGACATCCATCTAGACTGGGCTGGAAGCCATCCCCACCTCAACCTCTCCAGCCTAGCTCTCATAGTACTGGAAGGTGTTGTGCAGGTTTCTGGAGGGAGCATTGTAATCAATAGCCTTATTCAGTTTTGGACTACCTTGACAGGCAAGAGGAGGTCACTGATGCAACAGGGGGAAGTCTGCTGTGAGAGTAACCACTAGCTTCTGATTGGATTTGATGCCTTCCTCACAGGAGGAAATTCACATTGTAAACCCACTCAAAAGCCTGGGGCTGAGGAGGTCATGGGACCTCATTGAGAAAACTACTGCTGTTTTGCTAGATGGACATGATGTGATTGTCAAATTTACTTCTAAATAACTATGTTCATTCATGTAGATATGATGCTGTCAACTTTAGTAGGAGAAGCTTCTGTTTCAGTGGCCAGCAGTTATTGCAGAGATTCATAAGCACTGAGAATAGAAGTTGCTGAATGCCCAGACATTATGGGATACCCATATTCCTCCCTAAAGAGAGACAAGACACACTGGAGAAGTGTTGCAGTTCAGCCACAGTCAGAACTAAAAGGTGATTGACATAAGCAAGTATTTTCAGGAACAACAATCTTGTTCAAAACATATTTACAGAAATAGGGGTGATCAGAACAGCTCTCAGGGTCTGGAGTGACAGCTGGCAACCCCAGACAAGAAACCTGAGAAGCATCAGTTCCCAGAGAATTTTAGGGAAAAATATTCGAGAAAAAAATGGGGTTTCTAGGAATGATCACATCTCTCGAATGCATGACTGACAAAATGACACTAAGACTGCCAAGAGAATCAACAACATTATGAGAGAGAGAAGGGGGCTGAGCATTCCCAGCGGTATTCTGTGCTATCCGGAAATCCACTGGCCCTTGCTGAATGAGATTGCTCCCAAGGGCTTTTGCCTCATCTGGAGACCCATTGGACAAGCAATGGGTCGGAAACTAGGTCACATGCTCCCAACAGAAAAGGGGTGGAAAGACCCTAAGAGCCTGGCAAGATGGGAGAGCTTTGGAATGCTGACCAGGGTGTGGCATGCTGTAAAACTCTTGACCTCACAACAGCCCTGGTTACTTGATTAAAGTCTGCACAAGATTGGACCGGTCAACTCACAGCTGCAGTGGACGAAGTAGAAGAGGCCCTGACCCTCTGAAAATGTATATGCAGTTAATGGTTGAATGGGATGGAGAGACATTTTCTTCAGTGGTACAGGAGCCTGATGCCCCTTTAAGCAAACTCTTGCCCATACTGTAAATAACCCTAATGGAACAAATTGGATCATGCAAAAATAAATAATATGGTTAATTTTCAGTATGAGGTACTCTTGGAGGTCATCACAAGTAAGCAGGAGATGCTATGTCCCCTTCTCTGCTGACTGGAGGCAGGCACTTGCTGGCCTTGAAGCTCTAAGATGAGGAAAGTACCAGGCAGTCTTGTAAACCAATAGGATGGTAAGTTTGGGAAGGGTGCTGCGGTAAAAGAGTGTGAAGATCAGATCTTTCTAGAATACCAGCCTACAGAAAAAGAGGGCAAGAACTTCTTGCCATAGAGGATTTTTAAAAACGACCGTATTGTGTCAAATCAGCACACCAGCCATTTTGCCTTTCTTCTGTGCTAGCATCCTATTCTGTAGAATCATATAAAAACTGTTTTGTTGGGACTGGAGGGATGGCTCAGTAACTTCAGGCTCAGTTCGCAGCACCCACGTAACGGTTCACAGCGGCTTGTAACTCCTGTTCCAGGGGACCTGACATCCTCTTCTGGCCTCTGAGAGTACTTCGTGTCCATGGTGTACTTAGATGCATGTGGGGAAAAACACTACACTCTGCACATAAAGTAAAAATAAATGAATAAATTATAACAAGCTGTTTTGCTTTTGCTAGTCTGGGGGTGGGGGAGAAGATTTTTCAAGTCATTTTCCCTCTAGGGTGAGGGTCCTCTTTATTGCATTAAAGGACATGAAAGTTCTTAAGAGTGGGAGGAGTTGGAGGCGAGAAAGGGAAATGAAGCGTGAATGTGATGTCAGTACATTGCACATATATCTGAACTCTCATGATGTGATGCATTATTACACAGGAGTACACACTAATAAACACATTCTAAAAAGTGCTCCTAGTGATCATTTCATAGTTGTACGGCTGTCCTATCGATAAACACCATGACCAAAAGCAACTTGTGGAGGAAAAGGTTTATTTCTGCTTCTAAGAAGGGAAGTTAAGGCAGGGACTTGAAGGGGAACCTGGAGGCAGGGACTCAAGCAGAAACCATGGAGGAATGCCGCCTTCTGGCCCGATATCCGTGGTTTGCTCAGCTTGCTTTTTTTCCTACAGTTCAGGCTCATGTTCCCAGGAGTGCTACCACCCACAGTGAGCTAGGCCCTCTCTCTCCAATCCCTGCTCGGCTCCTCTCCCAGCCAGGCCCAGTCTCCTGGCCATGTTCAGTCTACTTCTTTCTCTCTCTTCTCTGGACTCCTCCAGATGACTCTGGCTGTCCTCTCAGATCCACAGTAAAAATCTTGCCCTTAACCACGCCCCGGAGCAGTCATGTTTATACAGTTATAAATCATGCTTTCATATTTTACAAAGACCCCCTCCCCAGTTCTGACACGCTTTAAGAATTCTAAAAGTGGAACTTCTAAATCAGATTACAGACACAATTTTTATGTATCTTGCTATTTTTTAGAAGCCTCCTACTAATTGCTGCTTCTTCCTATTGGGCTCTGGGAGTTCACACTGTTATACTCACTGGTGAATTACTATTTGAAGGTAGTTATTACTGATAACACAAAGTATTTCTGTTGAAAATGTTACACTGAATGAAGCCATACGAAAAAAAAATAGTATTCTGCAGATTTTATATGAAACTTGAAAAGAGGGGAGCTGGGGACATGGCTCAGTGGTTAAGGTAGCATGTGCTCTTGCAAAGGGCCCGTGTTTGATGCCCAGCATCAATGTAAGTACAGCTTCAAGTTCTCTGATACCCCTGGCCTCAGAGGACACCTGCACTCGTGTGTGTACACACACACACACACACACACACACACACACACACACACACAGAGAGAGAGAGAGAGAGAGAGAGAGAGAGAGAAATTAAAATGAAAATAAATTGGTTCAATGGTTAAAAACACTGGATGCTCTTCCAGAGGACCTGGGTTCAATTCCCAGCACTCACAGGACTGCTCATAATTGTCTGTAACTCCAGTTCCAGGGGAACCAGCACTCTCACAAAATAAATAAGTAAATAAATAAATGTATGTACTGGACAGTACACACCTTTAATCCTAGCACTCTAGAGGCAGAGCCACATGAGAAATTCTTTCTTGAAAATCCAAATAAATAAATAAAAATAAAAGTCTCTAAAAGAAAAATACAAACAAAAACCTCTAACAAATACGAATTCAGAGTGAGAGAAGGCAGATCATTAGTTGCCTGGGCACTAAGGATGAGCAATGAGACACTTGAAGGTGGAGTCAAGTCATTTATTAAACCAATCAGAAGGGGCCTTGGCAAAGAGTCATTTTTCACATTGTACAGAAAGATTATTCCATAACAGACATTGACAAGGAAGCAGGAGATGTATAATCCTGTGATTATTGTTCATATTTTTATTTTTCTCTATTTTCTGTTTTGTTTTGGAGACATGGTCTAATGTAGCTGAGCCTGGCGTTGAATTTTGTTTTACCTCCGAAATGCTGGGACGACAGGAGAGCACTGACACACTGTTAATTGTTCTACTTGGACTATACAAATTTTTCTTTGGATTCATGTGAGTACTTCCCACACTAATACAGCCTTCCTTTACAGTCAACCGGATTCTTTAATTTTTCTCTGTGATACATGGCGGGATTAATTTACTTGTACAAGATATTTTATGGATTATGTCTATTTTTTGGCACTGGAGATCACCAGCAAGCCATCCACGTGCGCGGTACTTGAAAGGAAAAAGATGTACCACACACCTACGCATCTCTAAAGCACAGAACATTTTCAATCACTATTTTGCAAACCACAGGGTGAATCCAAATTAGAAAATGAATAGTTTGCAAAACGCAGGAAGAATCCAAATTAGAAAGTGAAATGACGTTACAGCCAAGGCTTCAGAGCTGGTACCAAGCTGGCCATGCACATGGGCTCTGATGTCTATTTTAAGTTACTGGGAGCGATTTAAAGAGTGGAGACCAAAGACCTTTAAAAAAAAAATCTAGGAACTGCCGTTTACGACGAGCATCCTCCTTAACTTTCTTGCCCTTCTCCATTCGTGCTAAAACGGGAAACCAAGAGGTTGCGGCGGCAGGCATGAGCTCACGCCGGCATGACGTCACGAGCACTTGACGTCAGAAGGCGGTTGCCACGGGGACCGTTCGCCACCGACGGCAGAGTCGTGAAACTCCATCACCGCACGGCTCGGTTTCGGCCTCTGCGCGGTTGAAGCTGCTAGAGACGCTTCAACCTTAAGGGGGCCTCAGGGAGAGAGGAGTGGCGCCGCGGCCGAGCGCTCCATCTCTGCGGCTGTGGGGCCCGAGCCGCGGCCTGGGCGGCGGCGGCGGCCGCTCCGCGTCTCCTCCTCGCTGCAGCGCGCCGGGCGGATCCGCCATATTGGAGCCGGGGCCGCAGGTTCCGTGCAGCGGCGGCGGCGGCGGCGGCGGCGCGAGGCGGGCCTGGCAGCGGGGCCCGCGCGGCGGAGGAGCGCATGAGCCGCCGGGGCTAGCGTCTTCCCCGCCCACCGCCTGCGCTGGGCCGTCGGGACCCGGTCGGGAGGGGCCGCGGCGGCCGCAGGATGTTTTCTAAGAAGCCGCACGGGGACGTGAAGAAGTCTACCCAGAAGGTGCTGGACACCAAGAAGGACGCGCTGACCCGCCTCAAGCACCTGCGCATCGTCATCGGTGAGGAGAGTAGCGACCCCCGGGGTGAGGGGCTGGGTGGGTGGGGGGCGCGGCGCCTCGGCCTCGCTGCCCGGCCCCGTCCACCCCGCGAGCTCCGGGGTTCGCCCTCGCGACCTGGCGCGGTCGGAGGGAGGGCCGGCGGCGCCCGTGCCCACGCGCGGGAGGGAGGGCGGGCGGGCGGCGAGGGAAGGGGCCGCTCGGCAGTTGGCACAAACCAATCAGCGCCCGCACGGAGAGACCCACGTTTGCGTTCGAGGTCTGAGTTTTTTTTAAAAATAAAAAGGAGCGTCAGACTAGAAACTGAAGTCCTTGATGAGACTTCAGGGACACTTGGTGTTGTGGGTAATGGTGTTTAGAGAGAGTGTGTGTGCCGGATGACTACTGCCATCCCCACCCAAGTGGAAAGAACAGCAAAAGGCTCGCTCGGGCGGTGTAACCCGTAGTCTTTCAAGTTTTTTTGGCAGGTGAGGGCCTGGAGGAAGCAGTTACACCTCTTTGGGAAGTGGGTGGCTCCTGAAACTTGTGGGAGAGGACCCCGCCCTACTCTTAATACACCCTGTTCTTCATCTGCTGCCCTTTAGAAGGAAAAGTAATTATAGAGAGCAAGATGCTCGAGCACTGTACCGAATTCAGTTTTCATTAAGGTTTTCTTGCTGTCAACCGTCTTCAATTTGAGTTTTTCCGAAGACCGAACCGAGCTGAGTTTGGGATATAATGTTAAATGAGGGTTTTGGATACTTACTTGGTCATAGATAATGTTAATAAGGGAACTTATGGAACTTTTAGTTCTGTACTTTTTGTGTTTTGATGAAATTTGAGATGAAAAGGAAAGCTGGCCAGCTTCATGTATAGAATAATAGCATAACTTCATGTATATAATAATAATAGGTTAGAGCCGACATGCCTGAATTTGAATTCAAAGTTTTTCGTCTCAAGCATTCTTCCTAATGACTGTCTGTTTTGGAAAGTGACTTACATATTATTGGTGTGTCTGTGTCAGGGATATATTTCCTTAATGTGTTGTGACTAACACCACTAATAACACCCAACATTTGTGTGACGCTTACCATCTACAAAGGATTTCACATGAATTACTATAATAAATCTTTGCAAAGTGTCTACAAATAGAGATATTATTGCCTTTTTTTTTGTACAAATGAGAAAGGTTAAGTCATGTTTCTACTAAACTTATGTGAGACCAAATCACAAATGAAGCCCAGATTTTGTGTCTCTTAATTTGTTTTTTATCTTTCCTACATAAATGACAGCTAATCTTATCAAAGTACTTACTCCTGTGGTTTAAATAGAAAGGGATTAAACCCAGTTTATGTAAACCATTTAAATATGGCAAAGGTTTTTAACGTTTTCATTCTGGAGTTGTCATTGAACCAAGATTTGTCTGAGAAGATATGACTGAGACATACAAAGTCATCGAGAATGTAGATGCATTACAGAATAATGGCAGTGTGAAGCTGGACACGTAGTGAACTTGACACTCACTTGAGACAAGCTGTGGACTGCATAAATGCAGAACTAAAAAGCTGAATTACACCAGGGCATTGCAACTTCTTAAATTAACCGCCACGGTTGATTGAGGAGTGGTTTCTTCATATTTCTTTGGCATGTGGTTTTTGTGGTTTTGTGTGTGTCACACTGTGTGTGTGTGTGTGTGTTTCCTAACTTGGGAAACATGAGATGCATTATAGTCATGTTGAATATTTTGTAGAACTAGCTTCCTCAATTTGAAAATATTATACTTAAAAAGAAAAAAAAAACCCTTTTTCCTTTATTAAGGGCTCTTTTGAAACAATAAAAATCACTGGGGAAGACATCTTTCAGGACTTTCAGATGCTGAACATTCTTATAGGCCTGTGCCTTGAGAATAGAAGACTACACTACAGTAGCTGTAGAACCGTGGTGCTTACTCGGACATATTTTGCCAACACCAGACAGGTGACCGTGTCTGGGAACACTTATGTGAGGCCTTACTACTAGATATAGTATGCTAGACACTGCTAAATGAATGGAAAAAATCTCTCACAACAAGTTTGTGAGTGTCAAGTTTGAAGTGTCAGAATACCAGGATCTGAGACCTTGTTATAATGCTAAGCTTGGTTTTAAATTTTCTCCCTCTGTCTCAGGACTAGGAATTGAACTTGAGGCCCAAGTGTGCTGGTAAGCACTTTGTTACTGAGCAACATTTCAGCTTCAAAGTTTAAATTTTGTAGAATATTCTGTATTTTTAAATGTTTATAGTTTCTTAAAATAAGATTACTATCATTTCTAAGAAAATGACTGAGAGGAGTAAACAAAGTTGAACACTTAGAGACTTGCCAATTGGTATTCTATTTTGTAGTTGGAAGAGTCATTTTAAAGCCTTTTTGTAAATAAGTATGGATTTAAGTAAATACAATGAGGAAACTACTTAGTTGGCTATATACACAAAACCATATTGAACCAAACAGAAGTGCTACTCATTGGGGATATTTATAGGAGAGTTCTGTACATTCAGATAATAAAATAGCAACCTCCCCTTAGAAAAAGTATTTCCAGGCATGACCTGTCTCCTGTTCTATAGCTACTTTAGTGTGGTCTTCTGTACAGATCCCTACTCACAGGGCCGAGGTCTGGAAGAGTGGTCAACATTTGGAAGTCTTTGAAGATGTCTTCTTCAGCTCTTTTCATTAAAAATGTGTTTTATTTTTTATGTGTGTTAATGTTCTGCCTTCATGTATGTCTGCACAATACACGTGTGCTTGGTGCCCAAGGAAGTCAGAAGAGGGTGTTGGATCCTCAGGAAGTAGAGTTACAGATAGTTGTGAGCAACCAAATGGGTGCTGGGACTTGAACCTCTAGGTCTTCCAGCAGAACAGCCAGTGTCTTTAACCACTGAGCAACCTCTCCAGCCCACTTTCCATTTTTAAATAATTCCTTACAGTAGTAAAAATCAAAGGGCTCTTTTTCCTTTAAAATTATATAAAAATAAAAAATTAAATATCCAATGTTAACCTTTTGCTTGGCATGTGTTTCCAATGTAGTGAGAATTCCAGTTAAATTTACCGATTTTAGTCAGGTGTGGTACTGCGCTTCCGATGTTGATTGAGGCTGGAGGATTACAAGTTAAGACACTTTGGGGTTCAGCTATTATAGGGAGTACCAGGTCAACCAGGGCAACATGGTGAAACCCTGTCTTCAAACAAAACAAAAACTCATGATGGATTCAGATTTCAAATCTGCTGTTTTATTGATGATATCAAGTATTTGATCTGTAGGTACTAAAAGGGTTAAGCAGAAAAAGAACAGGCCTTGTCTGGTTTCTAGAGTTTTGTGGTATCCTTTTTAACCTTCCCACTTCTGCTTTATAACTAGTAGCTTTAAGATAACGATAGTAAGGTTAAAGTGTAAAGTGATTAATATCGTTCTTGGCATATTATGCATATTCTGATAATGTAGTTTGTTCTACTTAAAGTGGCAAGTTGGAAGTTCAGTCATCTGGATTAAAAAATATAAGTGCTTATGTAGCTAAGAATGGATTATTGCCCTGGTTCTCAACCTATGGGTTGCAACCCCTTGGGAGCATTGAACAACCTCCTTTTCACAGGGGTCCCATATCAGATATCCTACATATCAGATATTTATATTACATTTCATACCAGTAGCAATGAAAATAATCTTACGGTTGGGGGGTCACCATATGGTTGGAGGTTGGAGGAAAAGTATTAAAGGTGGCAGCATTAGGAAGGTTGAGAAGCACTGAATTGTTGTTAGGACATTTTAACAACTTTATTAAGGTATAGTTGTCGTCCAATAAGGTGCACATATTTAAAGTTTGTACAGTAATTTTGACATGAGGTACCTCCTGAAATCAATATTAGACTTACCCAAACAAGGTAAATATAGCTAGGGGCTGGGCATGTCACTCAGGAAGAAAGCATGCACGGTACAAAGGCCCTAGAGTTATCTTCTCCACAACACAAGAACAGAGAAAGAGGGCTGAGGCTGTAGCTCAGTGGTAGAGTGCTTGTCTAGCATGCTTGAGGTCCCAGGTTCAATCTCTACTACTGCCCTCAAAACCAAGCAACAAAAGCCTGTAGCCAGATACATAAGGTAATGGATATGTCCTTAACCTCCCACAGTTTCTCCATGCTCCCCTTCCTCCTTAACGTATGCCTTCCCATCTGTCCCTGAACAAGTCCCAGTCTGCTCTCCACATCTGCACTGAAACTTTACTACCTACCTGTGTTGCACTCTGGTGTGTTAGTGGTTTGTGTTTTTATTCTTGAGTTGTAGTCTACTATTTTTCTACTTATCTCTTAATTAACATGTGGGTTGTTTGGGGCTATTACAAGTGAAGCTGCTGCAAAGTATACTTGATAGGCATACTTTTCATCTTGGATAGATAGATGCCTAGGAATGGAATGGCTGGATCATGTGGCAGTGGTATGTTTAACATCTAAGAAACTTGCCAGCTGGGTGGTGGTAGTGGTGCATGACTCTTAATTCCAACACCCAGGACGCAGAGGCAGGTGGATCTCTGAGTTTGAGGCCAGCCTGGTCTACACTGAGTTCTAGGATAGCCAGGGCTACACAGAGAAACCCTGTCTTGAAAAACCAAACCAAAATAAAGAAAGAAAAAAGAAAGGAAGGAAGGAAGAAAGAAAAGAAACTTGCCAAGTCAGGTGCAGTAGCTAGTACCTATAATCTCAGCCCTTGGGAGGCTGAGTCAGGAGAATTGCCTCAAGTTTGAGTCTAGTAGAAGCTACTTAATGAGTTAGTAGCTTGGGCTATAGAAAGAGAGACCTTGCCTCAACAAAACAAAAGAAACTGCCATTCTCTTTTTTTATTGTCAAACATTTCAGTAGCTTGAGAGTACCAGTTTCTCCATATATACATTAGTACAGCTGTGTGGCCCATCCTCTTCATTTCAGCATTTGTAATATGTGTTCTAGTCATGTCTGTTGGATAGTATGTATGTGCTTCCTTCCATTGTGTAACTTTTTGGGTAAAGTTTCTCTTAAAATCTGTGTGTGTGTTGTACATGATTATGTGCAGGATAGAAGGTTGAGGTTATGAATATTTATTGGTCATTCTCATCTTATTTAAGGCAGGGTCTCTAAATTGAATGCAGAGCTTGTTGATACCATCTAGTCTAGCAAGCCAGCTTGCTCCAGAAATTAATTGTCTCTGTCTTCCAAGCTCCAGGGTTGGGATCTGAATGCTGGTCCTCATGTTTGTATGGCAAGTGCTTCATCTGCTGGGCTGTCTCCTCAGCTCTCGTCAGAATTTTTTTGTTTTGCTTTCTAACTCAGTTTTTAAAGTTCTTTATATATTCCAGACACAAGTGTGTGTGTGTGTGTGTGTGTGGACTTGCTTTGTTGTTTTTACTGTTTTTTTTTTCTCAGTGCTCGGGGTCAAAACTAGGACCTCAGGCTTAGTCAGGTCTCTACTTACAGCAGCATCGCAGCCACTGAATACAAGTGTTTTTATTAACTAAATGATTTGCCAAGAACCCTCTCCCCCAGCATATTGCAGCTTATCTTTTCATTCTCTTACCTTTTATAGAGAAAGTTTTATTGACTTATATAATTTTTAGTATTTTCATTGGAATATACATTTTTAAGTCTGTTTTGAAAATATATTTTTTAAATATTTATTTATTATGTATACAATCTTCAGCATGCCAGTAGAGGGCACCAGATCTCATTCAAGGTGGTTGTGAGCCACCATGTGGTTGCTGGGAATTGAACTCAGGACCTCTGGAAGAACAGTCAGTGCTTTTAACCGCTGAGCCATCTCTCCAGCCCTTGAAAATATTTTTAAAACTTATTTTTATTTCATGTTTATGGGTGTTTTGTCTGCATGTATGTTTCTGTACCATGTACATGCAGTGTCCACAGAGGCCAGGAGGGGGTGTCAGGTCCCCTGGAACTGGGGTTGCTGATGTTTGTGAGCTGTCATATTGGCGCTGGGAATGGAACCCTGGTTCTCTACAAGAGTGGCCAGTACTCTTAACTGCAGACCCAGCTCTCTAGCCCTTAGCATCCTTAATTTTGATTAAATGTTTTATGAGTTGGAGATCTAGCACAGACAGGAATATTTGCCTACCTTGCATAAATTCTTGGGTTTGATCCCCAGCAGGACCACCAAAACCAAAACTTCAGCTTAATTAAAAATCATATCCATTTTCTTTTCTTTTTTTTTTTTTTTTTTTTTGGTTTTATGAGACAGGGTTTCTCTGTATTGTTTTGGAGGCTGTCGGTCCAGCCTGGCCTCAAACTCACAGAGATCCGCCTGCCTCTGCCTCCGGAGTGCTGGGATTAAAGGCGTGCACCACCAACACCCAGCTGGTTACGTATTTTCTTACATGCTTTTAAAAGTGATACCGGTTTAGGTTTCAGTTGGGTCTTTGATTCATCTTAAATTTCCTTTGCTTTGTAGATGTGATATAAAGTGTGTTGTAGGGTGCTTCCCCACCCTAGTCTTTATATAGAGATACCAAGTTGTTCTCAGACTTCTGTTTAAGTCCTCCTTTACTGAATTGCCCTTGTGCTTTTGTTAAAATTTGCTTGTCTAAATATGTGTGGGCCTATTTCTAGACTCTGTTTTGTTTCAGTGATCTGTTTTATTTGTGCTAGTGCCAATACCACAATATTTTGATTATTGTAACTAAAATAAATCCTGAAATATAGTTAGTGTTCTCCAACTTTTCTTTGTATTTTCAGAGGTCTACTTTGTTGCTGCTTGTGCTTTTGAAGTGCCAGACTCTTTGTATTTCCATGTGAGTTTAAGATTAACTGGTTAAGTCCAGTGTATCATGGCGGCACATGCCTGTAGTCTTATCTGTAGTCCAGCAACTTAGGAGGCTGAAGCCAGAGGATCATTTGAGGCAACTACTTCAAACCTATCCTGGGCAACATAGTGTATGACCATCAAACAAACAAACAAACAAACAAACAAAAAAATCAAAGTGCTGGAGAGATGGCTCAGTGATGAATAACCTTGGCTTTTCTTCCAGAGAACCTGGATTTAGTTCCCAGCACACACACAGTGGCTCCCAAGCATCTGTAACTCTACTTCCAGGGGTTCTAATTCCCTCTTAAGGTCTCTGGAGACACCAGGAATGCACACAGTAACCAGACATATGCAGGCAAAATACCCACACACATAAAATAACATTAAAACATTTGTAAACAAAACAGAAAGCATTTGGGATTTTGACTGGAACTGTTGAGTCTGGACATGAGTCCAGGAAAATGTAAAGACATTTTAAAATGTTTTGATCCTGAACCAATGTGTTTCTCGTGGGGCTTCTTTAATTTTCTCAGCAGTGTGGCATTGTTTCATCATCTTGTGGATCTTTGGTCAGACTGCAATTATTTTCTACTTTTGCAGCTCTTATAAAATGTTATTTGAGGCAGTTAGACACACCTTTGATCCTAGCACTTGGGAGGCAGAAGCAGGCAGATCTCTGAGTTCCAATCCAGCAGGGGTTGGATAGTAACACTCCATTTCAAACAACAACAACAACAAAACCAATAAAAAACAAACCCCCAAAATGCTATCCTGGTATTTATTTCTGATTGATGTTAGTTTAGGGAAATCCTGACTTTAAAAATAATTTTATTTTGTGTGCATTTTGCCTGAATGTGTATTAATGTGTCACTTGTGTGCCTGGTGCCTGAGGAGGCCAGAAAAGGACGTTGGATCCCCTAGAACTGAGTTACAGATGGCTATAAGCCACCATGTAGATACTGGGAATCAATCTCAGGTCCTCTAGGAAAATAACCAGTATTCTCATTTACCCAGCCAACTCTTCACATTGAGATCTGCTTTTTCCCCACTTGATGGGTTCCATTGGTTGGTTTTCTTTTATTTATTTCTGTTTCCAATTTGGGTGCTTTATTCCTTTTTTTTTTTTTTTCCCTTTTACTTGCCTTGAACTGGCTAGAAACACTGATGCTATGTAGGGTTTTTTTTTTTTTTGGTTGTTGTTGTTGTTTGTTTTAGGTTTTTTAATTTAAATTAAAAACAATCTTATTTTACATACCAATCCCGGTTCCCTCTCCCTCTACCCTCCCATGCCCCCCACCAACACCCCAGCTTACCCCTCCATCCACTCCCCGGGAGGTTGAAGCCTCCTATGGGGGGATCATCAAAGTCTGTCACATCATTTGTGGTAGGGCCTAGGCCCTCCCCTCTGTATGTAGGCTGAGAGAGTATCCCACCATAGGAAATGGGTTCCCAAAGTCCATTCGTGCACTAGGGATAAATCCTGGTTCCACTGCCAGAGGCCGCATAGACTGACCAGGCCTCTTAACTGACACCCACGTTCAGGGAGCCTGGTTTGGTCCTATGCCGGTTTCCCAGCTGTCAGACTGTGGTCCGTGAGCTCCCACTTGTTCAGGTCATCTGTTTCTGTGGGTTTCCCCAGCATGGTCTTGACCCCTTTGCTCATCACTTCCTCTCTACAACTGGATCCCAGGAGTTCTGCTCAGTGTTTAGCTGTGGGTGTCTGCCTCTGCTTCCATCAGCCACTGGATGAAGGCTCTAGGATGGTATTTAAGGTAGTTATCAATCTCATTATAGGGAAAGGGCATTTAAGGTAGCCTCTCCACTATTGCTTAGATTCTTAGTTGGGGTCATCCTTGGGATCCCTGGAGATTTCCCTAGTTCCAGATTTCTTTTTAAACCTATAATGGCTCCCTCTATTAAGGTATGGCTTTTCTTGCTCTCCTCTATTCTTTCCCCTACTCAACCTTCCTGCTTCCTCATGTTTTCTCCTCCCTCCTCCCCTTCCTCTGATCCCCCCCCTCCCAATCTGCTCAGGAGATCTTGTCCTTTTCTTCTTCTCCAGGGGACCATGTATGTCTCCTTTAGGGTCCTCCTTGTTTCCTAGCTTCTCTGGAGTTGTGGATTATAGGCTGGTAATCCTTTGCTCTATGTCATAATATCCACTTTTGAATGAGTACATACGATGTTTGTCTTTCTGTATCTGGGTTACCTTACTCAGAATGGTTAATGTGGAAGACATTTTTCTTATAAGAAAGAAGAGAGAAAAATGGTGTGTGTGTGTGGGGGGGGCGACGGGGTCATCATTGTCTCTTTATCTCTTATTTTTTGAGACAGACCTTACTGATTAGTTAGACTAGCCAGCAAGTGCTCAGACTCTACCTGTCCCTTTACCTACCAGTGCTAGGGATACAATTGTAAGCCACCACACCCAGTTTTGTAGGTATTAGGAATCCAAACTGAAGTCCTTGTGCAGTAGATACTTCACCAAAAGGCCATGATACAACTCACAACCTAAACCTTTAAGATACCTGGAGACGGGGTTGGGGGGGGTGAGGGGGTGGGACTGGAGAGAAGGATTAGCCGTTAAGAGCACTGGTCCATCTTCAAGAGGACACTGGTTCATTTCTTGGATTCCATCTGGTAGCTCATAAATGCCTGTAACTCCAGTTCCAGTGGACCCAATACTCTTCTGGCCTCTACCGGAGCCAGGCATGAACAGGAGGTTAAAGTTGGGGGCCATCCTAGACTAAAGCAAGTTCCACTGTGAACTAGGCTACATAGGAACACTTTCAGAGGAGGAGGTGGGGAAAAGCTAGCTAGTTAGGCATGGTAGCTCACATCTGAAATCCCAGCACTTAGAAAGCTAAGGGAGAATGATTGCCATGAGTTCCAGGGCAGCCTGAGTTATACAGTAAATTCAAGTTAGCAATGGGCAGTCTCAAAGCAACAAATTGTGGCTCAGTGGGTAAAGGCACCTGTCACCAAGCTGAGTTTGATCCCTGGGGCCCATATGGTGTTACCACAGTGCATATACACAAAATAAGTAGATTAAAATGTGTTTCTTTTCAAACTCTACAATAACAAAACAAAATAATACATCATGGACTGGGGTGAAGCTCAGTGGTAGAGTCCTAGTATATTTAAGACCCTGGTCTCTCATCTCCAACACCACAAAGAAAAACATCGAAAGGGGGAGAAAAACAAATACAAAAATCCTATCCTCCAATGAATGTGATTCATAACATGGCATTTAAGTTTGTGAAATATTTCTTTTCCCTTGAGAGTGTTGCTATATTGTCCGAGCTGGACTTGAACTTCTGGGCACAAGTGGTTCTCCTGCCTCAACCTCAGAAGCAGATGGTATTACAGATATGTGCCACCATACCTGGCTTGTTATTTCTTTTCTAATAAACTATCCCTTTATCATTATGCAGTGGCCCCTTTACTACTAGCGTCGTGGGGTATCCTCCAGAGGAGATTGCTTGGATACAGGGTTAAGCCAACAGATACTCTTCTATCAGTTGGGCATTAACTACACTGGGTGTTCAGGATCCCAGTGTAGCACTGATCCTTTCTCAGGGTGAGCTTTTAAGCACAAAAAAGCATGTTCTAGGCTGACATACTTTAGTTAATGACAACAGTTAGTCAGAAATGGAACTATAAAAAGAAGGCCTGCATTTGTAGCCTCTCAAGTCATGATACAGAAACTTAATAGCTTTGAATGCTTGGCCTTAGCTTATGCTTATTTCTGTTTAGCTTTTTTTTCTTTAACTTAAATTAATCTGTTTCTTTCCTTGTGTTTATCTTACTTTTACTGCTTCTCTTGTGTCTGGCTGCCTGACTGGTCCCAGGCGACTTCCTCTCTTTCTTCCTCATTCTCTTTTCTTCTTCTGAGCCTAGAGTTCTCCTATTTATTCTTCCTGCCTGCCAGGCCTCCTATCCTTCTCCTGCCTTGTTATTGGCTGTTCAAATTTTTATTAGTCCAATTAGGTGCCTTAGGCAGGCAAGGTGAAACAAATGCAACACATCTTTACATAATTGAACACACATCCTTAATCAAACAAATGCAGCATAAACAAATTTAACACACCTTTATACAGTTAAAGTAATATTCCGCAGCATAAACAAATTTAACACATCTTTGCCTAGTTAAAGTAATATTCCACAACAAAGATTAGTACATTTAGACACTTTCCCAGAGCTATGGACTTTAATGGATTAGGTCTTTGTTTTCATTGTGGCAGGTGGTACTGTCTACATTCTGAGTTTTATGACTTGAATGGTATTTCTTCATGGAGTTAGTTGTGCTAAGGTCTGGGGCCTACTAAAGTTTGGGACCCTGTTATATCAGTAATAGTTTTTGTCCTATCATCTACAATTTTTAAACATTGCTTTATTAGATCATAATGTGTGTGTGTGTGTGTGTGTGTGTGTGTGTGTGTGTGTGTGTGGTACAATGTTCATGTGGTAGTTGATTCTCCCTTTCCACCTTTACATGAGCTCTGGAACTCTGGTTATCAGGTGTGGGTAGCCAGCACTTTTACATTGCTATTCATATAGTCCCATTTGCTTTCATCTGATTAGTGTTGCATGGTAAAAACTTCCCATCTTTTTAGTATATTATATATTTAAAATGGGTTTTCTATTACTTGGTTGACAACCCCCCCCCCCCCCGCCAATTAATTCTTTTTGAGCCAGTATAGGGAGGAGATGAAGTCCTGAGTGAATGTGTTGGGTACAGTCAAGTCAAGGACCCCAATACCTTAGATCCATGGGAGTGGCAAAGTATTTTCTAGGTGAGGCTTAGAGGGATGGTAAAGCCTCTCTCTGATCTGTGTATAGATGTTGACAGTGTGCGCAAAAAAGTCTCCACCATAGCTTTCTTCCCCTGGATGTTTATGGACTGAAGACTTCTCCCTTACAGAGGCTGCGTGAAGTGAGATGAGCTAAGCATTTCCTTGTTCAGCTGTATGCAGTAACTAGCCTCCCTGTTCAACTATATGTAGTAACACACTGAGCTTCTGGGGTGCTGTGCTCTCAACAGGGAGTTCAAACCACCAATTTCCCAGGTTTTCTGTGTCTGTGTGTCTGTCATTTCTTCATTCACTAGTCACCCCTACTCAGAATTCCAGGACCTATGTTGTGCATAGATGTGACAAGATGCATCTCATGTATTCCTGGCTGGCCTCAAACTCACTATGTAGTTGAGAATGATACTGAATTTCTGATCTTTCTATCTCCACCTCCTGGCTGCTGGGACTATAGGCATGGGATTCCATCCCTGGTTTATGTGGTGTTGAGGATCACACCCAAAGCTTTATACATTCTAGATAGGCAAACTCTCCACTGTCTGAGCTACATGCCCCAGCCCCACTTGGTTGATTGACTGCTTGTTTACAGACAGGGTATTGTTTAACCCAGGCTGAACCATGTAACCTAGGCCGGCCTTAAACTTGAAATACTCTTCCTGCCTCAGCTTTCAGGATGCTGAGATGACAGGAGTACATCATCATCCCAAGTGAGACATTAAAAAAAAAAAAGAACCCTAGTAATTCACCTTTTAATGTCAAATTTGGAATTATTGAATGTAATGTGATTATTGATATGATCAAGTTTGAGTCTGTCATCTTGCTTTTTGTTTCCTGTTTGGCCTCTTTGGTTCCCATATTTCCCCTTTCCTTCCTCTCCCTTTCGTTTAGTTCCTTGCATGTATCTAAGTGATATTATACCAGTTTGCTTTTAAGACCCTTACAAGAGTACAGTTCCATTTCCCCACTTTGAGCATTTATGCTTTTGTTATCATGTTTTACCTATATGTTGTAATTCCAGTGCTATATTACTTTATCTATGCAAATAGTTATCTTTGTAGGATTTTAGAAGTTTTTCAGAGCTGAGGATAGAACCCAGGGCTTCACGAATGCTTGGCACATGTTCTGCCAATGAGGTACACCCCAGCCTTTGTAAGATATGTAAGTGACAAAAGTCTTACACATTTCTCCATTTAGTATCATTTCAGTACTATTAATTCCTTCACACAGAAACTATGTCTAGTCTGTATAATTATATTTGTGCTAAAATAACCTAACATTTCCTCTATGGTGATTGTCTGCTAATGACAACATGTAGCATGATTAATTAAAAACCCAGAGACAGATATTGGGGTTCAAGCTGAAATCAGAAAAGCAAGGCAGCCATTCACTTGAGCATTGTCCCCTCTACCAATGCTCAGACCAAAGGGGTGATCCACTGAATCTCAGTTTGCATCTCCAGACTGCACTGCTCACCAAACCTCAGACTCCAATGCATTCCTGTTTCCTCCTGCCTTGTATTCCTCTCTCCACCAGCCATATCACTCCTGTCTCCATCTCCCAAGTGCTGGAATTAAAAATGTGAGCTCTGTTTCTCCTTTTAGGCGGATTCACTCTCATGTAGCTCAAGGTAGCCTTGAACTCACAGAGAGCCTCTGCTTAGTCTTTCTGACGTTGACTAACTTTGCTTTATTAGATTATAAACCACCATATAAGAATGCCTTTAATACTTTTTGGAAGATAGCTTTGCTCTGTTTAGAATCCTAGGTTTATGGATTTGTTTTCCCCCCTTTGTCTTTAAATATTTTATTTCACTGTCTCCCTGAATGCAATGTTTCTGATGAGTCTTTTTCATCTGGATCCTATCTTGTATGAAACATATCATTTCTTTTCCTATGACTGCTTTTAAGATTTTTTTTTCTCATCCCTGGTTATGAGCTTTTCGGTTATATTCATATTTTTTTTGTTTTTTTTGAGACAGGGTTTCTCTGTATTGTTTTGGAGGCTGTCAGTCCAGCCTGGCCTCGAACTCACAGAGATCCGCCTGCCTCTGCCTCCCGAGTGCTGGGATTAAAGGCGTGTGCCACCACCGCCCGGCGAGTTAATGTTCTTAATACAACAAGCTGTTTAAAATATAGAAAGCCATTTTTGCACTATCATCCAAGTAAGAAATGAATAAAGTGTAGGTTGAATAATTAGAGAACGAACAACTAAATAGTCACTATGTGAAGAAACATTATCCGGTTAGAGATGAGCTGATTACAGCCATAAATCATTGAATTCGGTTCTTAAATTCCTTGGTGGCACAGGTGAAAAGAGAAAGATCATGTTACAAGTCTTTGGTGTCTTAGAACAGAGAGAATTCTTTGTTTTTAACTAAAACCTTCCTTTTCTGCATTTCTCTGTCTCTGTTTTACTCACTTGCCTTGAGTTTAAGATGTCCCTGCCTTGTCATCCCTAGCATTGCACCATGACTGGCTTTCAAACATTTTTAGAATTTAGTTTGAAATTTATGTATGTTATGTGTATGTACTCATAATTATTATATAGTACCTTTGTTGAAGTATTCATACTATAGAAATAGATCTTGGAGAAAATAGAATAAGGGATTAGTATTTATATTTTTTGTAAGTGATGTCACCTTCCTCCAGTTGACAGGAATGTTATCTATAATGATAGGTAGAAAAGGGTAAGTTTATATTGGGACCTCAGAGTTTGAAATGTAGGGGACCTCCCTCCCCCCTTTTGAGACCTGTATGAGGTCTCAAAAGGAGGGCTGTCTTGGAGCTCCCTATGCAGACCATGATGGTCTTAAAGTCACAGAGACCTTTTGCCTCTGCTTCTGGGATTAAAGGACTGTGCCACCACACCTGGTCTGTGGGACATCTTTACATTGCCTCTTCAGCTAAATACTGCTCTTTTTGTTTGTGTGTATAGGGGTGGAAGTGCATGAGTGTGCATGTGTACATATGGTGGAGGTCAGAGGTCAATGAAATATCCCAAGCGTTTTCCCTATGTATGTATGTATGTATGTATGTATGTATGTATGTATGTATGTATGTATTTATCTTTGAGTCAGGATCTCCCATTTGGCTTGGAGCTCACTGATTGGCAGACTGGCTGACTAAAAAGCCCTAGGGATCCTCCTGTCTCTGAATTTTTAGTTTTGGAATTATAAGTGCACAGTCCCTGGCTTTTTTACATGGGTTTGGGGATCCAAAGTCAGAGCCCCATACTTGTGTGACAGCACTTTACCATTTTTGTCTATTTTTATTTAAATGTTTATTCTTTTTTGCTTAATAATTTGTAGCAGTTTACTTGTTGCTTTCCTTATGAGAATCTTTTTGCCTTTCTGAAATTTCACGTGGTGTATCACAGTTTTTCTATAGTACATTACTGAGGATGTTACAGCAACTGTTCTCAAAGCTTTAATGGATCCCCATCGTCAGGAAGATGAAGTTCAAAATGCTTAGCTTTAAACAATCCAATGATCTGATCTTACCATTCCAGCCAGAGTGATACAGTTGAGTCATTAAAAAATGAGGAATGTAGTGGTATCATTTTGTTAAAGCTCATTTAGCTGATCTGAATCCCATTTCTCTCCTTGATATCAGATTTCTTTGTATCCTGTTTTAATGAGTGGCACTCTCCCATGCTTGAGGAAGCCAGCATCCGTCTTTGTCTTATTACTCTTTTGCTTCTGTTACATTATGCATTCATCTGAAAATGCCCCATGATTTGGGATACATGTTGCTTTCTCAGTGCTCTGAGTTCTCCACCTCTAGTCACTCTTTGTGTGTGTGTGTGTGTGTGTGTGTGTGTGTGTGTGTGTGTGTGTGTGTTTTGAGACAGAGTTTCTCCATGTGGCTCTAGCTGTCCTGGAACTCACTTTGTAAGAGGAGGCTGTCCTCAAACTCACAGGGTCCCCTTGACTCTGCCTCCCAAGTGCTGAGGAGGTGCCACCACGACCAGTCCATTCCATTTCATGGATTACACCTTTGCAGACTTGTCTTCTGTAGCTAGGCGGTCCCTTCAGAATTAGTGCTTTCAGTGTTCTGTTTGCAGGTCTCTTTTCTTCCACCTGTATGCAATCCTTGATTAAGTTGCCCCTGAGTTGTTGATGACCTCCACCCCCACTCCAGGGTTTAGCTCTGACCAGCTTCCTAATCTCAAAAGCAGAATCTGCAAAAAATATTCACCATATCCCAAACTCCTTGTGTCCTAAGATCTTTTCTACCACAGACAGGATGGACTGATTTCTTCTGTCTAGCTTCTACAGGAAGACTGTGGCACTGCTAGTGCCTTGATTTTAGTCCATTGATTTCAGACTCTGGGCATTAGGTGTGTTTGAGAGAATAACTTTTGATGTTTTAGGCTGTAATTTCTGGAAGACGGTCACAGAAAGCTAAGAGCAGTTTCTTGGCTGTTTCGGTTTTTTCCTCTCTAACATATGTATTTGAGAATCAGATGGCTAACTTCTATGACAAGCTTTGATTGGATGTTTTGTTTTTTCAAACAAGGTATCTTACTATATTGCTCAGACTGGTCTCAAACTGGAAATTCCCTTGCCTCACCTCCTGCTAGCCTTACAAGTTTATGTTAGCCTTACAAGTTTGTGCCACTCTGCTTGATGTGACTCAGTTTTTTTTTATTATTACATTGAATCTACAGATTTATTTAGTTTAGAGAAGATACAGACATTAGTAGTATGTGCTCTCTTTCTACTGTATTAAGGAACTTTCTATTCACTTATTTAAGTTTCTTTAAAGTTTGAGAATTAAATTTTTTTATTTTTTTCACCAAAGATATTTGCATACCTTTAAAACAAAGCTGAAAACAGTTACATTTTGGGAAAATGTTAAAATTGACAAGTCAGGACGCTTAGAGGTAGAAGTAGGACTACTATTACAGTGGAAGGCTGCGAGACCTCCCTACAGTGTCAGATCCTATCTCTAAAGGGTTACTGTTTATTTCCTAGACGAAATTGAAGAAGAAAACACTTGGGCTTGGGATATACAGTGCCAGTATATATCATGAGACCTGAACCTTGTATACCAAGCCCTTTTCAGGCCTCACTGCCACAAAACAAACAAAACCCTCTGAAATTTTTGAATAAGTCCTGATGGTAATAGTTTGCAGATTGATTTCAGAATTTAGCTCTGCTCAATATTATTTTTCTAGAGTTTTGTTAGAATTTTTTTGATGGGAAGCATGCTAAGACTTCACACTTGTTAACACATGCTCTACCTTGAATTAGATGTCCAATCATTATTAATTACTAAATAAGTAAGCTTTTCATGCAAATGTAAAGAATCTATCTGTGTTCATGGTAAGTTTTTAGAGTGAATAGTTTTATAAAAAAAAGCAGCTGTCGTGTATTGGTAACAATAGTATTTTTGATTACTCAATATCTGATAGGCTCTAAACTAGCTTCATATGGTAGATAGTAATTAACCGCTGAGCAGACTTGAAGACTAATTAGACAGGAAGAGAAAGCAGAAGACGGGTTCTCATTTCAGTTGTTTATTGCTTAATGCTTCCAATCTTTAGTTTATTTGTCCATGAAACTGTTATAACAACACCTCACACACAGTTAGAGACTGCACAAAAAATACATTTCAACCACAGGGTTTATAGGGGAATTTGAGGCATTTTTTGAAGTTTAATTGGATTCTTAAAATGATAAACTTAAATCAGAGAACTGGGCTCGTAGTTCAAGGTAGAATATATACCTAGCACTTTCAAGACCTGGGTTCTGGCCAGGCAAACCCAGAATAGATGTTATATGCTACTCAGTCAAGTAATAGGATTTGTTCCTAAAAAATAAATGAGTCCTACGTGTCTGGTAAAAATTAGCAACTTAAAAAATGATGCATTTATGCTTGAAAACAAAGGAAATAAAATTGACTACTGGTATTTTAGTTCAGATAATGTAAGGAAGTCACACAACTGCTACCCTTCCTCTCCACCCAAACCAAAATAGAATAACCAGGCTAAAGTGGTGTTTGTTTGGAATTTGTTGGTTTTGTCTGGATTCTTTTAAGTCCATAGACTTAAGGTTCCTGTTCATCTTTCTAACAAGTGTTCTTAGGACTTTCTAGAAGCAAGTAGGTTGTTAATGTAAGCCTTTTAGAAAGTAATAAACATGCCATTTCTCATCAGACATTTTTAAGAGGGGCTAGAGAAATGGTTCAGTGGCTAAGAGCACTGGCTGCTCCTCCAGAGGACCTGCGTTCAATTTCCATCACCCACATGGCAGCTCACTCACTCCTGTCTATAACTCTAGTTCCATGGTTTCTGGCATCCTCACACAGACATACTTGCAGGCAAAACACTAATGAACATAAATAGAAATTATAATTGAAAGCCATGTTTAAGAAATGTAGCCATCTATGTATATGACTAAGTTTAAAAATGATGGATTTAAGAAGTCATGCTCTGGGCAGTTGGCAGGACTAGAAGAGGTGATGGCTTGGTAATGTAGAGTCATATGAGAAACAGGAAAAGGCAAGTATTAAATAAAATACTACCTTCATAGGACGGAGGCATTTGAGCTATGCCTTGATAGATAATTAGAATTCAGAAGGTATACATTAAGGAACAGCAGTTGGGCAAAGGTAATGAATGGCAAGAACACAGAAATGAATACAGGAAAGTAGTTGACCAGTACTTTTTGAAGGGTTGCGCGCGCGCGTGTGTGTGTGTGTGTGTGTGTGTGTGTGTGTGTGTGTGTGTGTGTGTGTGTGTGTGTGTAATTCTAGCTGTTCTGGAGCTCACTCTGTAGATCAGGCTGGCCTCGAACTCACAGAGATCTGTCTGCTTCTGCCTCCTGAGTGCTGGGCTTAAAGGAATGTGCCACCATCGCCCGGCTATGCCATTATTCTTTTTATATTTCTAGTTTGTTTGTTGTTCTGGTTTTTTGAGGCAGGGTTTCTCTGGGTAGCTTTGAAGCCTGTCCTGGAACTCACTCTGTAGACCAGGCTGGACCTGAGTTCAGAGAGATCTGCCTGCCTCTGCCTCTGCCTCCGCCCGGCTAAAATCCTAGTTTTATTGTGAATTTATATCAGAAATTCTCTGTTCTGGTACCATTGTCAGCGCTGTTCAGCGTACACACTGAAATTGTACCATTCCTTCTGTGGTTAATGCTCCGGGGACACCAAGTATAGTCTTTAAACTGATACACATGTGCTGGTAGCATATTACAGATCTGCAACAAGGGAAACATCCACTTGAATGTGTGGAGAGGTGCATCTCACTTTGATAATACCATAACACCCAAACATGCGATTATTGAACTTATCAAATAGGGTACAGAACATAGAACAGTTCATCTGCTTTTCACTTTATACAAGTCTTATTTATATTTAAATGTACACGCATATACACAAAATTTTGCATATACAAACACTTTATTTGATTTAAAGTATTTGCTGGAACTGGAGACATGGCTCAGGAGCACTGTCTACTCTTCCAGAGGACCCAGGTTCAATTCCCAGCACCCAAATGGCAGCTCACAACTGTCTATAATTACAGTTTTAGGCCTCTGACAACCTCACTGAGCCATCTCTCTAAGCCTTTGTCTACCATTACAGTATCTTTCCTGAAAGAGTGGTTTGTGGATAAGCCACCATATGTTGTGTCCATCCTCATTATTATTGTCTTAAGGAAATAATTACATGCATATAAAATACCAGTTCACATAAAATATATAAAGTTCATTGGGAAGCTGAGGCATTGGATATTAGGAGAGCTAGAAGAGATTAAAAGAAGAAACAGGAGAAACTTGTACCTACTGACAGTGCTGTCCCTTCTATACCGGGTTGTCCTGGCAGCTATTAATCACTTTCCATCTCAGGGTTCTGGACAGATCATATAAACAGAATCAAACATGTATTGTTCTCTGTGTCTGACTTTTTTCACTTTGCACAGTGTTCTAAACAGTACTTCATTCTTTTTTTATGAATACATGGTATTTGTTATCTGAATGCTCTACATTTTGTCTATCTTTTCATCAAATTATGGACATTCGAACTGTTTGTAGTGTTTGACAATTATGAGTGATGATGTATGCTATGAATATGGTAGCATTGTATCCTAGTAATGGAATTTTTTGATCATATGGTAATTCTCTAACATTTTTTAATACTTGCCAAATCATTTTCTAAAACAGCTACATCATTTATAGTCTTAGCAGCAATGCACAATTCAAATTTCCCACATCTTTGCCAACTCTTGTTTCATGTTTAGTCTGAGTATAGCCTTGTAATGGATAGTGGTGCCTCTTTTTTTGTGCTGGAGATGAACCCAGGACCTCATGCATGCTACACAGGTGCTCTGCTATAAAGTAATATTCCCAGCCCTTCATTTTGGTTTTGGTGTTTTTCTCTGGTGGCTAATGGTGACAAACATTTTCATGTGCATATTTTTATTGAAATATTTGTATAAATCACTGGAGAAATGTCTTATTGAAATATTCTACCCATCTTTAACTGTGGTTTTTTTTTTGACAGTGTTAATATTGTTAAAATAAAGTTTGCGAATGTTTTCTTCCATTCTGTAAGGAGACTCTTCTCAATTTCTTGATAGTGTTCTTTGAGGCATACAAAAAGAAATACACAAGCCAGTTTCTTTTTTTTTTTTTTCTTTATGTAGCATTGGATTTGCCCTGTGCCACCTTCTTCTCTCCTATGTTTTCTCTCCTTGCTTGTGCTTCTAGTGTTATCTAAGAGATACTTTCTAACAGAGGGTTTTACTTCACATCTGTCCTTTCTGAGGTTTTATTTTTCATAGGGTATGATGAAGGAGTTATACTTCATTTTGTTGCTTATGTACTTCCAGTTGTTTAAGCACCGTTGTTTTTAATTAATTATTTTTCCCGTTGAGTTGGTTTGGTATCCTTGTCAAAGATGACTGACCAGTTTAAGGGTTTGTTTCTGGTTCATTAATCTGTATGTCTTTCCTTTACTCAGAACCAGTTTTGATTACTGTTAGCTCCTATGCATTTTTTGTTCTTAAGATTTGTTATCAGTATTTTAGAATCTTTGTGTTTTCTTACAAATTACAGAATCAACTTGTCAATTTTAGTAAATGAGTATTGTGAATTTGAGTAGGGATTGCATTGAATCTATATTTGGGGGTGCTGTCTTCACATTATGAATTCTTAAGATTTGTTCTTCATTTATCCTAATAATGTTTTGGAGGTTTCTTATTTGTTTGTAGTCATAGTCATTATCATCATCATCGAGAACTAAACACAGAGAGGATAGATACAGAAGAAGAGAGAGCTGAGTGGAGATAGAGCATGTAAGAACCGACTGGGCCCGATTGTTGACTCTTGTCTGAACTCTTAAAATTCTTCTCTGCTGCTGGGAGGGAGTCTGCAATGGGCAGTCCTATTACCCTGCTGAGTCTTATTTTGGGCTTTGGAGTACATTCTCTCTGTGACTAAGGACAGCACTTAGTAGGTAGTAGATTCTCAGATCTGGTCACATACCTCTGAATTCCTTCAGGGTTCCAGTAGTTAAATGTTTGCCCTGATCCTGTACAGCTAGCTCTTGCCAATGTCCTGCAGGCTGCTTGGAGTCTGAACATTCCAATATAGCTTTGGTTCCCACAGGTTTTCAGCTCACTGAATGCTGTTCAGCTCTGATTTGAGATTTCTTTTCTTCCTTCTCACAGTGTTCTCTTTGCCAGGTTTCAGCATATAGTTCAGGGCTATTGGTTTTCCTAGAACGTGATTTAGAGGGTTCCAGCTGCAGAACTCCTTTGAAATGGCATCTTGCTTCTGTTCTTTTGGTTGCCATTGCTAATCACCCCAGTGCTAAAGGAAGAGGAATTTCCCCAGCTTCCCTGTTATTGCTGCTCTGGGTATGGCTTTGTTTCTGCTGGTTATAGAGTTTCTGTTGCTTTTCTCCTGACTTTTTATCAGTTTTGCTCAGATAATTCCCTGGAGACTGTACATTTGTGTCAGAGTGTAGCCTGCCATTTTCTGTCCTAAATTATTTATTTTAAAGATTTAAAAATTTTTATCTTATGCATATGACTGTCTTTCTGTATATATGTGTACCATCTCCTGGAACTGAAGTTACAGATGGTTGTGAGCTGCCATGTGGGTGCTAGGAATCAAACCTGGGTCCTCTGCAAGACTAATATGTACTCTTTTTTTTTTTTTTTTTTTGGTTTTTACGAGACAGGGTTTCTCTGTATTGTCGGAGGCTATCGGTCCAGCCCAGCCTCGAACTCACAGAGATCCTCCTGCCTTTGCCTCCCGAGTGCTGGGATTAAAGGCGTGCGCCACCACTGCCCAGCTAATATGTACTCTTAATGTCTATGCTATCTTTTTGGTGCTTTATCTAGCTTGTGTTTTACTTAGATTTTTTTAAAAGATTTATTTATTTATTACATATACAGTGTTCTGCCTACATGCCAGAAGAGGACACCAGATTGAATTGTAGATGGTTGTGAGCCACCATGTGGTTGCTGGGAATTGAACTCAGGACCTCTGGAAGAGCAGTAAGTGCTCTTAACCTCTGAGCCATCTCTCCAGCCCCTAAATATCTTTTGCATGAATATTGCCTAACTGTTGGATTTAGAGTATAAGTGTGAAAGGACTATTTGTGTTGTCACAGTTTGCTGTATATTTACAAGTCTGTCCCCTGTTTGGTCTCAAATTGGACTAGAACCTTAGCTTTTGCATAATTTAGACACAAGAATTGAAAACCCACCACACTATTTAGTGTAATTTTTTTCCTTAGAATTCTTTGCTTTTGCTTTTTTATATTTTGAAATAGTTGTACAAAACTGAAAGCTTTCTGGTTACAAAACAAAACAACTTCTATAAGATGTGTTGTGGGCATCCTTCTGGGATAAGTCCCCAGACACCAGTGAGAGTGGAAGAGGAGAGATTCTGCCATTGGCCTGGAGGCAGGACCCCTGAAAGGCATCGATGCTGGGTCTAGTTTGTATTTCCTTTTATACTCTAAAACCACAGGTGATGGGGGCAAGCACACAGGAGTGTACAGAAGTGTACCTGGCAGTCAGCTGGTTGTGGAGGGCAACGGCCATTGTTTCAGCTATTTCTCCAGGTCATTCTGTTCCTGGTAGCAAGGGAAGCTTAGTAGACAGCACAAGCCATGCTTTAAGTAAATCACCAAATAAATAATAAATCTGTATCTAATAATTAGTCTTTTCTACCTTACTTTCCATTAGCCTTCTTTAATTTGTAATTCTTGTCTTTGCCTTTAATTGATGACTCAGTGTAATTGTCTAGGTTAGGATCTAGACTGTATTTTTTATTTTATCCTTTTAATCATTTCTAGATTATGTATGTGTACATGGATTTTAGGAAATACTTTGTAGATTGATTTTTTTTTTCTAAAGACAGAGCTGATGAATGGCCTGAATTCTCTCTGTAGTCATGGATGACCTTGAACTCCTGATCCTCCAGCTTTGTGTATAGTAGACAATGTTTCTACCAACTGAATTGCACCCCCAGCTGGATATTTGCCTTTGTGCTTGTGATAAAGTTTCACTGACTTGAACTTGCCATGTAAACTAAGTTAGCCTTGAACTCACATCTGCCTCTACCTCCCAAATGCTGGGTGCCACTATGCCTGGCTTCATTTGATTTTAAAGAGTGTATGTGTACATGTGTGTTGGTGCCCTCAGAGCCAGAAGAGGGTGTTGAGTCCTTTGGTGCTAGCTAGAGTTACAGGTGGTTGTGAGCTACCCAACATTAGTGCTGGCAACTGTCTTAGTTAGGGTTCTCTAGAGGAGCAGAACTGCTAGAAGGAATGGCTCTTATTAGAGTGGCTTACAGGCTGTGGTCTGAGTAGTCCACAAGTGGATGTCTACCAACAGAAAGGCTAAGGATCCGCTTGTTGTTTACTTTACCAGACTGGGTGTCTCAGGAGTTCCGATCCCCCAGAGGATTCCTAGAGAGCTGCCTGTCTCAGTCTGTGTGGAATCCTGAAGAAGTAGGTTCTGACACGAGTGAAGGAACGCCTCAGCAACAGGATAGATGAAGTCTCCAGGGAGAGCGAGGGCACGCAGGCAGAGAGCAGAGCTTTCTTACTCCATGTGCTTTGTGCGGCTGCCACCAGCAGGTGTGGCCAAGAGTTAGTGTGTCTTCCCAACTCAAATGATGTAATCTAGAAAGTCCTCATACATGTGCCAGCTGCTTCCATTTTATTATAATCAAATTGATAATTAAGATTAGCCATCCCAGCACCCAAACTCTGGTTCTCTAACAAAGTAGCAAGTGCTTTTAACCACTGAGCCATCTCTCTAAGCCTTTGTCTACCATTACAGTATCTTTCTTGAAAGAGTGGTTTGTGGATAAGCCACCATATGTTGTGTCCATCCTTATTATTATTGTCTTAATGAAATAATTTGCAATGTTTACTACTTTATTATTAGAAGCAGACTATTTATGTTACATCTTCTAGGCTAATAAATTATACTACCATTCAAGGAAAGGTTGTTTTAAATGGTAGTTACTATTTAGTAGATGAAGGATAATTGCTGAATTGTTGAATTTTTTAACAATTCTTTATTGACTCTTTGGGACTTTCACATCATGAAGCCCAACCCTGCTCACCTCCCAGTCCCTCCATATCTGCCCCTTACCCCTGCAGCATACCCCCAAAAAGAACCCCAACAAGGACCAGGCATTGGTGGTGCACGCCTTTAATCCCAGCACTCGGGAGGCAGAGGCAGGTGGATCTCTGTGAGTTCGAGACTAGTGTGGTCTACAAGAGCTAGTTCCAGGACAGCCTCCAAAGCCCCAGAGAAACCCTGTCTGGAAAACCAAAAAAAAAAAAAAAAAAGAACCCCTACAAAATTAAACAAGCAGATAAAAAGCCACCTTGCTCCCCTATCTTTCCAACACTTCTTCATTGGTCCTAGTGGTATCAAGAGCTGCAGTGTGTCACACAGACCCTGGGTTGCAGCTGAGAGCCATGAGAGGTTTGTGGTTCTACCACAGCCAGGGTCTGTGTTAATGTCCATGGCTCCTATTGCCACTAGGGGTTGTGCAGATGCCTGAGTTCTGGACAGTCATTCAAGACCATGTTGGTGTCTGAGGACCTTGTTGCTGCCAGGACCATACTGATCTGAGTGGCCTGTTCTGCCATCAGGCCATGGTGCTAGCTGGGCCTGCCTGGGTCTGTATTCCTGCTGCAGCTGGGGTCTGTGATGATGTCCATGGCCTGTGTTACCATAGGGAGTCATAGTAGCCTGCATGCTGAAATCTGAGGGCGTCCTGAGCCAGCACCACCCCTCGCTGGCTTTAGGATAGTTGACCCTGCCCCTTGTTGGACACTGCGGCATGAGGGCTGGCGCTGCCCATCATGAGAGAACTGCCCCTTGGTAGACAGTGCAGCAGGAGAGGGGGCCCTAGCAGTAACCCAGGCCCATGCGGGCAAGAAGGCCACCAACATCAGCCCATTCCTCTGAGCCCTTGCTTCTTCAGCACTGCCTCTTCCGCTGCACAGGAACCATTCTGCCTTCTCTCTCTCTCTCTCTCTCTCTCTCTCTCTCTCTCTCTCTCTCTCTCTCTCTCTCTCTCTCTCATTTCACCACCATATATATACTTGCTCATCATATTGACATCCAAGGTGCTGGGTGGGCATGTGGATGCCTTCAGGCAGGCCAGGTCATGAGGACTCAGGCTGCCCCTTGGGTGTCTTTCACCCTCCAGAGTCTAATTTTTAATTTTTTTGAAGTTCTTCACATTAAAAAAAATTCTCTATGTAAAGACCAGCATGACCGGTTTCACTGGGTAGACTGTCTTGAGTAATCCATTCAAGGTTATTTAGTCCAACTATGTCGTTTGGATACTGGCAGAAACACTGATGGAACATGTTCAGCCCGTATTTCCTGGTCAAACCATGGTATTTAGAGCAGATGTGGCAAGATCAAGAACCCTGGATGACCTTCCCTGGGAAACTCCTGTAAAGCCTCTGGTAACTCATCTTGCCTTCAAATGGCCAACAAGGAAAAAGGCCGAAGTTTTGATTTTCAGCCAGGTTAATTTAGTAAACTTTCAGGGGCACTGCGGCGCAAGTCCAAGGTATCAGGAGAAGAAAGACAAGACTCCAGCTGTTTGTACTAAGAGAATGCACGTGCTGCCTTTATCGGGGGGGGGGTGCGGGGGGGAAGAGAGAGAGAGAGAGAGAGAGAGGAGAGAGGAGAGAGAGAGAGAAAGAGAGTGAGAGAGGAGAGAGAGAGAGAGAGTGAGTGAGTGAGTGAGTGAGTGAGTGAGTGACAGACTTTATTGAAAGTGCTAACAGGTCTCTCTCGTGTAGGAGGGAGCAGCTTTATATACAGGCTTACAGCACAGTAGAAAAAACCCCAGGTGGAAGACAGTGTGTTTTCCTCCTGCTGGATGTTGATGTCAGAGAGTCAAGGCCAGGGCAGGAAACTAGGATTAGAACACAGGATGCACTTAGACTGGAAAACAGTATGGACTTGTTGACTGACCAGTGACTCACAGACACCCCATGGGGGCTGGGGCCTAACAGGCACATTTAGTATTCAGGATTTAAAAGGAAAGCTGGTGAGTCTGGAGAGATGGCTCAGCAGTTAAGAGCACTGGCTGCACTTTTGGAGGTACTGAGTTCAATTCCTAGCAACTACATGTTGGCTCACAACCATCTATTTTGGGATCTAATGCCTTCTTTTGGCGGCGTAGGCATACATGCAAGCCTGGCAGTGATGTGTGCACGCCTTTAATCCCAGAAATCCTAAATCCCAGCACTCTGGAGGCAGAGGCAGGTGGATCTCTGTGAGTTTCAGGCCAGCTTGATCTATAGAGCTAGTTCCTGGACAGCTAGGACTGTTACACAGAGAAACCCTCCCTCCCATCCCTCCTCCCATCCCTCCTCCCAGCCCACCCCCACTTCCCCTCAGCCCACCCTCAGTTCACTACTCCTCACAGGTAAGGGCTCCCATGAGACGTCAACAAAGTCTGGCACAATAGGTTGGGTCAGGATCAAGTGCCTCTCCCGTGTATTAAGGCTGAGCATGGCATCCCACCATAGGAATGGACTCCAACAAGCTAGCTCATGCACTAGGTTTGTATCTTGGGCCTACTGCCAGGGAACCCTCAACTAGTTCAAGCTTCATAACTGTCTCCCACATATGGGGGAGGCCTATTTTAGTTCCCTGGAGTCTCCACAGCTATCGGTCTAGAGTTATGAGTTTCTACGAGCTTGGTTCAGCTGTCTCTGTAAATTTCCCCATCATGATCTTGACCTCCCTTGCTCATGAGCTCCCAGAGCTCAACCTGGTGCTTGGTTGTGGATCTGTGTCTGGCCCCATCAATTGCCTGGATAAAAGCTCTGTGATGATAGTGGGGTATCACCATTCTGATTATAGGGGTAAGCCAGTTTGGGTATCCTCTCCACTGTTGTTAGGAGTCTTAGTTGGAGTCATTCTTGTAGATTCTTGGGAATTACCTTAGCACCAGGTTTCTCCCTAACCCCATAGTGGCTCTCTTTATAAAGATATCTCTTTCATAGCTCTCCCACTCCATCCCTTCCCCAACTCACCCCTCATGTTCTCATCTCCCATCCCCCCCTTTACCACTCCTCCAACCCCCAGTTTACTCAAATCTCATCTAATTCTCCTTTCTAGGGTGGTCTATGTGGAGCTATGGATTGCAGCTTGGTTATCCTTTGCTTTACATCTAATATTCACTTATGAGTGAGTACATACTGTGTTTGTCTTTCTGAGTCTGGGATACCTCACTCAGGATGGTTTTTTCTAGTTCTATCCATTTGCCTGCAAATTTCATGAGGTCCTCATTTTCCTTTTCCATTCTTTGATTGAGGGGCATCTAGGTTATTTCCAGGTTCTGGCTATTATAAGTAATGTTGCTATGAATGTTGTTGAGCAAATATCCTTATAATATGATTGAGCATTCTTTGGGTATATACCCAAGAGAGGTATCGCTGGATCTTGAGGTAGATTGATTCTCAATTTTCTTAGAAACCACCATACAGATTTGCAAAGTAGCTGTACAAGTTTGCACTCCACCAGCAGTGGAGGAGTGTTCCCTTGACTCCATGCCCTCCCTAACATAAGCTGCTCTCAGTATTTTGATTCAGAAACCTTAATCTGAATTTCTGGTGAAATGTTTATTTAGTTTCTTTAGGAAAATACTGGTTCACAAGTACTTTCAAACAGAAGTATTTCTTTTCCCTTTTTTTTTTCCCGGTGGTGGTGGGTGGAGTAGGTCATCACCTTTCAAAATACTTCCTGTAGATTAAAATGTTACGGTTAGTTGCAGAAAGTAAGACATGCTCAATGCTCCTGAAGACCGTGTAGTGACTGTAGAATATTACTGGCCACTGAGGCACGATTAATACTCACTGCACAAAAGTAGTGAGAGCCTTCAAAAGAGAAGCAGAAAAATCAATGGGGCATTTGAAAAGGTAAATTTTGGTATTGTGATATAGAATTGATTGATTTTTTTCTGTAGCTTATCTATTAATGTACTTCCTTTCTTTTTTCTTTTGAATTGTTCTAGAGTGCTTCTTACTATTTTTTTAGTTATTTTATATAATGTATGAATGATTTGCCTGCATGTCTGTCTGTGTATTGTGTGTATGCCTATTTTTTTTTTTTTTTTTTTTTTTTTTGGTTTTACGAGACAGGGTTTCTCTGTATTGTTTTGGAGGCTGTTGGTCCAGTCCGGCCTCGAACTCACAGAGATCCGCCTGCCTCTGCCTCCCGAGTGCTGGGATTAAAGTATGCCTAATTATTGTGGAGGCTGGAAGAGGACATTGAATCTCCTGGAGCTGGAGTTACAGATGGTTATAAGCTTCCATGTGTGTACCAGGAGTTGAACTTGGGTCCTCTGCAGTTGCACCATGTGCCCTTAATGCTGGGCTGTCTCTCTGGGAGGGATGACTTTAAATAAGTGAAGACTTCTTATATTTTATCTATTTGTCCTTGTTTTTTCCTCTACCATGTAAACTTTGTGAATTGACTATCAAGCATTTTATCAGAGTTTTTGTTTGCTATTGTGTTTTTAAAAATAAATATAGAGGGGCTGGAGAGGTAACTCAGTGGTTATGAGCAAGTTCTAGTCTTTTTTTTTTAGAGTTTCTCTTTTTAAATTATTTTTAACCTTTCCAACCCCATTTTCCTCTTCCTCCCCTTTTCCTGCCTCCCGCAAGTACTGCTCTTTCAGAAGACCAGAGTTCAGTGCCTAGCGCCCACATCAGATGACTTATAATTACCTGTCACTCCAGTACCAAAGAATTCAGTGCCCTCTTCTGGCCTCCATGGACAACTGCACTTATGCACACACCAACACACAGATATACAGGCATACAAATTACTTAAGGTAAACATAAATCTTACAATGAAGTTAAAAAAAAAACCCAAACAAATAAACTTAATTTTGATAGGTCCACCTCTCCTGCTTAACCAAGGTCTAAATATATAGCCCTAAAACTGGCCTCCACTTTGTAATCCTCCCATCTTAAACTCCACTGGAATTTCAGGCACACTCACTCTGCCTGGTTTCAGTACTTGTTTATTAGGCTTACCCAAGTGTGCAGCTTCCAGGCTTTGTTCATAGCCAGATGGGAAGGAAATTGAGGGACAATATCTCAGCTCCTAATATGTTGGGAAGTCTTGGGTTGAGTCACGTTTGCTTTTGAGTTTTGGTTTGTTTTGTTATTCTCATTTTCTTGTTTCTCGTGGAACATTGCACTTTTAAGTATTTCAGTCAATTTAGATACACCTATAACATTTCCTTCTCATTTCATAGTTCTTCAGTGTATTCAAAAAGAAAATGTTTTTCTTCATCACAGTTGTCTAAATTTTTTTATTTTCATATTCTATAAATATATTTTTATTCTGTGACTACTTTCTTATACTTTACTCAGGTAATAGGTAGTTTTTATAATGGAGATTGTACAGTATAGCTGCTCAGAACATAGACAGCAGATACAGTTCATTAAACTTTGAAAGTAATTCTGTGTTTTGAATCTCCATGAACGGTCTTTTCATTTCAATTTCACAATCTAACTTTTTCTTGTGCATATAACTGTATGTATGCTGTGCTGACAAATTCTTGAGAGCAGTATGTTGAGTTTTATAATCCTCAAATGCTCATTTACAAAGTCTGTTGTTAGATTATTTATTTACTGAATTATCATGAATTCTTCTTACAAATAGTTCTTTGTTTGAGGAGATATTAGAAAAGCTGAAGCCATGAATTGAAAATAGATCTTATTTTAAAGATTTATTTATTTATTTGCATTTTATGTATATGGGTGTTTTTGTCTGCATGTACATCTACACACCAGAAGAGGGCATCCAATCCCGTGGGACTACAGTTATAGGTCGTTGTGAGATACCATGTAGGTGCTGGGAATTGAAGGGCCATCGATCTTTGAGGTAGTGTCTGTCCTCACAGGGTCTCACTATGCTCCTTAGGCTAGCCTTGATGTCCGGATCCTCCTGTTTCAGCCTTCAGACTAGCTGGGATCACAACTATGTGCCACTGTACTCAGTTTTGACATTGGTTGCTTTTAAAAATCAAAGACTATGGTAACCTGACCAAATGACCAAAAATTTTTTTTTTTTTTTTTGGTTTTTCGAGACAGGGTTTCTCTGTATTGATTTGGAGGCTATTGGTCCAGCCCAGCTTCGAACTCACAGAGATCCACCTGCCTCTGCCTCCCGAGTGCTGGGATTAAAGGCATGCGCCACCACCGCCCGGCCTGACCAAATTTTTTTAAAACTGAAACTGAACTATGTAAAGGTGAAAATTACAAAAATGAAGAAACAGTTATATAAATGTTTGTACTGTGTATTTGAAAATGATAATTTCAGGTGCAGATCTTTGACCTTGAAGGAAATTTGGCACTCTAAATATTTGCTAATCACTATTTAACTTTGATGGGATAGTTATTAAGAACCGGTTTTTTTTGTTGTTGTTTTTCAGAGAATGCAGAATCTATTGACCTTAAGCAGTTTTTTGACCAACATTTTTCACATATATACTATGTGTTTTTTGAAAATTTTGTGACTATTGAAGCTAGTCTTAAACAGAAAGGTAAGATATTATTAACATATATTCTAACCTGTGTTTATGTTTCTAATAGTCATAAGCATTAACATAAAAAGAGTATCTGGGCATTAGAGTTTTAGTAATGTTTTATTTTGATGCCCTTCTAACACTGTCATCAGATGTATTTGAAAGGAACCTGACAGACTTGTATGGCTATCCTTATTGTTTTGTTAAGATTTAGAACATTTGCATTTTCCTGGTCAGGTTTTCTCAATTTACCTTCTTTGTTCTGCTCTAGGAATATTTGAATAGCAATAGCAATAGTGTTTTTCTTGTTCAAAGCTCATTTTGAACCCACATAGATGATGGCTTGTTATTACATATTAGTATAACCTAAATTTTTGTTTCCCAGCCCCCAGACCTAGAACCCAAATTTAGAGTAATTATGCTGAAGAATAGAGAAAAGGACTATGATACTGTCTGTGTAATAAATAGGCCACACTTTAGCATTTTCCTAAAGAATCATTGAATAAAAGCCCAGGGATTGAAATATTTAAGATCATTAAGTAGTTATTAACAGTGAGTATAAAATGATATATTTAAAGTATTTTTCTATTAAAATATTTCAGGCCACAAGTCTCAGAGAGAGGAATTGGATGCTATACTTTTTATTTTTGAGGTAAGTGCTATGAATCATACCTTTTAAACTTTTCAAAAACAATTCTGGGAACATATGAAGAAGTATATTAATTTATTAGATATATAATGAAACACAATCTGCCAACTTTTTGTAGAACTTAATTTGTAATTTAAAAATGTATCTGACTGATTTTGTGTATCTTTGAGGTACAGTGTATTTTTAGGGACAAAATTATGTTTATGCTTTTGACAACACAAAATTAATTTGATAGCATATTTGCAAAATGAAAATTTTAATTTTTATAAAATTTACATAGAATTTTTTAACCTCTAGAACCTTGGTTATTATATATGCCTAGGGCATTTGTCATTTATTTATTTACTTACTTACTTATTATTTATTTATTTCACTTTTTGCTTTTTTCAAGACAGTCTCTGTAGGTGGAATTTCTATGTTTTCCAGCAGCTGCTCCCTAAATAACCATACAGAAACTTAATATTAATTATAAATAGTCGATAGCTTAGGCTTGTTACTAACTAGCTCTTAGAACATAAATTAACCCATTTCTATGAATCTATTATGCTTCTTCAAGACTCATTTACCTCATCTATGAACTTCCAATGTTTCTGCTTCTGAGTCTGTCTTGAGACTCCTCAGACTCCACCCTTCTTTTTCTCCGCATTCTCTCTGCCATGAAAATCCTACCTAGCTATTGGCCAATCAGATTTTTATTAACAGTGAGAGCAACACATTTTCACAGTGTACAGAAAGATTATGCTGCAGTATTTCCTTCTTTTTGTCTAAATAAGAAAGGAAAGTTTTAACTTTAACATGGTAAAATTATATACAACAAAACAGTTATCAAGTAAGAATTACACTTACAATATCCAATCTATTTTGTATTTGGCAAAATTAGAGAAAATATTTTATTATTTGTCTTATCTTTTCGAGTCTAATGTTTTATATCTAATTCACCATTTATCGTAACTAAGGAAAACTTTACGTGTCATTATTTAGTCTTTAACTCTCTCAAAGACCCTAGAAGGGTGTAATATTGCCTAACAACAAGGACATCTGGTTGCCTAGACAGTCAACCAAAATTTTTCTGTAGTCCTGGGTATCCAACTTTTATTTATGGGCCTAGTATATCTAACAGACATTTTTGAGTCACAGGGAATTTTGAAGGACTGACCATCCTTGTCTTGGCAAAGTTTGGCACTCACTTTGTTTTTTGCAATTGAGGCAAGGGCAGTTTCTTTGCCCAAATATCTAAATTTTACTCTAGAGAAGGCAAACTCTGTATGGAGGTTCTTCAATGCCCATCATCTTCTCTGAAGTAGATTGGTGCTGCCAGGAGTAGATGTGTCTCACTGTCATTAAAAACTTTAGGCCATATATCTATCTAAATATATCTGTTTAACTTTGAAAACATACCTGTTGTAATTTTAAAAAAGCAGCTTGAGAAAGAAAGACACCATGTGACAGAGTTTAAGCTGAGGGTTTTTTTATTAATGGAAAAGGATTGTAAGAAGGGAAAGGGGAGTGGGGAGTCCAGCCTCTGGGAACAGGAGCAGCAGAGAGAGGAGGAGAAAGGAAGAGGGATGAGAGGTGGGCAGGCCCCTTACAAGGGAATGGACTGAGTAGGCACAGATGGTACTCTTAGTGGCCGTAGCTGAGTTTGTATCCTGTCAGAACTCCAAATACTAGCAATACCTAATGTGACTATATAAGAGTGACTATTATAGATGACTATTAATCTGTATTTCTTAATAATACATACATTTTTAAATGAGCTGCATAAACACACTTACCCAAACAAGAGTAGAAACATACAGTGTAACAAAATTAACTTTAGCTGGGCTGTAGTTCGGCAAGCCTTTAATTGTAGCACTTGGGAGTCAGAAGCAGGCGGATCTCTGAGTTTGAGACGAGCCTGGTCTACAAAGCTACACAGAGAAACCCTGTCTTGAAAAACTCAAAAAATAAAAAAACAAAATTAACTTCAAATTTGTATCAATATACCCAAATCTATAACAGTGTAAAATATTTGAAGATTAATAGTTTTTGAATTAAAGTAGAATCAGTAATCTACCCTTTCTCCTATCATTCCTATTTCATATCTCCCCTTTTTCCTTTAGAAGGAGATCTTTGAATTTAACTCTTCTGTATAGCATTTTTTTTTACTATGATAATAGCAACTTGTAACCAACCTGCCTAAACAGTAACAAACATTTATAAACCAGTGAATAACAAAACAGACCCATACTCGTCTCTATGGAATGTGGGCACCATTCTCTAGACACTCCCTGTTGTCTGTGGGTGTATCTTTGGGAGAACTTTGATAAAGTCAGAATAATTTGTTAAGTCTTAGCTTAAGAATTCTGTAAGACTGGACCATCTCAGCCAGCAGCCTTGAAGCTGTTCTGGATGCTGGATCACCTGGGCCATCCATTTTTATTGGTGTCTGGTCCCCTTATTCTGAAAATACATAAACTTTTAAAGGTAACATTTGTATCTGTATTAGTACAAGTATAGAGTGTACATAAACTTTTAAAGGTAACGTATATATCTGTATTAATATAAAGACTGTGTATTGTACACAAGTTAGCCAAAGATGATTTTTTGTTTTATATTTGAGCAGGTAAAATATATATCACGTGTCTTGTAGTTCTTCTAGGTTTATTTCTTTATGTCTGTAGCCAAGATTTTCAGGGTGTTTTCCCTGATGAATCCTGGAATGACTCCACAGCCTCTAGTTTCCTGTAGAGATAAAAGCATAACCTCTCCCCCAAACAACAACCCTTTGGCTTCCATTTTGAAGTCAAGATATTTCTAAAATATACAGGTTGGTTTAACCTAGCTGTTTTCATAGTCAAATGTCTCTTAGCAGCTACTGTCCCTTTATTAGTTGTCAAAAAATTTAAAGGCAGCATAATAACATGCAGGATCCAGACTCTCTGTGTATTTCCCATCTTTAAGTGGTGCAAATATGTATATAAAACTCCTTTTAAAGGACTTTATTACATTTAAACTATTTTAATCTATAACTGTATATGCTTTTTCTCTTCTTTCTCTCCGTCTGTGTACATTTTTTAACACACTGTAACCTGTTTGGAGTTTTTTTTCTGTCTGGATCTGTCTTTACCATGTATCTGTAATCTTTTCTGTCTGCATAAACAAAACCTAAACCTGCCATGTGACGTAGTTCATGTTGTTGTGTTGGTGGAGCTCATGCTGGTGGCTCAAGCCTACAGGCTGCGGCTATGAGACCTGTCTCTGTACCACAGTTGGCATGAGATACATGAGACTAGGACATCATGTTTGACTGTTTTTGTGTGTTTAGAACCTTTTTTAAGCTTTCTCAGGTCTTATGTGATAGGTGCCAGACGTTTGGACACCATTTGTAGGCTGAGTTTCTGCCGTGTCCCGGCAGCAGCTCTCCAAATAATCATATAGAGACTTAATACTAATTACCCATGCTTGGCCATAGCTTAGGCTTGTTACTAACTAGCTTTTATAATTTAAATTAATTTTTAATTTTTATTAGTCTGGGTGCTGCTCTGAGGCTTGCTTATTTCATCTATGAACTTCCCATGTTGCTTCTTCCAAGTCTGACTTGGGACTTCTCAGACTACACCCTTCTTCCCAGCATTCTCTCTGCCCCCAAAATCTTGCCTATCTATTGACAAATCTGCTTTTTATTAGCAATGAGAGCAGCACATTTTCACAGCATACAGAAGGATCATTCCACAGCATGTCTCACTATTAATTTTTCTTTTCCAAAATTTCTTTAATATTGCTTATTACTTTCTGGGTGGGAAAGTTCAAATATTTTACTAGTTTGAATTTGGTACACTTTTTAACTTGAGAAACTCTTAATGTGGCTCTCTAAATCTCACACTTTACAACTTATTGGCTCATTATTTGATTTCACTCATTATTTTGCTTATATTGATTTTTTAGAAAATTTTACAACTTCTTCCAGAAAGAATTCATCAGCGATGGCAATTTCATAGTATTGGTAAGTAATATAAATATGTATTTCACATCTGAAATAAATTATACAATGGTTTATCAGTTATTTTTAATGAGTTCATGGTTGGTTTTACTGAAAACAGAGTTTAAGAGGCTAGAGAGATGACTCAGTAGAGAAAGTGCTTGCTGGGCAAACTACACCCTGAGTACTGATCCCCAGCACCTAGATCTAAAAAGCTGAGGGTGGTCACATTCATACCAGTAACCCCAAAACCATGGTGGGGTGAGGGTTGAAGACAGATACGAGCTTCTCTGACCTACCAGTCTAGCTAAAAACACAGATTCCAAGTTCAATGAGAGACCCTATCTCAAAACATAAGGTGGAAAGCACCAATATTAGCCAATGGCTTCCACTTCCACACACATATGCATGTGTACATGTACATACATGAATTTAGGAGCAAGTTGGCTGTAATTCCACAGGTCTCTAATCTCAGCTACTTAGGATGCCAAGGCCTGAGGATCATAAATTCGGGACCTACTTGGGCAAGCAAAACCCCATCTAAAAATGAAAGCGTGAAAAATGAGCTGGGTATATATTTCAGTGGTGGAGTGCTTGGTTAGACTTGGTTAGAACGTATAAGATTCTAGATTTGATGCTCAGTACTATAGAGAGGAAAATACAAGGGCAGATTGGGAACCTAAGACTAAAATTTAGATGAAGTGGTCCTTCAGTGGTAGATCTCATGGTTTACATGTGAGTCCCTGGGTTCAATTTCCTATAAACACACACAAAACCAAGGCAGAACAGACAAGTTGAGGAGGTTGCAGAGTCCATCAGTGAATGAGAGAATATGCTGCTCTTCTAGAGAACCTGAGTTCAAGTCCCAGCACCTACAGAAGCAGCTCACAGCAGCCTGTGACTCCAACTCCAAGGGAATCTACTGTCCTCTTCTGGCTGCCAACATCACCTGCACACATGGCATTCACTCACACAGACACAAGCACATATGTGTAAATAAAAATAATACAGATCTTTAAATTACAAAAGTAATTTTAAAAACATGATAAACAATTGAATAAAATTTGAATGCACAAACAAAAAGACATTCATTGTCACTAGAAAACATCAAGTGGAAACATTAAAATTTAACACTAATTAGATTATCACATTTTAGAGTTTGTCATTGGATCATGCTACTGTCACTTATCAGAGCACTGTTACACACTGTTTAGTATTAATTATAATATTTTAAAATTTCTTAATATTTGGTAAAGCTGAAGGTGAGTGATTCATTGCAATTTATATATCCTAAGAAAAGTCATATGTACAACAGGCAATCATGAATAATTGATAGTGGCAAAATTTGGAAGTAAGTCAATTGCTTTCATATAAAGAAGATACGTTTTTGGTATATTTGTATAATGAAGTATTAAAGTAGTTAAAAATCAATTATCTAGAGCTGCATAGAACAGTGTAGATAAATTAGAGAAGCTAATATTAGATATGAAATCAATAACTTATAAATGAATTGCTGTATATAGTACTCTTTATATAAGGTTTTAAACAGTCAATGCTGCCGGGTGGTAGTGGCAGCATAAGACTTTAATCCCAGCACTCAGGAGGCAGAAGCAGGTGGATCTCTGTGAGTTTGAGGCCAGCCTGGTCTACAAAGTGAGTTCTTGGATGGCCAGAGCTAAACAGTGAAACCCTGTCTCAAACAAAATTTTTTGTAAGTAATAATTCTAAAATGTATATAATGTCTTCCTCTAGAGAAGAAAGGAAGAAAATGATTTAAGCTTCAATGTGCCATTGTATGGTTAAGTAAAACAAAGACAAATGTTTAAATCATAACAAACATAATATTGCATTAGATTTTTTTCACAGAGAATGATGCACTTCTGAATGATAGTAATGAAAACAATTATTAGGAAATAGGATTAATTAATGATTGTTCTTTTGGTTAATTAAAATCTTACAATAGTTTTTTATACTAGTGGTAAATATTTTCTTTATATTTTCAGTGTAAATAAGAGATGTAATAGATTGTTGTGTTAATCATAATTTTGGGACCAAATTTTGTGAGTAAAGTAAATCATGTTTAACTGTGTTGAGAGGTGACTTTTTTATATGCCCTCTGACCTCAGTTTTGATCAAAGGGTTACCAAAGTCACCAAAAACAATTTGAGATTGCCAAGGACTTGTTAAAAAGTGTTTCCAAGTCTGACCGAGAACTCTGACATTTATAAATAGATAAGAAGATAGGGATATTTAAAAATATAAAAAATCATGCTTTTCTTTTCAGGGTTGATTTTAAAGAAACTGCTTCACACAGGAAACTCCTTAAAGGTATAATATAATTATATTTATTTTCTATGACTTAAAAAAAAAGCTGTGTAAAGGGCTGTGGTGGCTCAGAGTGTTTGCTGAACATGCACAGGACCCTGGGTTGGTTCCCAGCACTGCATAAAGTGGGTGTGAAGACGCCCTCCTTGAATCCCAGTGCTGGAGAGGTGGAAGCACCAGGAGTTCAAGGTCATCTCCAACTATACAGCAAGTTTGAGTGAGGCCAGCCTGGTCTGCTCTGAGACCCTCTCTAGAAACAAATCAACACACAACACCAGATTGTTTTTTAATTTAAATAAAATTAATTTTAAAAAAGAAAATTACTACATATGGTAGTTTATTCTTAGGATTCCATCAAACATGGCTGCTTTTCCTCCCAAGTGCTGTGGATTGAACCCAGGGCCTTGCTTATGCTCCCACTGAGAAATATCCTTAACCCAAGTTTATTCTTACAAATCTATGAATTTAGATTTCAAAATAGTGGGAGTTGTGTAGATGTCCTGGGTGTATCTGACTTCACTCTCCATCTTGTGTTTCTCTTTCTTCAACAAAATATCATCCTACTGAACTGTGTCGTAAGGAGCAAGAAAGCACGTCCATTAAGAATACTGTATTTCATTTCATTTTATTTTAGATCAGACGGGAAGGTGTTCGTCTCTTCTTGTTATGGTTGCAAGCGCTTCAGGATAACTGCAGCAAAGAACAGCTCTGGATGTTTTCATGCTTGATCCCTGGATTTTCAGCACCACAATCTGACTATGGACCTCGAACTTTAGATAATCTTATTAATCCTCCACTCAACCTTCAAGAAAGTAAGATTGATATGTTATCTATCAGTATGTTTTCTGTAGTTTCTTTTAAGAAATGTGTTTGTTTATATGCATTTTTGTGTGTGCACAAGTGTGTATATAGTATACATAGGTGTGTGCAAGTGTGCTTGCTCATGCTGGCCATGTGGAGGCCAGACATTGACAGGTGGATAATCTTCCTCAGCTGCTTCTCCATATTATTGGTTTTTTTGAGGCCGAGTCCCTTACTGAGTCTGAAATTCACATTCCAACTGGACTAGATAGCAAGCAGCCCCTCCACCCCTGCAAGCTACTTGTTTTTGCCCCATAGCTCTGGGGTTACAGGCCATATCAATCTTTTTTTAATGTGGATGCTGGTGATCTGATATCAGGTCCTCATATTTATTTAGTAGGCACTTTGCTGAATATCTCTGCAGCTTTATGTATAGTTGTTTTTTTTAACTTTATTAAACATATTTTCTCCTTTTTTTGAAGATCTATTTATTATGTATACAGTGTTCTATCTGCATGTATATGCCTTCAGGTCAGAAGAGGGCACCAAGTTGTGAACCATCATATGGTTTCTGGAAACTAAACTTAGGACTTTATGAAGACCAGTTAGTGTTCTTAACCACTGAGCCATTTCTCCACCCCCCTTTTGTTTGTTTTTAATGTCAAATGTCTATACAGTTATCACATGGTATTCTGAGGCAGTGTTTACAAAGGTAGGTTTTAGTATTACTCTAGCTTAGTGAGGTCTGCACATTAAGATAGCTGTTGGAAAAGTGATTTGTCACTTAGTTTCCAGAGGATGTACACCCCATGCCACAGGCCTGGGTAGACAATGTGTGTGTGAAGCTCTCTGTGTGAGAGATCAGGGTTTAGTCAGAAGACAGGGGGAGCAGACGTTCATAGGTTATTGTAGGCAGGATCTTTCATTGTGGTTTCATGGGAAGGAAATGGCAAGTCAGTGAAGGTAAGTAAAAATCAGCTAGTGTCAGTAATGACTTCAGTGAGTTCTAGTACAAAAAGGTAGTCTCTAGTTGTCTAGTCCTTGGCCCTGAAGTGATCAAGACAGGAACATAGTACCTTTGACTCAGAGTATAGATGACTTTAGATGTGGACTTCAGACAGAGTGGGTTGTATATGAGAGCTATTATTAGCAGGTTAGTCCATTACTAGGAATTGGCCAGCCCTGGTAAGGACATTATCTCTGGTAGCCAAGTCCCAGATATCAGAGCATCTGAATCATATTAAGGTTAATATAGACCACTTCACATCATGTTTTGTTATGTGGTTTTTTTAAATGAAAGAGTCTGGTATACCTCAGACTGGTCTTAAATTCACTATGTAGTAAAAGATGACCTTAAACACAAGATCCTTTTGCTAGGAGATATTGGACTATTCCTGGTTTTAATTTATAATTCTATTTCTTGTGTATCACTTTGTATGTTGGAATTAGTTTTGTTATACAAAGAAATAGAAGTGTGTTTTTCTTTGTGCGGTAACTATAAAATGCTGCATATAAAAATTCTATATTTAAAGTTTCATTTTAATTTTAAATTTAATCTATAATTTTAGAAATGTTATTTAACTTCTGTTTTGTTTTTCACTAGTCATTCTTTGTCCTTTTTAGCCCTAAAATTTTCTAACGTTATTTTTTACTTTTTAGTGTTCTCTTTGTATTATTCTGTTTAAATACCAAAGTAATTTTTTCTTTTTGTTAAGTATTTTCTTCTTTTAGTAGTAAGGCACAGATTAAGTGGCTTTGGCAGACATGTATTTCCTAGAGGTAGAGTTCACAAGTAGATGGTGACAGGTCCAGTTTCTGGTGAGCTTTTCTCAGCTTGCAAACAGCCCCTTCTCATTGTGTGCCCACAGGGCTTTTCCAGTAGTGCGTCTGCATGCTTGTGCTTATGCACCCCGAGAAAACTCTGATGTTTCTTCTCTCTCATATACATTTAGGGCTGAACCCTAATAACCTCATTATAACCTCACATGCTCTCTGTTTAGATACAGTCACATTGAGGATTCATGTTCCAGCAAATGAATCTTGGGGGTACACAGTTCAGTCCGTACTTGTATATTAGATGTTTCATATTATTATATTAGATATTTCTATAAATTATAGATTTTTATAGCAAATCAGACTATACTTGTAGTATAAAATTTTAGAAACAAAAACAAGCTTGCATAAAATCTATAAATATACCAGCTGAAGCAAACCTCGTACATCTGCTTATTTACATACATGTCATTCTGGAGTATTCACTTTTTCTTTTGGATCACTGCCATCCATCCCATCTGTAAGGTTTCCTTTTGTCTCTATTTTTAAAGCTAGCTTTCTTTTTTCTTTATTAGTTTCAAATGCATTTTGACCAACTCTTTTACATTCTCTTTCTGAGAACAAAGTTTAAGCTTTCCTTTAATTGTGTGTGTGTGTGTGTGTGTGTGTGTGTGTGTGTGTGTGTGTGCGCGCACGCGCGCGCGCGCTAACTTGTCTATGTACCACATGCATGCATGTTTCCACAGAGGCCAACATAAGGCTCAGATCTCCTAGAATTGGAGTTTCTGGTGGTTTGTGAGCCACCTGATGTGGGTAAACTGACTCTGGGGTAAACAAGAGCAGAACATACTCTTAAGTGCTAAATCCTGTCTGCGGCCTCAAGAATAGAAGCTTTTCTGTTTGCTTTATAGGACATAGAAAACATGAACCACCTGTACACTCCTTTATAGCTACTGAGAAGCCCTTGGCTCTTAAATGGGGGTTATAGCTTTGCAAAGTAGCACTGGTACTTCTCTATGAGCACAGGGTGCAAATGATAAAAGGCTGTGCTTTTAAATATTAGGTTTTTAAAATGAGTATTTGAAATAACATACTGTGTATTATTTTAGAATTGAAAAATATCTTGTTGTCTAACTTGGGCAGTAAACTCAGTTACTGATGGTTCTGTTTAGGAAATTTGAGACCATTTAGCTAACTGGGTTGATTTTTTTTTTTTTTGCATCAGCATTCATCATAGTGAATTAATATCTGAAAAGTAAAACACAGATTTCTGATGTAATGGATGAATAAGCACCTTGCAGGACTGTTTCTTATCATATTGTGGCATTTTGTACTGGACTCTCCCAATGTGACTCTTCTCTAGTGAGGTTCATGTGCCCTCAGTCCCTGCAGCACCTGCTCATGCCTATTCCGTTTTCTCTCAATCAAGAACCCATAAAAAAGCCAGTTGTCAAGTTCACAGTAATTGTGGACTGTCATGATTATCTTCAGATTAATTTCAACATGTAATTTAAAAAAGATTGAAAGCAGTTTTCTTTGCCTATTTGTGTTGCTAAATTTTATTTGGTCATATTTTTGTATAATGGAGTTTGTCTTATGACTATACAATTCTCTTGTCTTTGGATAGCTCAAGTAACTATAGAGGAAGTCACCCCTCTTGTCCCCCCGCAGTCAGGAGATAAAGGACAAGAAGACCTCACAAGCTATTTTCTTGAAGCACTTTTAAAATACATAGTAATTCAGGTATGTTACTATCTTTCCACTGCATGTGTTTACTTGGGTACCTAGGATCCATTTTAGGTCCTCATGCTTACACAAAGGCACTTTATTTACCTCCTGAGCCATCTTCCCAGCCTCATGAAGTAGAGCCTTTCATTCATGTTTTGAGACGATGTATTCCTAGTCAAACTGGAACTTGCTATGTAGCTCTGGCTGACCTGGCACACATAGGGATCTGCCTGCCTCTGCCTCTTACGTGCTGGGTTTTTAGGTGTGTATCACCACCCTATTGTGAATAGATTCTAGATGTGTATAACCTCGTTATATGAACCTCTCAGACTTATTTTCGAATTCTTCCATGATAACCAGCAGCTCAGGTACTGTTTTAGGATCAGTCTCTCAAGATGTAACATGAGGGTGACTGAGAGGATAGGAATCGGGGAAAACTAATTTACACTTAAACAAGAAGGTAATCTATTCATCTCTAGATGGGAAATAACGTGTGTTCTGGTTGATGAAAACACCTTTTCTTTTCTTTTTTTTTTTTTTTTTTTTTTTTTTTTTGGTTTTTCGAGACAGGGTTTCTCTGGGGCTTTGGAGGCTGTCCTGGAACTCGCTCGGTAGACCAGGCTGGTCTCGAACTCACAGTGATCCGCCTGCCTCTGCCTCCCAAGTGCTGGGATTAAAGGCGTGCGCCACCAACGCCCGGCGAAAACACCTTTTCATACACACTTCTTATAATTATTTGAAATACAAAAGTTCTTTTATTTGAGAAACGGACACAATACTGTTAATATGTATCCCGAGCTAGATTAGCAGAGTTTGAATCCTGATTATACATTTGACTAGTAGTGTAGCCTTTGTCAGATTATGTAACCGTTCTGCATTTAGGTTTCCTCATTTATAGAATACTATCTATTTGGTTTGAACCTTCAACAGTGCAAAATACTAAGTAAAAATAGGCACAACACACAGGAAATGTTCCGCAATGGGCATTTATTACTGTCATCGTTATTTTGCTTTTTAAAAGTGTATGCTTCATATGAATTTTTAAAACTGCCTTATAGGTTAATTGAGCTGTAATTGCTTATACAATTAATTTTGACTTTAGGTTCTATCATTTGCTGGATCTTTCTTTTCGTATTTTTCTCCCTCCACCTCCTAGCTTATCCTAGCCTGGCATCAAATCATAATCCTCCCAACTCAGTTTCTGAAATGCTGACATTGTAGATCAGTCATGATTTAATGCCCTGTCTCTCGATACCATCACACATTCAGCATTTGAAGTTTTCTTTGATCCCTTATAATGCATTCTTGCAACCCTCTCCCAGCAACAGTTGATGTGTGATTTTCATCATATTTCTTATACACTGAATCATACATATTCATCTTTTTTGTGGTGTTCTTTCTCCACATAATTATTTTGGGAATCATCCATACTCTTGTATGGATCAATAATTTGTTCTAAACTTTTTTCTTTGAAAATTTTCGTATATGTATGCGTTGTTTATTGATCATAACCACCCCCTACAACCTCCTTTCAGCTCTCCTCAGGACCCCTTACCTTTCTCCCTCCAGATTATTCTTTTTTTTTCCTCCTCTTTCTTTTTCATCATCATTTTCCAGAGTCCAGTTAGTATTGACCATATGTGCATGGGTATGGGGCCATCTGCTGTGGCATGGGCAACTTACTAGAAGACACATTCCCAAAGAAAAGTGACTCTCCCTTCCTCAGCAACCGTTGTAGCTCCTCTGCAAGGACTGGTCCTTGACAGCCTGTCTCCCACCCATGCTGGAATTTTGACTGGCTTGATCTTTTGCAGGCAGCCATAGCTACTGTGAGCTTATTTGTGCAACAGTCCAAGACATGACCAGAAGACAGAATTTCACAACTTTTGTTGTGGAATATTAGTTGAAGATGTGTTCATGCTGTGGAATATTTGTTTAATGATGCAACAGTGCATTGCATTCTTTATATTACATTTGTTTAATTTTGTGAAGCTGTGTTGCTTTGTCTGCCTAAAATACCTGATTGATCTAATAAAGAGCTGAATAGCCAATAGCTAGGCAGGAGAAATTATAGGTAGGGCTGACAGACAGAGAGAATAAATGGGAGGAGAAATCTAGACTTGAAGAAGAGGGAGGAGTGAGGAAAGGATGATGCGGGGACCAGCCACCCAGCCATCCACTGAGTAAGAAGGAAAAACATATATAGAATCAAGAAAGTTAAAAAGCTCAGAGGCGAAATGTAGTTAAAGAAACGTAATCATTTATGCTAGAAAAGCTAACTGGAAACAAGCACAGCTAAGCCCGGGCATTCATAAATTAGAATAAGTCTCCATGTGTTTTTTTGGGAGCTCAGTGGCAGGCCCCCAAAGAGTAAAACAAAACTATAAACTTCCCTTCCCCATCCTTTGAGTTTTACATTCTTTCCATGTGTTCTTGTAAGCCTTGGATGAGTTATATTTTGATCCATCTATGGCTAAGCATTCACAGCCACTTCTTCTTCTTTTTTTTTTTTTTTAGATTTTTAAAAATTTGAATTAGCAACAAGCTTGCTTCACATGTCAGTCCCAGCTCCCTCTTCCTCCCCTTCTCCCCCACTCTCATCCCCACCAGCTCCTCCAGTTCCCCACCCAGTCCCCACTCTGTTCCCCAGGAAGGGCGAGGCCCTCTATGGGAGAGCTCCAGAGTCTGTCATTTCATCCAGGGCAGGGCCTAGGCCCTCTCACAATAGTCCAGGCTGAGAGAGCATCCCTCTTGTGGGATGGGTACCCAAAGTCCATTTGTGTGCCAGGGATAAATACTGATCTACTGCCCAAGGCCCCATTGATTGCCTAGGTCTCCACTTCTTATCAGCAGTTTGACCAGTTTCTGAAAAGGAGTTTCTGTATTAACTATTATTCACTGCAAGAAAAAGCTTTTCTGATCATGATTCAGGGTAGAACAAATGTATGGATGCAAACACCAGTATTTAGAAAACAGTTTGACAAATGACCATTTAGCAAAGCATCACCACCGGCTTCCTCACTAGGGCCTATGAACTTTCCAGTCAAAGGATTTTTGCCAGGTTTACAGTACGAGACATGAAAGTCCTCCTGTGAAACAGGCCTCTAATCCAATCAGAAAGTAGTTGTTGACCCCTATAACACCATACCTGTCATTACATCAGTGGGCATAACTTTCGTGGCAGCTCAATATTTTACCATTCAGGATCCAGTCCTAGATAAGACCATTAGTGTCTCTTCCCCCCCCAGAAGCCTTCATAGTACCTTCCAGAAGTATGTTAGCTAGCCAACAGGAGAAAGTTTTCTGGCCATTTTGAGACTGATCTCTATGACCTATGACCAAAATGGGTGATTATTCAGCAATAGGGTCTTACCATTTTCTTTTTCTTATTGAGTAGATTTTATTGTACAGATATACCACAGTCACTTAACCTGTAATGTTGGTGGGCATTTGGGCATTGAACTCAGATCATTGAGCTTGTGTGGCAAAGACTTATCCAGAGTCATTTGTCTGTCTCCTTTCTTTTGAGGAAAAGATACTTTTTAATTTGATGAAGTCCAAGAAACTAAGTTTTTTTTTTCATGAATCAGACTTTTGATGCTGCTTTCAAGGAGAAAAACGATCTTGCTGGAAATAATGGCACACTCCTTTAATCCCAGCAGTGGGAATAGTGACAAGTGGATCTCTAAAGAGTTGAATGCCAGCCTGGTCTACATAGTGGGTTCCAGGCCAGCCAAGGCTATATAGCAAGACCCCCCCCCAAACCCTAAAGAATAAAAGAAATAAAAATATTTTTCTAGTTCAGTCAGTGTCACAAAGAATTTCTCTTGTATTTTGAGTCTTATAATTTAATGATTTTTTTAAAATCTCTGGGTCTTTTTCAGTAAATTTATGTATATCTGTAGTGTAGCTCTTGGTGCTTTTACTAAGTTGTATCTGCCTGGCTTTTCAAATGTGGTAATACTATTAATAGTATTTTTCCTTTTATAATCAGTCAATACTTGGGTGAAATCTATTCTAATTATATAACCTGCTCTTCAAATTTTTAATCATAGTTTTAGTATCTCTTGTCGACTTCTGGCTGAATTTTTCCCCCCTGAGACAGGGTTTCTCAAGACCAGGTTGGCCTCAAACCCACAGAGATCCACCTGCTTCTATCTCTCGAATGCTGGAATTGAAGACATGCCACCACTGCCCAGCCATCTGGTTGAATTTTTACTATGATGGTTGCCAACTAATAATTGTTTAAAGACAACTTTATTTATATATCATATACATTCAGTCTGGCTGTCACATAGAATGTGCAGTTTAGTGGATGTTTTTAAGGACCATATAATTTTGAAATATTTTAGTTTCCTCTCAAAAAAAAAATCCCAAGCGTATTACTCTCACTCCAGTATCACTCCATATCCTGCCCTAGGGAAACACTAATCTATGTTTGCTTATCTTAACATTTCAAATAAATGAATTCATTTAGTGAGGTCCAAATGGACTCACACAGTATATTCTTTTTTGACTGGCTTCTTTTACTTGGCAGATGCTTTACAAATTCATTCGTGTTTTAATATAATCAGTTCTTTCCTTTTTTTAAATTAGTTATCTATGTGTATATGCCAAGTGTGTATCCCTTGGGATATTTGAATTTTTTCTCTTTTTAGCCAACACTGGAAAACAATCCTGTCGTGGTATCTACATTCATGTAGGTCAGGAATTATCTGCAAAGATTCTTCTTCCTTTCCTATTTATTTATTCATATAATTATTTATCTCCACATAAGTTGATGGATTCTTGTGACTTCAAGATGATTTCTATGCATTTTGCATTGTCTCTAATAAAATTCTTTTAAAAATGCGTTATATTTTTGCTGGACAGTGGTGGTGCACTCGCACACTTGGGAGGCAGAGGCAGGCGGATCTTTGTGAGTTCAAGGTCAGCCTAGTCTGCATATCGAGTTCTAGAACAGCTAGGGTTATGCAGAGAAACCCTGTTTTTGCGGGGGGGGGGCGGATTGTTACATTTTTATTTATTTCATGGAGGGAGGCGAGGGGTGTTCATGATGCAGATGCGGAGGTCAGAGAACAGCTTGTGAGAGTTGATTCTCTTCCTTCTGCCCTGTGTGTCCTGGAGGGTTGAGCTTAGGTTGCCAGGCTTGTTGGCAAGTTCCTTTACCACTGATCCATGTTGTTCCTCAATATAATTCTTTTTGTTGTTGTTGATTTTTTTTCCTGTTTTTAAATTTGTTTGTTCTGAATCAGGCTCTTTGACATAGGCCTGGCTGTCATGGCACTTGTGTAGAGCAGGCTGACCTAGACTCCCAGTGTTTCACCTGTCTCTGCATCTTGAGTGCTGGGATTAAAAGTGCACCACCACAAACTGCTCCAGTTACAGTTTTATCTTGTGCTTTCCTTGGCCCATTCTGGAGATATGTGCTTAGAGTCCAGTATCGGGGTACTTGGATACTTACTGCTCTCGGTGCTGAGTGTTGCTATTTCTGGAATCTCTTAAAGACTAAAGTTAAAGATTAATATGTATACACAGATCTGTCCCCCTTACTCCATCCTTCCCTTTGTGACAAACTTGTCTCATATTCTCAGTAATATTATTTTGTTAGCCTTCTTAACGTGATCACATTTATCCACATCACCATTTCCATGTTTTGCAGACATTCTCCTTAACTTGGCTAGATTCCAATAACTCACCTTGGACCTTTGCAAACTCCTCTCTTGGGTATCCTTCTCATTTGCTGAAAGTGTACAATAGAGTATCTTACTCTGTGTCCTCCTGTGCCTCTACACCACACTGCATGAACAGTCTCTGTACACATCTCAAGTTCAAATCTCCACTGAGCTGCTTCCTTTCATGTATACCGTGCTTCCTGTTCTTAGACTTTGATATCTGTACTTGCCTACTACCACTGTGAACACACACACACACACACACACACACACACACACACACACACACACACTCACTCCTAGCCACACTTACCTATGCCTTTGATCGCATTTATTCAGGAAGGGATAGAGAGGAAAGAACATTAGTATATTTGTCATTCATATAGTCAAATGAGTCATTTTCATAATCTTGTAATATACAATTTAGTGTAAGATATTTTAAATATATATAATATATTTTATATAGACTAATTTTAAAGAATACATTATAATTAAAGCATATTATATGTATATATGGAAATTGTATAGTGAAACTACTTTATAAATGTTAATAAAAATAAAGAATGGAACTTTTGCTATATATTATGATCATAGTCTAAAGGTTCAGTATATCATAACCTCTATAAACTTGTTTATAACAGCTAAACTATATGTAAGAGATTCTGTCTTCTGGGATGATTCTAACAGAATTGTTTATTTTTAGGTAAAAAGTTTAGAATGGAAGAACAAAGAAAACCAAGAAAGGGGATTTTCATTTTTGTTTTCACATTTTAAGAAGTTTTACTTGCCTTATATTTTCCCAAACATCTGCAAGGAAAATAGTTTATATCATCCTGTACTTGGTAGGTATAAATTGTAATTTTATAAAAGAATACACACAAGAATAAAATGTTAGTGTAAAGTTGGTATTTGTTATTTGCAAGAAACTGACCGATCACATTTACTGTTTGTATTGATGCTACACCCAGATTCACAAAGAACGCGCATTTATTTATTTATTGTTTTTTTGAGACAGGGTTTCTCTGTATTGTTTTGGAGGCTGTCCTGGAACTCGCTCGGTAGACCAGGCTGGTCTCCACTCACAAAGATCCGCCTGCCTCTGCCTCCCAAGTGCTGGGATTAAAGGCGTGCGCCACCAACGCCCGGCTGAATGTGCATTTATAGTAACAAATTTTTACTGAGAATGGAAAGGTTTCATTAAAAGATTACTCTCTGAATTTCATCCATTAGAGTTAGCAGTAGATTAAATTGAATTTTAATGTTTCTAGTATCACTAGGGTGCGTGTGTGTACTTTTTCTTTTCTTTTTTCAACTTTGAGCAGAGAGATAGTTAAGCTGCCTAGGTTGGCTGGAACTTGGTACCGAGCCCAATAACCTAGACCAGACTGGTCCCAGACTGTATTCTTCCTGTCTCAGCCTCCTGTGGGCTGGTTAGGAGTTCAGGTATGTACCATCATGCCTGACTTTAAACTATGTATTATGAATTTTTCCCCTAATATTTCTCAAGGGTTCAACCAACAATCAGATGGTATAAATAGTTAAATTGTTGAATCTTTTTCTCATGACTTGTCCAAATGTTAGTGGTTTTGTCAAATGACCTGGTGGAACCTTGCATTAGAACCCTGTGCACAAATCTGGATTAGAGGCAGAACTGGGCAATCCATATATGAAAAAAAAAGAGATAAATCTGTATGTAGAAAATTTGTTTTGAAGAAGGATGTTCCTTATAGCAAATTCAGGCACCTAGTAGGATCAGGTGTTGCCATCATGGCCATCTCATTGAATGTTTTTTGTTGGTTGGTTATTTTTGTTGGTTTGTTGTTGTTGTTGTTTTCCAAGATAGGCTGTGTAACAGCCCTAGCTGCCTTGGAACTTGGTCTGTAGACTAGGCTGGTCTTGAACTCAGAGATCCATCTGCCTCTGCCTCCTGAGTGCTGGGATTAAAGGCATGCGCCACCACCACCCAGCTCTTCTAGGTTCTTAACTAACATCAGACAATATAAAATGATGTTTTTAAACTAACACTTCTAAAACCAGTTTAGTGTCTGAATATCTCTGTAAGAGTTTAGAAGTGTAGGCTTAGCTAAGGGTAATTGCTTTTTTCATTTCATGTTTTGTTTTCCATTTTCACATAGATATCCCACAGATGAGACCAAAGCCTCATTATGTGATGATAAAGAAGGATGCTGAAACCAATGAAGCAATATACTGTACAAAAGAGCCTTTCATCCAAGCTCGGGTTATTGTCATTCGATGGCTGGTTTCTTTCTGGCTGGAGCCAAAACCACATTCAGGACCTAATATTCCTGGGATGGAAGGTGAAGTCTTGCCAAAGAATATTCAGGTAATATACAAATGAAGCAAGGCTGTTAAAGTCAGAAATGGCTTCCTGAGTTTATCTGCCTTAGGTATACAGCATGTTTAGAATGGATGCTAGTGATGGGTTATTTGAGTAAATCTATCTCATAACTCAAACCTTAACTGTTACTGTAGAAGTGGTATTAGCTGGGTGGTGGTGGTACAGTGAGATCCAGTATAGCCAGGGATACACAGAGAAATCCTGTCTCAAAAATCAAAAAAAAAAAAAAAAGACAAAAGTAGTATTAATTTCTTAATAGAAAATAAAACTTGTATAATAAATACCTAAAAACAATTTTAAGGAAAAGAAAACTTGAGGAATATGGAAGATAATTTTAAACATGTATTACTCTTAGTTTCCAATTTATCTCGGAAGTTTAATAGTATGATAGTCTTCTTTACTCATAGAGTATAGGTTTGGAGATCCGATCCATTGGAGATTACTGAAATTGGAGACAGTACTGGCCCTTTGCATGATTTTTTTTCCTATGCAGTATATGTTTAATTTAACTCTGGTTTCTCATGCTTGCATCACAATCAGTTTACCTAATGATTTATCTTCCAACCTCATCCTTTTTATTTTGTAAGTATTTACAGAATACAGATTTGAAGTCTGACCCAAATCCCTCCATTATCAATAGACACCGAGACACTGAGTTTAAAAGTAGAATAGGAAGCTGGGCGTTGGTGGCGCACGCCTTTAATCCCAGCACTCGGGAGGCAGAGGCAGGCGGATCTCTGTGATTTCGAGGCCAGCCTGGTCTACAAAGTGAGTTCCAGGACAGCCTCCAAAGCCACAGAGAAACCCTGTCTCGAAAAAAAAAAAAAAAAAAGTAGAATAGGAAGTTATATAGCTATACAGTGGAGAAACTAGGATTTTAAATTATGTTGTCGTTGGTTTGTTTTTTTTTAATTGAACAGTTTATTTCATCCTTACCCTTCTTTTTCAAGTTCTCTTTTCCCAACTGTGCTTTCGTGTGTGTGTGTGTGTGTGTGTGTGTGTGTGTGTGTGTGTGTGTGTGTGTGTGTGTGTGTTTACTGAGTGATACCATTTATTTGAATTTTATGTTGGCACAGACTTAAATATCAAATCTTTATTTCTTTTCTATGAATTTAAACAATTTTATTGAAACTATAATGTATTTTGACCCTATTTTTTCTGTTTCCTGCTTCCTCCCAGATCCTTCCCACCTCCTTATGTTCTTTATCTCTCCTTAAAACAAACAAACCCAAAACAACAAAACAAGAAACACACACACCTACAAAAATAACAATAAAAAAGAAGCAGAAGACCAATAATATTAAAAAAAAAAAGCAAAATGAGACAAAAAGTCTATAAAAATGCCATTGAGTTAGTTTTGTATTGCCAATTCCTTCTGGCCATGGAACCTTCACTGAAGTGTGACTAATACACCCAGTGAGATTCCACTGGAGAAACCTGATTTTTTCCCTTTGTCAGTGGGTGTCAGCTGCAGATAGCTTCTTGGTTAAAGGTGGGATCCCATGTCCACCTCCACCTTGCAGTGCTGGGTTCCCATCTGGCTTGAATGTGCAGGTATTGTACATGCTTTCACAGTCTGTGATTTCGTAAGTGCATCAGCCCTGTGAAATAAATAGCCTGATGCTGTTTACTTGAAAAAAACCTGTGCTTCCTCTGTGACTGTGTGCTCAAAGTTTTTTCATATGGGCTTAATTGATAACTTAATTGAATCACCTCTATTTCATTACAAGTAAGTGGATGATTTGTTACTACACATTTGAGGTCACTTAGGTGTTATTTGCATTTCTGCGTAATTATTCAGCATAGATTCTAAGTGTAATTGTATATCTGGCTTTGAAACAGTGTTGGATGTGGCCTTGGGATATGCCAATATTTACTAAAAGCAAAACATTTAAGTTGAGTGATAATGATGTTCTCTGACTTTTGTTTTTGTTTTAGAGAGCAGCTGCTAGTTTGGTATCCAGAGAAGAAAACAAAAATGATAATGTTGATAAAGCAGACAAAACAACAGAGCCAGAACAATCTCATTCTAATACAAGCACTCTCACGGAGCGAGAACCTAGCTCTTCTAGTCTCTGTAGCATCGATGAAGAACATCTCACAGACATTGAAATTGTTCGCAGAGTGTTTTCATCTAAAAGAAGCAATGTAAACTTTGTCACAGAGATATTTCGCCAGGTAAAATACCTATGAACATTTTTTAGATTGTAATGAAAAATTTGTCATCATTACTGGATATATTGATTTTTAGCTATTAAAAGTGATTCTAAAGTTAATTTTAAGTTTCTTAAACTTACATGAAAATCAACACCATTTTCCATTTACCCTCCTATTTCTGGTTGTTGGTTTCTTCTCATAATAAGACACAGAGATTTGTGTGTGCTAAACAGGTGCTCTACTGAAGTCGCATCCTCATCCTTCCTTTTGCCTCCCCTTTGTGTTCCCTGTGTTACCAGAGTAATTTATAATTAGTCACCGTGTGTCTTAGTTAGGATTCCCGTTGCTGTGATAAAACACCATGGCACCGAATGTAACCTGGGGAGGAAAGGATTTACGTACAATTCATAGGCCATCAACCAAAAGAAGTCAGAGCTGAAACTCAAAACAGGAATTTGGATGCAGGAGCTGATGCAGAGGCCTTGGAATTGCTACTTACTGGCCTTTTCCTCATGGCTTGTGCTCAACCTGCTTTCTTATGGCACCTAGAACCTCTGCTTTAGGGGTGGCGCCGACCTCTTGAGCTGTGTCCTCCCCCCATCAGTTATTAACCAAGAAAATGCAGCATAGGTTGTTCATAGGCCAGTTTGGTACAGGCATTTCCTCAATTGAGGTTCCTTCTGCCCAGGTTACTTTTGGCTTGTGTGAAGTCAACATAAACTGGTTGGCGCACTGCGGTAGTTAGTTTAATTGTCCACCTGACACAACCTAGAGTCATCAGGGGAGAGAATCTAAGGAATGGCCTAGATCAGGTAGGTCTGTGTGCATGGGGGATTGTTTTGATTATAATTAATTACTGTGGGAACCATCAGCCCCATGTGGACATGATTCTTTGGGCTAGTGTACTGAATCTTGTAGGAGTAAAGAAAGATCAGTACTGGAAGTGTGCATGCTTCTTTTCTCTCTGCTCCTGACTGCTGTGAGTAACTGCTCCATTTCCTGCTGCCTGACTTTAATTAATCCAACCCTCATTATGACATTTTCAGTCACAGTCTCCCTTGCTCTTTTGTGCCCCTACCACTTCGGCTAACCCCTAACCCTTCTCAACTAGCTCTCCCCTTCTCATGTCTAGTGTCATTAGGGTTGTTTGTTTACAGGAGAGCGGGTCCCTTACCAGTGGTTTCTCCCTCCCGCATCAACCTTCTATTGTGTATCATTCTTCAGTTTATGTTGACTTCACACAAGCCAAAGTAACCTGGGCAGAAGGAACCTCAATTATTAACCCATTTCTAGTACCTTCTACTTTTTAAAGTTTAAGTTGACAAATTTGCTTTTATTCTGATAGATCTGCTTTTATGTGTAACTTGATGTTTTTCTTTGCCACTTTCAATAAGCTTTCTTGTTCTGTATATTTAGTAGTTTAGTTAGAATTTAAGGGGAAGTTCTTTCTGGCCTTATTGTTTGGTGTCCTGAATGCCTCCTTTATATGGCTGGGCATCTCTTTCCTAACTCTAGGGAATTTTCTGTTTTGATTATTTTGAAATGTTTTGTGTGTCTTTAAAATGAAATTTTCTCATATGCCCTGACCTTTAGATTTCATATTTTCATAATGTTATGTGAGTCTTGGAATTCTGACTTGTACGTTTTTATTACCTTAATTTTGCCCTTACTGGGTTGTTCCCGTTCCTCCATCTTGCTTCCAGCTCAGTTATTTTTTTTCTGCTTCATCTATTCTGTTGGTGAAACTTTGCACAGAACTTTTAATATGATTTGCTATTTTTCATTTCCACCATTTCATTCTTATTTTTCTTCAGTGTCATTATGTTGAATTCTCCTTTCATATATCACATCATCACTTTTATTTTATTCAATGTCTGTATTCTTCATCTGTAGTAAATCTTTTATGGAAGCACTTTAGTAGTAATTATTCTGAACACAGCAGTAAGTGTAAGTTTATATAATGTAGCTTATTATGAAAAGTTATATTTATATTAAACTTTGCAAGAGTGAAGTTTCATGAAACAAAGAATATTACCATTTAGAAGTAATGCAATTAAAACAAATATTTGTTCCTTCTGTTTGAATAGCTATCTACTGGATTTCTCTTTCAATGTAGTTACAAAATATTTGGAGATAGAAGGCCCTTTTGTGCCTCGTGGTGGTGGCGCATGCCTTTAACCCTAGCACTTCAAGAGGCAGAGGCAGGCGGATCTCTGTGAGTTCAAGGCCAGCGTGGTCTACACAAAGATAGTTCCAGGAGAGGCTCCCATGCTACACAGAGAAACCCTGTCTGAATGCCTCCCTCCAAAAAAGGTTTTTTCTGGGTTGATTAATAGTTAATGAATTAAGTTTGTGAAATTGTTTATATCCCCATTGTATATGATGAGAAATATATTAATATGTTTGTGGCAAAATAAAAGTATTGTTCTTTTTCATTTTTTCCTGTTTACTAGGCATTTTTATTACCAATTTGTGAAGCAGCAGCTATGAGAAAAGTGGTAAAAGTGTATCAAGAATGGATTCAACAAGAGGAAAAGCCTTTGTTTATGCAAGAGCCTGAAGAACGTGTGCTTAGTTCTTCAGATATACCTTGCCTTGAAAATGTCACAGACCATGATATTTCAATAGAAGATGGAGAAAAACGAGAAGAGGTAAAATTATAAGATATATATGTTTTAATGTAAGTTCTGTGTTGATATGAGTATATTTAAAAAGTTAAAGGTACCTTTCAGTATATTTTGCATTTTATCTCACTGAATTTTCTTCAGTGCTTTTCTGCAACATTCTCTGATGTCACAATTTTATTTTTATTTTTATGTCACAATCCAAAAGCAAAATATGAACAAAAACATTTAGGTTATGTTGTGTATATCAGGGCTTTGAAACTTTCCACTGGCAGCTTTTTTACCCAATAAATTTTTACACAACCCTGTGTATATCATTGTATAACAAAGGTATCTGGGATAAGTAAGGTGACTTGCACCTTTCATCCCAGCATTCATGTGGTAGAGGCAGCCAGATCTCTGTGAATTTAAACCCTTCTTGTCTACATATCAAATTCCAGGCCAACTAATGCTGTGTAGTCTCAAAAAAAAAAAAAAAGATATCTGAATCATTCATTAAGAATAAATCATTAAATTTATTTTCAAAGTTTTTGATATGTATATATGTATGTATATATATAATTTTACCATTTATTAAAGACAAACACAGCTGGGCAGTGGTGGCGCACACCTTTAATCCCAGCACTCAAGAGGCAGAGACAGGTGGATCTCTGTGAGTTGGAGGCCAGCCTGGTCTACAGAGCGAGTTACAGGACAGTCTCCAAAACAATACAGAGAAACCCTGTCTCGAAAAAATAACAACAAAAAAAGACAAAAACCAATTTCCACACTAATGAAATAAATATGAGTATTTAGCTGAGTATTTGATATTGGAGGACAGGCGCATGTACAGCATATTTAATAGTTAATTGATATTTTCATTTTATCATCATCAGTGCTAATTATGACACTTTGTATAAATATGTAGTGCAAAATGTTGAAATATCTCTAAGACCATGTTAAAAATTGTTGGAAATTCTGTCTTAGTGTCAAGCTAAAATTCAGTTTTTAAAACTGCTACAAAAGTCAGCAGCTTAACATTAATTTAAAAGAAATCAAACATTTAAATAAATAAACAAATAAATAAAAGAAAGAAAAGAAAAGAAATCGAACATTTTGACACAGTCCAATCCAAAAAAAATACTAATTTGATACTTCCATACTGGAGAATGACAATAGGAAAATATTATATCTTTATATTAAGTGTTTGTTTAATAATTATGCCATTGTATTTTCTAAAAGCAGGAAACTGCATGTATAGTAAAAACACTGCAGGTCATAACACATTGTAGTCCTGAATCTGATGGGCTTTCAATAATGTTTTGTGGTGGGAAGACAAGCTCAGTATATATTGTATATATTGCATATTCAGGGCCAGGACTGTAGTCCAGTCATGAAATGCATCACAGGCCAGTGTGCCAAGAACAACTCACATTCATCATGTATTTGATTGTAATTTTCTGCTGTACATTCAGAAACCTTTCACTGTTGCTAAATTGTTCACTTATCCCATATTCGTTTTTGCATCCTATGAATACGAAGGGGTTCGGGTGTATATCAGAGGTAGACACTGCTGTATTTTAAACATGTGCCAAATCAAAATTGATGTTAAAAGCATATACTTTGTGTGTGATGATCAAATTATTGTTCTATCTTTTCTCAAAATATAGTCTGATTATGTTGTGAATGGCTACCCACCACAAACTGGAGTATTTTAAATTCTTCTCTAGACACTTTTGTATTAGGGCTAACTGCAGAATTCAGAATTTTTGTGACATACTGTTGGTGATTAAAAAAAACAACTATAACTTATTAACAGAGCAGAAAGAAAATGGAACAGAGGTAGCACTGGGTCACAGATTCCATTTATTCCTTAGACCTAAGAAAACTTTTGTCTTTTGATTGTTCAACACTTGTTATGAGTTAGATTCTCTAGGAACTAGAAACTGAGATGAAATTAGGAGTTTAAAGCTTATCAGGCCAGGCAGTGGTGGCGCATGCCTTTAACCCCAGCACTCAGGAGGCAGAGGCAGGCGGATCTCTGTGAGTTCGAGGCCGGTCTGATCTACATAGTTCCAGGACAGCCAAGAGTTATATAGTGAGACCCCCAACTCAACAGCAGTGAACACACACACACACACACACACACACACACACACACACACACACACACACACACTCACACTCACACACTCACACACATACTCACACACACACTCACACACACACTCACACACACACACTCACACACGCCCCAAAAAACAAACTGCACACAAACAAAAAATAAATAGAAGTAAGGAATAGATTGCGGGATGGTGAGTTGATAAAGATGCATTGATAGGTGTGTCTTCTGTTGGTTATTCACATCAGTATTGCCTTTAACAGTGAATTTTGAAAGTGCCAGGAGCCCTTGTAAGGCTATTAACCCAAATGATACAGTCACTCATTGATTGCCACCTGTAAGTTCAATATATGTTGCAAATGCTTAAAATTTTGGCGTTATAAAATGAAATTATAGATCTAGATAATAATGAGTGGGTCTTTATTTCACTTAGCATTTAACATGTTTGGAAGACAGTTGGCTATTTTTCTATGAGTTTTCATCACTCCCATGCACCTTGTAGGACATTAGGCATTTCTTAGTTCATCTCATTAAATCCCAGTGGCATTTTCCAGTAAAGAACCCCCAAAGTGTTCAGAATATCCTGTAAAGCTAAGTTTGTACTATAAAACAGTTACTACTGTTATTCTAGAGCATGAAAGAGAATACTTTATATTCTGCCTGAAGGTGGTAATACAGTCTGAACAGCAGGTAGATCAATGGGAAAGGAACCCTAGAATTGGGGGGGGGGGGAATGGCTCAGGGGCTCAAGTATCTACACAAGCACGCGTGGTTACAAGTACCTGAACACACCTGTGCACCCACATGCATACAACACACACACATATACACACATGCACACACACACCCTACACCACCACAAAACAGGCGTTTATCTGAGGAAACTTGTAACCTGTACTACCTAACAGCACCAAAACTCAGGCAGAAAGCTTCAGTAGTGGGTGGTTGAACAGTTTGGTTTTTTTAAAATTACAGTTACAAGAATTTACAGTTCTTAAAATCTGTTTTCAAGTTATGTATATGAATATAGATTAGAAGTAATCTTTTATAAAGCTGTGAATAGTATAATATGATTGTTGAATATGTGAATATACATAGACAAATGACTCCATATATGATGTGATATTAATTCTAGCTAGTCATTATCCATAATTTTTACTATTAGAATTTTTTTGCAGTGAATACATCTTAGTTAGTATGATCAGTTAAAATAGCTTTTTGATCTTTTGATCTGCTTTTGTTATTTTTGGTTTGTGTGGAGTGAGGTGCTCTCAGAACGTCAGGGTGCTGGGGAGCTGGTTACAGACAGTGTGAGCCTGCTGGTGTGGGCACCAGGAGCACCACCTGCAAGAGCAGCCAGGGCTCTCCATCACTGAGGCCTCTGGCCAGGCCCCTAAAGCACTTTAATAGTGGGGTCTAATAATTCCATACACCTTTTATGTCGCCGCCTTGTAGCATTCTGATTGATGAAATATTAAAACTCTTGACATTTTGCTTCAGGAAAATGGGACCAATATTTCTGAGCATGTTCGAAATTCTAGTTGGACCAAAAATGGTTCCTACCAAGATGCTTTTCATGCCTCTGAAGAAGCCACAGAACAAAATATTCAAGCTGGTACGCAGGCAGTTTTGCAGGTGGGTAGCTTTATACTCAATGTGTGTGCGTGCATGGGTGCGTGCGTGCTTGTGTGTGTCTTTGTGTGTGTGTGTGTGTGTGTGTGTGTCTTTGTGTGTGTGGCATGCTAGGCAAGTTTTCAACAATGAGCTAGCAAGCTAGCTCTTTATCTTAAAAACAAAATCAAACACCAAAACAGTCATTAAATTTTTCAAATGCCCATAGTTTGGAATTTCATGTGTAATAATTATATATTCATATTCATGTGTCAATTCACTGCTCACATCCATGAGTTGTCATATATCATATTTTTCATAAAATACATGCTAACATTACACACAGTTTATAGATGAAAAAAGATGCTTAAATTCAAGACTAATAAAGCAAAAGTAAATTGAATTAGAAAATATAATTAGTTTTGTTTTATATTTAGTGTGTGTATCAGGGAGGCAGGTATGTGCTTGCCGTGTGGAGGTCAGAAGACGACTTGTGCCAGTGCGTTCTCTCCTAGCCATGTGGGTCCCAGAGGTCAAACTTGAGTCAACAAGCGTGGCAACAAGAACCTTGCCCACTTAACCATGTCACTAGCCTCACAAGTTTAAAAACAGAACTTTCACATCCTCTGTAGTCAATGAAGACTTGCAATCTGATAATTCATGTAGTGGATGATGTGGAGAAATAGGAATACACAAACACTCCCTAAGTCTCCATCCGCACCTGCCATCCGAATTTCTGTGTGCTTCTTATGCTTTTCTACCCTCTGTTAGATGTTTGCCTTTACAGGATTTGCAGAAGTTCCTTATGTTCCTTTTCTCCTTTTCCTTTCGTTCCTTCTCTGCTTTTGTTTATGGTGCTTAGGACAGAACCCCAGACCCCAGACATGCTGCTTGGCACCTGTCACAGCTATGCTCTCACTGATTCTTTTTTCTTGTCAAAGCCACTTCTAACCACTCTCTTGTTAAATCAAAAATCAAAAGTTCAGCTTTATTTTTTGAGATAGAGTCTCACTGTATAGACTAGGTAACCTCAAACTCCCAGCGATCCACCTGTCTATGTCTTTGAAGTGAAATCATTAAAGGTGTGCATGACCGTGTCCCACTGAAAGTGCATTTTAAATTCTTACTGCTTGCCTAGTGAGGAGCCTCTGCAGAGGGTTGTTCTACCTGGGGTCCTTCCTCACTGTCCTGAACAGCACACCCTCCTCTTCTTTGCTCCCAGACCATTCTCCAAGTAGATGGCTTTACACTGACTTTCCCATATCTCCCTGTTGTTGAAGTGTCCAAGATTCAGGTCTTGAATCTCTCTTCCATATTTACTGTCTTTTTTACTTTATCCATTTCCATAATTATAAATATCATATACATGCTATAGCTTACAGATTTAATTTCTTGTCTGAAAGTTTCAAATCTGGAGTCTGAATTCAAATATTCAGATTCCAAGTTGGCATATTGAGTTGGAAATCTGGTAGCCATCTCAAACTTGACTGTTTTCCTTAGGCTTCTCTGTCTCATGTAATGGCTTCTCTGTTTTCTTATTTCTTGTCTTTGTGTATGCCATGCATTTCTTGTGTGTAGACTTTCCTACTGTTTTGTTCTCAAAGCCCTGACTGAACATTCATACTCACGTGGCTTACACCAAGCTCCTAGTCTGTTTCTTCTCTTAACCCCTGTCTGTTCTCAGTGCTAGGCAGAGGAACCCTGTCCCATGCCTTCAGGTCTTTGTTATGGTCCCTGGGCTTTATACCATGGCTCTCCAGAGTGCTTCATACACAGGCCCTCAGGGTAATTGCAGAATTGAGGCTGAGAGTTTTAACATTTAACACCTCTAACACCTCTTTATTCTCTTCAAAAGTTCGAGCTTGTTATTTATTTAAAATTCATTCATACTTTGATAATGGGAAGGAACCTGTTCTTCATACCTTGGCTTTTTTTTTAAACAAAATCTCTCACCGCTCTCCCCTGCATCACTTCATTCTATACTCGTTATTATTCCTCACATATGCAAGGCAGGCTCTCACCATAGGACTTTGAGTTTGCCTTTACTTGTATCTGGAATGCTTTTCTCGGACTGCTACATAACACGGCTTTTCTTTCCAATTTGTATTTGCAGTTCCGCCCCACCCACAGCCCCTTCGTTTGTGCTTGTGGATTCCCAGACAGTTAGGTGACAGGAGGCACCTTTGTCTGTCCTTGTCCTTTTAAAACCTGCTTCCTTTGTTTGAGATCCTAATATAGTTAGCCTCTCTTCCCATTTTCCTTTCCTCCCTCCAGACCCTCCCCTGTGCCTGTGCTTGTTCTTTCAGGCTCATGCCCCTCCTTCCAGGGAGGAGCTCGCCATTTACTCCTCTTTCTCTGTCTTTTGTTGGTGCTTCTCAAGTGCTCTCTGGTGAACATTTGTTAGACTTTTTGTAAATGCTTTTTAGACTTACGGTATTTTCTGCCTTTTCTTAATGTGTTAACTTTTTTTTTTTTTTTTTTTTTTTTGAGACAGGGCTTTTCTGTGTAACAGCATTGTCTGTTTTGGAACTCACTCTGTAGACCAGGCTGGCCTTGAACTCACAGAGATCTGCCTGCCTCTGCCTCCCGAGTGCTGGGATTAAAGGTGTGCACCACCACCTCCTGGCGTTTAGCTTTCTTAAAGTAATGAATTAGATGCGAAATTCTTTTCCTATGTATATTGAAATGAGCATACTTTTATTTTCTATTTTAATTCATTGATAGAGAATATAATACTAGATTTTTCTACATTAAGGCAACCTTACATTTCTGGGTTATACTCTACTTCATCATAAACTAATGTATTATGCTTTTTTGGATTGTTATATCCTAAGATTTTAATCTGTCTATTCACAATAGATATTAGCCTTTTATTTAGTTTTTTTTAAATGTAGTTCTTACTAAGAACATTATGTTTTTATCTGGTAAATTGGGTGGATTTCTTTCTTCTTTGCCTCTGAACAAAAAGATCATGCCCCATGAATGTAGAATGTGACTGCTCAGAGCTGGTTGTCTAGACCTGTTTGCTGTGCAGGGATGAATAGCCTGCCTGCTTTACCAGCTCAGTTTCTTTCATGCTGTTCATGTGTGGATCCTAAAGATTCCTTCTTAAGTCAGTTTTGGTTACTTGTGTTTTTCTCTAAAATAGTCCATTTCATTTGAATTTTATTGTCATGCAGTTAATCACCGAATTGCCCTTTTAAAGTCCTAGCTGGACCTCACTCCACTTTCATTTTACTCCTAATGCTTCCCTGTTCCTTTCCCTTGCTTTTGTTGGCTCACGTCTGCTAGGTTTACAGAGTCTGCTCTTTTCACTCTTGGAAGTGTGCTTTTAAAAAGTGTGCTCTTTTCAGATGTGTGTACAGCTGCATGTGGTAGTACTGTACTTCTAGGAAAGAGGAGATATGCATAGAAAGAAATCTCAGCTTGCAATGAATATAAGTTTATTGATTATATATTAATGAATTGTCATAAATTATAATATGCAACCTTTTATATAGGCTGTTATTACAAGAACAGATGTTCACACATAAAAATAAATATGGAAATGGTTGTTTATACAACTCAGAAAAAAATTCCTACCTTTGTTGTCTTTTATATTAAGCTTTTTGTGCTTACTGTTATCCATGGTTATGCACATAAACTTCTCACTTTAGAAACGCTATTTTTAATATGGATCTATTTCTTTGAGTGTAATGAGATTAAATATCAGATGCCAAAATGGTAGTAGAAATAGGAGTGTGTTAACTAATCCATGGTGGTTTTAAATTTCTTCTAGATCACCCAGTATCAGTACTTGTTTCTTTCTGTCTCATTGTGTGTGTGTGTGTGTGTGTGTGTGTGTGTACGTACGTGTGTGTGTGTGTGTACACAGGCAGAATCTTATTCTTTATCCCAGACTGGCCTCACACTTGCTGTCCTCCTCCTTGTCAGCCTTCTGAGTTCTGGGATTGCAGGTATGAGCAGCATGCCAGGCTGATTTTTTCTTTAGATAAGGACTTTACCATTCAGCCACATGTGGTAGCTCATCCCTATAATCTTGGCATTTGAGAGGTAATAGCAGCAGGATTGCAACAGATTCCAGCTTATTCTGATCCATATAGTGAGTTTCAGGCCAGCCAGGGCTACAGAGTGAGAGATTGCCCCCCAAATGGAATCTATCATTGATATTTCATTATGAATAATTAATGATTTCTCTTATTATAGGTGTTCATTATAAACTCATCAAACATATTTCTTCTTGAACCTGCCAATGAAATAAAAAATCTTTTGGATGAGCACACAGATATGTGTAAACGTATTCTTAACATTTATCGATACATGGTTGTGCAAGTATCAATGGACAAAAAGACCTGGTAACAATTCTTTGTCTTTATACAGCTATTATTCTCTGTATAAGTATAGTAATTTCTCAAGGAATAGTGCCTATGAATAGGATGTGTTACAGTGTTAGAGTGCTCCTATTACTGAATGGATACTAATATTTTATATAGTGTAAGAGTTATATGTGTATAAGTGTTTTGACTACATGTATGTAACTACACTATGCATGCTTAGGTTCTGTAGAGGCCATAATAGGGCTTCCCTCTCCAGACCCCTGAATTGGAGCTTCAGAGTCCTGTGAGTTGCCATGTGGGTGGTGGGAATTGAACCCAGCTCCTCTGCAGGAACGGTCAGTACTCTTAACTGTTGAACTATCTCCCAGCCCTCTAGCTTGATTTTAAAAACATTCATTACTGAAAGTATATGTAGAATTGCATATAGAAATACTTATTAACATATTTGTAACACTTTGCTGAGGACATTTCTAAGCATATCACATGTATACTAATCACATTTTTTAATAATATATATCTGCTTGAGTTTGTCACAGGAGATTAAATGACTGATCTTTGTTAATGCAACTCATGATGAGTGATAAGCAGGGTTTGAAAATGACCAATGAATGACTCTTTGCAATGAACACTTGCAAGTAAAGATATATGGACACGGCAGTTTCCATGACGAGATTTTTAATTTTCCCCCCAGATTTTGTTTTATTTTGAGGGGTGGGTGCAGGGCAGAGGGCAGATGCTAAGGGATGGGGAAAGAAAGGGATCAAGATACATGATATAAAAGACACAGAATGATTTAGAAAGTAATTATGAAAAAATCCGTCTGTTATAAAAAAGATTTTATTCTATGGCTGCTGATTATTTTATTTGCTTTTATTTTTTAAATGGTACTGGGGTTTGCCTTACATACTATAGGCTAGTGCTCTGCTTCTGAGCTATACCTCTAACTTCAGAATACTTTTTATCTGAGTGATAATTGTCTATTTGATTTCATGTTCTCATCCTGCCCCCCCAAATGGCATCTAGACCTGGGATGTATTATTGCTCTACCCACATTTCTTAACAGTAGCCATAAAGCTGTCCCTAGATTGGGACTGAAAATGGCCTCTACAGAGGAGACTCTGATAGGGACTTGGACTCGAGCTTGCCTCTATACTTAACTCCCTTCCCTTCCCCCCTCCCCCCCTTCATTCCTTCCCTCCTTCCTTTCTGTGAGACAAGGTCTTACTGTGGTAAGACCACACGTACATATCACCTCTCCTGCCTCAGTCATCCAAGGATTACAGGTGCATTCTACTATGCCTAGCTATTAGCATCATATATTGGTATGTTGATGAATTTGTTCCCAAAAAGTCAGGTGTAGTTTTATGGTGGTAGTAGGAAACATCTAGGAGAAAGAGTTAAGGTAAAGACAATGTTAGAATTGGTTCCATTTCGAATACACATGTAGAACAAAAGATTGAAAAATTGTTGAATGGGGCTAGAGAGATGTCTCAGCCGTTAAGAGCACTTTATGTCCCTCCAGAGCACCTGAGTTCAGTTCCCAGCACCCACATTGGGTGCCTACAACTGCTGGTAACTCCAGCTCCAGGGGATCTGATGCCCTCTTCTGACTTGTTCAGGTGCCTGCACATATGTGGCATACACGCACACAGATGAACATATATACAAATATATATATTTTAATCACTAAAACTAAAAGGGACAAAAAGGGTGTGGTAACAAGCTTCTGTAATCCTAGCATGAGGGAGATGAGAGGTTGAAGACAGCCTAGGCTTTATGAGTCACTGTCTCAAGAAACAAATACGGGGTTTGGGAGGAAGAGAAGCAAGGTTTTTTTTTGTTTTTCGAGACAGGGTTTCTCTGTATTGTTTTGGAGGCTATCGGTCCAGCCCAGCCTCGAACTCACAGAGATCCGCCTGCCTCTGCCTCCCGAGTGCTGGGATTAAAGGCATGCGCCACCACCGCCCGGCCGAGAAGCAAGGTTTTTACCTTTTATTTTTCCCGAGTATTCATTATTAAAACCATAAAATATAAAATTTGTACCTGAAGGTATTGTACACTAAAAGATTTTATGATGTTGACTTTATAAAGGCTTACAAACTTCAATTCTTAATATTTAAAGAATCCTAAAAACCTGATAATCGTTCAAAGATTGAGTATTTGGGTTATTCCAGTGATAATGTTATTTTCACAAAAATGACTATGAAAAATGATCACTAACCCAGAGCAAGAAGGAAGCATTGACGAATCTTCTTACTTTCAGGGAACAGATGCTGCTCGTGCTGCTCAGAGTCACAGAGTCTGTACTGAAGATGTCATCACAAGCTTTTCTACAGTTCCAGGGGAAAAAAAACATGACCTTGGCAGGTCGACTTGCAGGACCACTTTTCCAGGCAATAAAAATGAGTAGATGGATAGAAGCCTGTTTGTTTTTAAAAGATCATTGACGCTGAGCTTGTTAATAGGCAAAAATGCTTTAAATCAGAAACCTGTTTATGTTAAAGGATGTTTTATAGACCTAAATTAAAAACCACTGATCTAATTAGTCACACATACACAAATTCACAACATAATGGAAGAAAAATGTTGTAATTAAGAGTAATATGCTTATTTTACCTCTAGTATGGCATGCTTATTGTTTCAGAAAGCTAACAAAGGACTGCAGGAATAATGCCTGCGTGTTTTATGAGTTTCTGAATCTCTGGGATTATTAGGAAAAACATTTTCAATTTGTTCTGTAGTAATAAAAATGTAGTACCCAGCCAAGAGTCATTCTTGTGCTGCCCTATAGACTTTCATTGTTCTCCTTTCTAGAATTGGTTGAATCAGTGGTATTTTTGATTATACAGAATTACACATTTTTTTTTCAACATGAAGGTAATGTACTGAATTTAAACTTGCTATAAACTCTAAAAACAGGAAATATTTTTATGATGACATATTACATGAAATTACATGGTTAAAATGATTCTTAATGTCAGAGGTAAAGACTTATTTCATATCTAATCCTTGAGCATAAGTGTAACCATTTATATTGACATTTTTCAGTTCTTGCTCACTTAACCTAAAAATCTTTGCTGATGGTAAATTAACTTTTAGAAAAGAAACGTATTATCTAAACTTTTAGAAATTCCTCATTTCTATAACTAACCCAATGATGGGAGCTACAGAAAGATAAAAATTTTGCTTGCTTTGCAATAATAACTTCTTTTGTAGTTTGAACATTTAGAGACAGAATGAAAGGTCACTGGTCATTTCAGTGTTATCTTTATATTTCTTGTGTGAATTTATAATAATACCTTAGCAAAATTTATTAAGTTTTTGGTGGCGCACACTTTTAATCGCAGCACTCGGGAGGCAGAGGCAGGCGGATCTCTGTGAGTTCGAGGCTGGGCTGGACCGACAGCCTCCAAAACAATACAGAGAAACCCTGCCTCGTAAAAACTTAAAAAAAATTTATTAAGTTAAAGTTTTGAAAATCTTTTATTTTGTGACTTAATAAGGGTAAATATTTAGTAGCAATTCATAAAACCTCAGAGGATTACAGAATACTCTTAATTGCTGTTGTAACTTTAAAATAAAATTAATTTTAACCTTTAATTTGCATATAATTTTTCAAGGATATTTCATTTAGTACATCTCTAGGATCCCCCTTTTTTGTAGTAGTAGCAGTAAAGCAAACTTCCACATTACACTCACCTCCATCTTTAATTTGGGAATGTAGTTTGAAGTTTTTCACTTAAGAACTGAATATCAACACTAAATAACAGAACCATCTCTTAGGTAGGTTTTACTTAGCAGTAATGCAGTACAGCATGAAAGTTATGCCTTAATGTTACTGGCCCGTAGGCACTTAGCCAAAATTCTTATCAGGTAGTAAAAATTGCACTAGTTACTTGTACAACATACTCTGTGATTTAATAAATTTCTGTTCTTTGAAGTCACACACCAAACAAATCTCATTGTTATTTTTGAATATTTGTCTTTGTAGACTCTCATTGTTGCCTGGATCAAAGCAAATCTAAATGTGTACATCTCTCGAGAACTTTGGGATGACTTACTTTCAGTATTGTCATCGTTGACCTATTGGGAAGAATTGGCCACTGAGTGGTCTCTGACCATGGAGACGCTAACTAAAGTTTTAGCTAGGAATTTATATAGTTTGGATCTCAGTGATTTGCCGTTGGATAAGCTGAGTGAACAGAAACAAAAAAAGCACAAAGGGAAAGGTAAGAGTTGTTCAAAGATTCTCCATAGGAGTTTGTTTAAATAGTTGAGATGGGGAAAACCTACCTGGAAATACCTTTTCAAACCTCCCTTCATTTGTCCTGGAGGGTTAAAATTTCCAACAGTAAAATACATTGTTATTTTCTTAATCTTAAAATACTTTTGGTAGGATAAAGAATGTCATATGTGTGAGTATATGTTATGGTCAGTCTTATATTTAATTACAGTTAAATAATATAGAATCTTTTATTTTAAATGACCCAAGTCAAAATGTGATTTTTAGTATAAGCAGTTTTTTTTTGTGAATTGAAAAGATGACTTCGTTTTGTTCTATAATAATTATTTGGAAAATTCTCTTGAAAGCATTTATTATTTTAAACTACAAGAAAACCTCTGGGTGTGAAATAGTATTTGTGTAATGCTAAACTGAAGTGGGGCAGTGACGTAATTATTATATCACTATCATGTCCTTGGCATAGTATTCTGCATTTTAAAGAATAAGTTACCAGCTAGAAATTATATTTGTCATAATTTGTATCTGGCCATTTATTTATGATAGTTAAGAATATGCTCAAACAACTTTTTCTGCATTATTTATTTTTCAAGCGGCTGTTACTGAACTTTTTTTTAGCTCATTTCTTATCTTTAGATGGTAGAGAATTATAATAGTTTATTGTTGATGAAATAATATAATTTGAAAGACTTGCTAAGTTTTAACTATAGTTTTTACATATAATGAAGTTCAAACATTTTATAGTTAGTTTATAATGTATTAAAGGAAGCCTTAGAGTCTCCAACAACGTATTCCTGATAACTTAAAGATAGCAATCAGACAACCACTATCCTCCATACTAATGCTGCATTTCTAGGAGTTGGACATGAATTTCAGAAAGTTTCAGTTGACAAGTCATTTTCTAGAGGATGGAGTCGTGATCAGCCTGGCCAGGCACCCATGAGACAAAGAAGTGCAACAACTACTGGGTCCCCAGGAACTGAAAAGGCAAGGAGTATAGTACGACAAAAAACTGTTGGTATGTACTCTAAAGTCATGGGATCACTCGAGCAAAGCAGGATGGATGCTGTCTGTGTATGCTGGTTTTTTTCTTTTGGAAGATAAGAAACTTGTATAGCACCCCCAGCAATTCGTATAGTCCAATAGCATGCTTACAAGTATTTATTCTTTTAATATATATACTCTTGTGTTTATATAGTTTACTTTATTGTGGGTATCCTTGTTTCCAAATTGTCATTTTATGGAATTCAAAAAGTAGAACTTGTGTTCAGCATGAAGAACTCCAAAATGAGGTGGTAGAGTTTTTATTAAATAAATATATTCACAAATACTGAGATGGTAGCAAACTTTCAGTATTAAAATTATATAGTCCTATTGGCTTTAGAAACTTCCAACAGGGAATTAAATTCACTCCCTCTGCTGGCAGGCAACTGAGGTCAAGAAAATAATGTATGCTTTTTTTTTTTTAAACAAAACAAAGAGTTTTTAGGATGTGGTAAACAGTGGTGTAGGAGAGCACCGTGGGAAGTGCTTGTAGACTTAAGGTAACACAGCATACCATAGAACTAGCAACTGCCTTAGTTTCCTCTCAGAGCCCTGTAACTTGGCTGAGTTATAGAAAAGAAGACCCTATTTCTTTCTTACTCTTTTTCCTAAATATCTAGGTAACCTTGGACAATTTACCAAACCCTTCTAGGCTTTACTGCGTGCGTGCGTGTGTGTGTGTGTGTGTGTGCGTGCGCGCATGTATGTGTGTGTGGGTGTGTGAGTGTGTGTGTGTGTGTGTGTGTGTGTGGGTGTGTGGGTGGGTATGTGTGTCTTGCACGCGTGTGTTAGTGCATGTATGTGCATGCATGTGTTCCACATTGGTCAGAGGGCGACTTGTTTGAGTTGGCTCTCTGGTTTCCCCATCAGGTTCCAGGATTGAATTCAGGTTGTCAGGCTTGGTGACTGTTGCCTTTACCCACTGAACCTCTCACTGGCTGCTTTTTCTAGGTTTTAAGTGCATTATTTGTTTAGTGGTAGTGATACTACTCCCACCTGAAACAGAATTGCATGATATTGTTTCAGGTTTCAAGTCCACTAAAACAAAAAGTAAATCATTAAAAGTTTTACTAAGAAAGGTTCATGCATAAAATTGGAAAGTTCTTTGAAAGTTAGAGGTAAATATTGTTAGATCTTGTTTGCTTGTGTCTTACTCGCTGAAACTCACTGACCTCAAACTTGAAGTAATTTTGTCACAGCTTCTTTTTTTAAAAATTTTTTTTTATGTTAGAAACAATCTTGTTTCACATGTCAATCCCAGCTCCCTCTCTCTCCCCTCCTTCCCTACCCTCCCCACCAGGTCCCCCAGTCCCTCACCCAATCTCCACTCCCATCCCCAGGCAGGGTGAGGTCCTCCATGGCAGATCTCCAGTGACTGTCATTTCATCCAGGGCAGGATCTAAGCCCTCCCCCAAGAGTCCTGGCTGAGAGACCCTCCCATATTGTGGCATGGGCACTCAAAGTCTATTTGTACTACCCAAGGCTCCATAGATTACCTGGGCCTCCTCACTGACACCCACATTCAGTGGGTCTGGGTCAGTCTAAGAGCTCCCCCTTGTTCAGGTCAGCTGTTTCTGTGGGTTAAACCAGCCCAGTCTTAACTCCTTTGCCCATCAGTTCTCTCTTTCTAGCACTGGATTCTAGTTTAGTCCAGTGCTTGTCTGTGGGTATCTGCCTCTGCTTTCATCAGTCTCTGGATGAAGGTTCTGTTTCCTAGACTCTCTGGCAGTGGGATTGTAGGCTGGCACTCCCCTGATTCATGTCTAAAATCCATAAATGAGTGAGTACATACCATGTTTCTCTTTTTGTGACTGGGTTACCTCACTCAGGATGGTTTCTTCTAGTCCCATCCATTTGCCTGCAAATTTTAAGATTCCATTGGTTTTTTCCGCTGAGTAGTACTCCAATGTGTAAATGTACCACATTTTTCTCTATCTACTCTTCAGTTGAGGGGCATCTAGGTTGCTTCCAAGTTCTGGCTATTACACATAATGCTGCTATTGTCACAGCTTCTTGAGTACTGGGATTACAGATAAGAGCCGCCATGATTGGTTAATTTCTTAATTTTTAAAGATCATGGTGAATGAATATGCTTATTTGATTCAGTCTGAAAAGTACAAAGATTCCATTAAGCCCCCCAGCATTCTCCTCCCTGTCTTCCCAATTTACTTCACTAGAGGCAGACTTTCCTACCAGTTTCTTGTACATTCTTCTGAAGACCCTTTATTCACATAGAGGCCTAAAACACATTGCCTATGTACTGTGGTTAGCCATGGATTATACACATTTGAGTGGAGAAAAATTAAACATTCAGTATCAAAGCACTGTTCTAAACATTAAGGATATAGTTAGGAACAATGACTTGATCTTGGTTAAAAAATTAGTGATAAAGCAAATCAAATTTTAAAAGTAGTCACGGGCACTTAAGAGTTTTAATGTTGAGCTTACAGATCCAGTAAACATAACATGTAGTAGGAAATTACAAAGCAAGTTAAGGACTAGAGAATAGCAGGAGGGAGAGCAAGACTTTTAGATCAAGACAGGCTTCTGTAGCATGTGATTTAAGAACATAGATTTGAGTGAGAGAGCATACGTAGGAAGGATCTCTAGGAGATGCATTCTAATTAAAGGGGAAGTGTAAAAGCCGTGAAGCCAAGAGTTTTTGTTTTGTTTTTTTGTTTCTTTTTGTCTCTATTGTTTGCGTTGAATACTATGCTATATAGTTTAAATATTGTGTTCTTACATAGTAGTAGGTATAAGTTCATTTAATCAATAGTCCTTAAACTGAAGCTAAAATGACTGGGAAATTTAAGTTACAAGTTACTGCTTTGTGAACTAAAAATTTCTACCTTTGTCATCTAGTGATTCTTTTATGAAACTGTTCAATGCAACCAAAAATACTAGTTTTGGAAAGTATATGCAGTTTTTGAAAAGATGCTTTGAAGCTTTTATATGTTTATTATTTGGATGAGTACAAATTGTGTATTGTTCCGATGCTGTAGATGTCGTTGTTGTTATATGTTTACTTTGCTTTTAGAGAGGGTGTGCTATAGCCCAAGCTGGACTGTTGTTGTGTATTTGCTTTGCTTTTAAAGAGGGTGTGCTGTAGACCAGGCTGTCCTAGAACTGACTGGGTGGTTGCAAGTTACTGAGCTTCTGATTCGCCTCCTGTCATCACCCTAGTGCTGGGAGTGCAGGCATTCAGGCGAGCACCCACGCCTGCTCAGGAATGTGATTCTTCATGTTGATGCACAAATTCTGTTTTCTATAAATGTTTCTAATTAAAGCTTTAAAGGTATACTACTATACTTTAGTGTAAATGATTAAGTATTCTCACACCTGGAACAACTACTAAACACAAGAGTAACTCGTGACAAATTTCATAAAAGGAGCTATTGGTATTTAGATGACTTTATTTGGGGAAGAACATGGAAATAGGAATGGTTTGTTAGTATAATTCAGCTTCCTTAAGAGGAACTGCTGAGAGAAATGACCATATAGATACCAGAGTTGTTTTGGGCTAATGCTATTGAATATTTTTCTATGATTCCATTTGATAAATTTCTTGTTTTTCTTTCTTTTTTTAATGTGCTGAAGTGTCTGCTGGTTTTTTAATGCTGTTCCATTGTAATTGCTAATAATAGGTATTTTCCTGCTTTACACCAAAAGAGTTACATTCAAAATGTGTGTTGTGGTTTCTTTTCCTACAGCTTGCCAGTACTTGCTGTGCTGAAATGTTTTAATTTAAAGTTTCCTTCCTTTGAATCTTTCCGTTTTCTCTGTTGCTGCTTTTTCTGTGACACAGCCTTTCATTATAGTCACTCTTCTTTTTTCCTTCCCCACTTGTTTCTTTTCCCTTTTGAAGCCATGAGAAGCCGATCCATTGGTGAATGTGCTCTGCCATCGGCCTATATTCGCAGTGCTAAAAGTGCTCCTGTTCTGATCCATACTTCCAAACCCTTCTTGCCTGATATTGTTCTCACTCCCCTTTCTGATGAGCTTTCAGGTAGTGCCACCTCTGCTAATTTCTGCACACCCCTTTTCACTTTTTAATCCTCTGCTTTCAAATTTGCTTAATCAAATAAACTCTTCAAAGTTCATTTCTTTGGGGGGAGGTGTGGGAAATTGGAAAATAATTGAGAAATCAACATTTTGAGTTATTTGAACTTTAATGCTATTCTTGCAGTTCATTCTGGAAGTGCTAAGCTTAGTGCTGTGCCAATGTCTATATTTTTTTATTGTAAAAGGCCTAGTTGTTATGTTGGATGTTTTTTCTCTCGGGTGATTAAAAGATATAGCATTGAATATTTGTATCATTGGTGTCATACAACAGATAACTGACTTTTAATGTTTTATTGTTTTGATTAACAATATTGCAAATCTTAAATATTATTTCCGTTCTGTCTTCTGTATTTAGGAAACTAAATAATCACTAGAGAATACATATAACCTAATAGTTACTTTGGAGTTTTTGTTAGCTAAAATACTATGTAGAATTCAAAGGATGTTCTTTAATTTTTTAGAGCTGTTCCATGTAGCCCCAGTTTTAAGAAACTTAAAAACCTCAGCTTTCCCTTTTGATTAGATCTTTGATTATCAGTACCAGAATGGCATGTTCTTTTGTTAAGACAGTTAATAAAATGCATGGATTCAGTTCAGTGAGTTTTGAGAATTATACATACCCCATCTCCTAAATAAAATATGGAACATTTTCACTGCTCTTAAAAATTCCCTAGTTAGTCTAATATCCATGCATTCTCCACCTCCACATGCAGAAGCCGCCTTTTACTTCATCACCACTGTTAACATTGCCTATAATTTACGTTGCTTCTATATAAAATTATACAGTTCTTGTCTTTTGGACAGCAGCAAACTTGAGCTGAGTATAGTTAGTTTGCAAAATGTGATAGTTCAGTGAGCTTACCTGGGCATTATGAGATATCTTCCTAGCAGTTTGCTTAGGTGTTTCTGTGACATTGCTGTTTTTAAGAGGCACTGATGTCTTTTTGGGTTTGTTTGTTTGTTGTTTTTTGAGACACAGTTTCTCTGTATTGTTTTGGAGGCTGTCCTGGAACTTGCTCTGTAGACCAGGCTGACCTCGAACTCACAGAGATCCACCTGCCTCTGCCTCCTGAGTGCTGGGATTAAAGGTGTGCATCACCAACACCCTGCGTTTTTTGGGTTTGTGTGTATATGCATAGGGTTTTTTATCCCCCAAATCTATCTTTAGTTTAGTGAACTGAAAGATCTGTGAAGATACATCTGTGCTAATGATATTTTCAGTGAATTTCCTTCTGCCATCTGTATGCCATTAAGATCAAATTTTCTTCTAAATTATCAGGGTTCCATTAATTGAGAATTACTTATTTGCAAGTGCAGAAACGTGTCTAAATACATCTAATTCTTGATGCTTTGTAAAAATTATAAATGACAAAATGTATTTATATTTAGCAAAATAGAACAATAAAGCATCCTGTTATTGGATATATGCATTTTCTAGGTGAATGAGTAAGAATTATTTCTGGATAGTATTCTGATACTGTTGCACTTGTTTTGAGTCAGTGTTTTATTTTATAGCTCAAACTAATCTAAAACTGCTTAGTTTAGGCTTGCAGTGATCCTCTCAACCTCAGCCTCCTAAGTACTGGGACAACAGGCACAAGCCACCATGCCCACCCTCATATTATATACATTTGGGAAATAGTCAAGCTTTATTTTGAAACCATAGTATAATAAATTAGAAATAATTTATAATTAAATTAATATTTGAATTTTCAGTTAAATAACAAATGTAAAATAGGAAATTTGGCATTAATCCAAACTTTAGAGTTACAGGGTTTTTCTGTGTACCCCTGGCTGTTTTAGAACTCACTGTATAACCAGGCTGGCCTTGAACTCGGAGATCATCTGTCTTTGCCTTGGAGAGTGCTGGGATTAAACATGAGTCACCATGACCAGCTGATCCAAGTATTTGATGAATAAGTCAGTAAAATATAAGGTACCAGTGCAAATCTGTAGGACAATTGGATGATATACATGGAATAATATACACTTTAATGGAGGAGAGAAAGTGGTACATATTTCTCTTAAACATGGCCCTTAATTGTAAATGAATGAATAAATATTTTGCCCTTGGCTATAAATATTGACTATAAAAATATAAATATTTTGCATTTGATAAACATTCAAACATCTTTCTATGCAAACAGCACAGATTTTTGTATGAATATGTTTCACTGTAGCTTATTTCCTTAAATTAGCAAACAAATAGTTTCTGTCTGGTAACTGAATTAGATACAGTTAAAGAGAACCACCTAGTTTATTGTAGACAAGTAAATTCTTTTGTTTCAAATTTTTAAAAGCACATGTACTTAAAACATCTAATATAAACAATTTTTACTTATTCAGAAAAATTAAAAAATAATTTTGGCCACTAATTCTTAAATTTTTGGATGGATCAGAAACTTGAATTCTTTGACAAATATCATCTAAATAAGTGCTAATTAAAAAAACAACAATTTTATTTAAACAAGAAGAAGCTTGATTTGAAGGGGAATCTAGGATTCATACCAGTTATTTATATGCAATAAAGAAATAGGGTTGGGGAAATAGGGGTGAGAAATTTCTAGTGTAGTGGTCAGATATATTGGAACCATATCTGCTTTCTAATTGAGAATGTATTATTGGTCTGTAACAAAATGCTAAAGTAGCAGGCTTCCTGTTTCCTAACCACCACCTGTCTGCTGCTGGAGCACACAGAGTGTATCCTCTTCCTCCATTTCCAACTGTGCAGGTATGTCCATTTCACTGACTCGTTACCCATCAGACCAGACTCTCTGCTGCCTTAACTGACAAACCCTGCCATTCACAATGGACTTTCATTGGTTCACTAGGAGGTGTTTGCTTCTTAAAGTGCACCACAGAAGCATCTGCCTGCCGCTGTAAATTAATATGATCGTTGTTCTCAGTCTTGACTCCTTCATGGGGTTTCTCATCTGCCATAATGAGTGCTGGCATCTCCTCAACTTTGCTCCATGTAAGAGGCACCAGGTCCACACTGAAGGAACACACAAACAGCACCAGAAGCAGCAGTAAAATGTGTTTTTAAATGCTAAAAGAAAAACGAAGTGTTTCCTTCCTATCCCCAGCTCTCACCCCTTTAGTTGGACTTGTGCAGTCAAGGGTGACCTTGAATACCTGATCTTCTTGCCTCTGCCTCCCAAGTACTTGACCCAGACTACATTGTTCATTTCAAAATATACCAAGTATTGCCTTAAGTAGCATGAGATGTTTGTTTCACAGTTCTTGCTTTTGCTTTGTTACAAATAAATCATAAAGATTACCTTTTAAAAAGACCTTTAAATACTTATAGATAATACGTAAAAGATTACCCAAGGGCCATGATTCTTTTTTGTCTCCATTTTCCTCATTTGCGATAAAATGCCTCTATGACAAATTTAAAAATTTAGATAATATTGGCATACTAGTCTCTGGATCAAATCATTTCATATCTCTTTCAAAATGATACTTATTTATATTTATTATTTTTGGACATGGTCTTATTTCTGTAGCTCATGCTGGCTTCAAACTCCTGACAATCCTCCTACTTTATCACCCTGTTAGGATTACAGGTATGAGCTTACCTGTGCCCGATGTCATTTTAGATAGTACAGATTATCTCAGAAAGGACATTTTAAAAACACAAAAAAATTCAGAGAGAATCAGTAAGAAAAGGGCTTCATAGTGTGGGTATGATGGCACATGTCCTTAACTGTAGCATTTGGGAAACTGAGGCAGGAGGTTGTGAGTATGAGGCTAGCCTGCACTACATACCAAGCTTTGTTTCAAACAAACAAACAAACAAACCCACTGCCACAACAACACTCCACCAAAGAATGAAAGAACTAGATAAAGAAAAGCAGTGTTTTTCATGGTTTTCTGTTTCTCCCCATGCTTATACCTTAAATGAGCACATGATGTATTTCTTGTGTGTATCTTTGAGATCAGGAATTGAGGGTCGGTAACAACTTTACCAAAAAAAAAAAAAAAATAGAGACACTCTTACAAACAATTTCTTTTGGTTAAAGTAGCAGTTTATCAGAAAAGTGTCCACAGAAAGGAGGCAATCCCTGTCATAGTAGTGTGATTGTAATCCTAGCACTCCAGAGGCAGGGACCAGCCTGAGTTACTTAGCAAGACCTTGTCTTGATAAACACAGAAAGGCAAGAAAGGAAAAATATTTTCCTAATAGTTTTTTGAAGTTAAAATACAATTGAATCTTTTTTTCCATTCCTTTTCCTGATACTCTTGAATAGCTTGGGGGGGGGGGCAGGGAGTTAAAACTAAACTTCTTTTAATCCTCCCTACACCTGTGTTTTTCAAAATATGATAAAATTGTCAAAAATGAACTATCAGTTCTCAAAGTACCATTTTTGGTGGCCCCTTTTGTCTTCCATTACTTTTAGAGGGCCATTCTACCTACGTAGTTGTGAGTGCTGCAATGCTGTGTCTCAGAACGTTATATATAGTTAGAGACTAAGTTATTGAATATCCTTGAAGAGTTTTCCTATGCTAGAGACCAAGTAAAGGTTATTGGCATTATGTCAACACTTTCTTAATTTAAGATTTGTCTTTAATAGTTAAAAAAAAAAAGGTATCTGCTTAGACCCTTAGCTCTGATTTTGATACAGTATCCTGGGGCTTGCATACACACCAAATACAACTTTTTAGTGATTGCTGCTTCTGAGGAAGCATGGCCTTGGGCCTCTCCCAGCATCTGTTGAGAATTGCTGCTCTAGACTTCACTTGAATGCTTTTGAGGGTGAACTTAGCAGACTTTCTGGTTTATTTTACTTTTGAATCAGGGTTTTTTTGTTTGTTTGTTTGTTAGTTTTGAGACAGGTTTCTTTGTGTAGCCATGTCTGTCCTGGGACTCAAATGTAGATCAGGCTGGCTTCATACTCAGAGATTCACCTGCCTCTGCTTTCCAAGTGCTGAGTTTAAAGACATGCCACCTGCCCCCCTCAACCTGACTTGAGACAGGGTTTTTTTTTTTATGCAGCCCCAACTGGTCTTGAATTGAGCACTTTGTACCTCCACCTCCCAAGGTGGGTACCACCTTGACTAGTGCTTATTTTCCTGTTAAGCAATTTCTTAAGCAAATTTGCTTATGGTGCCAAAAATAAAGGAGGGTATTAAAAATCTAATAATAGAGGCAATTTACTATTTATAATTTTTCTGGCAGAAGAAAAATGCCCCTCTTTTTTCTAAATTTTGCCAAGAATGAAAATTTCTAATCTCAAATTAAACAAATATGTTCATGCAATGAAATACTTCTTTTTTTTTCCTGTCACCAATATGTAATAGCATATCTGTCCTTGGTAGCTCTTTGCTTATAATATGATGGTTATAGCATAATTCCAAATGATATATTCAGTTCTTGGCCCTGAATTCACTTGTAGAGCAAAGGATAACTTTGAACTCCTATTCTTCCTGTGTCTACTTACAAAATACTGGGATTGTAGGTATGTGCAGTCACACTCAGCCAACTTATTTAATTATTTTAATATTTGCCAAGTAAAATTCGATGGCAATTTACAGGTAAATTGGTATATAAAAGCATAATGGCTCATCCCTGTAGTGCCAGCAGATAGGAGTTTGGACAGGAGGATCATCTCAGGCTTGTGAGTTCAAGGACCATTGGGCAGCATAGTGAGTTCAGGCTAGCCTGTGCTAAAAAATTAAGAGCCTGTTTCGAAAAAGAAAAAAATAAAAGAAGACAATCCATACATAGCATTCTCATAAACAAAACACTATAGTGTAACATAAAACTATAGGAACATGTACATGCACCTGCACACACAAACATGAACATGCATACATGAGCATGAACACACATAAACATAAAACATGTGTATGTGAATATTGGAGTCTTAAAAGGGTAGAAGATAGATCAATGGGACAAATTTTTATTTAACCTTTGTTGATTGGGTGTTTCCTATTCATCTATTTATTTTACATCCTATTGATTGGTTTTCAAGTCTTCTTATGATTCACTAATGTAACATTGCGTTGTCCACGTAACATTGCGTTGTCCACTGGAGACATCTCATCTTTAAAAAAAAAAATAGTGTTTTTGCTAACATCAGTACATCTATGTAAAACACCTTACCATGAAGATACATTGATATTGTCAAAATAGGCAAAAAAATGACAATTATCTAGTAATTATCAGGAAGAAACTTGAGTTTCATAAATGACATTGGTTTCTGTATAAACTAGTGTAAATCATTTTAAATTCAAGGGACATAAAATACCAATATTTGTACTTCACTAAGGAAAATAATTAACTTCATTAAAAGAGAATTTGGAGATACTTTTTAGAAATCTAGTTGAATGTTAATATTTTTAGATTAAGAGGTTCTCTTGGAATTATTTTACTAATGAGCAACAGCTTAAAAAAAACGTTTGTGTATTTGTGTACATTTGTGTGTGGGCTTGTGCATGTGAGTGTAGTACCCAAAGAAGCTAGAGTAGGCATCAGATTTCCTGGAGCTAGAGTGGAAGGCTGCTGTGGGCTGCTGTAGGCTGTCCCACCTGCTGGGATCCAAACTCAGACCCTTTAAAGGAGCAGTGTGTGTTTCTCAGCATCCAGCTTTCTGTCCAGCCCTAGTGAGCTGCGTTTTTATGTAATCCACGTGTTCCTTCTTTTGTATTATATCCATTCTGTATGATGGTGTCATCTAGATGATGCTCTTAAATGCAATTGTATGAACAGCATAAAAATGTTCAAGAAACCTAAATTCTAACAGAAGTTTTTTTTTCTTATATGCTATAAGCTAACAGTAATACTTTAATGCACAATCTACCTTTAAAACTATGAAAATAACCTTTCTTTGAAACATAATATCCAGAAAAACATACATTTTAATATATAAAATAATTTCCAATGCGTTAATGCTAAACATCGCCAAGGAAACATAGAAAAATAAGATTTGCCATATCTATAAAACTATAGGCTTCTGTGAATCATTGATTCAGTGGTCAAGAATTTTTTTCTTTTTTCTTTAACATAGCAGAAAGACCACCATTTTAGCTATATCATGGATTCTGAAACTAATTTGATTAACAATTTACCTTTTGTAAACAAGGAAGCTACCCTTATGTTCTAGAGGATGTAAATCTAAATTACTTTGTATTCTTGGATAAATATTGGATTTACTCTGATATAAATGTTTAATTAGAATGTTTCAGTGATAGTTCTGTTGCTTTTATTTTTTGAGACAGGTACTCACTTTTGTAGCATAGACTGGCTTTAAACTCAGCTCTTCATCCCGCTGCCTCCCAAGTGCTAGATTATATCCCTGTGCCAGGCATCATGCCAGGGTTAGTTCTGTTCCTTTTAGCATTTGTATTACAAGTGGAATAAATAGCAATGATAATCTCTTAAAATTCTGATTTTATTTTGCTGGTAGATACATTCTTTTTATTTTCTAGGTAACCTAAAGGTTTTTTTTTTAATTTATTTTTATAATTTTGGTGTTTCAAGACAAGGTTTTTCTGTGAAATAGTCCTGGCTGTCCTGGAACTCGCTCTTTAGACCATGCCGGCCTCAAACTCAGAGATCTGCCTGCCTCTCCTCCCAAGTGTTGGGATTAAAGACATGTGCCACCACTACCCAGAAAAACTTAGTGAGTTCATAGGCATTTTGTTAATTTTCACAATTACACTTTGAAAAAAAAATGTAGTATTTGATTTTGTATATCAATACTACGTATTGTATATACATAACCACAAGGACTTATATACTAAGCAGTATAAGATTGTAAAACTAATGTAACAACACTAGGCCTTCTTCTGAAACTGCGACATAAACAAAGTTAATCCCTCTGGATTTCCACTTCCTCATCTGTAAGAGAATTAATTAGGCGATCTCTGTGAGGGAGTCAGATCCCCAGGAACTGGAGTTACAGACAGTTGTTTGTGAACTGTCATGTGTGTACCTGGAATTGAACCTGGGTCTTCTGTAAGAGCAGCTAGTGCTCTTAACCACTGAGCCATCTCCCCAGCGCCCCAGAATTTGTACTTAATAAAAAAGAGACGTTAGAAGTCATAGTATCTAGACGTTTGGTGATAAGACACCATGACCAAAGGCAGGTTGGGGAGGAAGGGGGTAATTTAATTTATAGACTGTCGTCGCTCATTCAGAGAAGTCAGGGCAGGAACTCAAGGCAGGAACCTAGTTGCAGGCACTGATGTAGAGGCAGTGGAGGAATGATACTTAGTAGCTTGTTCCCTTTGGCTTGCTCAGCCTGCCTTCCTATGGCACCCAGGACTAGGAGCTGCCCAGGGGTGGCTCCACCCACAGTGATCTGGGCCTTCCTATGTCAGTCATTATTCAAGAAGATGCACCACAGGCTTGCCCATAGGCCAGTCTGGTGGGAGCATTTCTCAATTAAGGTTCCCTCTTTTCAAATGACTCTAGCCTGTGTCAAGTTGGCATAAAACTAATGAGCCAGTGGTTGTTTATGAAAAGGGCCACTCATAAGTAGATAAGATTTATCTATAGCAGATTTTAATATTTTTTTAAAAACCAAAAAATAATTTTTATGATGTACTGATCTTGATTAGTTTTTTTAACTGATTATATTTGATGGTAAAGAATAGAATTTAAGATTATAGTAAATAAAGTTAAACAGAGTGCTCTGACAAGCAGAACTTTAAGGAACAGAGCAGAGATATCCATTGCTACAATATGTGGTTAACCAGATAGCAACGGTTGAAGAAAGGCAATGTCTTGTCCCTGCCTAATGGAGCAGGATTTCTAAAAGTCTACATGGAACACCTAGATCAGTTTATGTGTGTTAAGATCTCCCCCCACCCCCTGCTTACAACCTGAATAGGGAAAACTAACAAGTCTGAATTGCTTGGTGTATTGGCACAGCTCTATCTTAAACTGCACTTCCAAGTGTTTCATCAACTCACTCTTCATATGCATGTTAACATCTTAAGTGTATTTTGGTCATTTTCTAATTCATTGACACTACAAGCCTTGGGCCCACCATATTTTTGAAAAATCAGCTATATATTTTTAATTGTTTTTCTTTAGTTGAACTTACAAAAAAATCAGACTTTTTATTTTACTGGGAAGAAAATGTTTAGGTTGTGGGTGAAACAATTGTGTATTTTTCTATAGTTTCTACTATGTATACGTTTTGTCTTTTACAGATATTGATGATGCTCAAATCCTTCCTCGCTCAACCAGAGTCAGACATTTTTCACAGAGCGAAGACACTGGAAATGAAGTGTTTGGAGCTCTGAGTGAGGAACAGCCATTGCCTCGAAGCAGCAGCACTTCTGACCTCGTGGAGCCGTTCACTGTTGAGCGAGCCAAAGGTGCAGTTCCTGTCGTTGACACTTCATCCCGTCATGCTCCGAGCTTGCAGACTTCCACAGAGGCGTCTTCAGTAACTAGATCCACTGAGAGCTGCAGCACTGATACTCGTAGTAGAGAGTCTTCTCTGGAAGTTGGTGATAGCATATATGACCATCTTTGTCATTTAATAGGTCCAGTAGAACTTGCAGATGCAGCTTTCGAACAAATCCAGTACATTGACCTTGAAGGAGATGATGATCTTCTTTCTTCCCTGAAAGAATACTTTAAGGAAAACCAGGAAAATCATAGTAACAATGAGCTAGGTAAAGATACAGCTTCTCAGAAGGTGATTATTGCAGTAACTAGAGATGAAATACCATCTTTAGATAAACTAGACTACATAGGCCAGGAAATAAAATCAGAAAATCTCATGTCTTATGTTGGGACTCCTGAAAATACACCATTTCAAAAACAACCAAGCTCAGCTGTCTTCACGAGTACTGTTGCACCTAAGCAGTTAGTTAGTTTTTCAACAACACAAGCTGCTGAAAAACCTATGCAACTAAATCTTGATGAACAGTCATCGGATCCTAGTTCAGATAGCCCTTGTGATAAAGAAAAAAAGAAACATCTGTATAGACAAACAGCCACAGAAGTAGATGCCTGTGTAGATATGACACTAGGTGAAAAGCTTAAGAGTATACAAGTTAATGAAAAAATCACCCCATATATAATGCATGCCAAGAAAACTGCACTAAAAGCACCAGTGAACCGCAGAATGCCTCATGTTGCAAACACTAGCAAGCTTTCTCCAACTAAGAGGAGCTTGTCTGAAACAGTAACTCATAGGGCCAAAATCATGAAAATTGCTGCTAAGAAACGAAATAGTGTTCATGTTACTTTTAGACCATCTACTGAGTCTGTCCAGTTTTATAACCCTCTGGAAAACAAAGAGGCTCCATGGAAGATGAGACTTCGGAAGCTCAGTGGCTTTAGCAGTAGTAGCAATAGCAGTACCAACAACACACAGACCGGCTCAACCAGTGGTACAGACCTTGTAAAACCTGGTGTGTACAGACCTCTAGATATGATTGGTGCATCATCAGTTAGCAAAACAGTGAAGGAATCCCCAGAGATTCCTACCACATCACAGAAAGAAGGAATTGCAAGTAACCAGTTAGGGAGTCGCAGTACTCTTAGGTCATCAAGTCACGAGGCAGGACTACAACAGGGCTCCCTGGGTGGCGTTTATAAAACTGTTGTACATGCTCTTTCGAAGCCGAAGGCAAATGTTTCCCCACAGAGGCAGAACAGAATGCCACCAGAGGCTCCACTGAGGGATCTGTACAGTCATGTAATGGGCTATTTTGGAAGGAAAGCTGCAGGTGAGCACTCACAGTGTGCAGAGCGCAAAAGGAGAAAGACAGCACCAGTTTGGCTTAATGCAACTGAAGCAAGCTATAAGCAATCAGAAAGCTTTGGGATGGTCACTGCTTTCTCTCTGTTTGGTTATGCATGCGCCTTTCCCCAGCTCTATTTTCCCAGCATACAATATTTATTTCAATTACTAATTTCCCTTATGAGGCACTTAATTAAACCTCTTTGCTGCTGAACAACACAATAGAAAGGTGAAGACACAGGAGCAAATTTACTGGCCTTTCAAAGGTCAGGTGTTTTTCTGAGTGTGCACTGTGGAGTTGGCTGTACCTTCTCTCTTGCCCACTACTTTATGTCTAAACGGGCATTAGCTGTATCTCATTGAATTTGCCTATTCTTACTGCTAACTTCATTCGTTTTGCATTTTTTCTTTGGTAGAAGGTTACTTTGACATCTAACATAACAGAAATCAAAGTCCTACAACCAGCACCAACTTAACGTTGAAAAGAAAAATCCTTTGTTTAATCTCAGAAGATTTAGCCACTTTCTGTTTAAGGCATTTCTGAAAAAAAAATGCTGTAGACCTTTAGTCTTTGTTTCTTGTGTATAGAGTATGTTCTATCTTTGAAAGATTTAAATCTTTATTGTGAGATTTTTAAATCTGCATTAAGGTTTCATAATAGCTAATCATTATTTCAAATGGAACCTAAATGTGCAGATTAGAAGAGGGGAGCAAGATTGTAGTTATTACTTTATATTGTTTCAAAACTAAACGACTTTACAGATACAAACTTAACTTTCAGCAGTAAGGTAGGTTTTGATTTCATTTGTTTAACATGGTTTCGTTAGCATGATTAACAACGCTGTGTAATGCATCTTGCATTGAGCCATTAATGCCACTTGAGGGCGGTATATTACAGCTTAGCAAAGCCTGGCCGGCGATATAAAGACAATGGTATTGCACAGTCTGGAATTCTTTGTGGTTCAGTAGGTATGTAAATAGCACTAGTTTTTGTTCTTCAGAGAAACAAACTTTTCAATAGTATGATAGTGACATAATTTTCTTATTTTCCACGAGCTAGTTTTCCAAGTGAAAATAATCATTACTATAAACTCATATTACAGTGTTAATGTTAAGCATATTACGTGACTGTTTTGGTTTTATTCTTTTCTTGAATCTTGTGAAAATTGAATCTTTTTTTCTTCAAGAACTGAGGTTAGACTTTAGACCAAATCTAAAAAACAGTATACCAAATCATGAAATTTTAATTTGTATACAAACCCAAGTGTGTTTGTGTCTCTGAGATTTGCATGAATTGAAAGAATATATTCCTTGCAGTTATTCTCTGGGAAAAGAGGAAGATTGTGAAATATTAAGGCTCTATATCAGCATAGAGTAGGAAGAAATAAATATATACCAGTTTCTTTATAGGCAATATTAACCTGACTTCAGCTAGTGCTTACCTCTAGCTTTCTTGCTGTTTAAGGTCATACTGAAGATTGACTAACATCTGCTTAGTTAAATAAAGTAAATACAATTTACTAATTCTTAAAAATTAAATCTGAAAGGAGGGAAATTATTCATAAGTGCATGTTTGGCAAATAATTGATATGGCAGAGGTATTTTATTTTGGATTATTTTGTTTCAAATTTAGAAGATCCATTTAAGTTGTTGCTCACTATATTTAGTTGTTTATTTGCTTCTAGTAAATAAAGAGGACACGATACCCAAGCTGCCGCCTCTTAATAGTGATACTGGTGGCAGCAGTGCTAATGTTCCTGACCTGATGGATGAGTTCATAGCAGAGCGGCTTCGAAGCGGGAACGCCTCGGTGAGCTTGAGTTTTGTTTAATTCATTTGGCTTTTGAGACACAGACAGAAAACTAAAAGATAGGTATAATGTATATGTGGAGATTTTTATTCAGAACTTCATTTCCTGAAATTTAACCCTTACTTGTGAAGTCATTAAAGCATTTTAACATGAATTTATTTGTTTTGTATTTGTGTATACATGTGGGTGCATGTGTACCATAGCATTCATGTGAAGGTCTGAGGACAGCTTATGAGAGGTAGTTCTTGCTTCTGCTCTGTCATCATTCATCATTACAACTTTTTAAAGCTGGTACAAAATTCTACCCAGCTGCTCAGGAGTCTGAGGCAGGAAGACAGCTAGCTAGTTCAAGGCCTTGCCAGGGAACAATGTAAGTTCAAAGGTAGCCTGTTCAACCTAGTGTGACCCAGTCTTATAAAAATAAAAGGAGAGCTGACTGGATCTCAGTGATCCATACAATGTTTAACCAGCATTCATAAATCCTTAGGTCAGATCCCAGAATGGGGGGAAGGGGAGGGGCGGAAAAAATGAGAGACATTTAAATTAAAGACATTGAAATGAAATTACTTTTTTCATTCAAAGGCATTGAATGAACACACTGAAGCTTGTAGCTTTTACTACAGACATACTGGACTATCTATTAGTAGTTGTAAGCTGCTTCCTTCCTGGTTCCCTTTACTTTCTTTCGAGTTTGGTATCACCTGCTAACTGTCAATAGGAAAGAATACAGAAGTCACTTAGCCCAGTTCCTATAGTTTTGATATGATAAATATTGCTTAAACAGTTGAGATAACTCTAGAATTGATGTTAAAATTAACCTTTTATCTTAAATATTAAATATCAGAATGAAAATAGAAGCTAGTGTATCTCTAATTCTCAGTTGCGGAATTGCTCTTAAAAACTATCTTATTCCATTTGGGTTTTAATTTATCTATGACTATTACATTTCCTTTTATTTGAGTTTTTTCTTTGAGCGAGTAAGAATTATTTTGGAATCAGAAAATGACATCTTTGCTATCTTCCACTTACTGTCTCTTTTGTTTGCTTCTTTGTTTCACTGTAAACTTTATTTTTCTTCTGTTTAAGAGCCTTAGACCCAGCACCATCTCTCCTGATATTCAGGTCTTTGCTTTAAGTAGAACTACAGTAGTTTAGGCATCAGGTACATGTCATTACATATGGTTTAGATTGTTCGATAAGTATGTTTTTCCTGCTCAACTGAGGTCCTAACTATCAGCGTTTATACTGATGATTATCTTGAAAACTAAAGGTTTTAGGAGGTTAATTAAAATTAAAAACAAGATTTCAATTGTAAAATGCTTCTTGTTTTAGACTATGGCAAGAAGGGGAAGTAGTCCAGGCAGCCTTGAAATCCCGAAAGACCTCCCTGATATTCTAAACAAGCAGAACCAGATGCGTCCTGTTGATGACCCAGGTGTACCCTCAGAGTGGACATCTCCTGCCAGTGCAGGCAGCAGTGACCTTATGAGCTCGGATAGTCATTCGGATTCTTTCAGTGCTTTCCAGTGTGATGGGCGAAAGTTTGACAGCAAGTATCTTTTACTGTTGGAGTATGTGTTCTTTGTCGGCTGTCTCTGTGGGTTGTGTATCTTTTACTTTGCTTTTATGTTGATTTCACAAATTCTAAAGTAAGTTTTAGGGAATCATCTCAGGTTGAGACTATTTTATTTTTGAAAAACGGGGGCATTTTAAAAAACCAAAACCACTGTCCATCATACGATAAGTTACATTTTAAAGACAAAAGATGTGGAAAGAAAAATTATTTAAAATGGAGTTAAAATACAGGGCTAGCATGGTTATGAGTTGCTGTGATTTAATGCACTCATATTTGATGCTGCTTGTCCAATTCTGTCCTCAAACAGCTGAGATTTTAAGAGATGTGATATGTGTGTGTGTGACAGAGACAGACAGACAGATTTATAAACTACTTAAAAAGTAGAAGGGTATTACCAGCTATCAGAAACTATATAAAATATCATTTTGAAACAATTATTGTTAATAATAAGCTATTACAATCCTAAATGTTTTAGTTGAGATCTTCAAAGTTTTTCTGCTGCTTACCCTTGCCAGAATGTAATGCAAAGAGTAGACTAGGAAGAATGTGAATAATTGATTATTGTGTTGCTGAAGTACTAGTATTTCTTCTTTCTACAGACTTTGGCTTCGGGACTGACATTGGGATCCCGTCCTCTGCTGATGTGGATTCAGGTTCTGGCCATCATCAGAGCACTGAGGAGCAGGAAGTAGCTAGCCTAACAACACTTCATTTAGATTCAGAAACAAGCAGCCTTAATCAGCAAGCCTTCTCTGCTGAAGTTGCAACAGTTACTGGTAAAGTAATTCCAGGGAAAGTTACTAAATCTTTGTCTCTAAACTGTCAAAGAATCTGGTTATGTTTCTACAGCTTGTATGACATACTGCTATTTCAATGGGGGTTTTTCTTTGTTTTGTTTTCATTTAATTTTTATTTTAACAGAAGAGAAAACAAAACAAAAACCCAAAGTAGTTTCTTGACATGAAGTACATAACAGGTAAGCAGTAGTAGACCCAGTGTGAATGCCCCAGACTAGAAGCAGTTATTAAATAGTCAACCTAGAAGAGGGAACTAGTACTTCACTATATCTTTGCATTGTTGTTCAGAGTTAAACTCCTTTTTAAGGCATTTATTGTAGGAGATATAAAGGATCCTGCCAATAAGAAAATGTATTTGTTAATATACTACAATTCCTAGTTATACAGCAAATTATCCTCTTCAGATCCTTTTTAAATGTGACCAAACCCAACATTAATATATTAAGTGGAGTCCTGGAAGTTGAATCATAATTAAATACAAAGGTTTGTTGTTGTTGTTGTTTAGTATAAGTATTACTGCAGGGTTAATGTAGAGTCTTAAAGGTCCTACTGTGCGATCTAAACTTACTCTGGTTTCAGTGGCACTCTGATGCACCTCACTCAGTCATTAGCCATTCCAGGTGACATAGCCATTCCAGTTAACAATCATGAGGTAGTCCCTGATGATTCTAAGCATCACAATTCCCCAATCAAATTCTAATTCTAGTTTATTTAAAGCATTAGTAAAACTGTTGTTTTTCAAAGGTTATTACAATGTGAAAGAAAATGTTGCCACATTTGTGTGTGTGTGTGTGTGTGTGTGTTTATTCGTCTAAAATGAAGTTCCAAGAGCTAGGGAGATGATTCAATGGGTAAAGCACTGCCTGAGCAAGCACATGCATCTGAGTTTGGATGCCAAAACCCTTGTAAAAGTCAGACATGGCAGTGCATTCCTCTTACCCCAGCTTTGGGGTACTAAGACAGGTAGATCCTAGGAACTTGCTGGCCAGCCAGTCTACCCCAAACAAAAAGCTCCAGGTTGAATGAGAGGTGCTGTCTCAAAATAAAAGTTGGAAAGCAATAGAAAATGATGACATCCTAAAAGCAATCTCGCCTCTCCATGCTCCCTCCCACATGTGCCTATGTGGATGAGTGCACCTGCACACACATATACATACAGAAAAATTGTGGTGATATATTATTTATGATTTATTAAAGCTTGCCTGAGGATTCAGAAAGCAAAGTCAATGTCAAGCTCTAGAGATCAGGCAATGGAGGTACACACCTTTAATCCAGGACTCAGGAGACAAAGGCAAATGGATCTCTCCAAGTTCAAGGCCACCCAGGGCTACACAAGATTGAATCATTCTAAAAGAGTAACAGAGCTCACACCTTTAATCCCAACACTAGAGAGGTATAAAAGATAGGAGCATGGTCTTCAGTAATCAGTCTCAGGATTCTCCAGCCACATTGAGGAGAGCATAGCAGTCTGGGATTGCAGTCTGAGGTTTCGTGGAGCCAGGATCACCTTTTAGTCCGAGGTAGAGGTAAGAGCTAGTGACTGGCTCCTTTGCTTTTCTGATCTTCAGCTTGAAGCTTGAATCCCAATATCTGTCTCTAGGTCTTTTATCGTGCTACAAAAAATAAATGAATAAATAAATAGTTCAAATAAAAAGTCTAAAAATTAAAACTTCTGTATGAAGAAATTGGTTTTGTGTTTGTTTATATGGTCTCCTTTTTTTTGTAACTACTAAGAATTTGTAATATGCATACAATCTATGTTCTGCATTGAATGACTGATTCCATTACCCTATTGGTAGGTTTTATTAGGAATACTAACCTTAATCACTGACATTATCAGAAGTTCAGGGGTGTTTAAAAACAGCTATGTCTTGTATTCCCAACCATAAGTATATAAAACGTTTTAAGATAATATTTTTTGATGGTCAAGTTTGCATGCATTATCACACTGTTAACTGTGTCTTCTCAGAGTGATGTTAGTTGCCCTGAAATCTTCCCTTCTGTTTAATACAGGAGTTTTCAGTTATGACAAGAAATCTAGTGGGAAAGATTAAAAGATAAGAAGTTTAATATAGTTAAAATAAGCTCTAGGCATATTTGGGATATGAATATCAGTATAAAAAACATTGGGTTTTGCTTTAAAAGGCTTTTTTTTTAGCAGGAAAAAACCTTTAAGTCAGCCATTATAGAACCTTGTTAATAAAATTAAAGATAATATTGATTCTCTGGTAGTTCATCTCAATATAAAACTGTTTTTAAAATCTTAGATCTTAAAAATGAACTTAGGGATAGCAAAATGACTCATTCGGAAAAGTTCCTTGCCACCACTCCTTTCAGCCTGAGTTGAATCCCAGAGATTTACATCCGGGAAGAAGAGAATCAACTCATGCAAGTTGTCCTCTGACCTCCATATACATACTGTGGTCAGTGGATACACACACACACGCACACACACACACAGTAAATCTAAAGCGTCTAATGTATTGATTCCTATGAAATAGGATAATACATGGAGACAAAAGAAATAGATTTGTATTTCAAAGCATTTGATGAAAATATTGATGTCTCTTGGTTTATGCTTGCAGTTTTTGATAAGTGTTAAGGAGATTTTTCTCCGTGTGCCTTCTGTGTGATGGTGCTTATGCTAATTCAGAATCCTCAGGCTTCTGTAGTCATCTTATCATAGGAATTTTCTTGTATGCCAAACAAAAGGAACCTGCCACCTAGTTAGTAATATGACTCCTCCACCTAATTAATCCTAGGTGGATGGAGTCATGTTGTTTTGCTATATAATTATAATATGATTGTGTGATTTTTATGACATGATGCATATACTTTTGGGCATATATTGTGCTACTTTTAAAAATTACTTAAGTAAAATGTTGAACCCTACTTTTGGAAAATTAATACAGACATATAACTTAAATTATTTACTGTATAGAAAGAAGTAAAAAACAGCAGGATTTTTTTAAAATTAGAAACAAGCTTGCTTCACATGTCAATCCCAGCTCCCTCCCCCCCCCCCCCAACTCCCTACCCAGCTCCCATTCCATGGGGGATCTCCAGAGTCTGTCATTTCATCCAGGGCAGAGCCTAGGCTCTCCCCCCACGTGTCCAGGCTGAGAGAGCATCCCTCAATGTCGGATGGGCTCCCAAAATCCATTTGTGTGCCAGGGATAAATACTGATCTGCTACCCAAGGCCCCATAGATTGCTGAGGCCTCCTCACTGACACCCAAATTTAGGGGGCCTGGATCAGCCCCATGCTGTCATCTCAGCCATCAGTCTGAGGTCCAAGAGCTCCCTCTTGTTCAGGTCAGCTGTCTCTGTGGTTTTCACCAGCACGGTCTTGATCCCTTTGCTCATCACTCCTCCCTCTCTGCAACTGGGTTCCAGGAGTTCAGTTCAGTGTTTAGCTGTGGGTGTCTGCCTTTGCTTCCATCAGCCACTGGATGAAGGCTCTAGGATGGCATATAAGAAAGTCGTCAAACTTGTTATCAGGGATGGGCATTTAAGGTCGCCTTTCCACTATTGGTTAGATTGCCAGTTGGTGTCATTCTTGTAAATCTCTGGAAATCTCACTGGTGCCAGATCTCTCCTCAAACCTATAATGACTCCCTCTATTATGGTATCTCTCATCCTGTTCTCTTTTCTTTCCCCAACTCAACCTTCCTGCTCCCCCATGTCTTCCTCTCCCCTCATCTTCTCCCCCTCTTTTTTTTCCCAGCTCCCTTTCTCCTCCCCCCATGCTCCCAGTCCACTCAGGAGATCCTGTCCCATTCCCCTTCTTTAGGGTACCATGCATATCTCTCTTAGGGTCCTCCCTGTTGCCCAGACTCTGTGACGGTGGATTTTAGGCTGACAGTTCCCTGCTCCATGTCTAAAATCCATATATGAGTGAGTACATACCATGTTTGTCTTTTTATGACTGGGTTACCTCACTCAGGATGGTTTCTTTTAGTGCCATCTATTTGCCTGTGAATTTCAAGATCCCATTGTTTTTTTCCAACAGCAGGATTTTATAATTGTGAGGTTTAAAACATTGATATTTCTGAGCTAGAAAGAAATTCAACATGAAAAATTCCTTTAGTCTCAGTGTACTCTTTTCTGTAACTGCCACTAGCTATTTTTTATGGCTGTTTATGCTGCCCATTGATTAAACTAGCAAGACCATTTGCTGTGTATCATGCAGTAGCAAGCCTGTGCTTAAGGAGTTTGTATTCTGCAGAGGGGTGTTTCAAACTGAACAGGCATGTTGAAGTCAGTGTGATAGTGGTATAATGTGAAGGTACGAAAGTCAACCAAGCCATATAGCAGTGAGTTACACTTGGTAGAGTCAGGAGTAGGCATCAGTAGGAAAGAGTGTCTAAGCCAAGAATTTAATCAGGATTGTGTGCAAGGAAAAGACAACATGGAAAAGGTCTAGACTATGAAGGTTTTAATAAATATAGTTCATTTGGCTAGAATACAGAAATTGTAGGCAGATTGTAGAGTGATAAGAACATTATAAGGATTCCTAAGCACTAGAAAATTAATTGGAGGGTTTGCTAAGATAAATGAGAAGACTTGGTTTACCTTTTGATGTCTTAAAATTATGTATTATTGGTATTTGGAATATTATGTCTTAGGTAGAATACTGAATACATTCTTCATGGTAATTTTATGAAATTATCTTTACAGGTTCAGAAAGTGCTTCCCCAGTTCACTCAGCTTTGGGATCCAGATCACAGACACCTTCCCCATCTACATTAAATATAGATCACATGGAGCAGAAGGATCTGCAGCTCGATGAGAAGCTCCACCACTCTGTTCTGCAGACGCCAGATGATCTAGGCAATGTTTGCAATCAGATATTTGCTATTTTTATAGAATACTAGTGTCAGGAAAACTTAAGATATCTTAACTGTGATGATTTATACTTATTTTAAATCTTGGACTTTTCTGTCTTCTATTATTTTTCTTGCCCTTAAAGGTGGCTATTATTAAAATAGCTCTGATTTACAAGTCGTCATAGTTTTTAACAGGCTTTTAATTAGTGATAGTGAGTGCACCATTTGGTGTTGTATCGTTTATTGATATGGTATTTATCCTCTCCCTCTTTGCCCCCTCTCTCCCTCCTCTTTCCCTCTCTTTCTTTTTTCTTTTCTTTTCTTACTTTCTTTGAGCCAGGGGATCACTGTGTATCCCTGCCTGGCCTGGCCTGGAATGCACAGTGGTCTGCTGCCTCTGCCTTACAATTGCTGGGATTAAAAGCATGTCACCATGCTTGGTTCCTTGTTTTAAAATTTTGGCTCTGAGACAGGGTATTGCACGATAGCCCAGGTTGGCCTCTTTAAGTCCTGCTTCTCCTGCCTCAGTTTCCTAAGTGCTGGGATTAAAAGTGTGCTCACCATGATGATTCATGTGTCTTAATATTGTACTGAAGTGTCATGCTTATTCATAGGAGGAAACAGCAACCCTATCTTTTGTCAGCAAGGCTTTCAGTAAAACAGTTTTTCAAATTAGTAATTTTACCTAATTTTTTTTCAATGCAGGTAAACAAAATCCTGCATAGTATAAAAATTGTCAGATAAATACTTGACACACATTCTGAACTTTAGTCAAAGACATAGTTGGCAAAATATTTATTTGTAAATCATATTAAAAGTCTATTTTTATTATCCATGTAACACATTTATTCTTACCAAAGGAGGAAATGAAAGCTCTTTAACTCCTGGATTACCTTAAAGGGCTCATTCCTTTCTTTTTCTCTCTATATATATCCCTGGAATTTATGCTATATTATTTGTTTTTCCATGTATTGTTAGTGCTTGATTGAAAATAGATTCTTCTCTCATATAATACATTCTGACCACAGTTTTCCCTCTCTCTATTCCTCCCAGCTACTCCTCCCCCCATTTCTCTTCTCCCCCAGTTCTACTACCCCTACATTTCCTCTTTAGAAAAGAGACAACAGCCAAACAGGACAAAACAAGATACCGTAGTATATAAGAGCAAAATTACTCATAGAGAAGCTGGACAATAAGAGAAAAGAGTCCCAAGAACAAACAAAAGAATCAGAGACATACCCACTCCCACTGTTAGGAAGCCCACAAAACCATCAAGCTAACAGCCATAATGTATGCACAGAGGACCCATGCAGGCCCTATGATCTCTGTGAGCCCATGTGAACACTGTCTAGTTGATTCACTGGGCCATGTTCTAGTGTTCTCCATCCCCTCTGACTCCTTTAATCTTTCCTCTCCCTCTTCCCCTGGGTTTCCTGGATCTTTGAGGAGAGGGACCTGATGGAAACCTCCAATTTAGACTCTTTCCACATAATTTCTGGATATGGGTCTCTGAACCTGCTGTCATCTGCTGCTAGAGGAAGCCTCTCTGATGATGACTGAACTAGGCACCAATCTATAAGTAAAGCAGGATATCACTAAGCATTATTTCAATGATTTAGTAGGAGTAGGAGTAGGAGTAGTAGTAGGAGTAGTAGTAGTAGTAGTAGTAGTAGTAGCAGTAGTGGTAGTAGTAGTAGTAGTAATTTGCCAGTTGTTTGGTCTCTGAGCTATCCAGGAGTGTTCCCGCCCATCCAGGCAGTATAGGATATGGGCTCCCTTTCATGGTTATGGGATCTCAACTAAACATTGGTTGGTCACTCCCACAAGTTCTGTACCACCATTGCCCCAGCACATCTTGTAGGCAGGGAAGATTGTAGACGGAGGGTTTTGTGGCTGGGTTGATGTCCAGGATTCTCTTATTCTAGCCTGCCTAGTACTGTCCTGCACCAAAGAGATTAGAACGTAGGGGTAAAGGCTCCAATATGCAGGACCAACTCAGCTGTGTAGATGTTGTTCTCTGCAGTGGGGCGCTGCTGTCAGTTTTCAAAGAATGACCTTCTGTCCTAGCATCCGCGTGGGTTGGTTAGGGATTTCTACAGGATCCCCTTGGCCAACAGTTCAACCAAATACAACACAGTCCCATCACTGGAAGTCATACCTGGCCACAAAAGATGGGAATTTCACATTCCATATCCTCCATTACTAGGAGTCCTCACTAAGTTTACCCTCATAAATTCCAGGAAGTTTCCACTGCATTAAGTTTCTACACTGTCCTCCAATGCCCCCCAATTTCAGGTGTCTCTCCCTGTACTGTTTCCTTCCCAGAGAGGTCCGTGCATCCCCCCCAGAGTAAAGGGCTCACTCCTTAATGTGCAGCTACATGACTCCTAAGTTAAATAACTTCTGCCTTGTGGATTGGTGTGATTTTAACATCTGTTTGTATACTATTTTACCACAAATTGGAAGAAAATTTTTAAATTTTACAAATCAATTAACATGACTAGCTTAAAAATATCCATTAATCATTTATGTATATTTTACATGCTGTTAACCATTTTGTTATTTTTTTGTTTTTCCACACATAATTTAAATTTTAAATGTTTTATACCTATAACTTAAATAGATCTATCCCAAAGATATATGTGTGCTTCCTGTATAGCCACAATGTGAGCTTCATTCACAATATTTAACATCAGTTACCGTTCTTTTAGCTAGTACATTTCTTCATTTATCCCATTAATGTCATTTGTAGCTACTCCACACAACTTGATCCAGATTTTAACCAAATACTGTTTATTGTTTCTTGCCCTTTTAATTAGTTAATATTTTGTAGTTTTACTTTGAGGTTAAGTTATAGACAAATGAATTGATTGATCTCAATATATATATATACACTAATATATGTATATATGTATATATAAAGATGCTTAGACTAGGAAGTGCATTACAACTCTATATGTTTAGAACCTCAGTCTCTCTTTTTTATTTATTTTTATTTATTTACAGGATTTATACCAAAAGCCTATTTTTTATTTTGAAAATTAACTACATAATACCTGTTAAATAGTATTAGTTATTGAATAATTTATATGCAAAGATAAAATTTAAGCATTACAAATAGAAGATATATGAATCGTAAAAAATGGGCTGACTATAAATTATCAATATATTTGGGATATTAGCAAACATGAAAGATCCTGTTTGAGTTGGGTGATAGTGGCACATACCTTTAGTCCCAGCACTCAGGAGACAGAGGCAGATGGAGCTCCTGAGTTTGAGGCCAGCCTGGTCTACAGATTGAGTTCCAGGTTAGCTAGGGCTACACAGAAAAACTCTTGTCTTAAAAAACCAAAAACAAAAAGAACCTGTTTAAGATTCTTTAAGTCTACAGCTACAAGAATATCAACGTTTGTGCTTATTCTTGTTTAGTTGTTTTTTGAAGGGTCTCACTAGCTGAACGTCTTCTGCCTCAGCTTTGCTAAGAGCTTGGATTACAGGCATGAACCACCATTTACATTTTCTTATAATTCCCTATACAGCTGTATGCATTAAATAATGGATTTTTTTAAGGTGGAAAAAGACTTTAGTGAAATCATCTATCTTATAAGTAAGGAAGTAGACAGCCTTAAGTCATTAAGTAATTTGTTTAATGTGGTTAGTGACAAAAATAAGATTAAGGTCAAGGTAATCTGTATTTACTGCTTTTCACCTTGTAAGTATTAAAGATAAAAAGCATAATTATGGTGGCATGAGGCAGAGGAAGGCAGATCTCTATGAGTTTGAGGCCAGCCTGGTCTACAGAACTAGTTCCAGGACAGCCTCCAAAACAATACAGAGAAACCCTGTCTCAGAAAAAAAAGGGGGGGGGGTAATTATACCAACTACTATTATGTTCAAGTTTTGGTATAAGTATCTTTTATGTCGTGATTCCTCTTTCAATGCTGCTTTGTAGACACTAGCTACAAAGAAATTGGCTTTTGAAGACTTCCTACAGGAATTACTTTTTAGCCTAAGATTTTTTGCTTGATATAGTTTAAACTAAGGTGAGAGTGTATGTTTATAAAGCTGATATTTACGTCCCACATACATTTCTCTATCACAGGTCAGCAAGATGGTCCAATGGGTAAAAGCACTTGTAACACAATTCCCACCACCTGCCTTCAATCCCCACAGCCCACAGTGTCAGGAGAGAACCAACTCTACACACACGAGCTCTCACACATCACAAACATGCACAGATAAGTTGTCTTTTTGGTAGCTGCACAATAAGTGGTAGTTGTATTTTTTTTCTTCAGTAAATCTCAATAAAAACCTTACTAGTAAGATATCAACACAGGGAATTATGAATTGTTAGGTTTTGATATTATCAGAAAAAAATAACTTATATTTACATTCCTTTTAATCACATTTGTAGATGTTTAAGATTATTCACCAACGTTGGCTCTTTTGGGTACTGACACTATTGTGTTATGTTTTCCTGTAGAAATCAGTGAATTTCCATCTGAATGTTGTAGCGTGATGGCAGGAGGTACTCTCACTGGGTGGCATGCTGATGTTGCTACCGTTATGTGGCGAAGAATGTTGGGCATTTTGGGAGATGTCAATGCTATTATGGATCCTGAAATACATGCTCAAGTGTTTGATTACCTCTGTGAACTTTGGCAGAATCTAGCCAAGGTGAGAAAATATAAAGGCTGTAAGAGGAAAAGGAAAGAAAGTTAAAGTATTAATGAATAGAAGAAGGCCAGGTGTGGTGCGTGCCTGTGATTCTGGCACTTGGAAGACTGAGACAGGATCATGAGGTAGAAGCCATGCTGGGCTACATAGCAGATTCCAGGCCAGCCTTGTCTATCCTGTCTCAAGAAACAACAAGCTCTGCACAACCCCACCCACCCCCAAAAATGAAGAGGCCTTTGAGAACACAATTACAGCCTTGATTTTGGTTTTAACTAAGCTAATGCTCAGCTTGGTGAAGTCACTTGGCCACAGTAACCATAATGCAATAGATTGGTACGGTAGAGACTGGATTTGACTTGTGTGTAAGGTGGAACAGCTGAAAGAGAAAATAGTTTAATACATGTTTGTTACTTTTTATTTGAAAATTGTAGATCAGAGATAATCTTGGCATTTCAGCAGATAACCTGACTTCACCCTCTCCACCTGTTTTGATTCCTCCACTAAGAATCCTTACACCTTGGCTTTTTAAGGTAAGCTTGATGTATGAAACATTAATATATTTTCTTTAATAAATCAGTCTTGAGCATTTGATAGAAATTTTAACTGTTATTTGATCTTTAAGAACATTAAATTTTTAACTAGTATCTTTAAGAAATTTTGCATAGAGAGGAGAGTTAGGCATAGTAGAATCACATTTATTTATTCATTCATTCATTCATTCATTCATTTATTTATTTAATAAAACAAAAGTAAGTGTAGAAAAGTATGTCTTAAATGTTTTTAAATGCATTTACTTATTTTTTTTCATTTCCCTACTGTTAGGGATCTAACCCATGCCTTTGCACATGCTAGACAAGTGCTATGGCACTGAGCTATACCCCCAACTCTAGAAGAGTCTGTCTTCTTTGATTTAAATAAAAATAAAGCACAAACTATAAAGTTTGATGTTTAGTCTGTTTTTTCAAGTGAGGCAGTCTGTGATTATTCATATGTACATTGAATCATTTCAGATAACAGTAGTTTCTCTAGTCCTGACTTCTAGTTCATTAATAAAATTGGACCAACAAAGAAATACATAAAAACAGATATTGCTTATTATATTCTATTATTTAAATATTTATAAATAATGTTTGGTTTTTAGTATTAAAACTGATTTCTTAATTTTAGGCAACCATGTTGACTGATAAGTATAAGCAAGGTAAATTACATGCATATAAACTTATTTGTAATACAATGAAGAGAAGACAAGATGTATCTCCAAATAGAGATTTCTTAACACATTTCTACAATATAATGCATTGTGGATTGCTTCATATTGATCAGGTAAATATGTATACCTTCCAAAACATTGTTTTATCAGTTGTAACAGTGGCATTTGTCTACTTGACAAACATTAGAATCACCTAGAAAATGGGCCCCTGAGAATGCCTGTGAGAGATTGTCTTGATGGCTTGATATGGGAAGCCCCACCCACTCCAAGTGGGCACCATTTCCTATGCAGAGGATCCTGGACTGTGTTAGATAGAGAGGGCAAGCTGAGGACTACATGAGTGCATTCATTGCTCTCTTTTATCTATGCATATCATGTGCCCAGCTACTAGAGTTCTTGTCACTATGACTTCCCTGCAGTGATGGACTGTAACCTAGATACCTGAGTTAAACCATTTCTCTCTTGAGTTGTTTGGTCAAAGTATTTTATCATAGCAATAGGAAATGTTACGGGCATTCTTTCCTGCCAGCCTGGTCCCAGACTCCTGGAGCCCCAAAGAAGCACATGAATGCTATATTAATTATGAAACTGTTGGCCATTGGCTTGGGCTTCTTATTGGCTAGCTCTGTCTTAATTATGAACCCATTTCTATTAACCTCAGTATTTCCATGTGGTCTTATCTTACCGGAGAAAGAGTCCAGACCTCTCCTCTTGAGTCCTACATGGTGACTGCCCTCTGCCTACACTTCCCAGAATCCTCCTCATCTCCTAGACCCACCTGTCTCGCTGTACATATGTACAGAAGACATCCCCATCCAGGAAAGGAAAATAAGACATTGGTTTTCAATTCTACTTAACTCTTGCTTTTTTAAGATCTAGAGTTAGCACTTTCTTTTATATGTAATGATTTACATATAATTCACTTCTACTTAATGACCTTACTTATCATTCAAAAGTGATTGAAAACAAACTACTGCAGTACTTAAGGGACACATTTGGGGTTCTTTTAGCTTTCACATACTAACCAATTTACTTTTTGAAGAGAATAAGTCGTCCTTTGCTTAGGTTGTTTATTTCCCTTAATATTCCAATGTGTCTATTTTTAGGCATTTTATAATTGACATTAGTTGTCATAGTTTGAGGCATATGAATTTGATCACCTTTTCATATAGCAATTCTATTCTACAATTTACTTCATATTTTCTTATTACTAAATTACATTGCCATAATGATACTTACATTGACTTAGCAGCTGTATAATTTATGATCATCCAATAATCATAGATAGGATTCTAGGTCACATATTTTAGGGATCTTGATCTTAGTTGGAAAACTAAAAAATATGGAAGATTACTGTAATTTGATTAAATGTCAGTTGGAGAATACTGATAGTCCAAGCTGATAGTTACAGTTTTTTTGAGCAAATGAAAAAACTTTCTTCATTAATTTGAAAATAATGTAGTGCCCTAACCCTATAAACACATCTCAAATACTACTACATCCTTACTACTGCAAAAGCAGAGTTTTCATTTAAAGTCAGTCAAATCTGTCAGAGGAAGGAAGACTGGTTGGGAGATCAGTGGGAGTAGGTGGGGCAATGACAAGAAAGGGTTGTGGGGGTAAATATGATCAAAGTATTTTAGAACCTATATGAAAATATCATAATGAAAATATTATTATATAATCAGTACAGGCCATTAAAAACCTTTCCTAAAAAGTCATATTGACTAATATAGCCAAAAGCACTGTGTCTTTCCTGATAAATTCCAGACTCATAATGCCATGTTAAGAGTATTCACTTAAAAGTACCTATCTTTAGGTTTCTTAAAGCTAGATATCTATTATTCAAGGACTTCCAATTTGTCTATTTCAAAATAAGATCTCTCCAGTTGCCGCATAGTGGATCATATAGCTTCAGTGTTATGAAATGTGGCTCTAACATTTGCGGTCAAGCAAAGAGCCCTCCCTGCTCTCTATTTTGGAAAGCAAATTTATGTCAGTTAATGAAATGTGTTTTAAGTTCACTTTCCTAACAAAATATGCTAAGCATGTATTAATTGGAAGAATTAAAATTAGTCTTTCCAGGTAGTTAACCAGTATATTTTTTATTTCACACTTTACCTATTTTTAATGATATTGATTGTCTGATACCCAAGATTACATATGTGATCATCTTTCTTTCCTTTTTTCTTCTTCTAAGGACATTGTCAATACAATCATCAAACACTGCTCACCTCAGTTTCTTTCACTTGGTTTGCCTGGTGCCACAATGCTCATTATGGATTTTATTATAGCAGCTGGGAGAGTGGCTTCTTCAGCTTTTCTTAATGTAAGTCTTTATTTCCAGTTCTCTTAAGGTAATAAACTCTATTTATCAAACCTCAGCTCACAGAGCAACAAAGAGCACTATTGCTAATAAAATATAACAAATTCATGTCCAAGAAAATTTACCATTTAATTGGAATTGATTGCCTCTTCTACATTAAAACGAAAGAAATTCTGATGTGTTAAGAAATCAATAAAATTAGTTGGTGAATTTTCCCCAAGAACTATAAAAATGGTTTATATCTGATGGGGGAAAAAGATTTAAAATTGGAAAATTTAGGGAAACGGGGAAGGGAGTGAAGAAAGGGTTGTGAGTTACTGCAAAAGATAAGAAAGAGTGGAGAATAATCATTACTTACTGTGTGTGTGCATGAAATCATGTTATTCAACTAGAATTTTTATATAACATTTAAAATTTTAATGGGATAAAGAACAAATATTTATAGCTCCAGAGTAAATTTTACATGCTAAGAAACTATGAGATAATTGTGCAGAAACCAGGGTAAGTGGAATATTTCTTATATGAGTAGCAGAAGTGAGCTAGCTAATGCTAAAAATGGGTTAGACTTTGTCTAAGGAAGATTGAGTAATCGTTTAAGGAAGCAAGTTGTTAACATGATCAAATGTGTATTTTAATGTCCTGTTAGAAAAAAGTTTAGGATATATGGAAGATAAAAGTACTTGTATACCATTTTAAAGCATGCACTGTCATTTAACAGATTATTTCTGTTTTGCAAAAGCCCAACAGTGAATGAGAAAAGGTTCTGTTTGTGGCATTGCATAAGGTGTGTATTGGATACTGACAAGAGGTCAATAGAATAATTGTATACATAAGTCAGGAGGTCAAGCAAGATGTCTTAGAAGTGTTTTTAAAACCTTGGACTTGACACAATTGATCACCTGGTGGAAATGTGCAAATGAAAAAGAAAATATTTCTAGCCAGTTTTGTTTCTATGGGTACTGGAGAACAGTCATTGTGTCTAGTCATCGTGTCTTGCATATTGGTATCTCCAGGGTCTAGCACAGGGCAAGTGCTTAGTAGATACTTACTAACTGAAAATGTTAAGTATTTATCCAGTACCTAGTATATGCTCAACATTGAGCTTAGCCTTTTGGTGGTTTTATAAACTTTTTTTTCTTGCTCGTATGTGCAGAGGATAGTCCACAGAGGAACAGAAAAGTGTTCCTGAGCATCCAAAGCTTGGCACGCACAACAGCATTTACTGTGGTCTGGTTGCTCACTAGCAATGCTGAAGTACTGAATCAGAACCCACATTGTGATGAGACTATAGATGGTGAATGAAGTCATTGGGGGATATATCTTAGTAGGTTTTAAATGTTATGGACCAGGTTATGGTGCTATACTGGATTAAAGATATACTTCAAAATATCAAAGAGATAATTAAACCTGTGTCTTGAGAATATTAAATATATAGGTTACTCTTGGAATAGATTAATGGAAGACAAACCAAAGATGATACACAAGCTACAAGTCCATTGTAGTATTACCATGGTGCCCAGATAATCAACCTCTTAGACTTGCAAAAGTTGATAGAACTCAAAGGATACTAATATTCAAATAACTGTCACTTCTTATTAATTTACTATAAAAACTTTCCTCATCAGTGGACTAGTTACTCGAGATGACTAACCATATTTTCTGCAACTTTTCTCAAGGTTCTATAGAATTAAACTCTGATGCTTTTATATGACTAGCTTTCTTCTTCTATATCTAGATCTTGGTTATGTAACAGCATCCTTTGGATAATGTAAACAACAGTCCCTTTCAGTGCTAATTCATATTAAGCCTATTGCTGAGGAAGGCTACAGAGAAACCAAATCATTGTAGGAAATCATCTGGACATTCAAATGTGCTCTGTATGGTCAGAGGCAGTCTTCCTCTGGATGGTGTTAAAAATGCTAATTCTAAGTCTTGGCTCTTTGAGTTCTCATTTTAGATGCCATCCATATTATCTTCCATTGTTAATGTTCCCTACCTTCCTTAAGCAGATTATAAGTGATGGGTTTTGTCTTTCTAAACTAGTACAAAATCACTTGTTCTTGTTATATTCATATTCAGACATTACCTTACCCAGCTTAGTAGAAAAACTCAACTAATCCCTTAAACTAAATACTGAAGTTGTTTTTTTTTTAATTAGTTCTATTTGTATAGGACAGTTTTTAATCAGGATAGTTTAAACCAAGTGTCAGTTTGCCATGCCCTTTCATACCTACACTCTAGGTTGTTTGTTTAATCTAGACATGAAGCATTTTATCTTTTGTTTTGTTTGAGACAATGTCTGTCTGGTAGTGCAGGCAGGCTTTCAGCTTGCAGTTGTCCTGCCTTGGCCTCCTGAAGGTGGGCATTTTAGATAGACTCTAACAGGTCCAGTAAAAATGAGCTGTTCTGTTCTGGTGAAAGTCATGTAAGCTTAAGCCACACTAAGCTGCAAGTCTTCTTAAATATTGAGTAGTGACTTATATGAATGGAAATACTGTATTGCTAGTATGCTGGTGTTTCACATTTTTATTAAGTATTATTAAACCTTAAGCCAATTGATAAGTAAAATAATGCTTTGGCCCCTGTTTAGAGAACATGCAAGAGGGTAGAAGAGGAAATGTTCAATATTGATACTTAAGAAATTATTTAATAAGATAAAAGGCAACATGAAGTAATTTCTTCTGTAGATTTATGTCAGTAAATATTAAGGACAGTGGTTTTTTTTCATATGCATAAAAAGATAAAAACCATCTAGCCCGGTACCCATTTCTTGAAGACAGAATACATTTTAATCACTTTTAATCTATCCTAATGTAGTGACGTTGAGTCATCAAGTTATTTGAACAATAGATAATGAAGTATGAACTACATTTAAAGTAATTTAGTCAGGCATGGTTGTACATGCAAAAAAGCCCAGCAGTTGAGGTGCTGAAATAGAGGAATCACAATTTCAGTACCACTCTGGACTACAAAGTGAGTTCAGGGCTAGCCTAGGCTGTGTAGCAAAACCCTGTCTCTGAATAAATAAGTAAGCAAAATACTTATTTTCCCTTTGATTACATTAAATGTATGCTGATTACTAGCTTATATTCCTATTTAAAGTTTACTAGCTGCAGATGATTTCTACTTACTGTTAGCTTTTCAAGAAAGTGTTGTTTGCCAATGATATTTACTGAGAATAATCATACTCTCTTTAGAAATTCTGGATGGAAACCTAAATCTTTGACATTCCCTTTTTGAATGTTGTCATGTTCTCACTGACCTGTATAATATAATTATAAAGTATCTAATGGTAGTTTAAGAACACAATTAACTAGCATTTTATAGATGGTTTAAATCTGATATACAGGCACCAAGAGTGGAAGCACAAGTTCTTCTGGGATCTTTGGTTTGCTTTCCCAACCTGTACTGTGAACTGCCTGCTCTCCATCCCAGCATCCCTGAGATTGCTGTGTCTCAGTTTACAGATGTTAAGGTAAGAAACCAGATGCTAGTATTTAGCATATATGATGTAATCTGCCTTCTCTCTTTTCTTTTTGAAATCTAGTTACTAAAGAATGTTAATAATCCAGGCATAAAACTATAATATCTGCTAGGAGCAAAGCCTTTTCAGGTTTAAAAGCTTTGAAACCGTTTCTCATTGTTGAACCTGCTCACATGTCTGTCCCTTAGGAGTCATTCATTCACTCACTGAACATGTATTGAGATAGCCTGTCACCCAAGACCTATGCTAAGGGTTCTAAGATTGAGATGCCAAACTAAAGCTGAATGTTTTGACTTCTACTTTCTATTTCTTGACACATTATATCAAAGTGATAGAACATTGCTGCTGTATAGAACTTTGTATGAAACATAGCTTATATCCTGTATCTGAAGCATTAAAGGATTTGTACAATCATCAGAAGCAGTCATGACAAATAACACTTATGGTGTTATGCACTTTTCAAAATTTCTAGGTTAGAAACCTAGTAAAAAGTTCTGTCAAGCCTCTGCAGAAGTCAGCCTCTTTTTAAAAAGGAATATGATTTGATCACACGTTTAGTCCTATGGACTCAATATCTCTTAGACCAAGGTAGAGGGGCTGGCATAGAAAGTTCTCCTGTTAAGGTTCTGGGACTAGGTCATTGTCTCTGACTAATGCCTGTGTACTCTAAATTCCCAAGGCTTAGCACTCCTGTTAATAAAGTGTCCTGTGACAGACAGTGACTGCAAGAGGCTCCATGTTTAACTTGAATCGGTCTTTAGCATCAGAAGAGTTGAGAAGACACTGTGACTCCTGGGGGATCATGCTGATAATTTATTTTTCCAAGTTGCTTTCTTTGAAACTTTTGGTTTGGATTTCTTTGTAGACCTTTAAAGATGTTTTTAGTTAGTATATAGAGAATGTGTTTCATTAATAGCTTATTTTGAGCCATTTTGAAGCAAGGTCTCACCATGTATCCTAGACTGGCCTAGAATTCGCTCTGTAGCTCAGGGTGTCATTGAACTGGTGGGCATCCGCATACCCCTGCTCCCCAAGTACAGACATCACAGGCTTACAGCACATGAATACAATTGGAAGATAGCTTATATTTGTTTTGTTTTGTGTTTTCAGACAAGATTGCACAGTGTAGCTCAGACTGGCCTGGACTTCGTGGTCCTTCCACCTCTGCCTTCTGGCTTCTGAGAGTACAAGCATGCCACGATGCTTGCATATACGCTTGTCTTTTTGTCATACCGATTTTCTTTTCTTTAGATATATAACTATGAATAGAATTGCTCTGGATGACATGGCTGTTTTAACAATATTAATACTTCCAACAAATGAAACACCGTTTTTTCCCAGGAATAAATTCTACTTAATCATGTACATTCTTTTTAATGTACTGTTCAGTGTGGTATAGAATTTTTTGAGGACTTTTTAAAACATAGAGTAGTACCTTAGGTACTTCGTATCCAGATAATGCTGGCCTCATAAAATGAGTGTGAAAATGTTCTTGTTTCTTTAGCTTTTTAAAAGAGTTTGATAAAAATTCATGTTAATTTTGGTAGGATTCACCAGTGAAACCATCTGACCCTGCCTTTCAAATAATATATATTTTTAAAAAAATTTAAAGGTATTCATGCCTTTTAGGTATCAGTTTTGTTTAGTGAGTCTTTATTACTCTCCTAACCATGAAAAAGGTTATTTTTTTTATTTTTTAGAAACACTCTTATTTACATATCAATTCCCCCATTCCCTCACCCTCCCATCCTCCCATGCTTCCCACCGACTCCCCAATCCAACTACCACCCACTCCCCAGGTATAGTGAGACCATACACGGGGGATCATCAGAGTCCATCACATCATTTGGGGGAGGGTCCTTGCCTTATCTGGGCTGCATAGTATTCTTCCATAGGGAAAGGACTCCCCAAAAGTTATTTTTAAAGATATTTTAGTTATAAATTTCATGATTTGTTAGCTACTTTTTAGAATAATGCTGGCATTTTATTAAAAGTAACACACGAACAGACTATTTACTTACCACTGTATTTCTAATGCCCAGAGTACTATCTGGCCCAGAATGGCCAAATAGTAAATATTTGTTGAATTAGTACATGAAATCATAGTCATTTCTTCTATTCTTATTTTAGGAACTTATAATTAAAACTGTATTAAGCTCAGCAAGAGATGAACCCTCTGGTCCTGCACGGTAGGTCGGATATTCTTAGATCTAACACTTAATGTAATGACTATTCTTGGCATTTTGTAAAAATTTTTTACTACACCTCAAATTGTTCCAGACTTCTAAAGGCCTTCATCTTTCATGACTAAAATAATTTGTTTTAATCTTATTTGAGTACATTTTACTTTATCATTGTACTCATTGGTTGTTATTCCTTATGTAGTGCTTTGAAGTACAGCAGTAGGAATCAGTGTTCATTAAAATATTTGTATTATGGAAATTGATATATCTAAGGAAGTAGTATATTTTAATAGCCCTATTTGATCAGAAAATTTTTACTTTCTCTTTCTTTTCATTCATGCATGCGTGTGTGTGTGTGTGTGTGTGTGTGTGTGTGTGTGTGTGTGTGTGTGTGTACACAGATGTCTGTTTAGGTGCTCATGCATGCACACCAGGCCAGAGGAAGACATCGGATGTCCTCTCTTGCTTTCCATTTTATTCCATTAAGATATGGGATCTCTCCCTGAACCTAGAGCTTGCTGAGTTTTGGCTAGGCTGTTGGCCAGCCAAATCTTGCTTCCTCTACACCCACTGGGGATGATGGTTTATGCACACATGCCCAGGGTTTTACATGAATGCTTGGTGTCTGAACTCAGGTTTCCATGCTTTTGTAGAAAGCACTCTTGGCCACTGAGCCATCTCTGAAGCCCAAAATAAATAATCTTAATTATTTTAATCAATTGGGGAAGAAACACCATAGTCTATTTTATGCCTCCTATTTTCTTTTGGTGTCCACACACAAATTCAGAAACATCTTGTTTTTAGCCTCTAATTTATTTAATATTTCAATGTTTTAAATTAATTAATTGATTTTGGGTTTTGAGACAGGATTTCATGTAAATATGGGCTGGCCTTAAGCTCACTGTATAGCCAAGATTATCCTTGAACTCCTGATCCTCCTGCCTCAGCTTCCCAAGTGCTAGGATTACGGCAGGAACTACCACACCTAACTAACCTTTGGTGTTCCAACAACTATTTAGTGTTAGTACTCTCAGTCTCTACTTTTGGTTAATTGAGGTTATGGAACATTTTAATGTATTTCAAAATGTATTGTTGCTTTGGTATTTCATAAATCTGAAACCTTGAACTTGGCTATCTACATCTGTCACACTATGAAAAACTTATGTCTTGATGCCAATGGAGAAAAAAATAAGGCAGTAACTCTTACTCTAAAGGCAAAGTTTGGTTACCTCAGTAGTGAGCAATTGGGTAACAGCAACATCATAAGAGCAGACTTCAGACTCCTGCGTGTTCTGGAAAAAAAGATTTTATTCATTGAATTATTGTAAAATGTAGTGTTCTCCTATATTTAAGAATATCAGTATTAATACATGTACATATGCCAGAATTGTAGAAAGTGGGCTATTTTCATACTTGGAGGGAATCGCTTATTAGAAGCCTAAACTTGAATCCATTGAAGTCTTCCTGATTCTAGTTACCAAATAACTTCCAGCTGAAACTTAGCTGGCTTACATTTAGGAAAATAAAAGCCCACAAAACATTAGGGAAACAAGTAAAGTCTTACAAGATCTATTTCTGCTGGAATTTTTAAAAATTATTTTCAGTCTGTTTTTAAAAGTTGTGACTAGTTGTGTTAAATTTGAGTAACAAAAATATTTTGCTTACTCCATCCCTTTATTTTATGCAAATTCATTTTCCTGTTGCCAGTCAAGAATATTAGACTCCCTCCTGTTGAAAGCATATTGTTCAGTTGCTTGGGAAGAAGACTTGCCACATTGTCAATTCTGCTACATGGGTTTGTCAGAGAGACGTTGCATATTGTCCCAGGCACCACTTACTGCTATAGTCACTGTTTCACTGTTGGTTTTCAACTACAGTAGAAAGTTAGGTTTCAAATTGCTTCCATTTTTCTCTAATTATCAGCTAGCTCATAGAGTAACGAAGTCTTGGATTCACTTAAACAGTAAATGTACTGAACATTTTGTTTTATCCAAAGTCATTGTAGGCTGTTGTTTTTTTCCCCCCAGATGTGTAGCACTTTGCAGCTTAGGTATTTGGATTTGTGAAGAATTAGTTCATGAATCTCATCATCCTCAAATTAAAGAAGCTCTGAATGTAATTTGTGTTTCATTAAAGGTAAAGAAAACTAATGAAATATATCGATATCATTTAGGACACATGATTTTTTCCCAGACATTTAATAATCCTGGGCCTGTGTGACGACAGTATTTAATAATCATTTTTATCATGTATTTTTTATTGCATTAGCTTCTTGATTCTGACTCGCTTTAAGAATGAATGGCCCCACTCTTGAATTTAAGAAAATTTTGTGATGAGCCCTTTTGTCTGAACTTTTCTATATTTGACTTATTTCCTTAGAAAACATGTGAATTATGACTTAAAAATATACTAGTCATTTAAAACAGCATGTAGGAGCGAGGTGATTTAGTGTGTGTTTTTAAGAGAAGGGAGGAGGGGGAGGGAGAGAGGTATGATATCTGTTTATGTGTATGCTTGTGTGTTGAAGCCAGAGTCATGAACAGGTTTTCATGGGATGCTGAGGAGTTGAACTCAGATCCTCACGCTTTGGCTGTAGGCACAAGCTGAGCTGACTTCCCAGTCCTCTTGATTTTTTAACTAGTATTTTTGTGACTTGCTGCTCTCTGATCTTTATTACTCCCTAAATTATTGAGGTTTTGGTTTTTGGTTTTATTAATAAAGATAAGTATCCTCTTTACAGCCAAAATATAATTTATTCTGAAGTAGTAATCTAGGGGCTGGAGAGATAGCTCAGTGGTTAAGAGCACTTACTACTGTTCCAGAGGACCTGAGTTCAATTCCCAGCATCCATGTAGCAACTCAAAACTGTCTACAACTCTAGTTCCAGGGGACCCAGTGCCTCTTCTGGGTACCAGGCCCATATATGGTATTCATACATACATTCATGGTGGCAACCAACACACAGTTAAAAAGAGTTTAAAAACAGTAATGATAATTTAATCATTTGGAAAGTCTGAATAAAATTACAAAATTTTATTCCGTTTCAGTATTATTTGAGGGTTTGTTTTTGCTATTACTGTTTGAAACAAAATCTCCCTGTTTAACCCAGGCTAACTTCTAATGCAATAGAATACTCAGAATGTCACTGAACTCATAATTTTCCTGCTTCAGCCTTCTGAGTGCTGGAATTTAAAGCTTGTCCACCATGCCCTACTTATGTGAATAATTTTTACATATGAAAAAATATTTATTATTGTTGTCTTAAAACTTAATACCACAGCATGTTTAAGACTTAAATATATGATTTACATAGTAAGCACTTTTGAGTAATACCAGTTAATTGACAGATATTTCTGATTATATGCTGTATTTGAGGCAGTTTGCTAAGCAAAGTGATGAATGAAATGAAATCATACAGATAGGAGCTTTGGGAAATGTATGGGACAACAGCTGGAATTTGTGATAAAAGGAAGCATGAGAGTTAAATTGCTAGAAGCTGATATTAGTAAATTTGCATGACCAACTTTTTTTCACAATGACTTTTGTTGTTGCAGTTTACTAATAAAACAGTTGCCCATGTAGCTTGTAACATGCTTCACATGCTGGTTCACTATGTACCTAGACTTCAGATTTACCAGCCGGATTCACCCTTGAAAATTATTCAGGTAAATAACTTTTCATTTGTTTTTATTATAAGCTTATATAAAAATTTCTTAGATATAGATACATTGAAATATGAAATTATTTTAATAGGTACTAATTTTTCCATAGGTAAATGCTTGGTGTTCATCCTACTTTTTTTTTGTTTGTTTGTTTGTTTTACTTTTTTTTACTTTTTTTATCATTTTTTATTTTAATTTTAAATAGCTTGTTTTACATGTCAATCCCAGTTCCCTCTCCCTCCCCTCCTCCCGCACTCCCCTTCCCCCCCTCCCTCCCACCCTATTGCCAAATCCTTCCACATAGGGGATATCTAGAGTCTGTCATTTTACTCTTGGTAGGGTCAAGGCACTCCCCTAAGAGTCCAGGCTGAGAGAGCATCTCTCTTTGTGCTATAGGCACATGAAGACAGTTTGTATACCAGGGATAGACACTGATCCACAGCTCAGGGCCCCATAGGTTGCCCAGGCCTTCTCACTGACACTCACTTTTGGGGGGTCCAGATCAGTCCCATGCTGGCCTCCCCACTGTCGGTCTGGGGTCCAAGAGCACTCCCCTGTTCAGATCAGCTGTCTCTGCTGGTTTTGCCAGCCCATTCTTTGTCAATTTGCTCATCACTCCTCTCTCTCTGTCACTGGGTTCCTTGGGTTCAGTTCAGTGCTTAGTTGTGTGTTTGCCTCTGCTTCCATCAGTCCCAGGATGAAGGCTCCCGGATGGTTATAGACATCAAGTTCATTATCAGGAATGGGCATTCGAGGTGGTCCCTCCACTATTGCTTAGCTTGCCAATTGATGTTATACCTTTAGATCACTCGAGGTCACTCTGGTGCCTGATCTGTCTTCGATCCTATGATTCCCTCTTCCCCCTATTCTACCCCCACCCCCTCAACTTCCTGTTCCCCCATGACCAACTCCCTTCCTCTTTACCCCCTCTATTCTTCCCAGGTCCCACTCCCCCCAACCCCTCGCCGTGTTCCCCATCAGAGGATCTTGTCTCCATCCTCTTCTCTTGGGTACTATGCGTATATGCATATCTTTTAGGTTCTTTCCTGTTTCCCAGACTCTCTATCTGTGGAAGTGCAGACTGGCACTATCCTGATCCATATCTAGAATCCATATATGAGTGAGTACATACCATGTTTGTCTTTTTGCGACTGGGTTACCTCACTCAGGATGGTTTCTTCCAGTGCTATCCATTATTAAAGTTACTAAAAATTCGGCCAGGCGGTGGTGGCGCACGCCTTTAATCCCAGCACTTGGGAGGCAGAGGCAGGCGGATCTCTGTGTGTTCGAGGCTGGGCTGGACCAACAGCCTCCAAAACAATATAGAGAAACCCTGTCTCGTAAAACCAAAAAAGATACTAAAAATTCCTTTGCATTTTCAAATTTTATTATTTTATTATTTATTTGACATCCAAACTACAGTTTCCCCTCTCCTCTCTTCTCATTTTCTTCCCCCCCTCTCTGTTTCCCCTCCCCATCCACTCCTCCTCTGTTTCTATTCAGAAAAGGGCAGACTCCCATGGATATGAATTTTTTAAGATACATTTATTTTACATGTATGTGTATAGGCACCACATGCATGCCATGCCTACCCCTGAACTAGAACTACATATAGAGCTGATCCAAGTTTCCTGCAAGAGCAGTAAATGCCCTTAACTACTGAGCAATTTCTCCAGCTCCCTCCTTTGTAATTTTTGTTAGAAGTATGGTTTCCTGGATTGGAATGAAATTTTTTAAAGCCATTAAAGTATTTATTAGTTGTGAAAATTATATACTTCACACAAATTTATTAATGCCATTGTGTTTATCCATCTATATTCTGCTTCATTTTCTCTTAGGTGAGTAAAAATGCCATCCCTCCAGTTTGCCAGAAGCAGGGCATTACTCCTTCCTTTTTTAGCTAATCATTATGAAGTTTACTAGTCTATTCAAATTGAGTGTTTCCTTTGCTTCCTATTATGACCCTTTATTATTTCTTATTTATTTGTTTATTTGTCTATTTATTTATTTTTGGTTTTCGAGACAGGCTTTCTCTGTATTGCTTTGGAGCCTCCTGGCACTCATGCTGTATACTAGGCTGGTCTCAAACTCACAGAGTGCTGGGATTAAAGGCATATGCCACCAATGCCCAGCTATTATTTCTTTTTTGGTACTGCAGTATTTTGCTTCTGGAAGGTGCCTCTTCTCTCTTAGGGCATCATTGACATCTACGGGCTTTTTATCGTGTCACCTGAAATAAAAATAAAGATCCTTTGGTTTTCATTTTCCTTTGAGTATAAAATAAAGTTCCTTTCTTGATGTGAATTCAGACCTTCATCTGAAGACCCAGCTCATCTTTCTAGAACCATATGCAGTTTCCCGTGAGATACATGTACTCCAGGCAACTAAATCTGCTTACTTTCTCTCAAATGTACCTCTGACTTTCGTACCCAAGTGCTTTACTTCACTCAAAACCTCCTCAATCTCTGTATGCATTTCTTACTATTTTTACATCTTCAAGAAAGAACGAGTGTTTGTTAAGTTCTTACTGTAGAGCAATTGCTACATCACTCACCTCTTTAGAAATACATAATTTTTAATTTATTTTACTTATTTTAATTTTTTGAGTCAGCGTCTCACTATGTAGCTCTGGCTGATCTGGAACTCAACATGTAGATCAAGCAAGTCTCAAACTCATAGAGATCCACTTGCCTCTTTCTTCAAGTGCTGAGACTAAGGGCATGCACCACTACTCATAGCCAGTATGTAACTTTAATTTTTATTTCATGTATATGAGTGCTTTGCCTGCATATATGTCTTTGCAACTCCTGTGTACTTGGTACATACAAAGGCCAGAAGAGGTATTAGATCCTTCAAATTGGAGTTGCAGAAGGCTGTGAGCTGCCTTGTAGGTGCTGAGAATTGAATGTCCTCTAAAAAAGTAGCTAGTGCTCTTAACTGCTGAGCTATTTCTCCAGTCCCTCAGTGTCTAAATCTTTTTGTTTTTGTTGTTGTTGTTTGTTTGTTTTTTAAGACAGGGTTTCTCTGTGTTACAGCTCTGGCTACACTGGAACTCACTTTGTAGACCAGGCTGGCCTCGAACTCACAGAGGTCCACCTGCCTCTGCCTCTCTGCCTCTCTGCCTCTCTGCCTCTCTGCCTCTCTGCCTTATAAAAGAGAGCATTTAATTGGGCTTATGCTTTCACAGAACTAGAATCCACAGTGTCAGAGCAAAAGTATGGCAATAGGAACAGTTGAGAGTTTACATCTCAAACTGTAAGCAGGAGGCAGGGATCACTGGGAATGGTACGAGTCTATTGAAACCTGAAGATCCATCCCACAAACACACCACTTCCAACATCCTAATCCTTCCCAAAAATTGAAGTATTTAATTATTCAAACATAAGGTCTTATGTGGGCCATTCTCACTCAGACCTCCAGGGTTGAATACAATAGTAAGAGTGGTTTAGTGGTTATGCATACTTGGATGTGATTGTTTCCTCACTTTGTCATCTAACTGTAACTCTGGACAAGTTGTATTAGGATTTGGAACTCTGAATTCTCCATTTGGGATCAGAAGATTTATCTGCCAGATTAAATAAGGAGCACGTGTAAAAATACTAAGCACCTTTTTAGCATATAGAAGAAATACAAATACTCTTGTTGGCTGTAGTTATTATCTTTATGTTATGTGGGACATGGTCACTGGGTATGTCTGTTCATGAAACATTTAAAAAATTGAAAATCCAGCCTGGAAAGATGGCTCGGTAGTTAGGAGTATGTACTTTTCTTGCAGCAAATCCAGGTTTAGTTGCCAGCACCCACAACCTCCTATACCTCCAGCTCCAGGGGCTCCTCTGCCCTCCTCTGCCCTCCTCTGACACTGCATTCACGTACACTAACACTCAGATACACAGAGCACATGTACGCATAATTAAAAATAAAGACTTTTGAAAGTTTCAAACTTTGAAAATTTTATTCTTGAGTTTTTTTTTCATTGTGAAAATTAAGAATATGTGCACATTTTTGAAACAGAGTCTCACAGTGTAGGCCATCCTTAGCCTCACATTTTCAGTCCTTCTATATCAGCCCCTTGTTGTAGGGATTATAGGCGTATGCCCCTGTGTCCAGCTTCAAAGAGTTTTTTTTATTTTATAAAAATTTTATGTGTATGAGTGTTTTGCCTGCATCTATGTCTGCATGATAAAAAGCTGTGGGTTTAATTTCATTCTTCTACATGTGGACATCCAGTTTTCCCAGCACCATTTTTTAAAGATGCTTTCTTTTCTCTAGGTTATTTCTGGCATCTTTGTCAAATATTGAATGGTTTAAATTACATGTATTCATGTTTGGGTTTTTGATAATTTTTCCCCCTTCATCGGTCTACATGTCTGTTTTTGTACCAATACCATATTGTTTTTACTAAGTGGCTCTGTGATACATCTTAAGTTCAGGAATGGTAATCCCTCCCATGTTGTTCTTTTTGCTCAGGATTGATTTTGGCCATCTATCATTTTTGTGGCTCCATATAGACTTTAGGATAGTATGAGATAGGAGTCTGCATTGGGAATTGCATTGAATCTATAAATAGCTTTTGGTGAAATGGTCATTTTCAAGGTAGTCTATGAATCAATGAGTGTGGGTTATCTTTCCATTTTCTAGTGTGTTTCTTCAGAGTTTTTATTAAAGTTTTCATTTTAGAAGACCTTCCCTTTTGTTAGGATTAGTACTGAATATTTTCTATGTTCTATGAGGTTATTGTGAATGGGATTTTGTTCATGATCTCTGTGTCTGTTGAGTTGATCTTCTGATTTATGTCCTTGAATCCATTTATGTTATTTATTACATTTTTTGACTAATGTGTGTTGAACTATCCTTGTATTTCAAGGCAGTCATCATGGTGGATAATTCCTTTGATGTATGTCTGTATTCTGTTTACAAGCATTTTCGAGACCATGCTCATCAGGGATATAGGCCTGTAGTTTTCTTTTAGTTGTTATTTTTGCTGTGCTCTGTACATGGTTTTAGTATTAGAGTGGTAGTGGCTTTGGAGTGGGAGTTTGGGTGTACACCTTCCCTCCCCTCCCCTCCCTCCCTCCTTCCCTCCCTCCATCCCTCTCTCACACACACACACTCTCTCTGTCTTTCTTTCTTTCATTCAAGAAATACAGGCTGTGAATAAAGCTGAACAGACATCCTTGTTGTATGAATGTGCATCTTTTGGTTATCTGCCTAAGAGTGGAATTGCTGGATCTTGTGGTAGGCTGATTCCCATTTTCCTGAGGAATCTCCATACTGATTTCCAAAGTGGCTGTATAAGTTGGCACTCCCACCAGCAGTGGAGGAGTGTTCCCCTCTCTCCACATCCTCTCCAACATAAACTGTCATTGGTGTTTTTGATTTTAGCCATTCTGACAGGAGTAAGATGGTATCTCAGAGTTGTCTTGATTTGCATTTTCCTGATGGCAAGGGATGTTGAGCACTTTTTTAAGTGTCTCTCAGCCATTTTAGTCTCCTCTACTGAGAATTCTCTATTTAGTTCAGTAGCCCACTTTTTAATTGGATCCTTGGGTGTTTTGGAGGGTTGCTTCTTGAGTTCTTTGTAAATTTTGGAGATTAGCCCTCTGTCAGATGTGGGGTTAGTGAATATCTTTTCCCATTTTGTGAGTTGAACATGTTTTCTGCCCCTTTGAGGTGGTTTTCTTCACCTTCTTCTATACTTATTATTCTTAGGTTTGGTCTTTTCACAGTGTCCCATATTTCCTGGATATTTTGTGTTAGGGATTTGTTGGACTTAAGATTTTCTTTGATCGATATATCTACATCCCCTAGTGTATCTTCAACACTTGAGATTCTCTCTTCCATCTCTTGTATTCTGTTGGTTATGCTTGCATCTGTAGTACCTAACTGTTTGCCAGCTTTTCTATTGCCAGCATTCCTTCAGACTGTTTTTTTTTTTTGTTTGTTCTCTATTTCAGCTTTCAACCCTTGCACTGTTTGAATAGTTTCTTGCAATTTTTTGCTTTGTTTTTTCCTCCTTTTCTTCATTTGTTGGATTTTTTTGGTTTGTTGTTTCTTCCTTTTCTTGCATTTTTGGTTTGTTTTTTCTTCCATTTCTATATGGGATTTCTTCATATCCTTTTTGAGGGCCTCTATCATTTTCATGAAATTGTTTTTAATGTCTTTCTCTTCTGTTTCATCTGCATTGGGGTGTTCAGGTCTTGCTGGTGTAGAGTCTCTAGACTCTGGTGGTGTCATATTGGTTTTTCTGTTGCTGAGTGTATTTTTATATTATCTCCTTCCCATCATTTCTTCCAGTGGGTGCAAAAGGCATCTCATTCTCTCCTGGTGGGTACGTGGCCACTGTTCCCTTGAGGTGGGTGGGAACAGGTCCAATACTCTGGTGGCTTTCCTCTTTCGTGGATGGTAGTGGTCCTAGTAACAGTGCCTTTGCAAGGTCGGGATGGGATCAGCAGTGTGCAGTCCCCAGGTCTCCTGTGGTTCTGCTCAGGGCACCGGAAGGTAGGCTTACCTGTCCCATGGGTGGAGAATAGAACTTGGACACTGACAGTCTCTGGGCGGACTGGCTCCTGCCGGGATAGGAGTTGCAGTGTGCTGTACCCTGTCCTCAGCTACTTGTGCGCAGATCACCGGAAGGTGGGCTGTAAACAGGCCCAGGCCTACCTAGCCCCATAGGTGGAGAAAGGGACTATGGTCCTGGCAGTCTCTGTTTTGGTTTGATTTGGTTTGGTTTGGTTTTGGTTTTGTTTGTTTGTTTGTTTTATATTGTTTTCCTGTTTGGAATACTTCCATACACTCTGGTAGTCAAGCATACCTAATACAAAAATTTGAAATTCTCTAAAACTCAAAACTTAAGTTTGGAGACAAAAATCTTATATAGCCCAAACTGGGCCCAAACTGACTGCATAGTTAAAGATGAGTTTGAACTCCAGATCCTCCTGCTTGTCCCTTCCAAGTGCTTGAATTACGGACCTGTTCCACCATTTTTATGGGATTCTGTGGATGTGAGCCAGGGATCCCTGTATGCTAGGCCAGCTCATCAGGTGTGTGATGTCCCCAACCACAAAAACTTTTGGAGTATACCCTAAAAGTTTTGAATTTTGAAGCACTTCAGATACAGGCTGCTCAGTCAGCACAGATAAAGAGATCTGGAAAGGCACTGGAATGTGATTCTTGAGATGGCGGGATTATAATGATTCTTACAAATCCTTTACCTCTGTCTTCGGAGTTCCTCTAATAGACGTAAATATCTATTTTTATACATATTGGTTGACCTTGTAAAGTGAATTAATATGAAATGATTTACTATTGACAGAACCTATGTATTGTAGTTTTCATTGTATAATGAAGATTATACATAATTAATAGTTAAATGTACTTAAAAAGCTTACATGGTACAAATTAAAGTAACAGTATATAGGTTAGATACTGTGTTTATATGTTATATTGATGTTAAATTTACATAAATAGATTTTATGTCACTTAAGCATGTAGTAATTAAATTTTAAAGAATACAATTAATTTCATTTATTTTAAACTCATTTACTTGTTCATTCATCTTTTGCCTACAGATCTTAATAGCTACTGTCACCCACCTTTTGCCAAGTACAGAAGCTTCATCATATGAAATGGACAAGAGGGTAATTTTTTTGACATTTAATATGTATTTATAGTGAATATTCAAATTTAAGATTTTTTTCAAATTTAAAATTTTAAAGGTACAAAACAATCAGCTATGGTGAAATATAACTTTCTGTTACTTAAGTATAAAAAATTCATTTTATAGACTGGAGAGATGGCTCAGCAGTTAAGAGCACTTGCTGCTATTGTAGAGGACCTAGGTTTGGTTCCTAGCACCACATGGAGGCTCACTGGAGTCTAACTCAAGTGTGAGGGCCTCCAACTCCTTCTTCTGGTCTCATGGCACCAGGCACACAAGTGGTGAACAGATGTACATTTAGACAAAATTTTCATACACATTAAATAAATAAATAAATTAAACAAATTTCATTTTATTTTTAATTTCATGAACATTAAACTATCTTGAAATCTCAGAGTAGTAAAGAAATTTAGCAAACATTTTGTGTACTTATAATAATATTACTATAGCCTGCCAGATTATGAAGTTGTTAAAGATTCTGAGAAATTTACCACTTCTGATGATAGTCACTTGTTTTTTTTACAGCTGTTATATACCTCTTGTTGTTTTGGGGTTTTTTTTCTTTGTTTTCTTTTTTTTTTTGTTTTGAAACAGCTTTTTCAGTGTAGGCTTGGCTGTCATGAAACTCATTCTGTAGACCAGGCTGGCCTCCAACTCAGAAATTTGCCTGCCTCTACCTCCTGAGTGCTGGGATTAAAGGCGTGTGGCCACAATTTCAGACCTAGAAGCATACCTTTTAAGAAAAGGCATTTCCTCTGCCCTCAAAAAAGTTACTCCATGTGACATTTACTTTAGACCTTTTGTAGGAGATCTTAGTGTTCTTTATCCCTTCCTGTATCCTCCATCCTACCCTGCATTCCTTCCCTCCTTTAACCTTCCTATTCCACTATTCCCCATTCCCCCATTTTCTGTTGTGTTGTCTCCCATCCCTTTTAAAGATGGAGAGTAACTTACTAGGAACTATAACTAAAATGATAAGGACTATATATAATTATAAAGGAGATGTACACACATACACACACATACAAACACACACACACACACACACACGATTAAGAGCTTTTGGAACCATATAAATGTTTTAGACTTTAGACTTTAAATATATTTGCACTGTGTTTTTCTCTACTGTTTTGCATCCTTATACCTTTCCATTCATCCTTATACCTTAGCATTCTCTTCCATCAAGATTTTGTTTGAAACTTAAAACTTATATATTACACTTAGACAAGCCTCTCATTATTTTACCTAGGAACTATTAATATTGTTAAGCAAGACACAATATAAAGAGGCTTTTCTTTTTTCTTTTTCTTTTTTTTTTTCTTTTTTCTTTTTGTTTTCCTAGACAGGGTTTCTCTGTATTGTTTAGGAATCTCTCCTGGAACTCACTCTGTAGTCCAGGCTGGCCTTGAACTCACAGAGATCTGCCTGCCTCTGCCTCCCGAGTACTGGGATTAAATGTGTGCGCCACCACCGCCCGGCTTAAAGAGGCATTTCTTAAGGATAACAGTCAAATCACTTACAATGTGGTCCATACACCTTCCTTAGCCACAGGCTTATAAGAACATTTGTAAACTCTGTATATGCAAGCAATTTTAGATTTCTGAAAGAATTTATTGTTATTGGTGAATAGAATGTAATTTTAAGCATATTAATAGACAGAGGTTGAAAAAAGCTAGAGATATAGGAGCACTTACCTAACTTGCATGAAGTACTGTGTTTGAGCCTCTGCACTGGTAGAAAAGCAAACAAAAGAAAAACGAGTAAAGATCATTTATATAGTGATTAAAAATAAAAGAAAAAAGAAAACAATCCCTTGTCACTATGCACTTCATAGAGATTATTGCAATTTAAAGACAAAACAAAACCAACAAACAAAAAATTTTTATCCCAGTCACAGAAGTAAGATTTAGGTTAAATAACCCATATGTGTATAGTTGTTACTACATATGAAACTGAAGAAAAGAACCTATCATTGGCAGATATATTCCAAAACTTTTATTCTTTCTGTTGACATCCACTCAGAACTTTGATTTAAGTTCTACATCAGAACATTAATTTCAGGGATTAATTTGGGTTTGTTTGTTATGATGCTGAGGATGGAACTTAGAGCCTCCTGCATAGTATGCAAGCACACAGAGGCCATAATTTCAGATTGTAGGGAAGTTTCTAGAATAGAAGGAGGAGTCTTTGTTAAATATTTCACTTTATTCCTCCCTTTAGTCCATGCTGGCTTTATCTCTCTTCTGTGTTGTATATGCATTCAACATACTCCAGTGGGTGCATACAAACGTCATTACGTTCTTCCTAAAAGCAAGTAGTTCTTTAATACCTCAGTACAGCTATCAACCTCTAGTGATAACATTGATTTATTAATTGTAGTGTAATCTATAAATCTTACTTAGATTTCACTAGCTAGCTCAGTAATGTCCTCTATAACAAAAGAAAAGCCCAAACCTTGGGTTCTGTTTGTAAGTACACTGTTACATCTTAAATTGTTTTATGGACTGGTTTTTCAACAATTGTAAGTTTACTAGAACATTTATTTTGTTCTGATAGATGGCATGTGGTGACACAGCTCTTCCAACAAGGCTACACCTTTAGTCTTTCCCAAACAGTTCCACTCTCTGGAGACAGAGATCCATATGAGCCTTTGGAGGCTATTCTCATTCAAATCACCATAGATACTTTCTATCTTATGATCATAGGGAAGGTTTGGTTTTGTGAGGGTCCATTGGTTAGAAGAGCATTAAACTTTGATTTGGAGAATTTATCTTTAATGATGAACAGATCCTAGTTGCTGCCTGATTGCCACTTTTATGGCACCATTTATTATTTAGCATTAATTATGATTTTTAAATCTAATAGAAAAGATAATTCTGTGTTAGGGTAAAAGTATTATGTTTATGGTATCTGTTATCTTAAAAGTTACTATAAGATTTTATTTAATAAAATGAGTAAATGCTTTCTGGCAGGATACTTGGTGAAGTATTACAAATTAGAAAAGGAAAATGAAGGGAGCTAGGGAGATGACTCAAACTGTAAAATGCAAGTATAAAGACCCCAGTTCATCACCACATAAAGAGCCAGGTGTAAGGGCACATGCCAGTGCTGGGGAAGCAGAAACAGGAGGTACCTAGTGTTTGCTATCTAGGTAGTCTAGCTGAATTGGTGCAGTGAGAGATTGGTTCTGTCTCAGATAAAAAGATGGAGAGCAGTTGAGAAAGACACCAAACATGATTCTGGCCTACACACACACACACACACACACACACACACACACACACACACACACACACGAAAGTTGGGGATGTGAGATAGCTCAGTGTGTAAAGGTGCTTGTTACCAAGGCTAATGACCTAAGCCTAATTCCTGCAATCTGCGTGGGAGAAGGAGAAAACTGACTACTACAAGTTGTCCTCTGACCTTTACAAGCTTCATAGCATTCACACTCCCACATACACACAAAAAAATAGCAAATAAATAGAAAACAAAAAGGAAAACAGGCATGATTTTAATATATGAACTAAAACCCTATGTTCTATCTTTGTATAGTTACTTGAATGCAATTATGTTTTCCTTTTTCTTTTATGTCTAATGCTTAGGGTACCAAGCTCAGGATGCTCTGTCCCCTGCTGTAATCTCAATCTCAATGTATATTACTGCTGTAATTAACTAATTGTGTATCAGGATCAGTGTTCATAGTTGAATTTAGGATTTATAGCTCCCACAGTAAATTCTAGAAACCCAAGAATAACAAAGTGATTTATTGATTATTAATAATCCCTAATTGGAGATCTAGAGATAATGTAACTTGCTTGCTCAGCATTGACAAAGCCTGGCTTCAATCCCCAGCACACATAAACCTGATAACTTAGCACAGGTTTGTAGTCTCAGCACTTAGGAAGTGAAAGCAGAAAGAGGTTGTTCAAGGTCATCCATGGCTGATGAATTGGGTATTTTTCTTCGGTCTGTAATAAAAATTTGATAATGAAACTTAAGGGAAGAAGGTGAGACAGCTGGTCACACTGCACACATAGTCAGGGAGCAGAGAGCCATGATGAGTACGAACACCCTGCTTTCTTTCAGTTTTGTTTTTATTTATTAGTACAGTGCACGTAAAGATGCTACCCACATAAGGTCCCATCCATCCCTCTCATCTCCCCAGCTTTCCTGGGTGTGTATATTTGTAGGTTTGTGTACATGTATATGGAAAACACAGGTCTATGTTTGGTGTCTTCCTCAGTTGTTCTCCACCTTATCATTTTAAGACAAAATCTCTCACTCCAATTTAGAAACTCACAGACATACAGCAATTGTCTCCTATGTAATTTTAGATCCCATCAAGCTGATAGTCAATATTAGCTAACATAGCTGCTGCATCTTTGGCTACATGAGACCCTTTCTCAAAAGGGGGTGGGTAGGGGAAATCCTTCTCTTACAACATTACATTGATTATCTTTTTTTTTCAAGTTGAAGGGCACTTTATGACCCCCTACCTTTGTATCTAGTCACTTACATGCTACCATTTACATGTACTATATTCTTTCTTTTTTTCCCCTCAATATATATTTTTATTTAAATTAGAAACATGCTTACTTCACATGTCGATCCCAGCTCCCTCTCGCACCCCTCCTCCCTTAACCCTCTACCAACTCCCCCAAACCCCCACTGAATCCCCACACTATTCCCCAGGAAGGGTGAGGCCCTCCATGGGGGAATCTCCAGAGTCTGTCACTTCATCTGGGGCAGGGCCTAGGCCCTTCCCCATGTGTCCAGGCTGAGAGAGCATCCCTCCATGTGGAGTGGGCTCCCAAAGTTCATTCATACACCATGGTAAACACTGACCTACTACCCAAGGCCCTAGAGATTGCCGAGGCCTCCTCACTGACACCACATTCAGGGGGGTCTGGATCAGTCCCCTGCTGGCCTCTCAGTCATTAGTCTGGGGTCCACGATTCCCCCTTGTCAGGTCCACTGTCTCTGTGGGTTTCACCAGCACGGTCTTGAGCCCTTTGCTCATCACTCCTCCCTCTCTGTCACTGGGTTCCAGGAGTTCAGTGTTTAGCTGTGGGAGTTTGCCTTTGCTTCCATCAGCCACTGGATGAAGGTTCTAGGATGGCACATAAGGTAGTCACCAGTCATTATCAGGGAGGGACAATTAAGGTAGTCTTTCCACTATTGCTTAGTTTGCCAATTGGTGTCATCCTTGTAGACCTCTGGAAATCCCACTAGTGTTAGCTGTCTCCTCAAACCTATAATGACTCCCTCTATTATAGTATCTCTCATCCTGGTCTCCTCATTTTTCCCCTGACTCAACCTTACTGTTCCCCCATATCTTTCTCTCCTCTCCTCTTCTGCCTGTCTCTTTTTCCTGGTTCCCTCTCCCCTCCCCCCATGCTCCCAATCTGCTCATGAGATCTTGGTTCATTCCCCTTCTCTAGGGTATCTTGCATATCTCTCTTAGGAACCTCCCTGTTTCCCAGACTCACTGGCAATGGGAATCTTTTTATTGTTTCTACAGCTGGTTGTATCATTACTTCTTTGCCTTCTGGACTGGATCATGGCCTTACCTTTAAAGACATTACTCCAACCAGTCCATGCTACAGGAGCAGAAAATGATAAAACAGAAAAATCTGTCCTCAACTGCATTTATAAGGTAAATCTTCTTGCTTGCTTTATTATTTATTTAATAACCAAATGTTTTTAAAACTTCAGAAATAACATTCAGGATTTGATAACATTTCTAAGTATAACATTTTCATTGTTTAAAACTAGATGTTTTCTAAAATACATAGACTTTGCTTATAGATCCTAGAAGTAATTTATAAGTACTTGTTACTAGACAGTCTTACTCCATCACAGAAGTTTGAGAGGAGTTAGATTTTGTTGAATATGAGAAGCACTGGTGAGATTTCATGCATCTTTTTAAGAGATATTAAATATTACCTTCATTGAAGATCTAAGGTTTAAAATATTCAAGTTTCTGCCAATCTTTTATATTATTGGTAGCTTTGTTTTATTTTCATATTTTCTTTTCCCTTAGGTATTACATGGGTGTGTATATGGAGCGCAATGCTTTAGCAATCCGAAGTATTTTCCAATAAGCCTCTCTGATTTGGCATCTGTAGATTATGACCCTTTTATGCATTTGGAAAATCTGAAAGAGCCAGAGCCTCTACACTCTCCTGATTCAGAACGATCTTCTAAACTCCAGCCCGTAACAGAAGGTACTATGAGTTTTCCTCAAGATAGTGTTATTGCTTGAGTTCTTACAAGATAAGCTTTGAGACCATGAATGAAAACAGGTTTCTACCTATACCTCACCATTGTATTGATATCATAAGTTTTAAGTTTAAGAAATCACTTCATATGTACAATTACTAACATTATATAAGATTACATTCCCTTTATGCTCTGGTACTTAGGAATATTTTATTGTAGATTTCATAGTATCTTTGAAGTATAATTTGAGAATTATGAAGTCTGACAGACTTGGTAATGACTCTCCGTTGCTGGGAGGCATTTTAGTTCCTCGTTTATAAAATGCAGATAATAATATTAGTTCCAGCATGAATTGTTTTTGAGTACTAACTGAGATTATATATGTAAATCCCTTTGCATAGTCCTTAGTACATAGAGTTCAGCATTAAACATTTTGTTATATTTTTAATTGATTTGTATATGTATATATGCAGAGAGGACAACTTACCAGAGTCAGCCATCCTTCCATCATGTGAAGGAGGTTTTTAAGGATGAAGTGAATTAAATTTCCTTAAAATAAGTGGTAACTCGGTAGAGAGTTGTTTGGTTTCCATGAGTTTATAGGCTTCCTGTTGTTTCTGTTGCTGTTGAAATTCAGTTTTAATCCATGGTTGTCAGATAAGATACAGGGGATTATATCACTTGTTTTCTGTATGTTGATTCTTGCTTTGTGACTGAGTATGTGGTCAGTTTTGAAGAACATTCCATGAGGTGCTAAAAAGAAGGTATATTCTTTGTGTTTGTTCTATGTGAAATGTTCTGTAGATATCAATTAAGTTCATTTGAGTCATAATGTCTGTTAGTTGTATTATTTCTCTGTTTAGTTTCTGTTGGATGATGTGTCCATTGCTGGGAGTTGGGTATTGAAATCTCCTACTATTGTTGTGTGGGTTTCTATGTGTGATTTAAACTTTAGTAATGTTTCTTTTGCAAATATGGGAGCCCTTACATTTGAAGCATAAATGTTCAGAATTGACACATCATCTTGGTAGGTTTTTTTTTCCTTTGATGAGTATGAGATGCCCTTCTCCATCTCTTTTAGTTAAATTTGGTTGGAAGTCTATTTTGTTAGATATTATGATAGCTACAGCAGCTTGCTTCTTAGGTCCATTTGATTGTAAAATATCTTCCCAACCTTTTACTCTGAGGTAATTGCTATCTTTGATATTGAGGTGTGTTTCTTGTGTGCAGTAGAATGATTGATCCTGTTTTCATATCCATTCTATTAGCCTGTATCTTTTTATTGAAGAAATGAGTCCATTGATACTGAGGGCTATTGACGTGAGGTGAATTTACTTAAAATAAGTAAGTAGCATATTGTTTCAAGAATAAAGTCCCTGAAGGAATATACTGGAACTCATTAATCCAAAAATTTGCCCTTCATTTGGGACTAGAAAGGAAGGAAAAGGAAAGTGAATTAAAGGAATTGGTAAGAATCAGGAAGACCCAGTAAAAATAAACTGTAAAATGGTTGTACTGATCGTCAATTAGTAAGCCGAGCCTAACAAATTCAAAGGAACTGTAAATATTTGAATATTGGTTTACAGTTTACATCTGGAACCCAAGTTTGGTAAAGAATTGCTGTCAGAAGTCACTAACAGCTAGGGAGAAAATAGAGTGTTCTCAAGAGGTAGAAAGTAGTTGTGGATGGATATAAGAAGGTAGAGCAGTGGTTCTCAGTTTAGCCTACAGTAGAATATAGATATTCTCATTCCATTGATAGAAGAAAGATTGCTGGGGTTTCCAAGGCTCTTCATGTGAGCAATCTGCAGCTGTGGTTGAGAACCTCTGGAAGTTTGTGTACATACTGCAGCTCATACAGTGGTATTTTAGGGAGTAGAATTTCTTCAAGTAACTTTTATAAAGAAGCCCAATTTGTAAAACTTTTTAAATAAAGCTTCAGTAGAGTGGAACCTAGAGATCTAGTCACCATTCTAGGGGCTTCTCCAAGGGCTCCTCAAAACAAAGTTGAATGGGGACTGGAGAGATGGTTCAGGGATTAAGAGCACTTGACTGCTCTTCCAGAGGTCCTGAGTTCAATTCCCAGCAACCACACGGTGGCTCACAACCATCTGTAATGGGATTAGTTTCCTTCTTTTGGTGTGCATGAAGACAGAGCATTCGTGTACATAAAATACATGAATAAGTAAGTATTTTTTAAAAACATAATTGAACTAGGAGGTTGTAGTTAAAGAGTAGACAATGAAGGAAGAGTTTGGTTTTTCCACAAATTATTAAAAGAGTTAAGACTTGACCCTAATATGTTATTGATAACATATGTAGAAGTTATGAAATTAAAAGTCAGGAAATTGATCAGCTCCAGCTTTAAGTTGAATATAATTGAATGTAAGTTGCTAATAATTTGTGTAGAGAGCAAGTATATAAAATAATAGGAACATAAAAATTTAATTATTACTTAGCTATGAAAAACACTCTGGGTAGTGTATCATTTTAAAACAGTATATTGTTAAATAGAATAATAAACAAGGTTTAGTTATATATATAAAAAAAGGTTTTTTATCACTTTTAAAAATATGTAGAGTGGGGGCTGGAGAGATGGCTCAGAGGTTAAGAGCACTGACTGCTCTTTCAGAGGACCTGAGTTCAATTTCCAGCAACCACATGGTAGCTCATGACTATCTGTAATAATATCTGGTGTCCTTTTCTGGTGTGCAGACATACATGGAAGCAGAATGTTGTATATATAATAAATTAATCACTTAAAATGTAGAGTGTGTGTGCACATGGTTGATGTGTTTGGTGTCAGAAGACAACTTGTTGCTTTCCCTGTGTGAGTTCTCAGGATGGAACTCAAGTCATCAGGTTTGTCTGCTGAACCACCCCCTAAAAACATATTCATGTATTTTACATACAATTTACTATAGAGTACAGCAAGTAGAGTAAAGGATATTTAAAGGGTGAGCTTAATACTAATACCAAATGCTCCTGTTCTCTGTGTCAAGTGGTTCCCTTTGTTCTTCCTCAAAGATAATGAGGTTTACATAAATTCAGGATTGTTTAGGAACAGCATGATGTGTGAACAGATGATATTACTTTACTCTGGTCTGTGGACTCTAGACTACATGCTGTGGAGTTTGCTTGTGTTTGGGGGTGTTGTTTGGTTGGGGTTTTGTTGAGGCTTTTTTCCTAAGGCTAAAAATGACTGATCATTGTATCCTTGTCTAAGACATGCCTCATTGTCTTCAAGTACTTTTTTGGCCAATGAATTCTAAACATAGAGTACCCATAATGACCCCAGTATTGGATTGAAAAGTGATTTGAAAACTATTGGCAGGGGTGGCTATAATTATTAAATTTACTGCAGAACAAGGGGAGGTAGTGAAGTTGGCTTTTTTGTCAAATGGCAGTAGTTTTATTAGAAAAAAAAAAGTCATCATTTTCAGGGCCAGAGTGAAAGGAGGCTCCAAAGATCCATTCTTTCCTAATTATAGTTTCACCTATACATATTATGCAAAGCTAATATTTAAAGCATTTGCCAAAATTAACTTCCTCTGCATGTCTTTTATAGCACAGTGAATTGCAGCAGCTTTTTATGGCTTGCTGCTTTTGTATGCCATAATAATCTGTAATTATGGGTTTGCTGCAAATGATGTAGGCTTGTTTAATGTGACTATCTGAACAGATAACCCTAACTAGCTTGGGTTTATTTAATGAATGTAGGTATACAATGCCTTAGAAGCATTGGTATCTCCATTTTGTATTTTCTACCAGACTGGTTATCTTAGAATTTCATTTTAGATTTAAAATTAGAGGATTTTATATCTTCTTTCTATCTTAGCAGGTAAGTATGAGAGAGAGATGTTTTCCTTAGTTTACTGCTCAAAAATCTAAATAAATCTAATCACCCAAGTAACAACTTAAAAGATGTTTATCTTTTCATATAGATGCATATATCCTGAATTTAGAAAGCAACTTAGGAGAAAAATTTTTTTGCTCATACTTAAATTTAAATTTTATCCTTTAACTATTTTCAATGTTAATAATTATAGTAGATTATACTAGTTTTATGACTTGCTGTTTTGTTTCCTTTTTATTTAAAAAATTTTTATATTTAAATTTAAATTAGAAACAAGGTTGCTTCACATGTCAATCCCAGCTCCCTCTCCCTTTCCCTCCCCTTCTCCCACGCCCTCCCACCAACTCCCCCATACCCACTTGTTTAACCAGGGAGGGTGAGGCCCTCCATGGGTGTGGGTGTCCATAGTCTGTCATTTCATCCAGGGCAGGGCTTAGGCCCTCCCCCAAGAGTCCAGGTTGAGAGAGCATCTCTCATTGTTGAATAGGCACCCAAAGTCCATTTTTGTGCCAGGGATAAATACTGATCTACTACCCAAGGCGCCATAGATTGCCTAGGCCTCATCACTGATGCCCACATTCAGGGGGTCTTGACCAGTCCCATGCTGGATTCCCAGCCATCAGTCTGGGATTCAAGAGCTACCCCTTGTCAGGTCAGCTGTTTCTGGGGGTTAAACCAGCCCAGTCTTCACCCCTTTGCTCAGCAGTCCTCCCTCTCTGTCACTGGGTTCCTTGAGTTCAACTCAGTGTTTAGTTATGGGAGTCTGCTTCTGCTTCCATCAGTCATTGGATGAAGGTTCTGTTTCCCAGACTCTCTGGCCATGGGATTGTAGGCTGGCACTCCCCAGATCTATGTCTAAAATCCATATATGAGAGAATAGATGCCATGTTTCTCTTTTTTTGACTGCGTTACCTCACTCAGGGTGGTTTCTTCTAGTGCTATCCATTTGCCTGCAAATTTCAGGATTCTATTGTTTTTTCTGCTGAGTAGTACTCCATTGTGTAAATGTACCACATTTTCTCTATCCACTCTTCAGTTGAGGGGCATCTAGGTTGCTTCCAAGTTCTGGCTATTACAAATAATGCTGCTATGAACATAGTGGAACAGATGTCCTTGTTGTATGAATGTGCATCTTTTGGATATATGCCTAAGAATGAAATTGCTGGGTCTTGTGGTTGGATGATTCCCATTTTCCTGAGGAATCTCCATACTTGTTTCCAAAGTGGCTGTACAAGTTGGCACTCCCACCAGCAGTGGAGGAGTGTTCCCCTCTCTCCACATTCTCTCCAGCATAAACTGTCATTGGAGTTTTTGATTTTAGTCATTCTGACAGGAGTGAGATGGTATCTCAGAGTTGTTTTGATTAGCATTTCCCTGATGGCTAGGGATGTTGAGCACTTTCTCAAGTGCCTGTCAGCCATTTTAGACTCCTCTATTGAGAATTCTCTATTTAGTTCTGTAGGCCACTTTTTAATTAGATCCTTTGGTGTTTTGGAGACTTGCTTCTTGAGTTCTTTGTAAATTTTGGAGATCAGCCCTCTGTCAGATGTGGGGTTAGTGAATATCTTTTCCCATTCTGTGGGCTACCTTTTTGTCTTGTTGACTGTGTCCTTTGCCTTATAGAAGCTTCTTAGTTTCTGGAGGTTATATGTATTAATTGTCGATCTCAGTGTCTGTGCTACTGGTGTTATGTTCAAGAAACAGTCTCCTGTACAATTCGGTCAAGGTTACCACCGACTTTTTCTTCTAAGAGGTTCAATGTGGCTGGATTTATGTTGAGGTCTTTGATCTGTTTGGACTTACGTTTTGTGCATGGCGATAGACATGGACCTATCTGCATTCTTCTACATGCCTGCATCCCGTTATGCCAGCACCATTTGTTGAAGATGCTTCCTTTTTTCCATTGTATATTTTTAGCTTCTTTGTCGAATATCAGATGTTCATACATGTATGGGTTATGATTCAGGGTGTTCAATTCTATTCCATTGGTCTACCTGTCTATTTTTGTGCCAATCCCAAGCTATTTTCAGGACTACAGCTCTATAATAGAGCTTGAAGTCAGGGATAGTGATGCCTCCAGATGTTGCTTTGTTGAATAACGTTGTTTTGGCTATCCTGTGTCTTTTGTTTTTCCATACAAAGTTGATTATTGTTTTTCAAGGTCTGTGAAGAATTGTACTGGTATTTTAATGGGGATTGCATTGAATCTGTAGATTGCTTTTGGCAGGATTGCCATTTTTACTACATTGATCCTTTGTATCCAAGAGCATGGGAGATCTTTCCATTTTCTAATGCCTTCTTTAATTTCTTTCTTTAAAGACTCAAAGTTCTTGCGATACAGGTCTTTCACTTGTTTGGTTAGTGTTACCCCAAGGTATTTTATGTTGTTTGTGGCAATTGTAAAGGCCAATGTTTCTCTGATTTCTTTCTCAGCCCTTTTATCGTCTACATATAGTAGGGCTACTGATTTTCTTGAGTTGATCTTGTATCCTGCCACTTTGCTGAAAGTTTTATCAGCTGTAGGAGTTCCTTGGTAGAGCTTTTGGATCACTTAGGTAAACTGTCATATCATCTGCAGATAGTGAAAGTTTGGCCTCTTCCTTTCCAACTTTATCCCCTTGATCTCCTTTTGTTGTCGTATTGCTCTAGCTAGAACTTCAAGCACAATATTGAAAAGGTATGGAGAGAGTGGACAGCCTTGTCTTGTTTCTGATTTTAGTAGAATCGCGTTGAGTTCCTGTCCATTTAGTTTGATGTTGGCTGTTGGTTTGCTCTTTATAGCTTTTATTATGTTTAGGTATGTTCCTGTTATCCCGGATCTCTCCAAGACCTTTATCATGAAAGGGGTGTTGGATTTTGTCACAGGCTTTTTCAGCATCTAGTAAGATAATCATGTGGCTTTTGTTTCTCAGCTTGTTTATATGGTGGATTACATTGATGGATTTTCGTATGTTGAACATCCCTGCATCCGTGGGATGAAGCCTACTTGATCGTGATGAATGATTGCTTTGATGTGTTCTTGGATCCGATTTGCCAGTATTTTATTGAGTATTTTTGCATCAATGTTCGTGAGGGATATTGGTCTGAAGTTCTCTTTCTTAGTTGTGTCTTTGTATGGCTTGAGTTATTGAAGCCTTGTAGAAAGAGTTTGGCAAAGACCCTTCTGCTTCTATTGCGTGGAATACTTTGAGAAGAATTTGTATAAGCTGTTCTTTGAATTTCTGGTAGAATTCTGCACTGAGGCCATCTGGACCTTGGGTTTTTTTTGGTTGGGAGACTTTTGATGACTGCTTCTATTTCCATAGGGGTTATAGGTCTATTTAAATTGCTTATCTGTTCTTGATTTAATTTTGGAAAGTGATATCTATCCAGAAAATTGTCCATTTCCTTTATGTTTTCAAATTTTGTGGAGTACAGGTTTTCAAAGTATGGCCTGATGATTCTCTGGATTTCCTCAGTGTCCATTGTTATGTCCCCCTTTTTGTTTCTGATTTTGTTAATTTGTATGTTCATACTCTGCCGTTTGGTAAGTTTGGATAAAGGTTTGTCTATCTTGATTTTCTCAAAGAACCAACTCATCGTTACATTGATTCCTTGTATTGTTTTCCTAGTTTCTACTTTATTGATTTCAGCCCTCAGTTTGATTATTTCCTGGTGTCTACTCCTCCTGGGTGAGTTTGCTTCTTTGTGTTCTAGAGCTTTCAGCTGTGCTGTTAATTCTCTAGTGTAACTATTCTCCAGTCTTCATGTGGGCACTTATTGCTATGAACTTCCCTCGTAGCACTGCTTTCAAAATGTTCCATAGGTTTGGGTATGGTGTGTGTGTGTGTGTGTGTGTGTGTGTGTGTGTGTGTGTGTGTGTGTGTGTGAATTCTAGGAAGTCTTTAGTTTCTTTTTGTATTTCTTCTTTGACCGAGGAATGGTGCAATTGTGCATTATTCAACACCCATCAGTTTGTAGTGTTTCTGCAATTTGTTTTGTTGTTGAATTCTAATTTTAACTCATGGTGTTCTGGTAAGGTACATGGAGTTATTCCAATTTTTTTGTACCTGTTGAGGTTTGATATGTTGCCAAGTATGTGTTCGATTTTTCAGAAGGTTCCATGTGGTGCTGAGAAGAAGGTATATTCTTTTTTATTTGGATGGAATGTTCTATAGATGTCTGTTAATCCCAATTGGGTCATAACTTCTATTAGTCCCTTTGCTTCTTTGTTAAGTTTCTGTCTGGTATTCCTGTCTAGTGGTGAGAGTTGGGTGTTGAAGTCTCCCACTATAAGTGTATGGGGCTTTATATGTGATTTAAAGTTAGTAATGTTTCTTTTACGAATGTGGATGCCTTTGTGTTTGGGGCATAGATGTTCAGAATTGAAACTTCGTCTTGGTGGATTTCTCCTGTGATGAGTATGTAATGACCTCCTTTTCTCTTTTGATTGATTTTATTTTAAAGTCTAATATGTTAGATATTAGGATTTCTCCCCTCTTCTCACTTGTTTCTTGGGTTGATTGGAAAATATTTTCCCAACCTTTAACTCTGAGGTAATGTCTGTCTTTTGAGGCTGAGGTGTGTTTCTTGTATGCAGCAGAAGGATGGGTTCTGTCTTCGAATCCATTCTGTTAGCCTGTGTATTTTTATGGGCCAGTTAAGACTATTAATATTGAGGGATATTAGTGACTATTGATTGCTCAAATCTTCTTTGATTTGGAATGGTTGGTGGTGATGGAATTATGTGTGGCATTTCACTCCTCTGTTCTTTTGGCTGTTGGTAGAGAGGGATTCTCTAATGCCTATGTTTTTCTGGTTGTAGTTAACTTCCTTGGGTTGGAGTTTTCCTTCCAGAACTTTCTGTAGGGCTGGGTTAGTGGATATGTATTGTTTGAATCTAGTTTTATCATGGAATGTCTTGTTTTCTCCATCTATAGTGATTGAAAGCTTTGCTGGGTATAGTAGTCTGGGCTGGCATCCATGGTCTCTTAGTGTTGGTAGAATATCTATCCAGGACCTTCTGGCTTTCAGAGTTTCCATGGAGAAGTCAGGTGTAATTCTGATAGGTTTGCCTTTATGTGTTACTTGACCTTTTTCCTTAGCTTCTCTTAATATTCTTTCTTTATTCTGTATATTTGAGGTCTTAATTATTATGTATGGAGGGGATTTTTTGTGGTCCCCTCTATTTCGTGTTCTATAAGCATCTTGTACCTTCATTGGCATGTCTTTCTTAAGGTTGGGAAAGTTTTCTTCTATGACTTTGTTGAGTATGTTTTCTGCCCATTTGAGGTGGTTTTCTTCACCTTCTTCTATACCTGTTATTCTTAGATTTGTTCTTTTCATGGTGCCCGAATATTTTGTGTTAGGGATTTGTTGGACTTAAGATTTTCTTTGGTTGATGAATCAGTTTCTCCTAGTGTATCTTCAACACCTGAGATTCTCGCTTCCATCTCTTGTTATGTTGGTTATGCTTGCATGTGTAGTACCTGACTGTTTGCCCAATTTTTCTATTTCCAGCCTTCCTTCAGATTGTGTGTTTTTTTTTATTGTCTCTATTTCAGTTTTCAGCCCTTGCACTGTTGGAATTGTTTCTTGCAATTTTTGCTTTGTCTTTCGTCCATTTGTTGGGTTTTTTGGTTCATTTTTCTTCCATTTCTTGCATTTTTTGGTTTGCTTTTTCTTCCATTTCTTGAATTTTTTGGTATGTTTTTTTTTCATTTCTTGCTCTTTTTTTGGTTTGCTTTTTCTTCCATTTCTTGCATATTTTGATTTGTTTTTTTTTTCATTTCTTTGAGGGATTTTTCCTATATCCTCTTTGAGGGCCTCTATAATTTTCATGAAGTTGTTTTTAAGGTCATTCTCTTCTCCTTCATTTGCATTGGAATGTTGGAGTCTTGCTGGTGTGGAGTCTCTAGTCATTTTTGTTTTTCTGTTGCTGAGTGTGTTTTTGTATTGTCTCCTTCCCATATCTTCTTCTAGTGGGTACAGAAAGAGCCTATTATTGGCCTGGTGGTTAGGGTACCAGAGTTCCCTTTCAGTGGGTGCAAGCAAGCCCAATACTCTGGTAGTTCTCCATTCCTGGTCCCGTGGGTGGAGACGAAGACTGAGAATCTGGGGTGGGTAGACTCCCGCCGGGAGGGGAAGCTCTGTGGAATTCCCCAGGCACTGGAGCACAGGCCCAGAAACAGACCCCAAATTGCCTGGTCCTGTGGGTAGAGAAGACCAGGAACCTGGGGTGCATAGGCTCCCGCAGGGAGAGGAAGCTCTGTGGCAGTCCCCAGACACTGCCAAGATACAGGGCCCGGTTTATCTGGTCCCCTTGGTGGAAAAGAAGACCAGGAATCTGGTGTGGGAAGGCTCCCACCAGGAGGAGAAGCTCTTTGGCAGTCCCCAGGCACTGGAAGCTAGTTGTTTATTATGTATAGATTAACTTGTTAGGTATACAGTGTTTTGCCTGCATGTATGTCTTCGCACCAGAAGAGGGCACCAGATCTCATTATAGATGGTTGTGAGCCACTCTGGTTGCTAGGAATCAAACTCAGGACCTCTGGAAGAGCAGCCAGTGCTCTTAACCTCTCAGCCATTCTTCCCCCTGATTCTCCTGCCTCAGTCTACCCAAGTACAAGATTAGATACATGCACCTCCTTGTCCAGCTCCACAAACTTTTTTCAACTAAATTCCCATCGTCTCCTCTTCTGGGCAGACAATGTATAAAGTTGACTAATGCCTGGGCTTAGGGGTTTATGTTCTGCAAAATGAGCTGAGCCATTTTGGATACATGTGCAATGCTTATAAATATAATATAAACTATTCAATTTTGATAGCATTTTAAGGGATACATCTTTTAGATGTTTCTCTTTTAGACTTCCTCTTCTGGCATGAGTACTAGTACATCCTTACCAGCGACAGCGCTCCTCCCAATTTTCCTAACACCACTCCAAAACTGACCTTTACATCAGCCCACTTTAGGATTGTAGCAGCAGCTTTGTTTTGATGTCTCAGTATCAAGTTTATTACTCCTGGGTATGGTGACCACACATACTTGCCTTCTAGGAGCTACCTACCCAACCTACCCTTAAGGAAACTCCACCTGGGCCATGGACCCAAATAAATCTCAGAATGTATTTACTTTGACTTTTGTACATCTGCATGTTTCCCTCTGAAAATGATAAAGAACTTGTCTGTGTTCCCACGGCCCAACATTGTAGCAGTTGGTTTTGTCAAGTGATCGTCTAGCTTTTCTCCCTCCCTCTTTCTATGGCTTTTGTCTTACTCTCCTGTCTTAGTTACTTTTCTGTTACTGTGATAAAATGCCATGACCAAGGGTTTATTTGAATTTAATAGTTTCAGGATTGGAGACCATCACTATTATGGCAGGGAACATGGAGGCAGCAGGTGGGCAGGGTGTTGGAGCGACAGCATTTGTAAGCCCATTTCCAGTAACATACTTCCTCTATACCTGCCCCAAAATAGCCTTCAACTGGGGACCAAATATTCCAATGAGGACTTATGAGATCATCTCATTCAAATCATCCCAAGCTCTCTTCCCCTTTCCTCCTTCAGGTCCTAATGAAAGACACCTTGCTTTCCAAGCCTCCCAAACTGCTGTGTTGTCGGGGTTTTCTGATCTTAACTCTTTCATATTCTTACATGACTATGCTTAGCTGGTTTCCTTAATATGAATAGGGGAAAGAAAAAAATGCTTTTCACATACTTCTGAACTAGACCATATTGATCCACAAAATTTACTTTAAAAACTAAATTGCCTAAACAAGTAGGTCCATCATCAACTTTTAATTTTTTTTGTTTATATTTTTTGTAATGCACTGGAAATCAGTCTTAGGTCTGTCTCTTGCTAGGCAAATGTTCTGCAGCTGAAACTTTATCGTCAACCCATATTTTTTAGTTTATTTTTATTACTTTTTAATTATGTGTATACATGTCTCTTAGCTGGTACATGCACCTGAGTATAGTACCCAAGGAAGCAAGAGATAAATTGTGTCACTTTTGGGCCAGAGTCACAAGCAGTTGTGAACCTCCTGATTTGGGTGCTGAGAGCCAACCATGGATCCCCTGGTAGAGCAGCAAGTACTCTTAACTAATGATTCATCTCACCTGCCCCCATAGCTCATATTTGGAGCTTGAGCCTTATAGTTTCCTTGTCATATAAGGGTACACTGTTCACTATTTAAATTCATTCTCATTCTTGAAGTTTAACTCAGATCACTTTTCTCTGCCATACTTTTTTATCATCAGTAGAAGCCAGAATGAAATGAAATTTAAAGATACTGTAGACTATGTCTCTAAATCTGGGATGTCTTCATGAGATAAACATATCAGTTGGATAGATTTCATTGGCTTCTTAATCTTCATGTTTATTGTATTTCAGGGAATTGATTTCTGATACTTGTGATCTTCAAAGGTGATCTTCATCTAAAAGCTTTTGTTTAAATTGTGAATCCATTAGCAACATTTTCAAAAGGGGTTCCTTATAAAATAAATAAAACTACTTCATCAGAAAAGTTTATTATTTCTACTATTCGTATAATAAGGAAGTTAAATTATATGTATTAATGTTTATTCAGATAGTTGATTGTGATGTTAGCAATGTGATAGTCCTCACTTTTCTAATATGTTTTATGATTCCTAGGAAAAGTATTATTCCTACTCATTTGTGGGGTTCCCCCCCTTTTTTTTTCAGTGAAAACTCAGATGCAACAAGGATTGATCTCTATAGCAGCCCGTACTGTTATTACCCATCTGGTGAATCACTTGGGCCATTATCCAATGAGTGGTGGTCCTGCTATGCTGACAAGTCAGGTCTGTGAAAATCATGACAATCATTACAGTGAAAGTACTGAACTTTCTCCTGAGCTCTTTGAAAGTCCAAATATTCAGTTCTTTGTGCTGAACAATACAACTTTGGTGTCTTGTATCCAGATAAGAGCAGAAGAAAGTATTCCTGGAGGAGGGTTAGCAGCTGGCCTTGTGTCAGCCAATTCAAATGTTAGAATCATAGTGCGTGATCTCTCTGGAAAGTACTCATGGGATTCTGCCATACTGTATGGGCCACCTATTGTGAATAGTTTGTCTGAACCTACGTCTTTCATACTTTCAATGTCTCACCAAGAGAAGCCAGAAGAGCCTCCTACATCTAATGAATGCTTAGAAGACGTAACAGTAAAAGATGGACTTTCCCTACAACTTAGAAGATTTAGAGAAACTGTACCAACTTGGTCTACCATAAGGGAGGAGGAAGATGCTCTTGACGAGCTCCTGCAGTATTTAGGCACTACAAGTCCTGAATGTTTACAGAGAACTGGAATCTCCCTCAATGTTCCTGCTCCCCAACCTGTGTGCATTTCTGAAAAACAGGAGAATGATGTCATTAATGCTATCCTTAAGCAATACACAGAAGAAAAAGAGTTTGTGGAGAAGCACTTTAATGACTTAAACATGAAAGCCTCAGAACAAGATGAACCAACCCCTCAGAGGCCTCAGTCAGCATTTTATTACTGCAGACTGCTTCTTAGTATCTTGGGAATGAATTCCTGGGACAAACGGTAAGAAGAGAGGAGTTTGCCTTTTTTCTTTTTTCTTTAACATTAGTCCTTATCTTCTGGTCTCAGTCAATGGCAGGGCACACCTTTAATCCCAACACTCGGGAGACAGAGGCAGGTGGATCTCTGTAAATTTGAGGCCAGCCTGATCTACAAGTTCCAGGACAACCAGGGCTACATAGTGAGACTGTATCTTTTTCTTATTAAATTCTATCTACCATGCTAGAGAGATGGCTCAGCGGCTAAGAGTGTGTAGTAGTCTTTCAGAGGACTCAAGTTCAGTTCCTAGTATCATGGTGAGCACCTCAGAACTGTTACTCCATCGCCATTGAGTCTAATGCCTTCTTCAGGCCTCCTCAGGCATTGTCCTCACCTGCACATACCTACACACAAACACACACATATGCACATAATTAAGAAAAGTCAAAACAGTGGGAGCTGAAGAGTTGGCTCAGTGGTTAGGAGCACTTGTTTTTTGCAAAGGATCCAAATTCTATTCCTAGCCCCCAATTAGTGGCTAGCACTGTCTGTAACTCCAGTTCTAGAGAATCCAGCATCCTCTTCTAACCTCTGCACCAGACATGCATGTGTTATACTTATATACATGCAGGCAAAACACTCATACATATAAAATAAATCTTTTTAAAAATCCTTTAAAAAGAAAATAAAACTGATATGTATACCAATGATTTGTTTTGACCCATAAGCAAATTGTCTGGGTTTGTTTGTTTATTTGGTTGATTTGAGTGTATTTATTTTTAAACTGTTGAGTCATATTAAAATCCAGGGGAATAAAAAGATAACTTAATCCAGTACATTCTTAACAGTTCCAGAGTAATTACTGAAAGTATGTAACTTAGAAATTATAGTCATATAGTTGAAAAAGTCAATTTTTAATTTATTTTTTAAATTTCATTTAAATTAGAAACAAGTTTGCTTCACATGTCAATCCCAGCTCCCTCTCCCTTCCCTCCGCTCTCACCCCCCTTCAGCTCTCCCCCAACTACTTCCCTAATCCCCACTCCACTCTCCAAGGAGGGTAAGGCCCTTGTTGGGGGATCTTGAAAGTCTGTTATATGATCTGGGGCAGTGCCTAGGTCCTCCCCTATGTGTGCAGGCGGAGACAGCATCCCTCCATGTGGAATGGGCTCCCAAAGTCCATCTGGATGACAGGGATAAATGCTGATTTATTGCCTGACACCGCAAAGGATGCTGAGGCCTCCTCACTGACACCCACGTTCAGGGGGTCTGGATCAGTCCCATGCTGGCCTCTCAGCTCTCAGTCTGGGGCCTATGAGCTCCCCCTTGTTCAGGTCAGCTGATTCTGTGGGTTTCACCTGCCAAGTTATAACCCCTTTACTCATCATTCCTCCCTCTCTGCAACTGGTTTCCAGGAGTTCAGTTCAGTGTTTAGCTGTGGTTGTCTGCCTCTGCTTCTTTCAGCCACTGGATGAAGGCTCTAGGATGGCACACAAGGAAATTGTCAATCATGTTTCAGGGAAGAGCATTTAAGGCAGCCTCTCCTCTATTGGTTAGATTGCCAGTTGGTGTCATCCTTGCAGGCCTCTGGATATCTCACTAGTGCCATGTCTCTTCAAACCTATACTGGCTCCTTCTGTTATGGTATCTCTCATCCTTCTCTCCTCTATTCTTCCCCCTACTCAACTTTCCTGCTCCCCCATGTCCTCCACTCTCCTGCTCTTCACCTCCTCTCTTTCTCCCAACTTCCTCACCCCTCCCCTTGTGCTCCCAATCCCCTCAGAAGATTCTGTCCTGTTCCCCTTCTCTGGGTTACCGTGCATATCTCTCTTAAGTTCCTCCCTGTCTCCCAGACTTTCTGGCTGGGGAATGTAGGCTGGCACTCCCCTGTTTCAGGCCTAAAATCCATATATGAGTGAGTGCATACCATGCTTGTCTTTTTGTGACTGGGTTACCTCACTCAGGATGGTTTCTTCTAGGATTCCATTGTTTTTTTTCGCCGAGTAGTACTCCAATGTGCAAATATATCATATTTTCTCTATCCACTCTTCAATTGATGGGCATCTAGGTTGCTTCCAAGTTCTGGCTATTACAAATAATGCTGCTATGAACATAGTGGAACAGACGTCCTTGTTGTATGAATGTGCATCTTTTGAGTATATGCCTAAGAGTGGAATTGCTGGGTCTTGTGGTAGACTGATTACCCATTTTCCTGAAGAATCTCCATACTGATTTCCAAAGTGGCTGTACAAGTTGGCACTCCCACCAGCAGTAGAGGAGTGTTCCCCTCTCTCCACATCCTCTCCAGCATAAACTCTCATTGGAGTTTTTGATTTTAGCCATTCTGACAGGAGTGAGATGGTATCTCAGAGTTGTTTTGATTTGTATTTCCCTAATGGCTAAGGATGTTGAGCACTTTCTCAAGTGTCTCTCAGCCATTTTAAACTTCTCTATTGAGAATTCTCTATTTAGTTCTGTAGCCCACTTTTTAATTGGATCCTTTGGTGTTTTGGAGACTTGCTTCTTGAGTTCTTTGTAAATTTTGGAGATCAGCCCTCTGTCAGATGTGGGGTTAGTGAATATCTTTCCCCATTCTGTGGGCTGCCTTTTTGTCTTGCTGACTGTGTTCTTTGCCTTACAGAAGCTTCTTAGTTTCAGGAGGTTATATGTATTAATTGTCGATCTCAGTGTCTGTGCTACTGGTGTTATGTTCAGGAAGCAGTCTCCTGTACCAATTCATTCAAGGGTACTACCTCTTCTCGAGTTTCAGTGTGGCTGGATGTATGTTGATGTTTTTGATCTGTTTGGACTTAAGTTTTGTGCATGGTGATAGACATGAGTCTATCTGAAGTCTTCTACATGCCAGCATCCAGTTATGTCAGCTCCATTTGTTGAAGATGCTATCTTTTTTCCAATGTATAAAAGTCAAATTTTTAAACCTTTATTTAAGCCTATCAGTTTTTAGCCCAATACCAATATTTCGGTTTCAAATTTTAATTCATGAAGTAACTCAGTTCAAGATCAAATCAAGAAAAGAATAGATTTTTTTCTCCTCCTATTTTGTTTTCCTATAAATGTTATAAAATCTTAACAAAAACTTAAAATAGAGTACAGGGCATGTTGGCACACCTTTGTTATTTCAGCATTTTGAAGATATGTGGGTAAGGCCAGCCTGGGCTATAAGAGACCGTGTCTCCAAAATCAAAACAAAATAACCTTATAATAGGGCTAGAGGTGTAGTAACGTAATAGGGTGCAGTTAGCACTTGCAAGGCCTTATGTTTAATCTCTAGTACAGAAAACGCCAAAAATAAATAAATAAATAAATAAATAAATAAATAAATAAAACCCTCCATTTGTTAAACAGTATTCTTGCTTAAGCCATTTTACATTACTTTTTCATTTCTGAGGTATGAGGGTACACACATGCCATGCCATATACGTGGAAGTCAAATGACTGATGAGAGTTATTTCTGTCTTCCCACCATGTAAGTTCCAGGGATTATATTCAGATTCAGGCTTAATAAGAATCACTATTACCTGCTGAGTCACCTCTACAATCCCTTAAACCATTTCATATAAGAGCATAGTTCGTCTTATATTGTAACTGACTACAGTCATGTAGTTATTATAAGAAATGCACTCTAGTTTCTTGCTATGGAATGAGCTATATGTTGTCTCCTAAGAAAAGTTAAAAACGGAAAGCTGCTTTTCATGACAGTAAATACTAACTTTATTTACATATTTAGTACACCTAAAGTAAAAATTCTGTGTTTATTCATATTTTTAAAAACACACATATATATGCAATAATAGGAATGAGGGGATTTGTGTGTGTGTGTGTGTGTGTGTGTGTGTGTGTGTGTGTGTGTGTGTGTATAAAGTAAGCCTGGTATGTGTAAGCCTCTGATTTAATTATTTTGCACCATATATACAGCACACACACAAACAAGCAAAAAAATTTTAATAGCTGTAATATAAAATAACGGGGAAAAGCAAATTCTTACAAGTCCTTGTATCCATCTTTCTGGTTGTAAATTTGGGGTGCTTGCAACATCTACAAGAGAATTTTAACTGGCCTTGATAGGTAGGTACATCATTGAATGAATGAGGCCTGGGAGAAATAATGACATATATTCTTTATATTTTTTTAGGGTCTTTTCTCCTTTGTGTTAGAAGTATGGAAAGGCAAGAAAAGTGTAAAAAGTTGCATGAGTAGAATGGGAAGTATTTCCGGACTGTCTTGTCCTTCCCTACAAAGGTGATGAAATGTTTATAAATCTCTCTATTTAGGAGGAGCTTTCATCTCCTGAAGAAAAATGAAAAGCTGCTTCGAGAACTTAGGAACTTGGATTCGAGACAATGGTGAGTTGTTGAGAAACTTTCATATTTACAGCTGGAGACTATCAGCTATCTCTGTTGACAGTAATAATGTAAATAGCAATGTAAACTAATACTGTACTGTTGAGTTACAGCTTTTGAATGGAAACTATGCCATTGTGCCTTAGATAAATTAATTTTAAGAAAAATTTAGAACTGCATTAAGCTGTTTGATATGTTTGAATAACTTACATTCTTTGTGTGCATTTCACATTCCTCTTGAGTTGGAGAGAACTAATTGAATGTGTAAAATATCCTTTGACTCCTGTGCCATACTTAATCTTAGCTCACTCCCTGTTCTGGTGCTTAAGATGGATTGGAAACCTGGTTTGAAGCAAGCCGCGTGCTGTAACATCACTGTTGTCCAGAATTCAAAGTGAAATGAGCGGATGCACTATCGCTACATGAACAGCTCCACGTTTCTCAAAGCCCTATGCAGAGCCAGTTTTTTTCACTTTCAGTTCCAGAAAAGTTACCCTTTTATTCATACACTAGTCTCCTTTACATCTCTTCTGCGAGTGTATGATCCTCCTCAAAAAGGAATCTCTTTGTTTTATATTTCTTTGTGTTCACACATGTGCTTGACACACTTGAGAGGAGGGAACTTCAATTAAGGAATTGCCTCCCTGGGATTGGCCTGTGCATGTCTGTGGGCCATTTTCTTGGTTGCTAACTGATGTATGGAGCCCAGCCCATTGTGGACAGTAACATCCTTCGGCAAGGGGGTCTAGGTTGTATAACAAAGGTATCTGGCCATGAACCTGGGAGCAAGTCAGTAAGCATGGTTCCACTGTGGTCTGTTTCAATAGCTGCCTTGTTTTTGTCTTGGCTTACCTGAATGGTGGACTGTAACCTGTAGGATGAAATAAACCCTTTGCTCCCAGTGTTGCTTTTGGTCAGACTCTTACCACAGCAATAGAGAAAGCAAACTAGTACAACTTTTAAGCTACAGTCCTCACTCCTTTCATGCTGTTTTCTACCAAATGTATGGGAAATGTCACCATTGACTCACTTCCTGTATTTCCTAACTGGTTTTTGTTGAGGGGCTTTTGACTTTCTTCAGCATGATCTTTTTTATTTTTTATTTTTTTGCATTTGTCTGTTTGCTGTGTGTGTGTTTGTGTGGGGTATGTTATTTATATGTTAAGTGTAAGTGTTTCGGGATGGGTCAGGACAGGATGGAACAGAAGTGGGTCAGGTATTCTGGCACTCGGGAGTCACAGAATACTGAGTGTTACACAGCTCAGGTGGAAAGGTATCCTGGAGCTCGGGAGCCAAGGACCACCACAGGTTGCAGTAAGCTTGGCAGCTTACAGCCTTGCCTCAGAGTAAGGCTTCTCCGGTGTTATCAGCTCCGCTCCGGCAGGACAGGGTCTTCCAGCTGGGGATGTTCGCCTAGTGTAGCAGTTTTGCTAGGCAGGAGGTTTCTCGAGCGAAGTTGCTACAGTTCAGCTCCGCTCCTGGAGAGCGGGGAGCCGGGAGCAGAGTGTAACAACTCTGCTCTGCCAAGGAAGGTTTCCCGGGCAAGTGTTACAACCCTGCTCGCTCTGCTCTGCCCTGCCCAGGGTCACCTCTGCCCTGTTGCCGCCGCAAAAGAAGATCTTCACCCGAAGCTCATCCAAAGGGGTTTATTGGAAGGCAGCTGGACCAGCCAAGCTGAACATACACAGGGTTTATATAGGGATTCTTGGGGTTGGGGAAGTTTTTCCAGAGTAGGGATTGGTCCGATTTCAGTGCTGAGCTCAGATTGGCTAGAGCTCTGCTCCGGGATTGGTTACTTTTTTACACAGGATTAGGGTCAGATTTGGCTCTGGTTTCAGGGCCAAAGTGTGTTTCTTTCTCTGGTCCTTTTTAGTCTTTTGGCTCCAATTTTAGGGCCAGGGTGCATTTCTTTCACTGACTCTGATTCCAGGGACAAAGTGTGTTCCTTTGGCACTGGTTTTAGGGTCAGGGTGCATTTCTTTGGTAGTGGTTGCAGGGCCAGGGTGTGTTTCTTTGATTGGTCCCTTTTCCCTACATTAAGGACTATTTTATATTTGCAGAAGCTGTTTAACTTTCAGTTTTCAGCTTCAGATTGATGGAGTGTATTCATTTTTGCATAGTCATCTTTCTCAGCATTTTTCTTTGCATTTCTTCAATTGTGCTTACAGAGTTCTGTGTTGAAGTCATGCATTCTATATTTCTTTATAAATCTGTATTTGCCTGAGATGGTTTCATTTTATATTTAGTCCTTTATTCTTTCTAGACTGTATTGTGGGTTATGGTATATAAAGGCATCTACCAAGTCTGGTGACCTTAAGCTTGTAGGCTTAGCTGGTTGATTAGGGAACCCCAGGATCTACCTGTTCTTCCTCTCAGGCACTGGTATTTTTTCTTTTTTTCTAATTTAAATTAGAAACAATTTTATTTTTATATATAAATTCCAGTTCCCTCTCCCTCCCATTATCCCATGCTCCCCCACTAACCCCCATCCCATCCCTCTTCTGCTCCATAGAAAGGGTGAGGCCTTCTATGGGGGATCATCAAAGTCTGTCACATCATTTGAGGCATTTGAGGCAAGGCTTAGGCCCTCCCCTGTGTGTCTAGGCTGAGAGAGTATCACTCTATGTGGAATGGGCTCCCAATGTCCATTCGTACACTAGGTATAAATGTTGTTCCATTACCAGGGGCCCCGTAGATTGTCCAGGCCTCCTAACTGACACCCATGTGCAGGGAACCTGGTTCTGTCCTATGCTGGTTTCCAAGCTGTCAGTCAGCTCCCCCTTGCTCAGGTCAGCTGTTTCTTTGGGTTTTCCCAGCATGGTCTTGACCCCTTTGTTCATCACTCCTCCCTCTCTGCAACTGGATTCCAGGAATTCGACTTAGTGCTTAGCTGTGGGTCTCTGCTTCTGTTTCCATCAGCTTCTGGATGAAGGTTCTGTGATGGCATATAAAGGTAGATATCAATCTCATTATAAGGGAAGGGCATTTAAGATAGCCTCTCCCCTATTGCTTAGATTCTTAATTGGGGTTATCCTAGTATATCTCTGGAAGTTTCCCTAGTCAGGCACTGGTATTATAAGTACATACCAACACACCTGCTTCCTTTTTTTTTCAAATTGGTTTGGGGGATCAAATTCAGATCCTTGTGCCTGCAAAGCAAGTACTTTACCAACTGAGCTCCCTCTTCAGTTCCTATGTTCTGTTTCTAATTCATTCATTTCTGTTGTTATTTTTATCACTTTCATAAGCATTGTTTTCTTTTTCTTATACCTAGAACTAATGTTATCTTTCTTGGCTGTTGTTTAGTTTAGTTTTTTTATTAACAATGAAATAATCCCAGATTGTAAGTTCTAGCTAAAGGTATAGCATAGCATCTATCCAGCCTTTCAATTCCCAATTTAAGCAGCAGTGTTTCTGGAAAGCCTTGCCATAAACCACTGCTGACCTTCTTAATTTATCCAATTAACTAAATTTAATTCCAGTTTAAGCATATTTTAATATCTGAGCAGTGTTAGTGTTAGGTTTAAAAATAAAATTGATGGCCAAGTAGACAGTGTTTCTATATGGTATCCTGCCTCAACAGTTTCTCTTGTTATTGACATCTTCATGTCTTAGTTTTTAAAATTGACAAACCAGTATTGAGATACACTTAATTAATATGTTAGTTTTTAATAATGTTCACTAAATAAGCATCAGTACAATCCAATTTTAGAACTGCTTTCTTTAATATGTTGAGTAAGTGCCATCCTGATTTGTATAGCAGCTGTAACATTTCTGATCCTTACTAGCCATTTGTGTGGGCTCTACCTTCTCTGTCATGGCCTGCTCATTACTGCCTGCCTTTTAAATTCAGTTTAGTGGAATAGGGCGTCAGGTCTTGTGATTTTGATTTGCCATATATTATGGGGTGTTTTTAAGTATTTAAAATGGCCATTTGTATATCTTTTAAGGGAATTATTTAAATATTTTTGTACTGTTCTAAATATGCCTTCTAAAATTTTCCTGTCTACCCAGAACCTCAGAGTGTAATTTGGAAATCATAGCACAGATGTAATTAAGATAAGGTCATACTGGATTAAATTTGCTCCCAAATGTCACTGCTGTTCTTTTAAGAAGGACACATGCACATATAAAGAATGCTAGCGACCAGACAATCACAGATACAGTTGTTAAAATGTGAGAAATGCAGAGGACTGTTACAATCACTAAATTATTGGAAGATTTCTCACCCCATTGCCTTGAGAGACACAGCACTGTCAAAACCACCTATTTTGTATAGTTTGTTATAGAAGTCCTAGCAAACGAAATTCTTCGCCTATCATTTTAAAAGATATTTTTGTTTCATGTGTATAGTGTGTGTCTGCATGTATGTATATGCAACATGTGTGTGCCTGTTGCCTGAAGAAGCCAGAAGAGGATGTCAGATGCCCTGGAACTGGACATAGAGATGGCTGTAAGCTTCTGTGTGGGTGCTGGGGCTGAGCCAGAGTCCTCTGCAGGAAAAGCAGATCCCTTTACGTGCTGAGCCATCTCTCCAGCCCCATCACTGCCTGCCTTTTGTGTTATACTTTTAGTAATGAATTAAAGAGTTCTTTATACAGTTATAGCTATGACTTACAAATACTTTCTCTCATTATGTAGGTTGTCATTTCACCATTTTTATATCATCTGTAATACAAAAAATTCAGAGCTGATAATGGCTTATTTACACTGTGTGGACATTAGTAAAGGTTCTACTAATAATATTAAGTCCTGACCTAATTCTAAATTCTGTGATTCTTTTAGAAACTTTAATAGTTTCAGCTCTTATATTTGGGTCTATGATTCATTTTGATTTACCTTTTTTAGGTGGTATAAGATTCTAAATTCTGCTGGGTGTTGGTGGCCCATGCCTTTAATCCCAGCACTCAGGAGGCAGAGACAGACCAATCTCTGTGTGTTTGAGACCAGCCTGGTCTACAAAAGCTAGTTCCAGGACAACAGCCTCCAAAGCCACAGAGAAACCCTGTCTCAAAAAAAACAAAAACAAAAAAATCTAAATTCATTCCCTTTGTTTATCAGACTATTCCCATACTACTTGTTAATGAAACTTGTTTTTCTCACCTAATTTCCATGTTACCATTTTCAAAATGCAACTGACCAACTAGACTTGGCAATTATAATGCAAACAGTGGGAAGGTTGAGGCAAGAGAATCACCAGTTTAAGGCTAACCTGTGCTATGTAGTAAATTGTAGGCTAGACTCAGTTACATAGTGAGCCTTTCAGTTTTTTCTTAAATTTAGTTTTAGCAGTTTATATCTTTCTTGGAATTGTTTTTAATCTATTTGTTGATATGCATTTATTAATAGTATTCTTATCTTTTTAAATAAAGTATGATTTTGGTAACTTGATTCCTTTTTCCTTTTTTAATTTTTTATTGTGGGGGAGGGGGGTAAGATAGTGATGGGGGAGGAGATAAAAGAACAACTTTGTGGTAGTCAGTTCTCTCCTACCTTTCTATGGTTCCAAGTACTAGACTCAGGTTATCTGACTTGTGTGGCTACTGCTTTTACCTACTGGGCCATCTTGCATGCTCAGGATTTTTTTTTCATCTAGATGAAAGATTAAGAAAAGTTGGTTGGCTATCTTAAAGAAACATCCTGGTTTTACAGATTTTTCTGGGTTGTTTCAGGTTAATATGTTAGTGTGGCATTGGTAGGATCATTTCAGCTCTCTTTCACAGTTTGCATGGTTTCTTCCCATTTTGTTTTCAGTTTTATCTGTGATTTGAATTAGAAGCTTAGTGGAGGCTGGACAGAGGCTTCATAGGTTAAGAGTAGTTGTTGCTCTTGCAGAGAGTGCAGGTTTAGTTCACAGAACCCACATGGCTGTAACTCTAGTTTCCGGAGCACTCTACTGGCCTCCTCAGGCACTACATGCATAGTGTAGAAACATGCAGACAAAAAAATATCCACACACATAAAAATAAATATAGTTTAAGTATGTTAGTTGTAGTGCTTGGTCGTTTAATTCTTAGCAGCTTTATTTCTAAACACTGTGAGCCTCTAACCTCCCACTCAGATTTTTAAACTTATTTTTCTTGTCTAGGTAGACCACTCCCTGGGGTGGGGGTCTTCCCTGGCTTTACATCACTTATGGCTCAGAATTTGTGCTTGAACACAACCTTCCTAAGCTAATGATATTTTTGTTATTTACTGTTGGTTATGTGTGCTTGGAGGCTACCACCGCAATTCAAAATGTTTCTGTTTTTGTCTCTCCTCCATCCAGAGACCAGTAGCTTAAAGGTTTACTCTCTGACCATTCCAAAATATGTATAATCTTGAGGGTGTACACAGATTTCTAGACATACAAGTAGTGATTGGTTATTAATCTCAATTCTTAGATTCCTTAGAGTTGGCTCAGAGTTATGAATATTATGCTGTGCCTGTGAGATTCTTTGGTCATCATACTATTTCAGTGGTTCTCAACCTTCCTAGTGCTGAGACCTTTAACATAGCTCCTTATATTGTGGTGGCCCCCAACCATAAATTTATTTTTATTGCTGTTTCATAACTGCAATTTTGTTACTGTTATGAGTCAGTAAATATCTGTGTTTTCTTATGGTCTTAGGTGACCTCCATGTCCCCAAAGGTTGCGACCCAAAGGTTGAGAACCACTGTTTTAGTTGCTCTTAAGTACAGCCTACTGCATGTGCACAGGATCCTTGACTCAGAATTGACTGTGATCCCAGGCAGTTCTTAGTCTTGTTAGCTTACTACTCCTAGCAGGACTTCCACTCTTCTCTTCCAAGTACATGTGGAAGGAAGAATGTTGGGACTCTTAGCCTTTCATGCCTAGAGCATCTGTGCTAAGATGGGGTGCTGGAGACACAGCAGAAGATCTAGGCCACAACTTCTGGAACATGGAGATAGGAAACGATAATAAATATACTACTAACCTTAGCCCCAGACTAAAAGCTAAAGGGAGCGGAAACCTCTCTTTGCTAGGCCTAAATAGAGTGCTTAGGGCAAAACTTGGGTACCACGGAGCTGAGGAACTGGGGTATAAGGAAACAAAAGTGACTCCTCTGTTCGTAACTCTGTTTTTGCCAAGATTTAGTAGATTTTCTTGCATGAAGATTTTCTGTTTCTTTATTCCTTCAGGACACATTTTTAAAATGCTGAGTTTTTTTTAACATAGTAATTTTCACCAGTTAAATTGGATTTTATTTCAGAAGAGGCCATCCAGATCCATACTCTGTAATTCTGGAAGCACCCCTGGCCCCACCATTACAATTGACTTCATAAACTGCATTATGCTAGCACTGTGTTGAGCACATTGAAAGTGTCCCTGTGTCTTCCCCACCTGAAGTGAAATACCAGCAGTTACAGAAACTTGCTGGAGCCTCTTTGTTGCTGGCATGGAAACTCATAGTCATGACTTAACTTTTCAAATATGTAGGAAAATCTTATTGCAGGCTTCAGTTTTAAATACTTATTTGTTTCTATTTGTTGGTATCTGTGATCTAATCTTTTATTTATATGTAATTTGGCAACAAAAATTACTTATGGTCCAATTTTGAAATCAGGAAGTACGTATAAGTCCTTCCAATTTAAATTTCTGGCCCTAAAGTTTGCCAGCATTCACCAAACATAGATGGTCTAGTGAGCTTGGGTTGCCAGACTTATTAGAAGTTTGCTTTTATGAAAACTTTTAAATTCAGAGAAAAATGAAGTTAAATGTCCAGGAATTCGGCAGTTAACCCATGCAGGGGTGTGTGTGTGTGTGTGTGTGTGTGTGTGTGTGTGTGTGTGTGTGTGTACGTGCGTGTGTACGTGCGTGTGTACGTGCGTGTGTACGTGCGTGTGTGTGTTTCTTCCATTGTTGTGTGCAGTTTTGGAGAATACACACCCTTCTGGTAGTTACTCAGTTCTAGAACAGTCACTTTAACCCTGAGTTTCAGTCACACTGCATAATGATCAACTCTTTAGATGATTCGTGCATTCATATATATCTATCCTTGCCCATACTCTTTGTCTTTATTTGCTAAATTCATACCTTTACCTAATTTCTTATTACTTTAAGTATTATTTTTTCCAATCACAAGTAATCATGCCTTTTATTTATTTATGTTGCAATTATTTTGTCCTTCTGTAGACTATAGCATCTAAGTATTTTTCATATTCTTATTGCTTTATACTCTATATATAAAATTCAATAAACAAATGAATGGTATAACCTTTTGTTTTGTAGCCGAGAGACACACAAGATTGCAGTATTTTACGTTGCGGAAGGACAAGAAGATAAATACTCCATTCTCACCAATATAGGAGGAAGCCAAGCATATGAAGATTTTGTAGCTGGTCTTGGTTGGGAGGTACTGTTTTTAGGTTATACCAACCATCATTTTATATTTATCCCTCAGTCAACCTTCAGATACCAGAATCTAAGAATGTTCCAGTCTCTCATATAAAATAATGGGATACTTGCATCTTGAACTAATCATATCCTCCTATATTCTTTAAAATATACCCAAGTTACCTATACTGAGTAGTCTAAATAGTGTATATTCCATTGCTGTGCTATACTGATTACAAAATAATTCCACAAGGGACTAGAAAGTGGATCAGTTAGTTGAGTGGTCACCTAGCAAGCATGAGGACCTGAGTTTGGATCCCCAGCAACCATGGAAAAGCTAGGCACAGTGGCAGGGATCTGTAATCCCAGCACTGAGAATAGAGACAAACATCCTGATTGCTCACTAGCTAGCCAACTAACAAATTCACAAACTTCAGATTCAACAAGTGACTTTGGTTTTGATGACTGTATCTTTAAAGCAGTATCATGGAAATAATAACTTTGGTAGCCATTTAAACTTACAATGAAACCTTTTCTTACAGTTGACAATTATTTCCTAAAATTTCTATTGAGGGTATCTGATAAAGTTGTTGAAGACCATTGCACTAGACTATAAACTTACAGTGGGCTGACACTTGTATCTTACTGACTTCTGCCTTTAATATCAATACTTTCCACAGTGTCTTAATACATAGGCTTTTCCTGTCCCACTCAGTATGTATTATATGGGTTACTAGCTAGTATACTTTATGTTAATTATGTAAGCTCTCTAAGCATCTATTTCTTTTTCTCACATATAATATATTTTGTTACCCAGGAGAGATGACAAAAAGATTCAGTTAAGATGGTATGTGTAAAAATGCCTTGAGAACACAACAAATGGATATTTTTTTTTGTATTGAAGAACTGTAGAACCATTACTAAAAGTGAGGGGAAGAAGAGCAAATTGGGAAGACCTCCTGATTTCAAAATTTCTACTAAACAATACTAATGGAGACAGTGTGGTATTAGCAAAAGGATAGACCTACGGATCAGTGGAATTGAACATACAGTACAGAAATAAGCCTACATATTTATAGTCAATGATTTTTTTACCTAGGCCATCCAGTGGTGAATGGATAATCTTTTCAACAAATGTTGCTGCCATACCCAGATAGCTATATGAAGAAACAAAAACAAAACAACAAAATAACCTTCAAGTTCTAGAGTACCCAACAACCCTCTTCTAGCCTCTGCAGGTACTTGCAGTCATGTGCACATACCTCTACCACACATGAACACAAACACTGACAACATAGGCATACACACATAATTAAAACTAAAATATTTAAATGAAGTCAGACCATACTATATATAAGAATTAACTCAAAATGGATCAAAGACCTAAAATTACAAAACACTTAGAAGATAATATATGTGCAGATATTTATGACCTTGGATTTGGCAAAGATCTCTTAGACCTAACACTAAAAGCATGAGCAAGAAGGAAAATAACACTCATCAAAATTAAAACTTTTGAGCTTCAAAGGATACTATCAGCGTGGGTGTTGATGATATAAGCCATTAATCCCAGCACTCAGGAGGCAGAGGCAGGCAGATCTCTGTGACTTCGAGGTCAGCCTGGTCTACAGAGCGAGTTCCAGGACAGCCTCCAAAGCAATACAGAGAAACCCTGTCTCGAAAAAACAAAACTAAACAAAAAAAGGTACACTGTCAGCAAAGTGAAAAGCTCCACAGATTGGGGAAAGTAATTGCAAATCATGTTTGAGAAAAGATTTGTACTTAGAATATTTGAAGAACTCATACAAATTAAAAAGTAGATTGTGATTCAGTTAAAAAAAAAAAAAAGCCCAAAGTCTACATTAGTAGACAATATAGATGGAAGAAAATTCCCTGGATGAAGATCAACAGTCAGTGGCTGCTGAGGGAGGAAAAAGCAGGTTCCCCACCCCCACCCCCAGGAATAGGACCACACTCCTCAGTGATAATCCCTAAACATGCAAACAAGAGCAACACTAATTGGACTCAGAACAACGAAAATAAAGAAAAATCAATCATGATTTCAAGAGGAAATTATTGAGGGAACATGAGGAGTTTTGGGGGAGGGAGGTAAAAATAATACAAATGCTACTGTATGAAATAATGCAAATGTACTCATGTATTAAATCCTCCAATTAAAAAATGGCCACAGGACCATGATAGATATTACTCTAAAGATAGGTAAAATCTTGATATCATAAGCCATCAGGGAAATAAAGGAGGAAACCATAATGAGTATCTCTTAGGTTAAGAGTCAAGTAATATCTTTGCATAGGATTTAGAGCAATCTGAACTCTCATATTCTGCTAGAGGGGGTGCAACATACTTGATTGTGTAGTTAAATATAGAGACGCCATATGTCCAGGTTAGGGTTACTGTTGCTGTGATGAAACACCATGACCAGAAGAAGAACGTGGGGAGGAAAGGATTACCTGGCTTACACTTCCACATCACTGTTAGTCATCAAAGGAAGTCAGGACAGGAACTCAAACCAGGCAGGAGCCTGAAGGCAGGAGCTGATGGCTTGCTCAGCCTGCTTTCATGTAGAACCCAGGACCACCAGCCTAAGGATAGCACCAGGCATAATGGGCTAGGCCCTCTTCCATTAATCATTAATTAAGAAAACACCTTACAGCTGGATCTTACGGAGGCATTTTCTCATTTAAGGTTCCCTCCTTTCAGATAACTTCAGATTGTGTTAATTTGACATAAAACTAACCAGGTCTTCTTTAAAACGAAATGCTTCTGCTGAGTGCACACCCAGCAAAAATAAAAGCTTAAACTTACTCATCTGTGTTCATTGCTGCATAATAACAAAATGCCAAAACAACCCATATCAATGTTTGTAAGTGAATGAGTGAATAAATGTAGTGTACCCTACAAGCGAATATTAACTATAAAAGGGAATGCATGCTGTGATGCTTTATTTTGTTGTCAATCTAATGAGATTTAGACTCATCATGGAAACCAATCTCTAGACATGAGGGACCTTTTAAATTAGGTTAATTGAGGTGAAAAACTCCACTCTACATTTGGGGGATATCATTCCATGGGTTGGGGTCCCAGACTGAATCCAGGGGGAAAGCAAGCTGAGCACGGCATTCATTGCTCGCTGCTTCCTGATTGGGGTCGCACTGTTCGTCAGCTGAAGAAGCCTGTAAGGAACCAGGAAATGAGCCCCTAGAAAAACTGCATATATACATCAAAGGTGAGATAGGAAACCTAGCCTTTCATTTTCACAAGGCAGTAATGAGAAGCTCCCCACACTGGGGAAATATCAGATGGTGTCAGAGGAGGCCGGGAAAGCCAGTGATTTCATCCCTTAACCGAACAATTTCTTGACTTCTGTGCATCAAATAGGTCCAGGGAACCATCCAGTGCTACAACCCTGATACTGATATATATTATATATTGTATTTGACTTAAAATGTTTCCAGATCCTCATACAGATCATCTGGTAGTTTTTAAAATGTTCTTGTAATGCAGTTAAATTTTGTGGGTTTTTTTTCACATTTTTTATTCTAGGCTGTAATGGATACTGACAAGGGAGACAGTTTTATGAATAAATATGAGACATTTAATTGATCATATTTTGAAGATGACATTTTTTTAACATTCCCCCAAGTCATTTCCGATTTGACTTTTACTCTGACCTTAGTGTCCCCCCAAAGCCATTATAGTTTACTGTTAGCCCCTAGTGGCCTAATGTAAGTTTATAATAAACAACAGCTAATTTCTTTAAATTAACTCCTACCTATTAGAGATCTTTACTGTTTAAAAAAAATACTGGGGTGAACAAATCACCTCTAATAAAATTGCCTTTTGTTATATGTGAGGATTAGTTCCAGGATCTCCTTCAGAAACCAAAATCACATTACTCACATCTTTTATATAAAATGACATTTTCCTGAATAATATATGGATTACTCATAATACCCAATAAAATGTATATATTGTATAAGTAGTTATTACATCAGGCCAGGAGTGGTGGCACATGCTTTTGAGCCCGACACTTGGGAGGTAGAGACAGGAGATCAGGACTTAAAGGCCATTCTGGGCTATATGAGACCCTGTATCAAATAAAATAGCTATCATACTATATTATTTAGGAAATATTAATAACAGGAGATAAAAGTTTGCATTTGTTTGGTACAAGCTCATCTTTTATGAACACTTTCAATCTTTAGTTGGTTGAATCTATAGATGTAGACCCCACAGACACAGACAGCCAGTTGTAATGCTAGATTTAATATTGGCCAATAGCATACAAAAGACCTTATTCCTGTTTACCCCCTTTATTGAAAATAGATTTTTTTCTCACAATATATCCTGATTGTTTTCCCCTCCCTCTACTCCTCCCAGTTCCTCCCCACCTCCCCTCAACAACCAGATCTACCCTTTTTCTGTCTCTCATTAAAGAGCAAGCTTCTAGGGGATAATAATAAAATGTAATATAATAAGATAAAACAAAAGCTAACGCATCAGAATAAGACAAAACAAACCAGAAGGAAAAGACCCTAAGAGAAGGCACAAGAAACAGACCCACTCATTCACATACTCTGGAAGCCATAATATATATGCACAGGACCTGTAGGGTAAAATAAGAGAAGAAAAAATATTTACATAAGTAAAAATGAACAGTAATAAGATAAAAATGTTTTTAAAAAGAGAAAAGATGGAAAAGTCTTGACATAATATTATGAGACAAGGATTCTCCAAAGATGCCATTGAGTTTGTTTTCTCCTGGCGATTTACTGCTGGCCATGCAGCCTCCCCTTAAGAATAGTTTGTTTCCCCAGTGAGATTTTCTTGGAGGAAATTAAACTTTCATTTGCAAGTGTTTATCACTTGAAGATTGATTCTGAGTTAGAAATGGGGCCATATACGCACTTCTCCTTCAGCTCTAGGGCCCCATCTGATGCAGGCCTCGTGCATGCCTTTTCAGTCTCTTGAGGTCACATGTGGGTCAGTCTTGCTGATTTAGAGGACCTTGTTTCCTTGGTGTCTTCCTTCCCCTCTGGCTCTTACACTCTTTCTGCCTCCTCTTCTGTGGGCTTCCCTGAGCCTTAAGGGAAGGGATTTGATGGAGACGATCTGTTTAGGGCTTAGTGCTCCAAGGGCTCTCATTTTCTGCATAATGTCTGGCTGGGGTCTCTATTTATTCCCATATGTGCTGCAGGAGGAAGCTTCTCTGATGATGGCTGAGCAAGGCACTGATCTATGAGTGTAGCAGAAAGAAAAGACCTTATTCCCAATGCCTTTGTAAAGTGGTTTTTTTTTTCTTTTTCAACAGTGCTTCTGAGGGTTTTATTGTTGTTATTGTGGTTGGTTATGTCTTATGTAATTCTTCATTGTTTCCAGATAAATCTTACAAATCATTGTGGTTTCATGGGAGGATTACAGAAGAACAAAAGCACTGGACTGACCACTCCATATTTTGCTACCTCTACAGTAGAAGTAATATTTCATGTATCAACAAGAATGCCTTCTGATTCTGATGATTCTCTGACCAAAAAAGTAAGTGCTTAGTTAAAGAAAAAAGGTACTTTGAAATTGAATCTTATTAGTTAAGAAAATTAGCACATAAAATATTAACATCCAATTGGTAAAGCCCTTCTGGGGGATGAAGAGCTTGTTTCTTTAACCAGCGCCATCTTCAACACCAGGATTGTTGTGTTTTCATAAGGAAAACAATGATGTAATTAAAGGTTACAGTCTGTTCTGATTTTTTTTTTGTTTAGGTTTATTTTTAATCCCTTTGTGTGTCTGTGTGAGTGTAGGCCACATGTGCACAAGTACAGAAGAGGCCAGGAGATTCTATCAGATCTCCCTGGAACTGGAGTTAAAGACACTTGTGAGCCACCCAATGTGGATGCTGAGAACTGAACTCAGGTCTCTGGAAGAGCAGTGAGAGCTCTTAACCACAAAGCCATCTCTTTAGCTTACTTTGCTGTTTTTAATAAATTTTATTTTGTAAATTTGAGGTTTATAGTGTTGTGTTCAGAAAACACATGTAAGTGTTAAATTATTTCTGTGATGAGGCAAATTAACAATGTTCAGGGAGTTTCTGCATAGCCAAGCACACAGGGCTTCCTGGAGAATGGCATTGCCAGACACAGCATGGAAGCTCCACACCCTTCTTCCATATCTTAGCCTGCACATTGTGGTGCCTCCTCTTGATTGTCAGATTGACTAGATTTGGAGAGAGTGCTCTGCAAGACTTGCCCCTCCCCAAATGTGGTTGTCATCATATTCTAGGCTGGAATCTCAGACTGAAAAAAAACAGAAAGTCAGTTAAGTGCTGGTGTTTCCATCTCTCTGGTTTTTGGTCAACACTGCAGCTCAAACCACTCTGCAGATAAACCTACTCCTCCGTTCATTCCCTCTCACACTCTGTCTTGCCCCCATTACTTTCTGCTTGTATAATTTGTCAAGTCTAGAAGTATAATGAGTAGGAGCGTACAATATTTGTCTTTTTGTACTATCTTATTTACTGAATGTTTTTAAGGCTTCATAAGTGTCGTAGCACATCACAATTTCATTCTTTTATCTGGCCAGATACCTAGTTTTCTGTGTGTACTGCATTTTGTTTATCTGTGTGTCTGTTGATCGATACTTGGGTAGCTTCCTCCTTTTTCCTATTGTGAATCACACTGCAGTGGATATTGGCATGCTGTTTAGATGCCTTTTTTATTATTATTCTTTTGGCTATATACGTAGGAATAACATTGTTGGTTATGTACACACTGAATGTTGAGCTTTCTGAAGATGTTCAATATCAGCTGCACCACTTTACATCCTTGTCAGGCATGCACAATGGTCCCAGCCTTCCCATATCATCAACACTTGCTAATTTGCATCTTCTTAGAAAAAACCGTAGATATCCTAATAGGTGCAAGTAGTTATTTTGTTTGTTATAAGGCAGAATTTATCTGTGTCCCAGGCTTTTCTTGAACTCACTGTGTAGCACATGGTAGCCTCAAGCCTCATAGTCTTCCTTCCTCTAACCACCATGCCTGTCCCAAAGTGGCTATTTCCTTATAGTTTTAATTCACACTTTTGTAACATCTGATAATAGTGGACATCTCTAATATATACTGAGCAATTGTTTATCTGCTTGGAAGAAATGTCTATCCAAGTCCTTTATCATTTGTTCCTATTTTTCTTATGTCATTTTAGTTCTTTATATGTTGTAGATATTAATCCCTTATCTAATATATGATTGTTCAGTATTTATGGACTCCAATTTAATTTTTTGTTGCCTTTACTTTTAATGTCAATACAAGAAACCATTGCCAAATCTACTATCATAGAGATGTTTCTCTATTTTCTTCAAGAGCTTTATAGCTCTTAGCATTTAAGATGTCTATTCATACTGAGCCGTTTGCAGAGTGTGGAGTGAGTGGCATGTAAATGCCTAGTCTTTTCATCACTATTTGCAGAGAAACTGTTGCCTTCTAGTTCATTAGTCAGCTTGTCTGTCCTTACACCAATTTCATATTATTTTGATGGCCATTCCATTCTAATACTCTAGAAGTATGAATCTTCCAGCTTTTTTCAGGATTGTTTGTTTTGAACATCTCTTGAAAGTCCATATAAAAGCTTTAGAATTGATTTTCTGTTTGTATTCCAGCATCTATTGAAATTCTTCTTTCTATTTACCATGTATAAAATAAGGGGTTTAATTACAACATTTTCATACTTACATATAATGTACCTTAGTCCCGCTGTTACATTGTTGGGATTTTGATAGAGATATATTGAGTCTGTAGATAGTGTCAGGTAGGATTAATGTTGTGCCTTTGAGGCTTTTATTGCATTTTAGAGTTTATTTTGTGCATGGGAGTGTCACACACAGAGGTCCTCAAGAATCCATTCTCTCCTTCCATCATGTGGGTCCCTGTGGTACAACTTGAGGTCATCAGACCTGGCAACAGGAGCTTTTACCTGCTGAGCTACCTTTCTGCCGTTTTTTATGTTTATTCATTTATTTATTTATCTATCGTGTGTGTGTGTGTGTGTGTGTGTGCGTGTGTGTGTCTGAACACATGCTTATTGTATGCCGCAGTACGTGTGGAAGTTGCAGGACAACTTGAGGGAAGGAGTTCTTTCCTTCAACCACATGGACCCTCGAAGTTGAACTCATGTTGTCATGCTTAACAGCAGGTATCTTACCTGCTAAGCCATCTTACTGGCCTCTTCTGATAGTTTTAAAACTTTATAATATAGGCATGTGCATTACTGTTAAAATAAGTATTGTTGAAGAAATGCCCAGCTTAAGTCAGCTTTTTGTAACTTAAGGCAATTTTAAAGGGTTTGCTGTCTTAAAATCCAACAGAAAGAAATATAAATGTATTTCATAATTCAGTATTGCCACTCTAAACCTTCTTTTCATAGAAATAAAAAATAAAAACATACTGTTTTTCCACATACTGATTTTCCCTTTTCTTTAATCTCTATGACGTTTCCTGTTGATATGGTCTTCAAGTATCCTAGTAATATTTTTTTCTCAATAGCAGCCTTATATTTTAGTTTTATTACAATATCACTTTCTTTTTAACAGGTTAAATGTTTAAACAATCATAGAAGCTAGTTCTCTTACACTAGTTCTTCTTAATAAAAAATCACTTTCTGTATTGGTATTTTTTCTCCCAAATTTAATAAATTCCACATTAGTGGTAATAAGTTGAGGCCTAGAACATGTCCTATTACAAATGAACAATTGGATTTCATTAGGTTGTCCCCCCTGTCCTTTGTACATATATCTTCAGGTGTGTTAATCCATTCAGTAGACACATTAATGAGCACTGGTTGCAGTGTAATATTGGAGGAAGTAAAGCTTGTTGACCTCAACATGGAGTTTAATACCTCTAATTAAATTAGATAGTCGACAGTCAGTATAAAGAAATAGCCAAGCCTCTGGCGAGCTAGAATTATTTATGACTCTGCTTCTATGTTTTAAACTTGGTTGGAGAAAAGTCATTTATATCCATTTTATAAAAACTAATTTTAGGTTCTGACTTTTTATTTTAAATATTATGTGGTAGTTTTGTAAATTATTTTTGAACATTTTATTTTCTCAAAATGCAAAATCAATGTCCCTGGATCTATTTAAACTATAACAGTTTTTTTTTTAAGTGTGAGGTGAAGGTCTTTCAAAGCTCAAGATAATAGCAGAATTTTGTAACATAGACTGTACTCTTTGAACAGATTAACCATTCAATCTAGTAAAGTCTCGCTTAGAAATATTATTCCACTGTATCAAAAATCCTGATATAACCCCAGTCCGAGCCATCTGTTCTATAAATTATTTCTACCTGAGAAAGACTGATGGAAAATGGTTAAAAATAATTTCCACTTAACTGACTGTATTCACCCCTAAAAATCAAAAGTGCTGCAAGCATTGGTGTAAAGGGCTGCGAGGAGCTGCTCTCATCTCCTCTGCCTCCTCGTTGCAGCCACTTGCTGACACTCTGCTGCCAAGGCAGCCGAATCATCCCTTTAGAAGTCTGATGAAGATCAAGTTGAGATCATTGTGAAATACTTCGTTGGACTCTCTAAGCTATCTTTCATTTCCTGAACCCCCAAAAGAGGAAAAAGATGTACTCTGTTTAAGTCAGTTTCCTTTGAAATACTATTAGTGTAATGGACAACAGGTCATGTCTTAAAACTTGATCACAATAGTTCCTCAATAAATGGGTCTTAAAGACTCTACTTGGTCCAGTTTTTATTTCAAATCTATTTTTATTTTAATTTTAAAGTAAAATTAGCATGTGAGAGACTTCCCCAAAAACACAAGCTAAACAAAATCTGAAAAAATAATTTTGCAAACAACTTTATGGAATAAATACAAAAAGGTTTTATTATTTCAGTAAAAGAGGGGTTAATAATATAATCGATGGATGCTGTGGAATTGTCCTAGTATGCTTTCTGTTGCTGTGATAAACTCCATGATTAAAAGCAATGTGAGGGAGAAAATGGTTTATTTGGCATAAATGAACTGGTTCAGTTCACCATTAAGGGAAGCCAGGCCAGGAACCATGTAGGAACTCTCTGTAGTGGCTTCCTCAGCTTGCTTTTTTATATCAAACCAACCTGCCCAGAGGAGACAGTACCCATAGTGGGCTTGGCCCGCCCACATCAATTGTTACTCAAGAGTATGCCCTACAGACATGTCCATAGGCCAGTATGATGGAGGCATTTCCTCAGCTGACGTTCCCTCTTCCCAACTGACCCTAGCTCATGTCAAGTTGACAGAAGCTAATCAACACAGAAATCCTCATAGTTTCGGGTCAAAATATAACAATTAATGTTACAAATTCTACTCAGCATCATATTTTCCCCATAACCCCAGCTTTTTTAAGAGTACTCCTGATGACAAAGATGGAGGGTAGAAATAATATCAGTCATTCCATGCCAGCTTTTCTCACTACTATGAACAGCATGATCTGGTTAGGAAAGCAGTAACTTCTCATTGCACACCAAGGTCGATTTAACCCCGTGTGCTCCGCATGCTCTGACCACCTTTCCTAGTTAGGTCTCTCATCACCTCCCCTGTCATCCTCTAGTTCATTTACCAACCTCCTTTCACTATGTTATCTTCCACCAAATCTAGTCCAGTCACGTAGCTGAGGCTCAGTCTGCATTTTTTTCTTCAAGCTTCTTCATTCTCACTGTTCTATTCTCAAACTTACGTGACAGTTTCTCAGTAAGATCTTCCCAGATCACTCCAGCTAAAAAAAACCCCTACTCAGGAAAACTATCACCTTGCCTTATATTGCCTTTTTAAATATGTGTGGTGTGTGTATGCACATGTGTGTGCACACCGGCAGTGCCTACCACACATGCACATAGACATCAGAAAGCAACCTCAGATTGTCAGTCCTCACCTTCAACCTTGATTGAGATGGGCTCTCTCGTTTTGCTGCTGTGTACATCTGGCTAGCTAACTGACAAGCTCCCGGATTTCTGGGGTTCTGGGTGTCTGGACTCATGTCCTCATGCTTATATGTCAAACTCTGCCCACAAAGTCATCTCCTTACCTTAGTATTATTTTCTTTATAACACTTATCACTGTGTAAAGTTATCATATTTGCTTATTTTATCTTTAGTAAAATTTTTCATTACATACATACATACCTACCTTTGTCAAAACAGGGATTCTCTGAGTAGTCCCCTGGATGTCCTGGAACTCACTCTGTAGACCCAAGCTGACCTCAAACTCAGAGGTCTGCCTGCCTCTGCCTCACAAATGCTGGGTTAAAGGTGTGTGCCACCACTACCTGGCTACAATATATTTTAATCCTATTTCCCCCTTCCCTAACCCCTCCCAGATCTTCCCCACCTCTCTATCTACCCAACTTCATGTTCTCTCTCTCTCTCTCAAAAAAAAAACAAACAAACAAATTTAAAAACAGTAAAAAGAAATCCAAATAAAATAAAACACACACACGAAAACAAACCAACCATAGAGTCCATTCTGCATAGGCAACTACTCCTGGGCATGGATTCTATCTTGAAAGTATGGTTAATATACCCAATGTAACTCCACTGGGAAAAACTGGTTTTCCCTTTCCCAGAAGGTATCAATTCCACTATTTGTTTATTCTTTATATATTTATCTGACTCCCCACATATACACGCTATATCGAGGTCATGAGGACAAAGACTTCTTAATGTATTTCTAGAACCTAGAACTAAGTCTATTGGTGTTTAATGAACAAAAAAGTTACTAAAGCTATCATAGTCACAAATGAAAAGAAACATATAATTAGATACTTATGCTTTTTTACTAGGTATTTGTATGTTAGAATATAATTTCCATGATAATCATTCTGTTGACTTTCTATTAGTCAGCAGTAATAATGGTACCACTTTATACTAAAGCACAGCGCTAGGTATACTGTGCTTGTTGCTCTTAAGAAATTTTTTTCTTCTTGGGGCTAGAGAGATGGCTCAGTGGGTAAGAGCACTTGCTGCTCTTCAAAAGGACCTGAGTTCCTTTCTGAGCACCCACATCATGTGGCTCGTTACTGTCCCAGCTCCAACACCTCTGGCTTCTGCAGGCACTGGCAATCGTGCACACACCCATGCATGAGCTCACACACATACACATAATTTAAAATAATAAAAATTAATCTTCCAAAAAAACCCTTTTGTTTGTATTTTGGAGACAGGGTTTCTCTGTGTAGTCCTGGTGGTCCTGGAACTCTCTTTGTAGATCAAGATGGCTTTGAACTCAGAGATCCACCTGCGTCTGCCTCAAATGCTGGGGATTCAAGGTGTAGGTCACCACACCCAGTTAAAAGAAACTTTTCTTAATTGATTATAATGAATGATCCACACTCAAATGATTGTATGAAAATATTATGTGGACTATAAAATTATATCTGATGCTCAGGATGCTGAGGCAGGAAGATGGCCAGAAGTTCACTTTGAAACCAGCTTGAGCTACATAGTAAATCCCTATCTCTCTGGGTGAGTGAATTAGTGGGAGTTGGAAGAGTAAGGATCCTGTTTGAATTTCTTCACAGGTGCTGTTTCGTATGAATACTTCCACTTTTAGTGAAAATGCCATTACAGACTGGTGTCCTTTGCTATTTGCATTCAGAGAAAAGTGTTTGGAACGTTGTCTGTAACTTATTTGTTGTTTGTTTTCTTATTTTACTGTGGCTTTTTCATGGAACCCAAAACTTTGAGGTCAGAAATCAAATCTGTTAACCCTCCTCAGAGCATTTGCAAAAGCTAGCAAGTGCATCCAGACAGCTTTCAAGATCATGTCTAGGAAGAACGAAGGTAGGTTGAAAAGAAGTAAGGAGGGATAAAAGAGATAAGACCTTTTAAGAATTAATGAATTAGTTCAGCTATGTAGTTGTAATATCTAACCCAGAGCAACTGTAGAGGAAAGAACCAATAAAGTGAACACTTTTGTCAAATCAAGAGCTTGGTAGAGTTGTAGTGATAAAACCAATAGGATCAGAAAAGGCTCGGGTTTTGATTGAGAGAGTGTAATTAATTGGTACCTACTTTTTTTGTTGTTGTTGTTTTGTTTTACAAGACAGGGTTTCTCTGTATTGTTTTGGAGGCTGTCGGACCAGCCCGGCCTAGAACTCACAGAGATCCACCTGCCTCTGTTTCCTCCTGAGTGCTGGGATTAAAGGCGTGCGCCACCACCGCCCAGCTAATTGGTACCTACTTTTAACAGAAATGGGGGCGTTGGTCAGGCAGTGGTGGCATGCACCTTTGATCCCAGCACTTGGGAGGCAGAGGCATGTGGATCTCTGTGATTTTGAGACCAGCTTGGTCTAAAAGTGAGTTCCAAGAGCTACACAGAGAAACCCTGTCTCAGAGAGAGGGGGTATGGGAAGAGAGGATAGGAAAGAAGAGGAAGGAGAGAGTGGGAGGAATCAGAGGGCAAGCTAACTTATGAGACAGAAATAGTTCCTCTACGTGATTTCTAGTCTGCAACCCCATTTTATAGCACTAAGGGAGTAAAGCGTTTACTTCAGGTCCCTTGTTGATAAAATGAATGTGTTGTACTACTATGAAGTGGATGTTTTAGTTCTTTTATGTTACTGTAAAAAATGCCAGAGATTGAATAACATATAAGCAACAGTTTCTTCTCACAGTAGTAGTAGGAGCTGGAAAGATCAGGAGACTATCAAATCAGTGTCTGTTGAGGAGCCACTAACCTGTTCACAGGTGACTGGGCTGCTCACAATAGCCACATATGCTGAAAGTGGCAAGCAAGCTCTCTGGAGTCTGTTTTTTTTTTTTTTTTTTAAGACACTAACCCCTTTAAAAATTATGTAATCACCTCTCCAAGTCCCTACCTGGTGGGACCTAAATTCCTAATACCATTACAGTGGAGGCTAGCTCGCAAGCTTTAGGAGAATGTATTCATTTATAACAGTGACAAACATCTCATTTTACAAAGGGGTGTAAAACAGGCATCCCTCTGAAAATACCAACATTCATGAACTCCAGCAAAATAGGATTATTAAGCAGCTGGCTTGTGAGCACTTAGATAATGAGGGGGTGATCACTAGGAGCCACTGTAAGTTCAGCACAACTAATCACATCAAACTGAATTTGTTTTAATAGGATTACTAGATCATGGCCAACCCTAGACTGTGTGAAGGTTTTATCGTGTATAAGTTGAAACAATGTGACCTTAATAGTTTTGTGTGTATGATAACTGGTTGCATAATCATATTCAGAACACAAATGAAAAATATTGCAAAGTGATTCAAGTTTGGGTTTTGGAACATGATTGCCTGGATTTGAATATTGTTTCTGTCACAGCTTTTTTTTTTTTTTTTAAATCTTGGCCGCACTTCTTCCTTTAAGCTTCAGTTGTTTATATGGAAAAATACTAACAATACTGATTGTATTTGTCTTATAATTGTTGTGAAAAATTGAATGCAGAATAGTACAGTCTTAATAAATAATACGTAATAAATACCCTTCATAAACAAAAGGCATCTTTTTAAACAGAATGAAAATCTGCAATGACTCTCTTATGTAAACCAGTTGACATTTTTGTTCAGAACTTGAATGAAGACATGAGAATGGTAACTTAATGATAACTCTGATCTAGAAAACAATGAGCCAGAACCCTGAATAGCAGAATCTGGCTAACAATAGACCCTAGCAAGCTTACATATAGCCTAGACTTGGCAGAGTAAAATTTAATAAGATTAAATATGAAATCCTCTCTTTAAATGGGGCAGTTGATTCTACCTGCTTAAAAGAACTTTGAACTGCCTCAATGGGTTGAGGAGCTTGCTACCAATCCTGGCAACCTAAGTTAACTCCCCTAGAAATATGCATGGTGGAAGGAGAGAATCAGCTCCCAAAAGCTGCCCTCTGACTTCACACTTATGCTATAGCGTGTATGCACACATAAGTGCCTGCATGCACATGTTCGTGCGCATGCGCGCGCGCACACACACACACACACACACACACACACACACACACACACTAAATAAATGTTCTTTTAATCTAGAAATTATAAATACTTTTTAGTTTTTTGAGACAAGGTAACACTGTGTAACCCTCGCTGTCCTGAAACTGGCTTTGTAGACCAGGCTGGCCTTGAACTCAGAAATCCACCTGCCTCTGCCTGCCCAAGTATTGGGGTTAGAGGCATGTATCACACTATACTTGGCAAGATTTTTTAATATAATTTATATTTTAAATTTCATTTGACATTCCAACCAAAGTTCTCCCTCCCACCCCTCCTCCCACACCCTCACCTCCCCCCAGCTCATCCCCAGTACACTCTCCCTTTTGAGTAAGAGCTCTTACAAGGAGTCAACAAAGTCTGAGAGGGCCAAGCCCCTCTCCCATGTATTAAGGCTGAACATGGCCGAACTTCTTCCTTTAAGCTTCAGTTGTTTATATGGAAAAATACTAACAATACTGATTGTATTTGTCTTATAATTGTTGTGAAAAATTGAATGCATAATAGTACAGTCTTAATAAATAATACGTAATAAATACCCTTAATAAACAAAAGGCATCTTTTTATTTATTGTGTGTGTGTGTGTGTGTGTGTGTGCGCGCGCGCGCGCGCGCGCGCACGCGCGCATGCGCACGAACATGTGCATGCAGGCACTTATGTGTGCACATACCCTTAATAAACAAAAGGCACCATAGGGAATGGACTCCAACAAGCTAGCTCATTTACCAGGTTTGTATTTTGGTCATACTGCCAGGGGCCCCCCTCTCATAGTCCAAGCTTCACAACTATCTCCCACATACGGAGGTTCTAGTTAAAAAGAACTTTGCCAGGAAAAGAGTTTGAGTTGGCTAGCGGTTCAATAATGCCATAAAGTTTCAGAAAATAATTTAGTGACAGTGAAAGAAACAGTCCCATTAGTGAGTTTGCTGTATCAGGGAGTATGTTGATATTCTATTCCAGATATTGTAGTCTAATAAAAACATCAGTATACTAATAATCCAGGAAAATGATACTTTTTAACTTGAAAAACAAGTGAAGATATTAAAATGATCTTCAAATACCTGAAAAGATAAGGTATAGAATATGTGTTGGGTTTATTTGGTAAGGTCCATTTGGAAGAACTAGTGTCAGAAAGCAGGGTTTGCTTCATGTAAAGATTATGATGATTTTCACTCCTGAAAGGTATTATGGGCTAATTGTGAACAACTACACTCCAACTTTAAAAGATTAGAGCAGAGGTTAGATATCTACTCCTTGGGATATCACAGTTGAGGTATCGGGTGTGCAATTATGTCTTTAGGATATCTTCCAGTATTAACATTCTGTAATGGATAAAGGACTTCAGTTCACACATGTTGACTTTCATTGTATTTTCTTCATGAATTAATACTGGCCATCTGTAGCCTACAGTACAATTAAATTCCAGAGTGACATCAGTAGCAGTTGAAGTGAATTTAGAATACTTTGGTTACCAGTCATTGTACAGACCTGTCCCATATACACAGCAGTCAGGTGCTCTTTTAAAAATTGATTTGCACATTAGATAGTCTGCATGCCTTTAATACAAACATTCAGGAGGCAGAGGCAGGCTTTCTGTGTTTGAGGCTAGCCTCATCTTCATATTGAATTCCAGGTCAGCTAGGGCTATACAGAGAAACCCTGTCTCAAAAAATTAACTAGAGAGAGAATCATATAGATAGGTACTCCTTTGAGAATTTTTAGAGTACAGAAAAAATAGTCTTTTAAGTCCTTAAGAGGTAAGGAATAAATAAATAAATAAGTAAATAAGTAAATAAATAAAAGTATTTATACCAAATATTGGTTTTCATTACTGGCATTAAGACTTTTGTCACCTTTTGATAACTAGAAAGCCATCTTCAGTGAAAGTATTCTTTCAGAAACTCCCCAAATGTACAGCAATGATTAACAACTTCTCAGTTTCTCTTTATTCAGTATACTACAGGTTTTAAAGTTAAAAATGTCATTATGACACCCTCAAACAACTATATTTTTAGCATTGAACTCTACATGATAAAGGATTTTTTCATGAAAGTTCTTCCTTTCAATATCAAGCACATGTAAAATGATTTGTTGATGTATATGTTTCTATGCAAAAAAATACATTTTGACTAAAAAAATGTGTGTTCTTTTAAACTTCTGTAGCAGACCTTTAAATGCTATGTGAAAGATATTTGAAGACAACTTTGGTTAAAAGATAATAGTACAGTTGCCTTGTTCTCTTGTTTCTTTAGGTAAGTGGCACTAGAAATTATAGATAATTTTGGCAAGAGTTCCAGGGTTAATGTAGCAGATAAATAAAAGGAATTTTCTGTAAATTGAGACCTGCATTATTTCAGTTGTCTTGTCTTTCCTAACCTAACTCATTTAATTTTAAAAAGTAAATACTTAAATTCTTCCTGACAGTGTGCTCAGCTTTTACTATCATTTATTACTTCAATTATACTTGATATCACTTAGAACAATCTGCCATTTGGAAATCTCAGGATAGCCTGGAGCTTAGTATTAGATCTGGCTGCTATTGTAACATGTACAGCATATGACATTAATGTATCAGAATTAGATTGGATCATCCCTCCTGGTTACATTTATTTCACATTTCTTTTGTATTCAGTTAACATAAACCTATTAGGGAAGCTGACACATGGGGATGGCTGTATAGGAAGGATATTTTTAAAGTATTTTGATTAAAAAATGAAATTATATGGCCATAGCTTTCCTGCGTTGTGTAGTCTCTCTCTTCTTCTTCTTCTTTTTTTTTTTTTGCACGTTTTAGAAATGTCTAAGTCTAAGTCTGCATTTATGTCATTCCTGTATGTATACACAGGTGAAAGGAGTTAATTCCTAGACTAGGGAAGGGATGCAAAGACCCTTTCAGAAATCCCAGTGTGTCTAGATACTTGAAAGTAATGGAAAATCCAGTGTAAAGCATCTACCAAACATGGGCTCACATGTACCAAATATACTAGATGATGAAATTTTATAATAAAGTTGAGGGTTATACTACAATCTCCATGAGGAAAATTCAATAATATGTTCATTTTTTTAACAACTTACCAGAAACACAACTTTCAAGAGCGTTCCTTTCTTAACATTTTTAATTGTTATAAAAAACACTCTCAAGTTCTCCAAGAGCACCTTTGTAAGCAACACAGATATCTAAGTAACATTTTTTTAGAACCTAATAAATATCAAGGCATCTATTTGGAGGCTTTTCTAAGTTCCATTGGGGGATTGATGAAAATTAATTTGTTAGACCAAATATAACCAACTTTCTTCTGCTCAGTAAGTGATTATAAAATATGTGTTTACCTATTTCTTTGCTTGTCTTCTGACTGACTTCTTCAGGCCACCTTGCTACTCATTAGCACTTCAGAAGGTGCATGGAATAAGAGGAGAGAATGTCACTCAAATCAGTCACTTTTTAAAACAATCTTTGAGAGGTTTGAGAGTGCAATTGCATTCATACAGCAGCTCATTTAAGAGTGGGCTGTGGCTCTTCTCTAAGATCTTTCTGTCTCGTTGACTGTAGGAGTTGAAAGTCCCTGGTGGTCTTCTGGGTCCCTTGATGACTTTGAGTGTTTTGTATTTTATGTGTCATGAAAATGATCAGCTATGTCTCTTCTGTATGCTCTGTTGTTGCTATGTAACTGCTCACATGGCACTAAATCTGTTTCCTTCATTTTCCAGTTGAGACACCTAGGAAATGATGAAGTACACATTGTTTGGTCAGAACATACTAGAGACTACAGAAGAGGAATTATTCCTACAGAATTTGGTGATGTCCTCATTGTAATATATCCAATGAAAAACCACATGTTCAGTATCCAGATCATGAAAAAACCAGAGGTGAGAGTTCCTCAGCTTCTGTCTTAGTGATAGATTTTCAGTTGTGAAAATAGGGGGAAATGCAGCAGACTTTGATGCTGTGTAGATTATCTTAAGCATAGCTAGAAGGACCAACCTGGGTAGGGAGACAGCTAGGTAGTGCCTGAGTAGAAGCTCCTTGTGCTTAGCTCACCTTTTATTAAAACAGAAAACAATGAGAGTTTCCAAGATACACAGTAAGAGCAACCTGGTGTTAGTGAGGTACAGTCGTAGTCTCAGCAGAGTAGACGCAAGATAATCAGTCGCCAGTCTGTGCTACTTAATGAGCCTCTGTCTTAGAAAGCCAAGGATAATTTTAAAATAAATGAAATACCTACAGATGTTTTTAACTGTTAAAGGAGACAGTATCTCCTCCAGTTACATGTCCTAGATGTACCACAGGGTTTCAACAACTATTTCAAAAGTATTTCTTTCTAAGATAATAAAAGTTCGGCACTATTTTCATTTTTTTAAGATGAATGCTTTTAATAGAAAATTGTTTTAACAGTTGATTCAGAATCTTCTGAATTCCTTGAATTGGGCCAGGTTTCCATTTATAAATTTTCCTGATGGACAAGTATTTTTTTTCAAAGTTTATATAAACCAGAAGTCAACTTATAGCAGGGCACTACCTAATTTTGTGCAGCCTACAAATTGAGAATGCCTTTTTTATATGTTTTTAAAGCATCTTTATAGAAATTTTAAGTTTTAAAAAATTGAGATATTGTATGGCCACAAAGCCTAAAATACTATGTCATCCTCAGGGAATTGTCTTCTTGCCTTGAGCTAACATTTTTGTCAACCATATTTAAATACGGTTTTTTTTTTCAGTATTGAGCCTTGACCCAGATAGGTTAGCACTCTACCATTGATCTATATATTCACAGCTCTGACTTGTCAGCTAATAAAAGTGACAGTTATAAAAGTATAGATTGTGTTTTTTAACTAACCAAGCCAAATGCGTTTTAGGTTCTGTACTTGTTTTTTGTCATTCAGACAAAATCTTGAGGAAAACATTCTTACAAGAGGAAAGATGTATATACTTTGTGTCATGATTTCAGTCCATGGTCTTTTGGTTCCTTGTTTCTGTACCTTTGGGTCAAAGCTCTTGTTAGTTACTCTCTTCCCCAGAGCTACCCTTCTAAACATGGTCCTGGGAACTAAGCATTCAGCATGAGTTTGGGGAAGACATTTCATGTTCAAACCATAAGAATAGTAAAAACTGGTATCTCAGAAAAATGCCCATCTAACTGCCTACCTGTAAGAATGTGTTTCTTTTCCTTTGTTTGCTTGATTGAGGAGTTGGGGGGGGGGGAGAGAGAAAGAGAGAGAGAGAGGGAGGGAGGAGAGGAGAGGAGAGGAGAGGAGAGGAGAGGAGAGAGAGGAGAGAGAGAGAGAGGCTGAAATTGGCAGGGAATTTAAATGATGTAGTTACACAAAGCACAAAGTTCTTTTGAGTGGACCTGGGGCATTTTTGTAGAGGTGATTCATATGTAAAGAATTGAATTTGAATATTTTTACTTGAAAGAACAAATAAGAAGTAAAAATGCATTTGTGTGCAAAGCATCCTGATTGTTTATATTATAATCTTTTTTACAGTTTGAGTTTAAAATTATGTTCTGATCTCTATCAGGTTCCCTTCTTTGGTCCACTTTTTGATGGTGCTATTGTGAATGGAAAAGTTCTGCCCATTATGGTTCGATCCACAGCAATAAATGCTAGCCGTGCTCTGAAATCCCTGATTCCATTGTATCAAAACTTGTATCCTTTTTTGACTGTGTGTTTAATACACTAGTGTACATCTGCTTTACAAAAAGGTAAATATTTTTTATGTATTAAACCTTAGTGTTTCTGTTTATTGATAAATGACAGAGTTCCTCCCTAGTGATTGAGTAATTGTGGTATCTGAATGGTATGTTTTCTTATACTTTAAATACCAATGTTTGACTTAGTTAATTAAAATGGTATTATATGTCATGCTCTGTGCTGCTCTGGAGGTACAGAAATAATCAAAACAATCATTGAGAAGAATTCAGTCTGCATGGGAAAACATACTGTTTTCATTACATGTGTTTTAAAAAAGGAATATGCAGGATGTATACTAATAAGGGACCTGCCACCAACTGGGTTTGTGTCCAAAAACACTTATGAGAAAAATGAAAAACTGAACCAGTCTTAAATGATAAATAATCAAGTGGAAGAGATTGAGATCCTTCTAAACTGGGGACAGCGTACTGAGAGACATGAAGGTGTGAGGAGACATGGAGTACTTAGGAACATAGCTTCTGGAGCCTACCTATCTGGTCAGGTATTGCTCTTCTGGAGCTGAACGACCTCCCTGAACTTTAGTGTACTTACCTATGAAATGCACTAGTGACAATAACTACCTCATGATCTTGGTCGGGCCACAGAACCAGGGTCTAGAGTTCAAATCAGACCTTGAGCAAGCTAGGCAGTCACTCTGCCACTGAGTAATAATCCCAGCCCAAGTTATAGAATCCTTGAATCTCACTTTCTTTATCTATAAAAATATTCTAATATTATAGCAGCATTATTATGAGTGATAAATGAGATTTTATACAAGTATTAATTATATATTATTCATAAATATTACAATCAATATATAACATCTCCACCCCAAGATTAAGGAGTTGCTTAATTGAGTTTTTATATTGGGCTGATTAGCTGCTTAAGGTGAATTCTCAGTTCTACTTTATGACATTTTAAATATCATATTGAAATAATGGTTATCATATTCAAAGATATTCTAGGATGAAAAATAATTTCTATTAAAATAGTAGACTTGAACACTTTTTAAAAGCAGCATATCTGAATAGTTCTATCAACAGAATTGCTTGTAGACTACTTAGAATGAGGTGTTGGAGAGATGGCTCAGTAGTTAAGATCTTGTACTGTTTTTACAAAGGACCTGGTTTGGTTCCCAGCCCCACACCACACAGCTCACAACCATCTATAATTTGAGCTCCAGGAGGATCTGATGCTTCTGGCCTCTTTAGGAACCTGTATTTGCGTGCACATACATGCACACACACACACCCACAATTTAAAATATTTTTAAAAACAAGACTATTGGGAATGAAAACATTACATAGTACACCAATTTTTTTAAGACATAGGAAAATGTTTTTCATACAGCTTAACAGTAGTTGGCCTTCCATATCCATGAGCTCCTCATTTGAAAAATGCATCCGAGTCTATGTGAAAAATATTTAGGAAAAAATAAGACTTTTTTCTTATCATTATCCCTTTAACAACAAAATGTAGCAACTACTAATATGGTACTTAAATATTTAATGCTATAATTAACTCATATATTTGGTTATATGTAAATATTTTACCATTATACAATGGACACTTGAGTGTTCACAGATTTTTGCTATTCATGATGGTTCCTGGAAAATGAAACCTTTACATACCAAGAGAAATATGTAATAATAGATATTTCTATACTTTGTTAATCTGGAGAATGTTACATTGGTGTTTCACAAGATCTGTATTCTAATTGCTAAGGAGCCAGACATAGTAGGTGCTCCTACAGCCAAGCTGTAAGGGCAGAGAGATTGGGAAGATCACTTCAGATCAAGAGGGGTCCCACCTCAGAAACACAAATGAATGCATGAAGGTAGGAAGGAATGCATGGGAAGTGACTTCTTTACTTGATTTTAACATGAAGGCTTATACAATAAATTACAACTGGATACTTGTATTTACAGGTACTGAATACTTGCATTTAAAGGTACTGAAGTATAGGAGTATCTGTTAATTTTAGGTAACATTCTGGTTTCATAAATGTGTCTAATTTTTAAAAGTATGTTTTTGACATTGGATTTCCATTGAAGAGAAAATTGTGTGTTCTAAAATAAATTAATACACTTATCATGAATTATAGTAGGAATTTAAATAGAAGTCAGTTTTGAAAACCACCATAGTTAATACTTTAATTCCCATCAAAGAAGTAAGGAGGTAGAATGTAATAAACTCAATTGTATTTGTATAATTATACTGCTGGGTCAGTTATCTTATGCCCAATTATGGAACCTACCAAGATTCCACAGCATAAATTGTGCTATTTATGATCATTAAATGGAGTTTAAATTTTATCCTAGGAACATCTTCTGTGACTATAAGTCTAATGTTCAGAAAATGAGGACAGTATTGATTGTCATATGCTGGACAAATCGATCATGCTAGCAACCAGAATTACAGTAATCTGTCAGTATTGATGACTGTCTTTCAAGCTTTGAAACCTCTCTGTCACTTCACTTGTTGTTTCTTACATTACTTGTACTTGAAAAACATTTTCATGCAACCTCTGATTTTGTCAGCTAAGTACTTTTGTCTCTTAAGCTCAATTTGTTGGTTTGATCATGCAATTAGAATTGAATTGCCACACTTGGGAGGAAGGCCAGGCAGACTCTGGGTGACCACTGAGCCAGAGGAGTGCTTCAGGTTTCATCCTAGGCCATCACTGGATTAGCTTCCTAGATAGAAATCTGAGTTCCAGTTCGTTTGGTTGCTTGCTTTTACAATGGAAATAATTCTAAAGCTTTTATTTCATGGTCTTACCAGTTGTGACTCTATTCCTTAAGTAAAAATTTTAAAGAAATTGTTTTGATCCTGAAGAAAGTTTCACTATGACTCTGAACATACATGTTTTTAGTATAATGCTGTCCTTGTGCTTTCTGTTTTATAGTGATATTTTTGTACATGTAAGAATTTTCAGAATTTATAGTGTATGGTCATATTAATAAACCCAGAGCTCCACTCTTACATTAACTAATACATTTTCATATAACCCACAAAAATTCCCTTCATGTGTTAATCATCTTTAGATTGCTTATGATAACTAATACAATATATATGTCACATAAATAACGAGGAAGATGTACTTTAAGGAATTGGCTTCCCTGGCTGTGGGGATTGGCAAGTGAGTACCAATTCTATAGACCTAGGAAGAGTTGATGCTGCTGCCAGTCTTAAGGCTTCTAGTAGTAGAATTCCTTCCTTTCTCAAGTGGCTTCAGGTTTTTCTCAAAAGCATTGACTGGGTGAGGCCTCCCTGTGTTATGAGGGTAAAGGGCTTTACTCAGGTCCATCAATTTAAGTAATAATCACACCTAGATAAAACAGTAGCATATAGACTAGTGTTCAAAAAAAGTGTCCTTGATCAGCCAATATTCACTAACATATTACGATTTGCTTTGCATCTTAAATGTTGATGCATGATGAATTATACTTACTTTTAAGAAGTCAAAATACACCTGTAGTTTTTCTTCTTCTTTAAGTTGTATTTATTGGGATGTCAAGATGGCCAAGTAAGTGGTCTATGGTGCCAGGGCTGGGGCCACAAACCTGCAAGTTCCAGCAAGGCAGTATCTGAGACAGGTGAACTTGGAGTTTGAAGCCACCTGGACAATAGTAGCAAGACTCTGTCTAAAAAGAAAAAATATGTATTATGTATATATGTATGTATACACATATGGCTGTGTCCTTATATATGTATGTACACACATTGTTTACACATTAGCAAAGATTTTGAAATGATGCAGACATTCAGATGATATTCTTATAAAAGTAATCATTTAAAAAGGAAGAATATGGATAGTAATTCAAGGAAGGTTACAAGCTAATTGGTATCAGTGTTCCATCAAGGAAGAAATTAGTGTGGAATAAAATCGGGAAAGAATATTAGAAAATCTGGATAAAATGTGACATATGCTATAATTCTTTTTTGTTATTGGGTTGTTGTTTGGTTTGGTTTGGTTTTGAAGCAGGATCTTTTTATGTTGCCCTGACCGTCCTGCAACTTGCTGGGTAGACCAGGCTGGCCACAAAGTCACAGAAATTCATCTGCCTCCGTCTCCTGAGTACTAGGATTAAAGGCATGTGCATGACACCAGGTCCAGCCAATGCTATAGTTCTTGTGATTTATAGCTGGGGCTTTGTAAGTATCTATATATAATGTATAAGGGGTACTATACAGTTAAAATGCATCTTTAAAGAATGCTTTACACCTAGGCTTAATATGCTTTCCTACCACAACCAACATTATTTGATTTTTCTCAATCTGTGTAGATTGACTTTTTCTTGAATGCCAGACTTGGCTTTGTTTAACTTTTATCAGACACATTACCAAATTCAATGATAATTCTTCAATTAGTCGCTGTTTGTTAGCCATGCAGTTCAACTACTCAAATGTAAGGGACCTGTTGCAGAAGTATGAGAGCCAAAACTAAATGAATGGTAATTGATTGGCTCCACTAATGCAGTTCCCTTTCATTATGATGGACATTGTAAAGCTCCTTAGGGGGACCTCATCAATACTGCTGCCATTTCATGTTAGAAGGAAATGAGTTTCTTGAAAAATTACACAATTTTATGTATTTACTGTCTTTTGTAAAGCATTTTCTTAGAAGATAGCATCAATAAATATGGACTAACCTTAATTTAATCTGTAAGAAGGAGATAATTATAGTACCAAACTCAAGATTAGTGTAAGGATTAAATAAAACTGTCCGGTGAAACACTAGTCAGCCTTCCTGTCATCTCCAGCTGCTCAGAACACTGTAGCTGTCTGGGAGCTAATTACGTTACTACTGTCTAAAACACAAACCTGGGCATGCTAAGGCTTACAACAGTTCTGCCTGCCTGATGAAACGGGTCTACTTTTGTTGAGTACCTGCAAACAGTTGTTTTATCTTGTCTCCCGGCCTCATAGTTCTCATTATAGCTTTGTCAAACATGCCTGCATACCTCCTGGACCCCACTCCCTTCCCTGCAATCTTCCCACACTACACTAATACCTAGGGTGCTGTCCTTTTAAGCTAAACCAAATTCATCTTCTATGAATGTTCATGTTTTAAACCTCTACTGTTTTCTACCTAATATATTCATTCATTATGACCTAAATGAAACATCTTTATGGGGCAAAAAATAAGAATAATTCCTCCATTAAGCAAAATTATTGCCCTCACTGCCTCAAAATACCTGATTTCACTGACTTAGCACTATAACTTATAATAGAACAAAGGGTACCATCCCTGGATGGAGTCTTTTTTTTTTTTTTTTCTTTCAAGACAGGGTTTCTCTATGTAGCTTTGGAACCTGTCCTGGAACTCTGTAGACCAGGCTGGCCTCAAGCTCACAGAGATCTTCCTGCCTCTCCCTCTCGAGTGGTGGGATTAAAGACTTGTGCTGCCACCACCTGCTCCATGGATGGATTCTTAACTAATTTTTTTTCAACAGAAAGTTCTTACTTCCAAGTATACTCTAAAGTTCACATGTATTCTTATTGCCTATGGATTTTTTAAATCAATTTTTATTTTAAAACAATCTTTTCTCATTTTACATACCAATGCCAGTTCCCACTCGTTCCCCTCCTCCACTCCTCTAAGAGGGTATGGCTTCCCAAAGTGGTCAACAAAGTCTGTATTGCTTGTTTTTAAAGATTTATTTTGATTAAGATATAGAGAAAAGTGTGTGTGTGTGTGTGTGTGTGTGTGTGTGTGTGTGTGTGTGTGTGTGTGTGTGTGTGCTCGCTCACATATATGAGGGCGAGACATCAGGTCTCCCTGGAGCTGAAGTTACATGTAGTTTTCAGCCTTCCAACATGAGTGCTAGGCAGTAAACTCAGATCCTCTGCAAGAGTAGCACTACTCTTTTTTTGTTTTGTTTTGGGTTTTTTGGTTTTTTATTAATTTTTTTATTTTTAAGTTTAAATTTAGATTAGAGACATGGTTGGTTCACAAGTCAGTTCCAGGTCCCTCTCCCTTTCCCTCCCCTCCTCCCATGCCCTCCCCTCATTTCTCCAGGGAGGGTGAGGCCCTCCATGGGGGTGTCCATAGACTGTCATTTCATCCAGGGCAGGGCCTAGACCCTCCCCCAAGAGTTCAGGGTGGGAGTTCATCTCACATTGTTGGATGGTAGTCCAAAGTCCATGTGTATACTGGGGATGAATACTGATCTACTGCCCAAGGCTAAATAGATTGTCTAGGCCTCCTCACTGACAAGTAGCACTATTCTTAACTACTAAGCCATCTCTCCAATCCTTTATCTATGTTTTTGAAGTCTATGATTCGTTTATTTTTTGAAAAGTTTAAATAAATGTAACTCATAATTTTAAGTTTCTATTAAACTAGGCTGCATGGGGTTGGATAGATGACTCAAGGGTTGGGCACTTGTTGCTCTTGAAGAGGAGCTAAGTTCAGTTTCCAGCAACCATGTGGAGGCTCAACCATCTATAACACCAATTTCAGGGGATCCAGTGCCCTCTTCTGAGCTCCACTGACACAAGGCACACCTGTGGTACATATACATGCATGCCAGAAAAATATTCATACATAGAAAATAAAATCAGTCTTTAAAAAACTTTATGACTTGACCGCCACTTTGAAGAGTGTGCTGGGTAGGTAAAAAGAGGAAGCCTAGAACCAGAAGAAATTGCCTTTGACACCTGTATTAACCAGGGTTCTCTAGAGTTACAGAATTTATGGAATGTGTGTGTATGTATATATATATATATATGTATATATGTATATATATATACACACACACATATATATATATAAAGGGAATGTATTGGAATGACTTACAGACTGCAGTCCAACTAATCTAACAATGGCTATCTGTGCTCAGTCCCACAAGTCTGGGTGTCTCAACTGGCCTTCTGTATATGCAGGAATCTCAAAGAAGTAGGCTCCAGTGCCAGTGAAGGAATGGATGTTTTGACAAGGCAAGGACAAGCAGTGGAAAACCAAGGAAGCCTTCCTTCTAAGGTGTGTCCAGCAGAAGGTGTGGCCCAGATTAAAGATGTGTCATCCTCTAGTCGAATTAACAACTAAGAATTACAGCACACAAATCAAACAACAGCATACACACAGGAAAGGTGGTGTTTGTTTTTGTTTTTTTGAGAAAGGGTCTCACTACATATCCCTGGCTGACCTAAAAAGCACTCACAGAGATCTGTTTGCCTTTGCCTCCTGTGTACTAGGATTAAATGTGTGCTTCACCACACCCCAGAAGTTTATATTTTGATTGGTTAGTTGGTGTATTTTTATTAGTGAGCATTATGTCTCGTGAAGATCATTCATTGTCAGAGAAGAAAGAATAATAAAGGATAAGGGGCAAAAAGTACCTGTTAGGGAGAAAAGTGAACCAAGACATGTATGTCTTGATGGCAGTGACAGTGGAAGATTTCATACCATTTTACCAAGATGAAAGTTCCAGAGCCGCAGGCAAGCAGCAGAGGGAGCTGCGGTTTCTGGGTGCTGGGGAACTAGCCCTTCAGCTCTGCTGGGACACTTGTGCCCGTGTCATTGTACCATTAGCAATTCCACTAGGAGCCTCTATATCTGATTGCATTTAGTCCTCATACTTTCTGAATCACTGCCTTGAATTTAATGGACAAATGGGTTAGCTGGTAAATATATTCAGAAATATGAAAAGAGGGTCTTTTATGTGCTTGCAGCCTTTGTGCTTGGTAATAATTGTTGTGTTAGGACTTCTCCAGGAGTTGAAAATATTCATATTTGCCTGACAGTCTCTAATTGGAGCATTTATTTCTTCTTCTGTATTAAAGACATCGATGTTACTTTCAAATAATTTTTTGGTATGCTTAAGTATGCCAATGACATGTATTTTGTTCCCAACTCTAATAATGTTTCTGCAACTAGAGCAGTCCTTTAAATGGGAGCCTTGGATATGTGTAGCACTTCTACAGTGAGGCTAGTAGATTCCTTACTATGTAATTTTTTTAGCTGTTTCGGAAGAAATTAAGTGGAACGTATCTGCTTGTTGATGGTACCACTAATTATCTAGAAGATTCTTTTCAATCATTATAGAACTATTTTGTCACACATTTTTTAAGTTATTGGTTTGGAAATGCCAAATCTGACATGCTTTTAACAAGGAAAAAATAATAGTGTCAAACACTTATGGAACCAACTTCTTGGAAAGCTGAGGCAGGAGGATCAAAGTTTTAGACCAGACTAGGATGCATAGTAAGTTCACCATGTCTCCAAATTTAAAAACAAAAAGGGTTATTTTTAAAGGGGCTGTAACTTGATGGAAGAACACTTGCCTAGCATACACAAATCTCCTAATGCTGGAAAGAGGTGGAGGGAGGAAGAAGAGGAAAGAAGGGCCAGAATAAAGAAAAAGAAAGGGAATAGATATGAAACTCTGGTGTGGAATAAATAATGGAGTAAGTTTGTTCTATGGAATTGAACCAGTAATCTAAAGGTACCATATTCTCATTCTCATATCCTACACCCAACTGTGGTTTTTCAGGACAGAGTTTTGAAAACTGTCCTGAAATTCACTCTATAGACTAAGATGCCCCCTTAACTCAGACAGAACTGTCTGCCTCTGCCTCCCGAGTGCTGGGATTAAAGGTACCAAGAACTAATATTAACCATATTACTAAGGACTTTGGGGTCATTCACTTGCTCACATATTTGTTGTCAGAGAAAAGCTAGAATTTAAAAAGCCTCCACTTCTTCCAGGTGTGGACGTGGTGGTAAATGTCTTTAATCACAGAGGCATGTGAATCTCTGTGAGTTCAAGGTCAGCCCAATCTAGTTATTGAGTTCCAGAATAGCCAAAGCTACATAGTAAGATCTTGTCTTTTAAAAAAAATCCCACGTTTGAGGAGCACACCGTGGTGTAGGAGAGGAGAGTCCTGTGACCTGGGTTAGTGAAGTGCACACAGAGAGCCCAGCAGAAGAGATGTATGCAAAGTAGGACAGGGATGCTGACAGTTGTGAGTGAGAAAAGATGGTGTTGGGTGGAGCAGATTAGGAATGGCTTTACCAAGGAATTCTGTTGTGCAGATTACTTTAAAGATGATCAGGACTTTATGGGACAGAGATAATTGAAGTTTTTCAGAATAGGAAAGGGATGTAGGAACATATGAAGTATAATATGGTCAAGAAATGAAAGTTGGGACCAGGGAGATAGTTCAGTGGGTAAAAACTGAATTATCAGCTGTGAAAACCCAACAGCCTGAGTTCATCCCTCTTGACCCACATGAAAAGCCATCTGCAGTGTGGTAGGTACATCTGTATTCCCAGCACTTCAGTGGTCAGATAGAAGGTGAAGATGGGGAGATTGGCCAGGAGCTTGCTTCAGGGCTTCAGCTGCTGGAGTGAAAGACCCTGCCTCAAAACAAAGTGGAAGAAGAGAACCAATGCCTACAAAAGTTGTTCTCAGACCTCCATGTGCATTCTCATTGCCCCATAAGTAAATAAGTATGGTTTTTAATGCAAGCAGATCACACTGTTGGGTGATGCAGGGCAAATGAAAGAGCAGTGAAGATGGAGGTTTCTTTCCTGACTGGTCCCACAGCCACTTTGCCCCAAATAAATACACAGACACTATATCAATTATAAGACTATTGGCCGATGGCTAGGACTTCTTACTGACTACCTCTCTCTTAATTATTAACCCATAACTACTAATTTATGTATTTCTACGTGGCCTTGTCTTACCAGAGAATGCGTGGCACATCCTATCTTCCTGGTCTCTGCATGGGGTCTCGCCCTGGTGATCTCTCCCTGCCTCCTCTCCCCAGAATTCTCCTAGTGTCCTAGTATCGCCTATACTTCCTGCCTGGCTAGTGGCCAATCAACCAATAAGAGAAACATATATACAGAAAGACATCCCCCATCAGAGCAGTAGCAGGTGAAGATGAAGAAATGGGTCTACACCAGACAGTGCGGCCAGAAATAAAGAAAAACAAAGTGATCTTGGTTTTCTGGTATTACTGACAACGTGGTGCTGGTGACAATCTTTTCTGCTTTTGTATGCCTTTTGCCTGATGATTAATAGAGGAATTACAATTTAAATTGATATTTTTTCTCCTTGATGAAGCCTTTCCAATGCATGTTTTATTAACTGTCATTTTCATGAATCTCAATTTTTTTTATAATTCATCAGGCAATTATTGTCAGGCTGTTAACAGTAATAGCTGGTGTCTTTTTTTTCTTAGTGAGATTAGGAAGGCATTTGTAAATGTTTGATAATATTTATGCATATTTGTCATTTTTAGAGAGCATTTGAGGTTTTCTATTTCCTCTGATAGATTCCTTGTGGTGCTGAGAATCAAACTCAGTGTGTATGCACCGGACAAGCACTCTACTGCTGAGCAAGCTGCACCTCAGCCCTTTGGTTTTTGAGACAAATGCCTTCTTTTTGTCTGTAGCCCAGGCAAGTCTGGACTCGCTGTGTATTGTACTGGCCTTGAACTCAGAGTCTACGTCTGCCTCCCAAGCTATTGAGTTTACAGATGCGTACCCCACACCTGGTTTAGACTATACATTCTTACATAACAATCTTAACTTGTTTTTATACAGTACTGGTAAATGAAGTTATTATAGCCTGTCCTCTTTGGGGATGGAGTCCAATTCCTATTTTAGATAGGCTTCATGACAAAAATAAAATAGTTCCACTATCTTATACATTTTTGTCAAGTCTAGTGTGACAATATAGCCTACAAATACCAATCTAGATAGTTGGGTCATATCTCAGTATGCCAGAGGCAAGATAAAGAACTCCATGAGGACCTGGACATACTGCTCCTAAAACACTCAAATCTGATGTTAGTCTACTTTTATCTTTAACCTCTCACCTGTGTTAACACAGGTTTTTCTTCTCCGTGTTAAAATCCTGTGTTCTGTGGGTGATAAGGGTATGCTGGTATATTCATATTAGTATTCACCATAGTGATGCAAAAGTGCATTCTAGTCTTTGTTTAAATATTAAAAACAACTGTAAACTCAAATGGTATTGGAGGGATTTAGAGAATAAATAAAGGCTATAACACAGAAATCAGTCTGCCTTGTTAAACCTATTGGACATAGGAGCTAAAGTGCTTTCAGTCCTTTTCATTTTGCTAAAAGGAAGAGTTTTTAATATTGAATTTTTATTAGTTCAATAATGGAATTACAATTAAAGTATGGGTCACAAATCTCCCCATTTTCTTCAAAATACGTTCTCTCGAACACTACGGTATAGCCTATTTAAATCTTAACTTTTGCTTGCCAAACCACTGTTACCGTCCATCTGTTCATGCCAGTTGTAAAGAAGATTCAGTTTTTAGCAAAGCTTTGCATTTCACATAAGGTATGTGAAGTGAAATTTCACAAGGGACATGATGGATCCTGATTCTTAGTGATAAACCTTTGGGGCCATCAGGGTTGGCATATGGTCCAGTATGATATGAAGGCTTGGGCTCCCTGGCTTCACTTCTTTGGCGTGAAGCTGATAAAACCTGGCTCTTGAGTATTATTTCACTGGACACCAATCATGGGCAGCAGGAACTGCCCATTTAACTCTCTGTGGGAAGGAAGCCCAGAGAGCATTCACAATGGTACCATTGTCAAGTTGCAAACTGCTCTGAACAGCTTGACAGCTAGGGAGGAGGGGAAGGGGTTGCTTTACTAATTGCTGCTCAGAAAAGAGAAGGAGCAAAAATAGCTGCTGTAGAACTGATGTTTCCACATTTACTTACTCTCTTGATAGGAGTGTTGACTTTCCTTTAGCACATAACTACTGTCAAAAAGAAAGCAAATGAATATATTTAAACAGCCACCTGTAGTGCTCCCATGTTAACATGCAGTATCTGTTTTCAGCCCACCAGCTTATACTACAGCAATGTCAGTTTTATTTCATGATATTTCTGTCGAGATGAAAATAATGTATTTTTATATCCATAAAATTTTTAAATGAGAATGGCTTAAAACCACCACAATTCACATATCAGATAAACTTTAAAAGCTAGTTTAGTTTCCTTTACACTTTTGCCTTTTTGGAAATCCCCAGGTGACATACACATACATACACACATACATGCATACATAAATCAACTATGTAATAGTTACAGATGCTAAAATGTACTAAAATAAATGATTTGGCACGTCTGAAGGTTAATTCCTACATTTAATAAGTAGCTAATGGCTGTTTTAGTCATGTACCCGTACCTCAGTGAGTTCTGACTAGCTAGTTTGAGTATCTTTCATCTACTCCGGTATTTGTATAACACTCCTTGAGCTTTCTGTGTCCTCTGGAACTCTTCCAACAAGCCGTTGGTCATTCTGTAGCAAGCAAACAGTGATGTGCTTTTTTTTCTTTTTTAAGTTAAAGCCTATTTTAAGCCTCCAGGGGTTCTGACCCCACAATGTATTTCCACGGGTGATTCTTTTTCCAGCTGAAATTAAATTGACTATGTTATATTTGGTATTCTATTTAAGCAGATACCCCTATACAAGAGCGAGAAGAGAGGTTTTAAAACTTTTTGCTGTGATTTCTTATATAACTGAGATGTTCTTGCTGAAGTTGGAGAAAGTCAAGTCCATGTTTTATAAAATTAGTGAATCTGTAAAATTTACTAGAATTCCCTCTCCTTGTATCCTCTTAAGTGATTTTAGTAAATGGCACCAGTGCAGTATTTCAAAAACAGTAATTCATTGAATGTCCATTCTTCCTTCTACTGCAGAATAGATTATATTTAAAGTCAAGATTAATGGACAGATTTTGATGTTAAAGCCCAGTGTCCCAGGCTATCATTCCCTGGGGGCACATAGTGCATTAGTTTAAGCCAATATACTGCTTATCATAGATTCTATGACCATATTTGAAATGGCAATTTGCTGTGCTTTGTTAATACTTTCTATGATAATAAAATCACTTTTCTGTATCCCCAATAATTACAGCATTTAAAATCTTAATTATATTAGTGCACATTTAAGTAGAGATAACATTTAAGTAATTGTATACTGTAAAATCTCACTTTAGAGTTTGGGGAGCTTTTTGGTTTGGGGTGATTTTCATTTTGTGTGTATGTGTGGGTGTTATTTTTTTTTCTTTTGCAATCATCTGACAAGGTTTGAGCTTAGTATTTAACTGAAACCTTTACATTAATTTTCTCTGCTTTGATGGACTGAAAATTTTGTTCCCAAAAGGAACAACATATATAGACTGTGTTTCTTGGACCCTCCCAGTAATTTTAAACTTACTCTAATACTAGCAATTTTGGAGCAGTTCTTTACTTAGTATAAAAATTGCAAATCAATATAGTATTCTCAAATTTATCTTAACAAGAATAGGTACAAATTTTTAATTTCATTAAATTTGAAGTCCAGATAACTCAGTTTTTCTTTTAGATGTTTTGTTTCATGCACCTTTTGTAAAGGTAGGAGAGAGATATATAAGTATTTGGTAGTCATGTTAGTGACTTTTGGAAATCACCAATGATTATTAGATTATTAAATCAGGAAGTATTTTCAGAGATATTAGATAGGTTTGAATTTTTAAGCCTATTTATTTGAGGCTAATCTTTCTTAATGTATTTACATGAACATTGGTAGAAATGGACTTATCAACTCTTCTAATGTTTTCATTTAGTAATTGACTGATTTACGAGCAATTATATATGGTACAAATGTATTCCACTCAGCTTTCAGTAATAGGTCTATCCTCACACTGCCTTAGCACCTGCTATGGATTTTGAGTCATCTGGCAGCCATGGGACTCCGATAAAGAAGTACCAGGTGTCCTGCCTATCTCTAATTGAGACGCAGTGAAAACAATACAGACTTGGCAATGTGGTTAAAAGGATGGATTAAAGCCCAGCTTTGTCTGCACTGACAAATCACAGCTTTTACTAATGGTGGAGGTAGTGTCAGCTACTAAAGAATTGCATTAATATAAGACATCATAAAACAGACAGTTGATCATAACCTGTTGCAGGCTTTTTGAGAAGTACTTCTGCTAGTGTGGTGCAATTAAACAATATATTTAGGAGAATTTGTTTTCACTACAGGTGAACTAGACTGCAGATTTCATGGCAGATTTAGCTACAGTAGGAAAGAAATGGAATATCCCTCCCCCTGCCACATCACTAATTTACCAGACATTGCTTTGTAAGGTAAACAATATAGTTTACATTCATTTTATAAATGATTGGTGCCTATTATCTCATAGAATACTTTAGTTGCCCTATATATTTCAGACTTATGTAATACTTTACAACTAATAGTAGCATGAAATCCTTAAAATTCATTTGTAAACTATATCTACACATATTGCATATCTTAATAAAATTCATCTTCATTACTCAAGGCTACTCAGTGATTTTTTTTTTGCCTCACAGTTTATAAAGGTATTTCATGGCCTTCTAAAACTATAATGTTAAATATCACTTGAATTCTTTTCTCATTTTTACTTTAGGACAATTTGAGGGTTTTTTTACTATGTTATATGTATGTATATAGTAAAGTACAATAATTATAGTGTAGATACATAAGCAGATTTGGTTAATGCTCATTGTCCCGGCCATCTTTGGGATAACATGCCTCGTAGTCCTTTTTTTCCTCCTCCGTAAAACACACAGATCAGTGAAATTAGACATAAAGAATACTGAGGCATTACCTAAAAGATCAGGTTTCTAGTCCCATCTGTGACTCAGCAGAACCTTTTTTTTTTTTTTTTTTTTTTTGTATAATTTGCTGTGTCCTCAAAGCAAGGAGACTTATTGCTGAATAAACACTTTTCTAGGTGGGGTGGGAGGGACAAAACAATCAGGCTTGTGACATGTACCCAAATCCCAAGCTCTTGAGAGGCTGAGGCAGAATGATCATTAGTTTCAGGCCAGTCTGAGCTCCAAAGCAACACTGTCTCCAAAAACATTAAAAAACAAACAAACAAAAAAGTAGTTCATGAGTTTGTTTTGGTTCAACTTCATATGGTTTCCTTGTGTAGAAAACAATTCATTTGGTGAAAACCACGTTTGCATTCTGATCATCTGGACTATGGAATGCTCTACTTTCTTGCCCCTCCTACCCATCCACATGATAAGGAGATAAACAACCTGAACTCCTTATCATGCCATGTTCTAGCTGGGATACTCAATAGACTTGCTGTGGTTTTTTTTAATTAATTGTTATTCAAATTAAAAGCAACCTTATTCTACATGCCAATCCCAGTTCTCTCTCCCTCCTGTCCTTCCTATTTCCCCCCACCATCCCCCCTTCCCACTCCCTCATCCACTCCTCAGGGAGGGTGAGGCCTTCCATGGGGAATCATCAAAGTCTGTCACAGCATTGGGGCAGGACCTGGGCCCTCTCCCTGTATCTAGGCTGAGAGAGTATCCCTCCATAGGCAATGGGCTCCCATTCATACACTAGGGATAAATACTGGTTCCACTGCCAGAAGCCCCATAGATTGTCCAAGTACCCCAACTGACACCCACGTTCAGAGGCCTGGTTCGATCTTATGCTGGTTCCCCAGCTGTTAAACTGGGGTCCATGAGCTCCCACTTGTTCAGGTCAGCTGTTTCTCTGGATTCCCCCAACATGGTCTTGACCCCTTTTCTTATCACTTCTCCTTCCCTACAACTGGATTCCAGGAATGCAGCTCAGTGCTTAGTTGTGGGTGTCTGCTTCTGCTTCCATCAGCTACTGGATGAAGAAAGAGTCTAGGATGGCATTTAAGGTAGTTATCAATCTCATTATAGGGGAAGGACATTTAAAGTAGCCTCTCCACTATTGCTTAGATTCTTAGTTGGGGCTACCCTTGTAGATCTCTGGAGATTTCCCTGGCTCCAGGTTTCTTGCTAAGCCCGTCATGGCTCCCTCTATTAAGGTAGCTCTTGCCTTCCTCTCCTTTTGTTCTCCCAACTCAACCTTCTTGATCCCTCGTGTGTTAAATGCATTTTAAAGTTACTTTTTACTCACAGTCAATTTATTAGGAGGTAACCCCTGCTGTAAGTTGAAGCTCATCTATATGTAAATGTTTTTCAGGCTTGTTTTGTTTTCACAGTTTCTCTCCTTCTGTAGCACAGGCTGGCCGCCTTGAACTCAAAATCCTCCAGCCCCAGCCTCCTAAGCACTGGTGCTACAACATCCAGATAATACCTTTGTCAGTGAGTACCCAGCTGACTCAGAAACATGCCCTCAATTATTGTATTGCCTACATGAATTTTCTTTAAGGTCCTTTCTCCTTTTTCAGTGGTGTCCCCTTTATACAAATAAAAATAGTTTAAACACTATTATAAAATTATGGCCGGGCGGTGGTGGCGCACGCCTTTAATCCCAGCACTTGGGAGGCAGAGGCAGGCGGATCTTTGTGAGTTCGAGGCCAGGCTGGACCGACAGCCTCCAAAACAATACAGAGAAACCCTGTCTCGTAAAAACCAAAAAAAAAAAAAAAAAAAAAAAAATGAAGAATTTTAAATGTTTAATTTTCCTTTAAGAATTATTGAAAGTGGAAGTGCATATTTGTCTGTGCTGAATTGTAATGGATTGTGATTCTTTACAACATTCACAGAATGGTTTCTTTGACAAATTATTCAAGAATAAATACTTAAAAGAGCAATTTCCAATTTTCCTTTCTGCTGATGAATTTTAATGAGACAAGTTTAAGTTCTCACTCTGTAGCTCTGGCTGGCCTAGAGTTCAAAGAGATTGGCCCACTTCTGCTTTCAGAGTGCTGGGACTAAAGACATGGCTCCCCGACCTGCTGCACTGTGCTGGGTCTGCTCTGTTGGTCGTTTTACTCTAGAGTCAGCGCGGTCAAGAGGTGGCACAGAGCCAAGTGTGCGCTAAGTATGACTGGGAGTGGATGTGGTGGGCTCACTGGACGTGGTTCAGAGGGCTAAGTGCTTACCACACAAGTGTGAAGCTTCAGGCTAAGTAGACTTGTGTAAGAAGAGGGGGACAAGGGATGTGCCTCAAGGAAGGCATGAGCTTGTCTTCTAACCTCCCCACACATGCACTGTGGTCCACAGACACAGTTCATATTATTAATTAGCATTGGTCTTTTTCCTGCTCCCATCTCTGTAGTCTCTTTCCTGGTGCTTAGTCTAGTAAACTACGCTCTCTTAAATAGTTTCTGAAAGGGTTGGTGACTCACACCTATTATCCCAGTACTTGGGAAATGGAGACAAGAGAATCAGGAGTTCAAGATCATCCTTGGCTACACAGTGAGTTCTAGGCCATCCTGGACTACTTAAAACCCTGTCCCAAGAGACAAAGGAAAGAAGAGAAGGAATCCTTTCTGACTTTGAGGGGCAGGTTGTGGTGGCACTTCAGTGTTGCTGTTGCACTTTATAGACTAGAGGTTCTGCGTGTGTTTATGCTGCATTTTAATTGTTCATTTTGTGCTTTGATTGGTAGAGAAACTAATGTCTTAGGAGCAGAGGCCATGCAATTTTATCACTGTAGTTTCAATACCTACTACAAGTTGCAAGACTGTCTTACAAGTAGCTTGTTTATTGACCAAATGGTTCTAATAATTAAAGTAGTACCCAGATTATAGCCACTTCAATTACAACTCAGAGTACAATTTAAATAGCACTCTCCAATACAATTGTTCATCCAGTAGTCAGAATTTCTAAATAATGGTTTCTGTCAGAATTCTCCCTGTGATACTTCTCTTGGAATCTTGAATACAGAGAAGAGACAAGAAACTCCTACTCCTCAAAGCTACAGAGAATCACAGGCTGAGTGTAGAGCACATGCTGCTGAAGAGAACCAACAAGTCCAGGGTGGGCTTTCTGTACCTCCCTAAGCCTGCATCGATAACAGATTCCACAACTTCAGGCTTACTTTAGAAGAAGCCATCTTTATGGTGTTTATTTTCCCCGTTATTTAGGAGGTAACTCATTAAACCACAAAGAGGAACATAAGCAATAGTAAAAGCATTTTTAATATTTGTTTACAATTACAATTTTCATAGCACATGAATTATGCTTTATTCATTCATGTATATGTGTAGTTAAGTTGTGTATGCATGCAAAACTTTCCATTTCATTTAGTGTAACCATGAATTACATTCTAGCTAAATGTACAACCTACTGAATCATGCCTTGGTATCAGTGATCCCAAAACTGAAAATGAAACTGAGCAGGTGGCATACCCCTTTAATCCAGGCATTCAAGAGGCAGAAGCAGGTGGATCCCTGGGAGTTGGAGACCAACCTGGTCTACAGAAGTAGTTCCAGGACAGCCAGAGCTACATAACAGAGAGACCCTGTCTCCAAAACTGAAAAGTGAAAGTGTTCTTATTTCTTATAGTAAAAGGAGTTTAAAATTACAGGATTAAGAAAACTGTAGAGATCCAAGGCTGTAGCTTCTTTAAGAACAAGTCTCCCTTTTAGTCTAGTCTCCTTACAGTTTAATAAAATGAAAATATTTACTATTTAACCTTTTCTTCATGTTTAATTTACTTTAACATGAAGTAATCAAAAGCCCTCTGTACATGCCACAAATCATAAACATTACTGACATTATTATAGAGTCCTGACATGTGAATATAGCTATATTTTGATGGATGTATGCTCACTTTGTCACCCAAACTAGCGTGGCATTTAAGACCCTCTTGCCTTAGCTTTCAAAGTGCTACGATTATATGCGACTATGTCTGGCAACAAAGCTAGATTTTCTGCCTCGGCATTGAAAATTTTCCTAGAGCAGGGCATTGTCAAGTGCACCTGTAGTTCCAGAAGATGCTGTGTTCACGCTTAGCTTGGAAGGATGTAAACAGGGAGAAAAGGGAGTGGAAATTGTCAAGACATCACCTGCCATTTACAAAAGCACACACCAAACATTAAACTAGTACAAAAATAATATATCTATTATATTGGTTACATTGCTGACAGATGAACAAAATTTGTCCAGAAGAGTTTTACAGTTACTAAAATATCATTAGCCAGGCGGTGGTGGCACATGCCTTTAATCCCAGCATTTGGGAGGCAGAGACAGGTGAATCTCTGTGAGTTCAAGACCAGCCTGGTCTACAAGAGCTAGTTCCAGGATAGCCTCCAAAGCCAAAGAGAAACCCTGTCTCAGAGAAAAAAAAACTATTCATAAAGCTAATCCTTACATTTGGATATAAGGTCACTGCAGAGGTCCATACTTCAATAAAGTATTGAACATACTTTTAAGTACATTTAAAGTTCAAGAAAAATATAACAGCATTTGTCCCAGTGTAGCAATGAAAATAATACTCAGCTCTGATGTAGAGGGGTCTTTGGGTTACAGTGTATTTATATTCTTTAAAGTCCTAGTAAAGTAAATAGGGACAGACGGTGATGTCCCCATAAACTGCAGAAAAGGGAACTCATAATTGTCTTTCCAGAGCCACCTTTATCAAATTTTTAAGCTAATTTTACCTTGAGATGTCTTAAATTTTTACAAGTACTTCTGTGAAATCATCTTAGGTCTACACTTTAAATTTAATTTTACTTCTGAATATTTTTGTTAGTTCCACTTCAACTTTTTATCATCTTACTCATTTCAGTGTTTAATTTTAATGCCATTTGCAACACTTACTCACAGTAGTGAGTAGCTTTTTGCTAGCCACTGAGTTTATGTGTGTCAATTTATAGGTAGTAATAACTCTTCCCTAGAGAGCTGCCTCTAAGAGTGACCTGCTATGAAGAGGTTCAGGCATTTGCTGCTTCAGATGCTGGTGACAACTGCAGATACCATGGCGACTCTTTAGAGCCGTTAACCATTACAATCACAAAAGTGCCTTGTGTGGACCCAGGACGTGGTGGAAGTTTATCACATCTCCTAATTGTATGTTTTTTGGACCAAAAATTGTGAATGTGTATGAACAGTAGGTTAGGTTTGTTCATTTTTATGTTACTTAATTTGGCTGTAACAAACTTGAAGAAACTATAAAGAACACTTACTTTTAGAAATTGGGTTACTTTAAGCTGTAAGTATTTACCCAGTTTCTGAACTTAATCCACAAAAGGGAAAGTTCAGGTGTTAGCCTGTGCTAATATGTGATGAGTTTCCCATGTAAAAGCTCACTCTTTCACATAGACTTAAACTTCTCAAAATTAAGAAGCCTGTTTTCATTAAATACATTGTGTGTTTTATATAAAATGTTACATGTCTGGAAAACCTTCCATTTTATAGGACTATGTGCTATGGCTTAGAGTTATGTTGCTTTATAAACCTTTATATAGCACAGTAGGTCACCCTTCATTGTGCTTTATTTACCTAATCTTTTTTTTTTTTGCTTTGATGAATTTGGCCAATTGGAATTATCCTCCTTGTTTTAAAAATATTAACATTTGCTTTTTCTGCCTAGTTTTTTATGTAAACTCTAAATAAGATAAAGTAAAATATTTCATTTATAGACCCTCTAAAGTAGAGCATTTTCAAAGCAGGTAGCTGTCTCCACCCTGCTTTTCATGAAGCGTTTTACCCATTCAAGCAGACTTTTAAAAACAGCTTGTTTTGATAGCAGACTGTTCTCCTGTGGGCCTTCAGCCTTTGCTTCCTGGCAGCACCTTTGGTGCGAAAAGAGAGTGATCAATTGGGAGACTATCAGTGCCAGCATGCATAGAGTGATAAGTTAACACACCACTGGGAATTTCTAGGGCCCACCAAGATACTTCACTTCTAATGTGCTAACAAGCTCACTTTTCTACCTCTTGCCTCTTCAGTTATTTTTTTTCTCAGAAGAGCTTAGAAGTTGAGTGCATCAGGCATAATGAAAAGCTCTGTAGGAGGGAGAAGCAATAACCCCATTTTTCCCTTTTCAGCCAAATAGAAAATTAGTTTCTGGTAATACACAAAGGCCAGTATTTTTTGTACAAGGGGCACTGCTGTGAATCAAAGGACTCTATTAACTGCAGAAAATTTGGCAGCTGTGAATCTCCCCCAATGAAAAAAGTACTTTCCAACAAGTTGTGAGATATGTGGTATTATTTAGATTGAACAGTCAGTTCCATCCTCTTCCATTTAGAACCATATATCTTCTTTTTAAACATGCTATGTTACTTTCTATGTTAAATTTGCCTCATAAATGTCTGTTCTCTGTCCATAAAATCCTTCCTCATCACCAGTCACTTTAATACATCTTACCCTGTTGCTACCTATTTCAGAAGTAAAATTCTTTTGGAGTTCAACCACAATGTACAGAATTGAAAATAATAAATTGTAGCATCCAGGTTATTTCAATATTTGATGCAAAACCATAGATTGTAATCCAAGAAGCTAGATATGAGGCATCAGAAAGGCAAATGATCCTTCTAAGTCATGTCCCAATGGCAGTCTGTCCTCTAACTAGCAAGCCTTTTGCCACCTCCTAATAAACTTTTGTAAATGTAACTGACCATAATATCACCCACTGAATTATCTGTTTAAATTAGCTCCCAAATGATTTTTCCTAGTTTGAGTTATAATTCCTAGAATTATAGAAGTGAAATATTGAACTGTAATTTTAAAAAGAGAATAGCAAATTTTAAGATGGAAATACTAAAGTGGCTTTTAGGGAGAGAAAAATCAATGGAAAAAGAAAAACCAATGGGTGAGTTTTGGTTCTCCCTATGTAAATGTCTTGTGTGTGTTTTTATTGTCTTTGTTTAAATGTCTACATCGCACACCAAGTACAGCAGGAGAACTTAAAACCTGAAGAAACGTTAGGTGGTTTCTCAGTTCAGGAACTGTACGACACGAAGTCGGCATGTGCTTTTTCCTGATAATTGTCTGTTGCTGCCTGCTGCTCTACACTTTGACAGCCATTTCCATAGTTGCTTTCATGAACAACAGAAATATTCTCTCCCTTTCTTGCCCTTTCTATGCTAACAGCACAATCAGACCTGCTGAAACAGGAAGCCTGGAGTGGGGTTGTTCAAAAGCAACAACACTTCAAGGTACTGGTTGCTTGTCAATAATATCAGGGAATAATATGTGATAAGAGCGAAGTACAGTCTCTCTCTGTCAGTGTCAGTGCCCTGTCGATGCTTTGTTGGACAGTGTTTAGGAGCCCCATGGACTCTTTGCAAATATTCCTGCTTGTTTCAGTGTTGTAATTGAAGGGGTATTTTTTTTACTGACACACAGATTCAGCTATGCATTTATCTTAACTGCATGGAGTTATTCAAGGATTATAACAACAGTAGTCTTCCATTCAAAATGAGAACAATTGTTGAGAAAATACAGAGATTTTAAAAATGAAGAAGATATGTAGGAATTTCACAATAAGTCTTTACAAATAAAAAATTGAGAATTTGGGACATAGTATTTTTTTAAGCATAGTACAATTTTACTGAATGACTTTGGGAGTAAATCTGCAGATGAAAGTTGATTAACAAGAAGGGCCCAGACTAAGCAACTAACAATTGAATCTTTTCTCAAACCTTTCTAATCATAAATCCGGTATTATAATTATTCTTTAGCAACTTGCTGTTAAACTGCCACTTGTCATGGAGTCAACGGAAATAAACTGCCACTAAGAAGCACATTTTTATACTTTAGAAAGGGGCACTTTTAGTCGTGTGTAAGAACAGAGAACAGTCACCAAGGGAGGGTGCACTGTTGTGGTCCTCTCAGAAAATGAGCTTGCACACATCCTCCCAGTTCATCCTTAACAGAAGGGAATCAGCTATGAGGAGAGAGCACGGTACCTGCAAACAATTGTTCAGCACCATTTAGAACCAACAACATTTGAAGACTTTGCAGCACAGGTTTTCTCTCCAGCACCCTACCATCACTTACCTTCTGATGCAGGTAAGAATAAAGGAAAGTATTGATAGCTTATCATGAACTCAAAATGCAATACCCTTTTCTTCTAAACCTTGATTGCATAAGATTCTCATCATTGAAATACATTATTTATGACTATTTGAGTTTGGCCTATAAATTTATTTCCTTTTATCTGACTGTGGTTCTTTTAAAAATCCAATAATCTTCATATAAGTACATGGTCCACATCACAGTCACTGACTCTTGCATTTCATGAGATTCTGAAGCAGAGGGCACTCTCTCGACTTCAGAGGATCAAATTTTACGGATATGGTATCATTATCTCTAATGAAGCTAACTCAGTCTAGATCTAGAATATTTAGTACAGCAAATTATCTTATAATATTTGAAGATTTTAAGAGGGTACTGCATTAATACATTTAACTAATTTTAAAGAAATCAGAAAAAAATGACTCATGGCCTTCCTATTCTGTAATATCTTGCACTCCTTATGATTGTTTCATTTATTTTATTTTCCCTCTTTAGATCATTAAGTATCAGTTCTGTTTATCTGAAGGTAAGACAAAGTGTCAACCAAAGCATCTTCTGTTCTTCTCCCATTTCCTTTTTCCAGAACTAGCGAGCTCTGCGCTTGTAACTCAGACAATAAGCAGACTTAACACTGCCCTGGTTTATACTAAACAATTCAAAGTTGTCACTAAATTTTTCCCAGAATTATACTAACTAACCCAGGTCTGCATGAAACACTAACATGGTTTGGGGATAAAGTAACTAATGATAGGACTCCTTGACTGAAACTTGTTATACCCTGTTATATTGACTTCTTTTGTTTGTTTGTTTCTCAGCATGAAAAGTAGCTCTATTGAACTGACATCATGTGGCTTTGTATTTTTGCAATACATTCTATTGTTACCAGATATCTGAACTCATCGTTGGCATTGCACTAGGCACTTGAAATCCAGCAATGAGTGTTGTGGTGATGTCTAAGGGAAGCAGAAAGAGCATAATAGGAACTTGGCCACAATAAAGTACTTCTCATTCTCATTACAGCAAATACACATATATATATATCAGATAAATTTAAATGCACAGTAGTTTTTTAAACTAATCTATTTTTAGTCTATTTTATAGAATTATAATTCTCAGTTGAGGTTTCTTTAATGAAATTAAAGCTTTCCTTCAGTAATAATTAATTTGCCATCAGAAAAATAATTTTACCAAAGAACTTAGAAGCCTTTCAACTAAAAGACCTAGCAAAGGGAAAACATGTCATGCGAGGTTAAATCTTTTGAAAATAATATAAAAAGTGTAAGACTGACTTTCATAGATGTACACTCTGTAAAAGTGATCAGTTTGGCATTAAGATGAAAACATGAAAGAATGGAAAGGTATCCAAGCTGAATCAGAAAACAGCACAATGAAAATCACTGTTGTGTATTTGGGCATCGGCACTGTCAGCTACAGAGACTTTCTGGTAAGATGCAAGGCTGTATTCAGCAAGTTCCATCATCAGGGAATGACTGATAGACTGGGCTCCGCACTAGGCTCACTGTCACTTCTGCTTACAAATGCTGTTCCATTCCTGTTGCTAGTCACCAGCTAGAATCTCTAGTATTCATCATCTTAAAGTTCTTTTCACATTTTGTATATTTTCCTGCGCATTCAGCAGATAGACACATGGAAGTAAGTTACAGCACAGGGTATTGTTACAGTAACCATCAAGGCGCTGTTGGCTTCATTTTTAATGTGTTAATGTTCTTATGAGTTTTTTCAGCACGATACTTGATGTGGTTGTTATCTAAACAGAAATTAAAATAGGAATTTAAACATAGACCTAATATTGTGTTTAAATTTTTAAGTTAACTTTTTAAAATTGTCTCTGCCTTTAGGACCATTAGAGACATGCATGCTGGTTTTATTAAAGGTGTTCTACCTCTGAATGACATGTATCAGTGTTACTGAATACATTTTTTCAGACTTTTAATAGTTACAACAAGTTTTTCTCAGAATGGTACTCAGTTCAACCCAATAAGCTATAGTTATAAAGCTTGTACTTGCAGAATAATTTTTCTTCCATTTCAAATCTTTGTTTTCCTGTCATATTTCATTTCTTACATAGAAAACAATCCTTTAAACTTTTAAGTCAAAACAGGAGACTTTGAAGTCAGTATTTCATAACAGTTTGGACCTGACTGCTCCTTTGCAAAACTGACATAGTATGATGCTTATTGGATTTTTTTTGAGACAGAGTCTAGGCTTGCACCAGCCTGCACACATGTCTGAATTCATCTTTTAGTTACAGAGGTGTTTGCCCATTCATGAAATGGATTATTGCAATTGAGAATCAGCTTAAGATATCATGTGTATATAAGACAATACTAATCAGTGGTAATATATGTGAAATTACGCTTTTTTAAAAGATGCTAGCATGCAGATATTCTTTGTAGCCAACCCTGTAATATACTTTATTTAGACTCAGTGGAATAGTATTCATAGGAAACTGGAAGGATAGCCCAGTGGTAGAATATATGTTTACCAGACTCAGAGCCCTGGCTGAGCTCATTCCCTACCTGGGGGAGGAGAAGTAATATCTGTATTTATATAATTCGGTTCATCTAAAATTTCCTGGTTAACAGTAATTGGCTAATAGTGATGACATTTAAAACCTAAAATTTTTTTCATGTAACTTTATTTAAATAGATGTGAAAGATTTCAGTGTACCATAATTGATCCATAAATTTCATAACTGTGTTTTCTCAAAATGTACTGTCTGTGGCACTAGACTGATAACTTAAGGGAAATTATTTTTATCCCTAAGGTCATTGAGAGAAATACTGTGATGTCACAGTGTTGATCTTCCATAACTACATTAAAACATTATTAAATTTTTCTTGTCTTTTATTTAAAAAAAAGTTACAGGAATTTTTTTATCTTCATCAGGCATGAATGTGGAAAATATCAAAAGTTTTATATACTATACACACACACACAGACACAGTGAGAGAGGGAGAGATAGAGAGAGAGAGAGAGAGAGAGAGAGAAAGAGAGAGAGAGAGCCCATTTCTTCTAACTGTAAATTTGAAAATACAGTTGTTCTTGTTCCTGGCCAGATTACAGTGATAGTTCAAAAATACTCACATTTCTCCCTAATGTTACATTGTTTTTTGTAATAAAAAATTACAAAATTCTGTTGAGGAACAGAATCCTATTTTGCTGTGTATAATAAATACTAATCAGTTTGTCTTTCTCAATTTAGCACTAAAAATATACCCATTGTTCTAATACTATGTATTTTTATTATATCAACCATAAGTATTGAATAGTATATCTGGAATTACATGTAAGCCTCCAATAACTATCTTCTTTGGGGTTGTTTTTCAGCAGCTTAACTATTCTTTAGCAATTAAGGAGTTGACTAATAACTTGATTATCTACATATATGGACATGAAAATATGTATATATCAGTAAGTCTATATATACACCATTTTTATAATTACCTTTAGAAAATATCAGCCTTGCCATTCATTACCATGTAGGTGTTATTGTGTGTAGATAGGTTAGGATGTGTAACTGTTGGGTTTTTCTAAATATTTAAGGAGGATGTGTCATCAAAATTAGACACTGTTTTAGGTACTTTAAGTTCAGTGTCCTTTAAATGTTATTTCAAACTTTCCTCCTAGACATTGAAATAATCTAAAAAAAAGTGTTTTAGCTCCTTCAGAAGATACTTATATTAAAAAACTAAACATTAGTTATAAGTGCCAATATAAAAATCAGTTTCCTTCGCCGGGCGTTGGTGGCGCACGCCCTTAATCCCAGCACTCGGGAGGCAGAGGCAGGCGGATCTCTGTGAGTTCGAGGCCAGCCTGGTCTACAAGAGCTAGTTCCAGGACAGCCTCCAAAGCCACGGAGAAACCCTGTCTCGAAAAACCAAAAAAAAAAAAATCAGTTTCCTTCAATATATTAGCATAATCTATAAATTTATTTAATAGTTTTTAAAAAACAGATTCCTGCTCAAATTTGTGTGTCAGTGGATTCATCTGAACTTGTAGACAGGCAAATTTGTTCTTTTCACTATCTCGCACTTGGAAATTTGACTTTTATATTATTAACCAGTGGTTAAAACTAACTTAAATAGCATAATTTGTGGCAATAATTGCTAAGTTCAGTTTCCATATGGTTGATGTAAAGCTTTTGTAATGAAAGTGATAAAGGACTGCAGGATGTGGACCCTTTCATTACATCTTCACAGCAGACCTATGCAGTTTTAAAAGGAGAAAGATGACACCAGGACCACCTCATAAGTGATGAGGTCAGCATTTTACCCTGACCCTGTCTCCTTCAGAGCTCATGGCCTCAACATCATAGTTGCCATTGGTCTCTCAGACCCTTACTATTGCTAGCAGTGGAAAGGGAGAGAGAGGGTCAGGGTCAGGGAGAGAGAGAAGGAAAAGGGGAAGAGGAAGAGAGAGAGAGAGAGAGAGAGAGAGAGAGAGAGAGAGAGAGAGAGAGAGAATATAGTTACTATTATTATAAGCAAGAGTCCAGAAGTACCTAACCTCATTCTTGCTAACAGTCACATTGTCTCTTAGTTCATCTAATGAAAGTTGCTTTCAAAGTTACAGTATTTTAAAGGCATTATTAGCCAATAACTTTAGGAAGTTTTTGTTGGTTTTGTTTTGTGCCTGCCTGGGTGCGCGTTTGGTTTTGGGGTTTTTTGTTTGTTTTTTGGTTTTTTAAGACAGGGTTTCTATGTAAGTTCTGTCCTAGAACTCACTTTGTAGACCAGGCTGTCCTCAAACTCATAGAAACCCACCCACCTCTTCTTCTTGAGTGCTGGGACTAAAGGATTGTGCCACTACCACTCAGCAACTTTAGGAAGTTTTAAAGTGGTCAGCAGATAGTATAGACCAAACCAAAATAAATTTAAAAATCATTTATATTCCCTTTAAAAAAGGCTGTGGAGCCTCCTGAAGTCATATCCGAGGTATCATCTATGATGGTTTATTGTAATCAGCATGTAGCTTGTACTGTCAGAGTGTAGACAGTCTGTGGAGCACTTTGATAGGGTTAAGTACGTGGATGTAGGATCCACCCTGGAAGATACAGTAATGACAGAAGTAATTCAGTTGTATCTTCATGATTCAGATGGTGTAAATCAATAATTAGGAAGATTAGGTTGTGACAGGAAATGGCAAGTGTGACTGTTTTCTTTACAAATCCAAAACTGGGGCCTGCCTCTGGTGAACTGCTATAGAATGGCTGTGCTGAGTATATTCCACATGTCACTTGTAGAAATGTAAGCTTGAGACCTACACCAACCCTGTCTCTGTTGATTTTAATTGCATGAGATGAAATGAAATCATTTTAATGTGGCTATAGCTACCTCATTACGCAGTACCTATGTAGAGTTCCTGTGACTGCGTTGTGAGGCAGTATAGAAGACATGGGAGAACTGCTGACTTTGAAGAAAGTATTTTCTAAGTAGAGAAGTGGAATAAGCACCCCAGTGCCCAAAGATGGGCTGTCTTCACGGTCGTTAAAAAGTGGTGAGGAAAAACACACAGTCATTCTCATTGTTAAACTGCCTTCCAGAGATCAGGAGTTTCAACCAACAAAAGCAGTTGATGGGAATATTTTAGTTTTCTTCAAAGACTCTTCATTCTAGTACTAGGTTTGAGGATTAAGAATTAAGCAGAAGAAATGCTCTTTTCTGGGATGCTTGAAAGCAGTTCTCTTGAGTAAAACTTCTGTGGTGATGTGAATGTCACATGTCTGCTCTGTCCAAGATGGTAGCAACTAACCAGGTGTGACTGAGCAATTGAATATGACTAGTGTAGCAAAGAATTTAAGTTTTAATTCCATGAAATTTAAACAGTTGTAGCTATTACCTCGTTACACTGTCTATCTAAAGATCTTAGGATGAATTGTCAGACAGTATCAGTGCAGTGAACACATTAGACAGTAGATGTTTCTTGGCTCTCTCACACACTTTTCTCCTGTTCTCTTTCCTGTTTGAACTTGTTTTGTTAGTTGGTAAGTATGGCATCTGAAGTAGTGGAGCATTGGCCATTGTGGAACATCTCCACCCTAACTCATCGCATGTCAGTCATGTTTATAACACAAACCTGCTTGTTCTGTTGCTCGGGTAACGCCTGTAGCACCTGCCGTCTCTCTGGCGTCTGTCCTCCTCTTTTGTCCTCCGCTCTGCTCCCTGCTGCATTTCTTCCCTCACAGCAGAAAGGCATGCACTGCTAGATCTGTCCCTCCCAAGCCCCGCTAGAGACACTGGCCCTCGGGGGAACAGCACTGGGACGGAAGACCTCTCTTCACCTGCGTGGGTGGCACCAGGAAACTCAGCTACTGCCCCTCGCTGTCCTTTTCCCTAAGTGAGCTGTGGGCTCAACAATCTCTGATTATTCTAGTCTGTGTCTACTCTGAGCCAGCTCAGATCATTAAGAAGAGTAAATCTGAAAAAAAATAGACTTCCTGCTTTATTTTATCGGCCAGCCTCATGTTAATTAGAAGGAAATGTGAGAGGAGACACTTTGAGCAGGTCGTGCACAGGCTCCAGTGGCAGCATGGTTCCCCTTAGCCGTGCATATCTGTCCCCAAGGAGAGTTGTAACAGTTGGCCTTGAAAAGTACTTTGGAGAACTCTTTGGGGATGTATTCTTAAGATACCTCAATAGGATCTGTACTTCCTGAGCATTTTTGTTTTTCTGCTACTTACATGTAGACCTTTGATTTAAGCAGGAGTGTTTCATTACATAGAAACACTAGCAGAATTATTTCCAGAATGTCAGGGAGGATCTGGAAGAACTGCCCTGTAAATGACAGAGAATTTTCCTGTTTGAATTTGTTTTGCCTATTTTTCTATGTCTACTAATTCTACTGCTAATTGTAAACATCTAAGCTAATGGACACAAAAGCATTACTAAAGACATTTTCTTGGTTGGGTTGCTTTGTCTCGGGAATTTGGCTGCTCCTTGTATGGCGTACTACATACCTGGCATGGCCTCCTGAGGGCCTCTCTGTTTGGAGCTGGTGTGTGGTGTGAAGGTTCTCTCTGTTTGGAGCTGGCGTGTGGTGTGAAGGTTCTCTCTGTTTGGAGCTGGCGTGTGGTGTGAAGGTTCTCTCTGTTTGGAGCTGGCGTGTGGTGTGAAGGTTCTCTCTGTTTGGAGCTGGCGTGTGGTGTGAAGGTTCTCTCTGTTTGGAGCTGGCGTGTGGTGTGAAGGTTCTCTCTGTTTGGAGCTGGCGTGTGGTGTGAAGGTTCTCTCTGTTTGGAGCTGGCGTGTGGTGTGAAGGTTCTCTCTGTTTGGAGCTGGCGTGTGGTGTGAAGGTTCTCTCTGTTTGGAGCTGGCGTGTGGTGTGAAGGTTCTCTCTGTTTGGAGCTGGCGTGTGGTGTGAAGGTTCTCTCTGTTTGGAGCTAACATGTGGTGTGAAGGTTCTCTCTGTTTGAGCTGGCGTGTGGTGTGAAGGTTCTCTCTGTTTGGAGCTGGCGTGTGGTGTGAAGGTTCTCTCTGTTTGGAGCTGGCGTGTGGTGTGAAGGTTCTCTCTGTTTGGAGCTGGAGTGTGGTGTGAAGGTTCTCTCTGTTTGGAGCTGGCGTGTGGTGTGAAGGTTCTCTCTGTTTGGAGCTGGTGTGTGGTGTGAAGGTTCTCTCTGTTTGGAGCTGGCGTGTGGTGTGAAGGTTCTCTCTGTTTGAGCTGGCATGTGGTGTGAAGGTTCTCTCTGTTTGGAGCTGGCGTGTGGTGTGAAGGTTCTCTCTGTTTGAGCTGGCATGTGGTGTGAAGGTTCTCTCTGTTTGAGCTGGCATGTGGTGTGAAGGTTCTCTCTGTTTGAGCTGGCGTGTGGTGTGAAGGTGCTCTCTGGCGGCGCAGTGCAGCTGGTCTTCCCTCCCACTTGCCGTGCCCCGCCCTGCATGCTGGCGGAGCTTAGAATCCATGGACTTTCAGACCCAAAGGTTTATTTCCCATTGCATTTTCCAGGGTGCTGGCTCTGGACACGATGATTAGTGTTTTCTTTAATATGACATGAGCCACCAGATCACAGGGTTTCAAATGTATTAGTAAGCTTTGGAGACTAGCAAGTCTGGGACTGTTTTTTGTTTGTTTGTTTGCTTGTTTGCTTGCTTTTATCTTCTGATGTCCTTGTGAAGGGTTGGGATTCTGCTCCAGATAGCAGCAGAAAGGTTGTCGCAGCTTGAGAGACTGGAGAATACTGACATGTTCACTCTCTCCTACAGGATCCTACCCAGAGAGTCTGCCCAGTGACACTCCCACAGCAGCCCAGGTAGACGGGGCTGACCTGGCCTCTCCAATGTCTCCTCGAACTAGCAAAAGCCGCATGTCCATGAAGCTGCGTCGGTCCTCTGGCTCAGCCAATAAATCCTAAGGAGACAGCAGCCCAGCAGTGATCAGCAGTAGCCACCTGACACAGACGTAGCATAAACTCTTTCTGGCCTCATGTTTGCCATACATTCATGTTCCTTCCTGTACACTTATTTGAGAAAACACTGGACTTAAAGTAATTTGCAACTTGCTGTTTTAAATTTGGACTGTTTATTTAGTTCAGTTTTTCCACACTCCGTGCTGCCGTATTTTGAGGGGATCGAGTTTTATTTCATATTCTTCACCTTCCTAGATAATCATGTCTTAGTAGTGCTACCTTCAAATTCATGATTCATGTTGAGTCAAAACATAATTAGACAGATAGTCTGATATTATTTATTGTGCCTCATTACAACTTTATAATTCAGTAAATCCATAGTTTTTACAAATGTAACTTTTTTTAGTGCTGGGAATGGAAGCCAGCATCCCTAGCATGCTAGGCAAGCATAAAGCTTTTGGAAAGCTAGAGCGAAGACTGCTCATCTGTCCGTCTGTTATATAGGGTGTGTGCAGACTGTGTTACAAACAGAAACACTCTAATGGTCATGAGCAGCTCAGATTCCAACGGAAATCACACTCATTAACTCTCTTCCCAAGTCAGGGTCTCATTTCTCGGCAGTGCAAATGGCGACACAACACATTGAATAACTAGGAAAATCACCGCTGAACTTTGATTTCTGTTTAGCTCCCAAACAACTTTGTTCTGCTTTTTTAGGTGGTATCACCATTAACTGCTATTTCTAATTTGAGGCTGCGGTTTTGTTATTAGCCAGTTTATCCTGGTGTATCTGTGTGGTTTCTAAAGTACCAAAAAGAAGGTGGTGGAGAAAAGGGTGGGATACTTTTCTCATATTAATGTCTTGCTCAAATTATGTGTATTGTTTAAAAAAGCAAGGGAACATGACCCAGGAGTCTTAAGTTAAATCTATTTTAGTACTAAACTTGCTACAGGTCAGGTTGGTATGCACCCCACCTCCAGAAGGGTTTCCTGTAGTAAATAAGCTGCCCACTTTTGTTTAACACGGGCATCTCCTATGGAAATGTAGCATGATTGATACCAACTGCATGTGTAAATACATCATCCTGACAAACCACAGAATATAAATTATGTATCATTCATGTAGTGTCTACAGATTTGTAATGGACAAAAAGATGACATGGTATTTAATAAAACAAAATAAAATATTCTTCACACTTCGTCCATGATTGTATTCTGTTTAATATATTTCCAGACTTAAAGGCTGCAGGGCTGTGTAATTGGGAGATATAACATATCCCCTACAGTAGCTGAGCTAATCGTGAAAAGGTAAACATAAATGCCATTTTCAGAAGCAGCCCAGCGTACCTCAGAGGTCCTCCGCTGTCAGCTGGAGCACAGAAACTCCTCCACTGCCTAAGTCTGACCAGAAGCTTGGCCAAAATCGATGAATCTATCTCATGACATTTGACTTTTTACGTTTTCAGTGTTTTTTAATATACTTTCAGGAATAAAACTTGCTACCAAATTTTTCTAGGCAAATTTCTAGAGTTTGTGTGTGCTTTTTTAAATTAATGCTCATAAGTAAAACAATCAAATGAGCAAAGAGACCCTGTACAAATGTGTTTAAAACAGTGTAGAGAGTTTCCCACAGCCAACAGGAAGAATTTTTTTTAAAGGAAAATCAAACTTAACTCCTGCATATTTCTGTTGGACTGGTAACAGGTAACAAGATGGACAGGAAATGCTGATTGGAAATAGTGAAACTAATTAGCACCATTTATGTGATTTAAGTAGACTTAAATCAAAAAGCCAAAAGCAGTCCATACTCTGACCTCCACGGAGCTGCAGCGTGCAGCTGGACTTCAGAGGAGGCGGTCCCGTTATGTTTCAGCACTGTTCTGTTCATTTGGTAGATATAATGTCTCCTCCCTTTGCGTCTGTCAAAGCAGGTCCCTAAGACTCTCAAGTTGAATACTGGTGTTGGGGAGGTGAGAGATGTACCTTTGAAAATTCACTGAGTTCAGCCACTTCTTAAGACAATAAAGCAGGCACAGTCTACGTACTTTTATTTGGCAGAAGCAGCTTACAAATCTATTGTCAGACAGTGCTCAGCCAGTGTCCCAGACTCTGGCTATTGAGGGAATAGATACAGAATATACATTGAATATGATTTACAAAAAAATTCAAACATTGCTCCTGAAAAGAAAATACCGAATATTGAATGAATTAACATTCAGTTCATGGTGGATTACTGGTATGACCATCTTCCTTAAGGTGAACAGTTTACGATACAGCAGATTTACAGCATAATCGTTACATAATTTGAATGGACTCTTTCTAAAACATTCAAACTTTAGGGATGAGTATAGTTTTTTTTTAAAGAAAAAAAGGTTATATAAAGAAAAATTTAAGTACCTCCTCCTGGATGCAGCACATAAAATAGGATTAAGAATTCAGAGGGCACACCAACTCCTTCCCATTAAGCAGCGCCTTCCTCACCTCCAAAACCTAATTTAAAAGAAGGGACTAATACATTCAATTGAGGAAAGAAAGTTCCAGGGATATTACCACATCAGACAGCAATATCCTCGTATATTCCTGTCCATCTACAAGGGTCTAAGCCGTCCTTCCCTGCAGGTTTGGCATCAGTCACATAGCTTGATTCACAGAATATACAAGACAAGAGATCTGACCCTATTGAGACAGAAACGACGTAAGTGCCTGTGGTGGCGAGGGAAAAAACATTGGTGAATACCACTTTATGTAGGACCTTGTGTACACACTGAGACTTGCACGCGTTCACTGCGACTTTCCATAGGAACTACAAACCATACAGGATTCATTGGGGTCTCCAGCGTTTTAAGGAAGGGAACATCCTATTTCGGTGGAGAAATGAGGGCTTAAAGCTGTTAACTTTGACCATGAATTTTAGGACATACATACCTGCTCTAGAGAGGGGGTTTTACATCTCGCTGCCTTCTCTCCAGGCGGATCATGACTGTGAGAGTTTTAAGAGGGGAAAGCATGGGAAAGGAAATTGCAAAGTGAAGAAAGCCCCACAGGAGTTCCCATATTGTTTTCTCCAAGCCATTCTCGAAATCTCGCCAGGCCTCGGTCCCTCAGCAGCCAGGCCGCAGCGGCATCTGCAGCAGCAGCACTTGCCGGCTTTCTGAGGGGTGACACTTATTGATGTGCCGGGTCAAGCCCGGGGAGCTAAAAAAAGTGGATGGACAGTACTTGCATGAGAAAATCTGCTGAGTGCTGCCGTCGGATGCCCCTCCGGGCCCCGCTTCCGAAGAAGCCCCGACCAAGGCGGGCAATAGCAGCTCCTCGCGGACAGCGTGCCATAGCCGGTGCTTCTCTCGAATATCCGCGGACGGGAAGTGCGCCCCGCAAAGCGGGCACGCAAAGGCCAAAGGGGCTGTGCACTCCGAGCTGAAGCCCGGGGCTGGTGCACGGGCCGGGCCCGCCTCATGGGTGCCTAGGTGCTTTCGCAGATAGGCTTGGCGACGAAACTTTTTGTGGCAATACGGGCACATGAAGACCTCGGATGTCGCCCCCGCGCTGGCACTGCCTGGCCCAAGACCGCGGCGCCCTAGCATCACCTCGGGGTAGGGGGCCTGAGGTCGTGCTGCCTCCGGGTGCACCAGCGCCGGCAGGCCTGTGCGAGTGGCGCTGTCCCGGTGCTGACCGTTCCCGGAGCTGTCCCGGGTCTGCGGGTGCTGATCGTCGGTCCGCGGCATGCGGCCGTTCTCTTTGCCCGCCGCCAGGGAAGGGTCCGGAGGGGTCAACGACGCGGAGGGAGGTTTACTCGCGGCGCAGGAGGGCGCGGGACGTGGCTTGTGCCATCGGCGATGGGAGGCGAGGTTCGCGGGGCAGCTGAAGACCTTGTCACACTCGGGGCAGCGGTACTCGACGCGCACGATGCGGGAGCAGCGGTGCTGAGCCAGCGCGAAGGGGTCCGCGTACTGCTGCTTGCACAGCTGGCAGATGAACTCCCCCAGCGGCGTGCGGACGCCTCCCAGAGCCCGCACCGGCGCCCCGGGCTCCTCCTCCTTGATCTTTAGACCGAGCACCGGGGACGTGGTCACCTCGTCTGCGAAACTCAGCCTCCTCACCGCCTTAGGCTTCCTGACGGCCGCCGGTGCCGACGCGCTGCCCAGGGCGCCCTTGACGCGGCGTTGGAGGTTGTGCGGGGTGGGCGCGGGTGCGGGGACGGAGCCGGGGACAGCGACCCGAGGCGGCCCCAACTGCTCCCCCGAGGTCGCGGCCGCGGGCGCCGCGGAGCAGAAGGCGGTGGCGCCGGGGAAGGACTCGGCGGAGACTGGCGAGCGCAGGCAGCGCTCCAGGAACGCGCGGCGCAGCTCGGGGCCCGCCGGTCTCGCGGGGCTGGGTCCCGGGCCGTCTCCGCCACCCGCGCCCCACTCGGCACCGTCCCGCGCGGGCACGGGGCAGGGTGATCCCGACAGCCCCCGGCCGGGCTCCTCGGGGGAGGGCGATGCAGCGCCGGGAGCCGGCGGGGGGAAGAGCGGTTCGGCCGGGCGCGAGCGGTAGGAGCTGCCCGAGCGCTTGGTTCGCTTCACCAGGAAGCCCCTCGGCATGGTGGGTCGGGAGCGCGTGCGAGCCCCGGAGCTAGGCGGGCAGGGCCGGGCCGGGCATGCGGCGACCCGTTTTATAGCTGAGACGCCGGGCCGGGCGGGGCCGGGCCCCTTCGAGCTGCGCCGGCCAATCAGGAGTGGGAGCGGGTCCCGGGGCGGGGCCTTCGCCGGGTCCCGCACCCGGACCGCGAACGCGGGAAGACGAGCGGGCACGAGGGGCTCGGAGCGCCCTAGTCCAGCCTCCAGGGACCGCGCGCTGGGGAGCCGGGCGTCACCTGCCCGCCACGCGCAGGGAGCCGACCCAGCCCGCGCCTGGACGTCGGGCTGAAAGGTTCGGCCGCCGCGGGAGGGCCGTGGAGGAACGGCCGCCGCGGCAGAGCGGGAGTCAGTGCGGGAACGGGTTAACGTCCTCTGCCAGCACTGAGCTGATGAGAAGCAGCGAGCCAACTGCGGGGCGGCTCAATCCGCCGCCCTGTGCCTACACTTGACGGCGGGAGCACGTCTGCCATCCAATATCGATCCGGGCTGCGCGCGTCTGTGATACTATGAGAATTCATCTGGGGAGAAGGGCTCTCGGCGCCGCAGATCGTGCGTGCTGGCAAACCTCTGGAGCTCAGGACGCTGCACGGTTCGGGCACTGAGCTCTTGGCTGATAAGTGCCTCCTCCCCTGGGGGAAGAGGAGTGGGGAGAGGAAGGGATCTAATTTTCGGCTGTCCTCACACAAAGTGGTTTCTCTGTTCACACTTTCCACTTAAGTTACCAGAGACATGACTTAATGCCTAACTGGCCTGTTTAGCATGGAGGACATTGAGTGAGAAGTGTTGGTGGAATCAGCATCACAAATGCTTCCCTGTACATGGCAAGAGACGCTGCAAAAGATGTGCGGTAGACCAAACTCAACAGATTGTCGTCTGGCCTCCTGCCACCAGCCCGAGACTTGTTGTTGTTAAGAACCAGGAGAGATTTGAAAGTTTGTAGTACTAAGTGAACAGCGAAATAATTAGCCAGTATTCGCCAGTGGTACCGTGCCAGCCTTTATAACAAATCCTGTGCAATGTGAGTACAGGAAGGGAAAAGGACTGTGCTCAAGACTCCTCGCTAAACAGAATTGGAGGCAGGGTTAAAGTGGAATGTGGACGGAGTCCCATCAACAGTGAAGTAGTTTTACATGGAGGGCACTAAGGAGAGAGACAAAAATGTCTATTTTTCTCTGACTGAGCATCAGATTATGCCTAAGTGCACGAGCGCGCGCGCACACACATACACACGATGACTACTACTTACGAAATAGCTTGATTAAACCAGAAAGAAGGCAGATGGCCAACAAGAATCACCCAGGACAAATTCAAGCCAAAGCCTGGCAGATTCCAATGCCTAGATTCTTTTATATCAGTAACTTCAAATTACTTCTTTAACTACCTCTCACAATGAGCAATAAGTCTTACAGTATACACACACACACACACACACACACACCTATAGAAGAATAAAATGTATACACTGGGAGGAAACGATGCCAAAATGTTGTTGCAATGTTCATCTATTTAGTAAGAATTTTAAGAGTTTTTAGATCTTTTAAGTACCCTGAAAAAAGTATGCACGACTGTGGTGGTCAGAAGAAAAATAAAAGACTACATCACAAAAAAAGCTAGGGTTAAATGTGGCAGCTTTCCCTAACACCCCGAACATCAAATGGAGGCTTATATAGCTACTAAATATTCTCTGCCATGTAGACCTTCCAAATGGAGAGCACTTCTAAGAGTTGAAAAAGAGAGACTTAAAAAGTTGGCAAAAGAGCTGGGCGGTGGTGGTGCACTCCTTTAATGCTAGCACTTGGGAGGCAGAGGCAGGCGGATCTCTGAGTTCAAGGCCAACCTAGTCTACAGAGTGAGTTCCAGGACAAGCTCCAAAGCTACACAGGGAAACCCTGTCTCCAAAACCCAAAAGAAAAGTGTCAAAGGAAAGGACTGTGGCACGCCTCCCACTTGGGTAGAAACCTGGAGGATTCTTCAAAACCCCAGCAATCCTTCGTTTTCTCGCTAAAACATTGAGATGAAGAAGGTGGAGCCCAGAAAGTGTGTAAAAGTGTGTGGTACTCACCTCCCTTCTCTTCACACTGCCAACATGCTTCTCCATTTAAACATATAGAACCTCCCTCTGTTCCATCATACGTTAATAAAAGCTCGTATGTGCTGAGTCATCTCTCAAGATTTAATTCTCAGTTGTGGAATATATTTGGCTTAAATTGAGAAATTTTGAAGGAAAAGGGGCATGACAGTAGAAGGGAGACTACTGAGGAGAATGGGGGGACAAGAGAGGCCATGAACCCCATATAACCCACACATACTGTACTGCTTGGTTTTCATCAGTTTGACACAAGCTAGAGTCCCCTGGGAAAGAGGGAACCTCAGTTTTGGAGTTGCCTACATCTACATTGTATGGGCCTGCGGACTTATCCATGGGGCATTTCTTTTTTTTCTCTCCTTTTTTTATTTAATTTTAGATAGGTTGCTTCACATGTCAATCCCAGTTCCCTCTCCCTCCCCTCCTCCCACACTCCCCCACCATCCCCCCCAGCCTCCCACCCTATCCCCACTTCCTTCCACATAGGGGATATCTAGAGACTATCATTTCACTCAGGGCAAGGTCCAGGCACTCCCCCTAAGAGTCCAGGCTGAGAGAGCATCCCTCTTTGTGTTATGGACACATGAAGTCCATGTGTATTCCAGGGATAAACACTGATCTATTGCCCAGGGCCCCATAGGTTGCCCAGGCCTCCTCACTGATCTCACACTCAGGGCATGGGGCATTTCTTGATTAATGATGGATGTAAGCGGGTTTAAGCTGCCCTCCCTAGGAACAGCTTTTGTTTAAGAAAGCAAAGTGAACAAGCCAGAGGTACCAAGCCGGAAAGCTCATCCTGTGTCCCTGCTTCAGTTTGCCTCCTGGCCCCACTTCCCCTTGAGATGGTCTGTGAGATGAAATGAACCCTTTGATCTCTAAGTCTCTTTTGGCCATGGTATTTATCAAATCATTGGAAAGAAAATTAAGACACCCTATTTATGTGCATGGGAATCATGAAACCCATCTTTTGTGCAAACAATATATACCATCATCACAGCAAAAATAACTCAAGTGGGGAAATACTTTGAAAGAAAGAAGATCTTGCCCTAAAATCATAGAGTGTAGGAGACAGCTGGTCTACTTTCAACCCCTCGACGGTCTGGGGACTTGCTCAGGAGCGGCTGTATTTCTTCTGTTGCCTGCCTCATGGTTTCTGCCTTCAAATGTCCCTGTAAGAACTAACATCAGCTGTCACTATTAGAGGCCATGGATTGCAAGGGCTTGGAAGTCAAACATAGCTTCGGAGTCTAGCAGTGAACCTACCGGTATTTTTCCCTAAACTTAACCCTGTCTGAATGTCCTCGTTTTAGCAAATGGCACCTACACCCAAACCAAAAACCATTTGACTCAAGCTACCCCATACTCAACCCATTAGCAATGCTTATCATTTCCACCTTCAGACCGTTTCCTGACTGAATCCTTCTCGGGGCTCCCCAATATCACACTCTGTCTTCTGCCTTCAGCACCACCCTCCACATGTGCTCTTCAGAGCAGAGGGGACCTGACCATTTTGTTCTTTTGCTCGGAAATGTCAGGTGAGTTCCCATCAACTCACTTTCAAATTCCATGTAACCAGGTCCCTGGTTGCCGGGTGGTTTTCCTCAATGGGAGAGATTTAACCCAGGGACTATCACTTTCTATGCAAGTGCTTTCCCGTTGAGTCAGGTCCCCAAGTCCCTACCCCTCACTATTTTATCCCACTACTCCTCATTCCATCTGTTCCATCCACACTGGTCGTCTTAGTTTCCTCAGATGTGACAAGCACTCTCCCACCTTAAGGCTGTTTTCCTCTGCTAGCACAATGGTTCTCAACCTTTCTAATGCTGAGAGCTTTAATACAGCTCCTTGTTTTGATGACCCCCAGCCACAAAATTATTTCATTGCTACTTCATAACTGTAACTTTGGTACCATTATAAATCATAATGTAATATCTATCTTTGCTAATGGTCCTAGGTGACCCATGTGAAAGGATCGTTCAACCCCTGGAGGGGTTACAACCTATAGGGTCGTCTCTGCTTCCAGAGATCTGGAATTGCAGGCAGACCACCTCCTGCCCGCACAGCTTTTATGTGAGTGCTAGGGATCCCACCCACCCACACAGCTTTTATGTGGGTGCCAGGAATCACATCTGCCCACCCAGCTTTTCCATGGGTTCTGGAACCTGCCCACACAGCTTTTATGTGGGTACCGGGGATCCCAATTCTGCTCCTCATGCTACTGGGCCAAGTCCTTTATCCATCAAGCTGTCTCCCAAACCCCAAATAACTTTTTTAAATTTCTTATATAAAGAAATAGGTTTCATAGTGACATTTTCATGCATATGCATCATTATTCTTCATTTTTATCCTGCAGTACCTTCCTCCATCCCCCCAACTCCTCTTGCTGTACCCCTTCCATTCCACCTCAAATCTTTTTGGGGGTCTTGTTTGTTTGTTTGTTTGGTTGGTTTTTCAAGACAGAGTTTCTCTGTAGTTTTGGAGCCTAGTCCTGGAATTCACATTGTAGACCAAGCTAGCCTCGAACTCACAGATTGGCTTGCCTCTGCCTCCTGAGTGTGTGATCTAACAAACAAAGCTTGCCTGAAGATCAGAATGCAAAACTAGCCACACTAGTCAGCTACAGAGGCCAGGCAGTGGTGGTGCACACCTTTAGTCTCAGCACTAGAGAAGATAAGGCGGGTGGAGACAGGAGTGCAGTGTATTTGGTCTGCAGTCACGTTGAGGACAGGATCGCACCCATTGGTCTGAACACTGAGAACTCTAGTGGTTGGCTGCTTTGCTTTTCTGATCTTCAGCTTGAACCCCAATACCCATTTCTGGGTTTTTATTTGTGCTACATTGAGTTCTGGGATTAAAGGCATGCACCACCACAGCCCAGCCACTGCCTAAAATCTTCATTTTGGAAAGATGAGTTTAAGGGCTGTGTTGGAGCAAAGCTGTGCGACTGAGGAGATGGTGTGGAGAAACTGAGAGTAGGTGAACTGTGGGGCCAAGGCAGGAAATACTATAGTGCATGATAAAAGATTATGTGGGCTTAATCATTAAAATGATGAATCTATTTAAATAATTGATTGAAAACCATGTCATTATACTTATCTGGATGTTCTCCCCATGTTAAGCAGCAAACTAGATGCACATTTGAAAAACTTGAGAGGGAGAGAATGTACCACTTGACCTTCCCTGGGCTGTGAAAGACCGGCTGCCTTTTGAAATTGGGATTCATTTCAAGAACTATAACTAATGAGAAAATAGCAAGCAAGAACTCACAAGAAAGGGTTTCCAGTAGCGTAAGATGCCACATAAGAGAGGCATTTTATTTCCAGTGTTCAGGGTGCCTGGGGGTCATTTCATCCAGCCTCAAACTCCAGAGCTCAGTCTTCCCCTCCAAGTCAGCTGGCACACTTCCTGTGCCCAGTGAGTGTCACTGCCACATCACAGACACATAGAACCTTTGTCGGCGATGTTCAAAGATAGCTCCCAAATAATGTTCCTTCCTTCCTTCATTCCTTCCTTCCTCCCTCCCTCCCTCCCTCCCTCCCTTCCTGCCTTCCTTCCTGCCTTCCTTCCTTCCAGTCTTAAGGGAATAAGTACTCTCTCAAAGGATCCACTACACATGAAAAAAAATGCAGGTTTGAGTCCTAGCACTGCCACTTACTGGAAAATTTAAAAGTGTTTTTCCAGCCGGGCGGTGGTGGCACACGAGCCGGGCGGTGGTGGCACACGCCTTTAATCCCAGCACTCGGGAGGCAGAGGCAGGCGGATCTCTGTGAGTTCGAGGCCAGGCTGGACCGACAGCCTCCAAAACAATACAGAGAAACCCTGTCTCGTAAAACCAAAAATAAAAAAAAATAAAAAAAGTGTTTTTCCTTAGCTGTCAATTAGGCATTGCAACGTGTAGAATACAGAATGTGAACTAAATGAGATAAACTAGAAGCCTCTGCAGTGTGGGCTTATGGACACGCTTGTCTTGAGAATACAAGTCTCCATACTTAGTGTTGTAAATTCACAAGGGTGGAGACAATCCAGTTCACTCTTTGTCACACAAATAATGTATGTGCACTTGTTCCAAACAAGCATCTTGAGTACCTTGGACCCCTGGCTGAGGGAGTAAAGGCCTTGTCAGTCTTTATTTGCATATGTATATTAAACTTAATATCCAATTCATAAGATTGAAAAATATGCATTTTGCTACTGAACATGCAAAGACTAGGTGTTTCTATGTGCCCGCCCCACATGGCAAGCTACAGATTTTTCTCTTTGTTGTCTCTCAACTTCTACTGCACATAATCTTGAGACTCACAATTTCAAGATTCATGTTAATTACAGCCACATCTGTTTAGCTAACTGAACCTTTCACCACCATCAACTCTCATTATCTGCAGGAAGGTTTTCTGCCGTAAAGTACCTTGACTCGTTGGTTCATTTGGGAGACACGTCAGCTTTCTTTTGGTTGTTGACTCCAAGGTATATATCTTCATTCTTAACCTTTCTTTATCATTGTGTATTCGATGAATCCTACTAATAGCAGTCCCTATTTTTTAGCCAGTGGTGATTTTAATGTAACTGAACTTCGAGCTCCTTTTCTGCGCCTAATTGCTATTACATTTGGGATGAAATCTGTCATCTCTCAAAAGGCTTTGCATTTGCTCAATGACATTTGTTTTTCTCTCTTTTCTTCCTTGTTAGATTGATGCCTGGTTCTTACACAGACAATGCCTCTTAACCAGTTTAAAGCCTTCACTTATGTTCCTTTCTTGTTTTTAAAACTAGATAGCACTTTAATCAAGCAAAATTCTTCTTTGATAATAAAAGGACATTAGACCACCTGAACTCCACCCACACTCTCCTGACCCGAGCTACAGTGGCTGTGTGCTTTACTGCTCTGCTCCCAAAGTGCATGGGCTGGAGAGATGGCTGAGTGGGTAGGAGCACTGGCTGCCCTTGCAGAGGACCCAGGTTCTGTTCCCAGCACCACATCCAAGGGCTCACAGCTGCCTAGAGCCAGCTCCAGAAGAGCCAATACTCCTGACTCTCCAAGGGCTCCTGCACTCATGTGCACACAGACACGTAATAAAAATGAATCTTTAAAACAAGAAGTTCAAGGTCCCTCTCAGCTTGTACCTCAAGTTCAAGGTCAACCTTGGGCTATAGGAGGTCCTGTGTCAAAAAAAAACCCACAGATTTAATTTATTGATATGTATTTACATACATGTACATACATAGATTTAGCAGTGGCAAAATATATCAGTTGTATGTCTGAAAGACTTTTATTTTTAGCAGTCAGCCATTATATTTGTATTTATTTGTTGTGTGCTTGCCTGGTGGTCAAAAGACAGTTAATGGGAGTCAGTTCTCTCCCTCCACGATGCAGACCCCTGGGATTAAGCACAGCAACTGAGTCAGCACACTGGCCCCAAATGCCTTGTTTTATCTATTATAGAAATTTAGCTTCAGATTTACTGTAATTTTTTTTGGTTTTTCAAGACAGGGTTTCTCTGTATTATTTTGTAGCCTGTCCTGGAACTCATCTGCAGACCAGGCTGGTCTCGAACTCACAGAGATCCACCTGCCTCCGCCTCCCAAGTGCTGGGATTAAAGGTGTGCCCCACCAACACCTGGCAATTTACTGTATTATTAATTATAGACGTCGGGGTGGGAGTTAGGTACAGATGAGTCAGGTGCCCACGGAGGCCAGATCATGGAGCTGGGGTTCCAGGCAGTTCCTGGGTGCTGGAAATAAAATGGGGCCTCTACAAGAGCAGCATGTGCTCTTACCCACTGAGCTTCCTTCTGAGTGTTTGCACTAACGCAATGATACTACCATTGCACTGTTTCTTATTTTCCATTTGCATAGAGAAAAGGCAAGTGTTGATAGCTGCTGTTCTTGTGAAAGTAACGTGCTTTTTATCCCAGCTGTTTTTAATGTTGGGTTGAGAGGGAAACCCGGGTTCTTCTGTGACCTTTAAAAATTCTGTTAAAATAGTTAAAACTTCCAACTGTCAGTTATAAACACAAGAAAATGAAAGCTTATACACTGAAAACTGGACAGTGTTATCTCACTGTCAAAGTCAAGAGCTGTTTGAGAGCCTGAGTAAGTAGATGGCCTTGGTGATACTTTGTTCATGATCTAATGAATGAAGCCTGCCTGAAGATCAGAGTGCAGAGCTAGCCATACTAGTCAGCCATAGAGGCCAGGAGGGATGAGACAGGAGCTCTGGGCAGTCTGAGGATGCAGTCTGAGGACAGGATCGAACCTTCGCCCTGAGAATTCTGTAGAGGTAAGAGGGCTCTCTTGAGGCTGGCTCCTTCACTTCTCTGATCCTTCAGCTTTCACCCCCTGATAGCCGACTCTGAGTTTTTACTGTTAAGACCAACTAGAACTCATGCAACAGATGGCTCCGTGGTTTAAATGCCGGACTGGAGTTCAGATCCCCAGAACCCACCTCAGTGCCTGCCAGCCTTCTTGGCCCGCCCGCGATTCCAGCCCATATTCCAGAGCAGCCAGCTGGCAAGACCAGATGCACCCAAAAGTTGTGGGTTTGATGAGTGACCCCATCTTTCCTGTGTGGGGTGACTGGTTCCACTCCTCGGCTTCTACTGTTGGTGGTCTGTTTGGTTTTTCAGTGATGGAAAACATTTCTGTATTCACAGTAAATCCTTCAGTGTGGAGTCTTTCTTTCTTCGGGGACATATCCATGCTTTTTGTCACGGCCTCTTTGCTCATTGGTGGTGGTACGTTGCCTTCCCTACGTTTCTCGGAAGCATTTCTAGGAAGAGCGGCTCTACCAACGCCTCCCAGTCAGTGTTCTGCGGCCACGTGCATGTTCCCTTCGGAGACCGTTGCAGCATTGCCCCGGTGCGCCGCTTCGCCTTCCCTTCATCTCTGCTGAGCACTCCCTTCCCTTCAATTCTGTCTACTTTTATAAAACGTCATGTGAGTGACATGGGAAGATCACACCGATAAGCCTTGCTGTGAGCAAATAACAGCATAGGGATCGATCGTCCACGGCCACTGCTCACAAGGCATACGTCATTTGCGTGACGTTCTGTCTGAGCGCTGGAGAACTGTCACCACGTGCCATTGACAGCTGACACAGTGCGGTGACCAAGAACTGAATTATGCTGCTGTAAGATATGCTATTTAACCAAATAATGGATATTGAAATTTGAGTTTATGGAAATCATGCAAAAAAAATCCCACTTGGTACATTGGCACAGACAGGCTGAAATCTGATTGGTAAGAAATGATCCGTCTAAATTTACATCAGATAATGAGTCTTACAGCAACTGAAAATCACCTTCAGTGCATCTTGAGGTGGTTTGTACATCTTTCTTATTTGACAGTATCAATCTTAAAATGCATCCTAGAGTGAGACTTTTAGCAATCAAGACAGGTTCCCTGAAGATCCTATTAAAGCCAGGCATGGTAGCACACATCTGACACCCTGGCACTTAGGAGGAGGTGGAGACATGGGTTCAAGGTCATCCCTGGCTACATATCAAATTTGGGGCTTGATTGGGCTATACAAGGTCCTGTCTCATAGCAAACAAACAAGATCCTCACAGTTGTATACTGTGAATTATCCAGCACGTTTTCATTAATCGTTTGTGCACGTGTAATTTCGGTTTGCTCATCCAGCCACTTGTGGTCACAGTGGAGTTCAGTTAAGTATTTGGCAAAACAGAACAAATAGCATAGGCTGTCTTCAAGACAGTCACAGAGGTCCATTCAATGGCAAATCAACAGGTTCTGGCTATCCCATGTCTTGCTGTTGGCTGGTGTGATCGCTCTGTCTCTCTGTCTGAACCAGAAGCTGCAGGGGGTTTTTTTGTTTTGTTTGTTTTTGTTTTTGTTTTGTTTTGTTTTGGTTTGGTTTTTGCAAACCTTCATGTTCTCTATAGGAGTCACCAAAGCTGGTCTTTCATGTGCTTTGCATTTTACGTTTGATGCGCGCGCGCGTGTGTGTGTGTGTGTGTGTATGTGTGTGTGTGTGTGTGTGTGTGTGTGTGTGTGTGTGTGCGTGCTCACACATATATCACACATGCCACAGTGCACATGAGGAAGTCAGAGGACAACTTGGGGGAGTCAGTTCTCTCCTTCTGTCATGTGGGTTCTGGGGATGGAACTCAGGTCTTCGGACTTGGCAACAGGTACCTTTCCCACTAAGTCTCTGCACTGGCCCTGGTCCCTTATGTCATTAAACAAACTCAAGCTGGGGCTGTAGCACCCACCTTGGATACAAGATACCTTAGGTTCAATCCCCAGGACCGGCAAAAATAAAAAATGTAAACATACTCCTCATTACTATTTTGCTGTCTTTTTAAATTTTTAAACTTTATTACTATCTATTTTTGTACTTATGTGAGTTCTGTGTGTGTACCTGCGGTGTTTATCAGCTGAAGATGCTTCCTGGTGGAGTTTTCAGGGTCTTTTGTGTACAAATTCTTATATATGTAAGACGCTGTGATGTCGTTGTTTCCTAATTGCACTCCCTTGGTCTCCCTCAGATGTCTTACTGCTCTAGCTAAGACTTCGGGTACCAGAGTGAATAGGTATGGAGAGTCAACACTCTTGTCTTGTTCCTGAATTTAGTGGACATGCTTTGAGTTTCTTTCCGCTTAGGCTGATGTTGGCTGTGGGGTTGCTGTAAACTGTCTCTAATATATTGGAGTGTGTCCCTTGTCTCTAGGCTCTCCAGGACTTTATCATGAGGGGTGTTGTGTTGTGTCAAAGGCCTCTTCTGCATCTTAAGGAGATGATCATGTGGTTTGATCTTTCAGCTTCTTTATGTTTTGGGCTATATTTATTGATTTTGTATGTTAAACTACCTCTGCATCTCTGGAATGAAGCCTGTTTGATCATGGTTGATGATCTTTTTGATGTGTCCTTGAATTTGATTTGCAAGTATTTTATTGGGATTTTTTTTGCATCTACCCTACAGCTACAGTGATGCTAATCTGAGTGACCTCTGCTGCCAATGGGAACATGGTGGATCTGGACCTGGGCTGCTGCTGGGGGCCATGTCTAGGTCCATATTGATGTCCATGGCCCACGTTACCACCAAAGGCCACACAGATTTCCGGGCTCTGGTCCACCACCTGAGGGCATGTTGGGGACCAAGGAAGTGCCACAGCCAGAGCCATGCTGATCTGAGGATCCAGGGCCGAGGTGTTACTGGGGGTCATGTCTGAGTCCGTGGCCCTACAGAAGCCACGATCTGTGTCAATGTCAGTGGCTCCTGTTACCACCGAAGGCTATGTAGATACCTAGGGTATGGGCCAACACCATGTTGGTGCCTGAAGGTCATGTTAACATCATACAGGGCCATACAGATCGGGGTGAGCTGCACTGTTATCCAGGGCTATGGTGGTGTCTCTGCCCAAACTGCAGCCAAGGGACATGTCTGGGTCCTTGGCCCTACTGCAGCCAGGGTCTGTGTTGATGTCCATGGCTCCTGGTATCATTGAAGACCATGCAGTTACACAAGGTCTGGGCTGCTACCCGGGGCCATATGTCAGCCACTATCTTGCAGCCAGGGCAATGTTTATCAGAGTGGCCTGCATAGCCACCCGGGGCCATGGTAACATGGATCAGCCCCTCACTGGCCCAGGGAGAGCCCTTCAAGCCCCTCACTAGCTCTGGGATAAGGGACCCCCATGACCATGGTTCTGGAAATCTGGCCCCACCCATAACAGAATAGTTGGCTCCCCACCCTTGGGAAAACTGGGCCGATCCCTCACCATGGTCATGGGAGAGCTGGCTCTGCAGTTCGGCTGAGGGGAGTGGTCCCAGCAACTGACCAACTCAACTGCCACCCAGGCACACATCCAGGGCTTTGAGTTGGCACTCCCCAACATCTACTCCATCTATGACCTGCTGCACAACCACAGCTGTGGGATCTCGATGACTCAGGGCAACTGCAGGATATCCAAGAGGAGTTTCAGTAAGGGTCCAGTATTGATGGTGTGCCAGAAGTCAGAGGCCTTGAACCTGACCAGCAACATTACACAATAAACATTTGCAAGTAAAGTTGTTTGGACAAAGGGGTATATGGCATGATACACAGTAGCTACTAATGCTTCAAGGACAAATGAATAGGTAATAGGTGGGAAAGACGGAGGAGGGGAGTGCTTTTTTGTTGTTTTGTTTGTTTGTTTTGTTTTTTAATTGATATCAATATTTTATTTTTTAAATCTTATTTTTACTATTTCTTTTTTAGTTTTCCAAGGGGAGCACTACAAGGGTCAGGGGCAGGCATGGAGAGACTAGGAGATGAATGGAATTGGAGTGCATGATGTCAAGTTTCCAAAGAATCAATAAAAAAGCTATGCTAATAAAACATCTTGTATCTATAATCTTAAGGGATATTGGTCTATAATTTCCTTTTTGCTGAGTCTTTGTGTGGTTTTGGAACTAGGATAATAGTGGTTTTGGGAAAAGAATTAGGAATCATTCCTTCAGTTTCTATTTTGCAGAATAATTTGAAACATATCACCATTATTTCTTCCTTGAAGCTCTGGTAGGATTCTGCACTAAATCGATCTGGCATTGGTTAAGAGACTTTTAGTTACTATTTCTATTTCACTATGGGTTATAGGTCTGTTTAAATTGTTTACTTGATCATGATTTAATTTTGATAGGTCATTATAGGAAGAAATTCATCCATTTCTTTTAGGTGTTCTAGTTTGGTGAATTTTTCAAGGATAATTTTTTTAAAATAAGAAGCACGTTTGTTTTACATGTCAATCCCAATTCTCTCTCCCTCCTCTCCTCCCCTGCGCCCCATCAAGCCCCTTTCCCATCCCCCTTCTGGTCCCCAGGGAGGGTGAAGCCTTCCATGGGGGATCTTCAAAGTCTGTCATATCATTTGGAGCAGGGCCTAGGCCCTCCCCCAGGTGTCTAAGCCGAGAGAGTATCCCTCTATGTGGAATGGGCTCCCAAAGTCCATTTGTGTACTAGAGATAAATACTGATCCACTACAAGATGCCCCAGAGATTGCCCAGGTCTCCTAAATGACACCCACGTTCAGGGGGTCTGGATTGGTCCTATGCTGGTTTCTCAGCTATCAATCTGGGGTCCATGAGCTCCTCCTTGTTCAGGTCAGCTGTTTCTGTGGGTTTCTCTACCCTGGTCTTGATCCCTTTGCTCATCACTGGTCCCTTTCTGCAACTGGAGTTCAGCTCAGTGTTTAGCTGTGGGTGTCTACCTCTGCTTTCATCAGCTGCTGGATGAAGGCTCTAGGATGGCATTTAAGGTAGTCATCAATCTCATTATCTCCATTATTGCTTAGATTGTTAGTTGGGGTCATCCTTGTAGATCTCTGGACATTTCCCTAGTGCCAGTTTTCTTTTTAAACCTATAATGGCTCCCTCTATTATGGCATCTCCTTTACTGCTCTCCTGTATTCTTCCCCCGACTCAATCTTCCTGCTCCCTCATGCCCTCCTCTCCCCTCCTCTTCTCCCCTTCTCTTTATATTAACACCCTCTCCCCTCCCCCATGCTCCCAATTTACGAAGGAGATCTTGTCCCATTCCCCTTCTCTGGAGTATCATGTATGTATCTCTTATGGTCCTCCTTTCCTAGCTTCTCTGGAGGTGTGGAATGTAGGCTGGTAATCCTTTGCTCTATGTCTAAAATCCATATACAAGTGAGTACATACCATGTTTGTCTTTTGGTGACTGGGTTACCTCACTCAGGATGGTTTCTTCTAGTGCCATCCATTTGCTGCAAACTTCAAGATTCCATTGTTGCCCCCCCCAGTAGTACTCCAGTGTGTAAATGTACCACATTTTCTCCATCCACTCTTCAGTTGAGGGGCACCTAGATTGCTTCCTGGTTCTGGCTATTACAAATAATGTTGCTGTGAACATAGTGGAACAGATGTCCTTATTGTATGAAAGTGCATCTTTTAGGTATATGCCTAAGAGTGGAATTTCTGGGTCTTGAGTTAGACTGATTTCCATTTTCCTGAGGAATGGCCATACTGATTTCCAAAGTGGCTGTACAAGTTGGTACTCCACCAGCAGTGGAGGAGTGTTCCCCTTTCTCCACATCCTCTCCAGCATAAACTATCATTGGTGTTTTTGATTTTAGCCATTCTGACAGGAGTAAGATGGTATCTCTGACTTGTTTTGATTTGCATTTTCCTGATGGCTAAGGATGTTGAGAACTTTCTTAAGTGTCTGTCAGCCATTTTAGACTCCTCTACTGAGAATTCTCTATTTAGTTCTGTATCCCATTTTTCAGTTGGGTTATGTGGTGTTTTGGAGAATTGCTTGAGTTCATTGTAAATTTTGGAGATCAGCCCTATGTCAGATGTGGGGTTGGTGAATATATTTTCCCATTCTGTAGGCTGCTGTGTTGTTTTTGTTGACTGTGTTCTTTGCCTTACAGAAGCTTCTCAGTTTCAGGAGGTCCCACTTATTAATTGTCTATCTCAGTGTCTGTGCTACTGGTGTTATGTTCAGGAAGCCGTCTCCTGTACCAAATTATTAAAGAGTACCTCCCACTTTCTCTTCTAAGAGGTTAAGTGAGGCTGGATTTATGTTGAAATCTTTGATACATTTGGACTTCTTGTGCATGGTGATGAATGTGGATCTATATGCAGTCTTCTACATGCCAGCATCTAGTTATGCCAGCACCATTTGTTGAAGATGCTTTTTTTCCATTGTATAATTTTAGCTTCTTTGTCAAAAATCAGGTGTTTGTAGGTGTGTGGGTTAATATCGGGGTTTTCAATTAAATTCCATTGGCCTACCTGCCTATTTTTGTGCCAAGCTGTTTTCAGAACTATAGCTCTATAATAGAGCTTGAAGTTAGGAATGGTGATGCCTCTAGAAGTTCCTTTATTGTACAGGGTTGTTTTGGCTTCCCTGGATCTTTTGTTTTTCCATATAAAATTGAGTACTGTTCTTTCAAAGTTTGTTCCAGTATTTTGATGGGGATTGAATTGAATCTGTAGATTGCTTTTGACAAGATTAGCATTTTAATATGTTGATCCTACCTATCCAATACCATGAGAGATCTTCCCATTTTCTGATATCTCCTTTAATTTCTTTCTTTAAAGACTCAAAGTTCTTGTGATACAGGTCTTTCACTTGTTTGGTTAGTGTTACCCCAAGATATTTTATGTTGTTTGTGGCTATTGTAAAGGGTGATGATTCTCTGATTTCTTTCTCAGCCCATTTATTGTATGTATATAGTAGGTCTGCTGATTTTTTTTGAGTTGACCTTGTATTCTGCCACTTTGCTGAATCTGTTTATCAGCTGTAGGCGTTCCCTGGTAGTTTTTCAGGTCACTTATGTAAACTATCATGTCATCTGCAAATAGTGTAGGTTTGACTTCTTTTCCAATTTGTATCCCCTTGATCTCCTTTTTGTTGTCTTATTGCTCTAACTAGAACTTCAAGTACAATATTTAAGATATATGGAGAGAGGGGACAACCTTGTCTTGTTCCTGATTTTAGAAGAATCTCATTGACTTTCTCCCCATTTAGTTTGATGTTGACTGTTGGTTTGATGTATATTGCTTTTATTATATTTGGGCATGTTCCTGTTATCCCTGATCTCTCGAAGACCTTTATTATGAAGGGGTATTGGATTTTGTCAAAGGCTTTTTCAGCATCTAATGAGATGATTATGTGGTTTTTCTTTTTTCAGTTTGTTTATATGGTGGATTACATTGATATATTTTCATATGTTAAAGCAACCCTGCATCCCTGGGATGAAGCCTACTTGCTCATGGTGGATGATTTTACTGATGTGTTCTTGGATTTGATTTGGCAGTATTATATTGTGTATTTTTCCATCAATGTTCATGAGGGATATTGGTCTATATTTCTTTCTTAGTTGTGTCTTTGTGTATCTTGGGTACCAACATAATTGTAGCCTAGTAAAGAATTTGGCAATGAATCTTCTGCTTCTTTTGTGTGGAACACTTTGAGGAGAATGAGTATTAGCTGTTCTTTGAATTCCTGGTAGAATTCTGCACTGAAACGATATGGCCCTGGGCTTTTTTTTTTTTTTTTTGGTTGGAAGGCTTTTGATGACTGCTTCTATTTCATTAGGGGTTATAAGTCTATTTAAATGGAACCATGGAGAGATGGTTCCATGGTTAAGAGCATTGACTGCTCTTCCAAAGGACCCAGGTTCAGTTCCCAGCTCACAACTGTCTGTAACTCCTGTTCCAGGGCATCCAATACCATCATAAAGGCATCCGTGCAGGAAAAACACCAATGTACATAAAATAAATAATTTTTTAAAAATTAAAAAAATATAAATTGTTTATCTGTTCTTGATTTAATTTTGGTAAGTAATACCTATCCAGAAAATTGTCCATTTTCTTTAAATTTTCTAATTTTGCCAAGTACAGGTTTTTAAAGCATAACCTGATGATTTTCTGGATTTCCTCAGTGTCTGTTGCTATGTACCCATTTTCATTTATGATTTTGTTAATTAGCATGTTCTCTCTCTGCCTTTTGGTTAGTTTAGATAATGGTTTGTCTAGCTTGTTGATTTTCTCAAAGAACCAACTCTGTGTTACATTGATTCTTTGTATTGTTTTCCTAGTTTCTACTTTATTGATGTCAGCCCTCAATTTGACTGTTTCCTGGTGTGTACTTCTCTGGGGTGAGTTTGCTTCTTTTTGTTCTAGAGCATTCAGCTGTGCTATTAATTCTCTAGTGTGACTGTTCTCCAGTTTCTTCATGTGGGCACTTAGTGCTATGAACTTCCCTAGTAGCACTCTTTCAAAGTATCCTAAAAGCTTGGGTATGTTGTGTCTTCATTTCATTGAATTCTAGGAAGTCTTTAATTTCTTTTTTTATTTCTTCCTTGACCCAGGAATAATTCAATTGTGCATTATTCAATTTCCTTGAGTTTGTAGGCTTTCTGCAATTTGTGTTGTTGAATTCTAACTTTAAAGTATGGTGGTCTGATAAGATACAGGGGGTTATTCCAATTTTTTGTACCTATTGAAGTTTGCTATATTGCCAAGTATGTGGTCAGTTTTAGAGAAGGTTCCATGTGGCACTGAGAAAAATGTGTATTCTTTTGTGTTTGGATGGAATGTTCTATAGACGTCTGTTAAACCCAATTGGGTTAAAACTTCTGTTAGTTCCTTTGTTTCTTCATTAAGTTTCTGTCTGGTGGTCCTGTCTAGTGGTGAGAGTGGGGTGTTGAAGTCTCCCACTATAACTGTGTGAGGTCTTATGTGTGATTTTAATTTTAGTAATGTTTCTTTTGCAAATGTGAATGCCTTTGTATTGGGGGCATAGATGTTCAGAGTTGAGATTTCGTCTTGATGGATTTCTCCAGTGATGAGTATGAAATGACCTTCTTCATCTCTTTTGATTGGTTTTAGTTTAAAGTCTAATTTGTTAGATATTAGAATTGCTACACTCATTTGTTCCGTGGGTTCATTTGATTGGAAAATCTTTTCCCAACCCTTAACTCTGAGGTACCATCTATCTTTGAAGTTGAGGTGTGTTTCTTGTATGTAGCAGAAGGATGGATTCTGTCTTTGTATACATTTTGTTAGCCTATGTCGTTTTATTGGTGAGTTAAGACCATTAATATTGAGGGATATCAATGACCATTGATTGTTAATTCTTGTTTGTTTTGGATTTGTTGGTGGTGGTGGTAGTATTGTGTGTGGATTCCCTCCCCCTTTTTTTCTTTTGGCTGTTGGTAAATGGGATTATCTATTACCTATGTTTTTGTGGGTGTAGTTGACTTCCTTGGGTTGCAGTTTACTTCCAGAACTTTCTGTAGGGCTGGATTAGTGGATATGTATTGTTTAAATCTTGTTTTTCATGGAATATCTTGTTTTCTACATCCATAGTGATTGAAAGCTTTGCTGGGTATATTAGTCTGGGCTGGCATCTGTGATCTCTTAGTGTTGTTAGAATATCTATCCAGGACCTTCTGACTTTCAGAGTTTCTGTGCAGAAGTCAGGTATAATTCTGATAGGTTTGCCTTTGTGTGTTACCTGGCCTTTTTCTTTTGCTGCTGTTAATAGTCTTTCTTTATTCTGTATGTTTGGTGTTTTGATTATTATGTGGTGAGAGGAATTTCTTGTGGTCCATTCTATTTGGTGTTCTCTAAGCTTCTTGTAATTTCATTAGCATGGGAAAGTTTTCTTCTATGATTTTGTTGAATATGTTTTCTGCCCCTTAGAGGTGGGTTTCTTCATCTTCTTGTATACCTATTATTCTTAGGTTTTGTCTTTTCATAGTGTCCCATATTTTCTGGATATTTTGTGTTAGGGATTTGATGGACTTATGATTTTCTTTGGTCGATGAATCTATTTCTCCTAGTGTATCTTCAATGCCTGAGATTCTCTCTTCCATCTCTTGTATTCTGTTGGTTATGCTTGCATCTGTAGTTCCTGATTGTTTACCCAGCTTTTCTATTTCCAGCATTCCCACAGACTGTTTTTTTTAATTGTCTCTATTTCAGCTTTCAAGACTTGCACTGATTGAAATGTTTCCTTCACTTGTTTGGTTGGTTTTTTTCCCTTGACTTTCCTTGTTTTCTTTAAGAGATTTTTTTTTTATTTCCTGCCATTTTTGGTTTGCTTTTTCCTCCATTTCTTTAAGGGATTTTCTCATATTCTCTTTTAAGACCTCTGTCATCTTCATGAAATGTTTTTAAGGTCATTCTCTTCTGCTTCATCTGTGTTGGGATGGTCAGGTCTTGCTGGTGTGGAGTCCCTAGACTCTGGAGACATCATATTAATCTTTCTGTTGTTGACTGTGCTCTTATACTGTTGTCTTCCCTTCCCTTGTTCCAGTGGGTACCGATGTGGTCTCTTCCATTCATGGTGGGTATGGGACAATGGTTCTCTTCCAGTGGGTGCAAGCAGATCCACTACTCCAATGGCTCTCCTCTTCCTGTGCGTGGAGGCGGGACTGGTACCGTCATGTTAGCAGACTCTGGGTGGGCTTTTCTGCCTGGATGGTTCCCCTGTGTGCAGTCACCAAGCCTCAGGAGGCTCTGAGCAGGGCACACTCACCTCCTCACATGGGTGGAGGCAGGACTAGCACCTTGATGCTGGCAGACTCTGGATGGGTTGGACTCCTGGGACAGGTTGCCCAGGGTGCAGACCCCAGGCCTCAGGGGGCTCCCAGCAGGGCACCAGAAGACCACCCGGAAACAGTACTATGGTTATCTCCTCCTGTAGGTGGAGGTTGGACTAGGATACTGGCAGACTCTGGATAGCCTGGTCGCTGGGACAGGTTTCCTCGTGCACAGTACGTCTTTATGTTCTAGATTTCCTTAGTATCTGTTGTAAGTCCCCATTTTCATCTCTAATTTTATTAATTTGGTTCTTCTCCTAAGGGTTAATTTAACTAAGGGTTTATTAATCTGATTGATTTTTGTTTTCAAAGAACCAATTCTCTATTTCATTGATTGTTTGTATTGCTTTTGATGTTGTTTCTATTTCATTGACTTCAGCCCTGAGTTTGATTATTTCTTGCCCATCCACTCTCTGGGGGTGTGATTTCTTCTTGTTGTTGCAGAGCTTTCAGGTATGCTGCTAATGTTACTAATATGGAATCTCTCCAGTTCTTTAATGTAAGCACTAGTGCTGTGAACTTGCCTCTCAGAACCGCTTTCTTGTGTCCCTTAGGTTCATGTATGCTGTGTTTTCATTTTCATTCAATTCTAAATCATTTTTAATTTCCTTCTACATTTCCATCTTGATCCTCTTTCATTCAGTAGTGAGTGTTCAGTTTCTATGAACTTGTATGCTTTCTGTTGTTCTGTTTTTGTCCAACTTCAACCTCTCGTGACCAGACAGGAAGCAGGACAAAAATTATTTTTAATTTTCTTGCATCTGTTGAGACTTGTTCTGTGTCCAATTTTGGAGAAAGTCCCGTGAACTTCTGGGACGAAAGTATATTCTTTTATGTTTGGGGGCAATGTTCTGTAGATGTCTGCTATGTCCACCTTGCTTATGTTATTTAATTTCAGCATTCTTCTGTTAGTTTTGTCTAGGTGACCTGTCTGAGGGTCAGTATGTGAATTAAACTGTAGTTCCTCTTATGGACTTGAGTAACCTTATGTTTGGCACAGAGATATTTAAACTGCAATATTCTCTTGGTGAATTTTTCCTTTGATGGTATGCAGTGTCCTTCTCTGCCTCTTTTGATTAGTTTTGGTTTGAAGTCTACTTTGTCAGATATTAAAAATGGTCACACTGGCTTGTTTCTGAGGTTCATTTGCTTGGAATACCTTTGCTTTCCTTTTACCATGGGGTGATTGTCTCTCCTTGATGTTATGCTGTGTTTCTTGGGTGCAGCAGAAGGGTGGACCCTGTTTTTATTTCTATTTTGTTAGTTTGTGTCTTTCTATGTCAGAAATAAGACCGTTATTGAGAGTTGCCCATGAGCAATGTTGTTGACTACTGATATTTTCTTGTGGTGGTATGGGTTTTCCCTCTCTTCTGATTTGCTACTATGAGTTTATTTATTCCTTGTGTTTCCTTGGGAGTGGCTGACCTCTTGAGGCTGACATTTTCCTGCCAGCTACCTCTGTAGTGCTGGATTTTATGGATAAATAGTGCTTAACTTTGTTTCATTGTGGAATGACTTTCTTTCTCCACCTTCTGTGACTGAAAGTGTTGCTGAGTGTGGTAGTCTGGGCTGGCATCTGTGGTGTCTCAGAGTCTGCAGAACATCTGCCCAGCCCCTTCTGTTTTTCAGATTGTCCACTGAGAATTCGGCGTTATTCTAATGGGTCTGTCTTTTCTATATTTCACTCGGTCTTTTTCCTTTGTAGCTTTTAATACACTTTCTTTGCTTTGTACATTTAGTGTTTCAATTATTGTGTATCATGGAGGACTTCTTTTCTAGTCCTGTCTATTTGGGGTTTTCTGTACTTCTTGTACCTTGATAAGTGCCTCCTTTTTAGATTGGAGAAATTTTCTTCTACGATTTCATTAAAAATCTTTTCTGGGCCTTTCAATGGTTTTTTTCCTTCCTCTGTCCCTATTATTCATAGATTTGGTCTTTTCATAGTACCTTAGACTTCCTGGAGGTTTTGTACCTGGAACTTTTTTTTTAACATTTTCTTTGACTAAGGCATGGATTTCTTCCTTGTTGTCTTCAATGCCTGAGACTTTATCTTATGTTTTACACTCTGCTGGTGAGGCTTACCATGGAGATTTTTGTTTGACATCCTTAATTTTCCTTTACAGTTTTATTTCAGTATAGACGTTTTTGGGTTTTGGTTTGTTTTTTGGTTGGTTGGTTGGTTGATTGGTTGTTTTTCCAATACAGGGTTTCCCTGTGTAGCCCTGGATGTCGTGGAACTCACTCTGAAGACCAGGCTGGCCTCAAACTTACAGAGATCTGCCTGCCTCTGCCTCTCAAGTACTGGGATTAAAGGCATGCACCATCACTGTCTGGAAAGTAGGGGTTTTCTTTAGTGAGTTCGTTTCTTCATTAAATTCTACTTTTGTGTCTTGAATTGTTTTCATTATTTCATTCAACTGTGTGTGTGTGTGTGTGGTGTGCTTTCAGATTTTCACAGATAAATGAGGGATTTATTCATATACTCCTTAAGACCCTTGAACATATCTGTAATTGATACTTTGAAGTCATTGTCTTGTGCCTCGGGTATACTGCATTTCTCAGAAACCACTGCAAAAGGGTTACTGGATTCTGGGGGAGGCAAATTGCCTTGGATGGTCATGTTTATGTTTTTCTCTGGGATCCAGGCACCTGGAGTTATGATGTTTGAGGTGTTTCCTAGCATCAATATTTGGTCTTGTCTCTGTTAGATGGCTGTTCCACTGTTGTTGGATTTTTTGTTTGCTTGCTTGTTTGTTTTGGTTGCCATTACCCTCTCTGGATCCTAAGCAAGTGAGGTGGCTATGGGGTCCCTAGTTGGAGCTGCTTTTGTGTTTTAGCGGGTGACAGAAAGGAATGGAAAAATGTTAGGAGGAAAGGCTGAGAAGGGCCACCAAAAAGAGATAGAGGCAACAAGATCCTCATCAGAGTTCCCAGGGAATGGACTTGGAGGAGAGACTTCTGCAAGCTGACTGCTACAGGACTACGAGTAAGTCTGAAGACCATAATGGAGGACAGGAATCCTCTACCTGAGTCCCAGTCCAGGGTGCTCACTCCAGGGAGGAGTGTCTCTGGCAGAAAGTATTTCTGAGGATCTATGGCTGACTTAAAGGAATGCAGAAGGGCTAGAGAGAAAGCTGAGAGGTTGGTTGACAAGAAGAGCTAACATGGGTGTGCACCAAAGCTAGAGGAGATCTCAAAAAACTGGATGTTTTAAAATCCAGGGTCAGCAATATGGTTTAGTGGGTTAAAACATTTACCATCAGGCCTGATGAGCTGTCAGTCCTTGGGGCCCCATATGGGAGAAAAGCAGAGACTCTTGACCTCTGACCTCCATGCTCACACTCACACTATGGCACACACACAACTACTCAAATGCACAGAGAGAGAGAGAGAGAGAGAGAGAGACTGATGATAATAAACAATGTTTTGATTAATGCTTTGAAATCCAGCTTTTTTTCTTTTGCATTTATGAGTGTTTTCCCTGTGTGTATGGGAGGCAGAATGTGTGTAGGACCCAAGGTGAACAAAAGAGAGTGTAAAGTCTGGAGGCACAGATGGTGTGAGAAATGGGAGCTGGAAATCAAACCCAGTTCCAATGAAAAGCAACCAGGAACTGCTGGGCCGCCCCTGGTGCCGCCAGCTCTGCTGTTCACCGGGAAGATGTATGTATCTAAGAGTCTGCCCTTACCAGATGTTCTACAGTAAACATCTTCAAAGTCTGGGGGGTTTTGGTTGGTTGGTTTTGTTTTTTGGTTTTTCAAGACAGGGTTTCTGTCTGTGTAACAGCCCTAGCTGTCCTAGAACTCGCATTGTAGACCAGGTTGGCCTCAAACTCACAGAGATCCACCTGCCTCTGCCTCCTGAGTGCTGGGATTAAAGGCATGTGCCACTACCCCCCACTCATGTTCAAAGCTTTTATTGAATATTGCAAACTATCCTTTAGAATGCCAATCTGATGTCGATCATCAGGCATAAAAGCGTGAATTTCCCAATTTCTTTGGTTATGTTCTGTCATTTATGAGGGGGAAAATGTCAATTAGATAAGCTAAAGGTATTGTCTTCAAATAAACTTGCATTTATTATTGATATAATTTAACATCTGTCAAAGTGATATTTCACTTCCTTTTATGCTTGGAATCAAACCCGGCGCCTCATGCGTGTTAGACAAGTTCTCAGTAACTGAGACATATGCTTGGTCTTTCTTTTTATCATTTAACCTGTATCCGTTACATAGCTTTCTTAGAGTCCTTTGGCTATTTTACAGATGGCACCCATTAGCAAAGCCACCCTAGTTGTTAAAATTACTCGAAAATGCTTTCACAGAGGTTAGAAAAGCTTTCCACTGCTCTCTGATCACATCTCCAGCCTTAGTCAGACCCACCGCCTCCATTATCCACCAACTCAACCAGAGGGTCCAACACAGCAGGCTCTCGGGGCTTAGTCCTGTGGCCCTGCCTCTTCTGTAACTGGCTAGTAGTGACCTCCATTACATTATTTTTTATTGTTACCTTGTAGTTATACATAGAAAATACACGCCAAAACCCTAAATAAATCACACCCAACTGAATCCCACATTCTCCCTTTTATTTCTGATCTTTTGTTGCTTCTCTCTCAAAACAAAAAGTATGACAATTGCTACAGTTATTTTCTTTTGGGGGCGTCTTTTTTTGAGACAGGGTTTCTCTGTGTAGCCCTGGTTGTCCTGGAACTAGCTCTTGTAGACCAGGCTGACCTCTGACTCCAAGATGCACCTGTCTCTGCCTCCTGAGTGCTGGGATTAAAGGCGTGCGCCACCAACGCCCATCTTCGTGGTTATTTTCTTATTAGTTATCTTTCAGCTCTTGAAAAAATCTAAACGAGAATTTATTTACATAAGATTTTCACTCAACTTCACCCTGCTTTAGAAACCACCCAGACTGACAGTGCTCTATCATATTTGCAGACAACATAGATTCCAAATCCTGTGAAGCTCAGAGTACAAAAATCACAGCTCAATCCAAACATGTTGTGAGGCGCTTTAGACAAAACTCTCACATGTACACCTCGGGAAGAAAGGGAGAGCTGGCATAAGTAGACTAAATCATTTCATACTTCCTTACAATGCTGATCTGTACAGATGCTGGCCCTTTTTATTGTCTGTGCCAAATATATTAGCTAGACGTTACGATCTGTTTTATGATTATTCCAGTTTAAATCTGATAGGCACACAATTGCATTGCTATCTGGGCAGCATCTTCGGAGCATTCAATTACCCTAACCCCATGCAGACCACATCAAAGGCTTTTACAAACATCTAGATATATGTTTGTCCATGGAGTTTTCTGTAGCCACCAACTTGTGGAGTAATTTTATAAGACCAAATAAATCAGATTTGCCTGGCATTATCTGTCTTCATAAACAAATGCTTTTCCACTGCCCATCACGTTGTTATCTAAATGATTTCAGATCAATTTGGCTAGCTCTAACTTGGGCAATTGCATTCTGCCAGCCCTAAACTCCCTCTGTTTTTCAATTGGAGGCATTATTCTTCCTTTCACTTAACAAAGTGTTCTGTGCACCAAGCAGGCAAGTATCTGAACCAATCAAGCCCAGCTTCTGAAAGGTCTGTATCTGAAACATACTATGTGTTGCATCTATGCCACAGCTTCGGCTGCCAAAGTTGTTTCCTAAACCACGGTACTAGATATCCTAAGTAGGGTTGTACGGCCCTGACAGGAAATGTAGAAAAAAATTCTTCCCTCATATGTGCCTTTAGTATATTAATACTAGGTTTCTTGGTAATTGACGTTGAGTTGAAATTAAATTTTATATCAGAAGTTAATAATAAGATGTGTTAGGTGTGGTTTTAGTGAGAAAAGTTACACCATGTGCTACAGAAGAGTGGTCATTGTACTTGAAGAAAAAAGATGGTTGTATCAGGTGTGTTGGGACATGCCTGTAATCCTAACCTGGGATGATTGAGAGTTGAAGTATAGCCTGGACTACATAATAAGTTCAAGGCCAGTCTAGCTTAAATAGCAAGACCCCGCCTCAAACAACCACACGCAAGAAGATAGGCACTCTTTATTTTAAGATAACCAAGTAGGCCAGACATGGTGGTGCATACTACTAATCCCAGTTCAGGACACAGAGGAGGGCCAATCTCTGTGAGTTCTGGGCCAGCCAAAACTGGTGACATCTTGTCTCAAAAACAAACAAAAGTAAATCATCTGGCATAAGTAATCCCCCCAAAAAAAGTGACAAAATTGTTGATGCAATTTCATTTACATATGATGGCCGTTGGCGTCTGTAGCTGACATTCTTAAGCGGCATTTGTCTAAAACTACGTTAACTTTGAGACCATCGAAAGAGGCTGACTTTCACTTCCCTGCAGAGCTCTCATCTTAGCTTTGGGCTCAGCTCGGACTGCCTTGGCAGTTTCCGTGACCCTCTAGGTTTATTGCTAGAAATGCTGAAGACGAACCCAGGTCTTGAAATGCAGTCATCGCTGCCAAGGGATAGTGTACCCACTAAGTGTGTGTGATGCTTTGCCGGGACCCGCCCGTCATACTCAACCAGGGAGAGTGTTACTCATGGGGAGACCCCAACAAACCAGAAGAGACAATAAATAAAACACTTTCTCACTAAAACTATCTCCTTTACCAGAAGAGTGTAGATGAAGTTCTATATAAATGATAACATTCCATACCAATAACAAAGTAGTCAAAACCCAGGAGAAACATGCAGAGAGGGGATTCCCAAGACCTGAGATCACTGTGTCCTCTGGTCTTCACTTCTGTCACCGGGAAGCAGCCTGTTTTCTTTGTCTTAATGAATGACACGATAACTCACAGGGTCAATTATACTAATGTTTCCTTGCTTTCTGGTGTTCTGCTCTTACTAACCAACCATGTTTCTTTAGTGAAATGCAGTAACTACTCTGCTAGAAAGTATTATTGGGAAGGGGACAGATAAATATCAAATGTTGGTTACATTTCCTTCATCCTTTCCACTTCTCTAGGGACTTTACGTAGGGGTAGTGAGAACACTGGCCTGGATATCATTGTGTAGCAGAGTTGCCAATCATTAAGAAAGCTTTTGTCTGCCCGGGCGCATGATAACTGCAGTGTTTTTAGGTAAGGAACTACTAGGCTTCCCAATGAAGGTTTGTCCAAAGAAGGGCCTGAGTGTTAGTTTCTGTGGAGTAGGACAGGTTGTTAAAGATTGCAGGTAGACTGGGCATGGTGGTGGTACACAATCCCAGCATTTGGGAGGCAGAGACAGAAAGATCTCTGTGAGGAAGAGGCCAGCCTGGCCTACAAAGAATTCTAAGATAGCCAAGGTTACACAGTGAAACCTTGTCTCAAAAAAAATCAACAGAACAATAATGATATATAAATATCAAATTAAACATAAATACCAAAATTACTGTTGTTGTTGTTGCTATTATTATTCTATATCTTTAGAGCTGGAGAGATGGCTCAGCACTTAAAAATGCTTACTGCTGTTTTAGAGGACCCAAGTTCAGTTCCCAGCATCCATGTCAGGTAGCTCACAACTGCCTGTGGCTGAAGCTCCAGGGGAGCCTCTGCTGGCTTTTTAGGGTACTTCACTCATGTTCACAAACACACACAGACATACATACACATGATTAAAAATAAAAGTAAAATCTTAAGCAGTAGCAAAACAAAACAGAATTGCAGCACACCCGCACACAGAACACATATGCATATCTGCAACACAAACTTATCCTAATTAGGCATCCAGATCAATAGACTTCACTCACACTTGAAGCAATAGCTTATTGATAGACAGCGTCACTTTCTGAATGTCTCAACCTCCAGCCCTCCATTAAAATTCATGTTGTCAGACTGCCTTCAAAATATTTGTGTGTACACCCATAGCTCGGTACACCCACAGCTCAGCACACCCACAGCTCAGTACACCCACAGCTCAGTGCTGTGCTCAACCTTGGTGAAGGAAGCTCCTTTTGAAGTGGCTAGTGGTCATTGCAGAGACTCATAACTGGTCAAAATGCTGAGAATAAATGACTACTGGGTGCTTATCCCTAAGGGAAGCATCCCTACCAATCCCCTCAAGGCTCAGAGACAATTTCAGAGGAGGGGGCAGAAAGAATGTAAGAACAAAGGACAGGGAAGGGTTCCCTAGACCTTGCAGCTACAGTCACTCGGACAAGATCAAGCCAAACAACATTCTGGATGGATGTGGGAGGGGCACTCGAGGATCCACCCCAAGCTGAGGAGCTTCTGGCTTAGGGGAGGAGTAATTTTCTTGAGGGATGGACTGGGGTGACAGGTGAGAGGTTGTTCATATTCTAGTGGATGACATCACACCCATGTGCACGCATGTAGGTCTAATGATGACATTACACTCATGTACACACATGTAGGTCTAATGATGACATTATACCCATGTACATGCATGAAGGTCTATTGTATGACATCACACCCATGTATGTGCATGCAGGTCTGTTGAACTTGGTGGGCTGTTACAAAGAAAAAGGAAGTGAGGAAAGAGGAGGGGAAGGAGATCTGAAGATGAGAATAGGAGGGGGAATTGGGGTTGGATTTGATTGACACATTGTATAATGCCAGATAATAGATTTTTTTAAATTCTAAAACAAAGGGAAGAGCAAGGTAGAGGGAGACCTGACACAGACAAGGAGGCCATGTGACCAGATGCAGAGCCAGGAGGGATGCAGCTGCAAGCCAAAGGATGCTAGCAGCCAGTGGGGGCCGGAAGTGGCCATCAGTGAATAGTCCCCTGCTTCTCTGAGGACATTTCAGCATGGACTTCTCTCCAGTAGCTTCAAAGACTGGACATGCCTGCAGCAGTCCAGAAAGCTGTCTCCACTAGTGGCTTTGGGGGTTCCACACTGACAACGCTGAGAAGAACTCAGGGTTCCTGATGGGGACTCAGAGCCAGCTAAGGAACTCCAGCGCCTGGGGTGGGTCAGGGCGTAGAGCCTGCCCTAGGCTTTCCATGAGGCTCCCCACTGGGGGAGAGGAGTGTATTGCCTAGCAACCTCATGCCTGACCAGGCTTCCCACTGTGCCCTGGTTCCCTAGAATGGAGCATGCATGCAGTGATTGTTAGAGTGTGGAGGCTATTTTAAAAAAATGGAAATAAATAAAACGCAACAGCCTGGGGCTGTGGTTCAGTGGTAGAGTGCTTGCTTGGCATACAAGAGGACCTAGGTTCAACTCTCAACATTGCCCCCAAAAAGTGTATGTAAACACACATGTATAGATGTGGATATATATTCACACACATTTGTGTATGTGTGTTCCCCAAAAAGTGTATGTAAACATACATGTATAGATGTGGATACATACACACAAACACACACACACACACACACATACATGTGTTTCCCCAAAAAATGTATGTAAGCACATATGTATAGATAGCTCTGTATGTGTGTGTGTGTGTGTGTGTGTGTGTGTGTGTGTGTGTGTGTTTCCACACCAGCTGCTTGCGAGTGTCATTTACTCAGAGGGCTGAGGCGGGAGGTGTTACAACTTTAAAAATGCCTCAAAGAGAAGTCATGCCATACAACAGGACTCATGTAGGAGGTTTATTGGAAAAGGAGAAAGAAGAAAGCAGCAGCAGAAAAAGGGGCAGAATGGGGGACAGAAACTGGTCCCTGGGGACAGGAGTGATGGAAGAAAGAGAGACGGGGGAGACAGAGAGAAAGAGAGAGAGAGAGAAATGGGAGGTGGGCAGGGCCCTGTTAAAAGGGAATGTAGTGAATGTGCACCTGAGGTGCTCTTAGTGACTGCGGCTGAGGGCATAGCCTGTCAGAACCCCAAGGGCAGGCCAGTATAGATGCCTGAATACTAACAGGAGGATCATTAGAACACAGAAGTGTGAGGAGCCGCCCTTGCTATCGCTATTGCCGTTAGAAGATGGCGCTGACATCTGCTGTCAGTTGGAGTTAACCGTTAGAAGATGGCGCTGACATCTGCTGTCAGTTGGAGTTAACCGTTTAAGCTGTGCCTCTCCCGTGGCGTCATCTGGGGTGATGTGCAAACCACCAATCCCGGCTCTACACGTCTCACTCGGAGCTCCTAGGCTTATATAAGGGGCTGGGTTTCTTAGCTTGGGGTCTCCCTCTAAGAAGCTGATCATCTATCTCTCAAGATGCATTAAAGCTTTACTGCAGAAGGATCCGAGTGTTCTGCGTCGTTCTTGCTGGCGAGACGGTAGCGCGGGACATCTGGTGCCGAAACCCGGGAACTCTTCAACATCGCCGGCGCCGCGGGAGACCCCTCGGAAGACGGGGCGGATTCAGAACTGCAGGGACGTAAGTTCAGAGAGGTATGCTTTATCCTGAACACCCCCTTTCTCGACTTTGGCCTTAGTTTGTCATCACCGTGGGACGGGTCAGTGGAGGCTTTGGTGCTATTCCTGTTTGTCCTTCTCCTTCATCGTGGCTGGTGCTGACAGAACGGTGCTGTCAGTCTGGTGCTGTCAGTCTGGTGCTGTCAGTCTGGTGCTGTCAGTCTGGTGCTGTCAGGCTGGTGCTGTCAGTCTGGTGCTGTCAGTCTGGTGCTGTCAGTCTGGTAACGGAGTTGAGCGCCGTTTTTTAGATAAGCCGCTAGCGCAATGGGGTTGTCACAGTCAGTGGTTACTGCCCTACAGACTGTGCTAAAACAAAGAGATCTTAAAATTGCACCACGAACACTTCAAAATTTTGTGAAGGAGGTAGATAGAGTGGCACCATGGTATGCTTGTTCCGGGTCCCTCACTGTGGCCTCATGGAACAAGCTAGGTAAAGAACTAGACAGGAAGCATGCAGAAGGAGATCTCCACTTAGGTACCAAAGCCATTTGGAAGCTAGTTAAAAACTGCTTGGAGGATGAGGCCTGTCACCCTGCTATAATAGAAAGTCAGGGAACCTTAGAGGAAGTTCAGGATAGCATGTCAGAAACTGAACGGAGTGAGAGAATGGGAGCTCGCAAAAGGAAAGACATGTCTAAGAAAAAAGGCCCTCCCCAGGAAGTTAAGAAAGGGGAGAGAAAGAAGGGAGTGATCATTCACCCCCTAACAAATCTAAGAAAAAGAAAAAGCCAGAATCTAGTCTATACCCTACAGTAGAGCTAGAAGCCTTGGAGCTAGATAATTCTGATTCTGACACTCTGTATTCTAGCGAAGAAGGTGGTCTAGAGGAGGAGGTGGCACGGTATGAGGAAGAAAGATATCACCCTGATAGACACCGGCCACTGAAAACAAAAATGAATGTGAGGCCACCACCTATAAATCCGGCGGGCTCACGCCCCTCAGCGCCTCCGCAGTATGAGCTTCGGCTGAATACTGGTACTGACTCCTTTTTACCTTTAGAGGAACGGAGAAAAATACAAGTAGCTTTTCCAGTATTCGAGAATGTGGAAGGCGGAAGAGTACATACCCCTGTAGATTACAATCAAATCAAAGAATTGGCCGAATCCGTTCGTAATTATGGGGTCAATGCTAACTTTACCACATTACAGGTGGAAAGGCTTGCTAATTTTGCCATGACTCCCACTGACTGGCAGACGACAGTGAAAGCAGTGCTTCCCAACATGGGACAATACATGGAATGGAAGGCTCTCTGGTATGATGCAGCCCAGGCACAAGCTAGAGTTAATGCCACGGCTGAAGATGAGAATCAGAGGCAGTGGACATTTGAAATGCTGACAGGTCAGGGTCAACATGCCCTTAATCAAACCAACTACATCTGGGGTGTCTATGGTCAGGTGTCGGCCGCCGCTATTAAAGCATGGAAGGCCCTCACAAAAGGGGAGAGTCCAGTGGACACCTTACAAAGATTGTCCAAGGACCCCAAGAGCCATTTTCAGACTTTGTGGCCAGAATGACAGAGGCCGCCAGTCGCATCTTTGGTGATTCAGAACAAGCTATGCCCCTGATTGAGCAACTTGTCTATGAACAAGCAACCCAGGAATGTCGAGCGGCTATCGCCCCTCGCAAAAGCAAAGGTTTACAAGATTGGCTCAGAGTGTGCAGGGAGCTGGGGGGACCCCTAACCAATGCAGGACTAGCTGCCGCCATTTTACAAACGCACAGGCGTAGAGATTTATCTAGTCGAAAAGCTTGTTTTAATTGTGGGAGAATGGGGCACCTTAAGAAAGATTGTCAAGCCCCTGAAAGAACAAGAGAATCGAAGCTTTGCCATCGTTGTGGTAAAGGTTATCATAGGGCTAGCGAATGCAGGTCAGTCCGGGATGTAAAAGGGAGGCTTCTGCCCCCTATTGAAGAACCCAAGGTACCCCAATCAAAAAACGGGTCACGGGGCCCATGGTCCCAGGGCCCTCAGAAATATGGGAACCAATTTCAGAAAAGCAATCAAGAGGAAGTAGAGGTTTCCGAGGAACCCCCGGAATGGACTTGCGTGCCGCCTCCGACTTCTTACTCATGCCCCAAATGAATGTTCAACCGGTCCCAGTCCATTCCCCTGGACCTTTGCCCCCTGCCACCATTGGGCTTATTCTGGGCCGTGGCTCCTTAACTTTACAGGGACTCATTATATATCCTGGAATTGTTGACCCGTATCATAAAGAGGAGATTCAAGTTCTCTGTTCTAGCCCTCGGGGTGTATTTTCTATAAAGCAGGGAGATAGAATTGCACAACTGGTGTTGCTGCCCTCCCTCGGGGATGGAGAAACCTACACTTTACAAAAAAGGGCTATGGGATCTTCTGGAAGTGATTCAGCCTATCTGGCTATACCCCTAAATGAGAGACCTACAATAAAATTGTTAATTAATGGAAAAGAATTTGAAGGGATAATGGATACGGGAGCAGACAAAAGCATTATTTCACTCCATTGGTGGCCGAAGTCTTGGCCCACTGTTGTTTCATCTCATTCTCTACAAGGTCTTGGATACCAGTCCTCTCCTGCCATCAGTGCCTCAGCCTTAACCTGGCGGAATGCTGAGGGCAAACAGGGATGTTTTACCCCCTATGTGTTGCCACTCCCTGTAAATTTATGGGGACGGGATGTGTTACAAGCCATGGGCATGACCCTAACTAATGAATACTCCCCCAGGCATCAGCCATTATGGCAAAGATGGGGTATACAAACGGTAGAGGCTTGGGTAGGCAAGAACAAGGCAGAATAAAACCCATTACGCAACACGGAAATCGGGGTAGAAAAGGACTGGGTTTTATTTAGGGGCCGTTGAGGCTTCACGACCCATACCATGGAAAACAGAGGAGCCGTTATGGGTCTCTCAATGGCCTCTATCCTCTGAAAAATTAGAGGCTGTCACAAGATTAGTGCAAGAACAGGAACGGCTGGGGCATCTAGAGCCTTCTACCTCCCCATGGAATACACCAATTTTTGTTATTAAGAAGAAATCTGGGAAGTGGAGATTACTCCATGACCTGCGGGCCATTAACAATCAGATGCATCTTTTTGGCCCTGTTCAAAGAGGCCTTCCTTTGCTTTCTGCACTTCCTCAAGATTGGAAGCTTATTATTATAGATATTAAGGATTGTTTCTTCTCTATTCCACTTTACCCACGGGATAGACCAAGGTTTGCCTTCACTATCCCTTCTCTTAATCATATGGAACCAGACAAGAGATTTCAGTGGAAGGTACTGCCGCAAGGCATGGCCAATAGCCCAACAATATGTCAGCTGTATGTGCAGGAGGCTTTGGAGCCAATTAGGAAGCAATTTACATCTTTAATCGTTATCCATTATATGGACGATATTCTTATTTGTCACAAAGAGTTAGATGTTTTACAAAAGGCTTTCCCCATGCTGGTGGCTGAATTAAAACAGTGGGGATTAGAGATTGCCTCAGAAAAGGTTCAAATTGCAGATACAGGCCTCTTTTTGGGCTCAATGATTACTCCCAAAAATATAGTTCCTCAGAAAATAGAAATTCGCAAAGACCACTTACAAACATTAAATGATTTTCAGAAACTTCTGGGAGATATAAATTGGTTGAGGCCCTTTTTAAAAATTCCATCTGCTGATCTAAAACCCCTCTTCGATCTCCTGGAGGGTGAGCCTCATATCTCCTCACCCAGAAAATTTACCCCTGCCGCCCACCGAGCCTTACAGATGGTGGAAGAGGCCTTACAGGAAGCACAATTACAACGTATTGAGGAGTCACTACCTTTTAATCTGTGTGTTTTTAAGACAGCTCAATTGCCAACTGCAGTCCTGTGGCAACATGGACCATTACTTTGGATTCATCCAAATGCTTCCCCTGCTAAGATTATTGACTGGTACCCTGATGCTGTTGCACAGCTCGCGCTTCGCGGAATAAAAGCAGCTGTTACACATTTTGGCAGGGATCCTGATTCCTTGATTGTGCCTTATACTGCTGCACAAGTTCAGACCTTGGCAGCCACATCTAGTGATTGGGCAGTTTTAGTTACTTCCTTTTCAGGACAAATTGATAATCATTTTCCAAAGCATCCAATTTTACAGTTTGCCCTAAACCAGGCTATAGTGTTTCCACAAGTGACAGCTAAAGACCCACTCCCAGATGGGACTGTGGTGTACACTGATGGATCAAAAACTGGTATGGGAGCTTATGTGGTCAAGGATAGGGTTATATCTAAACAATATAATGAAACTTCACCTCAAGTTGTAGAATGTCTGATAGTACTGGAGGTTCTTGAGGCTTTTCCAGGACCCCTCAATATTGTATCAGATTCCTCTTATGTGGTTAATGCAGTTAATCTCCTTGAGATAGCTGGAATAATAAGATCCTCCAGCAGAGTTGCTAACATCTTTCAAAAGATACAAGCTGCCTTGTTAAATAGGAGATTTCCTGTTTTCATTACCCATGTCCGAGCACATTCTGGACTCCCAGGTCCCATGTCCTTAGGGAATGACTTAGCGGACAAGGCTACAAAGCTGGTGGCCGCTGCCTTGTCTACCCATGCACAAGCAGCAAAAGAATTCCATCAGCGCTTTCATGTGACGGCTGAGACCTTGCGCCGTCGTTTTGCTCTATCCAGGAAAGAGGCTAGGGAAATTGTTACTCAATGCCAGAATTGCTGCGAATTCTTACCTACTCCCCACATGGGAATAAACCCACGTGGCATTAGACCATTGCAGATGTGGCAGATGGATGTTACTCATATTCCCTCTTTTGGAAGGCTTCAATATGTTCATGTTTCTGTTGACACCTGTTCTGGCGTAATGTTCGCCACACCCCTAACAGGGGAAAAGGCCTCATATGTGATTCAACATTGCCTTGAGGCCTGGAGTGCTTGGGGAAAACCCAGAATTTTAAAAACAGACAATGGACCAGCATATACCTCTCAAAAATTCCGACAGTTTTGTCGGCAAATGGATGTTACCCATCTAACTGGCCTACCTTATAACCCTCAAGGACAGGGCATTGTGGAACGTGCCCATCGTACACTCAAATCATATCTGATTAAACAAAAGGGGAGTATTGAGGATGTTCTACCCTCGGTACCAAGAGTTGCTGTATCCATGGCACTTTTTACCCTTAATTTCTTGAACTCTGATGCCCAAGGCCACACTGCGGCCGATCGCCACAGTTTAGAGCCTGATAGGCCAAAAGAAATGGTAAAATGGAAAGATGTCTTGACTGATCTCTGGAAAGGCCCGGATCCTATTCTTATAAGATCCAGGGGAGCTGTGTGTGTTTTTCCACAGGAGGAAGAAAACCCCCTGTGGATCCCTGAAAGACTCACTCGAAGAGCTCCTTCACAACTCCAGAATAAGAAGGATGGAGGCCAAGTGGGTGATGAAGACTCTCCTACTCGGGATGATGGTTCCTAGTATGATGGGAGAGTTACGGTGGGCCATCATGTCTACCTTCCCCCTACCGATGCCAGTGATGCAGAATGCCCAGGTGTTCCCTAGATTTTTCACAACTAATAGAGAGTTGGGGCTTGCCTTTTTGCCTTTAGATCCTCAGATACAGAGTTTTCAGGATGAGGGAACCTTGTCATTAGTAGGAAGCTTGTGCTTTACTGTGATTTCTTCATTAAAGGATAATTTTATTCATATGGATCCAGAAAGATCTAATGCTAATCCTTTTGAATTAATGGAAGCTGTACTGATCTTTCTCCTATGATAGTGAGAAGGGACAGATTACTTTTGATTGGAAAGGGGCATTAGGCAACAGTCTGAGTGAGGGACAGAGCTATGGATCATCTGATTGGTCCTCCTCCAATGTTAAGTATACCCCTTTTAAGAGAACTAATTATTCAGCTGCCCTTTATTTGGGTTGTGAGTAATGATACCTTAGGTAAGAATCAGAAAGAAATAAATTGCTCTGCTTAGAATTGTTTTTATGCATTATGCTGGGATGCTATTAAGCACCCTTTTGCTTTGGTAATGCGCATGCCTCGATTTGTTCCAGTTCCTGTTGAGACGCCAAGTAATTTGAGTTTGTTTAGGGAAAAGCGAGATTTTTGGGATCTCTGCTATTATTGTGGGCCTGATAGCCACCGCCGCGGTTACTGCTTCGGTTACCGCCTCGGCCCTTGCACTTTCTGCCACTGTGCAGACAACTCAAACCATTAATGATCTATAGGCCACTGTGACCATGGTCCTAGATAAACAGGCCACTGCCAATTCTCAGATACAAGGAGGCCTGATGTTGGTAAACCAACAGATTAATTTGGTTCAGGAACAATTGGATATATTGTGGCAGATGGCCCAATTGGGATGTGAACAAAAGTTGCCTGGCCTTTGTGTCACTTCAGTACAATATGAGAATTTTACAAGAGCAGCTAACCTGTCACAAGCTCTGTCTCAACATTTATTACAGAATTGGACTTTTGAGTTTGAGCAGACACTCCGTGAGTTGAGAATGGCGATCCTGCAAGTGAATTCGACGCATCTGGATCTTTCTCTGATGGAAGGCCTCTCCTCCTGGATTTCATCTGCATTTTCTTATTTTAAGGAATGGGTGGGGGTAGGATCATTTAGCCTAGTTCTCTGCTGTGGAATAGTGTTGATGCTTTGGATGGTGTGTAAGCTCAGAGCCCAAACAAAAGAGACAAAGTGGTGGTGGCACAAGCACTTGCTGCCTTAGAACACGGAGCCTCCCCTGACATTTGGTTAACCATGTTAAAGCAATAGGTCGCTGGCCTCCCAGCTCTTGCACCCCACGAGGCTAGTCTCATTGCACGGGATAGAGTGGGTAGGCTTCAGCAGCCCAAGGAGTTGCAAGGCTAAGCACTGCACAGGAGAGGTCTGCGGTATAATGACTTTCTCCTGGGAGATAAGTCATCTTGCATGAAGGTTCTATGTCATGATCTCCTTCCCCCAGAAAAACGACATCGGACTGGTCAGGGCTCTCTCTGGGGATAAGACCCTGGAGAGGAGCTTTGTACATGTTCCGAATTTGCACATGGGGATTTGACCTCTATCTCCACTCCAAAGTTGTGGGTGTCCTATTGCTTCAAAAATAAATGAATAGGGGGAGATGTGAGGAGCCGCCCTTGCTATCGCTATTGCCGTTAGAAGATGGCGCTGACATCTGCTGTCAGTTGGAGTTAACCGTTTAAGCTGTGCCTCTCCCGTGGCGTCATCTGGGGTGATGTGCAAACCACCAATCCCGGCTCTACACGTCTCACTCGGAGCTCCTAGGCTTATATAAGGGGCTGGGTTTCTTAGCTTGGGGTCTCCCTCTAAGAAGCTGATCATCTATCTCTCAAGATGCATTAAAGCTTTACTGCAGAAGGATCCGAGTGTTCTGCGTCGTTCTTGCTGGCGAGACGGTAGCGCGGGACACAGAAGTTCATGGCTAGACATCCTGGATAACAGATTTAGATCGTCTTTAAAACTGTGCTTAGGAACTGGGGAGATGTCTCAGCAATTAAGACCACTTGCCACTTTTCCAAGGACCTGAGTTCAGTTCTCAGCACCCTTAGGAGGCAGCTCATGACTGCCTGTAACTCAAGCTCCAGGGATTCAACACCCTCTTCTGGCTTCTGTGGGCAATTGCACACAGGTGGCACATACACATGAAAACACATACACACACACACACACACACACACACACACACGTGTGTATGTGTGAATAATGAGTGCCTTTTTCTCAATGGCAATATTGGGACTAGGAGTCTTCAAAAATTACTACGTATCTAGATTTTATAGACTTTTTCATAAATATGACACAATGCACTGTTTTTCTTATTAAGCTATTCCACCTATTTTCCTGTATAGAATTCCTTCATGGAAGCTCCGCTAAACAGATCATGGAAAGGTGGAATAAAACAAGAAGAGGAGATGAAGAGATAGAGTTGAATCCGGCTACAGCAGGTCTCCCTGTGTGTGCTGCAGGACCCGCGCAGTGTCCTGCAAATATTTAATATTCCACCGGAGAAAGCATGTGTGCATAGCAGAGCACTATGGACACATTTTGGACATTTATGGGAGAATCCTCATCACTGACATTTTCACTGAATGATTGCTAGAGTGGAGGGTTCTCTGAAGGCAGAATTGCTCTTTGCAGGGTGTGCTGTGATGAAGCAGCCCAAGGCTTTCATTCCACTTGACTGGAAATGAAGATTCACTGTATTAACGTCCTCTAGACACTTACACCGTGTGAAATTATGCCCCTCAATTACACATTCTTACAGCCGCCTCTCTTGCTTCTGTAGCTTCGAGTCTCATTTCAAATACTCCACAAAATAGTTGGCATAAAAGAAGTAAACCTTGGTTCCTCCTTCCCTCCACCTTTCTCTGGAGATAATAACACTTTCGTCTCCCACGGAGGGTGAGGCAAAACATTTTGTAAAGTACTGTAAAAGCCTTTGATGTGAGAGCTAATGGGGACAAAACGGCGTCGCCACCTGCCCTTCTCGCTCCTCTCAAGCTGGCCATTTCCTTTTTGTTTGTTTATTTTGGTTGGCGGTTGAGAATAAATATTGTTGTGCTGTTGAATGTTGAAGCTTGGTTCTGCTCTCTTTGTGACCCCGTGTAGCTTAACTACCACGGAACCATAGATTGTTCCCAGGAACTGGCTGGAGTGTGGTCTGCTTTGTGACTGAAGCACCTAAAGGTGATTTAGTCATGGGCTCAAAGAGCCTCCTGAACAGCGGCTCCCAGCACAGCGGTATACGAGGACATCACTGCACACCACTGCATGACACCTTGGGACCTCACACCCTCTAGCCACCGGCTCTATGCTTACAGTAATTAAACGTGTGATCTCCTCAAGGAAGGGACTGATTGGGCCCATACACAAAGTACCCAGCCCAATGTTTTCCTCGTGGCAAATATTCAAGAGATGATTCCAGGCAATTAAGTGAAACTAAATCGTAGGCTTCCTTAGATTGTGCACTGCAAAACTCTCTCAGACAAACCAAACTCAGTCTGGTGGTGTTTCTGCTGTTATCTGCAAACTCCGAGTAGTCCCTTTGTTGAGAACTACTTGGTAAAGCCCTGGAAGCTGATCTGGGTCATTTTTATGGATATTCATGTAAAAGTCTGTCTGAACTCTTCTCTCTGTAATTGTTAATAAAAAGATTACACTATACAACTTTGTGTAGTATAATAAGCTGATTAGTTGGATGTGGTAATTTATGGCTATAATCCCAGCATTTAAAAGGCTGAGGCGGAAGGATTGCAGAGATCAAGGCTAGTTTGGGCCACATAGCAAGACCCTGTCCCTGTCACAAACACGAGAGACTTAAGACAGTTCAGACACTACACTGAGTAGCATCTGTACAAAAAGGACAACAGTGACAGAGGAAGACACAAGGATGCAAGGAAAGCCAGTATTGAGCAAATTTGTTTACTGAGGCTGCCTGGAAGCCACATGCCTGTGGTTTCTCATCCTGGCTGGGAAGCTTGCTCTGTTTCCTTGCGGGGCTCGCTTAACCTCCGAACCCTCTTCCCCATCCCTCCCAGGGAAGCTGTGGAGCTGTGTTGGCTCTTGTCTGTCTCAGTTCAACCAAAGGCTTTATCATCATCTTTTAAAACTGCCAGGGAAGCGAAGGCAACCAAAATTAACGTAAGACTCACTGCTCCAAGGAACTGTTAGGGAAAGCCACGCGGACTGAACCCAGGGAGTAGGGATCGGGCATGACAACTTTCTCCCTGTCCTATCTCACTCTGATTTCAGTTTAGAGAGTGAAAAACCTTTGCAGAGTAATAATAAAGCCAGGTATAATAGTGAGGCATACCTGCAAATAAACCCGCATGCAGGAGGCAGAGGCAGGAGGATTACCGCAAGCTCAAAACCAGCCTGGGCTATGTAGCAAGTTTCCATCTCCAAGAGACAAACTAAGGGGCTTGGGAGAGATGGCCTAGGGAGTAAACTCTTCCCCTGCATTCTTGATCACCTGAGCTCAGGTGCCCAGAACTCACAGGAAGCTGGGTGTGGGAGTCTGCAACGGCAATGCCAGATAGCTTGGTGTGTGAAACCCTGTGTCACGCGGGAAGATAAAGACCGATGCCCAAAGCTCTCCCCTCCCTCTGCACACATGCCTCACTCAAGTCACACACACGCAAAGATTTCTCTTCGCAAAGAAAAACAAAACAAACCAACTGCCAGGCAGTGGCGGCGCACACCTTTAATCCCAGTACTCGGGAGGCAGAGGCAGGTGGATCTCTGAGTTCAAGGCCAGCCTGGTCTACAGAGCTCCAGGACAGCCTCCAAAGCTGTGCAGAGAAACCCTGTCTTGAAAAACCAACAAACAAAAAACCCAAAGCCCTAAATAAATAAGACCACTGAATCTGGATAGAATCACTTCCACATTTCATGACTGCTGTCTGGAAAGGAGGAAGAGATTTCACGTTCCCCCAACTCAGATATCATACACCTGTCAGAACGGCTAAAATGAGAGTGCAAACTTTTACAGCCACTTTGGAAATCAGGATGGCGGTTTCTCCAGAAAATGGCTAAGGAATCTAAGCACTTCCTTAAGTGTTTTTCAGCTATTTTAGATTCCTCTATTGAGAATTCTGTTTAGTTCTGTACCCCACTTTCTAGTTGAATTATTTGGTGTTTTGGTAACTAGCTTCTTGAGTTCTTTGTATATTTTGGAAATCAGTCCTCTATTTGATGTGGGGTTGGTGAAAATCTTTTCCCATTCCGTGGGCTGCCGTTTTGTCTTGTTGTCTGTGTCCTTTGCCTTACAGAAGCTTCTCAGTTTCAGGAGGTCCTATTTATTGTCGATCTCAATGTCTGTGCTACTGGTGTTGTGTTCAGAAAGTGATCTCCTGTGTCAATTCGTTCAAGGGTACTTCCCACTTTCTCTTTTAAGGGGTTCAATGTGGCTGGATTTATGTTGAGGTCTTTGATCCATTTGGACTTAAGTTTTGTGCGTGGTGATAGATGTGGATCTATCTGCAATCTTCTACATGTCCGAATCCAGTTATACCAGGACCATTTGTTGAAGATGTTGTATAATTTTAGCTTCTTTGTCAAAGATCAGGTGTTCATAACTGCATCACTCCACTATATTTCATAATAAGGAACTGCACAAATAACTGTGACAAAGCAAATGATTTAGGATAATACTGTTTTGTTTTGCTTTTACCCACTATAAGTTGGTGAAATGACAATGTGGACAGTTTCAAGTTACTTAACTAAATGCTTTTGGAAGGCTTAAGCAAGCAGTTTTACATGAAGTTGCCATGTAATTCTATCAACCCTCAGAGCCAAGGGGTCATAGATACACTGGATAAGGCGGTGAATACCTATAATTTAAGTGATCAGAGGATGAGGCAGGGGGGAACAATGATTTAAAGCAAGATTTGCTATAAAGCAAGTTCAAGGCCAGCCTGAGGCACATACATGAGACCTTATCTCAAAAAGATCTGGGGGGTGTAGACTAATTAAGAGTGTATACAAAGCCTTAGGTTTAATCCCCAGTACTGGGGAAAACCAGGCATGACAGTGCGTGGCTGTAATCCCAGAATTTGAAAGGTGGAGGCAGGAGAATCAGAAGGGCAAAGTCATCTTTGTTCGCATACATCTTGTGCTGAGGCCAACCTGGGGACATGAGTTCCTGTCTCAAAGAGAGAGACAGAGACAGAGAGACACCATAGAAGAAGAACCATTAAGTGGGTAGATATGGCTATTTCTGGTCCAGCCAGTTTTCCTTTCCCTTTCTGTAAATGCATATATAATGTGGAAAAACAAAACAGCAATCGCATAGTTTTCTGCAAACCTTCTATGGGCTTAATGCACGTGACTCCAAAACTCATACACTGATGTGGAACCCTAAACTGGTGGCTTTGAGAAGCAAGGCTCTTGGCAGGTGGTGAGGTCATGAGGACAAACCCCAGGGAACTCTAACCTTCTCAAGCGAAGACATGGAAGGCATAGTCTGGGAACCAGAATGCAGAGCCTCACTAGATACATAGCCTGCAAGAACTTTGACATCGGACATCTGTTCTAGAACTATGAGAAATAGCTATCTGTTCTAAGTTACCTGCTTTCTAGTACTTTGCTATGGCAGCCCAGATGGGTCAAAGAAGGCTTCATTCCAGAACAGTGACTTTTTAATTATCTTGTCATATTTCTTAATGTGTGAACTAAGGGTCTCAAATATCAACTTTCTCATGTTCCAGCTCTCTCTGCTTTTAAAAATTCACAAGTCTCAACTTCCTGCTACTTGCAAGTGTTCTGGGCTGAGCTTGTAATTGCTGCAAGTGTTCTGGGCTGAGCCTGTAATTGCTGCAAGTGTTCTGGGCTGAGCCTGTAATTGCTGCAAGTGTTCTGGGCTGAGCTTGTGATTGCTGCAAGTGTTCTGGGCTGAGCCTGTAATTGCTGCAAGTGTTCTGGGCTGAGCTTGTGATTGCTGCAAGTGTTCTGGGCTGAGCTTGTAATTGCTGCAAGTGTTCTGGGCTGAGCTTATAATTGCTGCAAGTGTTCTGGGCTGAGCTTGTAATTGCTGCAAGTGTTCTGAACTTGCTTATAATTGCTGCTTCAGTTTGCCTTTGTGATGTTTTGCTATAGAGGACATTACAATCGCCTGTGGCTACGATTCCAAACATTCTGTCTTGGTATCTCCCCTGCTATCAAAGCAATGAAATCCTTGCTTCGTTGTGGGTCAGCTCAAATTGGAGACAACGTCTAAGGAGGACTGGCCAGGCGCTATTCCATTTCTGCTTTCAGAATTCCATTACTACCAATCTAAAGCAAATGATAGTCAGTTCTTTAGCTCCCAGGGAAAGAGTGGTTCCCACCACCTCTAAAGGCAGTCCCGCCCAATATTAAAATCCGCCACAGCGAAGTCATACACAGTTGTATAAAATACAATTTTCATTGTGTTGTAGTTTTATTAATTACAAATTCAGTTCCAAATGTATTAGCTGGGCATAATGATACACACCTGTCATCCTGGAAGATAGAGAAGACCTTGAATTCAGGACCACCCTGGGCTATATAGTAAGACTCTGTTCTAAAAACCGCATATATATTAAATGTAATTTTAAAATATCTTATTTCTTTATCCTTACTTTCTACAAAAATATCTGTAAATGCCATTTTATTGTATCCTAAAATTTGCAAAGCCAATAATATTATGTAGGAAACATACTTTGTAAGTTTTCTTTTCTAGAATGTTAGGGGAGAGTAACTGAGGAAATATAGGGAAGGTACAAAACATATATTCATGGCTCTAGAGGCCAGGCATAACTATTAATGCTAGGATTTTGACTCCTGCTAGTAGGTTTTGAAGTCCCCCTCTCCAGGGGTGAGTCCTCTTTTGAGTCGGGGTTCCTACTCTGGTGTTACCTTTGCCCAAGTAACCTTAAAGTAGATGGAACTGGGGTTCACAGAGGTTTCAAGTCACTCACCGCATGAAGGTGCCTGGGTCTATAAATGACTGAGCCCTGTCTTTTCCCGACACCTACTAAAGTTTTATCACATATTAATCACTGCTCTGCACCCGGGCTCCACATTTTTCCCTGTGTTCAGCAGCTCTAGACGCCTACAAATATGTTTTGCTATAAATTACTGGCACCGTTTCTGTTGATATTCGGCATAATCAAACATTTGTAAGCATGCTGCCTTTTCAATCTGCTCGGCTGAGGCACTTTACCTGATCTTTCATTAAAGCAATCAAAACACGTGCTGTGTCGCATCTAATGAATGTTGCATGTATGATTAAGTGCTTTCATTCATATTGCAAGTTTGATTTAATGTAATCTGCCTTTCAGACAGCCATTAGCCTAGCTCCTATGTGAATTCGATTAATTGGCTGAATTCTTCCAGATGTCCATTAAGCATTACAGGAATTTGTGGAAACAGCAGGGACTGTCTAGCACAGAACCAAACAATGAAATGTTATATTGCTGCCATGACTTACCAAAAGCTGGATTCATTTCCATTAATAAAACATCTGTACTCCTGCGCAGCTATGCATTGAGATGCATTTATTTTATATGTTTATTTCTCTTATGACTGTAAAAAGATGTTTAAACAGAAGCACATTTGCTGATATGTAGACTCGAGGCTTGGCAGGTGCTGGCTGACAAAAAAATTCAGTTCTCCAAGTTTCCAGTAGGTCCTAGACAGAAGGAAAGACACCAACAGACACCTGTTTGAAGCCAACTTTAAGAACACGTGAGATTGCTTCAGTGGGAAGGCTTCAAGTAGTATTAGAGACATACTCTGAAAAGGATTTCATTGTCCTGCCACTCCTGTCCAGTCTTCAAGGGAAAGGGGCAGAGGTGACTCTTTTTTCCCCTAATAGAGTTGTTGATTAGCAACGAGGTGGAAGGGATGGTGGAGTCAGCGTTCACAGACCAAAGTCATGAGGGGCAGTAGGTGACTGGTGGGAGAGCCTGGAGGCGGCCTCCTCACGAGGGAGTGGATAGGTAGGGACTGCGGGGTCGGAGGGGAGGCCTTAGGCCGCCTCTACTCAGTAGGCATGGTTAGAGACGAACAGGGACTTGTTGGCTGCTGCCCCTGACTGACCACTTGGAGTGTACTTTCCTTGAGAAGCGAGGCTGTTGGCCAGGGCACGCTTAATGTATTCCTCCTGGGCAGCCTTCGCGTTCTCCTTGTTCCCACCCCAGGCCTTCAGGGCAGAAGCCTGCAGGGCTCGGCCATAGGAGAAAGTCAAGGCCCACGGCTTCAGCAGGGGGCACTTGTTGATAGCATTGAGGTTGATGGACGCATCTTCCTCACTCTGCCCTCCAGACAGGAAAGCGACCCCAGGGACAGCAGGGGGCACTGTGCGACGAAGTGCTGTCACAGTTGCCATGGCGATCTCCTCACTGGAAAATTTCCGGGTGCAATCATGGCCCGGGGTCACCATGTTGGGTTTCAGCAAGGTGCCTTCCAGGTAGACATGGTGGTCGCTCAGAGCCTTGTAGACAGCGGCCAGTACCTTCTCAGTTACATACTGACAGCACTTCAAGTCGTGGTCCCCATCAGAGAGGACTTCGGGCTCCACAATGGGTACAATGCCATTCTGCTGGCAGATGCTGGCATAACGAGCCAGGACATTGGCATTTTCCATGATGGCAAGGGCTGAAGGGGTGTGTTCCCCAATCTTCAGCACACAACGCCATTTGGCAAAGTCGGCTCCATCCTTCTTGTACTGGGCACAGCGTACAGATAGTTCATCTAGCCCTTGGGTGGTGGTCTCGCCATTAGTTCCTGCCAGGGGCACCACGCCCTTGTCTACCTTTATACCCACAACACCGCCCTTGGACTTGATAATTTGGGGGAAAGGGCGTCCATCATCCGCTTTCTGGTACAGTGTCTCGTGGAAGAGGATCACGCCCCCAATACAGGGGTTCACGCGGTCATCAGCAGTCAGTAGCAGCTGGCGGTAGAAGCGCCTGTTCTCCTCCGTGTTCTCGGTGCCAATGGACTGCAGCCGCTTGGCGATGCTTCCGGTGGACTCATCCGCAGCCAGGATGCCCTTGCCCGGAGCCACAATTCGGTGAGCGATGTCAGACAGCTCCTTCTTCTGCTCTGGGGTCAGTGTTGGGTGTGGGTAGGGCATAGTGCTGGTGACTGCGAGCTCCTGGCACAGAAGGGGGCCGGGTCGGCTACTGGGTGCCGTGGCAGGTGGGCGAGAGCCTGTGGAGCGAACGTTGCCAGGGTCACCAGAACTTGGATGTGTAGTGTGTTCTGAGAGAACACAGCCTATTCAGCGTGCGGGGGTGGGGAGGGGATCCACCTGTCTCTGCCTCCCGAGAACTGAGATTAAAGATAACCACCACCGCCCAGCTCAGAAGCTAATACTCAACAAGAAAAGTGACAGTTTCTGACCGAAATTAAAAGAGTAACACAACAAATACTTTTTGTGTTTCTTTCACAATGATCTACAAGTTAATTTTACTAAATGAAGCTAAAAATCTTGGGCTGGAGTTCAGCAGTTGAAAACACTCACTGCATTGCAGAGAACCTGAGTTTGGGTCCCAGCACCCACATGGGATGGCTCACAACCACCTGTAACTCAAGCTTCAGGGCATCCAACACCCTCTTCTGGCCTCCTCGGACACTGCACACATGTGGACACACACACACACACACACACACACTTATACACACAAAACAAAAGCAAGCCTCTTTAAGCTAAACATATTCTAATGGCATACCTTTATGAAACAATGTTTTCATAATTAAATATATCAAGCTACAAAGACACAGTATAAAATTTAAGACAAATACCTTGTATTTCTTTTTAAAAACTTTATTTGTGTGTGAGAGTATGAGTGTGTGAGTGCATGAGTATGTGAGTGTGTGAGACTGTGTTTGTGTATGTGTGAGAGTGTGAGAAAGTATTGTGTAAGTGTGTGCGTGTGAATGTAAGAGTGTGAATGTGCATGTGTTATGTGTGAGTGCATCTGTGTGTGAGTGTGACAGTGTGTGTATGTGAGTGTGTGTGAGTGTGTATATGTGAGTGTGTGAATGTACATATGTGAGAGTGTGTATGTATGAATGTGTGTGAGTATGAGTGTGAGAGAGTGCGTGAATATGTGTGTGAGTGTGTGTGAGTGTGTATATGGGTGAGTGTGTGAATATAAGTGTGAATGTGCATATGTGGGAGTGTATATGTGTGTATGAGTGTATGTGTGAGAGTGTGTGTATGTTAGTGGGAGAGAGTATATATGAGTGTGTATGAATGTAAGTGTGTGTGCACAATGTGAGAGTGTGTATGAGTGTTGTGAGTTTGTATGTGTGTGTGTGTGTGAGAGAGAGAGAGAGACAGAGAGAGAGAGAGAGAGAGAGAGAGAGAGAGAGAGAGAGAGAGAGAGATTTATTGAATTGACTCCCATCGTGCTATGGTCCTGCTAGTTCATAGAATAGGCTGAGGATCTAGTAGTTGCTCAGTCCACTAGACTGAATGTCTCAGCAGTCATGGTCTACTGCTAAAGGTGGAGGATTCCTGGAGAGCTGGTCTTCAGTCTACAAAAAGCTGCTTCTAACATCAGCAGAGCAATGCTGCAGCAACAGGACAGATGAAATTGCCTACGAGAGTAAGGGCAAGTAGGCAAAAAGCAAAAGCTTCCTTCTTCTATGTCCCTTTGACTGAACAGTCACCAGAAGGTGACACATTCAGGGTTCCTTTGCTTCAAGCGATCTCATCAAGGAAATCCCTGCCATGAGTACCCAAAGTTTTGTTCCAGTTGATTCCAAAAGCAGTCAAGTTGACTATCAAGATTAGCCATCGTACTAAGATAGTCATATTTTAGAAGATATATTCTTCTTACTTGAGTAGAGTCCAGGTGCTTCCTGAGATATCCATTTAGAGGATATTGTTCAGGGCTAAATATTTCCATGAGTGAGTGTAAGTTTCCTGACATTTAGGGACTTGATTTGTTCCTCAGTGAATCCTAAAAATACTGGGGACTTGAAACACTACTAGATACAACAGTTCCGGGCATGGCAGTGTTAGACACACAGTACTCAGCTCCAGGCACAGCCTTGCAGCCTGAGCTGTTACAGGAAGATCAGGAGTCTATTGCCAGCCAGTCAATAAAATACTTTTTGTTTTTGAGGGTTTTCATTGATTTGTTTTCTGAGTTAGGAACCTCACTATTTTATCCAAGCTAGCCTTGCACTCGTGGCCTCGAATATTCCCAAGTAGCTAGCCAAGACAAGCTCACACCATCACATGACTTGTATGTTGAGTGAATGAATGATTAGCATAATGACCTCTGTTTCAGTTTTATTCTCAGAGGAAACCTTAATTTCAAAGTCAACCCTAGTTGAACTCCCATGGGTTCACCATGAGAAGCAAAATCAGTCACTATTTTAGCACTTTTGCAATTTGGGTGTTTCGTCTTGTTAGAAACTTTTTATTTTTAGGATCAGTCTTTAACGAGTACATGTTTGGTGAGATCCCAACAAAAGGATAAGATATTTCTGCTTACTCAAGAACAAACTGGAAGAGACATGGCGGTGGCTGGTGCCATTTCTTGCGGTGCTTGTGATTGGCAACTAGACCCGACAGCTTTGCTGTCGCTTTTGCAAGCGGTGTCGCCAGATACTCCTGCATCCACAACAAACACAAGGGACAAGTTCTTCAGCTTCTGCAGAAGAAACGCTCCAAAGTTTCCTGAAACTTCAACTAATTAAAAATGAAATGCAGCCAGCGAAGCGCTGGTCATTTCTAATTTGCAATGTTGCTTTGCTTCCAAGGTAAATGTGGACAAGTCACGTGGACAAGTCACAACTTCTTTTGATGCCTGAGGGACTGAAAAAAATTAAATCAGCGGGATTGGCTATTGATGTTTTCTAGCAAATGTTTTGAAATCTCTGCCTTTCATCCATCTTGTAGGAAAGCAGGATTGCTTTCTGAGCCTTCAAAGATATTAATTCCTTTAATAAATCCTTACTTGGACATTGAGAACTTCCAAGGGTTAGGTTTCTGTAGCAATCTCTCCATCAGGGGTGAATGTTGCCCGCAGGCAGATTCCCAATTTTTTTCCAAGTATCATCACTCTTGGTCTGAAATTGGGGTGAGCTAACATTATAAGAGATTAAGCACACCTTCTGCCCAGCATTTTCAGAAGATTTCCTTATTATATTCCTTACAAAGCAAATTTGAGACAGGCTGCTTGCCTTCCTGGAGATCAGCACTTAATGAGATAATGTCGAGACACCAGCAACTACTGCTCCAACCTCTGCTCTCTGACCCCTGTCCTAGCCAATGCCATGGAGAGGGTGGGGGCTGGGGCTGGAGGGAGTTGGGGAAGGAGCTGGGTAAATATGATTGAAATGCATTGTATGAGTGTATGCTATTCTCAAAGAATTAATACAAGTATCATATTTTTAAAAAACAAATTACGGCGAGTGAGAGATTCCTAAAATAAAATGGATAGTGTCAAGAAAAATAAAGTACAGGAAATTGAAACAAAAATGTTCCACCACAGCAGTGAGTGTACGTGCCTGATGAGGTGGGGATTCTTCTGCAACAGCGCCCATCCTATAGTAGACTTTATCGGAAGCTTATGCAAAGATAATAGACATAAGAAGGTACCACCTTGCTCTTAGGAACAGCATTCTGTCAGTAGCTTTCATTAAAGGAGAGCATCAAGGACACTGGTCTAGCATGTTGTCCTATGGTATTTGCTGCAAACTCCTGTTTAAGAAGGAGATACGGATGTGCCTCTGCTGAAAGAGTGGACACCTTTTCTTGTTGTCCAAGCCATTAAAAAGAGAAAAGGGAATACACAGACTGACTTTATGGGAAAGAAAGATGCTTGATGACATATAACCAAGCTAGCATGGCGCTCCTGAACACTAAACTAAAGAGAGGGTGTCCATGAACCCTTTACCTATAGAAAGTGGAGTGCTATGTGGGGAGACAGTGTTGTAATGGCCAGTTCAGAAGACAGGATCAGAAGTGTTCTGGAGGACAGGTAGAAAGCCTTCTCTCATTGGGGTTCTGGTCTCTCTTCATGATGAGGTCTCTCCTTAGCTGTCATTCTTTATGATTTACTTTAGTTTGATATTTCCAAAAATCAAATGTGCTAAGCAAATTAACCCTACAAAAAATCAATATTGTCACATTACTAACGACTACTGGACTACATATTTAGAGATTTATTTCATTATGCCAAGTTTTTCTTACTAATGGTGTGAATTTCAAGTTGAGGCTGTAGCTCATGGCGGACAGCTTGCTTGGCATGCACAAAGCTCTAGGTTTGATCGCCAGCTCTGTGAAGGTAGGGAGGGCAGGCACATGCGTAGAGTCAGAGGACAACTTTCAGAAGGGTTCTCACCTCCCACCTTGTCAAGGCAGGGTCTCTCCCGTGTTTGCTGCTGTGCTCTGTAGGCCGGGCTAGCTGGTCAATGAGCTTCTGGTGTGACGCTCAACTCTTTACCACCTGTTTCACTGTGGAAGTGCTGGAATTATAGATGCCACCTATACCTCATCTGACTTTTCTTGTAAATGGGTTCTGGGCATCTAACTCGGGTTATCAGTCTTGTGTAGCCTGTACTTTTACCCACTAAGCCATCTTCCTGGATTTTCAAAAACTTTTTGTTTTGTTTTTTGGAGACAGGGTCTCACTGCGTAACCTTGTCTGGCCTGAAGTTCTCTATGTAGACCAGGGAGGTCTTGAACTCAGAGAGTTCAATGCATTTACAGGCATTCTCACACTCATACACATGTACATGCAGCATGACATTACACACCTGTAGAGGTCAGAGGAAAAATTGTGAGAGTTAGTTTTTTTTCCACTGTATGGATCCCAGGAACTGAACACAGGTTATCAGTCTTGGCAGCAAGTGTATTTACCCACTGAGCTATCTAACTAGTCTAGGGCCCCAGATTTTTATAAGTTCTACAAGTAAATTGTAATTTCATTATCAATAATAATTTTTACCATAATGAAACCCATAATAACTGACTCAGTGTTCAAAAAAAACCCCTACCATCCCACATAACATACTACTGGGAAGAATCCTAGTTTCAATCACTATTTTCCCTGAGAGCTTATGATTCTCCAAGTGTGAAAAAAATTCTAATCATCTTAAAAAACAAATAAAAATAAAAACTCCATAGATGTAGCCAAGGTAGTGAACTAAAGACTCACAGGAGTCTAAACACGAATTCCTGAAACCCTGAAGACAACCTCTGCTCTAACAGTAGAAATGAACTAAGACCAGTAAGTTCTCAGACTACTCCACAAACAGGGAGTCACTACAGAAGTGAGAGATACTTCATAAACCAAAGTTGAGCCTGTTAAGAGCCCCCTGAGTCTTTTGTAAGCAGCAGGAAGGGGTGGGCAGCTCCAAGCTCTCCTGTCCTATTCTCTCCCAAGAGAAATACTGCAGAAAATCAGAAATGGAAAAACTCAGAGCTCAAGCTGAAAACCAGCCAAAGGTGTACAGCATCTGAAGGAATACTCTGTGAAGAAAAAGGCAACAGGAGACTAGTGGGAAAGTCAGGGGGAAATTTCACTGACTTTTCACTGTTCTCCTTCTGGGTAATATCCAGTTGAATTGGCAGCCATTTGCATTCCTAGAGTAGACCCTGGTTTCTGGTCCCTGAGGGAGAAGAGATGAACTTATTTGCAAATTATTATGTGTGCCTATTCCTACTACTGTAAGGCTCCCTGAGGGGCTGATTCAAGACATACCTCAGTTTTCTCTAACTCTGAACTCACTCAAGCCAAAACAGCAACACACAGCTCAGGACTCCACACCTGTAGTCCTAGCTACTGCAGAGGCCGGGACCAGAGAGCACTCATCAGTCTCCGTAAGGGGCAAACAAAGGCTTCCAAGGCAAACTAGGGACTGGGGGGGGTGTAAAAGATGAAGAATACTACAGATCCCTAAGGCTCAAGAGGAGGAACTAAGAGTGATTCTTTGGAAAATCACCCACGCGAGCCAGTGAGAAGGTTCATCCAGTACAGAGGTACTTGCTGACAAGCCTGCCGCTGACCCATGTTTAATCCCTGCACCCACATAATGGATGAACAGACCTCTACATGCATCCCTCTACACACACACACACACACACACACACACACACACACACACACACACACACACACACACAAATTTAAAAATAAAAAGGACACCTATGTTCACAAAGAATCCCAGAGGAATTTGAAAGCCACACATGTGATGAGGACATGACAGGAACTCAGAAAAGACTGATAAATTGTCAATGAACTTAAAGATAGATTTGATTTGGTCTGTGGTGGGTTTCCTGTAGCCCAGGCTGATCTCAAACTCTCTATTGGAGAGGATGATCTTGAACTTCTGACCCTTACCTTTACTTCCCAAGTACTGAGATTAAGAGCACAGATCCCACACTTGGCTCCTCGTTGTCGCTGTTCTTTAAGGCAGGGTCTCAGTGTCGCATAGGCTAACCTCCAACTCATTCTGTAGCTGAGGTTGACCTTGAACACCCGATCTCCCTGCCTCCACTTTCAGAATGTTGGGCTTATAGGTGAACTACCATGAACAGGTAGAATCTGTGGTTTAGAGATAGATCAATTCGCATAATTAAATTTGAGGAACAAAAATGAAGAATGAAGAAACTGAATAAAGACTAAGGGATTTGTGGATACCATCAAGTAGATGACAGCTTATTTCCAAGAGTCATGACCCAAAACTTCTCAAAGTCTTTATTGTTAAAGACTAGATCTAGTACATGACTAGATGAATTCTATGGAACATTTAATGAAGAATTAACACCTGGGCTGTGAATGTGACTCAGTGACACAGCAATTACTTAGCTTCACAAGCCATCAACTTGATTCCCACCACTGCAAAAAAGTAAATAAAATCAGATAGTAAAATTCTACCTAGGTTGTGACTTCAATTGCATAAAGTTGTGTGTGTGTGTGTGTGTGTGTGTGTGTGTCTAGTACCAAAGACAACACAGAACAGAGAATTAAAACCACTGATTTGATATGAAAAGCATAAGCTATTTGAAATAGTTTACTATAATGTTATTTATGTAAGAAATAAAAACTATCTTAAAACATCATAGCTATCAACTGAATATGTTGGTACCTTCCAGTGATCTCAGCAGTCAGAAAGCTGAGGCAGTAGGATCACATGTTGAGGGACAGCCTGGGCTACTCATCATGCCTATGCTTCCAAAAAATACAAAAACAAAAACAAAACACAGGGGCTGGGGAGGGGATTTGATGAGTAAAGCATTTGTTGCACAAACCTGAGGACCACATCCTAGGTGAAGCTAGATACAGACATAAGCATCTGTAACCCCAGCACTCCTGCAGCAAGATGAAACAGGAGAATCTGCAGAAGCTAACCTGGGGCAAGCTACGGTAAACAAGAGACTGCCAAAAAAGGTGTGGGAGAAGTCAACTGACACCCAAGGTTGTCCTCTGACTTCCACTCATGGGCACTGTGGGTCACATGTGCCTACATTCCCACATGCAAACACACACACACACACACACACACACACACACACATGCACACACACGCACGCATGCGCGCGCGCACACACACACACCAAAGTTTTTGAAGCCATAGTTATTGCAAAACATAGAGCAGAATAAAATGATTACACATTTTAGAGAGAAATCACAGCTAGTTATGGGGTCTAAAACAATGATTTTCAATCTTCCTAAATGCCTCCACCCTTTAATACAGTTCCTCATACTGGGATGACCCGCCCAACCATAAAATTATTTTGTTGCTACTTCATAACTGTAATTTTGCTACTGTTATGAATTGCAATATGAATATATGATATGCAGGATATCTGATATGTTACCCCCAAAGGAGTCACAACCCACAGGCTGAGAATCTCTGGTCTAAGATAGATACTGTACTTAATTATAATTAAAATATGCATTTATTGCCAGACGGTGGTGGCGCACGCCTTTAATCCCAGCACTTGGGAGGCAGAGGCAGGCGGATCTCTGTGAGTTCGAGGCCAGGCTGGACTGACAGCCTCCAAAACAATACAGAGAAACCCTGTCTCGTAAAACCAAAAAAAATATGCATTTATCATATAAGTATTACAAAATAATTTTAAAATACATTTAAAGCATGTTCTGTCTGTTAAGACAGCACTTGGGAGATAGAGGAAAGGGAATCAGGAGTTCAAAGTCAGCTTTAGTTGTAGATCAGTTTCAAGGACAGAGTGAGTAACATGAGATCCTGTCTCAAATAAAAGAGAAACCAAAGGGCTGGAAACATGGCTCACTGGTTAAGAGCAGGTCCTGAGTTCAATTCCCAGCAACCACATGATGGCTCATAACCCTCTGTAGTGAGATCTGGTGCCCTCTTCTGTCATGCAGGCACACATGCAAATAGAGCACCAATTTACATAAAATACATAAACAAATAAATCTTTATGAAAGGGGGGGGAGAGAGAGAGAGAGAGAGAGAGAGAGAGAGAGAGAGAGAGAGAGAGAGAGAGAGAGAGAGAGACCAAGGCCACCAAGATGGCTCAGCAGGTAAAGGAGCTTGCACAGCAACCTGACAGACAACTTGACTTGGATCTCCAGAACCTATGTAAGGTGGGAGGGAACTGACTCCATAATGTCATCCTCTGCCCTCCACACATCATGCACACACACAGACACTAGACAATTTTTACTTAAAAAAGAGCACCCATTCACATGTCTATAAACATAATAGCAGTGTATCAGTGCTGTCTTTACAAAAATTTTCTAAAAAGTAAAGCCAGGCATGGTGTTCTATGCCTGGATGTCCAGCACTTAGGGAAAGAGGTGGAAAGGCACTGGGTTCAAGACCCTATTGGGCCTGCCCCCACTCAGGGCAGAGGTGAGCTCCTGCCCCTGCCTCAGGCCCCTTCCACTTGCCCACCCTGGGATATCCTGACATGGGGACTGCAGGCAGGTCAACTCACCACCAGCTCACCAAGCAGCCACGAGTCTGCTGAAGGTACTGTGCTAATCTGGTTCCCACCCACCGGGAGAGGAAGTGCCTCAGACCCTCCTGCACCCACCATGAGACCCATCAGAGTATTGGACCTGCTTGCACCCACCAGAACAGAACCTTGGACTCCTGCCCACCAGAAGAGGAAGAGTCCCCACCTGAACCCACTGGAAGAAGGGATGGGAAGACGACAATATGAAAACACATTCAACAGTAGAAACACCAATGTGATGCCACCAGAGTTTAGGGACTCTACACCAGCAAGAACTGATTATCCCAACACAGATGAAGCATAAGAGAACGACCTTAAAAACAACTTCATGAATATGATACAGACCCTAAAAGAGGAAATGAGAAAATCCTTTAAAGAAATAAAAGAAAAGATAAACCAAAAACTGCAAGAAACAATTCAAACAGTGCAAGGTTTGAAAGCTAAAATAGAGACAATAAAAACAACACAGTCTGAAGGATGCTGAAATTAGAAAAGGTTAGTAAACGATTAGGAACTACAGATGCAAGCATAACCAACAGCATACAAGAGTTGAATCTCAAGCACTGAAGTTACACTTGGAGAAATAGATTCATCAACCAAAAAAAACTGTTAAATCCAACAAATCCCTAACACAAAATATCCAAGAAATATGGGACACCGTGAAAAGGCCAAAACTAAGAATAATAGGTATAGAAGAAGGTGAAGAAATTCAACTCAAATGTGCAGAAAACATATTCAAAAAAATCATAGAAGACTTTCCCAACCTAAAGAAAGACATGCCAATGAAAGTACAAGAAGCTTACAGAATACCAAACAAAGTGGACCACAAAAAAGTCCCCTTGGCACATAATAATCAAAACACCAAACATACAGAATAAAGAAAGAATATTAATAGCAGCAAAGGAAAAAGGTAACATATAAAGGCAAATCTATCAGAATCACACCAGACTTCTCCATGGAAACTCTGAAAGTCAGAAGGTCATGGATAGACATTCTACAAACACTAAAAGACCACAGATGCCAGTCCAGATTACTAGACTCAGCAAAGCTTTCAATCACTATAGATTTAGAAAACAAGATATTCCATGACAAAACCAGATTTAAACAATACATATCCACTAATCCAGCCCTACAGAAAGTACTGGAAGGAAAACTCCAACCTAAGGAACTTAACTATACTCACAAAAATATAGGTAATAGATAACCCCACTTTACCAAAAGCCAAAAGAAAAACTGGGGTAAATCCACAAACAAAAACACCACCACCAACAAATCAAAAACAAACAAGAATTGACACTCAGTGGTCCTTAATTTCTCTCAATATTATTGGTCTTAATTTGCCTATAAAAAGACACAGGATAACAGAATGGATACAAATACAGAATCCATCCTTCTTCTGCATACAAGAAACACACCTCAACTTCATAGACAGACATTACCTCAGAGTAAAGGGTTGGGATAAGATTTTCCAATCAAATGGATCCAAGAAACAAGCTGGTATAGCTATCATAGTATCAAACAAATTAGACTTCAAATTAAAATCAACCACATGAGATGAAGAAGGTCATTTCATATTCATCACGGGAAAATTCCATCAGGAAGAAGTCTCAATTCTGAACATCTATGCTCCAAATGCAAAGGCACACACGTTTGTAAAAGAAACATTACTAAAACTCAAATCACACATAAGACCTCACACACTTATAGTGGGAGATTTCAACACCCCAGTCTCACCACTAGACAGGACCACAAGACAGAAACTTAACAAAGAAACAAAGGAACAGAAGTTATGACCCAATTGGGTTTAATAGACATCTATAGAATATTCCATCCAAACACAAAAGAATATACCTTCTTCTCAGTGCCACGTGGTTCCTTCTTCTAAAATCGACCACATGCTTGGCAATACAGCAAACCTCAACAGATACAAAACAATTGGAATAACCCCTGTATCTTATCAGACCACCATACTTTAAAGTTAGAATTCAACAACAACACAAATTGCAGAAACCCTACAAACTCATGGAAAGTGAATAATGCACAATTGCATGATTCCTGGGTCAAAGAAGTAAAAAAAAAAAAGAAATTAAAGACTTTCAAGAATTCGATGAGAATGAAGACACAACATACCCAAGTTTTTGGGACACTTTGAAAGCAGTGCTACTGGGGAAGTTCATAACATTAAGTGCCCACATGAAGAAACTCCAGTCACACTAGAGAATTAACAGTGCAACTGAAAGCTCTAGAAAAAAAAGAAGCAAACTCACCCAAGAGAAGAATATGCCAGGAAATAATCAAATTGAGGGCTGAAATCAATAAAGTAGAAACTAGAAAACAATACAACGAATCAATGTAACACAGAGTTGGTTCTTTGAGAAAATCAACAATATAGACAAACCTTTATCCAAACTAACCAAAAGGCAGAGAAAGAACATGCTAATTAACAAAATCAGAAATGAAAAGGGGGGCATAACAACAGACAATGAGAAAATCCAGAAAAATTATCAGGTTATACTTTGAAAACCTATACTCCACAAAATTCGAAAATTTAAAGGAAATGGACAATTTCCTGGATAGATATCACTTATCAAAATTAAATCAATAACAGATAAGCAATTTAAACAGACCTATAGCCCCTAATGAAATAGAAGCAGTCATCAAAAGCCTCCCAACCAAAAACAGCCCAGGCCCAGATGGCTTCAGTGCAGAATTCTACCAGAAATTCAAAGGACAGCTAATACCAATTCTCCTTAAAGTGTTCCACACAATAGAAGCAGAAAGGTCTTTGCCAAACTCTTTACGATTGGGTACAATTACCTTGGTACCCAAGTCACACAAAGACAACTAAGAAAGAGAACCACAGACCAATATCCCTCATGAACATGATGCAAAAATACTCAATAAAATAATGGCAAATCAAATCCAAGAACACACCAGTAAAATCATCCACCATGATCAAGTAGGCTTCATCCCAGAGATGCAGGACTGGTTAAACATACCAAAATATATCAATGTAATCCACCATATAAACAAACTGAAAAAGAAAAACCACATGGTCATATCACTGGATGCTGAAAAAGCTTTTGAAAAAATCCAACACCCCTTCATGATAAAGGTCCTGGAGAGATCAGGGATAACAAGAACATATCTGAACATAATAAAAGCAATATACAGTAAACCAACATCCAGCATCAAACTAAATGGACAGAAACTCGATGCAATTCCTCTAAGATCAGGAACAAGACAAGGCTATCCACTCTCTCCATATCTCTTCAATATTGTCCTTGAAGTTCTAGCTAGAGCAGTAAGACAACAAAAGGAGATCAGGGGGATACAAATTGTAAAGGAAGAAGTCAAACTTTCACTATTGCAGATGATATGATAGTTTACTTAAGTGACTCGAAAAACTCTACCAGAGAACTCCTACAGCTGATAAACACTTTCAGCAAAGTGGCAGGATACAAGATTAACTAAAAAAAAAATCAGTAGCACTGCTATATACAGAGAAATCACATGATCTGAGAAAGAAATCAGAGAAACAACACCCTTTACAATAGCCACAAACAACATAAAATATCTTAGGGTAACACTAACCAAACAAATGAAAGACCTGTATAACAAGAACGTTGAGTCTTTACAGAAAGAAATTAAAGAAGATACCAGAAAATGGAAAGATCTCCCATGGTATTGGATAGGTAGGATCAACATAGTAAAAATGGCAATCTTGCCAAAAGCATTCTACAGATTCAATGCAATCCCCATTAAAATCCCAGCACAATTCTTCACAGACCTTGAAAGAACAATTCTCAACTTTATATGGAAAAACAAAAGGCCCAGGATAGTCAAAACAACCCTAAACAACAATAAAGGAACTTCTGGAGGCATCACCATTCCTAACTGTAAGCTCTATTATAGAGCTATAGTCCTGAAAACAGCTTGGGATTGGCACAAAAATAGACAAGTAGACCAATGGAATTGAATTGAAAACCTTGATATTAACCCACACACCTACAAATACTTGATTTTTGACAAAGAAGCTAAAATTATACTATGGAAAAAAGAAAGCATCTTCAACAAATGGTACTGGCATAACTGGATGCTGGCATGTAGAAGACTGCAAATAGATTCTTGTCTATCGCCATGCACAAAACTTAAGTCCATATGGATCAAAGACCTCAATATAAATCCAGCCACACTGAACCTCTTAGAAGAGAATGTGGGAAGTACCCTTGAAAGAATTGGTACAGGAGACAGCTTCCTGAACATAACACCAGTAGCACAGACACTAAGATCAACAATTAGTAACTGGGACCTCCTGAAACTGAGAAGCTTCTGCAAGGCAAAGGACACAGTCAACAAGACAAAAAGACATCCCACAGAATGGAAAAAGTATTCACTAACCCCACATCTCACAGAGGGCTGATCCCCAAAATTTACAAAGAACTCAAGAAGCAAGTCTCCAAAACACCAAAGGATCCAAAGGGGATTGAACTAAATAGAGAATTCTCAATAGAGGAGTCTAAGATGGCTGAGAGACACTTAAGAAAGTGCTCAACATCCTTAACCACCAGGGAAATGCAAATCAAAACAACTCTGAGATACCATCTCACTCCTGTCAGAATGGCTAAAATCAAAAACACCAATGACAGTTTATGCTGGAGAGGATGTGGAGAGAGGGGAACACTCCTCCACTGCTGGTGGGAGTGCCAACTCATACAGCCACTTTGGAAATTAGTATGGAGATTCCTCAGGAAAATGGGAATCAATCTACCACAAGATCTGGCAATTCCACTCTTAGGCATATACCCAAATGTTGCACATTTATACAACAAGGACATCTGTTCCAGTATATTCATAGCAACAGTATTTGTAATAGCCAGAACCTGGAAGCCACCTAAATGCCTCTCAACTGAAGAGTGGATAGAGAAAATGTGGTACATTTACACAATGGAGTACTACTCAGTGGAAAAAAAACAATGGAATCTTTAAATTTGCAGGCAAATGGATGGCACTAGAAGAAACCATCCTGAGTGAGGTAACCCAGTCACAAAAAAAAAACCACATGGTATGTACTCACTCATATGTGTATTTTAGACATGGATCAGAGGATTGCCAGCCTACAATCCCACCACCAGAGATTCTGGGAAACAGGGAGGACCCTAAAAGAGATATGCATGGTACCCTGGAGAAGGGGAATGGGACAGGATCTCCTGAGCTAATTGGGAGCATGGGGGAGGGGAGAGGGAACTGGGAGAAAGACGGGGAGAAGATGAGGGGAGATGAGGACATGGGGGGAGCAGGATGGTTGATTCAGGGGAAGAATAGAGGAGAGCAGGAAAAGAGATACCATAATAGAGGGAGCCATTACAAGTTTAAGGAGAGAGCTGACACTAGTGAGATTTCCAGAGATCTACAAGGATGACACAAACTGGCAAACTAAGCAATAGTGGAGAGGCTACCTTAAATGTCCATCCCTGATAATGAGTTTGAGGTCTACCTTATATGCCATTCTAGAACCTTCATCCAGTGGCTGATGGAAGCAGAGGCCGACACCCACAGCTAAACACTGAACTGAACTCCTGGAACCCAGTTACAGAGAGGGAGGAATGATGAGCAAGGGGTCAAGACTGGGCTGATGAAACTCACAGAGACAACTGACCTGAACAAGGGGGAGCTCTTGGACCCCAGTCTGGTGGCTGAGAGGCCAGCATGGGACTGATCCAGACTCCCTGAATGTGGGTATCAATGAGGAGGCCTCGGCAATCTATGGGGCCTCAGGTAGTAAATCAGTATTTAGCCCTGGCATATGAATGGACTTTGGGAGCCCATTCCACATGGAGAGATGCTCTCTCAGCCTGGACACATGGGGGAGTTTCTAGGCCCTGCCCTGGATGATACAACAGACTTTGGAGATCCTCCATGGAAGGCCTCACCCTCCCTGGGGAGCGGAGTGGGAATTTGGTAGAAGGTTGGGGGGTTTGTGGGGTTCCATGGACTAGGGTTGATCTCGGGGTAGAGGGCAGAAAACAGCTACTGCCCCTTGAGTCTGGGGGATATCAGAATTTTAAGAGGACGGGATCCGTTGGCATGTCAGTTAATACAACAGGACAGCTGTGAGCCAATATGGACCACAGATACAACCTCAGTAAATTTCACTTACCTAGATTAAAGTCTAAGAGGCAAATTCTTATTTTTGCTTTTTTTAATGGAGGAAAATCCCCAACATACCAAAAAAGGCCACTCGATGTGACCTGGAGAGTATAGTTGTGTTGCAGGTTCTTGATTTCTCTGCCATTCATGTTTCCTGTTATAAACTGACCTGCCAAATCCCAAAGTCTTTCCCAACAAAATAAACAAGGAAAGGGATGTATCCTGATCGGGAGAATTAACAAAATGTCATATTGGATGATTGCATCCTGGGAAGCAAAGCAGACTAGAAAATATCACAGGTGGCATCAACTAGACAGCATAAACACACACACACACACACACACACACACACACACACACCTTTTTCTGTTTGTTGTTACAGCCTGCCCACAAGCCTGAGTTTCAGTGCTGTTACAGGCACGGGGAAACAGACATGAATGGAGGTGTTTGACAGCCTCCATGTGAGACAGAGAGCACAGCCTCTTTCACAGGAGCTGCCAGTCACTCGAACGAGGCATGTTGCACTGACTCCTTGATAGGCTTCACGGATGACCACTCTGGAAGCTGGCAAATAGTGTTGTGTGTGCCCTGCTTATGTGAGTGAAGAGACTTGAGGCCGCTAAGGTTTTTTTGTTTGTTTGTTTGGTCTTGTTTTTTGTTTTGGGGGTTTGTTATTGTTTTGGCTTGATTTGGTTTGGTTTGGTTTTTGGTCTTTTAAGACAGGGTTTCTCTGTGTATCCCCTGGCTGTCCTGGAACTCACTCTGTAGACCAGGCTGACCTCCATTTCAGATCTGCCTATCTCTGCCTCCGAATGCTGGGATTAAAGGCCTGCACCGCCACAGCCCTGCTGAGGCTGCTGAGTCTCAAGAACAGAAGAACCATCCCCGGGGGCAGACAGGATTCCATGCCGTGGCCATTCGCAAGCATGCTAAGTTCACTGTCACATCAACGCAGCAGGATTTTATGAAATCTTAGCAGTCGTGCAGAAGGTGGAATGTTGTTGCTTTCTTCCTCTTGTCACCAATTCGGTCAAATATTTCTGCAGGTGTGTGTGGGGGTCCACAGAAGCCTTCAGACACTAATCTCTGTCTGGAGAGCGAAGCCGGCTGATTTAATGCAAACTACGTGGGCACAGGTCTGGAAGGAGCACTTGGATGGGTCTTCAGTTCCCCGCTGAGGGCTGAAGCAGGGATGGCACCACTCAGTCAGCATTCGGCAGCTGCCAAAGTCACTTCTTAAGCATTATCTCAGCCGATCTTCAGACTATTTCTCTCCTGTACAACCTATTAGCCACGTCATGTTGCCTGCCTCTCAGAAGCCCCATTCCCTTGCCTGTCAAATCACGAGTTACTCCGTTTTCTTAATAGACTTGCTTCAAGGACTAAAAGGAGTATATAGTAAGAGACCAGACCTGTGAAAATGCACCCTCAGCCTTTTCTTTCTTTTCCTCTTTAAAAAAAAAAAACGTTTATTGCACTTATTTGCGGTAGTGGAGGCAGATGTACCTCTGTGTGGGGAGTGAGGGGGGGTGGGATCAGAGGACAACCTGAGGGTGTTGGTTCTTTCCTTCCACCAGGTGGGTCCTAGGGCTCAAACTCCAATCATTATCAGATTCAGCTGTAAGCAACTTTGAACCATCTCGACACCATTTTTACTATAGTCACTCACTCACTCTGAAGCCCAGGCTGTCCTAGAAATTATCATGTATCCCAGAGCAGCCTTGGAATTGCTTCGGCCTTCCAGTAGCTGGGATTGCAGGCATGAGCCGCCCACCACACACGGCTCACGCGTGGCCTTTACAGTTCTGTCTTTCAATACCGCTGCTCAGATCCTAGACATCAAGTCTGAGCGGGTAGCCTCGGCTTCCTTGGGGATCTGGGAGCCAAGGAAACATGGGGACAGGAAAGTGAGCCACCCATGCCTACCCCCACGTCTTGATGGATGGAGCTGTCACACAACGATGACCTGCCACACCTTCAATGAGGCTCGCTCCACCTTGATACTCTTTATTTTGTGCAGGAGATCAAACTCGGGGCCTCAAGCATGCCAGGCAAGTGTTCTCCTACTGCCCTACACCCCTCAGCCCTAAGCTGGGGTTAATCTCGTTAGTTTATCTCCCTCTCTGCTCCCAATCTTATCAGTCAGAGTCTTTAAGTTTTATTCTGGCTTGCTTTCCAAAACATTATATGGAGCTAAAAATAGTGGAGAGAGACTATCTTTAAGGCACTCACATAAACAACCAGTCTCACATTGAAATTAGAACAAGTCACGGTAAAACAAAAATGATTGTTATTGATTGGGCTTATTCTTAGCACCAGTTAAGTAACTATGTGCAAAGTGTAAAATCTTCACTTGTTGATTTCTAAGATTAAAATCAATATGACTGTCCATAATCCATAGCACTCAGCCTCTGCCTCCCCAGAGCAGATCAGACAAGAGTAATTAGATTTCTGCCTGACTAGCAGGAAGAGAAAACGGTTTCATTTGGGATCAAAACCATCCTTTTAGATTGAATTACACTTTCCTTTGCTTGTCAGCACTTAGCGGTTGCTTCTGTGTTATATTTGGTTCCGACTATCAAAATGCTCTCCCATAATTCAGTAGAAAGGGTGCCGGCGTTTAAAGTTTGATTCTGATCCTAAATTGTAAGGATTGTGCTTCAACTTCACTTCCTTCCCGAGTTCTCTTCCAGGCAGAATTTTAAAGGCGGTTCTGCCCCCGCTCATCCCCACAAGAGAAAGATCAGCCTGTATGCAAGAAAGAGCCTTAGTTCACTGCTTTTACAGTTCTTGACTTGGAACACAGAATTAACTCCAAACAGTTTGATCTGGCCTCATCTGCACGCAGATGATGGGGACACCATTGACCACAAGAGTGTCACCAAATTTTTGGGAAGTTTGTCTGGCTGGGTGGTAATTTGTGTGAGTTTTTTTGTTTGTCTGAGGTTTTCGTTTGGTTGGTTTAGGTTGTTTGTTTGGGTTTTTTTGCTGGTGGCTGTTTGGTTGTGGTTTATTTGGGTTTGGATTTTTTTGACACCAGAGTGTCACACTGTAGCCTTGACTTACCTAAAACTCACTAGGTAGTCCTGGCTGGCCTTGGGCTCCTAGCAATCCTCCTGCTTCAGTGTCCTAAATTCTGGGATTACAGCCAGGAAACATAATACCCCACTTAACTTTGGTTTGAGGTTTGAGGGTTTTTTGTTTTGGTTTTGTGTTTTTGAGACTGAGTTTCACTGGGTAGCCCAGGATGGTCTTGAACATGTGAACTTCTGCCTAGGTCCCCCAGAGCTTGAATTAGAAGTGTATGTACTGTACTTGGTTTACCAAACCTATTTCTGGAACAAGATAACAGTTTTTGGAGTTTGTATGAGAAATGTCCACCACAGGATCAGGTATTTGAATGTTTCTTTCCCAGCTGATAGAACTGTTGGGGAAGGACCAGGAGGTGCGGCCTTGTTAAAGGAGGTGTGTCACTGGGGGTGGGCTTTGAGCCAGTCTTACTCAACCCCTCTACGTAAAGCTCCCAGCGATTGCCACAGCACCATGCCGGACTGCCCACCTGCCAATTGCCACACTCCCTTCCATGATGGTCATGAGCTAACCCTCTAAAACTCAAAGACCACAATTAAATGCTTTCTTTTATAAGCTGCCTTGGTCTCTTCACAGCAGTAGAACAATGCCTAAGACACTCTCTTGCTTCAGGCTTGTGGTTGAAGATGCAAGTGCCCTGTCTCTAGTGCCTGCTGCCATGTGTCCCTGCCATCAAGGCCTCTTATCCCTCTGCAAACTCTTCCATAAGTTGCTTTTGGTCTTGGTATTGCGTCAGAGCAACAGAAAGGTAACTGATACACAGTTCTTCCCAGACTTACCTATTTTCATGTCAAATTGTAAGTGCAATCTACCTTCCAGAGATAAGTGCAATTCTTTGCCAGTAGACTACTTTGGTGTTTGGCATCAGCACCCCTTAGTTACTACTGCACAGTGGACATTGGGAAGAAAGACAGCTAAGCCAGTTACATTCATGTCAGTTGACTGACTTTGGTTATGTGATTCCCCCAAATAAAACTACAAAGTTATATTATTAAAAAAAGTAAATCTCCCATGGCCTGCTAACAGCCAGGGTCTGTTGATGTCCATGGTCTGGTCAGCCACCCAAGGCCATGTTGACGTCTGAGGGTTGTTGCTGTAGCTGGGGCCATACAGATTGGAGTGGCCTGAGCTGCTACCTGAGGCCATAGTGACATCCAGGTCTAGGCTCTGTCAAGGGCCATGTCTGGGTCCATGGCACTACTCATCCAGGATCAGTGTCGATGCCCATGACTCCTGTTACCAAAAGCTATGTCAATGCCAGGGGAATGGGCCACCACCTGGGGCCATGTTAGTGCTGGAGGGCCACACTACCACCAAGGCCATGCTGGTCTGAGTGGCCTGAGCTGCCATCTGGGGCCATAGTGATATCTGGGCCTGGGCTGTTGCTCAGGACTGTATCTGGGTCAGTGTTCCTACCACAGCCAGAGTCTGTGTTGATGTCCATGTCCCATGTTGCCACCAAAGGCCACATGGATTCCCAGGGTCTAGGCTGCAACCTGTGGCCATGTTGGTGTCTAGGAGGGCTCTGCTGAAGCTGGGGCCATGCCAATCTGAGTGACCTCTTCCACAACCCTGATCATGGTAACATTCAGGGTCAAGCAGCTGAGGTTCAGGGTCCAGCTGTATTGGGGTCGATGTGTAGATGACCATGGCTTGTGCTACGACAGGTGGTCATAGAAACCACAGGTGGTAAAACCCAAAAGCCTTGGTGAGCTGGCCCTGCTCCTCATGGGAGAACTTCATGCCCTCCCCCCAGGGAGAGACAATCCCTTCCCTCACCATGGGCAGGGAGAACTGGCCCCAATGATATGGATGTAGGAGAGATGGCTCCACCCCTCACCTGAGGGGGGTGGTCCCAGCATCCCAGACCGACCAGCTCAGCTGCCACCCAGGCCCACATCCTGGAACTTGGGTTGGCCCTTCCTAACATCTACCCCATCTAGGACCCTTTAGAACGAATGAAGGGACTGGTCCTGAGGAACCACACCCCCAGGATCCCTGTAACCCAACAATACCCCTTAGGACCCCCATAACTCAACAGCAGGATATCCCAGAGGAGTTTTGTGAGGGTCCAGTGATGATGGTGTGCCAAAGGCCATAGTCCTTGAGCCAGACCAATGACTCATTGCAATGAACATTTGAGGGTAGGGCTGACTGGACAGAAGGGGCTGACTGTGTGACACGCTGCAGCTCCCTGTGCCACCAGGATGAATGAAGAGGGGGTGGAGAGACAGGAAAGACAGAGGAGCAAGGAGGGTGTTTTGCTTGTTTTGTTTTTTAACTGAATTTGGGGAGTTTCTTTTGGGAAGCATGCTGCAGGGTAAGGGGAGAATATGGAGAGACTGGGTGGTGAGTGGGATTGGGGTGCATTGTATAAAATTCCCAAACAATCAATAAGGAGTTATGTTATTTAAAGAAAGCAAATATCAGTGTTAATCCCAACTCTACCAACCTGAGATAAATCAACTCAGAAAAAAAAAAGTCCTTATTTTGAATCCCCGGTGACGTTTGAATCCCCGGTGACAGTGGCGTGCTGATACTTTACCCTGGGAGACCTGAGGCCCTGAGCTCTGCCAGGAAAGATGAAAGAACTTTCCTGATCTTTCTCAACTCTGTGAGAATTATTCTCACAAGTGAGGTTAGGGGTAAGAGCAACTTGTGTGAGGTCTCCCTGTCAGGCAGACCTAGATTTGGTCAACCGAGTTACAACCTGTCCCGTTCTCTGGTTTAATTGTCATTGGTGGTTTTTACAATACTGGGAATGGAAAATGCAGCCTCACATGTACTAACTAGCCAAGCACTCTGCCACTGGGCTAAGCTGCCAGTCCTTTCATGGTCGAACTCTCAGGTCACCACGGGGTGATGACACACCCTCTATCCTATCATTTGGACATTAAATTAGAGTGATATAGGAAGAAGTAAGCGTTCACAAAATGAGATTGGTACTTATGTCACCAAAAGATGGCAGTGGTTGCTGTCCTGCCCGTGCATTATGAGGGTTGCACACTGTGTGGCTTATACCGTGAGCAAGCTTGTCGCCTCCTCTTATTCGCTGCTCAAGCCCAGGGCCTCGCTCTACCACTGAGCCACAGCCCCAGCCTTCTGGTGGTGACCAGAGTTAATTTTTTTCAGTGAAAACAGTTTTTTCCCTCTCTGGTTCTAAAGATAGCACATACCTCTTCTGTTCCGGTAGTACAGAAAACACAGGGATGAAATGCACTGTGCTAGAGATCCCAGCACATGGGGTAACTGCTCTTCTCAGCTCTCTCATGCACAAGCTCATTCCATGGACGCTCACTTCCTCCTGTGTGGGGGTTTCCTGCCCACCAAGCAAGTCGTGCTGAAACATTAAGTGTCATTCAACATGGATACTTTCTAATGCTCAGACCATTGCTTCATGTGAAAATCACAGCCACTGGGTTGTTCTCCTGGGCCCCTTGCAAGCCAGTTACAACCCAAGGTTCACACAATCCCTTCTTCAGATCCAATCAATGTGCTAGACCAGCTCACAGAATCCAAGAAATGCTTGCTTATGCTTGCTGGTTACTTGCAAAGACTAATACAAAAGAAACAAGTGAACCCAGACGAGGAAATGGCTTGGCGAAGTCATAGGGGAGGGTGGCATGAAGTGTCCGTGTTCTCTCCAGCATTCCACCCTTCGGGAGCCATGAAGAACCCCAGCTGTCCCATAGTTCTGAGAACCCTTTTGGCATTTTGTGGTTAACTCATTATCTAAGCATAATTGGTTGATTAACTGATTCAACCATGGTCACTGGTGATTGACTCAATGTTCAACCATTCTCCCATCCCCAGATGTTGGGGAGACGATGATAAAAGAAAACCAACCTGGAAGCCTGACTTGATCTTTCCAGTCAGACCTCATCCCGAAGCTGCCTTGGGGATGCCAGCCATCTGTCACCTCATTAGCACACCAGAAGATACGTCTTTAGAGGGCTTTAGAATGCCAGGAAGTAGGGTGTTCTTTGATGAATACTAAATACTAATATATAAACCAACAAACAAACATAAACTATCACTGGTCCAACACACCTTCCGGGCTCAGTATTTTCACTGAATAATCTTGAGAGAACTAAAACAGTTTGCTACCTTCACACTGAAGATCCATTAAGGGAAAGCTCTTGCCTCCTAGCCAAAAGAGCGGAGACACATCATTGTTGTTTCTCCCTAAAGAGTTAATGTAGGGGGCTGGAGAGGTGGCTCAGTGGCTAAGAGCACTGACTGCTCTTCCAGAGGACTGGAGTTCAATTCCCAGCACCCACATCAGGTGGTTTCAACCACCTGCCGTTTCAGCTCCCCGATGTCCAACACCTGTGGCCTCCGTGAGCACCCACTTTCACCACACACACACACACACACACACACACACACGTAAATCTCTTTTAAAAAGAGTTAATGTCGGAGGCTGGGAAGATGACCCACCCACATCTGCTAGTTCACAACTGCCTGTAACTCCAGTTCCAAGGGACCCCACGACCTCTTCTGACCTCCACATGTGTCCCTATTCATGTGACACACATATAGACACTAGATGTACACAATACATACTAATAAAAATAAAAGTTTGGGGGAAAACGTTAATCCAGTGAGCTGGCCAATCACTCCGGCAAGGCCCCACTCCTCAGGAAACTCCTTAGGAAGATAGGTTGGCCTTAGGCCGTGTTAAATGTGTAGGAAGGAATAATTAACCTCTTAATAAGACTACATACTGGAAAAATGCATTTCCATCCCCCAACTCCCAGCCCTCCCTGAATTACTCAAGAAAGTATAACTTTCCCTTTCTTCCCTCTCTCTCTGTCTCTGTCTCTCTGTCTCTCTGTTTCTCTCTCTCTCTCTCTCTCTCTCTCTCTCTCTCTCTCTCTCTCTCTCTCTCTCTCTCTCTCTCTCTGCTCCATCTTCCTCCTCCTGGCAACCCTAAGAGGGGGCCCCGATTTCTGTGGTCAATTCCAGGGCTCCCCAAATCTACTGCACTAGTGGACAGGAATTTTGGGAAGGATAAGTACCTTTATCTCCTTATACAACTTGATTTCATTCCACATGGGGGTACACCCACCCTTTCTCTACTAATCACAACTTCCTGACAATCTATAGAATTTCAAAGTAAAAAGGAGAAAAGACAAAAAGGAGCAATCCACTTTAGAATACATGCCTGTAGAATGATGAGGACAAAAGCCAGATAGCAAGAAGGAAATAGTCAATACATGGTCTGTTCTTCCAGCTAATTCACATTATAGTCCCTACCAACCAAAGCAGAAGAGGTGGGGTGAGGAGTGGGGCTCAGTGGTGGAGCATTTGTCTCACGTGCGCATGGCCTTGGGTTTGGTTCTTGAGAACAGCAAAATAATGAGCGCATAAAGGAAGGACTCTTTTTCAAGCTAGAGCAAAGGAAAGCAGAGCTTGAGAAGTCGTAGGAAACACTCTACCTTAATATCTGATCTGTTGAATCCTAAAGTGAGAGCAACAAGATCCGACTTTCCCTAACTCTCTGTCCTCTTGAATTCATCTCTGTCAGAACCAAGAATCAACATCCCAAAGGGCCAGGATTGCAAGTTGTCAAGGATCTACTACCATGCCAGTTATTATCACCGAGCAGAGCTGAATAAGTTTCCTCTATTATTTTTAGCAGAATAACTTAAGTGATAAGTCACTAGGGGGGATATTTGCAGCTCAGCATGTGGGACCAAAGAAATTTGACTCATCGCTTGGTCTGAAAATAATCACCCCCAGTGCTCAGTGTTCAGAAATTTAATATACAAGGCCAATTGCTTTACGTATTATATCAGAAGTTCCTTTGTAAGTGACCTGTATCGGCAGACATGACTGTCTAGGCCTCTCTTTAGCTCTCTCCTTGAGTGCTCCTTGAAGAAGGAACACCCACCTTATCCATATCTACGTATAACCTGTTCAGCAATGGTTTCCATATCTCAGGAATGAATACATAAATGTTATGAGTAACTTGGGGACAAATCTCAGAAAATCTTGCTCATCTATTTTGGTTTCATATAAATGGAGGTGGTTTCGGTGAACACACAAGACAGTCAGGACTGAGGGTGTGGTATTTACCTAGTATGCATGAAGTTGTGAGTTCAGTCCCCAGCACCATGTAAGCCAGGCCTGGTGGTGCATGCCTGTGATCTCAGCAGGTGGGCAACACAAGCAGGAGGAACAAGAGTTCAAAGCCATCCTCAGCAACACAGCAGATGAGGTTAACCTGAACACAGGAGGCTTGATCTGAAAAGTAAAAATGTAAAAAAACACTGACATTTTTACGTCCTGCGGGACTCTTAGAGGTTCCGCCAACTGGAGACGTGGCGTTAGCGGTTAAGAGTACTTGTTGCTCTTGCAGAGGGCTGAGTTTTCAGCACCTACATGGTGACTCACAACCCTCTGTACCTCCAGTTCCAGGGAGGCTGTAACTTCTGATCTCAACAGACCCCTGCATGACTGTGGTTACAGGCATGCCCTCAGGCACACAAGCATACATAAATAAATATAAAAATAAAATTATAATAGTTATTATAAATTTATAAATATATCAATATAACAATTACATTTAACTATGTGCATTTATTTTTTCCTTTTAAAACTATTAACTATTTCAGGCTGAGTGTGGAGGCACATAGCTTCTATCCCAGAACTCAGGAGACAGAGGCAGGTAGATGTCTATGAGTCTGAGGCCAGCCTGGTCTACATGGTGAGACCACATCTTAAAAATAAATTACCAAGCCGGGTGGTGGTGGCACACCACCTTTAATCCCAACACTCGGGAGGCAGAGGCAGGCGGATCTCTCTCTGTGAGTTCAAGACCAGCTGGGTCTACAAGAGCCACAGAGAAACCCTGTCTCAGAAAAAAAAAATACCAACTATTTAAAACATTCTGAAAAATAAGAATTACAGCAAACCTGTATTACTGAGCATTATCTAGTCTTCAATTTTGTTATATATTTTCGGCTTCCACCACATATGCCTTCTCTGTCTGTTTGCCTGCCTCCTCAGCAGAGTCTTGTCTGCCTGTTAGCCTCAAGTTTAGCTTAAATGACCCCCCCATCACAGCCACCTGGAATTCAGGAAGTCTGGTACCATTGCTGCTGTTTTAATAAATACTAGATATTCTGTTGAAACCTTCCCTCTCTCCCACGTGGCTGCTAGCTGGAATTTGATGCTGCGTGGCTTCCATCTCCGATTTTACAGTCCTACCCTGTGTGTATCAATGTAAGTTCACTTTACCATTTTACATATTTTAATGATAGCTCGCCTAAATCGCCTTCTTGGAGTTTGCTTTATTTTCCCACTCACTCTAATGATTTTAACACTTATTTAAATGTTGAATGTTGAAAATATTCTGGCAAGAGCATAGGGGGAATGGAGCCCTGATGCTACAGGGCATGAGGCCTGAATTTGGAACCAGTGGCTACAGTAAACAGGTTTCCCTGGTCAGACACGGCAAAACACATCTGCAATACCAACATTTGGGAAGCTGGGGCCAGCCTGAGCTATTACTTAAACAAACAAACCAAACAGGAGGCTAGAGATAGCTCAGAGGTTAAAAGCACTGGCTGCTCTTTCAGGGGACCCTGGTTAGGTTCCCAGCACCAACATGGCTCACAACTGTCTGTAACTCCAGTTCCAAGGGATCCAACACCTTCTTCCTCCACAGGCATCAGGCACACAAGTAGTACTCAGCTATACATCTAAGCAAAATTGCCACACATATGAAATGAAAACAAAGGAAAGGAGGCAGGAAAGAAGGTGAAGGAATCGGGAGTTTATCAGTTTATCAGCCTCTGGGGAGGAACGAAAACCCTTAGACTCTGATGGCCGATACACAATTTAAAAAAAAATACTAAAATTAGGACTGCTGTACGTTCCAGCTTTACCTTCCTGGGTATATAACCCAAAGCAAAGCAATCAGGGTCAGCACAGAGTAGAGAACCTTCACACCCACGTTTGTGGTGGCACTATCCATAACAGACGAGTTAAGAATCAGCCTAGGACGGACATCCATGGACGAATCAGTAACGACAGTGGGGTTAGATACCCGATGGAGTTTCATTGGGCTGTAAAGAAGAATGAAAAGATAGGACTAGAGATGACTGCAATGGGGAAAATAGACCAGATGTGGAAAGACAGCGGTTTTTCCTTCATATGCAAATCCAGGTTACTATTTATTTACTTAGTTTGGTTTTTTTAGTCTCCTGTAGCTCAAGCTAGTCTCAAAGTCACCATGCTATAGCTGAGATTGACCTTGAACCTCTGACCTTCCTGTCTCTACCACCCATGTTCTGAGTTATGGGCGTGTGCCACCATCCCTCTTCACAAGGTGCTGGGGTAGCACCCAGGGCTGTCACCCTGGCACCTATATCTGGTCCACAGTAGAGTTCCTCTTTTGCCAGGTGTCTCTTTTTATTCCTTCCCACCCTCTTCCTGAGGCTGGTCATGAAGAAGATGTTCTTTACGTGTTCTGTGTGCACTAACTGTTGCTGGCTCCCAGGGAGCCCATGTCCTGTTCGTTTCCAGCAAACGGGAGAGTAACTGAGGTGACACAAATGGGGACACACGGGAAGATTTTAAAGAAAGAAACAGCGAAAGTGTGGTGCCTCACAGCGTTCTGCCAGCTCAAAATAGCTGGCGTGTCCTATTATCAACATTTTTATCATTGCAGCATTCTGTCTTGTTGGAAGTGATGATGATGGTGGTGACTTTCAGTGTGTGTGTGTGTGTGTGTGTGTGTGTGTGTGTGTGTGTGTGTGTGTGTGTGTGTGTGTATTTTGGTGGGGGAAGGGTCTATCTGGACAACTATTTTTTAACCAAAAATAGTTTCTTTCTTCAGTCCCTTTCTTAGCAAGTCATTACCATTGACAAAGCCTCATAACTAGGCTAATAGCTGTTACCTTGTGATCTCTGAGGATTGTTTTATTGCTACGTTTTCTTTCTCGCCGCCCCTCATCTTTTTTGCTCTCCAAGGCACAGTGGCATAAAGGATACGTATAGCCCACGTTCGCTTCCTCGGGCATAGGAATTACACGGGGCTATTTCCAAACAGGCCGTATTCTAGTTCTTCCCTTCAGACGCCAATTAGAAGATTAGCGTCTTTTCTCTCTCCCTCTTTGCTATTAAATAGTCACACAAAAGCTGAGCTGACAAATTACTCCCTCCATGGTGCTCCACAAAGACAGACAATAGACCATCATCATTTACTATACTCAAATCCTATTAATCACAGATTAATGAGAACATGTCTAGTGGGGAAGAAATTACCAGAATGTGGGCCTCCTGGCTTGTTACCCACGTAACATCTGCCGGCTTTACCTTCAGTGTCATGTCATCTTTTATCACATTGAGATAATGTTTGCTCCAGAAACATAATTAAGATAATGGAGCGGATTCAGAGCCTTCCCTTAATAATTAAAGAGCCAGGGTTATGCTTCTTAGTCTAGTGGCTTTTAAAAAACTAATTTCCCTCTGTTTTTGATTATTTCCTTTTTCTTTTGCTCATAATGAACTATCGAACATTGGGGTTTGGGCTTTTCTGTTTTTTCTTCTCTGTAAACTAAGAGATTAATCTTCATGCCCAAAACTAGGACAGAGTCAGATCTGCAATTCGTTATTCTACTGGAATAAACTCTATAGGACACATGATGTACCATTAAATCCACATTTATATATGTATATGCATATATACAATCAGTCCTTTTGCGATCTGAATTATCCTAGATTAAAATTAACACTTAAACTCCATCTGAGCTTATAAGAAACATTAAATGCCAAATTGGCTTTCTCTGATTCTCAACTACAATATGCTGGTTGTGTGTGTGTGTGTGTGTGTGTGTGTGTGTGTGTGTTTTAATAGCCTCAAACACTCCTTTTTTAAAGCCAGGGTTTTGCTGGTAACTTTGTCTTTAGTCCTAAGCTAAGTTTCTGTTGCTCCAAAGCACAGAAATTGAAATTAGGGTCCAAATATTTGTATTCTTGATAGGCTCCTGTTGTCCTGTTGTCCCAACAAGGGGCAGAAATGAAGGGAAGTGATACATTTTTTGTTTTTTTTCTTTGTTTTGTTTTAAAGGCAATGGCATCTGTAATAGGCTGATAAATAGAAGAGAAGAATCATAATTCATGATCATAAAATTAAGGAAAGTAATTGCCAGAGTTCTTAAAACGTGGTCTGTGCGTCCGCCCCTCTTGGAAGGGAGGGAGTGGCGATTAGCGGGGCTAGCTAAGCTGCGATCTGCGGCTTCTGATTAAGCCATGATTCAGCACCACGGGAATAAAAACAGCTCCTCCACCAAGATCGGGCCAGCGCCAGCCGGGGGAGGAGAGGGTAGATTGTGAAGAGCTTCTTAATTAAATTTTAATTATTGCTAATTAGAACTACTGTTTTTTATATCCTCAACAAGCAAGACAAGAGTTGGTCTTGCCTTTTTATTATTCTGCTAATTAGTTTCCCAAGGAGAGATTTGAAAGGGCACACACACTGCTTTTACAGTATTCAAGTTGTGAGCTGAGCTCAACCTGCAGGCAGGTCCCACCCTGAAGGCTGGACAGCTCTCCTTTGAGATGCCAAACAGAAAGACACCTCCCTACCCTCTATGGGTGGGGGGAAGTCTGTGTATCTGTATTCCTGTTTACCCTACCCCCACACAAATCTCAAAGGCTTTACTCAATTCTCAAAAGAGATAGCAAGTCCTGTACGCATGTTAGTGTGCTCATGAAAATTGTGCTTTGGGGAACGGCTAAATGTCAGAGATGATCTCCACCAGGTTTAAGTCACCAAATGTGCTCATGAAAAGTGACTGCTAGTTTTCTCTGGCAGTGAAAGTCTGTGCTGTCCAATAGGTAAGAACGCGGGTCCCTGAGCTGAACCGCTCCCGCATTCTAGTAAATGCCAGGTAAGCTGACATGCCCCAGGCAGCCATGCTTGTGAGGGTGATGCAGATATTCCAACTGGAAGCATGAAGGCATAATCCCAGGGATTCCTAGGACCTATTAGCGTTATAAGCCCTCAGCAGGATATGAATCCTGTCTTGTAAGTACACGAATTTCATAACTCCTCCCAAGACACCATGCTAAGAGTTCTGAGTTGATGCAACTCCCTGTGTTAATTACAATGAAATCCATCAAATGAAATTACATTTTTGGAATCAACAGCACTTGACCATACAAGCCCACATGCCTTGACAGTGTCCCTTTGCAGTGGGAGTCGAATTAACACATGTGTTTATTTCCTCGCCTCTTATACGCACAAGAGCCCTGTGATATGTTAATTCACACCAAATTCCAATCCTTTTCCTGTCTTCATCTTCCCAACTCAGTGACATGATGTGTCAACACCTTTTATACCAGGGAGGAAAAAATGCTTAGGCAAGAATTTTTACTCACTTTAATTAAAAGACAAAACTAGAAAACAAAGAGTAAATAAATTAAATCTCTCCTTCTGTGCCATTCACCACCTGCCCTATCAGCATCGACTCTGATCTGAATTACTCTAAAGTCAACTGGGTCTTTCTTGGTCTGATTAGTCAATTAGCTGGAGCGCACACTGGTTTGAAATGTGTTTTTTCAGGTCAGTAAGTTGACCTCACAATGTGTGGTTGACATACCAATAAAGACAGACTTCTGACTTTCCTCATCAGTACCCTAAGATTCCCGTGGCTTCCCCAGACTGATGGCTGGGAAGCCAGCATGGGACTGATCCAGACTCTCTGAATGTGGGTGTCAGTGGGGAGGCCTAGGCAATCTATGGGGCCTTGGGTAGTAGATCAGTATTTATCCCTGAAATGCAAATGGACTTTGGGTGTCCATCCCACAATGAGGGCTGTTCTTTCAGCCTGAACTCTTGGGGGAAGGCCTAGGCCCTGCCCTGAATGAAATGATAAACTCTGGATACCCCCACGGAGGGCCTCACCCTCCCTGGGGAGCGGAGTGGGGATTGGGTGGGGGGTTGGGGAGGTTGGGGGTGCAGGAGGAGGGGAGGGAGAGGGAGCTGAGATTGACATGTGAAGCAACCTTGTTTCTAATTTAAATTTTAAAAATTAAGATGCTAATGCCAAATCTCTGATTAAATCAGAATCTACAGGAAAAAAAGATTCCTGTGGCTTCTTTAGCTTATGCAATGTTTGAAGGCTTCTAAGGCTTCACAGTCATCAAGTCGGTTTCCCTCTTTGCATGGTACTGTGTTGGATACAGGGAAGGCTGTCCACTTCATTTCACAGGGGAAGAGTCTTCTAGATGACTTAACCCAGCTGCGCTCCTTTGGAACTTGTTAGACGCTTGTCTGTATGAAAACTGGATATTTTGTTTATATGGAGTTGTTTTGATAGGAACTTTGGTTGGCTTGGGTTTTCTAAGTACTGGAGATAAAACCTAGAACCTCATTTATACTGAACAAACACTCTGCCACTGAGCTATACGCCCAGCCCAGTAGTGTGTGTGTGTGTGTGTGTGTGTGTGTGTGTGTGTACATCACACCTCTATGCACACCTGTGGAGGCTAGAGAAAGACATCAAGGGTCTTCCTCTATGATTCTCCACTTTGTTTCCTTACACAAGATCTCTCACTGAACCTGAAACTCACCCTATCAACTGGACTGAGTGACCAGAGGGCTACTAGAATCAGCCTGTTTCTACCCCCAGTGCTGGGGTTAAAAGCACACATGGTGCTGGCTTTTACAAGGGTGCTAGAGATTCAAACCCAGATTTCCATGCACAGCCAGTGGTCAGTGTTGCCGATATGTGAGCTCTCTCCCAACAGAAATACCCTGGGAAAAACCTGTAGGTTAAGTGCCTAAAGGGTATGATGATTTGTGTCTAAAATGTCTCCTAAAAGCCACAGGATAAAGTCTTGGTGGCCAGCCTGTTGGACCTTTAAGAAGTCGAGCTTGTAGAAGTTGGTTGTTGGGGACATACTATTGGAGAGCATATTGAATACAGCCATTGCCTCTCTCTTTTCTTCCAGGCTGCCATGAAGTGCCCGGCTCATGCTCCATCTGCCTTCTGATGCTCAGGCCCTAAATCGGCAGAGCATTCTGCCACCGCCCAGAAGCCACGAGCCCACACAAACCTCTTTGCTATGTTGATCTTCTTGGGTATTTCATCACACCGATGCACAGCTGATTGAGGGAGGGAAAAGCGACAGTAAGACAGGAGAAAGAGTCTCAGACAATAGGTGTGTGCCAAGAACTGAACAATCCTGTTGGGGTCTCTCCCCTACCTACCTAGTCGTCTCCTCTCCCCCACAAAACCCTCTGGCCCAGCAACATCCCAGCCACTGGGACATGAGGCTCTACACGGCTGGGACTATGCTTGACTTGCTTAACCATTGGCACTCTTTCAGCTTTGAGTGTAGGCAACTTCGGTGAGTCTCAGCAATTTAATCATAAACAGCACATGGTCTGAGTGCTGTGGCACTCCCCAAACTCCCGTGTTGGGATACGCTTTTACCTTATTTATTTATGAGTACTTTGTTTGCACGGATGTCTGCCCGATGCATGCATGCCTGGTGTCCTTAAAAGCCAGAAGAGGGCATCAGATCCCCAGGAGTGGCCATGTGGGTGCTGGGAATTAAGCTGGGGTCCTCTGGAAGATCATCCAGCGCTCTTAACGGCAGACCCCATGTTGAGATAGTAACCTCCAAGTGATGGTATTTGAAAAAAAAAAGGCCTTTGGGAGGTGATTTGGTCTTGAGGACAGAACAATCAAGAATGGGACTGACTAGTAGTCCAGTAAGGACGAGAGAGCAGACAGAATTCTTTACTCCAGTTGAGAATAAGGAGAGAAGATTCCATCTATGAACCAGAAAGTAGGTCCCACAAAGCCTGCCAGTGCCTTGATTCTGGGCTTCCCAGCCTCCAGAGCTATGAGAAACAAACTTGAGCTGTTTATAAGCCATCTAGATAGAAAGATGTATAGAGACACATACATATGGATAAGATAGATAGATGCGGCCTAAATGGAAGAAGACATTATGTAGATTTGATCATATAGAGAGAAATAACACTTTACATAAACGATTAACTTCTGACTCTAATCCCACTATTTGTCTGAGATAACAGAAATGTTTAGACTAATGTTTGTATGTCTGTTGTTTGTTTTGAGATGGGGTCTTGCTTATGTTATCCACACTGTGTCAACTTGACCCCTGATCTTCCTGTCTGTGATTTCCAAATATCTGCTGGGATTACACTCAGAAGCAACAGCTCCTTCCCCTTCCTGACAGCTGGCAAAAAGCTATGACTGGACAATTATGCTCTAGAATTTAGACATGTTTCTTCCCCTGCTATCCAGGATGATATTGTGTAGTGAGTGTAGTGAGTGCATGTGCATGTGTGTGTGTGCGCGCGTGTGAGTGCGTAAGTGCGTGTGTGAGTGCATGCGTGTGTGTGTGTGTGTGTGAGTGCATGCGTGTGTGTGTGTGTGTGTGTGTGTGTATTTCTGTCCGTCTCTCATGTTTGTTGGAGAAAGCCCTACTGAAGTAGCATCTAGCCTCGTCAATGAAAATTGCAGTGCACTAGGCTGACCATGTGTCTGCACTAAGTTCAGCATCACCTACATTCATTTTCATCTCTCTATTACTGTGATGAAACACCATGGCCAAAAGCAAGTTGGGGAGGAAGGGGTTACCTGGCTTACACTTCCACATTGTAGTCCATCATTGAGGGAAGTCAGGACAGGAACTCAAACGGGGCAGGAACCAGGGGGCAGGAGCTGATGCAGAAGCCATGAAGGGGTGCTGTTTACTGGCTTGCTACCCATGGCTTACTCAGCCTACTTTCTAATAGCACCCAGGACCAATGGCGACTGGTGATATCTTGCTTGTACAAATAAAGCCTGTCTGAAGATCAGAGAATGGAGCTTGCCACTAGCTAACCATAAAGGTCTGGAAATCTGTACAGACAGACAGGAAGTGAGATGACTGGGCAGAAACAGAAAGTGGGATCCCTGGACACAGACAGGAAGTAAGATGACTGGGTGGAGAGAGGATATAAGCAGGAAAAAACAGGAACTCGCTCTCTTGTCCGCTGAGATGCTAAGGAGGTAAGGTGTGGCTTGCTCCTTCTTCTGTCTGCAGCATTCTCCTCTATATCTGACTCTGGGTTTTTATTATTTAGACCAATTAAGAACTCCTTTTACAGGTGACCCCACACACAATGGGCTGGGTCCTCCCACATCAATCATTAATTTTTTTTTAAAATGCCTTACAACCAGATTTTATGGAGACAGTTTCTCAGTTGAGGCTCCCTCCTGTCAGATGACACTAGCTTGTGTCAAGCTGACACAAAACCAGCCAAGACAATTGACCCCTTGTCAACTTGACATGCAAACAAATTGCTATGAAGCCTTTCCTTTCTTGTTCATCCCCAAGACCACACATTAACATCAACATCACAATATAAAGCATTTTGCAAATTTTGTAAGTCCCACGGTCTTTACAAAGTCAAGCATATTAAAATTCAGTCTCTTTAAAAAAAATCAAGACTCTTTAAAACCTAAAATCTCTTTTAATATTTAGTCTCTCAACTATGGGTTCCTTTAAAATGATTTTTAAAAGTTAAGTATGTCCTTACTTAAAGAAGGAAGAACCGGAGCACAGTCATAACCAAGTCAAAGCAAAACCAAACTCCAAAACTGTAAATAGCTCAATGCCCAATGTCTGGGATTCACTCACAATCTTCTGAAGTCCTCCAATGGGCTTGGATGGCTTCTCCAGCTCCGCCCTCTAGCACACAGATCTCGGGCAGGCTCTGCCCCACTGCGGCTGCTCTTCTTGGTGGTCATCCCATGGTGCTAGCATCTCCAAAATGCTGGGGTGTTCTGCTGCAAGTGGGCTGCGCTTTCACCAATAGCCTCTCCTGGGCTCTCTTCCCGGTGTCAAGCCTCAGTTTCTCTGCACAACCCCTTCAGTCCTGGGCCTTCAATGGCCACTGAGGCTGCACCTTCACCAATGACCTCCCCTGGCCTCTCACAGTGCCAAGCCAAAGCTGCTGCTCTCTGTGAGTCTCTCATGCGTTCAAAACTATTACCACTTGGGTGACTCTTTCACTACCAAGTCTGGCTGCCAGTGCAAAGTAAACCCTTGGCTGCCTGTGGATCACAGCTTCTGTGTGTTGACTCTCAGGAAACCCTTCCCAGAAGACTTCACCTCAGTGATGCTGGTCTCTTCTTAATCACTGCAAATTCCCCCAGTATGCCAGCAAAGGTGTCACCGTAATAATCCTGGTATCTTGCTAATCACAGCTGATTCTTCAGCCCCAGCTAACCAGAACCACAGAATCTTAATTCATAATAACAAATGTCCCTGATGGTCTCTTTAAACTTCCCAAGCCAGACCTACATGTCTGCACTGCTCTCAACATTTTCATCTACCAAGCTCACGCAGAACAGCTCACCAAGCATTGAACACTCAATAGCTTTTCTTGCACAAAGTTCCAAAATCCTTCCACAATTCTCCCCAAACCATGGTCAGATCTGTCACAGCAATATCCCCCAATCCTGATACAAACTCTGTCTTTGTTTGGGTTACTACTGATGTGATGAAACACCATGACCAAAAGCAAGTTGGGGAGGAAAGGGTTTACATGGCTTACACCTCCACATTGTAGTTCATCAATGAGGGAAGTCAGGACAGGAACTCAAGCAGGGCAGGAACCCAGAGGCAGGAGCTGATGCAGAGGCTATGGAGGGGAGCTGCTTACTGGCTTGCTCCCCATGGCTTGCTCAGCCTGCTTTCTTATAGAACCCAGAAATGGCAATCCCAGGGATGGCACCACCCACAATGGGCCAGACCCTCCCATATCAATCACTAATTAAGAAAATACCTTACGGTCAGATCTTACTTACGGAGTCATTTTCTCAACTGAGGTTCCCTCCTGCTAGAGGACTCAAGCTTGTGCCAAGTTGACATCAAACTAGCCAGGGCAACATACTACCCACACCAGAGAACCTCTCTTTCTCTTTCCCACAAACTCTATATTTTCCAAAGATTCAAGTTTTGAGAAATGAAACTCCAATCTTGAGCAGGCTCCTTACTTAAATGAATGAATTTTTAATTAAAATATATGGATATTAAAAAAAAGTCTTTTAAGATTGTATGGGCTTATCACACCATACATTAGTGTGCCAAGCAGCTGCCAGAGAGGCAGGAATGGAGGAAGAAAAGGGAAGGAAGGCAACATGAGCCTCTAAGGAAAAGCAAGCAAGAAAGGATTGATGGGCGTGGCACACACCTCCAATCCCAGCACTAGGGAGCCAGGGGCATAAGAATCAGGGATTCAAGGTCATTCTCTCTTGCATAGTGAATTTGAGGCTAGCCTGCACTACATGAGAGAGACTCCTCCAGGAGCTGTCTGCACCACATGAGGCTGTCAAGGAGCCCTGCTTGCTCACTCTGACTTGAAAGCCATAGTCATTAAAGAAAACACTGATGGAGTTCAACTATGTAAAAACATTTTTAAAATTCTGCATGGCAAATAAAATACTCTATGAGCTACCAAGAGGCAGTTATGTGTTGGATGCGGCGGTGCACATCCCAGGACTTGAGAGGCTGAGGTGGGAGGGGAATGGATTTGGGGTGAGATTCTGTCTCAAGAAGACAGAAGGTCCTCGCAGTCCAGGCTGCCCGAAGCATCCACAGGCTCCATGATGCCATGTGGTTCAGGCAAGCAAAAGACACCCACAGGGCAGCCTGGGTCCTCATGGTCCAGCCTGCCTGAAGCATCCACATGCCTACCTGGCACCTTGTGATCAGGGGCCAATATGATGAGCAAGTACATGATGGTGAAACCGGAAAGAGAGAGAGGCAGAATGCTTCCTGTGCTGTGATAAGAGGCAGTTCTGAAGAAGCTCAAAATAACTGTCCGGAAATTTTTTTTAACTTTAAAGTTTTATACTCCTTGATCTGATCCAAATAATTAGTGTCATCAGAATGTGGCTGATATTGGCGTCCTGCTTGCCACCCGGGACCAGGGTGATATCCAGGCCTGGGCTGCTGCCCACATCCATATCTGGGTCTATGTTGATGTCTGTGACTCAGGTTGCCTCCAAGACCACAGGGACGCCCGGGGTGTGAGCTGCCACCTGTAAGCTGTTTTGGTATCCCAGGGTCATACTAACTCTGGGACCATGTTGATCTGAGTAGCCTGTGCTGCAACCAGGGGACATGATAACGTCCAGGCCTGGACTGCTGCTGAAGACTATGTCAATGGCCCTACTGCAGCCAGAGTCTGTGCTGATGTCCAAGGGTCCTGTTACCATCAAAGGCATGCCAGTGCCACGGGTCTAGGCCACCACCTGTGGCCATGCTGGTGTACAAGGGTCTCAGTGTCATGGGGACCATGCCAGTCCAAGCGACCCACACAGCCTTTAATTCCAACACTTGGATATCTGAGTTCAAGGCCAGCCTGGTCTACAGAGTGAGTTCCATAATTGCCAGGGCTACATAGAGAAATCCTGTCTTGAAGAAAACAAACAAAAACAGAAAAAAAGACAAAACTAAAAAAAAGACTGTTTTTACACAGAGAAACTATTCAAAAGCACTTTAAGTATCACCGTTTTACACACGCAGAGAGCGAGAAAAGATAAACATAAATTTATGGGCAGGGCATGGTAGCGTACAAATATAATGCCACCACTATGGTGGTTAAGGCAGGAGAATGGACGCCTAAGGCAGCCATGGAGATATAAGGGAAAACAAAGAAAAGGAAGGAAAGAAAGAAAACTAAAAAGTTCCGATAAACCATACGCATACAGACACACTCAAAAGCCAAAGAAAAGGGTTCTTCAAGACAGTTTTCCTCTGAGAAGCATCTGCGATGATATTATAATCATCTTAGAGGGTGGATTGCTGCAAAGACGTCGTTTGTAAAGCACTTAATCATCAGTGTAATTTCCTATCTGGAGAAAAACTACTCTTGTTCACTTAATGCAAAGACAGAAAAGCCCAGGTACTTATTCTGGCTCGTGAAGACGCAGAGAGAGAGTGCTCCTCCGCCAGAGGAATCACTTTAAGGAGTCCTCTCGGGTGGGCGATGGGCATCAGGACTCGCAGGACCGAGCTATCTTTCTTTCACAAGAGCCTGGACCAGACTATGGAGTAGGAAAACACTGTTTTAAGCACAGCCGAGCTAGCCAGGCATGGTAGCCACACCTTTAATCCCAGCAGAGGCAGGCAGATCTGAGTTTGGTGCCAGCCTGGTCTATATAACAAGTTCCAGATCAACAAGGGCTACATAGTGAGACAAAAATGTGTAAATAAGCTGGACTGGAGAGAGGGCTCCGTGATTAGGAACACTGACACGCTTGCGGAGGACCTGCGTTCAATTCCCAGCAACCGGGGGTGGCTCACCTGAGGATCTTGGGCCCTCTTCTGGCCTCTGTGAGCAGTAGGGTGCACCCACTTGGTGCATACACATACAGTCAGGCAAAACTCCCATACACATTTTTAAAAATAAAAATCAAGCTAAGCTAGCCACAGAAGATCACCTACCCAAATAGAAAGTTGCAGTTTAAAAAGAAAATCACCATCAGTTCATGTTTTCGCTGTCCCCACCCTACCCGAATGCATATGGATTTTTTTCGATTGTTTTGTGAGTGGGAAATTATGATTAGTCTAGCTGGCAGGTGTACACTTTTCTTTCCTCTGGGGACAACCTGAGACCCAATGCTCCATCTCCCAGGCTTCCTACTCTAGTAATGAAATTCCATTACAATGAAAATGATGCGATTCCTGCAGGGATGGTTTGCTGCGACGTGACCTACTTGGATATGCCGGCAGTGGGAAGACAAGGGTACGCATGCGCCCTCAAAGAAGAGCGACATTTGGATTCCTTTCTTCTTGCCTGACTTCAGTCGTATAGTGCCCATTAGAATTTGTTTCCGTGCTGATGAGAAAAAATAGTAATAAGGAAAAATAATAACAAAGATAAATTGCCAAGCAGCTTCAGAAGGTAGCATGTGTCGCCAAACAGTGACCAGGGACCTTCCTCCTTCCCGCCACCTCCTCCCCTACCAGCAACACTGATCAATTCTCATTATTAGCTCTCAGAAAAGCACACAGGCTCTGGGCCCAACCTGGCTTCAGATCAGAGAGTCAATATTCTACTGTAACAATCTGCCAAAAACCGCAATTCAAGCGCGTTTTAAAGTGTGTCTCCCCAGAGGACAGTAAGAACCGGGCCACTGGAGGAGCCTCGCAGTGGAGTGCGCCTCGGCCACAGCTGCCTCTGACATTTCTGAGCCAGCAAGCAAATACAGAGCGACAGCGAGGTAGCACAAAGGCTGGGGGCGTTGATCCGCCAGCTCCCTCACCGGCAGGCAGTGAGGGGCTGGGTTCCTGGGGATGAGCAGGCAGCAGCGGCAATGGATGAGGGACAGAGAGAAAAAATGAGGCATACAGCGTTGTTTCCCTGCACACGCGTGTGTGCGTGCGTGCGTGCGTGCGTGTGTGTGTGTGTGTGTGTGTGTAACTGACGTTTTTATCACCAAATGGCAATTGTATGTCTCTCAACTATACGTACTTACACTTGACAGATAAAACACATACACAATCAAAACCAAAGCAGGGCAGAGGTGACCCTGGAGAAATCAATTGCTGAGAAGCCAGAGGTCTATAGGGAACAAGTGACTTTTTCATATACTGCTAAATCGCTCAATATCCCTTTTTGATTAACAAGATTTAATTGTACTTAGTTATTAATTCAAGTGATGGGATATACATAGCTATAAAAATACCATGTTTAAAGTCTACCTAAGGGGGTATGGATGACTGCTTATCCCATATTCATAAGGCCCTGAGTTTGATCCCTAGCACTCTCAAACTGGGAAGAAAGGGGTGGGAGAGGAAAAGAAATAAAAAGATCTGGAGAGACGATTCAGTGGTTAAGAGCACTTGTGGAGCTGGGCATGGGGGCGCATGCCTTTGATCCCAGCACTCAGAGGCAGAGGCAGGGGGAGCTCAGTGAATTCAAAGCCAGCCTGAATTACATAGCAAGTTCCAGGGCAGCCAGAAATACATAAAGACACCCTGCCTCAAAAAAAAAAAAAAAAAAAGAAAGAAAAAAGAAAACAAAGGAGTTCTCGCCACTCTTGCAGAAGACCTGGGTTCCATTCCCAGCACCCAGCACCCAGCACTCAGAAGCCAATCTCCAATCTCAGTTCTGGTGTCTCAGGGTACCCACATATGTGGCATTTGCTCACACAGACACACGCATACAAATAGGTAAAAATAAAATAATGATGATAATAATAAATAGGGGGCCAAAGAGATCGCTCAGTGGTTTAGAGCACTGGCTGCTCTTACAGAGGACCTGGATTCTATTCACATGGTGTCTCACAACCATCTGTAACTCCAGTTCCAAAGGATCCCATGCCCTATTCTAGCCTCCATGGGCACCAGGCACATGTGTGGTGCACACACATACACACAGATAAAACACTCATATACATAAATTTAAAAATTTAAGGGAATAATAATAAAGAATATTTAGGTTCCATTACATAACATTAATAATTTCATGAACTAATAAAATTCTAATGCTATTTTTTAAACTTTATTTAAAAAAAAACCCTTTGAGATACAGACAGAAAAAATTAACAGCATTTCTGAGTCCTTAGATTGGCTGCAGTTTAAACTGCATTTCCTGTATGCGTGTTTTGCCTTCATGTGTGTCTTGTGTGTGTGTGTCATGTGTGTGTGTATGTGTCGTGTGTGTGTCTTGTGTGTGTGTATGTGTGTCGTGTGTGTATGTGTGTATGTGTGTCGTGTGTGTATGTGTGTGTATGTGTGTCGTGTGTGTATGTGTGTGTCGTGTGTGTATGTGTGTGTATGTATGTGTGTGTGTCGTGTGTATGTGTGTGTGTATGTGTGTCGTGTGTGTATGTGTGTCATGTGTGTCGTGTGTGTCGTGTGTGTGTCGTGTGTGTGTCTTGTGTGTATGTGTGTGTGTCGTGTGTGTGTGTGTGTGTGTGTGTGTGTGTGTGTGTGTGTGTGTGTGGTGCCCTTGAAGATGGGAAGAGGGTATCAGACCTCCTGGCACTAGAGTGCTAAGTCACCACATAGATGCCGGGAATTAAACCCGGGTCCTCTTAAGAGCAACAAGTGCTCTTAGCCAGTAGGCAATCTCTTCAGCTCCAAATTTTCCTAAACTTTAAAAGTTTGAGCCAAACCTGGCAGTGTTGGCCTTTAATCCCAGCACTTGGAAGGCAGAGGCAGGCAGATCTCTGAGTTCAAGGCCAGCCTGGTCTACAGAGTGAGCTTCAGGATAGGCAGGGATACATAGAGAAACCCTGTCTCAGGAAGAAAAAAAATTTGAGCCAGTAGACAGAATTTTTTTCTTTTCTTTTTCCTCAGTATCAAAACACTGATTATTCTCCATAATACAATGCAACTAGTATACAATGAAAAATTCAAAACTATGTATGCAAGCTGCATATGGGTGTCCAGTGCCTGTAATTCCAGATTTCAGGTTGTCCATGAGTTTGAGGCAAACCTGAGCTACACATTGGGACCACCTCAAAAAAGAAATTTATATGAAATATATAAATTATATAATATATTTGCCTCACTTTCCTATGTTTTCTTTTGTTACAAGATAAAATTGAGGCCTAGCATCAGACTTTAAAAATCAAGTTGTCAGCCAGGCGGTGGTGACACACACCTTTAATCCTAGCACTGGGGAGGCAGAGGCAAGTAGATTTCTGTGAGTTTGAGGTCAGCCTGATCTACAGAGAGTTCCAGAACAGCCAGAGCTATACAGAGAAACCTGGTTTTTTAAATTGACATTAAAGTATTTGAGAAAGAGAAGGCTCCATGGAAAGTGAGGATACTTCGTACAAGATTGAGTAAAGACTATGTTGTTCTGAAGGGAAAGAGGAAAGGTCTAGAAAATGGGATATAAATGACTTACATCATTAATGAGTATTAATGTCACACACATATTTTTAGGCATGTAGGAAAGGAAGGGAAAATGTTGAACTTTTTCCTTCCATGACTCATAATCCCATAATTTTTCAAATTATGCATAGATAGTTTATACTCATTTTATTATCATTTACACACACACACACATAAAAGTGGTCTAATAAATTATGAGAAGGAGAAGGGTCATTCCAAACGTAAAGAACGTGGTGAGCAGCCCATGAAGATGATGGACTAGTCATGGTCTGCATGCAGGAACTGAGCCCTGTGCCTGATGTGTGACGTGCCTGATGCCCAAGCCTGATGCCCAGGCAATTCCTGAACGAAGAAATGGAGACGTTAGGGTCTGTGGACATTTTTAATGCTGGCTTAACTTCCTAAGATCTGACTTTCTAGGACTGAAAATAGAAGGAAAAGTCAAGAATCTTAAATCGCTCCAGCTAATTCTGAGGACAAATCCTAGGAGGGTTTCCAGGCCCAGGCAGAGTAATGGAATACCAAAATGGCCAATGGAGCGTTGGTGGTATAGTGGTGAGCATAGCTGCCTTCCAAAATGGCCAATGGAAACCACAGTGGATGAAGGAAGTAAGAAAGGGATTCAGTGAGCCCAGATCCAGGCTACTGAAGCATAAAGCACAGACAACACAAGAGAATTAGCAAGAGTCAGCCACACATTGCACGGGTCTAACCTAAGCCCTCCACGTGTGAGTAACAGTTGTGTAGTTTTGTCTGTTTGTGGGGCCCCTAGCGGTGGGATCAGGACCTGTCCTCCTGTGTATGAGCTGACTTTTTGAAACCTAGTTCCCATGCTGGGATGCCTCACCCAGCCTTGACACAGGGAGAAGAGCTTGGTCCTGCCTCTGTGTGATACACCATGATTTTCTGACTCCCACAGGAGGCCTGCCCCTTTCTGAACAGAGGAGTGGAGAGGTGGGTAGAGAAGAGGGAAGGAAAACTGTGCTTGATATTGAAATAAATGAAAAAATTAATTGGAAAAGAAGAGTCAGCTAGGCAAGGCTGGGGCTATAGCCAGGGAGGCCACAGTGTCCTCTAAAGTGACCTTAACAAAGATATGAGAGTCCCTTATGAACCTCACACAGAGCATGTCTGTACTATCCTTCCCTGACCCATGACACATGCATTCCCAAGACCCAACCTTAATCTCTCAGCTAACATCATCCAGGTGCTCCTTCTGGGAATCCTCACTGGAAAAACCATTACAGTTCCTGGTTGAGATCAAATTCTTAGTACTAACCCAAACTCAGAAAAACCCTAGAGTGTGCCTCCCAACCTTGCCCCCTGCCCCATGACATCACACAGAAGACTAAAGCCTCCCCTGGAAGTGGATAACGGAATAGAGTGTCGGGGACCCCTGTCACTCCAATAGAAGGTTTCACATCCCCATCACTCTCCATGCTCCAGCCAACCTTGTGTAAGATCTCTGCTGTTTCCTTGGGTCTTTACTTCTTGTGGAAATTCCTGAATCACGTAAAACATGTGTGCTTTTGTTTTACTAACCTGTCTTTGTCAGCGGAGCTTTCAGGCCCGGCAGGGACCCGAAAATGATTAAGGACTATTTCCCCCCTCCCTCAGCATTCATCCTATGTCCTCTTCAGTCACATTACTGGGACCTAGGATACTGAGGACAGTAAACAGAGCAATGTACCAGCCATTAAAATCCAGGCTGGGGACTATGAGGGCACACTGGTCCACTAGTAATCTGCAATATTCCACCACAGGCAACACATTGCGGGTCCATCACAACATGCATCCTGCCTTACACAGATCCCTTTGGCATATTTCCCTTGAAAGAACTTGGGAAAACCTGAAATATCACTTGAATTTATAGCCAGGAATGAAGCCCCAGGAAGCAAACCTGCATATGAGAGCATGCTGCAGACATGACATTCATTAGAAATGGCTCTGTCATCTAAACAGCTCTCCTCAAGCTTGACCTGCAGAGAGCCCCTGTGCTTTCAAACCTCCTGACCTCCATGGTCATAACTATCTCCTTCCTGGCTCAGCATATCTAGATTGACCACACAGAAGCAAAGGAGTCCTATTCCAAAAAAAAATTTGAGACAGGTGATAACTGGCTGCCCCAGAGCTCACTCTGTAGACCTGGCTGGCCTCGAACTCACAGAGATCCACCTGACTCTGACTCCCAAGTGCTGGGATTAAAGATGTGCTCCACATCTTTATCCTGGAGTGACTCCCAGGCAAACCAACTACTCAGACTCAGTAGACCTGGATCCCCAAGCATGGCCCCAGGGGTCCTCATGTCTAATAAGAAAACCTAAGGAAAATCTTGGAAGATTTTGAGCACGAATATAATGCAACAAAAAAATCAAAGCTTTCTGCATGTTAATCTGGCATCAGTAAAATGAATTTATGGGTAGAAGTTACTGGATTTGGGGATCAGTTATAACAATCAAATGTGACAGTCTACAGGCCCAATTTTGCAAAGTGGTCATAGCTAGGAAATACATATAATTAAGGAAAGAAAAGTCAACTAAACTTAGTGAAAGTTTTACCTAGGGAAAAAAAAACAAAGGAGAGTGGTTTGATCTGACTTAAAAATAGAGGCATGGCATAGGGGACGTACAAGTTGGAGAAAGCTGGTATTCCTGAGGGGTGAGCAATTTTAGGGATTACTTAGACAAAGCAAACCACAAACCATACAGAAAGCACTAAGCTCCATGCACCACCAGAGAAATAAACATGTGATTTCCTTTGTGTCTATGTGAATGGGCTCACTGTTTCCACATTCAAGATCAGCTTAGTAAAGAAAGGAGCCAGAGTGGACAAATCACAGGGGAAGAAATCCAAATGGCCGCTAAGCATTTAAAAAGATGTTCAATAGTAGACTTGGAACTGGTAAGGACTGGCTTCTAAAAATAGAATGAAATGTCCAAGTCAAGGGTAGTGTAGCCAGCTGCCCTTGAGAACCTCTTGAATCCACAGTAAAATAAAATACTGTGTGTGTGTGTGGGGGGGTGTGTTATAGTATAACACACACGTAGGCAGAAGTTTCTGTCCCACAAGCCACTACCACACAGAAGCTTAACATTAATTGTCAATGCTGGGCCAATAGCTCAGACTATTAGTAGCTAACCCTTTCACTTAAAGTAGCACATATTTCTCATCTCTGATTTGCCACGTGACTTGCCACCATTTCTCAGCACAGCATGCCTGTCTTGCTTCTCTCTGCCTCTGCTTTCCACTCCTGTGACTCTGCCCTTTCTTCCTCCCAACAGCTTGGCTCTCCCATCTAACCTTATACTGTTCAGCTATTGGCCAGTCAGCTTCTTTATTACACCAGTGACAGTGACACAGTGTAAAGGAGCATTGCAAATACACACACACACACACACACACTCACGCACGCATGCATGCACACACTCACACCACCACATCATCATCATTATCCCTGATGTATGGGCGAGGCTTTTCAAGTGCAGTCCATTGTGTGGGGAGGAGCAGGCACACTCCTGTAAGTAGGCCCTCGCCTGTAGTACACAAGGAAATCCAATATACTCATTGGTTGCCAAGAGTGAATTGTGGCTCAGTTTGTCTGCAGTGATCTTTGGAGAAGGGGTAGGTGTTACTTACATCTCCCCCACCCAAAGGATTTCAGCAATGTCCTGTCAAAAAATGCGTGTGTTGGAGGCTGAGGAAATGAGTCTTGCGGTGCAAGCATGAAGACATGAGTTCAAGTGGCCCAGGTGGTGGTGGCAGCCGCGGTGCACTTGTTTAATCTCGGCCAGAGGCAGGCAGCTCTCTGAGTTTGAGCCAGCCTGGTCTACAGAGTTCCCAGACAGCCGGAACTGTCACACCCAGAAGCCCTGTCTTACTTGAAAAAAAAACAAGCCCACAAACAAAAAACTAAACTTTAAATCCACAGTGCCAGGTTAAAAAGCCAGGTACAATCTCAAACACCTGAAGCCCCACTGCTGCTGTGAAGGACAGGAGGGTCGCTGGGACTTCAGGTTCAGTGAGAGACTGTCTCAAGGGAATGAGGCAGAGGGTGAGTGAGCAGGATGCCCGCTGGCTTCCACACCCTTGCACACACACCACCAACCACATACGTATCAACACACACACATGCACACACACCATCAACCACATACATGTCAACACACACACATGCACACACACCACCAACCACACATGTCAACACACACACATGCACACACACCACCAACCACACACGTCAACACACACACATGCACACACACCACCAACCACATACATGTCAACACACACATGTACACACACCACCAACCACATACGTGTCAACACACACACATGCACACACAAATAAAGTGCTTATCGGTAAGGAAAAAACGTTAAGAAATAGTTGATCCACGTTATTCACAGGTTCCATATTTGTGTATTTACCTACTTATGAAAACTTATTTGTGAAAAAAAAAACTTACTTGAGGAGTTAAGTATCAGTATTTGTAGCCCATTTCTTTGCAAGCTAATAAAAAATAAATGCAGGGTGGTGGTGGCCATGCCTTTAATTCCAGCACACTAGAGACAGGGATGGGAAGATCTCTGTGAGTTTGAGGCCAGCCTGGTCTACAGAGCAAGTTTCAGGGCTGCACAGAGAAGCCCTGTCTTGGAAAACGAAAATCAAAAACCCACAATATTTGCATCATTTTGACTGTTAGGATTTGCACATCCCAAGTTGAAGTTGAAAAGACAGGTTTGCCTTCTTGCTCCAACTCTCATACAATGAGCAGGTATCTGTTCATGGTTCATTTCATATCTTTCTGCTCTTCTTGGTGATGTTGATACTGAAATTCGACCCAATATAATGCCGACATGCTGTCTAGCTTTCCTACGCACAAAAGGCTTGAGATGTACTGTCCTGAGAAACACCCGCATCAGGTCCCTCAGGTCTTCGTTATACTGCTGTTGGACGTGTTCAAAGGGAACAAATAAACAATGTTAGTATCTTTAAGCAGAAATATGCATAAATTAAGGTCACTTGTTGATCAGTCTATAAAATGTTTCTATCGGCCGCTCACTGTATCCTAGCCCCGTACATCCTCACAAGCAACGACTGCATTCATTAAGCCATTATTGGTCTCTATAATACCAACACAAAACCTTGAAAGTAATGAGATCCCAGTACATATAAATGTATGTGACAGCAAAAGGAGAAACATGGCATGTTCTCTCTCATATATGGATTTTAGACATGGATCTGGGGAGTGCCAGCCTACAATCCCATGGCCAGAGAGTCTGGAAAACAGAACCTTCATTCAGTGGCTGATGGAAGAAGAGTCAGACTCCCACAGCTAAGCTCTGAGCTGAACTCAAAAAAAGCCAGTGACAGAGAGGGAGGACTGATGACCAAAGGGATTAAGACTGGGCTGGTTTAACACCCAGAAACAGCTGACCTGACAAGGGTTAACTCTTGAATCCCAGGCTGATGCCTGGGAATCCAGCATGGGACTGATCAAGACCCCCTGAATGTGGGTGTCAGTGAGGAGACCTAGGTAGTCTATTGAGCCTTGGGTAGTAGATCAGTACTCATCCCGAGTATACACACGGACTTTGGACTCCCATCCAACAATGTGAGGTGCACTCTCACCCTGAACTCTTGGGAGAGGGTCTAGGCCCTGACCTAGATGAAATGACAGACTATGGACACCCCATGGAGGGCCTCACTCTCCCTGGGGAAATGAGGGGATATTGGGGGGGTTAGTGGGAGGGTGCGGGAGGAGAGGAGGGAAAAGGAGAGGGACCTGGAATTGAATGTGAAGCAACCTTGTTTCTAATTTAAATTTAAATATATATATATAATTTTTTAAAAATGTACGTGACAGGCAAGTGTTCTGCCGCTCACCTCCATCCAAGCCCTTGAACATGTGCACAGTACAGGAGGATGTACATCACACGAGTAGTGGTTATCTTTGCTAAGAATGAGGCTGGTTTTAATCCTTCTACACTTTTTCAGATTTTCTTTCAGTAGCAAGAGTAATGCCGGGCGGTGGTGGCGCACGCCTTTAATCCCAGCACTCGGGAGGCAGAGGCAGGTGGATCTCTGTGAGTTCGAGGCCAGCCTGGTCTACAGAGCGAGTTCCAGAACAGGATCCAAAACAATACAGAGAAACCCTGTCTCGAAAAAGAAACAAACAAACAAATCTTCAGCTTCTTCATTGTCAAAGGCACAGACAAAGCAATTCTTGTTAGTTGGGCCCTTGTTCAAGCATAACAGCCATTAGTACAATTGCTACATTATCTTAATCAGAGAGTCATGATTTCCCACAGAAGACTCTCAGCAAGACTGGGCCTATTGAGGAGGGACTGCGAGGGTTGCCTAAAATTCCCTCCCTGTCCCCACATACATGTAGTTCCGCCCCAGCTGCTCATGGACTCAGAAAGTGTTACAGCACAGAGACAAGGTTAACGGAAGGGGCACTCCACCTGTGCGCTAGGAGAAGGTGGCCATCCATCACCCACCCATACTCTTCAGTGATATAACCGATGGGGGTCGCCGATGTACCTGTAAGCCACGCACTCCCTGGCCCATCAAGTTAGACGTGTGTGTGTCGGGGGGGAATCGTTGCTTCGCTCCATCGCCAGTGCCCTATCCGGAATCAGTACATGCAGGAAAGTTATCACAACCCAGCTCACAGCCAAGTGAAGCTTGTTGGCCATCTGGGAGCTGAGACGGTTCAAGAGTGCCCGGTTTGTACCACTCTGGTACCACAATCACCCCAACCTTCGCCGCAAAACAAACGGCTTTCAGTGTGCTGTTTGAACATCAGTGCAAAAACCAGTTGTTATTGTTTTGGGGGGGCGGGCGGGGGGGCGCCTGCAGTCCTGTGACAGTCTCACTCCATGCTCCCTTTGGGGAACCTGTGTTGTCAACACTCCACCTGACAGTACTCACAGCAGCTGCGGCAGCATTTTTTCATCCTTGGCTGGTTTTCTACTCCCCCGAGAGCCCCCCCATTTATGCCGGCTCTTCTTTTGTGAAGGATCCCTCGGGGCTTCATTAATTCTTCAATCCAGGCCACGGGTCACCGCGGTTGCTTAGAGGGCAGAGCCTTCCTTTAGCAGAGACCCAGGAAGGCCACTGGAATGTGGCGCGGAAGAGGGCGCCCACTACCGGCAGCTCGGGAAAACGGCACATGACCCGCTAAGCCGCGGTCAGGCAGGTCTCCCGATGGCTGCCATGGGCTCTTACAGGAGGTCCTTATCTCGAGTGTCAGAGACACTCAGCACCAGTGGACTCCAGAGCATGAAAGCTAATCCAAAGGAGACCCTTTTGTTAGAAAAAAAAAATTAGAAAAGTCTTGAAGTAGGATGCAGCGGAGTTACCTTCTACAGTGATTCCAAAAACCAAAGGAATTAATTTTCTGAGAGAATGCGGCTGGATCTTAGTAAGAAACAACTACAGGAAAAAACCTAAGATCAAATGCATCACTCGGGAAAACACAAAGCAATTAAGGCAAGAGAAAAAAGAGGATGGCGGCTCCAGAGGAAATGGAAGCAGGGTGCTATTACTCTCTGGATGATCGCAGGCCAGGCCCTCTTCAGAGGAAACGGTTTCATTAACTAAATGGTTTGGAAGCTCTTAGCACGGGATGAATCAGGGAGAACAGGTTTCTGGGGCAGAGAAGGAAAGAGATTGATTTTAAAAAATGGGAACCAAAAATAATTCTTTCAAGACAAAATTTTCTAATTATCTAAAAAGGAGTAAGAAAATTAAAGTAACTCAATAGACCCATGGGCAAAGAGTATGAATGCACACACACACACAATGCTAAGAGATATTCAACTTCCCTTATAATTAAGCAAATAAAAATTAAGACAATAGCATGATTCTGTCATATTGGTGAAGACTTACACACTAAGTATATTCAAGGTTGACCAAAGGGCTGGGGGTGTAACTTAGCAATGGCTAGAGTTCAATCCCAGCCCCTGACTGAAAAAGGGGGGATGGGCTGGATAAGGGTAAGAGAGTACAAATTAAAAATACCAAATAATAGGCCAAGCATTGACACAGACAAGCCTTTAATCCCAGTACTCAGGAGGCAGAGGCAGGTGGATCTCTGAGTTCAAGGCCAGCCTGGTTTACAGAATGAGTTCCAGGACAGCTAGAACTACAAAGAGAAACCCTATCAAAAAAAAAAAAAGAAAGAAAGAAAGAAAGAAAGAACAAAACCTTTTGTTTATATTGTTAATTAGTACAACTTTCACTTGAGGGAAATGCACCAATTTTCATTGCATTATTTATTCATCTCCTTTAACTCAACATTTCTGTTTCTGGGATGTGGAGAGATGGCTCAGTGGTTAAGAGCACTGACTGCTCTTCCAAAGGACCTGAGTTCAACTCCCAGCAACCACACACCAGCTCACAATTGTCTGTAACTCCAAGATCTGACACCCTCACAATGACATACACGCAGACTAAATACCAATGCACATAAAATAAAAAATAAATAAATTTAAAAATTTTTAAAAACAAAATGAGCAAACAACAATAATACAACACCAAAAAACAAGTTGTCAAGCTCAGTACTTGGGAGCTTGAGGCAGGAGGATTGCTGAGAGTTCAAGGCTAGCCTGGACTATACAAGTGAGATCCTGTCTCAAGCCAGAGCAAACCAAGCCAACACAAAAACAAAAACACATCAACTCAACATTTATGTTTCTGATGTGTGTAATAAGTGTGTATGTGTGTAAACACGTATTCACGTGTGTGGCTTCAGGTACATGCAAGAAAGGTGCGATTGTGCAGTTGTTCTACCTGGAGACAGGTTCTCCACTGTATGCTCTGGGCCGCCTGGCCAATGAGCGTCCAGGTTCTCTCATTCTTCACTCCTCATCTTCCCACAGGAATGCTAAGACGGCAGATGCTCATTAATTTAGATTTTACGTGGCTTCTAGGGCTGTCACTTCAGGTTCTTACGCTTGCATAGACCTTAGTTACTTTTCTCTTGCTGTGAAGAGACACCATGACCAAGACAACTTAGGAAAGAAAACATTTAATTGTGGGCTTGCTTATAGTTTCAGAGAGTTAGTCTATGACCATCATGGCAGGGAGCGTGATGGAAGTCATGGTGTTGGAGGAGCTGAGAGCTCACATCTTATCCACAAGCACATAGCAGAAAGAGAGATTGGGCATGGTTTGGGCTTTTGAAACCTAAAAACCTATTCCCGAGGACACAGCTCCTCCAAAAGCCACACCTCCTAATAGCACTCTCCCTATGAGAGAGTAGGTGTGGCTTTGTTGGAGGAAGTGCATCACTTAGCAGGAGGGCTTTGAGGTTTCCTATGCTCAAGATACTACTCAGTGTCTGAGCCCACTTTTGTTGCCTCCTGATCAAGATGTAGCCAGCACCATGTCTGCCTGAACACAGCCATGCTCCCCACCACGATGATAATGAACTAAACCTCTGAAAGTGTAAGCGAGCCACCCCAATGAAATGTTTTCCTTATAAGAGTTGCCATGGTCATGGTGTCTCTTCACAGCGATAGAAACACTAACTAAATGCACTGCTTTTGCAGAAGACCCTAATTTGACTTCCAGCACTCACACAGTGGTTCCCAATCATCTGTAACTCCAGTTCCAGGGATCTGATGCCCTCTTCTGGCCTCTGCTAGCTCCAGGCACACAAGAAGTATGTAGATACATGTGTAGACAAAACAGTCATGCATATAAAATAAAATTTTTAAATATTTAAAAAATAAATATGTAGGGGCTGGAGAGATGGATCAACCACTAAGGGAGATGACTGTTCTATTAGAGGATCTGGGTTCAATCCCCAGCACCCATATGGCATCACAACTGTCTGTAACTCCATTTCCAGGGGATCTGATGCCTTCACACCAATGCACATAAAGTTAAATAAATTATTCAGAAAGAAAGAAAACTAATTTTCAAAAATGCTGCATGAAGGGCTATAGAGATGCAGTTGTAGAGCCCTAGCTCAGCCTGTGTGAGGCCCTGATTCAGTCTTCACCAAAGCACACATACAAAAACTACAACAGGAGTCTTGCTCAGTGTGGAGATCTGTAGCTTTAAGTATACAAAATACAAAGTGATGGGGAAGTCCTGTGTATTTGTTTCTCGTATTGGTTGACAAATAAAGCACTGCTGGCCAATAGGGAAGCAAGATAGGTGGGACTAGGAGTTGAGAAGGATTCTGGGAAATGTAGTAAAGAGTAGATTCCAGGAAGAGAGGACACATGAGGCTGGCGTCCTCGGTAAAATAAGACCTTATAGAAATATGAACTCCTGGAACCCAGTGACAGAGAGGGAGGAATGATGAGCAAAGGGGTCAAGACCAGGCTGGTGAAACCCACAGAAACACCTGACCTGAACAAGAGGGAGTTCATGGAACCCCGTCTGATGACTAGGAGACCAGCATGGGACTGATCCAGACTCCCTGAATGTGGGTGTCAACAAGGAGTCCTGGACAATCTGTGGGGCCTTGGGCAGTGGACTGGTGTTTGTCCCAGGCATACAGATAGACTTTGGGTGCCCCTCCCACAGTGAGGGATGCTCTCTCGGCCTGATCTCTTTGGGAAGGACCTGGGCCCTGCCCTCGATGAAATGGCAGACTCTGGGGATCCCCCACCCTCCCTGGAGAATGGAGTTGGGATTGGGTGGGGGTCTGGGGAAACTGGTGGGGGTACGGGGGAGGAGGGGAGGGAGAGGGAGCTGGGATTGATGTGAAGCAAGCTTGAAATAAAGAAATCAAATCAAATAAGAAATATATATTTAGTAGTTATGGGTTAATAATTAAGACAGAACTAGTCAATGAGAAGTCCTGGACATTGGTCAACAGCATTGTAACTAATAGAGTCTCTGTGTGTTATTTGGGGTTGATGCAGCATTGGGACCAGGATGGCAGGATGAATAATACTCATTACAACAAAGAAGGTTCTATAATTAATATTGTTTTTTGCACAGCACAGATAATGTAATAAAAGGTACTGAATTGAATAGTTTGGGATAGTTAAAGTGATAAGTTCTATAGGATGTGAATTTTGCCTCAATTAAAATTTCAGCCAGGCACCAGGCATGACAGTACATGCCTTTAATACCAGAACTCAGGGGGCAGAGGCAGGCAGACCTCAGTGAGTTCAAGACCAGCCTGAATTCAAGGCTAGCCAAGGCTAAATAGTCTGTCTCAAAACAAACTCAATCAGGAAAGTGCTTGTTGAGTTTAAAAGGAAAGATACTGCTGGCAAAGCCTTTTTCTAGAAAAAAAGAGTATCATGCTTTGAGAATAATTGAACTAGAAAAAAATTACAAAACTACTTCAAATTTTCTTTTTCTTTTCTTTTTTTGCTTCCTTTATTTTTTGGGTTTTTTTGGGGGGGGATGTTTTTTGTTTGTTTGTTTGTTTGTTTTCTGATTTTGGTTTTGCTTTCTTTCTTTCTACATGGGATTTCTCTATGTAGCCCTTGCTGTCCAAGAACTAACTCTGTAGACCAGGCTGGCCTTGAACTCACGAACATCTGCCTGCGTATGCCTCCCGAGTGCTGGGATTAAAGGTGTGCAACACTGTCACCTACCTAAAATATCTATTTCAATGTGAATTGTATTAGTACAGAATTGTGAGATTCTAAAAAGTTGTTTTTATTTTGCATTGCCTCATTCAATAAAGAAAAAAGGAAAAGGCTGGGTATCTTAGTTAGGGTTTCTATTTCTGTGAAGACACACCATGACCAGGGCAACTCTTATAAAGGAATAGATTTAACTGGGGCTGGCTTACAGTTTCAGAGGTTCAGTCCACTGTCATCATGGTGGGACATAGTGGCATGCAGGCAGACATGGTGCTGGAGAGGGAGCCGATTGTGGAGAAGGATACATCTTGATCTGAAGGTGACAGGAAGTGAGCTGTCTCACTGGATAGCTTGAGCATAGGAGACCTCAAAGCCCACCCCCACAGTGACACACTTTCTCCAACAAGGCCACACCTCCATGTGCCACTCCCTTTGGGGACCATTTTCTCTCAAACTACCACACTGGTCATAATTGTTGAAGCCTGTAATCTCAATACCTGGAAAGTTGGGGTAGGAATGAACTGTCATGAGTTTGAGGTCAGCTTGGGCTACAGAGTATGACTGTGTCTCAGAAAAACAGGAAGATGGCTCAGTGAGCAAAGGCCCTTGCTGCTAAGACCTGCTAACAACCTGAGTTTGGACCTCAGGACCCACATGATGCATGGAAAGTGTCCACTCGTGAAAGTTGGTCTCTGGCCTCCACACATGTGCTATGCCACATGGGGGCACGCAGGCACACACACACACCACTTGCGTGTACAATAATGTCGTTAGACGAGAGTGAGTGGGACTGGGGGGACATGCAAATCTTCAGTGTAAATAGGTGCTAAAGCCATCGAGACTGAAAACGTGAACCCTCGCTTGTCTAAGGCAGGCTTGACTGTGACCCTGAGTTGTGCTTTAGGTCCCAACCCCTCTGGCAGTAGCCTTCAGACAAGGGAAGGACACATAAGATCCAAGGTCAGAGAACAGGAATTCTCCTTCTAACTCAAACACAAATCCTTTTCCCTCACTAGATCCACCCCCACCACTGAGCTCATGCCCTCACCACGCTAGACAAATGCTCTACCACTGAGCTACGCCTCCAGACCTGAGATCATCCCTCAGTTTCTCCACGGTGAGGAAACAGCGCTGAACGGAATCAAACCATACAACTTTGATACAAAGACTTCTCCGAGATAAAGGCAAGGAAGAAACAACAGATGGAAACAGGCCTTTGTCCTCCCCCCCCCCAATCTCATCTGTTCAAGCCAACAGAACGCACACTGTTCTTCCTGCTTACCTGTTAGGGTTGACAGACCTCGCTCCTTGGGCCTAAGAAGGCCGACACCAAGTGCTGTAAAGCCAGAGGTATGAAATCCCGTGGTTACGGAAGAAGGCGAAAGCAGATGGCCAGACACGCTTAATCCCAGTACTGAGGAAGGAGGCCAAGCTAGGCTTTCAAGTTTAAGACCAGCCTGGGTTACATAGCAAGACACCATTGTAAAGTCAATTAATATTATGAGATTACATTCAGGACGCTTCATTAGAGCAACTATTTCGAGGTTCTGGTTTTGTTCACTTTTTAAGATCTCAAGCACAGTACTTCTGGGTCACACCTCCAACCCTTCAGCCCTTATTTTACACATCCTTTAAGAATGTTTTTAAGTTTGTTATTTCATTTTATCTGCATGGGTTTTTTGCCTGCCTTAATGTCTATGTACCACATGTGTCCTGGGCCACTAAGGCCAGAAGACTGAGTAGGATCCCCTGGAACTGGAGTTGCAGACAATTGTGAGCCCCTGTGTGGGTGTTAGGAATTGAGCCTGGTCCTCTTGAAAAGCAGCTACTGCTCATAACTGTTAAATCATGTTATACACTCTTCCTCTTCTTCCCCTCCTCCTCCTCCAGCATCCTCCCTCCCCCCCCCATATGTACATAGTGTTCTATCTGCATGTATGCCAACATGCCAGAAGAGGGCATCAGATCCCACTGTAGATGGTGGTGAGCCATCATGTGTTTTGCTTGGAATTAAACCCAGGTCCTCTAGAAGAGTAGCAAGTGCTCGTCACCATAGAGCCATCTCCCAACACATTATTGGGAACATGCTTTCTGTGCAAATGTGAGGACAGAGTTTGGCTCCTCGGACCTGCATAAAAGCCTGTGAGTGTGCAGCTCGCCTGTAATCCCAGCTGGAGGAAGGCAGAGGCAGGGGTTCCTCATGGTTAGCTGCCTAGCAGGAGACTGCCTTAAAATCTTAAAATCTAAGTTGGGAAGTAATCCAAGAGACACTTTCTGGCTTCTACATGCATGTGTACACATATACACCCCTACACCCTACATGCATACGGAGGGGAGGGAGGAGAGAGAGAGGGAGAGAGGGAGGGAGGGAGGGAGGAAGGGGGAGGGAGGGAGAGAGAGAGAGAGAACATGCACTCTATGGCAAGTAACTGCAGAGCTGTGTTTTAAAAGAAAGGAAAAAATACACACATTGTGAGAATGGCCACTGAATGTCTACTTACGTCACACTTTGAAACTGGGCACGAAGTAACTCAGAAAGTGAAAAAGGAGGGCCATCCTGAGGCCCAGCTCTCCCTCCACCATTGCCTTCCAAAATGTGATCAGAGGTACCCACAGCCGCAACCACTTCTCGAGACCTACACATAAATCTTGTTCAATAAAGACAATTAGCAGAAGAGAGAGCATCCACCAGTTGTAATTACCTAAATGTCCCGCCATTAACCATTTGAATGACTCAATCCTCTACATTGATTGTTTCAGTGAATGATAATTAAAACCAAATCACCTGTAGCCTCATTTGATTTCCGCTGTGACCAAACTAAACCCCCAGGCATTTTATCACCAGGCTTTGATGAAGCCAGGCAAAAACAAAAGTACAAAGAGAACTGTACACCAATGACAGGCCGGCCATGCAGGGTAGAGAGGAAGAAGGGAGTGGTGTGAACCTCAACTCTCCAGTCACCAGCAGGTGGGGACCCTGAAGCCAGGAAAACTCTTGGCCAGGCTTTCAACCAGTTATGGTGTGGCTATAGTCATGGCTTCCACTATCTCCTGCAGGTTCCATGAACCGACATGCTCCTCACACCTGACCTGCCTCATTGTGATGCCTTTGCCAATTCCAGAACGGCCTAGGAATACCTCATGCTTACAGCCCAGGTATATGATGGAGGACTTAATGTTCACTTTCTCTAAGGTAAGGATTGTGCAAGACATTTCTAGCAACCCCACGCCCATATCGGTGGTAGACTAAAACGACATAGGCATTGCTGCCTGTGCTTATCGGTCAAGGGCAAACTGACAGGAAGGAGTCAAGGCAGGGACTGTGTCATTTTCATCATTGGGCACTTGGAAGTTAACAAACAACTAGTGTGTTCACAAAAAAAATATGTGTGTGCATGCCTGTGTTAACAAACAAACAAACAAAAAACACGGGCACAGACAAAAACTGGAGATGAGACAAGACTCAGCAGGCGCAGGGCTTGCTGTGCAAACTTGAAGATCTGAGTTCGATCCCCACCACCCATATCAAATGTTGAAGCGCGATATGGGTGCTGGGGATCGAACTCATTTTGTTTGTTGAGACAGGATCTCACTTTGTAGTCCTGGCTACTGCCTTTAAGAGATACCCCTGCACCACCACATCTGGCCCTCACGGTGTTTTTTGAAGTGAATTTAACCCAAAATAAATTAAATGAAAACCTGGGCCTAAGGCATTGTGGCACTTAGAAGGTGGTAACCGGAGAACCCATCATTCAAGGCCAGTGTGGGTTACAAGTTACATTGTAAGACCTGCCTCAGTGAGGGAGGGAGGGAGGGAGGTAGAGAGGGAGGGAGGGAGGGAGGGAGGGAAGGAGGGAAGGAGGGAGGGAAGGAGGGAAGAGAGAGAAAAGAAGGGGAGGAGACGGGAGGGGTAAGGGTGGAGAGGAGGGAAGAAAGACCCATGACTAACATTAATGTACAAATTGTATGATGGCAAATATTTCAGAAACACCACATTTGTAGAGTTTGTTTGAATTTGTAATAAGAAGCATAGGTTAGGTTTCAAACCTGGGACACAGGGCTGAGGTGCCTATTTAACATATCAAAGCGGACCTGGTGACCACATTCTCCTGGCAGCCCTCAGGTCCTCTGTGAGGTGGGCCCTCCCGTATTGGCATACCCCACCCCCTACCCTGAACTCTCCAGCCCAGAGGCTGGCTTGCCTTCTGCCAGCTGCCCCTCCCTATATAACCAAAGCATTTTGGTTACCTGGCCTCCTGGCTGCTGCACCTGGTCCCCCTCTTTCTTCCCTCCCCCTCTCCTCTTGTGTTTGTGGGGCCTCTCCCAGATGTTCCTGCCTCTGCCTACACTCTCCTATTATCTACAATAACCTCTTCCATCAAGCCCGGAAGCAGTCAGGTTCCTTTCCCTTTTATTTCTGGCTTTTCATTTGGTGTGTAGACTGGGCTGGCATGAAATTTGCTAGGTGGCCCAGGCTGGCCTCAAGCTCATGATCACATTGCCTCAGCCTAAGCCCTGAGTTTGGTGGGAATAGTACGTGCCAGTCAAAGCACAGCCTGCTGGGTCTGGTTCCCTCCCTCCACCACATGAATCCCAGGAATGAACCGGCTGTCGAGCTCAGCAGTCTACCCCTTTACCAACTGACTTATCTTGCCTGCCCTGAGCTTTTTTGGGGGGCGGGGGGTTCGAGACAGGTTTTCTCTGTGACTTTGGAGGCTGTCCTGCAACTCACTCTGTAGACTAGGCTGGCCTCGAACTCACGGAAATCCACCTGCATCTGTCTCCCTAGTGCTGGGATTAAAGACGTGCGCCACCAACACCCAGCACAACCTGAGCTTCTTAATATTCAAATAACAGGAGGGCAGACTTGACAAGCTGCTGCTTCTGTCCTCTGTGGATGTCATGGTCTCAGCTTTTCCTGTGCAGGATGTACCCTTTTCTGCACAAGCCAGAGCCCCCCACACGGACTCACACTCAGCAGGTGTTGGGTGGATGTCGTCCAGAACACCAGTGATGCCCAGAATCAGACAGACAGAAGATGAAAGAAGTTCTTTCCCGGTGATGTACAGATTACACTCCCAAACCTGCTTTCTTGTCATTTATACTATAAACCCCATATCTCAGAGTAATACATTTAAAAATAGTACAGTTACATAGCCATCTATTAAAAAGGACTCATGTGCTACAGCTTCTTTCATGCACCAAAATAATAACCTTGTAAAACACACAGCACTTCAAACCACCAGAGGAAGAATCTTTAACTGGCCCAAACGGTGTGTGTGTGTGTGTGTGTGTGTGTGTGCGTGTACATGTCATGTCCATGTGCTAGAGTATTCCTGTGTGTATGTGGGGGAGGGCATGCTCATACATGTGCATGTATGTGTATGGAGACCAAAGGATAACTTTGGGGGTAGGTTCTGTCCAAGAGCCTGGAATGCAAAAAGTAGGCAGGCTAACAAGTGAGCCTCGGGGACCACCTGCCCATGCCTCTCCAGCACTGGAACTATAAGAATCCATCTCCACATCTGGTTTGCTTGTTTTGTCTTTGTCTTAATGGGTTCTGGGACTCAAACACCAGCTAAGCCATCTCCCCAGACCACGAGTAAAGCAAACTTAGCTGCTGCAGAGGTGGCTCAGCAATTACGAACACTTGATGTTCTTGCAAAGGTTCTGTTCTCATCGCCCATGTATCCCACAGTTCACAGCCGTCTGTAGCTCCAGGTCCAGGAGACCTCAGGCCTTCTGCTGGCCTCCACAGGCACCTGCACACATGTAGTGCACATACATACACCCAGGCACACACATGCACACACAATAAAATAATAAAACAAAAAGTTTGAGAGAGAAACCCCCTCTGGCTGTTAGAATCTGAGCTGCACACACGTCTTGTGCATCTGCTCTTTCCCGACCTCAGCTGCTGCAGTGAATCTGCTCGCAGACTTCAGAAACCGTCCTCACCCAGCCGTGCCCCATCAGAGCATCCCCACGTGGCGGCGAGGCAGTGTCCATATTTAATCTGAGCACTGACTGTCCTTAAATTTGTAGACTAGGCTGACCTGGAACTCACAGAGATTCACCTGCCTCTGCCTCCCGTGTGCTGGGGTGGTACCCATGAGCCACCACCACCCAGTATAATGTGCATTTTTTAATGATTTAGAAACAAATAAACTTTTGGTTGCAGAGATGACTCAGGGGTTAAGAGCACTGGCTGCTCTTCCAGGTGGTCCCGAGTTCAATTCCCAGCACCCACATGGTGGCTCACAACCATCTGTAATGAGATCTGGTGCCCTCTTCTGGCCCACAGGCATACATGCAGGCAGAGTGTTATATACATAATAAATAAAATCTTGTTTTAAAAAACCTCAAGTACATTAAAATGTAAGTTTTTATGATAGTAAATACTATTTAAAACTTTAAGACAGCTGAGGATTGAAGAAATGACTCATCAGTTAAGAGCATTGACTGCTCTTCTAGAGAACCCATGTTCAATTTCTTCCATCCACCTTTCAATTAACAGCCACCTGTAACTCCAGTCCCACAGGATCTGCCTGCCTCTTCTGCCTCTGCAGGTACTGCATGCACATGCATGTATACAGACACACACGCAGGTACTGCATGAACACATGTGCACAGACACACACGCAGGTACTGCACGCACACACATGTGCACAGATACACACACAGGTACTGCAGGCACACACATGTGCACAGATACACACGCAGGTACTGCACGCACACACATGCATACAGAGACACACGCAGGTACTGCACGCACACACATGCATACAGACACACACGCAGGTACTGCACGCACACACATGCATACAGACACACACGCAGGTACTGCACGCACACACATGCATACAGACACACACGCAGGTACTGCACGCACACACATGCATACAGACACACACGCAGGTACTGCACGCACACATGCATACAGACACACACGCAGGTACTGCACGCACACACATGTGCACAGACACACACGCAGGTACTGCACGCACACACATGTGCACAGACACACACACACACGCAGGTACTGCACACACACGCATGTGCACAGACACACACGCAGGTACTGCATGCACACGCATGTGCACAGACACAAATGCAGGTACTGCACGCACACGCATGTGCACAGACACACAGTTAGGCAAAGCCAGTATGCATAAAAATTTTTATTTTTAATTCATTAAGAAGGTGCAGTTAAGAGTTAAGAGACTGAAGCTGCAAGTTGGTGGCACACGTCTTTAATTCCAAGACTCGGGAGGCAGAGGCAGGCTGATCTCTGTGAGTTCGAGGCCAGCCTGGTCTACAGAGTGAGTTCCAGGACAGCCTCCAAAGCAATACAGGGAAACCCTGTCTCGAAAAACAAAACAAAGAATGTGGGGAGCAGATGTGTTCGTGTGTGGTGTTGAGCAGAACAGACATTGTGTAGTGGCATCTTGTTCTGCCAATTAGAATTGAAGTACCAGCCTTAGGGTGTGGCTTCAGTGTAGGAGGGGCCTCTCTCCAATGGTTGGTTTGTGATCTGAGCATCCTGCATCACAGATCCTGCACCTCCATGGGTAGAAGACCGGGGCAGCTATTTACCTTGATTGTGTGAGTGCTCCCCAGATAAATATCTGTCATTCTTTTGTTTGGGCATTTGTAGACGTCCTAAATCCTCCCTCAGCATTGCCCTCACCAAGAGGGATGGAGAGCTCAATGAGGACTAGACAGAGCTCTTGGTCACCGCTATACATAATCAACAGAACCACAAGGTCCCTGGTGGTTACTGAGCAGACAGAAGGATCCACAGAACATAAAGTACTGTTGGAGAAGAGGATATCTTGAAGGAGGGGGAATTAGAAACAGTAACGGGATACACGTGATGTACAAGCCGAGAGAAAGGGAATACTTGGAGGGGAGCTGGTCAAGGGGAAGGAGTATGGAGAATGGGAAAGAGTTGGAGGGAATGAATGACAATAATGTATAATGACATAATGAAAGACAATGTACATTAGTGCCAATGTTTAATAAAAAATGTCTTTTTAAAAAAGGATGGCATTAAGGTGTCATCATTCTCACTATAGGGGATGGGCATTTAAGGTTTCTCCACTATTGCTTAGGGTCCAAGTTAGGGTCATCCTTTTAGATCTCTGTATAATTCCTTAGTGCCAGATTTCTCTTTAAACATGCAGTGGCTCTCTCTAATGATGTGTCTCTTTTCTTGTTCTCCTCTATTCCTCTCCCCACTCAAACTTTTGATCCCTCATGTTCTCCTCCCCCATCCTCTTCTCCCCTCCTCTTTCTCCTACCTCCCTTCCCCCATGCTCCCCATTTGTTCAGGGGCTCTTGGCCCTTTCTGCTTCACTGGGGGACTGTGTATATCTCTCTTATGGTCCTCCTTGTTTCCTAGCTTCTTTGGCGGTGTGGATTGTAAGCTGGTAATCCTTTTTACTATCAGTATGTCTATAATCCATATATGAGTGAGCATATACCATGTTAGTCTTTCTGTGACTGGGTTAATCACTCAGGATGGTCTCTTCTAGTGCCATCCATTTGCCTGCCAATTTCAAGATTCCATTGTTTTCTTTCCACTGAGTAGTACTCCATTGTGTAAATGTACCACATTTTCTCTATCCACTCTTCAGTTGGGTGGCATCTAGGTTGCTTCCAGGTTCTGGCTATTACAAAGAATGCTGCTATGAACATAGTGGAACAAATGCCCTTGTTGTCTGAATGGGCATCCTTTGGGTATATGCCTAAGAGTGGAATTGCTGGATCTTGTGGTAGACTGATTCCCATTTTCCAGAGAAATGGCCATACTGATTTTCAAAGTGGCTGTACAAGTTTGCACTCCTACCAGCAATGGAGAAGTGTTCCCCTTTCTCCACATCCTCTCCAGCATAAGCTGTCATTGGTGTTTTTGGTTTTAGCTATTCTGACAGGAGTGAGATGGTATCTCAGAGTTGTTTTGATTTGCATTTCTCTGATGGCTAAGGAATTTGAGCACTTTCTTAAGTGTCTTTCAGCCATTTTAGATTCCTCTATTAAGAATTCTCTTTTCAGTCTGAGAATTTCATAGAGACAAGAGCTCTAGTGGCTGCCTGCTCTGCTTCTCTGATCTTTCAGCTTTTACTCCCTAATATCTGACTCCATGCTTTTATTATTAAGACCAATTAGAACTCATACTACACCTTTCCAATACCCTACCTACTTACTCTGGAAAAGAGAGGGGTCGGTGAAAAGGTAAACTTGTGGGGAACCCATCTCTCTCAGTACAGTAAGTAAAGCCAGGAGGAGGCGATCTAGCTCATTAGTTTTCCGTTTCTGGACAGTCTAAGCCAACTCACATCAGTAACTATCTATGTGGATGCATTAGCCACCTGGTACTGCAACAAAATATCAGACAAGAGCAACTTAAAGAGGTATGGTCAGGACACCTCCCCCTGCAGTGAGGACATCATGGCTGCAGGAACTTGAGGCATTTGGTCACATGGTGTCCACAGCTGAGAAGCAGAGAGGAATCGATGCCAATGGTTAGCTTCCTTTCCACCTTTACATGCAGTCTGGGACTGCAGCCCATTGAGAGTGAGTCTTCCCAGCTCAGTTAACTAGAAAACCCTCACAGACATGCCCAGAGGCTTCTTTTCTCAGCGATTCTAAATCTTGTTGAGTTGACGATGAAGATTAACCATCACAATGCAGTAGTAGTGGTGGTGATGATAGTGATGATGAAGATAATGATGATGATGATGATGACTACAATGACATTAATGATGATGATGATGATGATGATGTTAATGATGATGATGTTAATGATAATGGTGATGACAATAATGATGACGATGATGATGATGACAATGACGATGATGACAGCATTTGGTGAAAAGATAATGCTAAGATCATGGATGCATTTTGTCATCCTGGTGTCTGAGTGGCACAATGGGAACCACAAAACCGTCAGCAAGTCCACCCACTCACTTCACACAGTACCTTCCTTTTGCAAGCTGCTTCCATGCAAGAGCACCGGACACTGCCACAACAAAAACTGTCCTGTTGTCCATGGATTTTAAAAGGACTGGAGAGGGGGCTTACAGGTTAAGAGCACTGGCTGCTCTTCCAGAGGTCCTGAGTTCAATTCCCAGCACCCACATGGTGGCTCACAGCCATCTATAATGAGATCTGGTGCCCCATTCTGATGTGCAGGCAGACATGCAGACAGAACACTGTATACATAATAAATAATAAATCTTTCAAGGAAAAAAAAGGCTTCCTCCTTCTTGGGAATATATATGGTGTCTCCAGCAACTTCCTCTCAACCAAATCCTAGCTCAATGCTTACCTTTCTTTGGTCTCAACAGCACCCCCCCCCAAAAAAAGTCGAAATCCTCCCCTCTTAGAGAGGCCTCCCTGATCATTCTTTCTAAAACAACTTCTCAAATCCCTCTCCGATCTCTGTCCCTGTTTCTATTGGTTCACTGCCTGGCATCATTTATCTACCGACTTGGGTGTGGTCTTTCACTCCCTCTAGATTAGACGCTTCGGGATGCAGGGACTCTGTTGCCAGCTCCTATAACACAGGACACAAAATTAGGCCCTGATAGATACTTGCTGGCTAAATGAATCTGCATTTCTTTCTGTCTTTGTCCATCTGTCTTCTTACCCTTCTCTCCTCCAGAGGCTGGTGCACTCCCAGTGTCCCAAGACTGTAGTTGGATTTCCTTTTACTCTAGCCCCAAGTTGGAATGCTAAAATGTTGGGGGGGTTGTTTATTTGTTTTGGTTTTTTCAAGACAGGGTTTCTCTGTGTAACAGTCCTGGCTGTCCTGGAACTCACTCTGTAAACCAGGCTGGACTTGAACTCAGTGAGATCCACCTGTCTTTGCCTCCCAAATTCTGAGATTAAAGGCGTGAGACACCACTGTGCAGCAACGTTGTTGTTTTTTCACTCTTTGGCTCTTTTGGGGACCTGCTCCCCCCAGCTCCCAAATATCACTTATGAATACACCACCTTAGCTTGGCTTGTTTCTAGCCAGCTTTTCTGAACTTAATCATCCCATCTATCTTTTGCCTCTAGGCTTCCTCCTTTTCTTACTTCTGTATAACTTACTTTCACTCTTACTTCATAGCTGGCTGGTAGCTGGCCTCTGCCTTGTTTTCTTGCTTCTCCTTCTTTTTCTCTTTTTCTCCTCCTATTTATTCTCTCTGCTTGCTAGCCTTGCCTATCCTTTCTCCTACCTAACTATTAGCCATTCAGCTCCTTATTAGACGAATCAGGTGTTTTAGACAGGCAAAGTAACACAACTTCACAGAGTTAAACAAATGCAACATAAAAGAATGCAATACATCTTTGCATCATTAGAACAAATGTTCCACAGAATAAACAAATGTAACATGTCTTAAAATAATAAACCACACCACAAGACATTTCCATTTTTTTCTTAATTCAACCCCACATTTCCCTGTATGCAAGGCTGCTCCCCACCCCAGCCTCACACATTCTGTTACTAACAACTGTATTTTCTCCAAAAAAAAAAACTCAAAATTGGTACCCCTCTACCACCAAGGCTTATCATTCATTTCCCCCAATAATCTCATTAGTGTTTGTCACTATACCATTTGGATTTTTTGTTTTTGTTTTTGTTTTGTTTGGTTTGGTTTTTTGAGACAGGGTTTCTCTGTATTTTTTGGAGGCTGTCCTGGAACTCACTCTGTAGACCAGGCTGGCCTGGAACTCACAGAGATCCACCTGTCTCTGCCTCCCAAGTGCTGGGATTAAAGGCGTGCACCACCAATGCCCAGCACCATTTGTTTTTATAACACAGAATAATCTATCTTAAATTTGAATTGAACATTGCTATTTACAAAGTCTCTTAACCCTTTAAATCTTGTAAAACCAGGTATTTCTCTAAGAGAAATGAGTCATTTGTTCACACAAAAACCTGACCTAGGACATTAATAACAGTGTGTGTATATATATATATATATATATATATATATATATATGCTAAAAAAAGAAAGAAAAATATTTCAAACATCCTCCAACAGGTTGAATGGACAGAGTTTGGAATATCTGTACAATGGGATCCTACTTGTGCTGACACAAGTTAGAGCTATATTTATCTGAAGGGAGGGAACCCCAATTGAGAAAATGCCTCTATAAGCCTGAGGGCATTTTCTTAATTAGTGATGGATGTGGGAAGGCCCAGCCCATGTGGGTGGGACTTCTCTGAGCTGATGATCCTGAGTTCTATAAGAAAGCAGGCTGAACCAGTCAGGAGCAAGCCAGCAAACAGCGCCCCCCCATGGCCTCTGCATCAGCTCCTGCCTCCAGGTTCCTGCCCCATCTGGTTCCTGTCTTGACTTCCTTCAATGAACAGCCTGGTGGTCTGAATGAGAACGGCCCTATAGGCTCACATATTTGCATGCTCAGTCCTCAGATGGTTCGAGAAGGACTGGGAGGTGTGGTCTCATTGGAGGAGGTGTGCCACTCGGGGTGGGCGATCATGATGCAAAGCCCTCAGCTGCCTCTCCAGCACCACGCCTGCCTCTGCGCTGCCACGCTCCCCGCCATGACAGTGGTCTAAGCCTCTGAAACTGTAAGCCAGCCCCAATTTAATCTTTCTTTTTAAGAGTTGCCTTGGTCATGGCGTCTCTTCCCAGCAGTGGAGCACTAAGACAAGCAGGGACATGGAAGTGTAAGCCAAATAAATCCTTCCCTCCCCAAGTTGTTTTTAGTCACAGTGTTTCTCACAGCAACAGTGAGAAAAACAACGTAGTAACAAGACCTTAGGTGGATTTCAAGCACTTTATGCCCCATGCAAAGAAAGCTGGTCTCAGAAGTCATTCACAGAACACACTCCATATAACAAAAAGACAGATCAATCCTTGCCAGGGGTCGGGGATAGGGAGGGTGTGATTTCGAGAAGCAGGCCAAGTGTGAGCACACAATTCTGTATCGTGATCACGGTATATACAAATCTGTGTTTGGGAAAATTCCATTGTACCGTGTCACAAAACCCAAGAACAACGTGTAAGAAGTGTGGGTTCTGACAAGCTCCACAGGTATGGCTCAAATGATGTACAAGGTTGTCCTTGAACTCCAGGTCCTCCCAAGTGCTATGGTAACCACCACTCCAGGCTTTGACTTTCAATTGGAAGAAACAAGCTGTGGTAGTTTGAAGGTAATTGGCCCCCATAAGCACATAGAGTGTGGCACTATTAGGAAGTGTGACTTTGTCGAATGGGTGTGGACTTGTTGTAGGAAGTCTGACAGTCTGGGGGTGGGCTTTGAGATCTCATACATGTTTAAGTCATACTCAGTGTCTCAGTTCATATCCTGCTGCCTTCTGATCAAGATGTAGAATTCTCAGCTCTTTCTCCAGCGCCAAGTCCTCCTGCAAGCCACCATGTGCTGCCACGATGATAATGGACTAAACTGTAAGCCATACCAATTAAATGTTTTCCTTTATAAGAGTTGCTGTGGTCGGGCTGGAGAGATGGCTCAGAGGTTAAGAGCACCGACTGCTCTTCCAGAGGTCCTGAGTTCAATTCCCAGCAACCACATGGTGGCTCACAACCATCCATAATGAGATCTGGTGCCCTCTTCTGGCATGCAGGCATACATGGAGGCAGGATGTTGTATTCATAATAAATAAATAAATCTTTAAAAAAAAAAAAGAGTTGCTGTGGTCATGGTGTCTCATCACGGCAGTAGAAACCCTAGCCTAGATAATAACTCATAAAGGATTCCCATGGAGAAAACCCCAATTGCAAACAGGAGAGCCATACGTCATATTCTGGGGCTCAAGATATAAATAATACTCAAACTTTAATAAAGGAATAATTGGCAACTGATAGTCTGATTAATAGGCAGATTTAATCCTACTTGCCTACTGTTGCTGTGAGACGTCAAGAGTATCCCCACTAACCTGGTCTGTTTCCACTCTGCGGGCGCGAGGCAGGAACCCCCCCTCCTGAACTGTGACTAAAGGAGGTGGACCCCACTGAATACCGTCTTACAGCCCTGTTGCGTGGCTTCGTGGATGCATGTTGGACGCCTATGTACATGCTGTAAGCAAACTCCTAGTCAGGCGCCAACAACACAGAGCACATCCAGGGCTCCCCAAAGGCCCTGGGCAGAGGATTTGTACAGACTGTCTTCCAGTCTCCTGCATGCATAACTTCCCACCAAGGTGCAGCCCCATGCTGTCTCATGGCCCCATCCCTCCAGTCACTTCCCAGGTGCTACAGCAAAATACCAGATGTTGAGCATCTTCAAATAAGATTGACAGAACTGGTCAGATGTCCAAAAACTAGTCTCACCAAGCTGAAGCCATGGTGTCAGCAAAGCCATGCTCCCTAAGGCTCTGGGGTGCTCCCTAAGGTTCTGGGGGGCCTAGCTGGGTGATCCTACCTCACCGGATGGCTTTTTTCTTCCATCTTTGAATCAGCAACATCACACCTACACTACCCGTCTTTCTCCTGCCCCTCCCCCTTCACTAAGTACCCCAGGGACTGCACTGGACCTGTCTGAGTCATTCAGGGCACTGGATCCGACTCAAGGTCGCAGGACTGGAAACTTGAATTCCATCTTCAGCCTTCACTCACCTTTGCCATGTGACCTAACACTGTCACCAGTTCTTAGTATTAGGACTCGTGCACTGGGACGGGGGTGGGGGGGTTGGGGGGGATGGGAGGTAGGGGTTGTTCCGCCCAGCGCAAGCCAGAACCCTTTCATTGAAATCATCACCTCAGATGTGCTTGTTAAATAAGTCTCATGGCCTTTGCTTTTCCTGTCAGCCCTGCTGAAGCAGTTTGATTGTATTCTTGCTGTGTTCATTCATAGTTCAGTAGCTTAGGAACACACAATATGAGCCAAAGCAGTGCTACTCACCGGTAATCCCAACCCTTCAGGAAATTTAGGGACAGAATGTTCCGGGCTAGCCTGAGCTACACTGTGAGTTCCAGACCTCACAGTAAGACACTGGTGGGGGGAGGGCAGCTGTGGTTGTTTGTTTGTTTTGGGGGGTTGCTGTTTTTTTAAAGAAAGAAGGAAGAAGGGAGGGAGGGAGGGAGGGAGGGAGGGAGGGAGGGAGGGAGGGAGGGAGGGAGGGAGGGAGGGAGGGAGGGAGGGAGGGAGGGAGGGAGGGAGAAAGGAAGGTTGGCCTGGAGAGACGGCCTACAGGAGCCCTGGCTGCACTTGCAGATGTGGGGCTTGCTTACCAGCATCCACGTGATGGTTCACAACTGTCTGTAACTCCAGCCCCAGAGCGTCAGACACCCTCTTCTGGCCTCCATGGGCACCAGACACACAGGATGCATAGACAAGTGTGTGCCCCGAGAGCATACACACACACACACACACACACACACACAAATTAAAATAAATATTTTTGAAAAGTAAAATAAGAAATCTACAATACCAATAGAAAGAAAAAGAAACAACCACAGGGTTAATTCAATCCATATCCAGCACGCAGACACATTAACTTTAAATTCTGTGTAGTTAGTAAGATGAGCTAGCATACCTCAGTGACCACACCTACACTACCGTTCACATTCCAGGACTGGATTTCATACATTTAACAAGTGAGGGAGAGTTACTGTCTTAAGCATGAGCACAGAATAAAGGCAAAATCCCAGAGACGTCACAATGCAGGCCCATGAGAAGAGCCCACATAACAAAAGGCAAACCTTCGTTACCAGTATAAGCTACCTAGCATTTGTCTCTACTGTCCCCACTGAGCTAACAATAGCCCTCTGAAGTAATGTGACACACACTCACACATAGGTAGACACATTCACACACATGTACACTTTAAAAACAAAGCTTAAATTGGGACAGAGGTGACTCATGCCTTTAATCCCAGCACTCAGGAGGCAGAGGCAGGCGGATCTCTGAGTTTGAGGCCATCCTGGTCTACAAGAGTGACTTTCAGGACAGCCAGGACCACACAGAGAAAAATCTGTCTCAAAAAACAAACAAAAGAAATTTGAAAATTGAAAAACATAAAGCTTTAAAAAAAAACAAATTCTTTAATCTCTAAGGAGGGTCACGTTTATACTTTTTACTATTCTGCTGACATCCGGGATGCCCATACAGGGAAGACAGTCAGTAAATGTTATTTACAAGATGTATCACAACAAGAAGTGAGTTTTCCAGCAGCAGAACCCAGAGAAAGAGCAAGGTCAGGAGGGTGGGAATGGTGACCATCGCATCATTAGTCATGACTCACCAGTACTCTGTGACCCAGATCCATTCAATCCCATTAAAGTCACTGTAGCTCTCAAACCTGGGACGGTTTTAACCTTTCGAGTGTGGCTTCTGAAGTAAGTGACTATGAACCTCCTATAAACTTCTTGACATGCATACATACATTATTGATATAGATGCATATGTGTATATATTTTTATTTTTGACGTGAATGTGGTGGTTTGACTGTGTACCTCCTGTGTGTCTGATGCCTGCGAAGGCCGGGAAAAGGTATTGGATCACCTGGAACTGGAGTTAAAGACAGCTGTGAGCGACCATATGGATGCTGGGAACCAAAATGGGGTCCTCTGGAGGAGCAGCGAATGCCAGAAACTCCCTTCTGTGTTAGAAAAACAAACCAGTAGGAAAGATTGTCTCTGCAGTCCCACGAAGGGCCAGTAGGTGGCGATAGCACAATACCATTGAGATCCTGGATGATCTCTTTATTGAAAGCATCCATCTTTTTTTCCGCTATTGAAGTTACAATTTTTTTTAAGTGTGGCTTGATGGGTCCCATCTGTATGTAATTTAACAATATTGAAATCAAATTCTGATATCTACTCACACGGATATATGCCCTATTAGATTTCAATTAGCATTCACTCTGATATGATTACAAGGCCTTAGCCAATCCAATGGCTAATAGAGAGACATTTAGATAATTGCAGCTGTCTGCAGTTATTACACGTGCTATCATTTTCACGGAGCGACTCGTGTAAAGACTGGGCCATAAAATTCATTGTGTTGGTTGAAGACAAGGAGTGATGGCTGACTGTCCCCAGAGTAACATTAAAGAGTTTGTTATTGTAGCCCAACACTTAAAAGGGGTGTTTTCATTAGGGTGGAAGACGGGAGTGTAGGGTGTTGACCCATTTAGCCCTGCCCCAGATACTCCCGAATCGCCAACCCCAGTGTTGTCTCACTCCACAAATTAAAAGAGGCGTCGGCAGGCCTCCATTCCTCTCTCTTAATTTAAGCTAAACAAAGCCACACCCAAACTCACCTCCTACAAAATGGAATGAGGGTCTCGAGGCTCACTGGATGTGGAGTGCAACCCTTAGGAGTGTTGTTAGACACAGCCTGTGCAACCTGGCAGGGATGCTGAAGGCACACCAGGAGGAAATCACCTTACTGACTTCCGGTACCCAGTCTAGACTCCAGGCAACAGCAACAGAAAAATATCCCTCCCCAAAAGAGTTTCAGATCCTAGGAAGTGCCTGCAGACAGTGATGTCTTCTTACCCGTGGGACAGAGCTGCAGTGCCTGCTGTGGAGAGATGAGGTGTGGGAACTTATCCTCCGAGCTGGCCACCAGTGTTTTTGTTTTAAACCGGGTATTTGTGCTTACTTCAGCAGCACATATACTAAAATCCAGATAATTTAATATTGTGCCTGACCACAGCCACCACTGGAACTCTTTTGGTGGCCTTGTGTGACCCCCAGTGGTACAGTCTCAGCACCCCCATTGGGTATGAAGAATATGCACCATATCTTTCCTGCCTAATCTGTCATACACCTCCCTCTGCCAAGCCCTGGGGAAGCACCGGTGTGTTCCGCCAAAGGCCTGCTGGAATTCTACACACACACACACACACACACACACACACACACACACACGCACGCACGCACGCACGCACGCACGTTATGGGATATTTGTACACTGTGAGAAGATGTTTGCTGTGAATAGTGTAATAAAAATCTGAACGGCCAATAACTAGGCAGGGGTGTAGGTGGGATTTCCTGCCAGAGAGAGAGAAACTGGGAGGAGGAGTCTAGGCTCATGAGAGAGACTCCAGCAGACGCAGAGGAAGCAGGCTGGGTGCTGAGTGACAGGACATAGATTAATAGAAACGGGTTAAGTTTTAAGAGATAGCTGGAAACAAGCCGAAGCTAAGGTCAAGCGTTCGTACTTGGTAAGTCTGTGTCGTTAATTGCAGGTTGGTGATCCCAGCTAGAAAGTGCTGTTACATATGGTGCCCAGCGTGGGGCTTGAATACATACAATGGGCCTGAGAAAGGTCTCTCAGGTCGGCTCAGGGTACAGAGGCACAGCTCTTTTAAGAGCTCCTGCTGTGCAGCTGGGCGCTTGAACAGCCAGCGCAGGGTGCAAACACCTGCAGCGTCTCAGCAGCTTCCCAGAGCTCGGGCGGTAAATGCCTCTCTCCAGGCCAGGGCTCTCAGACATGAGGCCAGCTCTCACCAACCAGAGTGCGGTGTGGAGCCAGTCATCAGAACTTTGGGACTAGCCAGTTAAGAGTTGACTCACATTGTCAAAGAAGGCTGCAGATGTGCAAAAAGTCAGGTCTAGATTGGAAAAAAAAACAAACCCTCTGAACAGGTAGAGTATGCTTTAAAGTGTGCTTAGATGCTAAAGAAAGAAAAGAAACCGGGTATAGACAGTCACAGAAAAAAATAAATAATTTTAAAATAATAGTAAAGTTTTTTTAAGAATAAAGTAATATTAAAAACTAAACCATGTAAGGATGGAAAATATTATAACACAGCGAGTTTTGGACCTTATATGGTGCTTTGTTAATTTTTATTTTATTTAATGCTAATGAACAAAAAAACCTGACAGCTCCTGAGACACATTGGATTGTGGAAGGGACTTCTGAATTAAACTAGCCTAGGACGTCTTGGCTTCAGAATGGAAGGCAGACAATGTGTTGTGTTGGGGGAGAAGTTGTGCTTTTGTTTCCAGAGGAAACAAAAAGCTATGAATTCCTTCAAAGTTAATGTACATCAGATTCGATGGGGGAGACCTTCTGAGGATCTTGGCTACAGACACAAGGGGGAAAGTCAAGAAAGACTACAGGATTAGGTAATGTATAAGCTGATCCCCCTACATGGGAGCAGCTCTGAGACTGAATGAGACATGATAAATCTTGTTGGCTACAGAGTCCTCGTGACTTATTATTGCATGCCATCCTTTCATATGGCATGGACAGAGGTTTACATTACAGGTATATAGCCCAGAAGAACTTATAAAAATAACAGATGTCTTTTACCTGCTCAAACATTGTTGAGGACCAGGTGTCAGTGAATCTCTATTTCTCAGCGCAAGGTCACTTCCCAGAACTCAGGCCTGGCGCCATAGAGATGACCCATCGCTTCACCATGCTTTGATAGCACCTGCACTCTCTCGTGAAACCTCCTGCTCATCGCTTATCAAACATTTCCTCCTCTGACAGCCCCCTGCCCCATTCCTCAGCACCTCCTGTCTAACAGCCTCCTGCATTCCTCTGCCCAACCCATGCCACGTCCCCCATATACGCCCGAGTGAAATTCTCAATAAACAGAGCTTGATCAGCCAGTTTGCCTTGCTCCATTCCTTGTGTCTCCTGTCCCCCATTTGTCTCCCCTCAGGATAGCCCAGGTTGACTTGGCCCCGAGGGTCAGGACAAAATATAGAACAAAAACTCATCTTTAACTGACTTGTGCACACCACACAGTCCATACTTGTGTTAATGCAGATATATATGTTACCCTTAAAAGTTCATACGTTTTCAGAACAAAAGGACACCAATAAAGACAAGTAGCCCAGGTGATCCAGCCTCGCAGAATGCTTCTGTTGCAGTTTCCTCAAAATTCTACATCCAGGACAACTTCAAAGCTCCTAGCTGAGGTGGTCCAGCCTCATAGACTACTCCAACCAAGACTTCAGATAAGCTCTACACTTTTCCATCACACACTAACAAAAACTAATATAGCTAGCTCTCCCAACCATTCTCTTGTTTTTCTCAGTGTTCCCTAAAAATGTCTTTGCCCCCAGACAACAGAAAGTAATTTTAAGAATATGATGCCCACATTTCTAAGAGGTAGGACAGGTGGTTTTTGGGTTATTCGGGAGATTATGGATATTTGTCACTATTTAAGGGGGGTTGGTTGCAAGTTGTTATTGGTCATAGTCAGGAAGAAATTTCAAAATTCCTGCTTCACAGAAAAGTCTGTCAGATATTCTAGACCTGTAAGCCAAAGATGGGTGCCCCAGTGTTACAGAGGAACCTTGGGTGACTGTCCAGCCAGCTGTCTATGTCATTTCTATAGTTTTATAAGTTGTTGGCTCTGCACTTCCTGTTTGATGGGGAAGTCCTGCATATATGTCAATAAAGCACTGTTGGCCAATAGGGAAGCAAGAAAAGTGGGACTAGGAGTCCAGGAAGACTTTGGGTAGGAGAAACACAGGGAGTCATCATGTAGCCCGCCAGAGAAGTAAGATGTCTGTCCGGTAAGAGAAATACTTAGATGGATTAAATACTTAAGTCAGAGCTAGCCAGTAAGAAACAAGCAAGGCCAACAGCTTCGTAATTAATACAGCGCCTTGTGTGTTATTTGGGGACTACAACTCGGCAGAGCCCAGGTGACCAGTGGGGAAAAACCAAAGTGGTTGGCAAGGAAAAGGCATCTCTCTACACCTGTTTACTCAGGATCTTTGATGGGGTTGAAGACTAGATAGTTACATTTAATTGTTCTTGTTACTGAGTTTTTAAAAAAACGCACAAAAGGGATGTAAAGTACATAAGGTTGAGACACATAAAAGTTTAAGTTGTTCATCTAAGAAAATGTTTTGAGGTATAAAAAGATAGTTTTGCGTTGGTAATACAAGTTAGGATAGAAGGCAGGTTAGGCACAAACTTTGGACTCACTAAGATAGGATAGATAATATAGTACTTTCTTCGAATTTGCCAAATACATATGGACTAAGCATTGTGACTATAATTCTTAACTAATAATTGTTCTTACTGTGTATAGTTTTACTGTATTGGAGTTAAAGCCTTTCTTTTTCATTTAGACAAAAGGGGGGAAATGTTGTGGGATATTTGTACGATGTGTGAAGATGTATTGCTGTGACTGATGTAATGAAAACTGAATGGACAATGGCTAGGAAGGAAGTTTAGGAGGGACTCCCAGACAGAGAGAGAAAAACAGGAATCTCGGTGCCCGAGAGAGACACGAAGGAAGCAGGCTGGGTGGTGTGTGACAGGACACAGATTAACAGAAATGGGTTAATTTAAGTTATAAGAGCTAGTTGGAAACAAGCCTGAGGTAAGGCCAAGCTTTCAAGTTTCTGTGTCATTATTTGCCTGCTGGTGGCCCTGACTAGAAAGTGCTGTTACATGCGAATTTGAGTGTGCGCGCGCACACGCATGCACCTGGAGGCTGTGTTGAAGAGCAACCTACCTAGGACTTTATGTACATATTCCCTTCCTTCTCATCAATTCCTTGGCAAAACACAGCTTCAGGCAGTTAGGAACAGGCATGGTACTTGAACTAAGGAAAAGAATTCACCCCGAGGGACAGCCTGCAGCAGGGGAGTGGGGGTGGGGGTAAATGCACCTAATTCATTGTCACCTTGACCTTCTTCCTGTGGGACAGAGGTGGTCAAGTTGGGGGCTTCTGCCCTCTTATGGGGAGATGTCCCTCCTAAGTGCATTTCTATGGTGCCTGTGTCGAGGATGGAGGGGAGCCAGGAATCCCCACCTATTTTTAGCACCAATGCAACAATCTTGCACCAGCAACCCTCATGTTTCTATCTGTATGCTAGTCTTCACTTTTGCTGATATGAGTCACCCAGGGCAGCCCCCACAAACTGGTAGACCTAAAGCTAAGGACGCAAGACAAAGCATGAGGATTGGGGCTTGCAACAGTGGAATGCTGCCACGCCAACACGCCAACACCCACAGCCGAGTTAGCACTTTCATAAATCCCTTCCTGGAGTGTTCGCCTGACATCCTATTGGAATGATTGTGACCAGAGAACAGAGCCCACACTGGAGAGCCTCAGTTTTTCTCTGGGATTTCCTCTGCCAGGAAACCTATGTAGGAAACAAATTGTTGTAGATAGTATCTAACCAGAAATCCAAAACCATTCTTCATATACCAACAGGCTCCTCACTTGGAATTCTAAGTGCATTTATCTGTGTGTGCTTTTAAATCAGGTCAAAGCGTAGAGGCCTGGTGGATTGTGTTAGAAATGTCTCTGTTTCGAAAAGCAGCAACCAGCACCTGGAAGGCTGGCTGGACCTCACCAGTTCCATGTACCCGGCCCGTGGCAGGAGCTGTGACTATGCAGAGACCCGCCTGGTGCCCCCTCCCCAGCCAACCTCATCTGAGTTCTGTCCCCTCCTTCCCAGCATGCTTTGTCCTCACAGCATCTCCATCACAGAGGACACTCTCTTAGAACCTCCACCAGGGGTCAGGGGGGTGCACACCCGCAAGCCCAGCATGAGGGACAGGGAAAGGAGGGAATCTTGAGTTTGGGGCCAGCCTGGGCTACATAACAAGAAGCTGTCTAAAATGTAAAAACTCAACAAGGATAATTATAAAAACAGAGCTTCTCCCCGCAAAGTGAGGTTCACTGAAGCCACTGCACACAGCTGTGTCAAGATCCTGACTGAGTCATTGTTGAGAAGAACAAAGCCAACAGTCCAGAGCCAACGTCATCATGAGTCAGAGCTAGATCGTTTTATAGCCGTTTGCCGTCAACCAGCGTCTCGCATAATGTCCTTCTGGCTTTTTCCTTTTCCTTTCTGGATTAGACATTGAAGCCAGGGCCCTGAAACCCCTCACTTCCCCCCTTCTCTAAAGCTAAGAGCTTTTGGAGGGCAACACTTGTCGGCCTGCCTTGCTGTAAACCCTGTGTGAAGACCCCACACCTGTGCTTGAGAAACAATCATTCACAACATTCTTTTCCGTGACTAAAAACATTCATGCCAGGGGCTGGAGAGATGTCTCAGTGGTTAAGAGCACTGTCTGTCTTTCCAAAGGACCCAGGTTCAATTCCCGGCTTACAACTGTAACTTCAAACTGGGCATTGGTGGCGCACGCCTTTAATCCCAGCACTTGGGAGGCAGAGGCAAGCGGATCTCTGTGAGTTCGAGGCCAGCCTGGGCTACAGAGCGAGTTCTAGGACAGCCTCCAAAACAATACAGAGAAACTCTGTCTCAAAAAAACAGAAACAGTAATAAATGAAAGGGGATGGAAGGGGAGAAGGAAGGGGGAAGGAGAATGAGGAAAAATGTACAGGTCCGTAAAAAGAAAAGAAAGAAAAAACAGTAGTAAATGCATTTCTATTTTCTTTGAGTACTAGGAATGGAACCCAGGGCCTTACATGCTAAACAAGTGACCTCCCACTAAGTACGCTGCCAACCCCAATAAATTCCATTGAATCGCTGCAACTTTTTTTTTTTTTTTTTTTTTTTTTTTTGGTTTTTCGAGACAGGGTTTCTCTGTGGCTTTGGAGGTTGTCCTGGAACTCGCTTGGTAGTCCAGGCTGGTCTCAAACTCACAGAGATCCGCCCGCCTCTGCCCCCCGAGTGCTGGGATTAAAGGCGTGTGCTACCAACGCCCGGCTTCGCTGCAACTTTGTGTACCACATCATTAATTCACTATACTTAAGGCAGGGTCTCAGACATCCCAAGGCTGGCCTTCAATTCACTATGTAGACAGCAATGGCCTTGAACTTCTGCTTATGCTGCCTCTGCCTCCCATGTGCTGGGTTCTCCCTGTGTGTCATCACGTCTGGTTTTACCCCATGCTGGGGACTGACCCTGACCCAGGAAGCTGTGCGGGCTGGATGGTCTCTCTACCAGCTAGCCGCATCCCCAACCTCACCACCTGAAGTTTTAAGCCGCATACAGGTGTTATGTTTACACAAAAACTGAATTTTAAAATGATCAAAATATGCCTGGTGCGGCGCCCATCTTTAATCCCAACACTCAAAGGCAGAGGCAGGGGGATCTCCAAGTTTGAGGCCAGCCTGGTCTACAGAGTGAGTTCCTTGACAGCCAGGAGAAACCCTTTCTCAAAAAAAAAAAACAAAAAAACTCAAAGTAAAAATGCCTTTGACATAAAAACAATAAAAGGACATTATAACTGGAATATAGTGGCTAGATCCTTTTATCTCGGCACTCAGGGTGGAGGAAATAATGATTTCTGTGAGTTTGAGGTGGGCCTGATCTGCATAGTGAGTTCCACCTAGCCAGAGTTATACATGGAGACTCACAAAACAAATAAACCAACAAATAACATAGCAGCAGCAACAACATCAGCCTCTGTAGGTCTTGGAGGGAAACCATAGGAAAGTTACCAGGGATGGACTTGAACACTGGACCTGAGATCTACTAGCTATGCCTGTGAGTTCTCAACTATTTCCTTTAAAACAGAGAGAATGGGCTGGTCATGGTGGCTCATACCTTAATCCAAGCATTTAGAAAACTGAGACAGGAGGATCGCTGTGAATCTGAGGTCAGCCTGGGGTACACAGTGGGTTCCAGGTCTACCTAGTCTACAGAAATAGGAGGGGGGAGGGAGGGAGAGAGGGGGAGAGAGAGAGAGAGAGAGAGAGAGAGAGAGAGAGAGAGAGAGAGAGAGAGAGAGAGAGAGAGAGAGAGAGAGAGAGAGAGAGAGAACTTATTCCTTTCCAGCAGGCTGTAGCAAGAGAAACACAGATTCCAAGGCAGCCTGGGCTGCGTACCGACAGCCCTGTCATGTGGAGAAGTGGAAATAGGTAGGGATGGTGTTTGGACGCCATTTCAAAATAGTCAGTGGCCTGCGATGACTGGCTACAAGCTGCAGGAAGAGTGTCCCAGGCAAAACGAGGTCCTTTCTTAGGTTTACGATAAACGTTGCATTCTCTCAACCAGGTATCTCACCCCAGTGCGCATCCTCTCTCCAGACGTTCCCCAATCCCTTCCGGTCCTCAAAGAAAGGTTATTCCACAAATGAACAGAAGATGTCGCTGCAGACAGCACCATTGCACTGTGCGCCTCTTGGCGACTGTCCTCTCTGGAAAGCCATGATTCTGCTCCGCATGTAAATGTCCTTCCTCCTGTGTCCACTGTGCTCTCCACCCTCGGGTTCGGCTTGGTGCTCTCCAGGTGTCCCTGAGGGTGGACCTGAGTCCTTCAAGTTAGCAGTACCAACATGGGAACCGGATTCTACAGGTCTCCCCTGTACTCTCTTCACAAAAATGATTTGTCAAGATCCATGCCCACGCTGACAAGCCCACCCAGCTTCCTCATGACCTCTTGGAGTTTCAGTCACTGCTTTCTGTTTCTCCTAGTCTGGCAAACTGGCTCCATTTTCAAATATTAGCATCAAGTGACTTAATGCCAGACACCCCAATTCACCTCTCTTTCTGAAAATGTCAATGTTTTAATAAAAGTATCCTCTGAACTTCAGCGTAGAAGCTGCCCTAGTCTATAGGAAATGATGAGCATCCCTGAAGCTAAGTGACTTATCCAGAGAGAATATGACAGTCATGAGACTGGACTCCAACCGCTGAGGCCTCGTAACAAAGAAAAAACATTCCAGGCCAAGGTATGCTCTCCTTGCTCATATCTTCCAGCTATGACTCTTCTCACTCAGCCTGCCCTTGCCTTGAGTGTGTAAAAATTAACTAACCATTGCCTTCAGACTCTGTTTACACAGGTGCCCCTCCCCACAGTAGCCCTAGAGACAAGACTACTGCTTACCCAGTGATGGGAAGGCCAGCTTCAGAAAACAGTGTGGAAAGAGAGCCACTCACAGGGCCACGCTGAGGTCAAGGTCCCCTTACTCTGTAATCTAAAGCAAGCTGTCAGCAACCTCCATCCTGTTTCTTTGTCCAAACCATTCCCCAGGATCGAGCATGGGAGGGGGAGACTTCCCAGGCTGTGGTGGGTGGGGTTTATGCCCCTGGTGCTAAGAAGAAGCAATGGGCCCCTGCTGCCCACACACACAGGGACCTCCATCTACAGAACACCTGGTAGGTTCCAGGCTCCTCTGCAGGATCCACCTTCCTTCTAAGCCTCCTCCTCTCCTGACTAAACTCAGGGTGAATTTACACCTAAGAACAGCAGAGGCACCTGCATGTGACAAAGCCACTTGCTGTGAAAGCCCCCAGGGCATTCCTGACCCCAGCACTCCTTCTGGAACACTACAGAGGTGAACCATCCTACACAACCTTACCTGTTGCCCGGTTACAGTCAACAAGCAGAGAAGAGAGAACCAGTTCTGGCCAGGGCTGACACCACAGGCCTCCTCCCACCCCTGTGGCCATGCCCGGGCCGGGCACAGAGACCTTAAAGTAGATACAAGTTGTTCTCTTGAGAAAATCAGAACAAATGTTGCAATTGTCCTCTTTCACAGCGCAGGATTTAAAAGCTGCTTTGGGGGAGGGACAACACTTTTCAGGGTTCAGAGACTTTAGTTCTAACCTTGCCTGCCAGGCACATACACACAAAATACAATGCACACATGTGCACAGACACCAATGTACGAACACACAGTGCACACACGCACACGTATTCATGCACATGAAGAAGCGGACACAGGAGTAGAAGTTAGTGTCTCCCCCAAACAACCATTCACATCATACGGCTGCTAAATAAAGAGGCTACCTCAGGGTCTGTGCACTAACTTAGCCAAAAGATGTTGTTTGGTTTTCATAATCTTTCTACAATTAACTACATCACTCATATATGTATGTATGTGTGTATAAATGTAACTATCTAGAAAGATATCCAGATAGCGAATACGCTTATAAAAAAGTGTTTGACACCATTAGTCGTTACAGATGTACAAACTAAAGCTACACGTGATCCCTCTACACACCTAAGAGAATGGTTAACGTGAAAAGGTCCGTAGCTCACCAACCGTAAATAGGCTTAGGGCAGCTGCAGTTCATGCTGCTGGCTGGCAGGCACCACTCTACACCTGGAGTTTGGAGGTTTTCCTATTAAAGGAAACATAACACCTTCCAGACAGCATAGCCATTCCACTCTTTTTTTAAACAAGAATTACTATTCTCTCTCAAAGAAAAACAGCAAACAAAAACAATAAGACAAAAAAGCCAAAAAAAAAGGAAGCAAAAACCACACACACACACACACACACACACACACACACACAAATAACAACAAAACAAAAACATGGGGACTGGAGAGATGGCTCAGTGGTTAGAAGCCCTGGTTGCTCTTCCAAAGGACCTGCATTCCATTCCCAGTTCTCACAGTCTTTAACTCCAGCCCCAGAAGGGAACTGATACCCTCTTCTGGCCTCCGTAGGTAGTGCATACAGGTGGTGCACAGACATACATTCTGGTAAAACACCCATACACATACACATACAATGAAAATAGAGATTAAAACAAAATCAAAACAGAGTTTCTTTTGTGTTGACTCCTGCCCTGGAGCGTGGTTATCATACCCAGTGACACTCTGTTGGAGAAAACTGATTTTCCCTTTGCCAACAGGTAACAATTGCAAGAAGCTTCTTGGTTAAGTCTGGGACCTGGGGTCCAAGTCCCCTTCTCAGTGCTGGGGCTGTATTATTTATTATTATCATTATTATTATTATTATCATTATCATTATTATTTTGGTTTTTGGAGACAGGATTTCTTTGTGTAGCCCTGGATGTTCAGGAATTCATTCTGTTAACGAGGCTAGCCTCAAACTCAGAGATCTGCCTGCCTCTACCTCTTGAGTGCTGGGATTAAATCAGCTTCAGTTCAGTGTAATTTTGAATTATTACACATGATAGGCCAGTGCCTTATCTGTGAGTTATATTCCCGGGCTCCGTTTTACTTATTACTTTGGTACAGGGTCTCACTAGTCCAGGCTGGCCCTGAACTCAATGGTAGTCCAGACAGGTCTTGAACTTTTGACCTTCCTGCTTTGGGCCTCTTGAGTAGCTGGAATTACAAACCCATGTCACCAGACCTGGCTGACACAGTGTCTTAAAAACTGGAAAACTGTACATCAATATTCGGGTTTTTTTTTTCTTCCTTTTACAAATGGGTGACAAACTGAACACTCAGTACATCAGAGGACCATGGCCTGACCTCAGAGCGAGGGAAGTAAAGGACGTGTGGGCTGCTGTGGACCCACCTTCCAGACCCTCCTGTGAGACCTGCCTGGCCTCTGTGGGTCGTGGTGCTCGCCGCTGACTCCTCCAGGCTTTGATCTCCATGACAATGCAGGATATGAAGCAAAGGAAGTAAGGCTTGGGCTGTTTATTTTTATCTCAGTGCAAATGGAAGTCCTGACAGCTGCCTTTCTGTGGGAAAAGATCCATAGCTGGGAGTGTGTGGGGTGGGGTGGGGATGGGGTGAGTGGGGGATGGAGAGGGGGTGGGGGTGGGGGGCTGGGTGGGGTGGGTGGAGTGGGGTTTCCAGAGTCCGACAGAGCTGATGCTAGCCACCCCAAAAGTCTGGGTTGGAGACAGGGCAAATTTGCGTTCACACTGGCACAGCAGCGCTGCCCATAGAGCAAGCCTGCCCTTAGGTCTCCCGCTCCTCTGTCCTCCAGTCCAGCTGCACTGGGCATGGATCGTCTCATTCAGGAGTTCTACTGTCTGAGGCCAATTTAGGACTAATTGGCCAGTTGACACATGCCAGCCTGCCCATAGTTGGAGAGGGCGGGGTGGGGAGAAGGAAAAGGTTGGAGCACCTGGTTGAACTTGTAAAGAATCCCTTGAAGTTGGGAGATTTAGTCTCACCTGGGAGGACTCAGGGACCTGAACAGTGCCCCTTCCCTGTGGGGGTGCTCAGTCCACAAGTCCCAGGGTGGACTGGCCACCTCGTTACCTCCTGAGGCTGCATCCTGGCCTAAAGCACTAAGTCGCTACAAGGTACAGCTTATTAGTTTTGCATTCTGCATTAAGAAGTAAAAAAGGGTGTAGTTCATCAGTAAAGCATGTGTTTATTATCTTTGCAAGGAATCCTGGGGTCATTTCCCAGCACTGTACACACAAACATAGAGCCAGGGCTGAGATTAGTGGCATACAATTGCGATCCCAGCACCCAGGCGGCCAAGGTAAGGGAGTTACAGCTGGAGCTCAGCTAGAGCCCCATGGTGAGACCTCGTCTCAAAAACAAATTATATAAAGCACTAACATCTTAAAAGTTGTTACACTTGCCGGGCGTTGGTGGTGCACGCCTTTAATCCCAGCACTCGGGAGGCAGAGGCAGGCGGATCTCTGTGAGTTCGAGGCCAGCCTGGTCTACAAGAGCTAGTTCCAGGACAGCCTCCAAAGCCACAGAGAAACCCTGTCTCGAAAAACCAAAAAAAAAAAAAAAAAAAAAAAAAAAGTTGTTACACTTAGATAGAATGTTTGACAATAAGAGAAAACTGAGTGCAGAAGGGTCCACAAATTCAGCGCTGTACGAGCTGAAGACTTTGGTATCTTCCCCTTTTGCGTGTCCGCACGCAGACCTGCTTGTGAGTGTGATATTCTTTTCGCCCAAGCTGTAGCCTTTGTTGACTTAAGCTATGTTGAGCTGTCCTTGCTGGGGAGAATACCTGTCGGCTCACCTTATCAACACTGTCTCCCAGGGCTGCAGGTAAACAAAAGGTACCTCCTTGGGAATTCCCAGGGAGGGACAAGTCATCCAGGCTCAGCACCTCCCAAGGTTTCAAAGGGCTTTGCCAAAACCCAGAAAGGCCTGGGCCTGACTTCCACCACTAGGTGTCACACTGAACAATACGGAGGTAGATGACAAGGCCTGAGGTGGTGGGGACAGGAAATCTCAAAAGACACATAAACATACATACTCCTTCATTTTTACATTTACAGCCCCAGATCATCCCCTGATGTACCTTTTACAGGTGGGGCTTTGAATCCACAATGTGGTAAAAAAGTTTTGTACTATGTTTAATTTAGGATACATTGTTTAAAATAACGTAATAAAATTTAATTACATTTTAGGATACATTGTTTAAAATTAAACATTAAAATCGGACACATTGTTCAAACTTTTTATTACTTAAAAATTATATTTGCATGAATGTTTTGCCTGCATGTTTGCATGTGTACCACGTTCCTTGTGTGGTACCCAAAGGTGTTGGATCCCCTGGTACTGGATTTATAGGTTATTGTGAGCCACCTTGTAGGTGCTGGGAATCAAACTCAGGTCCTTACAGGAGCGGCCAGAGCTCTTAGCTGAACTGAGGCATTACTCCAGCCCCTGCTGTGCATTTTTTTCTTTTTGGATTTTTGAGTCAGGGTTTCTCTGTGTATCTCTGTCTGTCCTGGAACTCACTCTATAGACCAGGCTGGCCTCAGATTTGGAGATCCACCTGCCCCTACCTCCCGCAAACTGGGATTAAAGGCTTTCACCTCTCTGCTGCCACCACCACCACCACCTGGCTCCTGCTATGCATTTTGAAGAACTAATCCCCAGATGGAAAAACATGTACCCTCTACTTTACATCCTAGGTGGAAGAGAAAATACTTTGAGGACTGGGAGGGGGGAAAGGGCTTTTCCAGACAGGGTCTTATGTTACCCACATTGATCCTTGAACTCAGCTAAATACTTCGAGTGTATTCCAAATTATACCATATTTGGGCTCATTTTTTACAAGGTGTTTCCAAGTGTTAACATGACATCTACTTTCGCAAAATGATTACTATATTGTGGTAGGAATTAGACAAGCTGTCATTGGGTGCCTGGGTAAATTTCTAGGTATTTTGTCTTTCTCTTTAGGGAAATGGAAACAATACCTAGCTTACAATATTAATTCTGAGAACTAACAGTGTGATGCATAAAGGGCTGGGGCTCCTCCAAAATTTTATACTGTGATTTTCCAAAAGCCCATGCTCGTACTTCCAAAGCAGAGTGGGGCATGTATTCGTTGACAAATGACACAATTTTGAAGCCACAAAGCTTCAGATATGTCAGGACTGACAGTCCACAGCTGCAATTCCAGCACTGGGGGCGGGGCCGCTAAGGCAGAAGTCTTACCAACAGTAGATTAACCTGGACAATCAGATTTCAGACCAACCTGGGGCTAAAATGTAAACCCTGGCTCAAATCACCTCACGGGCACAAATCCAATCCCACTATTATAAAAGCAAGCATGCCACATACACACAGAAAGGTACGTGGCTTCTCCAACTAATGTATTTAACGAAAGACAGAGCCTAGAATTGAGACCTCACAATCAGTCTCACTTGGCCTCATTGCTTGTGTATGTGCAGGTCTCAATAATGGTATATGTGCAGGTCTCATTAATTGTATATGTGCAGATCTCAATAATTGTATAGTGCAGATCTCATTAATTGTATATGTGCAGATCTCAATAATTGTATATGTGCAGATCTCAATAATTGTATAGTGCAGATCTCATTAATTGTATATGTGCAGATCAAGCCGATAGGGTTGATGAACAGAGCTCACTGGGAAAGTTTTCATTTTTAACATACGACCCTCACTATCTGGAGGCTTGGGGTCTTTGTTGTTTTTTCATGGGTTTTGCATCTCCCCCCGCCCCAAGTGTCCTCACATCCATATGCTGGGTGAGGGGATGGAGTTATGAAGAGAGAGGAGAGTTGGTATATGGCTCATCAAGAAAAAGATCATTCAAATCTCACCAGAAATCGGAACTATAGCTGCCTCTTGGGTCTGTTTCTGACAAAGTCTGATCCAAGGTGCCTTAGTTCCCCGGAGCTAATTCTAGAAGGAGTTGACCGATTACAGGCTCCTAGGTGGGGGAGGGGTGGAAGCAGCCACTCTGTTTCTGCAGGTGAAATTAGAGCGAACCCCTTTCTCTGGGGAGTAGCCACCCACAACGGGGCATTCCCTGGGGGCAAGGAAGCTGAAAGGGTCAGCAGGGTTCAGACGTGGTCAATGTGAGAGTTGCCCCGAGCCTCCGACAGGGTGCCTTGCAGCTACTTTCTTAGCTGTAATTAGGGGCCAGCTTTGGCTAAAGAACTAAGCCAGTTGCTCCACTAGGCACTCACCATAAACTCAGGCTCCATTTTCTGCAGCAAGAGGTAAATCTGACACAAGAACTCAACAGTTACTGTTGCTAGGAAGCTACAACTTCTACTACAAACACTACACCTTGCTTTACTTGAAAAAAAAAAAAAACCGTGGTTCCTATTTAACACTTTTCCCATACATAGCTAGTTCGCCCTCCCCCAGGAGACAAGATTATCGACCCCTAGGAAACAATCTAGGGGTTCTCCAAGCGCCTGGGTGTTTTGAATGTCAAAGATTCCCAGCTTCATAGGGGTGGGGATGAGGGACAGCCAAATGTCCCTGCGCTGCCAAGAACCTGGAATGGGCAAAACACAGACGGCCTAGAGACACTCATGCGTCCTTCCTCGAAGAAATTGAGGAGAAGCGAATCCCTGCAGCCAGCCAGCGTTTCCACCCGTGGGTTTTCTAAAGATCAAAAACCGGAAAGGACCTGCAAGTCTAGGGAGGAACCGCCCAGCGGGTCTGCGTCCTTGGGACCTCAACAGCTGAGGACCCCCACATCTAGCCGACGACGGTGGGAAACCCCAGGGAAAGAAGGGTTCTTGCAGAGGCCTGGGGTTACCGAGTGCAGGCTGCAGGGAAGTACCTAGAGGGAGGGGGCCTGGTCGCGAGGACTTTCCAGCCACTCAGGGCTCATCAGAAAGTTCCCTGTACATGACCCCAGTGGCTCATCGCAGGGAGTTTCTCCAATGAACCCCGGCCCCGGGTTTAGGCTTCTCAGTCGAGGACGAGCCAGTTCTTTTTCTAGTCTGACTGGCTTGGAAATTCCCCGAGCCTGACCCCGCCCCTGAGAAATCCCCTGCCAGCGCTTATAGGGCGGCGCGGCGGCGCTGGCGAGCCCACAACAGTCGCCGCTCAGCCGCCAGCAGCTCGCAGCTCGCCGCCCCGCGCCGCCCCGCACGCAGCCCCGCGCAGCCATGTTTCAGCCAGCCGGCCACGGCCAGGACTGGGCCATGGAGGGCCCGCGGGACGGCCTCAAGAAGGAGCGGCTGGTGGACGATCGCCACGACAGCGGCCTGGACTCCATGAAGGACGAGGAGTACGAGCAGATGGTGAGGGAGCTGCAGGAGATCCGCCTGCAGCCGCAGGAGGCGCCGCTGGCCGCCGAGCCCTGGAAGCAGCAGCTCACGGAGGACGGAGACTCGTAAGTGGCGGCGGGGTCGCGCGCGGGGGGTGGCGGGCGGGCGGGCGGACGCGGGGTGGGGGGACCTGCAGCGCGCTCGGGGCTCTGCACGGTGGGAGCGCGGCGGGGCTCACCGGGGGTGGGGTGGGGGAGCTGCGAGCGCCCGGGCCGCCCGCCTCCCCGTCGCATCCCATCCCCCCCGCCCGTCCTCCCCTCCCCGGCTCCGGACCCGGCCGAGCCGAGCGCAGGCCAGGGGGCGGGGCGGGGCGGCAGCGGGGACGCCGAGTCCCGGGCCTGGCAGGCAGTTGTGCGCGCAGCCGCCGGGCGCCGCGCGGCCGCGAGGGGAAGTACAGGGCGTTCCGGGCGGCGGAGGGCGGGCCGGTCTGGCCGGCGCCCGCCCGGAGGGGGTGGGGCACGGAAAGTCCCTGGGCCCCTGCCAGGAACACTCAGCTCATAATAACCTCGCGGAAAACACCGCGGCCGCGGCCTCCAGAAACCCCGGCCTTGCGCAATCCCCCGCAGCCCGCGCCTCTCGGGGGGCCCCCACGCAGTGCGCTCACCGCCCCTCGGGGGCTTTCCCTGTCACCAGGTTCCTGCACTTGGCAATCATCCATGAAGAGAAGACTCTGACCATGGAAGTGATTCGGCAGGTGAAGGGAGACCTGGCCTTCCTCAACTTCCAGAACACCCTGCAGCAGGTGCGCGCTGGCCCAGCGGTGCCCTCTTTGACCTGGTGGTGGCGGAGTCGGGTGTCATAGCTCAGTCGCCCCCAAAGCGTTTCTAAATTAATAGTCACTGAGCCCTTATCTGCCCTGGCCTTTGACATTCAAATTAGCCAACGTCTTAGAACTTGAAGAAAATCCCAGGGGTTTGGTGAGGTCTTTAACGACCCAACTGGGGCTTCATGTTTGCCTGGTCCCCTGTAGCCGTCAGGGAGGAGCAGAATCCACAAGGTGTTCGGGGAAACTCAAGACTATGGAGTTGCTCCATGGCTTATCCCCTTTCTGTTTCCTCTTCCGTTTGTAGACTCCCCTTCACTTGGCTGTGATCACCAACCAGCCAGGAATTGCTGAGGCACTTTTGGAAGCTGGCTGTGATCCTGAGCTCCGAGACTTTCGAGGAAATACCCCTCTCCATCTTGCCTGTGAGCAGGGCTGCCTGGCCAGTGTAGGGGTCCTGACGCAGACGTGCACACCTCAGCATCTCCACTCCATCCTGCAGGCCACCAACTACAACGGTAGGTCTGCCAGTCCATCCCAGGACACAGAAGGGAGGGAGAGGTGGGCCCCCTTGAGTCTAGGCTAGAGCTTAAACTCTCAACATAAAACGGTCACGCAATATGGACTTTTAAAAAAATCCCTCCTTGATGCCTTTACAATAATGTTCATTCAGAACCCAAATTCTGAGTTCTTAAAAATTGAGGATATTTGTGGTTGTCCCATAAGAAAATAGGGCATGAGTTGTGTGAGGGTTGAAGGAAGCAGTTATATATGTATATCTTTGTCTCCTATTCCTCTAGGCCACACGTGTCTGCACCTAGCCTCCATCCATGGCTACCTGGGCATCGTGGAGCATTTGGTGTCTTTGGGTGCCGATGTCAATGCCCAGGTGAGTGAAGCTCCCTTCCAGATGGATCCAGCCATGTTCCTCCCGAACTCTTTGGGGTCTGTTCTTACTGCAGTGGGTTTCCAGACGTGGCCTTAAACATGCATGATTGCTTCGGTTTCAGGAGCCCTGCAATGGCCGGACAGCCCTCCACCTGGCGGTGGACCTGCAGAACCCGGAGCTGGTGTCGCTCTTGTTGAAGTGTGGGGCTGACGTCAACAGAGTAACCTACCAAGGCTACTCCCCCTATCAGCTTACCTGGGGCCGCCCCAGTACCCGGATACAGCAGCAGCTGGGCCAGCTGACCCTGGAAAACCTTCAGATGCTGCCCGAGAGTGAGGATGAGGAGAGTTACGACACAGAGTCAGAGTTTACGGAGGATGAGGTGAGGCTTCATCACTACCAGAACGGTCCATTCTCCCTCACCCTCTCCTGTCCCTAGAGCTAGTCTTTATTGTAGGGGTCTCAACATTACTATTGAACTTCTCAAACACAGCTTGCAAAGCCAGTGTCCCAAGAACTTGTTTCTCTGATTGTTTTAATCCTTGGGGGCAGGGGGATTCTGGAGTTTGAACCCAGGCCTTAACACGTGGTAATAGGCACGTGTTCTACCATTGAGCTACACCTCCTTCGACAGCTTAGACTTTTTTAAGGGAGAGAATCAATGAAGGAAAACTCCGACAGCCTGGGGGATGTATTTTATTTGGGTTAAGGAGGGGAGAGTCCAAGATTGTGAGTTTATTTGCAGAAACAGCCCCTCCCCTCATCCCAATGTCTTGGCAAAGTTCTAGAAATTTAATATGCCTTTTCCCCTCCTGTTTTAGCTGCCCTATGATGACTGTGTGTTTGGAGGCCAACGTCTGACATTATGAGTGGAAAATGTCAAAAAGAACATGGACTTGTATATTTGTATAAAACAAAGAGTTTTATTTTTCTAAAAAGAAAGAAAAGAAAAAAAAAAAGAAGAAAGGGGTATACTCACCACCACACTGCACACAGCCTCTCACCAAGCATCTTACTGTGGTGATTGTAGACCTTGTTTTATTATTTTTGTGAAATGGGGAAACAGATCATTGACATTCAAAGAAAATGTCTTTTAAAGCTCATGTTCGTGGGGTTTTGGGAGGTGGTTTTCCAGACTGATGAAGGGACCATATTCTATTTATTGTGCTTCTGACTGAACGGTAGATCTAGTAGCTGAGTCCAGTGTGTCCTCATATGCAGAACCAGGTGTTGAGTGGAATGTGCTTAAGATACTCCCGATTGAGGTTTGTGTTACCCTCTTGTAAATGTTGTATATGGTGTATTTTGTTGGTAATTATTTTGGTACTTCTAAGATGTATATTTATTAAACAGATTTTTACAGACAGCATTGTCCTGCTCATTTGCTATTCTGAGAGTAGCTTGTTGCTGAGGGTTGAGAGTTGAGGGGGTGGAAGCCCGGAGCAGCTCCTTACTTAAGCCCAGCCTCCCCCCAGCAAAGCTTAGCAGCCCTCCAACCCCTGTGTGGGCGGGATGCTGCTAGGGTGACAGGAAATGCCAGCCTTGGGCTGGAGTGCCAACAAACCACCTGGCCTGTCACTGGAGGCTCTATTGGCGCTTTTACCTTGATTTAAGCAGTTCCAGAACCCTGCTGTCACTGAACTTGGTTTGGACAAGAGGCATCTGCTGAATTCATTGGACGTAGCTGGGAAAGTTCTCAAGAGTGGACATGCTCTCAGAAATGGTACTTTCCTGCCATCTAGCAGACAGTCAACCTCTGAGACTTCTTACTTAGTGACTGGGCTGTAGTAGACATTTCACAAGACTAAAATACAGACAGTGCTGGGCATCTAGTGCTTAGGGAAAAAAATACAGCTATTGTACAACATCCTGTGTTTCACAGGGGAAGCAAGAGAGCCAGAGAACAGCTTGTGCGAGGACACCCTGAGGAGAGGAAGCTGGCTGAGTTTCCTAAGACCTCGTCTTCAGGCCGTTGACCATAAGGCATACATCTGCTTTGTCACTAACTGTAGTCTCAGGGCTAGTAAGCTCAGAGAAATCTTTTCACCAGGGCAGGGTACTGATTCTACTGAATGATTCTGCCAACGTCGATTGCGTTTAGATGCTTGGTGCTCCATGTTTTGGGAGAAAGGAATAAGGTGACGGTGTGTCAAATGCTGAATGATGGGTAAATAAAATAAATGTGCTTCAGCTTATAGCTAAGAAGATATTGCCACTACGCTTCATTATCCTGTTCTGGATCCACATATGATGTCAAATAAGTATGGCGGTCATCTTCCTCTTACACCTAAGGGAGCCAGCGCTCAGTGTGTCATTCATATGTAAAGAGCAGTATTGCAAACTGGGCAACCCTGGTTCATCTGGGTCTAAGCACTGTGATAGCCTCTGTGTTCCCTGCCAGGTGCCCCAGGATCTACCCCAGAGCTCCTGAACATAGGTGTTCAGTGCTGACCACAGAAATGCTAACTTAGGCTCCTTCAACTAAGTGGGGAACGTGAGGGTCCAGGAGAGGACCCTTATGTTCTAAGGAACAAAGGGTAGGAACCTGTTTTTTATTATTATTATTATTTTTTTTTTTTTGGTTTTTCGAGACAGGGTTTCTCTGTGGCTTTGGAGGTTGTCCTGGAACTCGCTTGGTAGTCCAGGCTGGTCTCGAACTCACAGAAATCCGCCTGTCTCTGCCTCCCAAGTGCTGGGATTAAAGGCGTGAGCCACCAACGCCCGGCTAGGAACTTGTTTTTTATTTTGGAATGGTACCCCGAGTGCTTCCTACTTTGCTAGTGCACACCTGCAATCCCAGCCCTTGAGAGGCCAAGGCAGGGTCTTCAGAAGCAAGCACATGTCACATAAAAAACCAAGAGACACCTATACAGGCTCACTTTAGCTCTGTGTGGAAGGTTGAGGAAACAGAACAAGAAGTGGCCTGCCTCTCCTTGACCTCAGAGACGGTCAGTCACTTGGCTAGGAGGATCATCCTCCATGGTGGCAGGTGGAGGGGGGGTCCCCTCTTCTGGGTCATGTGACTGAGTCTCGTGACCTGCACTGATCCTGAGGTAGCCAGGCCCAGTGAGGGACTGAAGTCCCTCCCCCTTGCCCCTTATTCTCTGTCTCCACCATGCCTGCTGGTTGGATGGCTAGGGAAAATTGTGGAACAGAAGTAACTCATACAAAGTCTTCAATTTGCTTCCAACAGGACAGTTTGGACAGAAAGCCCACCTTCACACCCCTGATTTTCCCATGGAAGCCAAAGTTTTGTCAGGACAGGGAAAGATAAAGGAGCCCGGGAAAGAGGGAAATAAAGTCATGTGGGCAACATCCGTGAATTTTGTTCCTCCGTTCATTCCGCCTGTACCTCCTGCTGCTGTCAGACACATTGCCTTGACAGGGTAGGTGAACCGGTTTTTTCCATCAGGAAGAGTTTTTCTAGAAAGGAGGAAAGAAATTCCAGTCTGAGCAATCTAAGGCCTGGAAACAGTGAAGGACGGGGGAGGGGGGGAGGGGGTGGCTTACACTGAAACGTCTCATCTCCTGGAAGTGATTAAGTGATGACAAGCAGAGCTGAGCAAGGAGGTGCATTCTTCCTGTCTCCAAGCCCCACATCTTCACTAACCACCTCAGGTAAAGTTTGGCTAGACAAGAAAGGTCAGGCTTCTCGAAGTTCACCCAGGAACCCACCCAGAGAAGAACCCCGACCTCTGATCCCTGCACAAAAACATCCAGGTTGTTTCCACATTTGAAGGGGACATTACAGGAACTGAAACCTGCTGTTCTGTGTGTTCCCCTCCTGAGAGGCGGGGCTCTCAGTCTCATTCATTCTTTTGCATTGTGAAGAATTGCTCTCCAGGCCACCCAGAGGCACACAGAGGGGCGGTCTCAGGGCCCTTTGCCTAGGAGAAGAGAGAACCAGAGCTCTGGGCAGGGTCACCCAATGCAGAGCGGGTGGCAAGGGGACCAGGAGTGTCTGCTCCGGATAGTTATCTACCATGCTAGCGCCCCTTTGACGGAGGCAAGAAAGCAAGCTGAGTTCAGAGCAAAAATAACTTCCAGTCTGGGATTAAGTCTACTACCCACAGCATGTTCACCGTTCATTTTTACGTCTGTGGGTGACAGCAGATTCCAGAGATAAGCCTGGAGGAAGTCTGCAACCTGTCTCAATTAATGCTTGCCCAGGGCTTCTCAGACAATGTACACTTGAATTGCCTAGGCACATTGTTGAAATTCGGGTTCTGGTTCAAGTGCTTTGAAGTTGGCATGAGATCAGGTTCTGCACTTCCAGACAAGGTCCAGACAAGGTAATGGATCACATCTTAAAGAACTATGCCTTTGTGGATGTGTTGGACAGTTTTATGTCAACTTGACATAAGCTAGAGTTCAGAGAGGAGAAGAAAATGCCTCCATAAGACCAGGCTGTAGGGAAGCCTGTAGGCCTTTCTCTTCATTAGTGATTGATGAGGGAGAGCCCAGCCCGTTGCCGGTGGTACCACCCCTAGGATGGTGGTCCTGGGTTCTCAAACAGTGGTTCTCAACCTTCCCAATGCTGTGACCCTTTAATACAGTTCCTCATGTCGCGGTGACTCCCAGCCATAGAGTTATTTTTGTTGCTACTTCATAACTGTAATTTTGCTACTGTTCTGAATTGTAACGTAAATAGTTTTTGGAGGCAGAGGCTTGCCGAAGGGGTCACGACCCACAGGTTGAGAACCATTGTTCCATATGAGAACAGGCTGAGCGAGGTGTAAGGAGCCAGCCAGAAGGCAGCAGCTCTTCCTGGCCTCTGCACCACCCCTGCCTCCAGGTCCTTGTCCCACCTGAGTCCCTTGCCCTAGCTCCTTCCAATGACAGACCACGATGTGGAAGCCAAACGAACCCTCTCCTCCCCAACTTGCTTTTTGGTCACGGTGTTTCCTCGCAGCAGTGGTAACCCTAACGAAGACAGAGTTATTCTGCTGGCACATGTCACCACTACAAACCAGGACAAACATTTCTAGTCCTGCTCACACAGGACCCAACACAAGGCAGCTGAACTACAAGCTTACAATCCTAGGTAGTCACAGGACGAGTGGGAAGGAACTCAAGTTTGAGGCCGACCACTCACGGCAACCCTTCCACCTCATTTTCTGTGAGCGTTAGGCTTTCTTTCCTTTTTGTTTTTGCTTTTTGTGGGGGTTGGTTTTTTGAGAAAGGGTTCCTGAGTGTAGCCTTAGCTGTCCTGGAGCTCACTCTGTAGACCAGGCTGGCCTCCATGAACTCACAGAGCTCTCTGCCTGTGTCTGCCTTCCCAGTGCTGGGATTAAAGGTGTGCGGGGGGCCCCCCCCCCCCCGACGGCAGCATGGGTATTAGGATTTCAAGCATGGGTGCTGATGTGGGATGTTCTTCTGTATGCTGCGAATATGGGTTGCTTTTATTGGTTGATAAATAAAGCTGTTTCAGTCAATGGACAGGCAAAATACAGGCAGGCAGGAATTCCAAACAAAGATAGAGAGAAGGAAGACGGAGTCACAGAGACTCCATGTAGCCACCAGGGAGGCAGGGTGCCAGGGCACCACTGGCAAGCCACAGTCACGTGGTGATACACAAATCAGTAGAAATGGGTTAATTTATAAGAGAGAGAGCCAGCAAGTAATAAGCCTAAGCCACTGGCCAAACAATTATAAATATATAGTAAGTCTCTGAGTGGTTATCTTATAGTAGGCCGAGAGAAACCTGTCCAAGTGGAATTGGGTGTAAGGAGAAAAGTCTCCTCTACAGGCTGCCATGACCAGTAACTTTTAAAAGTAGTTTTAAAGGTCTTTTTAAAAAGAAAAAACTTTAAGAGGCAGGCGTGTAGCTAGTGAGCTGGCTGAGTGGGCAAAACACTTGCTGCAGAGTCTAATGATCTAGATTCGAGCCCCTGAACCCGCACAAAACACTTGCTGCAGAGTCTAATGATCTAGATTCGAGCCCCTGAACCCGCACAAAACACTTGCTGCAGAGTCTAATGATCTAGATTCGAGCCCCTGAACCCACACAAAACACTTGCTGCAGAGTCTAATGATCTAGATTCGAGCCCCTGAACCCGCACAAAGGTTACAGGAGAAAACCAATTCTACAAATACATCTTCTGGCCTCCACACACTCACCTTGTATGTAAGTGCCCACACCCCCATCACACACATTATAATAATAATGTTTAAAAAAAACAACAACAAAGTGGCTACTTTAGTCCCAGCACTAGGGAGGCAGAGGCAGGAGGATCTCTCTGAGTTCAAGGTCAGCCTGGTCTACAGAGTGAGTTCCAAGACCGGTTCCAAAGCTACACAAAGAAATTTGTCTCAAAAAACAAAACAAGAAAACAACAACAAACAAAAATTTAACCTTATTTTTATTTTGTACCATAATGGGTTGAGATCTTAGGAGGCCACAGTAAGGGAGAAATCACTTGTAACTCAGATATGGCCCCAAATTGTCATTCACCTCCCCTGAAATTTTTAGCCTTGAGTTTTAATGGCACTAAATAAAGGAAGTGAGACTTTCGTCTCCTTCCAGGAGTTTCCAGCTGTGTGGTCTGACTGAGGCTCAGGTCCACCCAGAGCCACCACATTAAACAATCTGGTCAGACTTTTAAAACCTTCCAGCACTTACTACCCATCTCCAGGCGTGTCCAAACAGATAGACAAGCGAGCAGAGAGACAAGTGTGACAGACAAGTGTGACAGAGACAAGTGTGAGACAAGTGTGGCAAACAGAGAGACAAGGGCAGCTTTGTGAGGACTGGGGAACGACCCCTTTCAGGAGAGTGGTCCAGTGCTGATTCAGGGTTAATTTGCTTTCTTTTTTGTCCATTTGTTTCTGGAGACAAGGTCTCACTGTGTAGCCTTGGCTGGCTTGGAACCCATTAGTAGACCGGGCTGGTCTCGAACTCACAGATACGCCCAGCTCTGCTTCCTGAGCACCGGCACTAAAAGCAAGGCCACCAGGCTTGTTCTAAGTCTCTTGGTAATGTTTTCCTTTGGATGCCTTTCACCTTTACATCATCACTCTCCCCACAGTAGGCCCTTCTGCACGGCGAGCAAAATTCAAAACTTAATTGTGTGTGTGTGTGTCTGTCTGTCTATGTGTGTCTGTATGTGTGTGTCTATGTGTGTGTCTGTCTATGCGTGTCTGTCTGTGTCTCTGTCTGTCTGTGTGTCTTTGCATGTGTGTGTCTGTGTGTCTCTGTATGTGTGTTGGTGTGTGTCTGTCTGTGTGTGTCTGTGTCTCTGTCTCCCTGTATGTGTGTGTGTGTCTGTCTCTGTATGTGTGTTGGTGTGTGTCTGTCTGTGTGTCTGTGTCTCTGTCTCTGTATGTGTGTGTCTGTGTGTCTATGTGTATGTCTGTGTGTGTGTCAGGTACCTTAGGTGGTCAGAGATTCAGGATCCCTGTGGAGTTGGAGTTAAAGGCAATTATGAGCTGTCTGATGGGGCTGAGACTTGAACTTGGGGCTTCTGCAAGAGCAGCTTGTGCTCTTAACTACTGAGCCATCTCTCCATTCCCTAAAGACCTTTCTGTCTACCAACATTCAATTGCTCTCTTCTTAAAAACAGTGATCCCTGGTCTAAGGAGAGACCTGAGCTGTGAGTGTGCAGTGTATGAGCACAATGGACCAGGGAGCTTTCTCTTTTCAGCTCTTCTTCGGGTCTAAAACGGAGAATAACTGCCCACCATGACTTACCATGAAAGTCTCTGAGGGCCGGAGAGCAGTATTTCAGTCAGTCAGTTTCATGAGGGGCTCTATGTCCATGGCTGCCTACTCGTGTCCCTGTAACACCCAAGAGCAGCTCCGTGTGCTCAGTGAAAAGGACCGTGGCCATCCTGGCCCCGGAAGGCTCCTGGCTGGGCTTTAACCAGGGTCAGCTAGGCTCAGTGCGATCATAAGAGCTCTCTGGGAGGAGTGCTTCAGACCTGCTCAGGAGGAAAGAGATGTGCTCATTGATCTGGGGCACTGGCTGTCCCGGCAGCATTTCCAGCCAACCAGGACAGCAAAGGGCTGGACCAGCAGTGTGTGTGTGGGGGGGGGGGGGGGAGCAGGTCTCACTGAGAACTAGGGAAGAGACTTTCAAAAGCGGGGGCATCCTTGGGTTTGGGGCAAGATCTAACAGTTCCGTGTTGGAGGAAAGGGCGAGGCCAGGGCTTTGAAGGTCACAGGTGTGAAATGTTCACTGATGCGTCCTGTTAAAGAGTCGATGGGTCTTTTGGGAAATCCCTGTAATGAACAATCTGTTCTTTGCCTGGGCAAGAGTCTCCTGGAATGGTAAAGTTATTGTGATGCAGATAATGGAAAAATAAGGTCACGTTGATGTCCACAATGAACTGGAGGCAGAAGGCAGCCTCTGCCTACCCAGTCATTAAGCCTAAAGATCAGAGCACTAGGACACAGATGACAAGTGTAAAAGATCAGATATTCAGCACACGAACACATAGGTAATGTGGGAGGGGCCAACTGGCCAGGACAGGGGACATGGAGGAGAGGGTCAGAAACATGTTTTGCCTCTTCTAGAATCTCACCTGCAACTGACAAGTCTTACCTTTAATCTACCCCTTGTGTTAATTGATGCTGCAAAGGGCCAGGTGATTGGCCACTGGAGAATAAGAGCCATGGGTGTCACTTATCAAACCATAACTACTCCAGGCGTATGAGAGCATGAGAGCCTTAGTGAAAACCTGTGTTCAGAGAGAGTTTCGGTGTCTAAGGGGAAGCAGCAGCAATGTAGCTCCCGACCCTGCCCCTTCCTTCTCCGAGCTCTCCAACTGGTCAGGGTGAGCCTCTTCATGCTGCCCAGCACTGTCAGAGCGCAAAAGTCCCCTCTCTCTACTGCTGCTGCTAATCTAAGTAGCTGCAGCAGCCGCATAAATCCACATCACCCCAGCAGGGTTTAGTTCCATTGTCACAACTCCCTTACTGAAGAAGCTGGAACGCCGTCTCCTAGTGTCTGAAGAAGTGATGGTTGGCTGTCTTAGGCTGTCCTTAAGTCACTCCGTAACTGATGAGGACCTTGAATTTCTCCCGCCTCCACCAGAATTATAGTGATGAACATCCATGCCCCATTTCCGAGGGACTAGGGCTATAAGCCAGGGCCCCCCACACACTGGGCAAGTGCTCTGTCAACAGAGCCATGCCCTCAGTCCCGGTGCATAAGAAACCACAGCACTTAGCTGGCCAAGACCGTTCTGGCTGCCTGCATCCAAACACCACAGAAAGATAAACAGCCAAAATCCATTTCTTACAGTAGTGAAAGCTGACATTGAAGATCAAGTAACTGTAGCTTGGATGTACAGTAGGGACCTGCTTTCTGTTCATACATGGCATTTTCCCCCTCTGGGTCCTGGCATGGTGGCAGGAGAGAGCTAGCTCTCTGGTTCCTTCTTTACAAAGCATTAATCCCATGACCTAATGCCCTACCCAAAGCCCATGTCCTGATTCCATTGTTTGGAAGCTTGGGGGTTATGCTGGCTGGGTTTGTGTGTCAACTTGACACAAGCTGGAGTCATCAGAGGAAGGAGACTCAGTTGAGGAAATGCCTCCAGCTGTAAGGCATTTTCTCATCTAGTGATCAATGGGGGAGGGCCCAGTCCATGGTGGGTGGTGCTACCCCTGGGCTGCTAGCCCTGGCTTCTATAGGAAAGCAGGTTGGACCGGGCGGTGGTAGCTCATGCCTTTAATCCCAGCACTTAGGAGGCAGAGGAAAGTGGATCTCTGTGAGTTCGAGACCAGCCTGGTCTACAAGAGCTTGTTCCAGGACAGCCTCCAAAAGCTACACAGGGAAACCCTGTCTCACAAAAACAAACTACACTGGTGGCACACACCTTTGATCCCAGCACTCGGGAGGCAGAGGCAGGCGGATCTCTGTGAGTTCGAGGCCAGCCTGGTCTACAGAGCGAGTTCCAGGACAGCCTCCAAAACAATACAGAGAAATCCTGTCTGGAAAAACCAAAAAACAAACAACAACAACAAAAAACAAAAACCAAACAAACAAACAAACAAAAAACAAAATAAAAAGCAGACTGAGCAAGCCATGGGAAGGAAGTCAATAAGCTGCTCCCTCCATGGCCTCTGCATCAGTTCCTGCCTCCACGATCCTGTCCTGACTTCCTTCAGTGGTGAACAGCAATGTGTAAGAGTAGGCCAAATAAACCCTTTCCTCCCCAATTTGCTCTATGGCCATGGCGTTTCATCGCAGCAGTAGAAACCCTGACTAATGCAGAGAGGCATAAGCATCTAGCCCATTGCAACAACTATGGGTGCAGTCCCGAGACACCGGGCTTTAGTGTGAGGGAAGGCTCCTGGCTGCAGCTAACGGTGCCAGCCCAGCTCTGAACCCTGCTCGGGGACTGCCTCCGAAGTGGTGTGTGTGTGTGTGTGTATGCACGTGCGTGCCTGTGTGTGTATCTGTGTGTGTGCGTGCGCGCGTGCGTGCCTCTGTGTGCGTGTGCTCGTGTATGTGCGCGCGCTCGTGTGCGAGCGTGTGTGTGCGCATGCATGTGTGTGTGCATGTGCGTGCGTGCCTGTGTGTGTATCTATGTGTGTGCGCGCGTGCATGTGCGCATGCGCGTATGCGTGTCTGTGCATGTAACTTTTGCAAAGCTGTGGATGAACCCAGGGCCCTGTATGTGCTAGGTGATCCCTGTACCTCTGAACCACACCTCCACCTCCACCTTCCCTGGGACTTTAGAGCAGGAACTCAGCAGCAGGGGGAAAAAAAAGCCAGTTCCTCGGAGCTCCGGGACAACCCTAGTGAAGGAATCTGTGATTAAGTTTCGACGGTGTTTCCACAGACCCACCCAAGTGGGATGAGGCACCTCCAACACACCCCTGGCATTGCCAAGACTGAGTGGCCTCCAGGGCGGCAACTGGCCCGTGGGAGATTCATCCTGAGCTGACTGAAGCACAGGTGTGACCTAGTGTCACCTCGATGTCCCCAGCACCCTGCTGGCAGAGTTACTGTGAAACCCAAATATCACTCACTGTGTCAGTAAAACTCTGGGGAAGGACTGACACATAGTAGGTGCTCAGCAAATGGCAGCTCCTGATGAGAGGGCCATTAATGCTGCGACAGGCATCTGACGGGCTTTTCTCCAGCCGACTGTCTTCCTCTACTCTTGGCTGCCCAAGACCAGAGGAACCAGATCCCTGGGACACTTTGGGGCCTCTAGTCTTCCGTCTTGACTCAAGATGACCTTGCTCCAGCAGAGGGTGGAAAGGGCTTCTCTGCCCATATTTTTCTCAGCCTCTGTCACTCAGGTTGGGTCCACAGGAGCTGCCATGAGGCTCACAGGAGGTAGGAAATGGAGGGTCTTACTGGGCCTGTGTCAGGGAAACTTCTGACCTCAGAGAGGCCCTGGAAACAGCCTTTGGTCCTGTTGTCAGTGCGGGCCAGGTCATGAGAACACTGATGTCCATGGACAGCAGGCCTGAGTGATAGTCGCGCTTTGCTGGGGTAGTGACTAGCGCCTCCAGGGTGGTGGGTGATGCCTAGGAAGGCGGAGAGGCCTGTCCCCTCCTCTTAGTTATACAGAAAGGAACTTTTCTCCTTTAAGATTTTTTTTCATGATTTGTGTGTCTATCTGTGTGAGTATTTGCAACATGGGTGCAGATGCCTTTGGGGACAAGAAGATGGCATCACGCTGGGCAGTGGTGGTACACATCTTTAATCTCAGCACTGAGGAGGCAGACACGGGCAGATCTCTGAGATTGAGGCCAGCCTACTCAGCTGGTTCTAGGACAGCCGGGATACACAGAGAAATCCTGTCTCAAAAAACCAACATTCCCCCCCATCCCACCCTCCCTACCCCCTACCCTCCCACTCCCCCCCCCATCAGATCTCCTGGAGCTGGAGTTGCAGGCAGTTGTGAACCACCTGAGGTAGATACTGGACTCTAAACTCTGGTCCTTTGGGAGCACAATAAACACTTAAGTGTTAAGCCAACTCCTCAGTCCCGGAAAGGGGATTTTTTATGGAGGCCTTCCTTTCCTTCTCCCACTTCTGGGAGGAGCAAAAAAAGAGAGAGTTCATCCTTGTTACAGCACTAAAGGTGTTTGAGGACAGAGGGTGAGGACATCTGTAAGCTACAAACACACCCCAAGTGAGCAATATGAAGGGGAAAATTGTGTGCCAAGTAATATGCACAATCTAGCACTATCTGACCCTCAATTGTTCTACTTCCCAAACTCAGGTCGTAGCAAAAGAAACTATTTGCAGGCAAGATTTGTAGAAAGAATTCCAGGGAGTCCTAAGAATCCCCAGATGATTTGGAGAATTAGAAGAAAGATAAAGTGTGGCTGGCATCCAGCCCCTCATGGCTGGCCTTATCAACCCTGTGGATTCCATACAACCCATTGATTCAAAGTTCTGAATAAGAGTGTGAGGCCTGGAGCTCCAGTCAGGCCACATGAAGAGGCTGGGACCAGTACAGGGAGTGGCTGGCACTTCTTCAAGTTAACACAGCCTTCAAACACAGAAAATGGTAGACGGCAGATTTAAGTGACAGATTTCTTAAGACTTCAAGAATAATTGTCTTTGAGTAGCTGTATTCTAGTTTTTTGTTGCTATTGCTATTTTCATTGTAGAAAGCTTGCTATGCACACCAGTGTGGACAGAACAGTAAGATAAGCCCCTTCCTAATTTCAGTTAAAAGCTCATGAGCAATTTTTTTTCATTTATACTTGTACCTGCCTCCTTCCTCAATTTCAAATTGCCAAACCAGGCAGAATATCATGAAAAGCCAACTCTAAATGTTTAACCATTTACCCCAGAAGCAAAAGGTTATACATATGTTTTTAAAATTGTTCATTTTGAAACATAGTTTCAAGTAGGTCGGGCTAAAACTAGATACGCAGCTGAGGTTGGCATTGAACACATGATTCTCCTGCCTCCATCTCCCCGATGTCTCATATAGGTATGAGACACAAGGCCTGGCTGTTTGCTTGTTTGGTACTGTCTCATGAGGTCCAGAGGAGTCTCAGACTCCTAATATTACTGAGGGTGGCCTTGAACTCTTGGTTCTCTTGCCTCCTGCTTTCCAGTGCTGGAATTGTAAGAATAAGCCACCCCATCTTCTGGCTAAGGATCACGTTAACTTTTGCTGGGAGTAGAAAGTAGCTGGAGACTGAACTCAGGGCCTTAAACATTCTAAGCACACACTAACCTTCAGTTACATCCCACACACGACAGTAGAATTTTTACACTAATTAAAAAAGAGAGCTATAACTCTACTCGTGGCTTCCCCCCTCCATCTATAAAAATAATAAAGCTCTTCTCACTTTCAGTTTTTAATTTTTTAGATTTATTGTTATTGTATGTGAGTGGCTGTTTTGCCTGCATGTGTATCTATGTACCACATGCGTGTCCGATGCTCTCGGAGGCCATAGAGGACACTGGAAACCCTGGAACTGGAGCTACACAGTGAGCCACCATGTGGGTGCTGGGGATGGAACCTGGGTCCTCTGCGAGAACAGTCAGTGCTCTTAACCACCGAGCCATCTCTCCAGCCCCTATCGCCATTTTATTAGGATGGGTCTTTCCATGTAGTCCAGCGTGATTCTGAATCCGAGAATTTCTTGCCTCGGTTGCCTGAATGTTGTGATTACAAGATTCACTTTCAATTTGTTCTCAGAAACAACAACACACGGTTGAACATGACCTACAGACTCAGTCCTTAGGAAAAGGAGACAGTGAAAGGCATATAAGACAAAAACATCTTTAGTGGGCATTGTTTGCATCAGAGTAACCTGGCCCTTGAGTGATGACTTCAGGGAGGATGTTAGAAGAGGCAATGGTGAATCAGAAGGCTTAGAAGGACTTCAGGAGTCAGACACACACACACACACACACACACACACACACACACACACATACACACACACACACATGCTCTGATCCCAAAGGATGCCTTGCCTGTGTTCTCCTCTGTGTCCTGCCACTCAGCAGGAGAGTGCATCTGTGCTGTTGAATGCTCATGGATGACCAGAGGGTAACAGATGAACCCAGCCTCAGTCCAGCACTCACGATGTCCCTGTACCCCCAGTCCCACGCACTTGCAACATTCCCTCCTAGGGAGAGGATTCAGACAGTCTAATTATATCCCAAGAACTAGGGCATGCTTAACTCCTGAAAGCTCTGTACTAAAGCCTGGCTGAGCCTAGACAGATCAAGGGCAGTGACCAGAAGGAAGGACAGCTTTGAACGCTGGACAGACAGCCCAGTGGGTGACTGTCTCAAATGGGCCTGTACTTGCACGTGCGTGGTTGGAGAAGAAAATTCAGAGCCAGAACTGGTCAGAGAGTGAGTGATTCAGGGTTGGACTGTGTACCCAGCAGAGAGGACAGGTGGCCCGGACAGCAAGTCCCAGTAACAGGTCCTGTGCAGCACAGAAGCCCAGCCTGTGTACCCGGCTAGGCCTGCTTGCAGAGCAGTGACCATGCAGAAGCTTTGTCCGTGCCTTCCTGCCCGGGCGGCAAGGTCTCTGAGGTTCAATGGAACAAGTTCCACCTGCCCCACCTAACTCCAAGAACTCTCACACCCTGGGAAAGAGGCAAAGAAAGGGAGTGTTTGAGTGATTCTTCTGTGGACCAGACGGCATGACCCAACCCAAGTTTTCCAGCTGTGGCCCCCGGAGTGGGTCAATGCCTGCCCCAAACCAAGTTCCTGCAGTGAGATGCAGACCCCAAACTCTTACCAGGCTTTGGACAGAAAGAAATGGACTCTCACGAAGGGAAAACAGGCAATGTGGTCTGTTGGAACCACTCAAGGAGAACACAGGCTCCTCCAGTCAGATCTCAGAGGAACGGCTTGTGACAAGAGGAATTGGACAGGCCACACAGGCTTTTTTTTTTTTTTTTTTTTTGGTTTTTTCGAGACAGGGTTTCTCTGTGGCTTTGGAGGCTGTCCTGGAACTCGCTCTGTAGACCAGGCTGGCCTCGAACTCACAGAGATCCTCCTGCCTCTGCCTCCCGAGTGCTGGGATTAAAGGCGTGCGCCACCGACGCCCGGCCCTCACTGGCTTTTTTAAAAGATGTATTTCCACTACTTTAAATTGCATGTGTGCTTTGTCCGTGTCAGGGGTGTGCACACGAGTGCAGGCCAGATCCCGGGAGCCAGAAACACAGGCCATTGTGAACCAATCAATGTGGGGGCCTGGGACCGAGTCCTCTGCAACAACAATAGAAGCTCTTAGCTACGGAGCCATCTCCCCAGCTACGTAGCCTGTCTGGCCTTGAACTCAAGACCTTTCTGCCTTGGCTTTCTGGGCACTGGGACTGTGGTGTTTGTGAGTATTCCAGGTTACACTAAGCTCCTGAACAGTAAAATCACTGGATTTAAAAAAAAAAAAAGTGTAGCTGGGCAGTGATGGTGCTTGTCTTTGATCCCAGCACTCAGGAGGCAGAGGCAGGTGGATTTCTGTGAGTTCAAGGTCAACCTGGTCTACAGAGCGAGTTCCAGGACAGCCAGAACTATAACACAGAGAAACCCTGTCTTCAAAAAAAAAAAGTGTTATCAGCGATAGATGGCTCAGTGGTTCCAGGTATACACTGTTCTTACTGAAGGCCTGAATTTGGTTCCCATCACCCAGGTCAGGAAGCTCATAACTGCTATAACTTCATCCGGGCTGCCTTTGCAGACACCGACACTCAGTTCATATATCCCCACCCCCACAGGCACATAACTAAAAATAAAATAAATCTTAAAAGAAAAATGTCTCCAGGTGATGATGGTGCACCTCTTAATCCTAGCACTCAGGAGGCAGAGGCAGGCAGATCTCTGTGAGTTCAAGGCCACCCTGGTCTACAAAGCAAGTTCTAGGACAGTCAGAGCTGTTACCTAGAGAAACCTTGTCTCAACCCCCCTCCAAAAAAAAAGAAGGAAGGAAGGAAGGAAAGAAGAGAGGGAGGGAGGGAGGGAGAGAGGGAGGGAGGGAGGGAGGGAGGGAAGGAGGGAGGGAGAAAAAAATGTCTGTCTGTGATACTTGAAGGAGTTAAGGGTACAGAGGGAGCCCGGAGAGGAAGCTGCTGCAGTCATCCACAGGAGAGAAAGTCCGTGGGGGTGAAACACAAAACTCAGCCTGCAGAGCAAACTGCAGGGAAGCAACATTTGTCAGCTGTGGTAGAAGCCAGCCTGCTGCTCATCTCGTGAGTAGTAACCAGACCAACCAACTTCAGCACAGGAATGTGGTGAAGTCCATAGAGGCAGGGGGAGGCCTCACCGGATGGACAGGAGACGCAGAGTTTGGAAGGGCTCCGGGGGCCAGAGGTGACTGCGGTCAGGGTGTCCATAGGGCAGCCGTGCCTGCTGCACCTGCTTTTGTAGGTGACCTTTAGCCACAGGTCCTCAGCTCCCTCACCCAGGAGCCAAATCCCTAGGCATCCATTTGGCCTGTAGATACCGCATTCCTGTTCCCGCCAGCTGGGGCAAGAGTCAGGAGAGGCGGGGCCTTGACCTCTTCTGCCGCCCCGGAGGGAAATGGTAAGAGGTGATCTCCCCCAAGGAGGCCAGGAGCTGTGGGTACCCCACAATGGCAGCCAGCCTCTACCTGGCCTTTTCTCCATTCTGCTGGTCCCCCAGCCTGACCACACTTCTCACCGCGGTGTCCCCCCAAAACTTCTCTCTCTGCACACTCACCACCCTCTAGAGCCTCTCTGGGTCTCTGCCTTACAGTCGTCCCTTACATTTGATGCTCCTGTGATAGGGGGGATGGGGGCTCATCCTGGACCAGCAGAGCGCTGCTGTGTCTCTTCCGTCCCTCCCTTCACAAAGCCCTGGAGCAAGACTTCCATCTCCCTCAAGGTGAAGCTGGATGTCCTTTGTTAGGGGTGGGGTGGGGTGGGGGTAGAGCTGGGGGTGGGGGTGGGGGTTGGGGCGTGGCATGGAGGTGAGGGGTGAAAGTGAGGCCTTTCAGGTACCTGTAGTCAGTCTCTCTACCAACCTGTCTTGTTTCTGTCCCGTAGGCCACCGTCCTGTCCCCAATCTTCCCCTTTGTCCCCAGGCTCAACTGGGGCCGGCAGACTCTCCGGTCTGCAGATCATCTGGTCTCCCGATCATCTGACATCTGGCCTCCCTCCGTGGTTATCCAACACTCCTCCAGAATCCCACTGTTTGTACATCTCAACCAAGACTTTTGTTTTCTTCCTGGAAATACCGAATTTGCAAAGGGAGGAGTTCCCCTCTAATAACTCAGAATTCCTTCCCCTCCCTCCTAGTTCTGAACTCTGTGTGCAGCCTTCCAGGTCATCGGTTACTTATGTAGGATACATGCCCAGGGCATGTCCCGGCTTTTGGCAGGGTTGGTTCTGTTCTCATGATACGCTAAGGCACCATTCTGGGCCATCGTTTTCTCCTAATTATCACTCTGGCGGTTGGCACATGGTGTTGATTGACTGCCACCCCATTAGGGGGCAGAGTTTGCACCTTTTATTCTCAGGGTTTCCAGTGAGGTGCTTGAAAATGGTCTTTAATAAATGTGCACGTGGTGGCAGATTGTCTTTAATCCCTGCACTCGGGAGGCCGAGGTCAGTGGATCTCTCTGAGTTCAAGGCGAGCCTGGTCTACATAACAAGTTCTAGGCCAGCTTTCACAGTGAGCACCCATCTCAAAAAGTCGTGGGAGCAGGGGCTGGACACGGTTCAGGAGCTAAGCTCACTTGTTGCTCTTGCAAAGGACCCAGGTTCAATTCCCAGCAGCCACATGGAGGCTCGACACTTTCTTCCATACTAGGCATATGTGTGGTGTACAGATATACATGCAGGCCAAGCACTCACACACAAAATAAAGTAAATCTGAAAAGAAATTTTAAAAAGAGAAGGAAACAAAACCCACACACCATGTCTCCTTCCTGTCTTTGTGATTTTCATCCAATACCCTCAGTTCTACTCACCATTGGATAAGAAGCCTGAAAAACGCAAATAAAATGGTTACAAAATAGCCCTTTTGCAGTCACTAATAAACAGTCAACTCTCTGGGAACAGAAAGGCTCTCTGCTGTCATGAACACAATTTTTTCCTTGTAACATAAGACCTTAAGACTTTTTCATTGCAGAGGTATTTTCTTGAATAAAATATTCTCCAAAGTGGAGAAAATTGGACTGAACTTCCTTTCTTTCTTTCTTTCTTTTTTTTTTTTTGTTTTGGTTTTGGTTTTTCGAGACAGGGTTTCTCTGTGTCATTGGAGGCTGTCTTGGAACTCACTCTGTAGACCAGGCTGGTCTTGAACTCACAGAGATCCGCCTGCCTCTGCCTCCCGAGTACTGGGATTAAAGGCATGTGCCACCAACACCCTGAACTTTCTTTAACAAATGGAAAGCCAGGGGCTGGAGAGATGGCTCAGTGGTTAAGAGCATTGACTGCTCTTCCAGAGGACCTGAGTTCAATTCCCAGCACCCACATGGCAGTTCACAATTGTCTGTAATTCCAGTTCTAGGGGACCCGACACCCATGCCAAAACACCAATGCACATAAAATAAAAAAACAGATATTAAAAAAGATATGGAAAATCATGTGGTTCTCAACATGACTGCAATAAGTAACGTTCCCCTCACCTTGGGCAGTTTCTTCTTCATGAAGCTGGCTATGTACATAATTTTGTAACCTATTCAAACCTTTTCATTTACGTGTGTGTGCTCATGCAAGCTTGTGTGCACACACACAATCACACCTACTTGTCTGTGTATTTACCACATGCAAGAAGGTGTTGGAAGGGACCAGAAGGGGGCTTTGAGGCCCTGAAAACGGAGTCACAGGCAGTTTTGGACCACCTGATGTGGCTGCTGGGAACTGAACCTGGGTCCTTTGCAAGAGCAGCCAGTGTTCTTAGCCGCTGAGCCACCTCTCCAGCCTTGTAACCTATTTTTAGGTGTGACTTAACATAAGCATTTACTTTACAGTAAATTTATTTAAATGCTAGTTCTAATGACTGTGATTTTGTAATTTACCTGAATACTTCTCTAGTACTAGATACTTTGTTTATTTCTACTTTGTAGAATCAGAAGTGGATACAGGGCTGGTCATGGTGGTACATACTTGCAATCCCAGCCCTTGGGAACAAAGGTGGAACGACTTCCACAAGTTTGTGACCAGCTTGATCTACGTATCAAATTCCAGGCCAAGTGGGGCTATATAGAAGAGACCCTGTCTCTAAAAAAATAAGTTAAAAAGATAAGTGTTCGCTGTAGAGACTCTTCTTAAAGCTATTTCTTTTTCTCTCCCCACCCCCCTCCAGATTCTTACTGTGCAGCCCTGACTGACCTGGAGCTATGTAGACCAAGCTACCCTCGAAATCACAGAGATCTGCTTGTCTCTGCCGCCCAAGAGCTGGCACTAAAAGTGTGCACCACCACACCTGGCTAAAGTCACTGCTTTAGAGCAGTCTCTAAGAGCACCCACGGAGTCAGTCAGAGCTGGCTTAGCTTCCTGGTACACACACTAGGTCAGCTCTTTTTCTGACTTAGTGTCCTTTTGCTCCCAGCAGTGGGGCGGCAAAACTCCTGTTCTTCAGCCTTCCTACTCTAACCCTAGATGTTACACACATCTTAAGTCAGCGGATTTGGTGGAGAAAGAAATATCTTATCTTAAATGTGATAACATCTGTTTCATACTCGGTTGTGCTTTTCACTGACAGTACAAATGCCAATTCCTTGCTACATTGTCTTATCTATTACTTTTACAGACTTGCCTTTAATTTAAAAAATATATGTAGAGTCAGCCAGGTACTCGTGGTGCATGCCCTTAATTCCAGCTCTTGGGGGGCAGAGACAGGTAGATCTCTGTGAGTTAGAGGCCAGCCTGAGCTACAAAGTGAGTGAGTGAGTGTGTGTGTGTGTGTGTGTGTGTGTGTGTGTGTGTGTGTGTGTGTGTAATATAAATAAAGTCAGGGGCTGGAGAGGTAACTCAGTGGTTAAGAGCACTGGCTGCTCTTCTGGAGGATCCAGGTTCAATTCCCAGCAGCTACAGATAGCTCACAACTATCTGTAACTCAAAGATCTGGAGTACATGCTGGCAAATACACATTTTGTTAATACACGTTAACAAGAAAGAAAGAAAGAAAGAAAGAAAGAAAGAAAGAAAGAAAGAAAGAAAGAAAAAAGGAGGAAAGAAAATGTATATTGTAATGATAGTATTTGCTCAATCACAATACTGTGCCTCAGGCTGTTTTGTAAGCAGAGTGTGCTCTGTCCACGAAGACAACTTCTGAGATGTTCCCGAGGGGCTTTTTTTTGGGGGGGGTTTCAAGACAGGGTTTCTCTGTATTGTTTTCTGGAGGCTGTCCTGGAACTCGCTTGGTAGACCAGGCTGGCCTCGAACTCACAGAAATCCGCCTGCCTCTGCCTCCCAAGTGCTGGGATTAAAGGCGTGCGCCACCCGAGGGGCTTTTTATCAGCTGTACTTTCATTCAACACCAGAACCAACAGAGGAACAGCAATTTATTCATTCTGCTCAATGTGACCTGACATTGTTTGAATCTTTTCTTATATGGTTATGTTTTTTAAACTTAGAACATCCTCTCACCTCAAGTGATGGGATCACTCGTCTTCTTTCATAGAAGGAGGAGGAGGAGGAGGAGAAGATAAAGCAGCTTTGGTTTTGAAAACTTCGATTGTTTGGGATTTGTTTTGTAGAAGTAGATCTAAAATTTGAAATTTGCTTCAAGAGCTATTTGTGCTCTTGGGCCCTCTTCAGTGGCTTGACCTTCAAGAAGGAACCTCAAATAAGCCTGTTGGTGGTGGACATATGTTCAGTCCCTGTGCTGGGGGGACAGAGACAGGTGAATTTCTTGTTTGTTTTCAAGACAGGATTTCTCTGTAGCGTTGGAGCCTGTCCTGGAACTCACTCTGTAGACCAGGCTGGCCTGGAACTCACAGAGATCCACCTGCCTCTGCCTCCCAAGTACTGGGATTAAAGGCATGTGCCACCAACACCTGGCGACAGGTGGATTTCTGAGTTTGAGGCCAGTCTGGTCTACAGAGCAAGTTCCAGGATGACCAGGGCTACACAGAGAAACCTGTCTCAAACAAACAAAAACAAAACAAAAACATAAAAAAGAAAGGAACCCCCAAATAAAAGGCTTTCGAGGCCAGGAGAGATAGCTCAGTGGACAAAGTGCCTGATATACAAGCAAGAAGACCCAAGTTCAGATCCCCAAAACACACAAAGAAGCTGGGGAAGCCAACACACACCTGTAGCCTGTGATGGTTGGTAGAGACATGAGTACCACCATGCCCAGTGCCTGTGTCTCTTTTTGAGAGGTATTCAAGCTGAGTATGGGGTTGCATGCCTGTCATCCCAGCACTGGAGAGTCAGAAACAGAAAGATGCAGAGAACGAGGCCAGCCTGAGCTACATAGCAAAATTCTGTCTAAACAACAACAAAAACCAAGCTGGCTTGGCGGCACATACCTGTAATCTGGGCACTCAGGGGGTAGAGATGGGAAGCTTGCTGCAAATTCAAGGCCAGCTGGGCTGTATAGAAAGTTCCAGATCAGCCAGTGCTGATCTTATATCAAAAGAATGTGAAACAAACAGCCAACGTAAAGAAGTATCAGAGGGTACCTCCAGATGAATTATTTTCCCCCTGAATATTTAAATTCCATTCAGTGATATCCGTAAATGTTTATTGGGTGGCGTTGTGGTGTTTGCAGCAGGTATGTGTGAAGCGTTTCTGGAGAGGAAGTGTGCATACAGCCTCGTAAACTGAGTCATGGCTTCGGAAGTCTCCTGTGTGTCTTGTGTCCATCCTTATGTCTTTTCAGCCATCTCTTACACAATGCCTTTTTTTTTTTCTTCTTTTTTCACAAAGAGAAAATGTGTTGGCAATGACACCACTGTCCTCAGTCAAGTGGGGCAGAGACCAAGCAAGCCTTGTTTAGAGACGGATGGATGGTGGTTCACTCATCATCGAGCACTTCCTTTCCTGACTGGGTTAGAGGTGCCCAGAACAAACTTTGTCCTGCCACAAAGTCAAAATTGTGACATCAAGTTTGCCCTCAAATATTTGTGCTGGAAAAGGTCACACTACTAATGGTCCCCTAGAATAACTAGGAAGTCGTGGTGGACTATGAACCTTTAGCATGCTGCCCAATCAGACGTTTTGCCTGGGACCCATACTTTCTGGTGGGTTCCTGCACTCCCCATGCCCATCTTAGCCAAATGGCTGCCTGTACGGCCTGACACAATAAGATCCATGCCTTCAGGAAGCCTGGCTAGCCTGCTACTGTGTGGAGACGCTCTAGAATGAGACAGTTCTCAGAGAAGAACAGAGGTGCCTGACTGAATGCCCCGCTGAACACAGTCACCAGAGTAGCAGGTGTGGCAGAGGAATCCTTCCTGCCCACCCCCAGGATCCTGGGGAACAATAAGCGAAAGCTATGACAAGCCTCACAAGGAGGAAGCAGTCTGTTACACAGCCATGGACAATGGAAACATGTGGTATGTACACAAAATGTATACCACAGCATGGGAAAATACAGAGGAAACGTACATAGTGAATGAATAAAGGCTATGCCTGTAGAGCAACACGAACAGAAGGCATTTTAAAAGTATGCACTCAGGAGGCAGAGGCAGGTGGATCTCTGTGAGCTCAAGGCCAACCTGGTTTGCAAAGTGAGTCCCAGGACACCCGGGGCGTTACACAGAGAAATCCTGTCTGGAAAACAACAACAGCAACAACAAAAACCAAAAATCAGAAAAGGAAGTATGTACTGGGCATGGTGGTCCATGTATGTAATTGCAGCTGTTGGAATGCTAAGGCAGGAGGATTACAGCAAGCTCAAGGATGCATAGGCCACATAATAAGACCCTGGCTCAGGCATGGGGGGACACAAAAACAAAATTATAAAAAGTATTTTCTGGGGCAGACTGGATGGCTCATTGGGTGACTATTTGCCATGGGGGCCTGCCCACCTGAGTTCAGTCTCTGGAAGGTAACCAACACTACAGAGTTGACCTCTGACCTCCACATGTATGCATGCACCCTCCCCATCATAATAATAAAATGTAAGTTTTTGGGTTTTTTTTTTGGTTTTGTTTTGGTTTTTTTGGTTTTTTGAGACAGGGTTTCTCTGTATGCTTTGGAGGCTGTCCTGGAGCTCGCTCTGTAGACCAGGCTGGCCTCGAACTCACAGAGATCCACCTGCCTCTGCCTCCCGAGTGCTGGGATTAAAGGCGTGTGCCACCAACCAACACCCAGCAGAATGTAAGTTTTTGTTTATTTATTTTTAGTTTTAGGGGTGTGTGTGTGTGTGTGTGTGTGTTTTGAGCCAGGGTCCCACTATGTAAATAAACCTGGCTGACCTAGAACTTTCTTTATAGATCAATAGATCAGGATGGCCTTGAACTCACAGAGATGATCCACCTGCCTCTCTCCTCCCCTGAGCTGAGGTTAAAGGCATGTGCCACTACACATAACATAATATTTTAAAGAAAATAAAATTAATATGCTCATTAGGTTACTTCTTGGGTCATTTATTTTCTTTTTCTTTTTCTTTTTTTTTTTTCTTTTTTTTGAGACAGGCTCTCTCACAGTCCAGGCTGGCCCGAGTAAGCTGTGGATGACCTGGAATTCCTAGTCTTTCGGGGGCTCCCAGCTCCATGTTCTGGGATTCCTGGTATTCTCACCACATCAGCTTCATTAGGCTCCTCTTCAGTGTAGGTTTTCAAAGAGCTTTGAATAAGCCAAGTGATGCTGCTGTCCGTCCCCGCCCCCAGTTCAGCGCTGGGGAGCTGAGACAGGCAGATTTCAAGTTCATCTTCAGCCACCGAGTGAGTCCCAGATGACCCTGGACCACGGAGACTCTGTTTTAGCACAACAATCTAAAGCAGGTGCCAGGGCGTCGTTTCATAAAAGTCGCATGTGACTGGGGTATGGGGGTGCGTGCCTGCAGTGCCCGCACTTGGGAAGTAGAGGCAGGAGGCCAGTGTGAGCTACACGAGACTCTGTCTCCAAAGCCAAAACAAAAAAATAGTTCAGCCTGGCTCCTGTTCTCAGAATTTCCAGTTCTTGGGAAGTGTGGTGCCGGGCAGCTCTGGGCAAAAGCTGAGAGTTCCCAGAACAAAGAGGTTTGAATAGACATTGTAGAGCTGACTGAAAGTAGAGTAACATCCACAGGGTCATGACATCATCTTCCTATAGAATGGTGTTTGTGGGTGAGGAAGGAATTATATCACCAAACAAAAGTGAGTGTGTGTGTGTGTGTGTTAGTCTAGCCTCAGGAGGAAGACATTATATAATAATAATAATAATAATAATAATAATAATAATAATAAAAGACAAATACTGCCTGGGTCCCCAGCCCCTGAGCCCGGTCTGAGCCCCTGAGCCCCTGAGCCCCTGAGCCCCTGAGTCCTGAGTGGGCTGGGCTCCGTCACAGCTCTGGATCCTCCCTGGGACTCTGAGATGGAGTTTTGCATTTTGTACTCTCTTAGTTCAGCTTCAGATCAAACCACACTGTGGTTGTCTTTGGCGAGTCAGGGACAATGAGATGCACGAAGCTGGTATGCCTAAGGTTGACAGAGCTTTGTGGGTTGAAATCCATTCTCTGTAAAGCCGGGGCAAAATTAAGAAAATTACAGTGTCGGTGAGGAGGGCATGACATCTTCGGAAAGACTTGAAAGAAGAAAATAAACAGTTATCTTACCAAGACAAGCTATTTTAAGAACAGGAAACTTAACCCAGCATACGGGCACATGCGTGTAATCCCAACACTTGGGAAACCGAGGCAGAAAGATCTCTTAAGACCAGCAAGAATAAAACCAAAACCAGAAAACCAAAAAGAATGAAAACTTTATCTCTATTCTTCCAAATTCCCTGCTAGTTCCACCCCACGCTAGTATGTTTTAAAGCACTTGTAGAAGCAAGTGGGGCAGGGCGGGGTGGGGTGGGGCGGGGTGGGGTGGGGCGGGGTGGGGGACGACTAAGGACGCATTAGCACACTGCACATGGCCTATGCAATTGGCAGGCGCATTTTAGTTGTCAACGTCGCTTCTGGTTCCCGAAGCAGCACACGCTGCTGTCCCGGAACGTGCTGACCCCTGGGCCTGCAATGGTCACTACTACTCCTTGCACAGAAGCACTTTAGGTCATTTAGTTCCAGACCCAGCTGTCTGAGGAGGGGGCAGTGGTACTCTGGCCAACCCCTAGTGTCTGAGAACGGAGCCTGGGACTTCTGCAGAGTTCAGGAGCCAGGATCTTGTTTAATATACTTATTTAGGGCAAAGAGCATTGGGTTTGCGACACTTCTGGCTTCCTTTACAGATGAGGAGCTGAGTCACGATCGTGAGTTATTCCTGTAATGAGCTTTCTAGATTTCTCAAGGCTCGCTTTATATCTCAGATTTCCTTGATTAAGCCGTGAGCACAGCGAGGAACCTAGTGGCTGTGGCAATGAGCAGGGAGACCCCAGCAGGGGCAGGTGGGGCCACCGCAGTACAGGAACTGTGAAAGGGACCTGCCCTTCCTCTTCGCCCAGCAAGGCTCACAAAATGGGAAGATGGCCCAGCTCCTCCCCTGGGAAAGGAGTGTCGGGCTGCACGGTGTCATTGCCTCCCAAGCTCTCGCCAGTGGCCCTCTGAGTCCTAATTGGAACTCTTTGTCCCTGATGCTCAGCGGCCAGGCCCCCATGACCTCAATTAGGAAAGACGCGCTTCCCTTCGCGGATCCGGCTTTTTGCTCGCCACTTTGCAGGCAGAGGCAGGGGCGGGACCAGGGCCAGGCTGCCCGCAACGGTCTCACCGAACCTCAGAGGGTGTGGTCTGGACAAGAACTCGCTGTTCAGGGTCAAGGAACTGTTGAAATCCTCATTGCGAGGGACAAAGGAAAAATAATTTTTTTCTTTGATCTTGGAATGCAGCTTGCCTGGATGGCCTTCGTGAGCATGTATTCAGAGGACCCCGGAGGGACCCACAAATAGAAGGGCCATTGTAGAGTCCCGTCTTCGGAAGGACAATAGGACAGATTACTTGGTGGTTGTCTTCTGACCTCACTGCCTGCTGGTGGTGAGGCCTGGTGGACACCTGTGGCTTTTCTGTGTTTCAGTTCAGTAGTTTTTAGATGGGGTCAGGTACAGCGGTAAGAGAAATAATTCAAATGGCTGTCCTGTGGTGCGTTCACTATGCAGCCTCTGGGCTGGGGATACGGTTTGGTGGTGGCCTGCTTGTCTAACACTGGTGAGACCCTTGGTTTGACCTCCAGCACTGCCAACAGCCATTAACACACCCAGCAGGGCACTGGGAAGGCTGTGAAATCTTTTCATCAGTTCTCCTCAGGGAACAATGGCAGCTGTTCCCTTACAATCCAGCAGCTCCCCCCCCCCCCTAGACAAAGACCAGCGGGATGGCCCAAGGACACAGACTTTAGGTATCTGTGGCCTCTGTCCTAGGATAGACTGTCCATCCAAATTCAATCAAGTTTCCCTGGTTTGGGCAGGAACCGGGAGAGAATGCTGCTTAGGGTTCCAGGTACCACACAGACAGGCAGGATACTGGCAGCTCCCTATCAAGTCAATGTTGCCATTCAGAACTAAGAAAAATTCTGAGAGGCCTCGGTGAGGGAGTGGTCATTGCACGGCGGTCACCCAGGCTGCAGGAAGAAGTACATTTGCTGGGGAGGGGACCCACTCCCCGCTTTCAGCCTTTGGCCATAGGTTCAGAGAAGCCCCTCAGAAAATGACTGTTAGGGCTGGGGGTGTAGCTCCATTGGCAGAGCGCATGCCTGGTATACACGAAGGAAGCCCTGGGCTTGATTCCCAACCACTGCACCGCCAGATGCACACGCACCCCAGAGGTAGCTCAAGACCCGTCTCAGGAAGACACCAAAAACTGCCCATGTTAAGAGAGGGCGCACAAGGAAATCTCAAGAGGGCCGTATGGAGAAGGCACCACTCCTTGCCGGGAGTCCTAGACTGTGGTCAGCCTAGCGGCTCATGCGCAGACCCAGGCTCCCTCCTGGCTCCTTCTCATGCCCCGAATCAAGGATATGCAAGGAGTTAGTCAGAAGCTCCTCAGCTTTGGCTCTGAGTTGCAAAGTCCAGGCTCCTGTGAGTCCCAGTCCCCACCCTGACCCCGGGGCCATACATTTATGCACCTGGGAAAGAGGCCACATCAGGATTTGTCTGACTCACGTTACGGTAACAGGATGCATTTTGTGGGACTCTGGACGAGGAAAAAGCAGGTGTGGACCAGTCCCTGGATGCTTCCTGTCTCATGACGGCTATCAGTATCCATGCGTGTGCGCCACAGGCCAAAGACATTTCCTGCGGGACCACATCTCCAAATCATTGGGGGAGCTGGTGAGGAGAAGCTGAAGGAGGAGGAGCGGCCTCACGCCTGGATGCTCAGGAAGGGTCCCTAGTGCCCCGGTGCCCACAGCCTGGCTCCCAGGAGGTCCATGCTGGCTCAGTCAAGGAGGCGCCACCTAACCAGAAATATGCTCGGCACACCGACACGTTTGAGCCAGGAGTTTAGCACAGGTCTGCGTCTAGCATGCTTTGTGTACACAGAACCAGACAGCAGGCCTCTCGGATCTCTTAAATCCGGTCAGCTGGCATCTTCTGGGCCTCGGAACCCCTGGACAAGAACGCGATATTTGGGAGGCGGGGGCGGCCTGGAGGAGAGGAGAGGGCTAGCGACAGCAGTGTGTCGTGTCATCACTAGGGTGCCAGGCAGGAGTCAACCACTGCATGCCCACTGGTGGGTAAGCAGAGGGACTGATAAAGGGGGCTGTTTACAAAGGCGGGGCCAGGGCGTGGCAGAGCCGTGGAGGCTAACGCAGCACCCCAGACTGTAACTCCAGGTGCCTGAAAGCACTGACAATAAAAGGTCACTGGGAACTGTGTGCAGCCTTTGGTGACCTACAACTGCCCTCTGAAACCCCTCCTGCAGCTGAGGCGATAAACCCTGGCTTCACTCTCCCCCCTCAACCTGTCTGCCATCCCTCCCCCGCAGAAGGAAGCCCAATAGGATCCCTTTGACTGCCCTCACGGGGCAGCTGGAGGAACAAAAGCATGTCTCAGCTAGCTTGTGTTTAAGTGGTTTTGTCTTTACAGTTTAAAGATAAGTATAAAAATAGCTGCATCTGGAGAGCCAAAAATTATCATTCCCAAGCACTCCACTTCTTGCTGACTCTGCCTACCCCTATAATTTGGGGTCTGGGTGGCTGTCCCCAGGCACATGCTCTCCTACCCTGATGTCACCCAAAAGCCTGTGCACAGCCAAGCCCTCTGTCCAGGAAAGCCCCTGGAGTGGGCTCAGCTCGCAGGCTCTGAATCATGCATTCCACCTGATGCAGCTCAGCAACTCCGTCACTGTCCCTTCTTCAGGCCACTCCGTACCAAGAATTCCACTGACGGAAAGCATCCCTGTTTACAAACTGCTTAAAGATGAGGACAAGCATACTTCTCATTCCTGCCATAATTATAAAGCGGCAAAAGGAGGTTTGCTTTTGCAAGATCAGATGTGTCGCGCACAACTGAGCCCACGGGAAAAGTGCCTTTTTGCTTGTGAGCAGAAAGAGGAAACCAGGCTGAGGGTAACCCATGTCCAGAGCAGAGCTTCAGGGACGCCAGTCTCTTCCTAAAAGAAAGTTACATTTAGTTACCTACGGTGACTCACACCTGTCATCCCAGCGCTCCGAGCTGAGGCAAGATGATTGCTACAAGTTCAAGGTCCGCCTGGGTTTCATAATGAGGGGAAGCCAGCCTGGGCTTCAGTGTGAGCCCAGTCTCAAAAACAAACAGGGGGCTGGAGAGATGGCTTAGCACTGAATGTTCTTCCAAAGGACCTGGGTTCAATTCCCAGCACCCATATGGTGGTTTAAAACTGTCTGTAACTTCAGTTCTAGGAAACCTGATGTCCTCATATAGATATTCACGCAGGCAAAACACCAATACACATACAGTAATAATAAACAAATTATATTAAAAAAACCCCAAATAACAGCAACAGAACAAAAGATCATGACTATTGGATACTTCCTAGATTTGTGATCTTACACAGATTGCTTAATCTCTTCATGTGTCTAGGTGTGTAAAATAGGAGTAATCAAGCTGCTAGTTTGTTTTAGTTTTGTGAGGACTAAGCGACACTAAAAATATCACATGTAAGTGCCACCTCATTTTCAGGTATTGTCACCTGCCAGGCCAGAGTGGGAAGGACACTTTCCTCAAGGAGACTGTAGTGCTGGAGACTAAGGCTATGACCCTTCCTCAGTGCCCAGGGCCAACTGTCCAGCAGGCAGAACCCAGTTTCCTGATCTTTGTTCCTGTAGGAGAGAGTTCCACTTGCCCTCTCTAAGCCCAGGAGAGATGTCTGTAGCCCTCTCTAAGTCCTGCCTCCTGTCTAATACCAGTCACCTAGACAAGTCTCTGGCACTTGGTGAGGGAAAGTGGCCCTGGGTGAACCCAGAAGCTTCTGGGCATCCCTAGCAAGTGCACCACCACTCTCCAAGACTCCCAGCTCCTTCCCGAACACCTGCAGTCATTTCTCTCCTCACAAAAGGGCTCAGTGGCAGAGCACCTGCTTAGCATACCCAAGGCCCCCAGTGAGCCCCAGGACTGGGTAGCAGGGAGATCACACAATAATGAGCTGCAAGTCCTTCCGAGATGTAGCAGAGTCCTCACTAAACTGTGACCCCAACTGCACTCTCCAGTGTTCAGCAGGGAGGAATGGACTCTTGGAAGCTCCTGAGCCAACTGGAACCCTGGTCTGGTCTGCAGTACCAAAACTGCTTTGGAGCAAGAGCAGTTCTGATCACTGGTTCTGGTTCTAGGAAAAAAACCTGGATCCCACTCCCATCTGGAGATGGTCTCCTGGAAGAGCTGGACGCCCCTACAGGGTTCACAGGGAGGAGAGGAGCTGGCTCCCTTTGTAAACTCAAAGCTGTGGTAGCAGGACAGTTGAGGACCCTCTGATGGGGAGATAAAAATATAAATAAAAGCCAGCCAGCTGTCTGCGTAATTCCTGCTCTTGGGAGGCAGGGGGAGGAGGGCCAGGAGCCTAAGGTCATCTTCAGCTTTGTAGTGAGATGGAGGCTGGTTGGAGGGTATGTGAGATTCTGCGTCAAAGAAAAATGAAGAAGGAGGAGGAGGAGGAGGAGGAGGAGGAGGAGAAGAAGAAGAAGAAGAAGAAGAAGAAGAAGAAGAAGAAGAAGAAGAAGAAGAAGAAGAAGAAGAAGAAGAAGAAGAAGAAGAAGAAGAAGAAACAGGATTCTTTCTCACCTACCCCAGCTACCGAATGCATGCGTGAAAAGCCTCTCTCTCTACAAGGAGGAAGCACAGCCGTGGCAAGGACATAGCCCTGGCCCAAGCCACAGCAGACACGAAGCAACTCGCGCCAAAATGCAAAAGCTGCTCTCCTTCCACACCGCGGGTGGGGTGGGGCATGGTATGGGTAGAAAGAAGCCCTCGAAGCGGTCGTGTCTCAAGCTGGTGGTGGAGATAACCACAGTGAGGCCCCACCCCCCCCTCCAGCCACACATTTGCATGAAGGACTGGGAGTTGGATATGGGGAAGGCAAGGGGAAAACTCTTCACGTTGAGCCTGGGGCTGCTGAGCCTGGGGGTGCGTGCCAGACTGGAGTTTGCCCAGAGTAAACATGGAACCAGGACTTTTTGTACATACGACTCTCGTTTAATCTCCCCACCGACTTTGTCAATGTTTTATGTTTGTGTGCGGTGCAGGGAACCAGATTGAACCAGGGCCTGCGCATGCTAAACTAGGGACGTCTGCCCATGGTTTCCCCACAACTTCGTGAGGTGTGTATTCAAGACCAGTGAGGAAAGCGAGGCATGGAACATTTGCTTTATTTTTATTGTTGCTGTGTAGAGACAACTTATTGCTTTGTTGTCCAAGATGGTCTCAAATCTCCAGGCTCAAAGCAAGCCTGGTGCCTTAGTCTCCCAAGCACTTCCGACTGTAGGTGTGTACCGTTGAGCCCAGTGGGAGTTCATTTAATTGCCCAGAATGACACAGCTCCCTGAGAGGTGTAGGATCTCTAATTCAGTGAGCTTCTGCAGTTTGCGTGTGTTCTGGGTGAACTGATGCAGACAGCCTGGGGCTGATGCTCAAGGAATTGTGGGACACGGTTTGCTTGGTGAATAAGCAGGGCCAGGATCCGTCACAGATGGGCCAAGGCTCACACTGGGTCCTCATTCCCAGAGCCAGGGGCGTCCCAAGCCTTGGATTCCAGAGTGGGTGGCTTTGTTTTCAGCCTTCCCAGCTGATGCCCCTGGAAAAGCCCCTGCCCCGGCCGTGCGCCACACAGCTCTGTGTAATTTCCTCTGTGGGTCAGTCCTCCACAGAGGGCTGTGATGAGGCCATGACTCAAGCCTTGGCCTGACATAGACAAGCCACCAGCTGCCTGGCTTCCAGCCGGCTCATAGGGCGCAAAGAGGGTGTGGCTGCCCACTGTTGCTCCCTGCTTCTGCTCCACGAAGGCATTCACTCTGGATCACTCTGGATCCAAAGCTTGTCAGGTTCTGGAGTGTGACCCCAGCCAGTGTCCAAACAAGACAGCCCCGCTCTGGTGTAGGGTCAAGCTTCAAGTTCCTTCAGCAAGCTGTTAGAGCCGGGCCTGATGTGAGCATTCCCACTCTCCACTTTCCTACACATCCAAAAGACCCACAGCAGTCCAATGATGCTTTTTTTTTCCAAGACTGGGTTTCTCTGTGGCTTTGGAGGCTGTTGTCCTGGAACTTGTTCTTGTAGACCAGGCTGGTCTCAAGCTCACAGAGATCCACCTGCCTCTGCCTCCCGATTGCTGGGATTAAAGGTGTGTGCCACCAACGCCCGCCTTTTTTCTTTTTTCTTTCTTCCGCTGCTGCTTTTATTCTTATTTACTTATTGGTTTTCTGTGACAAGGCTTATCTGCATGAGGGTCCTGGCTGTCCTGGAACTCACTCTGTATTCCAGGCTGGTCTCGAGCTCACAGAGATCCGCCTGCCTCTGCCTCCCGAGTGCTGGGATTAAAGGCGTGCGCCACCAACGCCAGGCTTGCTGCTGCTTCTAAAGACGCTTTGCTTAGATGAAAGCGCACATCATCCATCCAGCGCCCACCTTGAGCTTCCTTCAAAAGAACCTGCCCAGCACAGACAGGACCCTGCAACTGAGGCCTTCACGAAGAAATGGAATTGGTGGCTCCCTGATTCTGAATTGACACTGCTCACTCGGAGTCCCTCAGGGTGGGGAGACACAGGCCAGGAGCCAGTCATCCTTCTGGGCAATTTGAAGTCACGTGCTGTGTGTCACCAAGGCTGTGACTCAGGCGGTGGCTTGCCAAAGCTCTTTCATAAAGGGTGAAACTGCTCTGTAGGCGCTTTTCTAAAGGAGGGCTCTCTGCCTCTGAGAAGACAGGGACCTGTGCAGGAGTTGCGCTTTTTCTGGTGTCAAAGGCAATGGGGTCAGGAGGGGCTGGTTCTGTGTCCCCCGTCCCTGGGAGCTTCATAAAGACGTTTAATGACTGGATGAACAACAGAGAAAATGGAGTCTAGCTGATTTAGACCCCCAGAGCTCACACCGCTCCATGCAGATCTTCAGGAAAGCGGAGGTGTTGGTGTGACCACTGTGAGGGACCTGGTTCCCCAGAGAGGGCAAAAAGATCTATGTGTCTCAGGGGCGTGGGTCTGTCTGCCTCCTTCCAAGAGGAAGAGCTAGCCCCATGTCTTTTCTGGAATAACAAACAGCTGGTGTTGGTTGAGGCCCTACAAAGAGTTATTAGTAGTATTGTGCTCCTTAAAAAAATGTCATGACAGATAACAAAAATCCAAGCAAAGCCAGCATGGCCAGGCAGGATGGGGGAGCAGCCACTCATGGACCTCGGTCAAGCTGTGCCCGGTCAGACTGTCCACGGTCAAGCCGCTCTGAAAGAGTGGGTGGAGGCCACTGCAGGCTCGACTGTAGCACCTCCTCCCTCTTCCTTCCTAGGGTGCTCTGTCGGGTGAGGCACTGTGGCTGGGGTCCACGCGCCGGTCACAGCTAGCCCCCACCACAGAGAGCGGGAGCAGGCCCCTTGGGCTCTGGTTTCGTAGTATTTTATCATTTCCCCTTCTCTTTACCTTCTTAGTAAGTCACATTTCATAACGGTCAGCCTGGTGGGTGGGAGCCGGAACCAGAGAGGATGTGGCACAGGATAGACTTCCAGGGGAGCAGACGGCTTGACAGCTAGGACTGGGTGAAGAACGGTCTCTTTACCCAGGTGGCACACAGATCACCTCTCCAGGTTCTCCCTGGGAGATACCCAGAAGAGGGTGGATACCAAGGGTCGGGTGTCTAAGGGACGAGGGGGATAAAGAGGTGAGCAGTTAAACCAGGCTGATGACACTACTGGCCGACACCACAGCTGAGCAGATTAAGGGACAAGTGGTCCCTGCCACCCCAGCTATGCCACTTCTCCTTGGCGGCACCTCCCAAGCTGCTCATTTGCAGCATAACAAATAAAAGCTCTTCAGGCAAAAATCGCTTTCAAAGACTGCTGCCTCTAAAAGGAAATCGGCACTACATTTTCCCACCAGAAATTCAAAGGCTGGCGATTACTCAGAGCTCCTTCTCCACATTCTTGTGAACGTCTGAGAAATTCCCAGTGCCTCCCGTGGTCGTCAGTCCGGGAAGCCAGGAGTGCACAGTCACACAGACCATAGCAACCAAGCTCATAGCAACTGCACAAACCATTGTGCAACCTGTGTGTGTGTGTGTGTGTGTCTGAGTGAGTGCTCGTATGTATGTGTTTGCACATGTGTGGGTGTGTCACTTTGTTTGATAAGGAAAGAAAATGCAAATAAAGAAGGGATGACTTGATGACTTCTGGTAAATTTGGGCCTGGAAGCTGACTGTTCCTTTCCTCTCAGAACCTTCCTCTTGAAACCTTCTTCCACTGAAGCAGTTTTCCAGGACATTCAGAGACAAGCAGCCACTGACATAGTTAATTCTGTGAGACCTCCTACTTTGGGTATCACATAACTCCATGCTCAGAGAGACTTGCAGGGCCTTTGGATGCTAGCCTACTTCCAGGGCAAAGTGAAACTGCTGTCATGAAGAAGACCCAGCCAGTCTTGGCAAATACAGAGAGAGCTGCCGACAAAGGATAAAGGGCCTATTAGGCCTGCCCCCAGCACTCCCCGGAGACAGACAGCTCACTTTGGTGTCCTCCCGACCACGGAGGACGCATCTGTGGGAGGCTAAAGAATGTTGCAGGTAGACATCTGTTTCAGTTCCTAAAGAATCAAAAAATAAAAATAAAATAGAAAGGGAAGGCGGAGGAAAGGAAGAAACATAACGAAGAAGGGGAGAGAAGAGAAAAGGGAGGGAGGGACACAGCAGGAGGTCCATGGGACGCTAGCTCCGCAAAGCAGGACCAGCCGGGCGCTGCAATCCCTGCGCTCATGAACGCTGAGAACAGCAAGCTCATAGGCCAGGCTGCACAGTGAATTCCAGGCGGTCATGGCTACACAGTGAGTCCAACTCAGAAAAACGAAACACAAAACAGCAACAACAAAAACCCAGTGGTCACTGCCTAGATGGCGCTCCCCCGCCCCCAGGGCCTTGCTGCTAAGCAACTGCTCTACCACTGAGCAACATCCTCGGGACACCACCTGAAATGCGAATGGTCTGAAATGAAATAGGCTATAATGGACACTGGATTTCAGAGACTTAGTAAGAACAAAAAAAAAAAAAAAAAAAAAAAAAAGAGTGTACCTACTTGAGATCTTTTTCAAAAAAGTAAAAAACAAAAACAAAAACCAGAATGTAAAAATTAGTGAAAACGATTTTTATCAATTACATGATTAAAAGTACGTTTTGGAGTTTTTATTAAATAAAGCTAATTTTCCCTATTTTTGCTGTAAAGGTTTATTTTTTTATTTACACATGTCTGTGTGAATATGTGTGTATGCATGTGCTCACGTATGACCGGATGAACAGAAGCCAAAAGAGGTCCTTGTGCCTTCTCCTTCTACACTGATTCTGTTGAGTCAGGGCCCCGCTCTGAACCTGGAGCGTGGCTAGGCTGGAAGCCAGCAAGCCTAAGGGATCTTCCAGCCTCCACCCCCCCAGAGCAGGAGTGACAGGCACGTACCAGCCTCCTGTCCTGTCCTCATGATTGTATAGCAAGTGCTCCTAATCACCGAGCCATCGCTCCAGCCCTTCTAACTAGTTTTAAATGGTTTATTTTATTCTAGTTTTTCGGGGTTTTGAGGCAAGATCTCATGCAGCCCTGGCTGTCCTTAAACTGATATGCAGCCAAGGCTGTCCTTGAACTCCTGATCCCTCTGCCTCCACTTCCTGAGTGCTTGGGTTACAAGGGTGTGCCATCATGCTGGGATTATCTTTTTATTTACCCATTTCTTAAATGTGGCTATTAAAGCATTTACAACTCCTGTACCCTGCCCTGTCTATGCAACGCAGAACTGCCCAGCACAGTTGCTTCCTGGAGGCTGGGGCAGCCATGGTCCCAGCCGTCTGTTTGCCATCAAACTGCAGACATCTTTTGCTCTGCTTCTTCCCCTTAAGTAGGACTGAGAGTAAACTGTCCCAAGGGCAGGGTCTAGACTCTTGGCCTCTCCATGATATCTTCACATCTCACTGAAAAAGTCTTTGGTTTTTAAGGCAAGTAGCCTTTTCTTTTATTTTTTTCCTCCTTCTCTCTTTCCTTCTCTTCTTTCTTCCTCCTTTTGTGAGGCAGTAGTTCAAAGTAAAGCCTTGGACCAGCATTCCCCTGCATCAGCCCCTCGCTGCAGGGTTACAGGTGTGCCCCACAGTGTCTTCTGAGGCCAGAAGATTTCAAGAGCAGGATTTACTTTTGGCCGCAGAGCAAGGGTGGAAACGACCTGAAGCAACAAGCAAGATCTTGCCTCAAAATAAAAACAATCTGGAGAGGAGCTGCCGCTCGCAGCCTTTGCCTCACGAGCTAGGGGGCCCTGGATTCATCAATCAATCAGTGAAAATAAGCCCCTGCACTTCATGTGAAGGAGCAAAGGGGCCCTGTGCTACTGGAAGTAGCTGGTGGGCGACTATATGACAGCAGCCGACAGTTTAAAGAGGATGTGTGAGTCATGGGGAGGCATTGGTTAGGCCTCAGTGGAGACTGAGGCTAACACAGGGACCAGTTTGAATCCAAGTTCCTTTTTTTTTCCTTAACATGTTTGTTTTAAAGTGAGACCACTGAATATCCTAGCAACTTGAACAGAGCATTTCTTCCAATAACAGGCATTGGTCACTGCCTGTAAGCCGGGGTTCGCTAGTCCCGCTCAGGCCCTTAGCTCCCTGACTGTCGCTGTAGTACAATGCAAACTGCCTTCTGCTTTCCTTTCAGCGGCTTCCAAGCTCCTATGCTCTCTCCTCTCCTCTGTTCCATCCGTTTCTTTCTCATTCTCTTTTTATCTATTATCTATCTATCTATCTATCTATCTATCTATCTATCTATCTATCTATCTACCTACCTACCTACCTACCTATTTTTGGTTTGTTGAGACAGGATTTTTCTGTATTGTTTTGGAGGCTGTCCTGGAACTTGCTCTGTAGATCAGTCTGGCCTTGAACTCACAGAGACCCGCCTGCCTCTGCCTCCCGAGTGCTGGGATTAAAGGCGTGCGCCACCAATACCCGGCTTTCATTCTCTTTTTAAACTTTATTCTTTTATGTATGGAGGCATTATGCCTGCCTGCATGGATGTCTGTGCATCATGTGTGTGTCTGGTGCCTGATAAAGGAAGAAAGGGGACATTCAATCCCCTGGAACTGGAGTTACAGATGACGGCTGTGAGCTGCCATGTGGGTGCTGGGAATTGAACTCAGGTCCTCCGGAAGAGCAGTCAGTGCTCTAACCACTGAGCCATCTCTCAGCTTCTCATTTCTCTCTGTCTCTACTTCTCTTCCTTCCATCCATCCGTCAACCCTTCCTTCCTTCCTTCCTTTCTTTCTTTCCTTCTCCTCCTCCTTGTGTTGTGCTGATCACTGAACCCAGGGTTTGGGCACCTTAGGCAAGCACTCCACTTTTTAATACTTGAATAACATTTTGCTAAGTGACTATGCCACATCATAACCCTCTATAGGACACTCGGTCTCCAGCAGTGGAAGCAGAATGGGTATTCTTTTTTATAACTTGTCCTTTTGGGCTTGTGCTCCTCTTAAGACAATGTTCTCAGAAAATGAACTACTTGCTAAAGGCATGAACTTCTTTTAGTTCCCGAGGTACTGCAGGATTCTCTCCAAAAAAGCATGTATAAACTCATTTTGCTCACAGCAGTGCACACGCATATTAAATTTCTTGCTACTCTGCCAAGAGCACATACTCACACACATAATCAGTTTTAAATGCTATAGAAATAATAGCTCTCTGTTTTGTTTTGTGCTGGTGCTGGAAATTGAGCCAAGTCCAAGGGCTTAAGCAAGAGTGGTGCCACTGAGCTTTTCATGAAGCCCAAGCAGGCCTCAAACTTGCTCTGTGGCTAAGGACAGCCTTGAGCTTCTACTTGACCTGCCTCTGCCTCCTGATGCTGGGCATTCTGGTACCAACCTCACACCTGGTTTACATGTTCCTTTGGGTCCTTATTTCAGGGAAACTGATCACCCTGTTGAGTTTCCTTTCCAGAAGTATGAGAGAGAAGATCTCATAAAAAATTTTTAATTATCCATAGCTACAGGTGGAAAATGTTGAAGGCACTGAGCAGCCTGTGTGGGTCCCTAAAGCAGAAGGGTCTCTTAAGCCCCTCTAAGGGTCTAGCTGTGTGTCGGAGGTGTCAGATCCCATGGGAGGGTGTTGAACACATTTGCTGAGGGATATCTGTCCACTGGGTGAAGGTGTATCGCTGTGACCGGTGCAATTAAAAAGCTGAACAGCCAATAGCTAGGCAGGAGGTATAGGCAGGGCTTTGAGCAGAGAGAGCTCTGGGAAGAAGAAAGGAGGAGATGCCAGGAGATAGGCCATCCAGGCTACAAAGCTCAGCACATAGACAGCCCCACCTGCCAAAAATGGGAACAAAGACCGAATCCATCAAGGTTCATAGTTCTGGTAAAGTCTCCAAATGTACTAACCTTGCCTTTTAGCTCCTGTAATTCTGTCAACTATTCTTGTCAACTGAAGGATATCAACCCAGGACATGGTTTTTGCGCTTACAAGCTCACCCTGAGAAAATCTCAGGGCTGCACTGGAATTCCAAACCCCCAGTGTAGTTGCCGGCTGTCTAATAAAGACTTTCTATTGGCTGAAACCTGTCTCTGGCGAACACCCCACAACATGGAACTCCCTAAATAGATCAGGCAGGCCTTGAACTAAGAAACATCCACCTGCCTCTGCTGGTTGTGGTTACACCCAGTCCTGGACATGAGTTTTTACCAGCACGATGCTGTCCCCTCCCCCACCCCCAGAGCCTGAGGCTTGGAGAGGGATTTCAGATGTCTCCTCAGCCTGCGCCACCACCTCCACAGGAGGATGGGGCTCTCCTCTCCCTGTCGATGAGTACGCTGGGCGCCCCTCTCCTGTACTTCATGTTCATGAGAGCTAGGGCCTTATTAGGATGAGTGTCTCCACAGAGCCCAACACCGCCTACTTGAGAAGCAAAGCTTGTGTTTACACAAGTAGCAGTAGCTAGAACATCTATGTGCTAGACTCTGTTCCAAGCATTTTGCTTGTATCAACTTATTTAATCCCCATTTAGACTTTTTTTCCTGGTGAGCTTTTTCACACATGCACTCCTGGCCCTTGAATAGGAAGGGCTGTACCAACTGAGACACCTCCTTGGTCCCTGGTATGCCTACTTTTAGAGGAAAGGAAATTGCCTTGAGGTTTTGGGTTGTTTCGTTAGTTGGTATTTTGGATCGAGGCCTCATATTATAGCTCAGGCTGGTATCACAGTCATGGTGATGATTTTGCTTCCTGGGCCTGGAATCACAAGGGGTTTTATTTTTTGATATTTTTGAAAGTACTAGAAAGTGAACCCAGGACCTAGAATGTGTTAGGGAGGGACTCAACCACTGAGTGATAGCCCCAGCTTATAACTGTTTTTTATAAAAGATGTAATTTCAGGAGATGGGAGGGACTTCAAATAAATAAACAAACACGTTACACAGTACATTTGTCAATTTTTTGGCATGCCGCTTTCTCCTGTCCATGCTTTAGAGATCATTCCAAGTCAGTATATATAAATCTCTCTGACTTCTAAATGCTCCACCATACGGATATGCCATTTCTTTTTTTTTTTTTTTTTTTTTTTCTTTTCTTTTCTTGGTTTTTCAAGACAGGGTTTCTCTGTGAGATGGTCCTGGCTGTCCTGGAACTCACTTTGTAGACCAGGCTGGCCTCAAACTCACATAGATCCGCCTGCCTCTGCCTCCCAAGTGCTGGGATTAAAGGCGTGAGCCACCACTGCCCGACTACCATAAGTTTCTTGTTCGGCTTCCTTCTTATGGTCCTCATATTGTTTCCAACACTCCACTAGACAAACAATGCTAGATAATCCTGGCATGAAGATGTCAGAGTTGACTCCCAGACGTGAAATTTCCAGATCGCAGGCACTTCAAAGTTTCCATGTTACTATTACCCCACTTTTCCAAAACCACCTAGCCTGCGTTTCTCTCTCCAGCGGGGCCTGAGAACGCTCACGTGCCCACAGCCTCCGCTACGCTGAGTTCTGTCAGTCTGTAAGAGAGCGCCTGCAGCAGACAGAATGGGACCCATTTGACTGAGAACAGCTTTTGTTTATCGCTCATTGCTGCCGAGCCCTGGATCTCTGGACTTACCCATTCCTCTTGGTGACACTCTGAACTGGTCTTTGAAGCTTTGTGGGTCTCACCTTTGAGCCGGCGCAGATTTTGTCGAGAAATAACAGTATCCATTTCTAGGCAGGTCCAAGTCTGTCAGGAGTCATCAGCGTCTCCGTGGGACTTGGCAGGGTGACAGCTCAAACAGAACTTCCTTGTTTGTCTTCCCCATCCCTGCTAGAGCTGTTCTAGAACATGCCAGCCGTGCCTGCCTTGGGACTGCTGTACACTTTTATTACTGTGACTCAGGCTGTGACATCTCAGATTGTCCATGTGGAAAACATGAATTCATACACAAACTGCTCACTACCGTCCCCGGCTCTTTGATGAACTGAATTATTGATTGACAGCCTTGCCATTCCCTTATGAGCTCATAGAAGAAAGTACTCACTATTCTTGTCATATGTAAGTCAGTCATTTCCCTTGGCCTATTATCTGTAAGCTTTTATTGTACAAATTTTATACTTATGGACTGTGGATTTTGTGTCTTTTTGATACAGGGTCTCTCTACATAGCTCTAGCTCTCTTGGAAGTCGCTATGGAGACCAGGCTGATCTTGAACTCACAGAGATCCTCCTGCCTCTACCTCCCCAGTGCTGGGATTAAAGACGAGTGCCACTACACCTAGCTCTTCTGTGTTTTACAATAGATGTCACAATATTGCTTTTTGTATCTCAATCATTTTCTTTTCTCTTTTAGCTCTTTTAGCAGATACTTCATCTCAGTTAACAGAGTGGCTCTTCCTCTGCCCCCTCCAGCCAGCCCCTGGGATTTTCCTGAGTTTTGGCACACAGATACAGCATCCAGGAGGAAGCTGGAGGTCATGTGCTCCTAGGCCCACTGTCCACCAGGCAACCCTGATGCTCTGTCTAATCACCCCAGTGTCACTTCTTGCCCTCAAGGCCCCCAGGCAGCTGCTCTCTTCCATGCCTGTGCCATCCCAAGAACACAGGACTTTTGCAGCCGGTGGCAGCTCCAAGGTTCATATGCCTGGACATGCTCCACAGCCCTTTCTTCTTCTTCTTTTTTTTTAATTTTAAATAGATTGTTTTACATGTCAATCCCAGTTTCCTCTCCCTCCCCTCCTCCCGCACCCCCCATCCCCCCCCAGCCTCCCACCCTATCCCCATTTCCTTCCACATAGGGGATATCTAGAGTCTGTCATTTCACTCAGGGTAGGGCCCAGGCACTCCCCTAAGAGTCCAGGCAGAGAGAGCATCCCTCTTTGTGCTATGGACACACGATGTCTTGTTTGTATTCCAGGGATAAACACTGATCCACTGCTCAGGGCCCCATAGGTTGCCCAGGCCTCCTCACTGACACTCACATTCGGGGGGTCTGGGTCAGTCCCATGCTGGCCTCCCCACTGTCAGTCTGGGGTCCAAGAGCTCTTCCCTGTTCAGATCAGCTGTCTCTGCTGGTTTTGTCAGCCCATTCTTTGCCAATTTGCTCATCGCTCCTCTCTCTCTGTCACTGGGTTCCTTGGGTTCAGTTCAGTGTTTCATTGTGTGTTTGCCTCTGCTTCCATCATTCACTGGATGAAGGTTCTAGGATGGTTATAGACATCAAGTTCACTATCAGGAATGGGCATTCGAGGTGGTCTCTCCACTATTGCTTAGCTTGCCAATTGGTGTCATCCCTTTAGATCACTAGAGGTCACAATGGTGCCTGATCTGTCTTCTAACCTATAGTTCCCTCTCCCCCATCCTACCCCTCCAGTCAACCTTCCTGTTCCCCCATGACCTACTCTCTCTTCCCCTCCCCCCTTCTTCCCAGTTCACACTCTCCCCCACCCCTGGGTCTTGTAGTTGATTGATTCCCATTTTCCTGAGGAATCTCCATACTGCTTTCCAAAGAGGCTGAACAAGTTGGCACTCCCACCAGCAGTGGAGGAGTGTTCCCCTTTCTCCACATCCTCTCCAGCATAAATTGTCTTCTGTGTTTTTGATTTTAGCCATTCTGACAGGAGTAAGATGGTATCTCAGAGTTGTTTTGATTTGCATTTCCCTGATGGCTAAGGATGTTGAGCACTTTCTTAAGTGTCTCTTGGCCATTTTAGCCTCCTCTGTTGAGAATTCTCTATTTAGTTCTGTACCCCACCTCCCCACCTTTTAATTGGATCCTTTGGTGTTTTGGAGACTTGTTTCTTGAGTTCTTTGTAAATTTTGGAGATTAGCCCTCTGTCAGATGTGGGGTTAGTGAATATCTTTTCCCATTCTGTGGACTGCCTTTTTGTCTTGTTGACTGTGTCCTTTGCCTTACAGAAGCTTTTTAGTTTCTGGAGGTCCCATTTGTTAATTGTCGATCTCAGTGTTTGTGCCACTGGTGTTATGTTCAGGAAGTGGTCTCCTGTACCAACTCGTTGAAGAGTATCTCCCACTTTCTCTTCTAAAAGTCTCAGTGTGGCTGGATTTATGTTGAGATCTTTGATCAATTTGGACTTAAGTTTTGTACAAGGCAATAAACATGGATCTATCTGCAGTCTTCTGCATACCAGTACCCAGTTATGCCAGCACCATTTGTTAAAGATGCTTTCTTTTTTCCATTGTACAGTTTTAGCTGCTTTGTCAAAAATCAAGTGTTCATAGGTGTGTGGGTTAAAATTAGGGTTTTCAATTCGGTTCCATTGGTCTACCTGCCTATTTTTGTGCCAATACCAAGCTGTTTTTAGGATTATAGCTCTATAATAGAGCTTGAAGTCAGGTATGGTGATGCCTCCTGAAGTTCCTTTATTGTATAGGGTTGTTTTGGCTATCCTGGGCCTTTTGTTTTTCCATATAAAGTTGATTAATGTTCTTTTCAGGTCTGTGAAGAATTGTGCCGGAATTTTGATAGGGATTGCATTGAATCTGTAGACTGCTTTTGGCAAGATTGCCATTTTTATTATGTTGATCCTACCAATCCAAGAGCATGGGAGATCTTTCCATTTTCTGGTATCCTCTTTGATTTCTTTCTTTAAAGACTCAAAGTTCTTGATATACAGGTCTTTCACTTTCTTGGTTAACATTATTCCCAGATATTTGATGCTGTTTATGGCTATTGTAAAGGGTGATGTTTCTCTGATTTCTTTCTCAGTCACTTCATCATCTGTATATAATAGGGCCACTGATTTTTTTGAGTTTACCTTGTATCCTGCCACATTGCTTAAGGTGTTTATCAAATCTAGGAGTTCCCTTGCGGGGTCGGGTCACTTATGTAAACTATCATGTCATCTGCAAATAGTGAAAGTTTGACTTCTTCTTTTCATATTTGTATCCCCTTTATCTCCTTTTGTTGTCTTATTGTTGTAGCTAGAACTTCAAGTACAATATTGAAGAGATATGGAGAGAGTGGACAGCCTTGTCTTGTTCCTGATTTTAGAGGAATTGCTTTGAGTTTCTCTCCATTTAGTTTGATGTTAGCTGTTGGTTTACTGTATATTGCTTTTATTATATTCAGGTATGTTCCTGTTATCCCTGATTTCTCTAGGACCTTTATCATGAAGGGGTGCTGGATTTTGTCAAAGGCTTTTTCAGCATCTAGTGAGATGATCATGGGTGGATGATTTTTCTGATGTGCTCTTGAATCCGGTTTGTGAGTATTTTATTGAGTATTTTTGCATCGATGTTCATGAGGGAAATTGGTCTATAGTTCTCTTAGTTGTGTCTTTGTGTGGCTTGGGTATCAAGGTAATTGTAGCCTCGTAGAAAGAGTTTGGCAGTGAGCCTCCTGCTTCTATTGTGTGGAATACTTTGAGGAGTATTGGAATTAGCTCTTCTTTGAATTTCTGGTAGAATTCTGCACTGAAGCCATCTGGGCCTGGGCTTTCTTTGTTTGGGAGACTTTAGATGACTGCTTCTATTTCATTAGGGGTTATAGGTCTGTTTAGATTGTTTATCTGTTCTTGATTTAGTTTTGGCAAGTGGTGTCTATCCAGGAAATTGTCCATTTCCTTTAAATTTTCAAATTTTGTGGAGTACAGATTTTCAAAGTATGCCCTGATGATTCTCTGGATTTCCTCGGAGTCCGTTGTTATGTCCCCTTTTTCATTTCTGATTTTGTTAATTAGCATGCTCTCTCTCTGTCTTTTGGTTAGTTTGGACAGAGGTTTGTCTATTTTGTTGATTTTCTCAAAGAACCAACTCTTTGTTTCATTGATTCTTCTCAATGTTTTCCTGGTTTCTACTTGATTGATTTCAGCCCTCAATTTGATTATTTCCTGGCATCTGCTCTTCCTGGGTGAGTTTGCTTCTTTTTGTTCTAGAACATTCAGCTGTGCTATTAATTCTCTAGTATGACTGTTCTCCGGTTTCTTCATGTGGGCACTTAGTGCTATGAACTTTCCTCTCAGCACTGCTTTCAAAGTGTCCCATAAGTTTGCGTATGTCATGTCTTCATTCTCATTGAATTCCAGGAAGTCTTTAATTTCTTTTTTTATTTCTTCCTTTACCCAGGGATGGTGCAATTGTGCATTGTTCAATTTCCATGAGTTTGTAGGGTTTCTGTGATTTGTGTTATTGTTGAATTCTAATTTTAATGCATTGTGGTCTGATAAGATACAGGGGGTTATTCCAATTTTTTTGTATCTGTGGAGATTTGCTATGTTTCCTATCATATGGTCAATTTTAAAGAAGATTCCATGTGGCACCAAGAAGAAGGTATATCCCTTTGTGTTTGGGTGGAATGTTCTATAGATGTTTGTTAAACCCAGTTGGGTCATAACTTCTATTAGTTCTTTTGTTTCTTTGTTAAGTTTCTGTCTGGAGGTCCTATCTAGCAGCGAGAGTGGAGTGTTGAAGTCTCCTACTATTAGTGTGTGAGATTTTATGTGCAATTTGAACTTTAGTAATGTTTCTTTCACGAATGTAGGTGTCTTTGTATTTTGGGGCATAGATGTTTAAAATTGAGACTTCATCTTGATGGACTTTTCCTTTGATGAATATGAAGTGTCCTTCTTCATCTCTTTTGATTGATTTTAATTTGAAGTCTAGTTTGTTAGATATTAGGATTGCTACACCCACTTGTTTCTTGGGACCGTTTGATTGGAAGATCTTTTCCCAACCCTTTACTCTGAGATAACGTCTGTCTTTGATGTTGAGATGTGTTTCTTGTATGCAGCAGAAGGAAGGGTTCTGTCTTCGTATCCATTCTGCTAGTCTGTGTCTTTTTATAGGCAAGTTGAGGCCATTGACATTGAGGGATATTAATGACCATTGATTGATGATTCTTGTTTGTGCTTGATTTACTGTTAGTGAAGTTATTTTGTGTAGTTTCTCCTCCCTTTTTCTTTTGGTGTTATGTAAAGTGGGATTATATATTGCCTGTGTTTTTGTGAGTGTAGTTATCTTCCTTGGATCTAGATTTTCCTTCTAGCACTTTCTGTAGAGCTGGATTCATGGATACGTATTGTTTAAATCTGGCTTTGTCATGGAATGTTTTGTTTTCTCCATCTATGGTAATTGAAAGCTTTGCTGGATATAGTAGTCTGGGCTGCCATCCTTGTTCCCTTAGCGTTTGTAGGACATCTATCCAGGATCTTCTGGCTTTCATCGTTTCCATTGAGAAGTCAGGTGTAATTCGGATAGGTCTGCCTTTATATGTTACTTGGCCTTTTTCTTTAGCTGCTCTTTATATTTTCTCTTTATTCTTTAGGTTTGATGTTTTGATTATTATATGGCGAGGTGACTTCTTTTTCTGGTCCAGCCTATTTGTGTTCTGTAAGATTCTTGTATTTTCATAGGCATATCCTTCTTTAGGTTAGGGAAGTTTCTTCTATGATTGTGTTGAATATGTTTTCTGTACCTTTGAGTTGCATTTCTTCACCTTCTTCTATACCTATTATTCTCAGGTTTGGCTTCTTCACGGTGTCCCATATTTCCTGGATATTTTATGTTAGGGATTTGTTGGTTTTGAGATTTTCTTTGGTTGACGACTCTATATCCTCTAATGAGTCTTCAACACCTGAGATTCTCTCTTTTATTTCTTGTATTTTATTGGTGATACCTGCATCTGTAGTTCCTGATCGTTTACCCAGCTTTTCTATTTCCAGCATCCCTTCATTCTGTGTTTTATCATTTCTATTTCAGCTTTCAATCCTTCAACTGTTTGAGTTGTTTCCTTCATTTGTTTGGTTGTTTTTTCTTGGTGCTCTTTAGATTCTTTGAGAGATTTATTTCTTGAATTTTTCCTCCATTTCATGGATTTTTTGTTTGTTTTTTCTTCTATTTCTTTAAGGGATTTCCTCGTTTCTTCTTTGAGGGTCTCTATCATCTTCATAAAATAATTTTTAAGGTCTGTCTCCTCTGCTTCGTCTATGTAGTGCTTTTCAGGTCTTGCTGGTATTGGTTCCCTAGATTCTGGTGGAGTCATGTTGGTCTTTATATTGCTGAGTTAGCTCTTATTCTGTCTTCTTCTTCCCATCTCTTCTTCCAGTGGGTGCTGGTGGGGTCTTTCCGTCTCCACTGGTCTCCTTCCTTCCTGAATCTGAAGCTGGGGATGCTGACACTGAAGCTTAAGCTGAAGCTGGGGTTGCCGGAGTTTGGGGGCTGGAAGGGCTGATGTCTTTCCTGTGTGAGCGGGTCTTCTGGATGCCAGGAGGGGCCCCCGGAAGCTAGAGGGGATGGGTGTTGGGCAGGGGATGGGGAGTGTCCTGAAGCTGGGCTCCCTGGAGTTTGGGGGTGGAAGGCCACGGCAGTTTCTTAAACCGAACTGTGCCATTTTTCCTAGACCTGGGATAGAATCTGGGCTAGGGTCTCCCTTTTCAGGAATTCACGAGGATCTATGTACACCCCAGGACAGCCCTGAGTTCTACCAGAGACTGAGTCTTCCTTACTCTTCAGGCAGCTTCCCAATCAAATCCTGTGTCTTTACAAATCTTTAGGGAGTTGGAGTTCAGACATTCAGAAAATGGGGATACCTCCCCATGTAAGTTCCACTCTGTTTTCTCTCAGACATCTCTTCCCTGGGATTCCCTCTGTGAAGAACTTAGCTGAGTGTGAGGCTGGCAGCCTGTCCTTAGAGCATCTGCTGAAGCTCCCTGCTGTCCTTTCCACTGGTCAGCTTTTCCAGTCCCCTGACCCCACCGGAGTGTCTGCTGTGATTTGTGTACTTGCAGGTTGTTCTCCTCTTGGGAAGCCCTTTGTGGACCATGGCTGGCCTATGTTGATGCCTTTTTGGCCTCTCGCCTCATTTACCCAAAGGCCTGGACACTTGGTGAGGCTGAGTGGTTCTAAAGTGCCTGTCAATTTTAGTAGTCAAGTAGCTATTCTTTGCCTTAATACACCCCAAGGAGCCCAGAAGGTGAGAGTGACAAAGGGGACAACTGGCTATCCCCTAGGTGGCCTTTTAGGCATTTGCTCCTTTCTGAAGATTTCCTTTTGCTCACCCTCAAAGAACTGCGGTGGGGATCCTGAAAGAGTTATTCTGTAGATGAGGCCTCTTTCAACCCCAGGGTTTAGGACCCCTCTCTCCATTTCTGCTTTGCTGAGATCTCTTCAGGTCAGGAGGCCAGACAGTGCAGAGGGGCTCCCTGGTAGGCAGGAGAGACAGCTATATATAGCCTTCCTTTATGTATACACACCCTAATTGATTCTTCCTGTGTGGCTAGCCCATCAGGGCTACACACCCTGCTTCCAACCTTAACTCCGCCAGCGGAGAATCCAAAGCTCGACCTCTCCACCTGGGGATCTTTTCTTTGAGGCTCCACTGTTTTCTGGCAGTGTAACCCAGACACCTGAGCATAGGAAAGGGCCTCCTCACATTCTGCTCTTTGTCCCCATCCTCTTCCTTTCTTAGGAAGAACCAGCTCTCAGGACACCTGCCTCTTAGCCGTCCCCAGCTGTCCCTCACAGCATTTGGGAGGTTTCTCCCAAGTCTTGCTAGTTCTAGCTCTGTTGTGTTGACTCATCCTCTCTTCTTGGTGTCTATGATGAGCTTCACCAAGAAGCTTGCCTATGGGCTTCTGACCAATGGAAACATGAACCACGGTGCTTAGAGACCCACCTAGAGCCATGTATGGTGTCCCTGGCTGGCCCTCGTGACTTTAAATGCTCTGAGCTGCTTTCATTTGCTATAAAATGGTAGATGTAAGGGAAACCCCAATGTGGACTCCACGGGTGTCATGAGAATATAGTGATTATTGTTAATACTACATTTCTATTTTATCACCATCATATTATTCTATTCCATCAGCATAAAGCTCTTTTTGTGTGTATAAGACAGGGACTTCCCATGTAGTCCAGGCTGTCTTCAAACTCTTAGTCTCCTTGCCCATCCTCCTTCGTGCTAGGATTACTGGTATGCGCCACCATGCCTGGCCAACACAAATCTTGTCGTGTTTGTTTGGGGAGTGAGGGCTTTCTCTACCATTTCCTCCCTCTCTTTGCACAATTATTATTTTTTTAAATCAGAAAGTAAGGCAGTCTCAGAAAGGAAAACAGCCCAAGCATGGAAAGACAAATAAGCTCTGGCAGCCTTGCTTTCCAGGGTAGGCGCCAGCACACCCAGCTGTGAATGAATAAATGAATTAATAAAGTTTGGAGACTCAGGCCTCCTCACATCTCTGGACAAAAGATGGCACCTGTTATCTCCCCACAGTCTATATCAACCAGGGCCATGGACACCAGCACAGGACCAGGACCCCAAGGAGATGTGTGTTGGGCTCCTCCAGTGCCAAAAGTGGACAAGCAGGGATTCATCTGGGGGAAAGACGGTAAGTTTGGAATCAAATGCGTAGCAAAGCCTGAGGACACAGAGGCCCTGGAGTCAGGACAGAGATGGGTGTAGCCTTTGGGAAGAACAGATCTTCTAGGAAAGGAAATGGAAGGTTAGAGCCAGCCAGAGGCATTGCAAGACTCTGTACAACAGAGAATTGCAATGCCCTCAGTGGTAAGGACCAATACAGATTCACAGGAAGTACCCATACAAAGGACGCTGAATAGAAGGTGAGAAGTCACATCAATGCAAAACGATGTCTGTGAAAGTTAATCTTCACTGTCAGCTTGGTCCGTGTGGTGGTTTGGATGAGAATGACCCCCATAGGCCTATAGATTTGAATGCTTGGCCATCAGGGAGTGGCATTATTTGAAGGAATTAGGCGGGGTGGCCTTGTTGGCGGAAACATGTCAAAAGCCTAAAGCCAGGCCCAGGGACTCTCTTCCTGCTGCCTGCAGGTCTGGATGTAGAACTCAGCTACTTCTCCAGCACCTGTGTACCATCAGGTTCCCCACCACGATGACAGTGGAGTAAGCTCTGAACTGTATCATGATGACAGTGGAGTAAGCTCTGAACTGTATCATGATGACAGTGGAGTAAGCTCTGAACTGCACCATGATGACAGTGGAGTAAACTCTGAACTGTACCATGATGACAGTGGAGTAAACTCTGAACTGTAAGATGATGGAGTAAGCTCTGAACTGTAAGACGATGGAGTAAGCTCTGAACTGTACTATGATGACAGTGGAGTAAGCTCTGAACTGTAAGACGATGGAGTAAACTCTGAACTGTAAGCCAGCCCCAATTAAATGCTCTCTTTTATGAGTTGCAGTGGTCATGGTGTCTCTTTGCAACAACAGAGACCCCAGCTAAGACAGACATTGAACCACCATGGAAACCCATCCCTGAGTGAGTTTCCAAGAAGGTTTTACTGAGGAAGGAACGGCTACCCTGAATGTGGGCTACTGTCCCGTGGACTAGAGTCCTAGGTTGAATGAAAGGGAGACAGTGAGCTGTCGACAGTTTTCATCTCTCTGCTGCCTGACTGGGGACATAGTCGGGCCAGCTGCCTCCTCTCCTGCTGCCAAGCTTTCCCTGCTGGACCACATCCTTTCAAACTGTGAGCAGATAACACTTCTTCCCTGAAGTTGCTTTGGTCATAGCGATGATATAAGTAACTAATACAGCCAGGCGTATCGACACACACCTTTAATCCCAGCTCTCAGGAGGCTGAGGCAGGGAGATCTCTGTGATTTGGAGGCCAGCCTGGTATATGGCCTCCTGTCTCAAACAAATAAGAAGGTAACTAATGCAATATCCAAGATAAATATTTACAATAAGGACCTGTATTCTTTTTTATTATTAAATTCATTTTCTCTGTCTTGATTGGAAAAGATGAAAAAATTCTTGAGGTAGTTGTTGATAATATTTGCACAAGAATGTGAATGTACTAAATGCCACTGAACTTTAAAGTAATCTCTTCAAAATGGCGTTGAGGTAGAGAACTCCCAGCACTTGGGATACAGAGATAGGACAATTAAGAGCCAGGTTCACCCTTGACTGCATTGTGGTAAGATGCATGAGACCCTGCCAACAAACAGACAAAATGACCTAAAATGCTAAATTTTGTATTTATATTAGTTACCTTTCTCACTGTTATAACAAACATCTGACAAGTTATATACTTCTTTTCCTATCTTACTTATTTTTGTTTTATGTGCGCTGATGTTTTTCCTGCATGCATGTCTGTGCAGGGCTGTCAGATCTTGGAGTTACAGACTTTGATGCATGGGGTCTTGTCTATTTAGGGTATGTTTCCTGTTGTCCCGGTGCAGAACAGCAGAGCATGATCGATCTCTCCCTCCCTCCCTCCCTCCCTTCCTCCCTTCCTCCCTCCCTCCCTCTCTCTCTCTCTCTCATTTTATTTTTAATTGTGTGTACATTTGTGTGCTTCTATGTCCATGGAGGCCGAAGGACGCACCAGGTTTCCTGGAGCTGGACAGACTGACGTGAGTCGCTTGATGTGGGTATTGAGAAATGAACCTGGGTCCTCTGGAAGAGCAGTAAATACCTTTAACCACTGAGCCACCTCCCCAGCCCCTCGAGGTTTCTAAAACTGTTAGCCACTGTAACAACCAGAGCTGCTTTGTCTGTAACTTTAAAATCATTCACTTTCCCACCATACTTCACATTTCCCTATCTTTCTGCTCTATTACCGTAGATCTGAGTTGGAGGCGTGGCCATGCCATGGCCTGAATGCAATAGTATCTTGAAAACAAAGGAGTCATGATGCTTAAATTCAGTTTCACCCAAGTTCTTGGGACAAGAAAAGAATGTAGCCAGATCCATTTTTTTAAAAATTTGGAACGCTTCACAGATTTGCGTGTCATCCTTGCGCAGGGGCCATGCTAATCTTCTCTGTATCGTTCCAATTTTAGTACGTGTGCTGCTGAAACGGACACCATAGCCAGATTCTTTACCAAAATATAACGCAAGTAGCCTCTAGCCTCAGCTCCCCATAGTCCTTGTTTCCTGTTTGAAATCCTTGAGCTGGGCCTCCGTTGCCTACATTTCGGTCAACATTTCTTCGAAATTCCACCAGAATGACTCATTAAGCTCTGTCTGTTACAGCGCAGGGCTTCTCTAGCCCAAAGTTCCAAACTCTTCTGCCCTATGCCTGCAAACTAGTCCTAAAGATCTAAGGACTACCTGGTCGGATTTACTGTGCCGGAGGCCGTGCCTCTCCGTAGTACTTTGGGAAGTAGCTACCTTTCTCACTGCTGTAGTAAAACATCCGGCAAACACAGCTCAAGGAAGACTTGTTTTAGCTCACAGTTATAGCCCGTCAGAGCAGGGGAGGGATGGAGGCAGCACACAAGGCAGCCGGTCCCTGGTTCTTGAGAGAAACAGAAACCCCATTGCCATGGGAGCTGGAGACAGGAGGACCAATCACTGCAGTTTGCTGGCTGGCAGCCTAGGTCCAGGTAGCTGGAGTAAGAGACCCTGTCACAAAGGAGTAAGTCAGAGAGTGAGAAAAACAAGACTCTTACTGACATCCTCTGGCCTCCATGACCCTTCCCCAACCACACCAAAGCTGGATTAAAAGAATTTGTAATTAGCAGGGCAGTGGTGGTGCATGCCTTTAATCCCAGCACTCGGGAGGCAGAGGCAGGCGGATCTCTGTGAGTTCGAGACCAGCCTGGTCTACAAGAGCTAGTTCTAGGACAGCCTCCAAGGCCACAGAGAAACCCTGTCACAAAAAAACAAAAAACAAAAAAAAAAAGAACTTGTAATTGCTGATGGTCAGCTATTAAGTGAAATGTGGAATACTTAACAAATGGTACTAAATAACACTGACAGCTTGTGAACCATGTTTGTGACTCTGTGTGTGCATGCATGTGTGCATTCAGATGTTCACACACATGAGTGAACACGCATGTAGTGGCTAGAGTAGATGTCAGGTGTTTTTTCATTGATCACTTCCTTTTACTTTTAGATTTTGTATTACCATCTCAGTATGTAGCCCTGGGTGGCTGGCCTGGCACTCACTCTGAAGACCAGGCTGGCCTTGAACTCATGCAGATCTGCCTGGTTTTTGCCTCTCTGAGTGCTGGGATTAGAGTCACATGCTACCTCACCTGGCTTCTCTTTACTTTTGAGTTAGGGTCTCTCACCAAACCTGGGGCTCATTGGTTTGACTAGACTGGGTTGACAATGAGCGTCAGGGAACCACTCATCTCCACCTGCCCATCTCTGGGGTCAGAAACATACGCTGGTATGCCTGGATTGTCCGTTTGCTTTACTTTGCCTGCCCTTCCTTCCTTCCTTCCTTCCTTCCTTCCTTCCTTCCTTCCTTCCTTCCTTCCTCCCTCTCTCCCTCCCTCCCCCCCCTCTGTCTACTGGCCATATTTTACTTTTCATCCCTTAGCTTGTGTATATGGTGTATGCATGTGTGTTCGTATGTGTGTGGGTGTACTGGCCTGGGAATTCCCTGTGGAGGCCAGAGGCTGACACTGGGTCATCCTCCACGTTACTTCCTGACACTGAGTCTCACACTGAACCAGAAGTTTGAGTTTCAGCTGACTGGCATACCAGCAAGCCCTTCTATCTGCCTCCCCAGTGCTGGGGTTACAGGTGTGTGCTGACACATGCCTGGCTTCTTACATGGGTGCTGGGGATCCAAAATCAGATCCTCATGCTCGTGCCGAAAGCACTTGGCCTGCTGAGCCATCTTCCCAGCACCCCCAAATCTTATTTGTTTGTTTTTGAGACAGAGTTTCTCTGTATAGCTTTGACTGTCCTGGAACTTGCTCTGTAGACCACGCTGGCTTGGAACTCAGAGATTCTCCTGCCTCTACCTCCAGAATGCTGGGATTAAAAGCATGTGACACTACCACCTGGCCCCCAAATCTTTAAAAACAAAAACGGTGAAATTAAAAATAGGAGAACCAAGCCAGGTGGCATTTAAACCCAGCCTCTAATCCCAGCACTCGAGAGGCAGAGGCAGGCAGATCTCTATGAGTTCAAGGCCAGCATGGTCTACAGAGCAAGTTCCAGGACAGGCTCCAAAGCTACAGAGAAACCCTGTCTCGAAAACCAAAAAAAGCAGTAAACTGGTAAGTGATAAGATCCCAGACAATCTAAGCTTTGTTCTGCAACACGGGCTAGGCTGACCTGTCTTGCAAAGGAACTGTTTACCAAGCTAGAAAAGAGTGGAAGAAATGCAATGCAGGGCTTGTGTAAGAGCACGGGCGATAGCAGCAGCACTAACATTACTAAATGGAATCCAGAGAAGAAAGAAACAGTGACCTCCCTTCTGGGGTCAGACCTTAGCCTGGGTGACCTTATGGGGCAGGGGCAGGGGGGACATCGAAGACATGAATGGCTTCCCTGTCTGCCCTTCCTCTGATCTGTGTCTGAGATGCCCAGGGACCAACGCCAAAAGCCAGCCAGAAGTCAAACGCACTCGGGCATGCAGCCAGGGGCTCACAATCCCCACACTGCGCTTACCCTCCATACCAAGTGCTCCTGCACATGGCGGCATTATACACAGAAGGATGGCTGTTCCGGTGCTGCTGCTGCGTGGGGTCTAAACGCCCTTTATACCGCGTCTGTGCGGGCCAGGGCCAATCAAGCAGGCCCACAGGAGAGCTTGGAGGTGGAAGCCTGCAGAGGATGCCAGGTCAGGCGGGCCGCTAGAAACAGCAGCAGCGCCTGTGAACTGCGTGCCTGCCTGGTGTGTCAGGCACACACGGGGTAGAATCATCCCCGTCTCACAGAGGAGGGGACTGATGCTCAGAAACATGACGCTCCCTACCTAAGGCTACCCAGAGAATAAAACCTGACGCTGAGCCCTGTAGTCTCGCTGCTATATTCTTCCATCTCAAATGTGTTCTTTTTCGATAGTGGAGCCTATGAACAAAACCCACAAATTCTAATACAGAAAAAATCAGAATGGAGAATGTCTTCTGCTGCCTGGCAGTGGTGGTACACACCTTTTCTCCCAGTACTCTGGAGGCAGAGGCAGGAGGAGCTCTGAGTTGGAGGCCAGCATGGTCTACAGAGCATGTTCCAGTCAGTCAGAGCTACACGGAGAAACCCTGCCTCAAAAACAAAACAAAACAAAAACAACAAAAAGTTTTCTGCTTAGCAGAACTTTCCCCATGAGTGTCAGATACCTAAATACCCACAAACTGGGTAGATTCTCATTTAAGAATATAGCCAGGCACGGCAGCACATACCTCAAATCCCAGCACTTAGGAGGCAGAGGGAAAAAAAACACATATATCGAGAGTTTATGGAGAAAATGTAATAAAAATAGTGTCAAATATGGGTCTAGGGAGATACCTGTTAGTAAAATGCTTGTTGTACAAGCATGAGGATCTGAGTTCAATTTCCTGGCACCCACATTAACCATCATAGCCTAATCAGCGAGCTCAAGATCCCCATGAAAGACTGACCTTGTCTCAAAATTACAGGGTGGGTCCTGGAGACTAAGCTCAGTGTAGTATGAGTTTTAATAATAAAAACCCGGAGTCAGATATAGGGGTTAATGCTGAAAGATCAGAAGCAGGGCAGCCAGCCACTAGTTCTTATCTCTACTGAATCCTCAGACCAAAGGGCTGATCCTGCTCCTACTAATCCTCAGACTGAATGCTCTGAGCTCCTGTCTCCTCCTGCCTTACATTCCTCTCTCCATCCAGCCGTATCAATCTGGTCTCCACCTCCCAAGTACTAGGATTAAAGGTGTGAGCCACCACCGTGTAGCTGTTTCTCTTTTAGACTGGATCAATCTGGTGCAGCTCAGGGTGGCCTTGAACTCACACAGACCTGCCTGCCTCTGCCTCCTGAGTGCTGGAATTAAAGGCGTGTGTCATCACTGCCTGATGTCTGTGGTTAACTGGTGGCTGACCCTGCACTCTGATCTTCAGGCAAGCTTTATTTGTTAAAGCACAAACAAAAAATCACCCCAGCTCAGTGATCGAGGGCCCTTGCTGTTCTTACAGAGGCCTCAGGCTGTGTTCCCAGCCCCTCCACAGTAGTTCACACACACATATAGGCAAGCATCCCTATACATAAAATAAGGTGGTTTTTTTTTTAATCTGAAGAAAAAAACAGGGTGGATGGGTCCTGAGGAACAGCAGCCAAGGTTGTCTCTGGCTTCCACATATATGCAAACATGCACACATGGAAATCACATGGAAAACACAGACACATGTATACACAATGTCAAAATTATTAACTTAACAACTTTGAAGAGAACTTCAGGAAATTTACAGAAAATCTTATTTATTCATTTATTTGCTTATTTTTGAGAGAGTGTCTCTCTGTGTAGCCTTGACTGGCCTGGACTCACTATCTAGGCCAGGTTGGCTTTGAACTCAGAGATCTTCCTATCTCTGCCTCCAAAATGCTAGGATTAAAGATATGTGTTACCACCCTTACTTTTAAAATTTGTGTTTTTTTTATTTGCATAGAAACAATACATTGTGGGCCGCCATGTGGTGCTGGGACTCCAGCCTGGGTCCCCTGCAAGAGTAGCGCAAGAGTAGCACGTGCTCTCTGGTGTCAAACTCTTGGGCTCTAGAGATTCTCTGACCTCAGTTTCCTGAACACTGGGATTACAGGCATGCATGCATCACCAAGTTCAGCTACACACACACACACACACACACACACACACACACACACACACACACACACACACACACCGTCTAGCTAGGATTCGTGTTTCAAGCTTGCTTTCTTCCCTTAAGTTTCAGCACAGCCTGGAGTCGTTCTAGGAGCAAAGATGCTCTAGCCATGGCCTCCCCACATCTCCTTGAACCCAAAGCCCAGGAAGGAAATAAGTGGGTGGAAGCCAGAGGGTGTGAGAGAAAGGGAGATGTGGCCTGGGCGCTATGTTCCTCAAAAGCAAAACCACTTGAAGCAGGTTGTCTGGGACAGCTGAGGCCCTGTGACCAGCCCCCAGGAGCCCAAGAGGCTTCTGTTACAAAAACCCTCAGCCAGAAAACGGCAGCTGCTGGCTGCAGATGTCCATGCGTCTTCCCGCTTCCCTTCTCTGAGTGGCGAGGGCCTGAGGGCTGAGAGGGCTATAGAGAAACAGCCACCCTAAGGCCTCCACTAGGACCTATTATCCCCAAGTTTCAGGCCTCTCTGATTGGCTCTGTCGCTATATCCGTCTGCCTTAGCCTTTCTCTTTTTCCCTGGTGAAGGGAGGTTGGGGGTTTGACTGCCCTAAGAAGCAGCCGGCACACAGTAGAAGGCCTGGGCCTTGGCAAGCACACAGTGTTGCCTCTGTGAAAGCAACAGGGCTAATTATACTCAGCTGGCAGCCTGGCGATGGGAGTTTCCCAGCTCACCCGCCTCCCTGCTTGCCTCTTTTTGTGTGGGGAGGGGTGGGGACAGAAGGGCTGAGGGCAAGTAGGGGGAGTTGGAGTCAGCCTTGAGACGGAGCCAGGCCCAGTCCTTGCCTGGCTCCAACTAAGGACTTGGCCTAAAATCCTAGGAGGAGGAGCGTGTCCAGCGCCTTCCAGGATCCATGGCGCACTAAGAGGAACAAGAGGCCAGGAGTTCACCCCACAGTGCTCTGAAGCAACAGACACTGGGGAAGAATGCTATCTGCTTTTTCTTCTTCCTCAGCCCAGAGTCTTTCCTGGGACCAAGGCTGCTGTGTACAGCCACTATGTGTTGGCTGAACTGTGTGTGTGTGTGTGTGTGTGTGTGTGTGTGTGTGTGTGTGTGTGTGTGTGTGTGTGTGTGTTTGCTTAACCCAAATGGTGTTGGGCTCTGTCCATCTGAATGGCCGATAGCTTTCCCCAAATCACAGCCAGACTGTAGGCCAGAGCCTGCCGTCGGTCGAGCTGGCTTCAGGAGGGCAGCTCTTCGGTGATGAACCCGTTTGGGTGGCTGCTGTTCTGGTGTACTCTTCCCCAGAGGGTGGGTATTGAGGAGAAGGGTTCCAGGGACACTTGAAGGACTGCATACTTGGCTTGGGTCATCACTTCAGGCACCTGAGATGAAGTCCCAGCTTGGAAGGCACTGAAGAAAAGCGGCATCTCCCCTCTCTTAGGCTGTTTGCACCCGTGTCCTTCCCTGCCCACGTTTCCACCTCCGTCATGGCGATAAGCCTAGCTCATAGAACCAACTGGTTTCCGTCCTGAATGGGTTGACTCACACAGAATTGGAATGAAGCATGAGCCTATGGAAACTGAGGCTGCAAGTCGAGTGTGGTGTCTGCATTTGATCTGAAAAGCAGACTATGGTGGGTAACTTAACCTATTTAAGGCAGTGGCTGCCTTGTATGGGTAAATTGTCACTGTGATTTAATTCACTGACAGCTGGCTCTGGAAGTGGGGTTGCCTCCCCCCATTTCAGGCCCAAGCATTTTTGTCTCAGAGTGTCCTCCAACACCCTTTGTCCTGGGACTTGCCGTCCGAAAGATAGCTGTGCCAGGGAGGTGACAGAACACAGCGCCAGTGGAGGCATTGTGTCCCTGAGAAGAGTTAGAAGGTAAACCGTTTTCAGCAGGGGCCTCTGTTTATCCTGCGATATGAAAAGCGCCTGCACTGGGGATGAGAAGCCAGGTTCTGCTGTGGGAAGCTCATCTGGGGAGAAAAGGGCTCAAATGGGAACACCAGCTGCCTGCTGCATCCTCCACAGGTGATTTCTGCCGCCTGTAGGTCAGCCCCATCTGATGGCGTCATCTACCTGTTTCTGTGTTGTTTCACTCCAGCTGATGGGAGTCCCTAGTCATCTTCTGCTGGACGTGCACAAGCTCCAGTGTGGTGACGTCACCCCTATTGTCTCTCAATCAGGGCTGCTCATTGTCTCTCCGGGATGCTGGGAGCCCCTGATGGACCAGTGTTCATGCCTCCTGCTGCTTCCGCTGCCTTGCTATGTGTGGTCTGCTCTTCTTCCTTTCTTTTTTTCTTTTTCTTTGTTTGTTGTTTTCCTTTGTTTTGTTTTTTGAGACAGGGTTTCTCTGTGTTGCCCTGGCTGTCCTGGAACTCTCTCTGTAGACCAGGCTGGCCTCTGCCTCTCAAGTGCTGGGATTAAAGATGGGGACCACCGCCACCCAGCTATGATGCATTCTTGTACTTTTGCTTGCTACCTCTTCTAAACCCACCCATTCAAGACAGAAAGCACGGTGGTTGTAGATCATCTTCTGGGTCATACAAAACAAACAAACATTTGGGGGACAGGAGCAATTAACTCAATTCATAGTTGCTCTTACATGACTCACAAGGATTCTAGACTTACAAAAGCAACCTCAGGTCATCAAAATGGCTCAGCAAGTGAAGGGTGCTTGCCTCCAGAATGGAGGACCTGCGTTCACACCCCAGAACCCACATGGTGGAAGGAGAGAGCCTGCCCCCACAAAGCTGTCCTCTGACCTCCCCGTAAGCACGGGTAAGAGCATATACACGGAACATCTGGCTGATGAGTGTGGAGAGGACAACTAGTGGGCAGCAGACTCGCAATGGAGGGGTGCTCATGCGAGGAGACCGCGTCATCGTGTTAGAAGCCTTGGAAAGAGCCTCAACAATGGCTCTCAGCAGAGGAGTCCACAGCCCTCCCCAAAGAACCTGTTTGACTGGGACGTACAAATGGGTCATGTACACTTTTATAGGAAACTTTCTGCTGAATAAACCTCTGTGATATAAAACAAAAATAAAAACCAGGGCCAATGAGATGGCCCAGTGGCTAGAGGCATGTACCACCAAGCATGAGGACCTGAGTTCAATCCTCAAGACCTACATGGTGTAAAGAGAGAACCAACTCCTACAAGCTGTTCTTTGGCCTTGCACACACACACACACACACACACACACACACGAGTGTGTGAACTTCCTCTTGGTCCCCGTGCCTGCTTCTGTTCTCTCCACTGTAGTCTGTGCCAGGTGGACCTCCCCCAGACTAGCCTGCAAATTTGAATTCATCATCTTCTCCATTTTTTTTCATGAATCCACCAGGACATGGAGCTGATCTCTCCCTCCCTGCCTCCCTCCCTCACGTCTGTGTCAGGAGGTCAACTCTATCCCTCACATCTGTAGGTGGCCACTGCCTGCCTCATGTCAGGACTCAGAGCACCTGCTGGCCTCTCCACCACTGACAGCCACAGCTTTGAGCAGGGGGAAAGGAAAGTGGGTTCCTGTTTTAGCTCTGAGGTCTGGAGTAGCTCAAGGCTTTTTTTTCTCCTGGACTTGGACTGGGGTGGGTTTGCTGCTACACTTCAGAAGTGGGCGTGGCGAAGATAAGCCACACCCTCATCAGATCCACCACTCCTTACTCCAGCATGCATCCCCTCCCTGAGATTTTGCAATTCTCATTGTCTTGTTTATTTTCCTGACTCTTGGTCTGCTTGTCCACGAGAATGCGAGTTCATGAGAGTGGCCAAGTACTGTGTTTGCCTCTTTGCTGGGGTGTAGTGACCACCCACAAACACAAGGGATAGGTGTGACCTTCTGAGACAGACGGGCCAGCTCCCAGGCCCCACAAGAGGAAAGGGAAAAGGAGCAATCAGCTCTATATCCGGGTGGATTCTTTAAAAAAAAAAAAACTGGAGGAACTGATGAATTCAAATTTGCAGGCTAGTCTGGGGGAGGTCCACCGGGCACAGACCACAGTGGAGGGAACAGAAGCAGGCATGGGGACCAAGAGGAAGTGGCTGCACTTGAACGGGGTAAAGCCTGCAGCCTGGCCAAGCCGTGGAACAGGACCTCAGCCCGGGCAGGAAGCCAGGCAGCACTCAAGGGAAGGAAGATGCCAGCCCTTGGTGACTCCTGCCCCTCCCTGCCACCTCTGCAGCTGCTTCTGCCACTCCCTCGGGGTTTTCCCAAACTGTCAACCGGCCAGAGTCCTGCAGGGCAAGGCCTGGGCAGGGGACGAGGACTCAAAGAGTACTGCTGCTCCCACACCCAACAGGCTGGTCCTTTTGCAGGGCCGGTGGGGACACTGAGACGCAGTAGCAGCAGTTGTAACCATCAGCATCTTGGGGTGAGGCAGCTGGCTATGAGGAAAGGTATCTGGTGCAGGACTGCCTTCGTCAGCAGTGTGGAGTGTGGCATGCCTATGCAGAACAAAAGTTCTCAAATGCTCACTGAGAATTATCAGGGGTGAGGGGCCTCTTCTCCTCCCCCACCCCCCCACGTAGGAATGTCTACCGTGGAACCCAGGAATGTGTGACTCAGACAGGCTCTTTGGCAAGGCAGGGCATTGGTGGTGCACACCAGTAATCCTAGGACCTGGGAGGCTGAGGCAGGAGGATTGAGTTCAAGGTAAGGATGGGTTAGAGTGAGATCTTAGCTCAAAAGCAGACACAGACACACACAGAAGCAGCAAGCAGTCACGAAGCAGCAGCTGGTGAGAGCCAGAGTGCTGAGGGCTGGTTCACAGGGCCCAGAGCCACTGGGGAGTTTGGAAACAGGCAGCCCAGTGTTGGTCAAGCAGCTCAAGAAACCCCAGGACTTTCCCTCTGTTCGAATCAGTTCCCCCAGCCTACCCTGCTGCAAAGTCATGGAGTCAGGGCTCCCATCCACCCAGTCATGGCCTGCTCCATCTTTGCTCCAACCCCTCAGGCCCCAGAGCCTTCTCCCCCAAGCACAATACAAGAAAGAGTGAAATAAGAGAATGAAGGTTTGCAGCAGCCTCGGGTCTGATAACCCAAAGCTGAAGCGCATTTGCCTGTGCAAAGTTAAAGCCCTTGGTGTCTCAGCACTCCAGTTATGGAAATGACGGGCAAAGATGAACATTCCAGAAGCCTTGAAACTACCAGGCCACCGAGAGAGCTCAGGGCTGCTGAGGCTGAGCTGCATTGAACTGTTCATCATCTGCTCACGCCCACAGCTGCTAGCCGTAAGAGGCAGGGTGGGAGGGCACTCTGGAAGGTCACTCTGGAAGGTCAACATAGGACGTGGAGTCCATGGTGAACCTCAAGCAGGCCAAGGAGGCTGCCCTCAACCAGCCCCTCTCCAGGGTCAAACACTGGTTGGACAGAGGCACGTGTGCTTGTTTGGAGGCAGGGGAGGGTCAATGAGCTCATTATACAAGCTTGTCAGCTTCAGTTAAAAATCTTAGCTCTCCTGGGTGTGGTGGCTCAGTTCTGTAACAGTAGCACTTGGGAGGTCGAGGCATGAGTTCAAGGTCACTTGACTACATAGTAAGTGCCAGCCAGCCTGGGCTACAATGAGTCCTGTCCCAAAACACTCAAAGGAACGATTCCTAGCTGTAGATAGTTGTAGTGTTGTGTGCCTATAAACCTAGCTCTGTGCTTGGAGGATCAGGAATTCAAGGTCATCACTGTACACATAGTGAGTTTAAGGCCAGTCTGGGCTCTGTGAGACCCCCACCTAACAAAACAAAACAGCAAGCAAGCAAAACAACAGGAGAGAAAGAAAACAAAGCAAAACTCCCAGCACTAGAGTGAAACAGGATGACCAACAGAGTACGTCCAGTGTGGTGGGCACACACCCTGAAATCCCAGCACCCAGACCCTGCAGTCCCAGCACCCAGACCCTGCAATCCCAGACCCTGCAATCCCAGCACCCAGGCCCTGCAATCCCAGACCCTGCAATCCCAGCACCCAGGCCCTGCAATGCAATCCCAGCACCCAGACCCTGCAATCCCAGCACCCAGACCCTGCAATCCCAGCACCCAGACCCTGCAATCCCAGCACCCAGGCCCTGCAATCCCAGCACCCAGACCCTGCAATCCCAGCACCCAGACCCTGCAATCCCAGCACCCAGGCCCTGCAATCCCAGCACCCAGAC